>NC_060122.1:765048988-766375988 GCF_021461395.2 Schistocerca americana | reverse complement strand
AATAGTGAATACTGTGTTCAGGAATCACAAGAGGAGGAGGTTTACTTGGAAAAGGCCGGGTGATACGAGAAGATTTCAGTTGTATTACATCATTGTCAGACAGAGATTTCGAAATCAATACTGGATTGTAAGATGTACCCAGGAGCAGATATAGACTCATATCACAATATAGTAGTGATGAAGTGTAGGCTGAAGTTTAAGACATTAGCCAGGAAGTATCAATAAGCAAAGAAGGCAGTACTAAGGAATGACGAGATATGGTTGAAGTTCTCTAAGGCTATAGATACAGCAATAAGGCGTAGCTCAATAGACAGTACAGCTGAAGAGGAATGGACATCTCTAAAAACGGACATTACAGAAGTTGGGAAGGAAAACATAGGTACACAGAAGGTAACTGCGAAGAAACGATGGGTAACGAAGATATACTTCAATTGATCGATGAAAGGAGGAAATACAAAAATATTCCGTGAAACTCTGGAATAGAGAAATACAAGTCACTGAGGAATGTAATAAATAGGAAGTGCAGGGAAGCTAAGACGAAATGGATACAGGAAAAATGCGAAGACATCGGAAAAAGGAAGAAAAGCGTACAGCAGGCACTGCAGTCATGGACTGTGCGGCTTGGTCCCGGCGGAGGTTCGAGTCCTCCCTCGGGCATGGGTGTGTGAGTTTGTCCTAAGGATAATTTAGGGTAAGTAGTGTGTAAGCTTAGGGACTGATGACCTTAGCAGTTAAGTCCCATAAGATTTCACACACATTTGAACATTTTTTTGAAAGCATACAGGAAAGTCAAAACTATTTTCCTACATCCTGGAAAATCACTAAAATAGTGCCTATCCCAACGCCATGGAAGGATGCAACAATAGCTACAAATTACAGACCTATTAACCTCCTTAGCGGAATGAGCAAAACCTTCGAAAGGATTAGCTACTCCCGTATCCTTGAACCTCTAGTGGCTGGTGGTACGATCCGGGCAGAACAATGCGATTTTCAACTGAAATTGTCAGCAGAGCCGCAATTGTTACGTCTAGCAGAACACATTACAAAGAAGCTTGACATAATCAGTGCCACCGCTGCACTTTTTCTTGACGTAGTAAAAGCGTATTACCAGGTTTGGGAAGAACACCTAATCCGGAAACTGGAATAACAAATGCCAATTCCATCTTGTTACATCAAACTAATTGTTAATTACCCGACAGATAGAAAAATGGTAGCAACAATCGAAGGCCAATCATCCGACGCCCATCCGGCAAGAGCGCGGCTGCCCCAAGTATCGGTTCTCTCATCCTTATTATTCAATATTTACGTCAACGAAATGCAAACAGTTGTTGGAGTGCAAATAGCACAGTTTTATGATGATACGGCCTACTTCACCACAGGAAGACACATCCGAACCAGTATCAGACGACTGCAAGAAAACTCGACGCTACAGCGACATGGTGCAAGATTAACAAATCACGGTTAAACCCAGCTAAGACGATTGCCATTTACTTCAGTAAAAACGCCCGCAGATGCCTGTTACACTGAGACTGAATGGACAAGACAGTACATGGAGTGCTAAGGCGACGTACTTAGGGGTTACCCAGGACAGACAATTCTTCCTCCTTAAAAATAAAGAAGACCTTAGAAACAAAGCTATTGGAATGGCTAAGAAACTTTTCTCCTTTTTTAAAAGCTCTGACCCAAGCACCATAGCCAAATTACGACTGTATAATACCACAGTCCTTTCAGAAATGCTGTCCGGCAACTCGTTAGGAGTATGGCTAGCCAAACACAGATAAACCGCCTCCAAGTAGTACAAAATGTGATACTTCGATGGGTAATTGTTGCCAGCCGTTATACCAGAATAATAAATGAAAAGCTCTAGTTTACTTTTGTTCTGCAGTTCACTCTAGAGTAAAAGCAAAGTAGCACTTTTCATTTATTATAATGTTGTTCTATCAAGAACCGACGGAAGCCAAGAACCGACGGAAGATTCAGTTAACACCAGAATGGTTGATCTATATAACAAACTCCATATGGGCACAACAAATGAAATGATTAGAAAGCGGTTGACAAAGTTAGATAATAAAGTAGACAACCTGAAAGACTCAATGTATCATATACGAGAGGTAGGACAATGCCGCTCCCACGGCAGCGTTCAAATGGTTCAAATGGCTCTGAACACTATGGGACTTAACATCTATGGTCATCAGTCCCCCAGAACTTAGAACTACTTAAACCTAACGAACCTAAGGACATCACACAACACCCAGTCATCACGAGGCAGAGAAAACCCCTGACCCCGCCGGGAATCGAACCAGGGAACCCGGGTGCGGAAGCGAGAACGCTACCGCACGACCACGAGCTGCGGACATGGCAGCGTTATAAATTACCGGAACCATCAGTGCAATGAAAATGTGAACTACTACATTAACTGGAGGTATCTAACAGACCAACACAAAGGCCCTGATAAGTCATTACCAAAAGTTTAACAAAGAAATAATGTGAACTCACATCTCTGCTTGACACAAGAAGTGTGGATCATCGTTGACGACGGGACGTCATTCTACTGGTTGAAAAAAAAAAAATAATGGAGCACTGATGAACTGGGGAGGCCTTTGCTCAGAAATATTTAACCGTATTTTTTTACAAAATATTTTCATTAATTTAAACGCCGATGCTATTCACTTTGAGTTTTGAGGATTTTACTGCCACTGTAACAAACATTAGTCAGAACATTAAAACTGCCTCCCGTAGTTGACGTATTAACTCCATGCACAAAAGAAAGATGAAACTACTGTTCGAAACAGCAGATTGTGTTAGTGATCGTTCCCAATAAGAAAACCGTCGACGCGATGAGATGGAAATGCAATGATATGTCAGACGGTGGAGAGCACTATAGTCACTATTAGACTCGAGGTCACTCCAAGCCTCAATTTGTTTTTTGGCAAGCTCGTACATTCATCTAAGTAATGGTGCGCTGTATAAGCGTTTCCGTCTCAGTTCAAAGAGGAACAATAAAAAATGAAGTCCACAACAAAACAATAGTAAACAGGTGGCACATGTGCCAAAAAGTAATGATCACTCGTTTAATAGCGTGTTGGTCCATCTTTGGAATCCCAGCGATTCTGCTTGCCATGGATTAGAGTCCTTGGTAGGTTTCCGGAGGTCTGTGTCGCCGGATGTCAAAGCATACGTCACCGATTACTATAGACTACAGGCCGATTATCTATGGGCGCAGAGATGGCGCCTGGTTGCATCCCAGATGCGTGCAAGCAGTTTCAGATCAGGCAGATGTGATGGCCGAGACATCAATGTGAGATCACTAACATGTTCCTCAAACCACTACAGTATGATTCTGGCCTTGTCACACGGACAGTTACCCTGCTGGAAGATGCCGTCACCATCGAGGAAGACATCAAGCGCGAATGGGAACGCAGATGGTGCGTAATGGTATTCATGTGTTGCACAGTTCTCATGGCGCTTTTGATTACAGCTACAGGTCCACTGAAATCCAGGTGAATGTTCCCCATAGCGTAATACTGCGACCAACAGCCTGTCTTTGTGGCGTGGCGGTTGTTTCGGCCAGCATCTCGCCTGGACAACAGCATATCGGGACGCAGCTATCCACATAGTGTAACAAGTAAAGTGGTTCACTCGACCTACCAACACGCTTCCGCTGATCCACGGCCCATTCTCGATCATACCGTATCCACTGCAATCGTACTGGGTCAACTTGTCAACACGTAGGGGTCGTATCTTGCGGAGCCCCATCTTCAACAACAAGCGCTGAACGGCGTGCTCCGCAACACTTGTGACTACATCAGCATTGTATTCTGTCGTCAGGTCTCCCACATATCATCGTCTATCGAGGTTTACAGGGGGGGGGGGGGCAAGTTTCCAAGTCACGTGATGAGGCGTGACGTCCAACACCCTGTCGCCTAATCGTGATTTTACCGTTCTTCAACCACTTTCCGTAGACGTTCATGACAGCACCACGCGAGCAGCCGACAAGGTTCACTTTTTCCGAAAGCCCATTCCCAGACGCCGGGCAAGAGCCATCTGGACTTTGTCGAAGTCCCTTATGTCGTCGGATTCCCCCATTTGCGGCCTGTATCGTCGCTAAAATGATTCCACATTCGCCTCTGTCTCTGTTCCACTCATATACATTACTTAATGCGTCAGATTCCCGCTGTCTCCCGGTGCGTAGTGGTCATAACGACGTCTTGAGGTGTCAATTATTCTGCCGGACATCGGCGTTGTCCATACACAGTATTTCGACAACGTGACTCGTTTTCTTCATCCCGTGCTACCTTAAACTGTGAGATGAGTGGAACTGGTCCAATATTTGTGCCTACTGCCTCTCCTTTCTTTTGTCAGTTCTGGGAGTTCCATCTCCTGTCTGTCCCCACTAAAAGCGCCCTGAGACATACAGTCTTCGGCCCGGCGCATCTGATCACGAGCTGTCGTTCCGTTTTCGTCCGGTGCGCCTCCATGGTCGCTTCTTGGCGTTCCGTCTGTGATCCTTTCCCACTAGAAACTTCCTGAGACGTTCTTCCTTCGAACTGATGTGCCTAACCGCGACCTGGCGTTCAGGTCTATGCCCGGTACAAAAAATGGTTCAAATGGCTCTGAGCACTATAGGACTTAACTGCTGTGGTCATCAGTCCCCTAGAACTTAGAACTACTTAAATCTAACTAACCTAAGGACATCACACACATCCATGCCCAAGGCAAGATTCGAACCTGCGACCGTAGCGGTCACGCGGTTCCAGACTGTAGCACCTAGAACCGCACGACCACTCCGTGCCCGGTACACTTGGTGCTCTGTCTGGGACTCGTCCACGACTCCACATTCTCAGTTCTCCTTTCCAGACTTTGCTAAGACGCTATCTAGTGTCACGATTCGAGAGGTTTTTCACCACCTTTATTTCTATTGACACTCTTATAACACTGTTACGGTACCCGAAGTCTGTGCCAGACCATCCTTTTCTCGTAATTCATGGAAGATTAAATTCCAGACAATGCTCGGCGATGGTTGATTTAGTTGCCTGTCCCAGCCGTTGTGCCTCCGATGTTCTCGACTTCTAAGGTCCACTCTCCTAGTTCTTTGGCCGATGTACGACATGCCTCATTGACAAAGTGTATTATTCACGTTGTCAAAATATTGTGCACGGACGACCCTGATATCTGACAGAACATCCGACACCTCAAGATATCAACAGATACGGGGAAAGCTTGAAGAATTTCAGAGGTCACAATGTTTTGATTCATCAGTGTAGATTTCAGTACTTACGCATCCACCAGTAAATTTAACCACTGGTCATCCTCTTTTGATAAAACAGGTACAGAAGGGCATTGTAGAAAAAACGCAAAGGACAATGTCGGATTCTGGATCTCTGCTGTTGGGTCAAGCGTCTCAAAGATTTCACAAGGACTTAGTTTCTACCCCAGTGCAATACCAACACAAAACAGTGTTCTTTTAGTACGTGCACTGGCAACTTACTCTGAACGTTATGCCGGCTGCCAACCATTATCTTATCGAAAACATGGGGTGCAAAGGAAATATGATGAAACGTTTCCAATCTTCAAATACTTTGTTATCTTTACAGTGATGTGGGATAGTTTCTTGACATTTTTGGACTGCACTGCATTTGTTTTATCCAGGACGAAGTATTCGAAGATACGCTCCGAGAAAATTTGACGACGCCTTCTCCCGAGTACTCTTTTCAGTAAGTAGGAAAGTAAGGTAATCACAGCTCTAAGTTTTCGTTAGTACTCGAATCAACGTCGAACAGAATTAACAGTTGCCCGATGTTGCAGGAGCTGTCTCGTACAGATAGTGAAGAAATTGATTATAAGTTATTACAATTCACATTATAGAGAAAATGCGTCATATTACAAACTTACAGAGGTTACACCGTGGCAGACATCTCTTAAACTATTCATGAAGTATTATATTAATTAATTTGATAATTCCTATGGACACGTACAGTTACCGTCAAAAAGGACAGTATTAAATAAGTGCTAAGGTGCCTGCAAATTTAAATTTAGTTACCAGTTGCCAGTACTTGTGTGTCGAAAATTTGAGTTATTGCAATGTAGTGACACTCATTTGATTCAGTTTCTCATCCAGAATTTAAATATGAAATTCAAATAAGCTAGATATAAAGCTGGAGTGGTTGTGGTCCTGGCTTTCACTGCTATATAATCACACAACAACATACAAAAATCGTATAAAATTGTCTGTTCCAAAATATTGAACACAAAGACACACAACAACGAAGCCAACTAATTTTGTAAAACTTTTCTTAAAAAAAGTAATTTGAGTATACGTTTTTGTAGCATCGATCCACAACACCGGTTTACTCACAACACGGGAAATGAAATGTAACATTAAGACCAAAAGAACAGAAACGGATTCACTTTTACGTTCGTGACGGCACAATCACACTGTAACCATACAGTCATACTACATTATTCATAGCTAACTGGAACAATATCATCTACGAAGGACAATCTAGTGGTAATTCAGGTGATTAAATATTAACATAACAATGACTAATTATTCTAATTTTATACAGTACATCAGTACAGAGGAACAGATTTAAGTTTGGGTAAAATGTTCTGCATACACAAAAACACAGCAAAAATTTATTTAAGCACTATATTATTAATTAAGCTGTGTATTAAGTTACTGAGTCTACAAAACTGAGTAGGGTCTAACTGAGGTATAACAATTCCTTAACACGTTACGTAGAGCGTCTCTAGCTTCACCAATGAGCAGTTCCACACTCGCTTAATCATAATGCATTTCCTCGGGCAGTGGTGTGGGCATCTTCTCCGTTCCTATAATCCTCTTGATATTGCCCATTTACAAAGCTCAGCAATCTGTCAAACATCCGCTCGAATTCCTCAGTAGCCACATTCCTACTCCATGTGTTCATCATGCAACAAGCATTTTTTCAGACTAGCTTAGAAGCCCGGTATTGTCTGGGAGAATGGAGACTGCGTACCTCTTCCCAAGACCTCGTAAATGTGAAATTTATTTTTTACTTATAAAGCTTTTGTGTATACAACGTTTGAAGTAGGGCATTATAGCGTTAGAGACATGAGCAAAGAACTTGTTTGCATTGCTAACATGAGAGAGAGGTCCACGCCCGTTACACATGACGTCTGGTTTTGTGCTTTGTTTATGGTCATGGCATAACATAAACTCAGCGAAGAATTCTACACGTTCAAAGCGAAACAACAAACTGGTAGGAATATTGGGATTTTGGATGTACAAATTCGCTCCGCTGCGCCCCAGACCGTTAAAATTTCTGCTTCGACGGTGTTACGCTGGGAAGAAATAACTGGGAATCAAGCTATCTGAGCAGCGAAGTAATGCATGGAGCTCTTGATTAGAGTTAAGTCGCAACGTACTTTCGGAAGGAATTTCCAAAGCGCGAGTTAAAGCCTGATGTTCTCAAGCTGCAGAAAGTCTCGCTAGATTGGATTCTTGAGACCACGTAGTCCTCAGTCTCTTACTTTGTCTGGTGTATCCAGAAAGATTCGACCATTTTCTAGGCATTGTTATTAATAAATAGTGTAATGAGTAGACACCCAAATCACAAAATAAACTTAAGAAATTCGTTTTTCCCTCCTATCGAAAGAAGAAAAGCAATATCATTAAGTTTTTAATACACAAAGCTAAATCAATAAGTACGTTTATCCTAGCCAAGCAAATTCGATATTAGTTTATAATAATCAAGATAAGATTAGAGTGCTTAATTCGTCAAGATAAGAGTGCGGTGTTTAGTTCTATCACTGACATAATTTCCGAAAATTCTTCTGTCACTGAGAAAAAAAAAACTTTCCTAGGAAAGAAGTCGCAAAGGAAACTATTGAAAGGAGCTAGCAGTCTTATTAAATTTTTAATACTCAAAGCGAAATCAGTATACACGTATATCCTAGCCAAGTAAAATTGCTGTTACTTTGTATTCGTCAAGATAACGTTGCAGCCACTAATTTTGTCATTGACATAAACTACCGAAAATAAATCTGTCGCTGAGTTAAAAAACCAGCATCCCCGTCATTTGGCTCTTTGGTGTACTACGCCGTGATCAGTAAATATCCGAACCACTGACACTAAGCTGAGCAGAGGATTTTAGATAAAACTTTAAAATAAAATATCTTTTTCTTCATCATTAGATTTTAATGAAGTAAACCCTACACGTTGCCCCAAGCTACACTCAAGTTTGATGTGAAGACCCTATGGAATAATCATATTATTATTTATATGGATATAGAAGCGCTATAATGCTTTACTGACTACTTGCAAAATAACTTTTTTAGAAATATTTTCCAAAATACACGTTTTCATTTTTTTAATACATTTATATGGCAAACGATTTTACATATAAACACTTAAAATCTGAATACGGCAATTCACAAAAATTTAAACTGACATACTAAAAGGTGTTGAGTTACACAAACGGCCAACTAAAGGCGTTACAACCTTATCAGCTCGCGTGCTCCCTGATTATCAACGACGCTCGCAGACCCAGACGGTCACCCATTCAAGCCCAACAGGCTTAACTTCTGTGATCTGACAGGAATCGATGTAACCACTGCAGCAAGGCCGTTGACTTTTTAGTATTATAAGACCTCTGATAAAAGAAACACACTAAAATGTCACGACACACCGTTTGGGAAAACCAAACTTACATCATGAATAGCGGTGGAAGCTGGAAACCTAACACTGCGAAATTAGGCTGCAGAGAATGAGCACGCTGGCGTACCTGCGTGGCCTAAACTTTATAGCAAGCAACTAAGTAAACTTTACAGGCATACGGTGAAACATTTTATACAAACACACTGTAAAGGCACAAAGAGGAAGAAACCAAAATTAATGAAAGGAATCTAAAGCAGAACCGCTGAAAAACATGAAGTGAGTTAGATTATTAGTAACATCGTCATATAAAAATGTTAGTTCGTTTTTCACCTGACTGTAATAATCCGTAGGGATATGAATTGGAACGATCATATAGGCTATATGCCTGTGTGACAGTCAATTAAACAGGGAAAAAAGAAACTGCTTCAGACTGCAATTAAAAACTCTTGATTTTATTGTACCCCATCGATTTCGAAGGCTTCCAGGTTCTTCATCAGATGTACCTAATACACACAGCGCTGTATGTTCAGCTTTGGAACATGTCTGACCTGATATCCGTTATCCTTCAGTAAGGTGCATCAAGCACGAAGTGATGCTCCCAGCGACCTGCCACATCCGATAGTAGGACTATAAGTCCGGAAATCGATCATAGTATAATAAAATAAGGGCTTTTAACCAGCAGTCTGAGGCATTTTCTTTTTTTCCCTAATTAATTCGCACGACTACCTTCTCAATAGCTCCATTGTTTATAAATGTTTGGATCAATGTTTCTAAGGCAAATTTTTTTATCTTCTCGTCCTTCCTCTTGTCACATTCAGCTTCTAGCACTGACTCAGCTATATTTCCTGCAAAATGTTTCGCATTACGATTCCGTAAAAGGGCGCTGTTGATTCTTCGTCTTCATTCTCCAGAACGGCTGCTGAGCAAACACTGACTTGGCCGATGGTTTTTCCATGTCTACAGGTGAAACTGATTGTGGCGGCGGTCCTGTTCTCCGCTGCTGAGGCGGGATCCAAAGGAGACTACAAACAGTGAGTAGAGTCACCACTATCAACTTCTTTAACCATTACACTACCAATGGGACGTATGTGTTCCACGATAAGGTATCAAGCTCTATATGAGACGACTGTGTGGAACTGCACGCCATACAGCAAAGTGCCACATATCAGTGGATAGGTTTTGAGTCGTAGTACATACCATCGTATACGAACACCAAGGGGCAGGCGTGTCAGGACATGTACGAGAGAATCCTGAAAAGTAATGCCACCGAATTTTTTATGTGACAGACTTTAAAGCCTTTTAAATAAAACAAACTTTATTAACATTCTACATCTTCTTTCTTGAAGCCTAAAGATTTATTTCTCAAAAAAGTCATCTTTGATGACGACTCGCTTTTCCCCCAATGAGAGACCAGTTTGTTGGAACCGTCACTGTAGCATGTTTGACTTTATTGACGGAGCCACAACATCACCTCTGCTTGCACGGCTTCATCGCTGTCAAAGCGTACTCCCCGAAGGTGTTATTTAAGTTTTGAAATCAGATGAAAATCGGATGTGTCCAAGTCCGGATTGCATGGAGGATGGTCGATGACAGTGAACCCGAGGCATCGGTTTGCTGCAGATGTCGTAGCGCTCGTTGGTGGTCTCGCACGCTGAAGGAGAGGATGCTCTGTGTGTGGACGAACTATTCGGATTTGTGTTTCCAGTTTTTTGAGGCGTTCGCAACACGTTGCAGAGTTTATGGTTGTGCTTTTAGCCATGAATTCCAAATGCACCAGAACACTGTTAATATGACTCCAACTGCTGATGGTACGATTTTGAAATTTTTTGGCGTCGGTGATCCTTTGTGGCAAAACTCCACTGACATTCTCTTGTTTCCGGGATCAAAATGGTGGACCAAGATTTCATCACCAGTCGCAATGTCGTAAGGACAACCTCACATTCAAAACGCAAAAGAAATTGTTGAGAGATGTCCAATCTCCTCCATTTCACGCCAGGAGTGAGCATCCGAGGCACCCACCGTGCAAACAGTTTTCTGTACCGTAGTTATGCAGTGAAGGCCTGTACACACTCCCGTGGTATGTCACACTTATCTGAGAGCTGTGCAGTGTTATCTGTGATTTTCTCTGATGAGTTCATCAACCCGACTCCGCTGAGTCTCGTCGGTTGCCATACGCTGCCGTCCACTCCGATCCGTGTCACACATATTTAGGTTAGCTCCATCGTTTCCTTCATTACGGGCACCAGCAACCGGACGTCGTAGATTACTGATGTCGATACAATCATCACCGTACACAGTCTCCATTCTTTTACGTATGGAGCAAGCAGTAAAGGAAACAAAAGAAAAATTTGGAGTAGGTATTAAAATCCATGGAGAAGAAATAAAAAACTTTGAGGTTCGCCGATGACATTGCAATTCTATCAGAGACAGCAAAGGACTTGGAAGAGCAGGTGAACGGAATGGACAGTGTTTTGAAAGGAGGATATAAGACGAACATTAACAAAAGCAAAATCAGGATAATGAAATGTAGCGGAATTAAATCAGGTGATGCTGAGGGAGACACTTAAAGTAGTAGATGAGTTTTGCTATTGGGGGAGCAAAATAACTGATGATGGTCGCAGTAGAAAGGTAATTAAAATGTAGACTGGCTATGGGAAGAAAAGTCTTTCTGAAGAAGAGAAATTTGTTAACATCGAGTACAGATTTAAGCGTCAGGAAGTCGGTTCTGAAAGTATTTGTATGGAGTGTAGCCATGTATGGAAGTGAAACATGGACGATAAATAGTTTGGACAAGAAGAGAATAGAAGCTTTTGAAATGTGGTGCTACAGAAGAATGCTGAAGATTAGATGCGTAGATCACATAACTAATGAGGAGGTATTGAATAGAATTGGGGAGAAGAGGAGTTTGTGGCACAACTTGACAAGAAGAAGGGACCGGTTGGTAGGATATGGTATGAGGCATCAAGGGATCACAAATTTAGCATTAGAGGGCAGCGTGGAGGGTAAAAATCGTGGGGGGAGACCAAGAGATGAATACACTAAGCAGATTCAGAAGGATGTTGGCTGCAGTAGGTACTGGGAGATTAAGAAGCTTGCACAGGATAGAGTAGCATGGAGAGGTGCATCAAACCAGTCTCTGGACTGAAGACCACAACAACAACAACTTATTCCACTTGGAGACACGTTCTCTGCGGTTAGAAACTCAGTTACAGCGTGCTCTTTCTCACGCATCGACATATTTACGTTGCACACAGCTTTGTTACACGCTACAATTCGGAGACCTCTAGTGGCAGAAAGTTTCAATTTGCAACGAAGCGGGAAAGCTGACTGAGTAACAAGCATGACACGTAACATCTCACCAGATATTGAGAACAGAGGATTTCGTAGGAATTACTTTTCAGGACGCTCTCATAGACATATCAGCTCTGTGTTGTCACGTAGAGTTAGTGGTCGCCTGCACACAGGCAACTCAGTGAACGGACTTGCAGAGCGGGTTGCTGTCGCACCTTCCTGGATAATTCGTGTCAATGAGCTGTACGCGAATATTGACGTTTGCCGCGTCACAAAGGGTGCCCCTACTGAGCATCTGTAATGTGAATTAAGAACTTGGAGAGTTTCTCTATCCACTGATGTGTGTGTGTTTTCCGTATGCCTTGTAGTTTTTGGACAATCATCTTCTGATATCCCAGGGATACACTGTATGACCCATCCATCCCTGTGTTGGGAAACAAAGCAGTGGAAAATATTGTTTCATATTGTTACCTCCGACTACCACATTAACTGAAATAACCGTATATTAATCTGTTCCACTGCGAAAAGTGAAAAGCTTAACCAAATGTCACTAGACATAATAATACTTTGGTTGTTGTAGCTCTTCTTACTTCCGTGCTTGAGAAGACAAAACTGAAGAGGTATACTACCTTATGGAAAACACTATTTTATAGTTTTGCTGCAGCACTTAATGTGATATCTTCAGTGGGATTTTTTATTTTCTTTCTTGGTTATGCTATGTGAGTTTAGGCTCAAAATTATTTACATTTGCAAAAGGAGATATCATTAGGTGCGAAATACTTTGGATTAGTTTACATGAAGTGTACAGTCAAGATATATGTTCCCTAACTGAGATGTTGTGTGTTATTCATTTACGATATGTTTAAAAGTATTATTTTCAGATGAGATTTGGAAATAATTCCGATGTATATACTGGGTGGTTATAACTAAAGTGCAGTTACTCACACAGCACGGGAGTGGGCTGTAACTATCGGATGGCAGCGAAAATTGGTAGATATTCTAACGTCTTAAAGCGGAATTAGTTCCAGTTTAGACCATGAGGTGCAAATCTGGCGATGCGAATACAAGAAAGAAATATAGAAATGTTTCCATATGTAATGTATTAGGACCGAGGCGTGGGCAGAAAAGGTCAAACGAGTGAGAAAGGCGTAATGCGGATTCCTGCTGCTTACACAGTTCAATATGAGCACCGAAGCCGTGGAAGAGATGCTGTACAGCGCCAGATTCGCACCTGGTGGCCAAAAATGGAATTTTTTTCAGCGTAAATCGGTTACGCATTAACGCATTAGCACACGTACCAAGTTTCGCTTCCATACAATAATTACAAACCACAGTCGACCTCCGTGAGTAGCTCCACGCATATTATAACCAACCGGTATTTGTTTACATACCTCACATTATTAATTGTGTATGGTGGCAGCTTTAAGTGTGCCATACATACTACAGCTTGTCGTCTACAAATGATGAAATGTTTTCTATTTTTTGTCTGTCGTGCGTTTCCGACTGAGAATCACTACCTATCACATTATTTGGTGTTTTACTTACAGTTTTTCTGTGTTTTAGTGTTCGCTTGTCTGTGTCGTTTTTAAGTACTTATTTCGTCTACTGTTGTAGTTACCTCCTGTTGCACACGCATTTTATACAATTTGGTAGCCAAACAAACCGTTTCTGACGCCATTTCACATGTTGTTGAAGATATGTGGTGTTCATTTGTTTCGTTTCGTGTTTGTTTAGGTGTGGCGTGCCATTTAAAGTGGTGTTATCGACTGAGATATTTAGCTTACGTGTCTCTCTCTCTCTCTCTCTCTCTCTCTCTCTCTCTCTCTCTCTCTCTCTCTCTCTGTGTGTGTGTGTGTGTGTGTGTGTGTGTGTGTGTGAGTGAGTGAGTGAGAGAGGAGAGAGAGAGAGAGAGAGAGAACTGGGGTGGAGGAGAGAGCGAGTGCCGAGAGGGAGAAATAGGATGAGGAAGTGAGTTATGGGGAGGCAGGGAGAATGAGTGGTGTGGTTTATGGAGAAGAGAATATTATTTTAGAGGAGACCATATGCTGACTGGAGGAGATTCTCCTCGACGACCATTCAGCGAACGTTGCTGCGTATGGACCTCCGCTGCGCGCGCTTGATTCATGCAGCCATGCTGACTGCTGTTCTCTAGCAACGGAGTACGTCTACATCTACATCTACATGCATACTCCGCAATACACCATACGGTGCGCGGCGGAGGGTACCTCGTACCACAACTAGCATCTTCTCTCCCTGTTCCACTCCCAAACAGAACGAGGGAAAAATGACTGCCTATATGCTTCTGTACGAGCCCTAATCTTTCTTATCTTATCTTTGTGGTCTTTCCGCGAAATGTAAGTTGGCGGCAGTAAAATTGTACTGCAGTCAGCCTCAAATGCTGGTTCTCTAAATTTCCTCAGTAGCGATTCACGAAAAGAACGCCTCCTTTCCTCTAGACACTCCCACCCGAATTCCTGAAGCATTTCCGTAACACTCGCGTGATGATCAAACCTACCAGTAACAAATCTAGCAGCCCACCTCTGAATTGCTTCTATGTCCTCCCTCAATCCGACCTGATAGGGATCCCAAACGCTCGAGCAGTACTCAAGAATAGCTCGTATTAGTGTTTTATAAGCGGTCTCCTTTGCAGATGAACCACATTTTCCCAAAATTCTACCAATGAACAGAAGACGACTATCCGCCTTCCCAACTACTGCCATTACATGCTTGTCCCACTTCATATCGCTCTGCAATGTTAAGCCCAAATATTTAATCGACGTGACTGTGTCAAGCGCTACTCTACTAATGGAGTATTCAAACATTACATGATTCTTTTTCCTATACATCTGCATTCATGTACATTTATCTATATTTAGAGTTAGCTGCCATTCTTTACACCAATCACAAATCCTGTCCAAGTCATCTTGTATTCTCCTACAGTCACTCAACGACGACACCTTCCCGTACACCACAGCATCATCAACAAACAGCTGCACATTGGTATCCACCCTATCCAAAAGATCATTTATGTAGATAGAAAACAACAGCGGACCTACCACACTTCCCTGGGGCACTGCAGATGATACCCTCACCTCCGATGAACACTCACCATCGAGGACAACGTACTGGGTTCTATTACTTAAGAAGTTTCGAGCCACTCTGATACTTGGAAACCAATCCCATATGCTCGTACCTTAGTTAGGAGTCTGCAGTGGGGCACCGAGTCAAACGCTTTCCGGAAGTCAAGGAATATGGCATCCGTCTGATACTCTTCATCCATGGTTCGCAAGATATCATGTGAAAAAAGGGCGAGATGCATTTCGCAGGAGCGATGCTTTCTAAAGCCGTGCTGATGCATGGACAGCAACTTCTCTGTCTCAAGGAAATTCATTATATTCGAACTGAGAATACGTTCGAGAATCCTGCAACAAACCGATGTTAAGGTTATTGGTTTGTAATTTTGAAGATCCGTCCTTCTTCCCTCCTTATATACAGGTGTCACATGCGCTTTTTTTCCAGTCGCTCGGGACTTTACGTTGGGCAAGAGATTCGCGGTAAATGCAAGCTAAGTATGGAGCCAATGCAGTAGAGTACTCTCTGTAAAACCGAATTGGAATCCCATCAGGATTTATTTATTTTCAACCCATTCAGCTGCTTCACAACCCCAGGGATGTCTATCACTATGTCCTCCATACGGGAATCTGTATGAGACTGAAGCGGCGGTATGTTTGTACGATCCTCCTGTGTGAAAGATTTCTCAAATGCTAAATTTAAAATTTCAGCTTTCGTTTTGCTGTCTTCTGTTGCCAGGCCAGACTGATCAGTGAGTGACTGGATGGAAGCCTTCGACCCGCTTACCGATTTTACGTAAGACCAGAATTTGGGTTTTCAGCAAGATCTTTTGCTAAGGTATGACGGTGGTAGTGGTTGTATGCTTCGCGCATCGCTCTTTTTACAGCAGCACGAATCTCTACTAACTTTTGCCTGTCCTCATTCTCCCGATCTTTCTTGTACCGCGATTGCAACTGCCTTTGCTTCCTGAGCATTCTCCGAATTGCGGTGTTAAACCATGGTGGGTCTTTTCCGTCCGTAACCCACTTTTTTGGCACATACTTGTCCAATGCGTGATTTACAATGTTTTTAAAATTTGCCCATAATTCCTCCATGTCCATCGTACCGGAAGTAAATGAAGTCGATTCATTTCATGAAGTATGGAATTTGCACGCCAGTACTGCAACTGGACGTTCACTGAGTGGTGATGGGTGGTGTTTCCAGATGAATCTCGTTTTATGCTTCATCGGACAGATGGATGTTGGCGTGTGCTGCATGAAATGTCTGAAAGCAAGCATCTTGCAACAATCTTCAGAAGGGTCCAGGCTGGAGGAGGGATCATTATGATCTGGGAAATATTGTCGTGGTATCCCCTGGGTGATTTTGGAAGCCACAATGAGTCACAAAAGTATGCATCTATATTTGGGAATCACATCCACCCCAATACGCAGTTTGTTTTTCCTCGGCAGGATTACAGGGCAATGCACCGTGTCACACAGCTCGCCGTGTACGTGCGAGGGACACCAGGATGTGTTTACCGTAGTCTCCTGGCCACGAAACGCCCCGGATTTAAACCCAATCGAAGATCTGTGGGACCACCTCGATAGAGCTGCTCGCCCCACGAATCCTCCACCGGGAAACCGAGTGCAGCTGGCCATTGCACTGGAATGGGCATGGCTTCACATTCCTGTCAGTACCACTCAGAACCTGACTGACTCTCGTCCTGCACGTCTCGCGTCCGCCGCTCGTGGTCGTGCAGTAGCGTTCTCGCTACCCGCGCCCGGGTTCGATTCCCGGCGGGTTCAGAGATTTTCTCTGCCTCGTGATGGCTGGGTGTTGTGTGATGTCCTTAGGTTAGTTAGGTTTAAGTAGTTCTAAGTTCTAGGGGACTGATGACCATAGCTGTTAAGTCCCATAGTGCTCAGAGCCATTTGAACCTGCACGTCTCGCAACGGACCGCGCTGCAAAAGTCGGTTATTCGAGCTTTTCACAGTTAGTCACATTAACGTGACTAAACAGTGTGTATTACGCTTCATAAACAGGTAGACCTACCAACATTTCTTCGGCGTTCATCCGGAGTGACATCTCACAATTTTGGCCCATTAAGTATGGAATGTTAAATATTATCTACTGGGAAGTCCTAAATAAGGTCACAATGCCGGTCCGATACTCCATAAACTCGTATTTTCTTCGCTGAGTGACCGTGCGGAACTGTATCGAATGTCTTCCAGAAGTCAAGGAATCTGGCAGTAATTTACGGAATCTCTACCTACCATCCTCTGGTTTGTTATGGGCGAACAGAGCGGTCATGTGAGATAAATGGCCATTGCCATTGCCATGAGATAAATGGCCATGGCCATTTTTTAGGGGGGGAGGGGGAGGGATGAGGAGGTGTGGAAGGACAGAAAATGAGTTCAAAAGTAAATGAATAGACCTCAGGAACCGTATGGTTCAAATGGATCTGAGCACCATCTGAGGTCATCAGTCCCCTAGAACTTAGAACTACTTAAACCTAACTAACCTAAGGACAGCACACACATCCATGCCCGAGGCAGGATTCGAACCTGCGACCGTAGCATTCGCTCGGTTCCAGACTGAAGCGCCTAGAACCGCTCGACCATACTGGTCGGCCAGGAACTGTATGAAATTAAGAAAATGGCTCCAGTGTCGAAAGCTGATGTTAACGGCCTCGAGGATGATGTGCTGCTCACGCTCCTGCGACGAATACCTGCAACGTGTGTGGCGGGGAATGGGGAAACAACCCTTCCCATCGCTTTACTGGTCGTCCGAAACATATTGCCTTACTGCTAGACTTCATTTTCTACCTTATGTTTCGTTGTTCACTGTTTATGCTGTGCCATTTCGTTTTATTTTTTACGGACAGCACCTACGCGAAAGAGTAAAATGGTATCAAACGTGCATGAAGACATCACACATCCATTGTAAGAAAGAAATGGACGGCCGGCCGGTGTGGCTGAGCTGTTCTAGGCGTTTCAGTTTGGAACCGCGCGACCGCTACGGTCGCAGGTTCGAATCCTGCCTCAGGCATGGATGTGTGTGATGTCCTTAGGTTAGTTAGGTTTAAGTAGTTCTAAGTTCTAGGGGACTGATGACCTCAGATGTTAAGTCCCATAGTGCTCAGAGCCAAAAGGAATGGACAAAAACACTCTAACATTAGTGATGTCCTGACTGAATAAAAGGAAACGTGTTTCGTGACGCAGAAATGTATTTCAATAATAGTTGCGTATCCGGTGTCATTATTAGATGGAATATCTGCTATCATGTACACACCAACGAAGCACCTGACCGATATTACCCGGGTAGTATTGCCATACCTAAGAAGTGAGACCATTTAATATATTTACGTCACCTGTACCTCAAGTCGAACAGTATGAAAGTAATCAGAATTACGGTGTTGATATACACACGATCCATCAAAATGTTTTTTGAAAGGCTCATAATAATCTGTTCTAGATGTCGCAATGGACACGTGACTCGTTGCCTTATTTCTGTTGCACATTATTCTCAGCAAGGGACAGTAGATGTGCTTCCAATAATGCCGTCCACTGTACTGGAACTGGGCTCAAACTACATTACAATGTGCGGAGTTTAAGATCAGCAAGTAATGAATCATTTCTATTTATGAGCTGAGGACATTTTATAAGTACAGTATCATCCTCTCCACTGCGCAGTGTGCACTTCAAGATTTACGTGCCGAAGTTCATCAAGCACAAGCACCACACGAAAACGGTGCTGATCCACGCTGGAGGCGGCGGCGGCGGCGAGTCGGTGCACATCGAGGGCGGTGACCACCACGGCGGGGGCGGACACGTGCAGCTGCCGCAGCACGGCTTCAGCTTCGGTGGCGGACACGGCTACGTCATGGGCGCCATCCACCACGTGCCTGACTCCGGCCACGGGGGCGGCATCATCGGACACGGATACGGCGGTGCGTATCCCGCCACTGCAGTCAGCGCCTCCTCCTGGTCATACATAATCTTCATCTTACCTCTCCTTTCTTACATTTCATGCCGCTTCCTTTTGCCAGTACTTTCTGCTCCATGACCCTTCTCTTACTTTCTCTACTTCCAATTGTTTCTCGTAAATCTTTGTTCCTCACAAATCACTTCCTTCTCCCTCACCTCTCTGTCTCTTCTTACTTAATCTCTTCGTCTTCTTACTCAAGTTTCCCGTTCATATTTTAACTTTCTCTCCCTCCTCTTCAGACTTTTTTGTTCTTCTTACTTTTCCTCCTGCTCAATGTTCTCTTTAGTTCAGTTCATCATCTCCTGTCGCTTATCTATTTCACCCTTGCACGTCCCCTTCCACCTCCTCCTTTTCCCGCTCACCTTCTTCCTTCTCATACCTTAGTTGCCATTACTTACCTATTCTTCACAATCATTTCCCTTCCAGTTTTCCTCATTATACCTGCTCCTCTTCCTTACATCTCCTGTTTTTTCTGGTGTCATTCTCAGGGGTACTGTCCTATTTCTTGTGTTCGACTTCATGCACAAAAGTAAGGAGAGCTGGGTTACAGAGTGGTGTGGCAGCTATCGTCATAGGAAAGCTGGACACGAGCAGAAATGATTAGCGAACAAGCGAACACAGTAAACAGAAGATTTACTCAATTTGCATATCTCCAAGCGTTCGAAGACTCATTACAAATAATGCAGCAGGAAATAGAGTCCAGCTCTCCATGTCTACAAGGAAGAGGCTCTCTGTACTGATGGAGTGGGAGCCATGATGAGGTGGCGTCAGCGTAGCATCGTAGTAAAGAGGCTCCGTGTCTACAAGGAAGTGGCTCTCTGTACGAATGATCGAGTCGGAGCCACGAGGAGGCGGCGTCTGCTTAGCATCGCAGCGAAGAGGCTCTAAGTGCGAGTGGCAGAGACCACTCGTTGTACAGAGCCGCTGGAGGAATGACTCATCAGGCATGCTCCATTGGGTCCGCCAGATCTCACATGACTGCTGTCACTACCTGACAGGAACTTGCAGTTCCACTGCAAATTAAAGGCGCTGATAGGATGTTATCGATGTGTGATACCACAATGTTCGGGTGCATTCTGTTTTTGATGAAATCACTCCAATTGTCATTAAAACACACACACAGACACACACACACACACACACACACACACACACACACACACACACACACACACACAGTCACACACATACACACAAACTTAGTGATTATGCTAAGAACAGCAAAGTCGTGTAAGAAACTGCCTGAATTCGGAAAAGTGTCATTATCGGCTGCAGTAAAACTTGATACTGGGTGGGATTAATAATGAGTATATTAATGGCATCCTTGTAAATATCAGTCACGGGAAATGTTCACCTCCGCTTGTATTGATGCAGAAGGGGAAAAAAATTAGAAAGGTGCTTGAAGACGAATTGCTAGGATAGTATGAAGAGGGGACTATGCAAGTAAATCATTGAAGTTCCACGAACTTTTCTGCACGTGAACATCTGATGCTGACAGCTGCTTTCCGAACCCAAACTAATGACGGAGTATCTTCGAAAGATACGCTCTCTTGTTCAACAGGGTAAAACCTTGACTACAGCTGATTTACGATTGGCAGCCTTCTCCGATTACTGATGGTTTCTGCTTCATCAAGTGGATATGGAGAGTATAATACCAGCCTGGACGGAGGTCTTTAATTTGTTTCTCGGGAACTGGGAATTTTTTGATGAATGGAAACTAAGCATAGTCCGTTGTGTACCTAAGAATGAAAATCGTCGTTCGCCGGTTTCTACCAACCAATCAGCAGTTTACATATTGCAACCAGAATTTTGGAATGTATTGTTCACAAAAAGAAGTTTATTACTTTGACACATTCAACCTGTGTGACAAATATGAGTCCAATTCTGTAAATACGGCAGCACGAGCACTGTAGTAGTTATCAGATGATCTGAAATATGACAGAGAGCAAACAGTTAATGTTATTAGACTTTAATAAAGCATTTGAAGCCATCAATCATCAGGTACTTCTCACAAGAATGTGATAGCTTTCAGACAGTATACAGACGTGGTTTGAAAGCTATTAGAGAAATAAAGAGAAGGGTATCACGCCCAGGAATGAAAATTCGTCATCGAAGCAAGTTTTGTCAGGTGTCAGACTTGGGGCCTCTTTTGTTCTCCTTATATGTCAGTGACATCCCGTATGTGTCGTTCTGTAAATATGACCTGCTGCTTTACTTAGAAGGGACCTGAATATACCAGTACTGCCATCCAATCGACTAACATTGACTTGGGTTCGGCCCTCCGTTGGCTGTGTTAAGCTGAGCCTAAAATAAAATGCGAAGAACTCTCAGGTAATTTTGGTTTCACATCAGAAGTTCATTAGAACTGAACCGTGCAAAAACCTGTCCTCTATTCTTTTTCATGGTTTCCTAATATCTCATCTAAAAACGCCGAAGTACTTTGCATGAAGAGCGAAGCTGAACAGAAACCACTGTCGGCACTGTAGGAAGACTTTCTTCCTCCCCCTTCAAAAATGTCGGATCATATTTCATCACAGTGAGAGAAAACTGTGTATTCATTCACTCTGCCGAACATACAGTACTGTTGTATAATGTAACACGATACTTCTAGTGAATACTCTGGACGATTAGAACTAAAGAGAAATTCTTTTGTGAATTACATCCGCAACATTACTTCTCTTTGACCTTTGTCAATGCTTCTTACAAGGATTGTTGCGACTGGACAAGTTAGATAACTATAAAGTGCTATATGTCCTTCATTAGTTTCTGGGCACACGCTAATCCCGCCTAGTAACAGTATCTATTATCTCAACATGTTTAAAACGACTCACTTATCTAGTAATGTGGTTGTAAGAATCCACTTAAAAACAATCTACATTCTCCAGTGCAACTGTCCGTCCCGAACCTAACTATCCTGTACTCTAAGCACAATTTTAATTATTGTTGCAAACAAGAAAAGACTAAACCACTTCCTTTTGTCATCATAATTTAATTCCCAAAATTAGCGTAATGTTCATTCACTCACCCGATTTCTTTTTTTGCTTCTACCATCATTGTTCCTACCCCAAACCCGCCCCACCCCCTACTCACACCTCTCTCACCGTTCATGTCTATTGTTGTCACAGCGCACAGTCTTGATTCTGTTCCTGTAAATTATCTCTGTTCTTCTGCCCTTTTTCTCTTTACGTGCTTACGTAAGCAGTGATTTTTTTCTGCTGAATTTCAAATAAATGCACACTTATTCTTCCAGTTCTTTTTCTTTTTTCTTGTATCTTCATTAATTATGCTCTACCTCATTACTCTTTCTCTCTCATCTCTGCTCGTATAACCACTGATCACGGGCCACAGTCTAAATTTGGCTCTAATGTATCTTTTTCACCAACATAAACCGCCTAGGTTTCTACTATAACTATTACTGTTATCGCTGTTTGTGTCACGGCTATTTCTGAATGTTGTGTCCCATGCTACACATAAGCAACCTTATAAAAAATCCGTGCCGTAATAGATATATTGCAACATATGAACAACTCCTATTTCGGTGTGACAGAGAGCCTTTTGAGCATAATATTCTCAGGATAAATAAATGAATAACTAATTAAAAAATAACATGTATAAAAAGTGTTTTCACTTACGAAATCATCGCATGGTAAATTACGTCATAATTATGACCCTAGCAAACAATTGCCTTTAACACATTTGCTTACCTGTGGAACAAGGAGAAAATAAAAGGCTGGTTTTCGTGTGCAGATGGCGGCGGCTTGTCCCACTCCGTGAGTTCGCACGCTGCTCTTCTGAGCCATGGCGTCACGCACTCCATAGGACACCACAACTTCGGCGACTCTGGTAAGTACACACAGTACGAAGCACAGCACTGAGAAGCTCATTGTTAAGAGAGCACCGCCTAGACACAGAGAGAGTGAGAGGGGGGGGGGGGGGGGAGGGAGAATGAGGGAGGAGGGATTTCTATTTCGAGCTATAGAGAGGAAGGGAGGGATTTCTAATTCGAGTCATTCAGAGTTATTGTAACTCGTTTATAAATACGATACTTTAACTCCCTGAGCTGTTGATGCTTAACGCTTCAGACGCGTTTCGCTATTTTACACGAAGTCGTTCTTGCGCGTCACCTGCGAGCATTTTAGGCAAATTCGCGTCGAAATTGTTCGTTTTTAGGGTTCCTTACCTCAATCGGTAAAAACGGATACCTTGTGGGTAGATCACTTTGTTGTACGTCTGTCCGTCTGTCTGTCTGTCTGTCTGTTAAGAACCGTTCTTCTCAGGAACGGGTAGAGGAATCAAGTTGAAATTTATATCCAACAGTAAGGTGTACGGTTCCGTGGCGGTGTAAAAAATTTAAGCTTGTAAGTCAGTGCTATCAAAAGATACGGCGGTGTGTAGAGGCCTCCTTTTTCTCAGTAGTTGGTAGAGATATAAATTTGGAAATTATATCAAATACTACGGTGGATGGTCCCTAAATGATTTACGATTCTAAGTCAATGCAATCAAAAGATACTCCATGTATGTAACATATTTTGGTACTCCCAGACCCGCTAATCAAAACCTGTAGACGAACTCTCTACCTAGATGTCGGGCCTGGTTGTCTAGTTGTGCTGGCACGGTGGCTCAGCGTTTTCGATCAGAAGGCTGGCTACCTCCTGTATTAAAATAATGCAAAAAATAAATAAATAAAAAAACTGGGTGAAGTATTCAACGATGAATTTGAAGGTGTGTCACATGGCGTCCGCCCAAACCAAATGACGGGAACAATAATGGAAAATGCACTTGTCTAGAAACCGGGAGGTCGTCGGATCGAATCACGGACGGGCCACAAATTTGGCAGTCTTCGTTGGAATCGAGCCGTCACCTCTCAACTCTATGAGGAGTCGTCAAAAACAACACGTGGTTCGGTTTTCACGGTAAACTGTAGGTACCCTGTCCCTAGTTAGATAAATCGGGTACGGGACACGCAAGTTGCTCAAGTGGCTTCCAGTAGATAGACTTGTACCGGGAAATTGAACCACATAAGGTTATTCTTGGTATCTACAAACATAATTAACTTTGTACTGAACCCTCAGACCGAATGTCCTAATCGCACGTTTCCGGAGTTTTGATTTGTTTTTTGTTTTTGTTTTTCTGTCAGACTGTTGCGTGTACTATAAAATAATAAAAAAATAAAAAATGTTCAGATATATGGAAATAATGAGATTAATATTAAGGCGTGTCGGACAAGCACAATAAGCTAAGCTATGCTTGTAAATGGGTAAACAATCTTTATATATTAGTTCCACATAAACGAAATTTTCTTTCTCTTGTTGTACTGTAGATTTTTGCTTACCAATTAATAATACTAGGTCCGATCGCAGTATCCACCTACAAAATCTTGACCGTGTCCATCATTCCTTTCGTAATCGGATCTTCGTAATAACTGCGAAGTACACAGTTGGGCTCTTGTATTTTTATATATTCCAGTGCTACTTGGAATAATAACTCAATTTTTCACTGGTGAAATACTACTATAATATTTCTTCTACACACATCAAAAATACAGACTTTTTACTTATTCTCACAACCAAAATGGCTACCACCGATCTCGCTATAAAATAAAGTACGTCTACCTTCGTTCATTAACAGAGAGCGAGTCCTTCTTCTTACCGAGGAACAGGAAAAACATCCTAGTTTTTTAACGCTTGGAAATCAAAAATACATGACGGTAGGCCCAGGCTCTACGCTGGACTACCGCTTCACCTTTTCTGTTTGCCATTGAAGGAAACGAAAAAATGAAAACAAGAAATGCAAAACGTATTAAAATTGCCCCCCCCCCCTACTGTATACTGTTGGAAATGAGACTCTTTATTTAGGGAGACAGTATAGCACACCGTGTAGTTTAACAGTTCATTGATGACCTAATCACCAGTTTATACGAAACTTTAGCAGTTATCGTGAAAACCGTTAAAACTGGTGACGAGATCACCAGTAATAATCTCAGTTACACAATGCAAAAAGAACAAAGACTGATAAGACTAGAAAACAAACAATACAAATGTGACTTTGCAGGCAATGGTGGCAAGCGAAGTGAGACTTTCGACTTATGGTCACATGGAGAGAAAAACACGCTATTTGATAGGACATATAAAATTAACGATATGTAAGTTTTGTATTTTGAATTCCACAGTTAAACGTTTTTGAAAAGAATTGTTTATTTTTCATTTCTGCCACAATAATTGTCAGATATGCATTTACTCAACCACTGTTCACCGATTTCGGCTACAAGCCAGTTTTTAGTGACAGCATTCTTTCGTGGCCACTTTCCAACAAACAATTTGTGTTGCTCCTGTCAACACGAAAGCAAATCGAGACACACACAAAGACAGCACTCACTCCTGTCCCTCCCCCTCCCCCCCCTCCCTCCCCACACACAATAGTACAAGTTTACATCCAATTTACTTTCGCTGTTGATGGAAAGACAAAAGGAATGTATGATGAGGTAAAAGAAATTATTCACGTAATTAATGTAGCGGACAACACTGATGAGTGACTGGAATTCGGTAATGATAGGAAGAAGAAAACAGAAAATGGTAGGAGAATATGAACTGGGGAAAAGAATTGAAAGAGGAAGTCGCCTTGTAGGATGTTGCACAAAGGATAATTTAATCATAGCTAGCACGATTTAAGAATCGTGGAAGAAGGTTGTACACGTGGAAGAGAATTGGAGACACTGGAAGTTTCTCGATAGACCATTTAAAGGTAAGACTGTGATTTCAGGACAACATTTTAAACTGCAAGACATTTCCAGTAACAGATGTGAATTGTGACCATAATTTATTGGTTATGTACTGTAGATTGAAACTGAAGAACTTGTAAAAAAGGTAGCAAATTATGGAGATGGGACTTGGCTAAGTTGAAAGAACCAGAGGTTGCAGAGAATTACAAAAGAAGCATTAGGCAACGATTGATTAAAACATGGAAAAGGAATACAACAGAAGACGAATAGGTAACTTTGAGAGATGAAACAGTGAAGGCACTAGGGGATCAAACAGGTAAAAAGATAACGCCTAGAAGAACACCTTGGATGTAACAGGAGGTACCGAATTTGACTGATGAATCGAGAAAATATAAAAACGCAGAAAATGAAGAGGTTAAAGGCTATATAACTGTCTAGACTTGGCTAAGTTGAAAGAACCAGAGGTTGCAGAGAATTACAAAAGAAGCATTAGGCAACGATTGATTAAAACATGGAAAAGGAATACAACAGAAGACGAATAGGTAACTTTGAGAGATGAAACAGTGAAGGCACTAGGGGATCAAACAGGTAAAAAGATAACGCCTAGAAGAACACCTTGGATGTAACAGGAGGTACCGAATTTGACTGATGAATCGAGAAAATATAAAAACGCAGAAAATGAAGAGGTTAAAGGCTATATAACTGTCTAGAAAATTAGACTGACAAAAAGTGCGAAATGGCTAAGCAGAAACGTTTAGAGGGCTAATTTAAGTCTATAGATGCATGTATATTAGGGGACAGGTAGATGCTACCTTCAAAAAAATTAAACAAGCCTTTGGAGAAAATAGAAGTAGTCATATGAATATCAAGAGCTGGACCGAAAAACCAGTACAGAGCAAAGAAGAAAAAGCTGAAGGATGGAAAGAATACATACAGGGGTTATCCAAGAGAAATGAAGGAAATATTATAGGAGAGGAAGAGTAAATAGATGAGATGACAGATATGATACTCCGAGAAGAATTTGATAGGGTACTGAAAGACCTAAGCCGAAAAAAGGCCCCTGTTGTATATGACCCTCAGTACTACTGATATCCTTGGGGTGAGCCAGCAATGACAAAACTGTTCCACCTGATGTGCAAAATATATGACACAGGGGAAAAACCCTAGACTTCAAAAAGAGTGAAATAATTCAAATTCAAAAGACAGCAGGTGCATACAGGTGTGAAAATTACGAAACCATCAGTGTAATAAGTTATCGTGGCAAAATATTGATATGAATTATTTACAGAAGAATGGAAAAACTGCTAGATGCTGAGCTAGGAGAAGATCAGTTTGAGTTCTGGAGAAATATTGGAACAAGTGAGGAAATACTGACCCTATGACTTAGGTTAAAGAAACGCATACTACGTTTATAGCTTTTGATACTGCTGATCGGTATACACCCTTTGAAATTCTGAAGTTAGAAGGGGTAAAATATGGGCGGTGAAAACCTTTTTGCAATTTGCACAGAAACCAGACGGCAGTTACAAAGACGAAGGGCACAAAAGGGAAGCGGTGATTGAGAAGGGACTGAGACAGCATTGTAAGGACATCACACACATACATGCCCTAGGCAGGATTCGAACCTGCGACCGGAGCGGTCGCTCGGCTCCAGACTGTAGCGCCTAGAACCGCACGGCCACTCCGGCAGGCAAAAGAGAGAGAGAGAGAGAGAGAGAGAGAGAGAGAGAGAGAGAGAGAGAGATTTAGGAATTACTCAGGGAGATGAAATAAAAGCTTTGAGGTGTGCCGACGAGAATATAACTTAAACATTATCAAAAGAAAAAAAAAGAGTAGTGGAATGTAATCGACTTAAATCAGTTGACGCTGAGTGAATTAGTCTAGGGATTGAGTTACTACAAGTAATAGATAAGTTTTGCAATTTGGGCAGCAAAATAACTGATGTTGCCCATAGAAGAAGGGGTACAAAATGTAGACTGCCATTGGCGAAAAAGCGTTACGACATCTTTTCTGTAGTGTGGCCTTGTACGAATGTGAAACGTGGTCGATTGTCAGACAAGAAGAGAACAGAAGCTTTTGAAATGTGGTCCCGCAGAAGAATGATGAAGATTAGATGGGAAGATCATGTAAGTAATGATTAGGTAATAAAGAGAATTGGGAAAAAGAAATTTTCGGCATATCTTTACTGAAAGATGGAGTCAGTTGATGTGACATGTCGTCAATTTAGTACTGGAGGGAGGTGTAGGGGGAGACCAAGAGATGAGTACAGTAAAGAGTTTCAAATGGATGTAGGTTGCAGCTTACAGATGAAGAGGCTTGCACAGAATGGAGCAACCTGGGGAGCTGCGTCAGACCAACCTTCGGACTGAAGACCACAACAAAAACAGTGAAGTACGACCCTGGACTCGCATTTGGGAGGACCGTTGCCTGTCCGGAGATCGACATTTAGGTTTTCCGTGATTTCATTAAATCGCTTAAGGCAAATGCCGAGATGGTTCCTTTGAAAGGGCATGAAGAATTTTCCTTCCCCATCTTTCGCTTATCCGAGCTTGTGTTCCATCTCCAATGAACCCGCCGTCGACGGGACGCTAAGCACCAATCTCCCGTCAGTACTTCTCGAAACGAGAGAGATATGTAGGGCTGCACTCTGGTATGTATGCTCCACTAATCCAAAAGGCTGTCCAAGCCTCAGGACAGGAGAGTCTCTTTCATTCTCTCTCCTGTGGTGCACCGTCTGTATGGCGAATCTTCCGGCAGTCTCGGAAGTTGGCTCACTTGAACCTTTCGTGCCAGACGTGTGTAACCATGCAATCCTCTCGTGCAGCTGTAATGAATATAGTAAAGATGCTAGGCGTATGGATTCTGTGCATTGTGTTCTCTGTGCTGAGCGGAGCGGATGACGCGGATGCCTCGCAGTACCGTTTGCCGGTCAAAAACATTGCGGATTTTCGGAAGGCTAGAACATTGGTGCAGGACCTACAGAGGGTGGCCAGCAAAAACTGCGAGGTAATTACAGTCCCAGTGAATAAAAAATAGAGAAAATTTCAAAATTTTAAACATGGCTGAAGCAGCAACTGTTAAAAATCTTCACGAAAAAAAAAACAAAAACAAAAAACAACCACAAGGGAACAAACGCTTATAGCTTTAAGCAACCATGAAAATTACCAAATTATTACATGCACAAGAACTTTTAGTCACTTACTAATATTACATCCTGCAGTGGAGATGCATAAAACAATCGTACCAAAGGCGGCACCAGTAGTTAAAATTAAAATATCCCCTCCATCTACACAACATACGAGGTGCATTCAAGTTCTAAGGCCTCCGATTTTTTTTCTAATTAACTACTCACCCGAAATCGATGAAACTGGCGTTACTTCTCGACGTAATCGCCCTGCAGAGGTACACATTTTTCACAACGCTGACGCCATGATTCCATGGCAGCGGCGAAGGCTTCCTTAGGAGTCTGTTTTGACCACTGGAAAATCGCTGAGGCAATAGCAGCACGGCTGGTGAATGTGCGGCCATGGAGAATGTCTTTCATTGTTGGAAAAAGCCAAAAGTCACTAGGAGCCAGGTCAGGTGATCAGGAGGCATGAGGAATCACTTCAAAGTTATCACGAAGAAACTGTTGCGTAACTTAGCTCGATGTGCGGGTTCGTTGTCTTGGTGAAACAGCACACGCGCAGCCCTTCCCGGACGTTTTTGTTGCAGTGCAGGAAGGAATTTGTTCTTCAAAACATTTTCGTAGGATGCACCTGTTACCGTAGTGCCCTTTGGAACGCAATGGGTAAGGATTACGCCCTCGCTGTCCCAGAACATGGACACCATCATTTTTTCAGCACTGGCGGTTACCCGAACTTTTTTTGGTGGCGGTGAATCTGTGTGCTTCCATTGAGCTGACTGGCGCTTTGTTTCTGGATTGAAAAATGGCATCCACGTCTCATCCAGTGTCACAACCGACGAAAAGAAAGTCCCATTCATGCTGTTGTTGCACGTCAACATTGCTTGGCAACATGCCACACGGGCAGCCATGTGGTCGTCTGTCAGCATTCGTGGCACCCACCTGGATGACACTTTTCGCATTTTCAGGTCGTCGTGCAGGATTGTGTGCACAGAACCCACAGAAATGCCAACTCTGGAGGCGATCTGTTCAACAGTCATTCGGCAATCCCCCAAAACAATTATCTCCACTTTCTCGATCATGTCGTCAGAGCGGCTTGTGCGAGCCCGATGTTGTTTCGGTTTGTTGTCACATGATGTTCTGCTCTCATTAAACTGTCGCACCCATGAACGCACTTTCGACACATCCGTAACTCCATCACTACATGTCTCCTTCAACTGTCGATGAATTTCAGTTGGTTTCACACCACGCAAATTCAGAAAACGAATGATTGGACGCTGTTCAAGTAAGGAAAACGTCACCATGTTAAGTATTTAAAACAGTTCTCATTCTCGCCGCTGGCGGTAAAATTCCATCTGCCGTACGGTGCTGCCATCTTTGGGACGTATTGACAATGAACGCGGCCTCATTTTAAAACAATGCTCATGTTTCTATCTCTTTCCAGTCCGGAGAAAAAAAATCAGAGGCCTTAGAACTTGAATGCACCTCGTAATTGTAGAGAGATGGTCGATCCGAACACGGCATATTATCAGTACTTAGCCTGTGAACTAGCGTGAAGAGGGTGTGGAAGCACTAGGGCAGACAGTTTCACCGAGAGAGGGCATTTGTGGTATGCGCGAGACACTCGCGCATATTAAAACCCAGGGATACATACTCATGCGCATCAAAATTTTAAAGGTTGTGCTAATTGAAACCCTCTGTCTTAATAAATAAAACATATCTAAATCATGTAAAACACCTGCAGACAATAGAAAATGTGAACACCAATTTGCCTGTGTCCTAGTGTCAAGCAGGTGGAGCTTGCGCTAAGGAACATATCCAACGAGAGAGGGCACTAGAGTTATGCGCGAGAATCTCGCGCATATTAAAGGCTAGGATACATAGTAACGAAAACGAACAAAATGTTGTAGAAAAACGAAACCATCTGTCATCATGAATAAAAACCATAACAGAATCATTTAAACCACAGTACACATCGAAAACCGCGAACAACTATCATCAAACATACGTAAAATCCCAACAAGACAGGAAAGGAGCATCTCACCAGCATTAACAGACAAGAAAACTAGCTTCTAGTCGGCCAGACTATATTACGTTAGAGCAAGAAGAGTTTTGAGACCATCCAAAAAAGTTTTAAGCTGCACTTGTTTGTTAAGAATAAATCCATCTTTTTGAGATAGATATTTAACAATTTCTAATTCCTCTGACAGGTCCAGTTTGTAACCCTTACTCTCTTACAATTCTACGTCATCCAGTTTACGTGGCATATGTCGTAAGAGCAATAGATGTTCAGCAAACGTGGAATTGTACACATTTTCCCCATTTTTACCTAGCATGTGTTCTTTATATCTTACTTTAATGGGTCTACCTGTCTGTCCAACGTAATAGTTGGGGCAGTCGTTACAAGTAATTTTGTAGACTCCGGATTTGATGCCAAGTTCTTCCCGTGCCACAGTGGTATGAATCACTCTTTGTTTTAAGCTATTGTTTACGGAAAAGGAAACTCTGAAACCGCACTGCTTCAGTAGAAGTCTCCTTGTCTTGTATGATACGTTCCCCAAAAATGGAATAGGAATAAAGTTATTACCCTCACTCTTTATAGCACTGTTATCTCCTAAGGTTAAACATTTTACACCTGTATTTTTGCTTCTAATGAAAATATATTTAGATATACTGAAACCGTGGTCAAGGATGTCAATAAATCTTTATCCTGCAACTATTTGGCTGTTATCGTTTAGCGTGACAGAGAAAATTACTGTAGTACGCTTACAGCTATAATAACTGAAATTCATGATAAACAAATAGTAGCTTAAGGTCGATATAAGACTGATACAAGCTACCACTAATATAATATAAGCGAATACTAAAATATAATAGCTGAAACGGGCAGCGTAGGGGAGATAACTGCCCTGTGATTGACGCTTTTTAAAAAGTGCTTTCGTAGTGGAACAAGTCCTCTGCCCATGGCACTCTGTCAGTTCCCAGGGAGACGTAAAGTTCATTTTTACAGGGTACTCGGTGGAACACTTCTTGCGGAGATGTGGTGGTATTAATTTCTCGTTTAAGCTTGGTGGATTAAAAATAAGATGTGTGGGTGGAGCAGTTTTAGTAGCGATGTCACAACTGGTTTTTCACGCTATTACGTGAACTGACTGCGTGGAAACGGTTTCAATTGAGGGAGAGAAATGAAAAAAATGCATTCTCACGATAATAATGAAAACTTTCTTTCAAAATCTAGCTTCATTTGTAATTTATGTGCAAAAACTCGTCTTTTGTGAGTTTTTTACTCGCACCTCTTCTATGTTTTAAACTTGTGCGAATCAGGTCGGATTTTATAAGAAGATAGACAAATACATGTAACTAATGGTTGTTCAGTTTTTTTGGGAAAGGTTTATCCTTTGCCACTATATAGTGGTTTAAAGTTGCACATAAAATCTTCAAAAACTGCTATCCCATCTTGTGGAAAAGTTGTTTTCGCACGAAACAAGCATAAGTTCGTCAGTTTTCGTACAGGACTGAAAAGTTGATAGTCTTTTGTCGCGCAGACTTCGTTTCGCAGTTCTGTTGCTTATTTCAGCCAATCATACTCATACTTAAATGGTTGTTGCAACATTTCGCGGTATAGTAAAAGTTGGGAACCAGAGTAACAAATGCTCTTATCATAGCACAAAAAGGCCAATCCGCCCTGGTCTGAGTTAGGGATGTAAAAGAAGGGAACTAGCTTTCCAGCTTACCTGGCGGCTTCAGAGACATTTAAATCAAAACATGTTGACATATTTGCGCTTTTTACGAGTTCTACTTCCCCAGCGCATTGTGCTCTCTTAGTTGCGAGATGTTGGCACACCTGTGCCCAAAATCCAGAAGATTCGCCACCCATAATAAACAATAAACGATGTTATATGGTTGAAGAGCACACATGCAACTGCTAAAAAGGTTTTCCTGGGAGGGATAAAATTTCTGGGGGGGTAGATTTGTTCCAGGGAAGACGCTAAAATTTTTTTTTATTTGTGCGTGGGGGTGGCTGATTTTTTACCCGAGAAGACCATTTCTCCCCTAAACCCACAGTCTTTTATATGGGTAGTGAGGGGTATAAACAAATACGTATAAATTTATGTCAAGACACAAAGGAATTAAAGACATTAGCTACCAGGGGCAATTATTCATATCAATGGGGCAAGGTGAAAATTTGTGCTGGACCGAGATTCGAATCCAGGTCTCTTGCTTACGAGGCAGATGCGCTGTCCACTACGGCAATGGCCGTCACATCCGCACGGAATACCCTAGCATGCCACCCGTCAGACCCAACTCCTCATCTTATACAACACACTGCTAATGTAGTGCTCCTGCTCATTAGTCTCATAATTTGCAGCATCTCGCCGATTTTCGTAAGAGTTCGAGCTTTGTGTGCATCTGCATTGAAGGAACTTAATCGTCATCACATTAATCAGTCTATGTGATTGCCGTAAGCTTAGTGACAACAGTGCATCCCAATTTAAGTTATACAAAATAGCACTGAAGATGGTCACTCAGTGACAGAAAATCGATTTTGCAATAGTAAAAAATATACGACCAATGCTGTCTCTTTTTTCAAGTATATCATATATATTTGCTTCTAGAGTTTGGGATGGATCCAAAATAGGAAGTATCCGATATATTTGCTTCTAGAGTTTGGGATGGATCCAAAATAGGAAGTATCCGAAAGTGGGGGTGCATCTGTAATAGGAAGTTTTCCAGAGCGACTTTAATGACACTTTGTGGCATATTGCACTATATGACAAATTCCCTGTTGGTTACGTGATAGCATTTGTCATGTTTCACGACATGACATCATGTATCATGTTACTGTACTTGACACAATGCCTTATAATAGATGATCATGAGGTACTAATACTATAAAGTAAATGAAGGGAATATACCTGTCAAAATATTTTGATATAAAAGTCTTTGAAGCTTCCCGTTAAGCCGAAAAGATAGTTCCCTTCTTTTACATTCCTAACTCTGCCTAGGACGCATTTGCCCTTTTTTGTGCTATGATAGGAGCATTTTTCATAGTGGTAAGCATATGTATTGAGGCGAAGTTTGCTTACCAATGGAACGTATGTCTATACAAGCGTGTCTATAGGCATTGGACTGTCTGGGTTTGGTAGAAATAAATACAAGGTAGGATGTTCTTTCCTACGCGGACGCTTCTCAGAGTTTTTCTCGTTCGGTTGCAGGTTCCTCTGGAATTTCGGAAGGCTACCACTCGGGTGACTCATCTGACTACGGCGGTGGCAGCGGCGCCTCCTCTGTGGAGTACCACGGGGACTCGGGGCTGGGCTCGTCCGGGGGCGGCTTCGGAGGCGGCTACGGGGGCGGCTACGGAGACGGTGCGTCGAGCGGCATCACGACGGAGCTGACGGCGCACGGCATCCGCCACAGCCTGGGGGGCGGGCACGGCGGCGGCTACGCGGCTGGGCTGTCCTCGTTGGTCGACGGCAACCACCTGGGCGGGGGCGGCTACGGGGGCGGAGGCCTACACTTCGCTGGGCACAGGTCGGGCGTAGCCGCGCCCTCGCAGGGGTACAGGTGAGGCGGCCCACATATCATCACATCTACTACGAACACTTTTCAGATATCTTTTACAATGCAATTCTATTTTAATAAAAATACTCTGCAACTAGGGGACACACTTACCACTTCTGGGGGCAGTTTGGAGCTATTTAAATCACGGCACTGACCTTTACTTTTAGTATTTTTTTTTTTTTTGGGTCACCAGTCTTCTGACTGGTTTGATGCTGGCCGCCACGGCTTGCTCGCCTGTGCTAGCCTCTTCATTTCAGAGTAGCAATTGCGGTCCACGTCTTCAATTATTTGCTCGATGTATTACAATGTTTGTCTTCCTCTACAGTTTTTACCCTCTATAGCTCCCTCTAGTACCATGGAAGTTATTCTCCGATGTTTTAAGATGTAAGATGTCCTATCATCCTGTTCCCTTCTTCTTGTCAGTGTTTTCGATACATTACTTTCCTCACTGATTCCGCGGAGAACATGTTTCATTCCTTACCTTACCAGGGCTTAATAAGACACGGCTGCACAATACCAACACGAATTCTTTACAGACAAATGGAAAAACCGGTAGAAGCTGATCTCGGGGATGATCAGTTTGGATTCCGTAGAAATGTTGGAACACGTGAGGCAGTACTGACCCTACGACTTATCTTAGAAAATAAATTACAGAAAGGCAAACCTACGTATCTAGCATTTGTAGACTTAGAGAAAGCTTTTGACAATGTTGACTCTTTCAAATTCTGAAGGTGGCAGGGGTAAAATACAGGGACCTAAAGGCTATTTACAATTTGTACAGAAACCAGATGGCAGTTATAAGTGCCGAGGGGCATGGGAAGCAGTGATTGGGAAGGGAGTGAGACAGGGTTGTAGCCTATCCCCGATGTTATTCAATCTGTATATTGAGCAAGCAGCAAAGGAAACAAAAGAAAAATTCGGAGTAGGAATTAAAATCCATGGAGAAGAAATAAAAACTTTAAGGTTCGCCGATGACATTGTAATTCTGTCAGAGACGGCAAAGGACTTGGAAGAGCAGTTGAACGGAATGGACAGCGTCTTGAAAGGAGGATATAAGATGAACATCAACGAAAGAAAAACGAGAAAAATGGGCTGTAGTCTAATTAAATCGGGTGATGCTGAGGGAATTAGATTAGTAAATGAGACGCTTAAAGTAGTAAAGGAGTTTTGCTATTTGGGGAGCAAAATAACTGATGATGGTCGAAGTAGAGAGGGTATAAAATGTAGACTGGCAATGGCAAGGAAAGCGTTTCTGAAAAAGAAAAATTTGTTAACATCGAGTACAAATTTAAGTGTCAGGAAGTCGTTTTTGAAAGTATCTGTATGGAGTGTGGCCATGTATGTAAGTGAAACGTGGACGATAAATAGTTTAGACAAGAAGAGAAAAGAAGCTTTCGAAATGTGGTGCTACAGATGAATGCTGAAGATTAGATGGGTAGATCACATAACTAACGGGGAGGTATTGAATAGAATTGGAGAGAAGAGAAATTTGTGGCACAACTTGACTAGAAGAAGGAATCGGTTGGTACGGCATTTTCTAAGGCATCAAGGGATCACCAATTTAGTATTGGAGGGCAGCGTGGAGGGTAAAAAACGTAGAGGGAGACCAAGAGATGAATACACTAAACAGATACAGAAGGATGTAGGTTGCAGTAGGTACTGGGAGATGAAGAAGCTTGCACAGGATAGAGTAGCATGGAGAGCTGCATCAAACCAGTCTCTGGACTGAAGACCACAACAACAACAACAACAACAACAACAACATCAGTCCACCTAATTTTCAGCAGTCTTCTGTACCACCAAATCTCGAACGTTTCAATTCTCTACTGTTCCAGTTTACACACAGTCCGTGGTTCACTACTATACAGTTCTGTGCTCTCAACGTATATTCTCAGAAATTTCTGTCGAGAATTAAAGCCTTGTTTGATACTAGTAGACTCCTCTTCGCCAGGAATGCCCTTTTTAGCAGTGCTAGTCTGCTTTTGATGTTCTCCTTGCTCCGTCCGTCATAGGTTGTTCTACTCCCTAGGTAGCAGATTTCCTTTTCATCATCTTCACGGTCACCAATCGCGATGTTAAATTTGTCGCTCTCCACGTTTCTGCTACTTCTCATCATTTCATCTTTCTTCGATTTTCTCTCAATCCATATTCTGTTCTCGTTAGAACATTCATTCCATTTAACAGATAACTTTCACTGACGATAGCAATATCATCAGCGAATCCTATCATTGATATCCTTTCACTCTGAATTTTAATTCCTCTCTTGAACCTTTCTTTTATGTCGATCATTACTTTTTCGATGTGTAGGTTGAACAGTAGATGCGAAAGACTACATGCCAGTCTTATTCCCCTTTTAACCAGAGCACGTCGTTCTTGATGTTCCAGTCTTATTGTTCACTCTTGGTTCTTGTATATATTGTACATTATCCGTCTTTCCCTATTGCTTACCCCTGCTTTTATCAGAATTTCGAACATCTTGTAGCATTTACGTTCTTAGTATTGATACACCTACTCGGGAAGGAACATTGACCTCTATGAGCCAGGAGGTATGGAGCTGTCTATATTTAAATGATGCAATCTATACCACCCACTTAATATCAAAGAGGAAAAAAAGTAAATATTTCTTAAAGAACTATTTTAACTATCTACGGAGATTTTTTGATCGTAGGATGGCCTGATCTCGTGCCGAAACTGGTAGCCAGTATGCTAAATAAAAATGCTGCTACAGACTAAAGCAAATTATTGTTTCTACTCTCATTTGTCACACTTGCCTTACTACAGTCAGTGGAACTGTAATAAAAGCTGTTCTAACATCTCATATGTACCAGTATGCAGTACGCAGGAGAGCCTGTAAGTTCTGAAGCTGATTTTTTGATGCGTTTCCACTAACCTCATCGTTGACTGACTGTTGAACTCCGTGGTTTGAACACTTCACGCCAGACCTGTTGAAACGCATCAGTCTAGCTGTTGTAGAAGTGTGTGAGCATCTGCTGTAACCTGATATTACGCGAGTGTGTAATGGACTCTGGAACTCTGTGAATTTTGTCTTGCAGAAAGTCTTGCAGAACAATCTCTGGAAGCACTCACATCCGTTAAATATCTAGTTATGTGCGTATGAAACGATTGAAAGTGGACCGACAACAGAAAGCTAATCGCAAATAAGATTATGCCAGACTGAGTTTCCATGGGAGAACTCAAAAAGTGCAGTCCATACAGTCTGGGATCCATATCAGATAAGACTGATAAAGAAAGATCCAAAGAAGAGCAGCGCGTTTCGTTACAGTTGCATTTAGTAAGCGCGAATGTGTCGCGGAGATATTCAGCCAACTGCATTGGCAGATGTTACAACGAAGGCATTGTGTATTGTGGTGTGACTTACTGTTAAGATTTCGAGAGTGTTTGTTCCTAGAAGAGTCAGTCATTATATCGCTTCTCCTGCGTACATCTCTCGAAAAGATCATGAAGGTAAAATTAGAGGTTCGAGCCCACACTGAGGTTTACCGTTAATTATTTCCCGCAGACGATTCGCTACTGGAACAGGAAAGGGGAGAAGTTACAGTAGTACGCAAAGAACGCTCCGCCACACATTGTAAGGTGCCTTTGGGAGTATATATGTAGATGTCTACAATTCTGTTCCACGTCTTCATATAGTAAAGAATATACCTACATACGGGATATCCAGACAGACTTGCGACTAGAACAAGAACTTATTAACATGATTGTTAACACTTCGCTACACTACCAAATTGACCAGTTCTTAACGGCTAAGGATGTGCCCTGTCAATCGGTCTCTTCTTTTAGTCAAGTAGTGCTATAAATTTTTTTTCTCTCCGATTCAGTTCTTTATCTGTTCATTAGTTATCAGAACTGCTCAACAAATTTTCAGGACATCACCTCAAAATCTATTCATGTCCTGTATTTACTCTTTATAGTCCATGTTCAGTTCCATATAACAGTACATTCCACATTCCAGTCCAATACTTTCAGAGAAGACTTCCTAACGCTTAAAATTATATTGCACTTAATATTACTCATCTTCAGAAACTTCTCTTCTTGTTACTGCAGTACTTCCTGCAACGTCCCCTGTGTAGCCCCCACCCGGAAATCCGAATGTAGGACCGTTTTACACTGCAAATTTTTTTTATTCAAGATGATTCCATCATCTCTCACTTAAGCCTGAAAATGAGTGCCTGATCATATTGTGGCACTTTATTTTACAGATCCGTCTGGATCACATAAACTTTTACACTCCACTATTACCGGTTTTGGCTACTGCCATCTCCAGATGATAAAATATTCTGATGTAGGTATCAACGTCAAATTATGTATATAGATACATAGCAAGTGCTTCCATCATCATTAAACCATGCAGTACAGCCGTATGTCCTTCCTCCTGTGATTTCCCCTTGCTTTCATCCATGCGGCAATACCAACATACCAAGGCTTTGTTAAATATTGTTGCAAGGCCAGATCAGTCATCCAGACTTCTGCCCCAGAAACTACTCAAAAGCCTGCTGCCGCTCTTCAGGAATCATAAATCGGCCTGGCCCCTACACTGACACTTGATTAGTTTATGATTAGTTTATTACCTTAGTCTGGCAACTTGTACAACAATAATTTTTCATAAACTGACAGTATTAAAAAGTCGCTTAAAGAGTAACAACTAGTCACAGTTTGTGTTTTAATTATTTAAATAAAAATGCTCCAAGACCAGGTCGACCTTAGAAAATGCATCTTTAGATGTCTTTCCAGGTCTATTACTGTACGATACCCTGAGATGGTTCTAAAATGCATCATGAATGTGATAAAACCTATATAACTTTGTCATGTACTTATTCGGAACTCAGATTGTGCATCAGTTACATCCAGTACGATTCCAGGATGTGTTAACTTCCTGCGAACGTCTCATTTTTATATGAAGAACGCTTTATATGCACTGTGTAAGGTCAGGCACCTCCTACTGACATGAACAAACTATCTTTAAATTACCAGATAGTTAGGAATGTAGTCTTAACCTCAATAAGATTATGTGTCTTGTCCTTACAGAAGTCTTCTACTTGCCTCATATTATTATTATTCTCACAGGAAATTAAACTATTTAGGTTGCTGAATTAAAAAATTTGCAGCCTGGAACCATGTTTATTGCGATAGCCGTTCCAAGTCATTTTAAATTGTTGCTAGTAGACTCAATATCTTTGTTCAAAATTTTTCTATTTTAACACTGTCACAGTCAATTCGACTGCTGTATCATGAATGCAGAGTGACCTAATGTTTCTGTAACCACGGCTCTGGTTGCCATTAAAACCCTACTTAGTCTCATTACGACACTTGACCTCATGGTCAACTTGTGACTGCGCACAGCCAACTCACCGATTCTACAGAGTGCCCCAAAAATGTTACAACAAACTTCGATGGATTGCAGAGGGTGTCTTGAGATACAATTCGAGGGTGATGACCTGTGTCCAGGAACGACATCCAACGACGCTGCAGAATGTCGATGTTATAGACACTGGCGCCTGCCAGTAGGCAAGCCTTTGTGCAGCAAACGTGACTCTGTACGCTGGCAGACTGTAGGCGGAATGTCTCGCAATGCCGTTTCTTGGTCAATGATCGCGACTGGTTGTCACGATCGCCAGTGGAGAAGATAGAGCTGCGTAGACAGGCCTTGTCTCTTATGAACGCGATGCTTTGCTTCCTCGGTGGATGACGGTTTTGGACACGGGTTTCCATATGCAGTTTATTTTTCTAGTATATACCGAAAAACATTGAGATTTTAAAGGGCTCCTGGAGAAAAGTAAACAGTGAATGGAAACCCGTGGCCAAAATCGTAATCCACCGAGGCATCGAAGCATCGCATTCATAGGAGACAAGGTCTTTCTACACAGGAGCTAGCTCCATCTTCTCCACTGGCGATGGTGGCAATCAATCGTGATCATTGACCAACAAACAATATTGCGAGACTGCTACCGAGGGTGTGGTCTCGTGGCAGTTGTCGGAACCTATAACTTCGACGCTATGTAGGATACGGGTTCCTATCTTAGATTTGTTCCTCAAGACACCCTCTACAGCCCCTTTAAGTTAGTCACAATATTTATGGAACGCGCTGTATAATGCTGTTATGGATATTAACCTCCCCTCGTCCCTTGGACCTGAATTTTCTTCTTAACCCGCTTCTTCAGGAAATACAACTGTATTTAGCGGCATTCATGTGCTTTCAGGTCGCGCATTACTTAATATGCGTACGATCTCTTACACGAACACCACTCGACTTTCTCAGACGCTCTGCGACGTCTCGTGAGCATTGCATTGTCAATTCTCTCTCTGTCCACTGTCAGGTGCAATCTTTCAAATTCTTAAGCCAGCACATCGTTCTTTCTGTTTCAGCGTGCACGAGACAAGCAACGAGGGCGGAGGCATCGAGGATGGCGGTTATGGCGTCGCTGGCGGCTATGGGGGAGGATACGGGAGCGGCTATGGCCGCAGTATGCGAGTCCTCAGTCACTACTAAGCACTGCCCCGGCCCATAACTGGAAACAGGTTGCCAGTCTTACGCCAACCATGAAGGCCACCATTGAGAGCTTGGTGCTACTTGGCCTAGGGCATCGCTGTGTTTGTCACCCCCTTGCGACTGAAGAAAATCACGCGCGCCTGCATTCTTTTGCTGAAAGATCTGTCAGCAATGGACGTAGAACCTTCTCGAATCAAACCAAAGTCTTATTCTCTAGTTTAGATTCTCGTACGCCGCTTGCAATGCAAAGCATTGCGATACCTCATCACTTAGCATTATGCTCCCAACTTGTAGCTCTCTTTGCCTACTGGGACGCTATTTGCAGTCCGAGTGTAGAAGCACGTTGTTAATGCACGTTTTTCATATCAAATAACCCTTAGACTGAACTGTTCCTCGTCTTGTATTTGTAAGTGTTTTGTTGTTAATATTATTTTTCAGATGTTGTTATTGTTTAATTGTTTCATATTTTATAAGAGTTGTTGTCACTGTGATTATGTTATTGTTATTATTTTACTTAATGAGACAAACACTGCTATATGATGTACATACATAGTCACTAACCCGCTGTTATTACATTTAATGAATTTTTTTATAATTTTATTATTTTTCTAATAAAATATTTTTGAGCATAAATTATTATCATTAAATCAAATAACGTTATGTTAAATGTAATTGCTGTATATGTGTCCTTATTAAATAATCTTCGCCCCTTCTCTGAACATCTAGGCAACGCAAAAAAAAGTTAGTTGACTATTTCTTCCGAATGAAAGAAGATAAACTAGAAAGCTAATATGCCTGTATTTCTGGAAAAAGGGAAGAAGTTTTTACTTGTGGGTATTATATTTACGCTTGAAGCCGATAGGAGTCAGCATGAGAAATAGAATTTAACCGTGGTTCCCTACTACACGACGTCGTCCTAAAGTTCGAAAGACTACCTCTGCAGAATAAGTTCAAATGGCTCTGAGCACTATGGGACTTAACTTCTGAGGTCATCAGTCCCCTAGAGCTTAGAACTACTTAAACCTAACTAACCTAAGGACATCACACACATCCATGCCCGAGGCAGTATTCGAACCTGCGACCGTAGTGGTCGCGCGGTTCCAGACTGTAACGCCCAGAACCGCTCGACCACCCCGGCCGGCTGCAGAATAAGTGCTACACTGCATAATGCATTGCATGCAAAGCTATCAGAAGATGCTCTCGTTGGCAGAGCAAATCTACTAAAAAAGAAAGAGAAAAAACAGCATGTGGCGATTTGTTCCTGTATTTACTCCTAACGTTCTCTGCATCTCCAGCAGGAGATGAATTTTAGCGCTAAATAAGTATGTAAATTGAAATCGTTACCTTTATGTAGTAGTGATGACACTTCTACTGTATTTACAGGTCTTATTTTATTTGCAGTCGAGTTCGGTGTTACATGACACCGTCTTCAGGCCCGTCTATGCCAGGTCATCACGAGGACGCTGGGTAACCGCCGTTATACATTTCATACAGGGTACACAGGATCGATGTCCGCTATACTGAATTTTTTTCCGGTAATGGTGTGAACAACGACAGCACATCAACAAGATGTACCCTGGTTGAGATGTGTGACGACAGTTACACGGCATTCACATGATCACCTGGCCTGAAGATCATATGCCGTAGCACCAAAATCGACTGCAAACAAAATAGGACCTGTAAATACAGGTAAAGTTATCATCCCTACTATACAAAGATGCAGTAAGACTGTCTTCCGATGATCTACGCTATCTGAAGTTGGATTTACGCAGAAACTGAAATTGCGTTTTCTTGACAAATATGACTCCGTGAAAGAATGTTTGAATTGACAACCTTTCCTAGGAGACCAAAATAAAACTCCCTGTTCTTGCCACAGATGCACTAATTGGCACCGATCGACCGCCGTGTCATCCTCAGCCAATTGCATCATATGGATGCGATATGGAGGGCCTTGGGGGACTACACACTAATTTTTCGGCCGCTGTCTACTTTCTAGACCTTGAAGCCGCTACTTATCGCTCAAGTAGCTCGTCGGTTGGTATCACCAGACTAAGCGCACCCTCTTTCAGTCCTCCTATCGAAGGGAAATCACTCGCATTATCGGGAAGCGAACCACTGTCCTTTGCTTATTAGCCAAACACGCTGACCTCCGAGCTGCGAAGTGGGAAAGCCTGCAGAGAGATGGTACAGTGTTTATGTGTCTCTTTCTAATGCGGAGTCCATGTGAGTTTTAGATAACTGAGACTATTTATTTCTTAGTGTTTTATTTATGAATATTGTTGATGTTTTTAAATAATGAACAGTTAGTGGCGACAGAATAAATGTATTGAACATCTGTACTTAATATTATTTTCGGGAGGCAGTGCATGACTGACTGTTTTGTTTTGACATTTATTATTTTCACTGACGGAGTCACTTGAACGCGTTTTTACTACGCATAGGCATTGGCCACCATTGGCCATCATCTGCACAGTTGAAGCAGCATCAGGATGGGCTGCAAGTAATGCTTTCTCAGCGAGGGAGATTTTCCGACTCTGGAAAGGAAAACTTGCATCCCATCCCGATGCTGCTTCAGTATTGTGACACGTCTTCGGTGTGACAATATGCAGAACAGTACAGTGGTTGCCGCCAAGGAACCTTCCTTTTGGCTGGTGTAGTAGTATCAGTGACTTGGTTTTCGATAAATAAGTACGCATTAGAACACATTTCCGTGGTTCGTAATGCCGTTATTTAAATACAATAAAACTTATTCAACGAGACGCGTTCACTAAGTAACGGAATAGACTATTTCTACGAAACGGTTGATTTTATTCAGAATTCCAATGCAGTATATTATTACCCATTCTTTCAACTACAAAACGCTGTTTTGTAAGTAGGCTGCTTAGGTTTTTATGTTGGTAACGCCACGTAGCGCTCTATATGAAAATCACTGACTGTGCTGTGTGAAGTCTGTGGCTGGTTGGCATTGTTGGAATAGTCGCTATTGTAGTGTTGGGCAGTTGGATGTGAAGAGCGCGTAGCGTTGTGCAGTTGGAGGTGAGCCGCCAGCAGAGGTGGATGTGGGGAGTGAGATGGCGGAGTGTTGAGAGCGGATGATCTGGACGTGTGTCCATCAGAGACAGTAAATTTGTAAGACTGGATGTCATGAACTTATATATATATATATATATATATATATATATATATATATATATATATATATATAGTTCGAGAAAAGAAGATTTTTGTGAGGTAAGTGATTCATGAAAGATATAGGTTATTGTTAGTCAGGGCCATTCTTTTGTAGGGATTATTGAAAGTCAGATTGCGTTGCGCTAAAAATATTGTGTGTCAGTTTATTGACGACCAGAACAAGTAAAGAGAGAAATGTCTGAGCACGTTCAGTTTTGCTCAGCTGTTTGAAAATCATATAACGTAAGGGGTTTACCAGCCCAGTAATTCATAAATTTTTCTAAGGGGGACGTTCCATATGGCAACCCTGAAAATCGTATAACGTAAGGGGTTTACCAGCACAGTAATTCATAAATTTTTCTAAGGGGACGTTCCAGTTTTTCAACACAATCTCCATCCAACGTGACGGCTTTACGCCACCTTTCTGGCATGATACCACTCTACTGGACAACATTGCAGCCAACGCCGTGCTGCATCAATAGCCACCCTGTCATCCACGCACTGCTTCTCGAGGAGTTCATGCTTCATTGGACCAAACAGATGGAAGACGGAAGTCCAAGATCCGGGCTGTAGGGTGGATGAGGAAGAACAATCAAATGAAGTTTTGTGAGCTGGTCTCTGGTCAAGCCTTTCATTGTTATGCAAAGTAGAAGTTCGTTTGAATTGTTGTGGCGACGAACACGCTGAATTCGATTCTTAATTTTCCTGAGGGTAGCGCAGTACACTGCAGGGTTGATTGTTGCACCTCGAGGGCGGGCGTCAAGCAGAATAACACCTTCAGAGTCCCAGAAGACCGTTGCCTCGACGTCACCGGCTGAGGGTACGGCTTTCAACTTTTTCTTCGGAAAAGAGGTGGCGTTGTGCCACTCCATGGATGCCGTTTTGTTTCCATACTGAAGTGATGAACCCATGTTTCATCACGTGTGACGATGTTCGATAAAACATTGCGACATTCAGCCTCGTAACGCGCAAGCAATTCCACACAGATGGTTTTTCGCTCCTCCTTATGGTTTTCTTTTAGGCGGCTAGCAACCGTGCGGGCACACACCTTTACCCCAACTGGTGGCCGATTGGGTCACCACTACCAACAGTGACGTCCAGTCGGGCGTCGACGTGTTTGCGTGTGATCCATCGATCACCTCGAATGAGCGTGTCCTCACGTTCCAACAGTGCAGGAGACACATCTGTGATGCTGCGTTGCGATGCTGACAGATGCCTCGACCAACGACTCACCGTGCTTTTTTTCACAGCCAGGTGTCCGTAGACATTCTGCAAGAGCCTGTGAGTGTCTGCGATGCTCTGGTTTCCCGCCAAAAGAAACTCAATGACACCTCTCTGCTTAGACCACACCTCCGTTACAGACGCCGTGAATGGTATGTATAGCGCCGCCACTTATCGCAACTTTATGAAGCTATAGTTGCTGAAGCAAGAAAATTCCACGATGCTCCATATCAAATTCTGAATGGCCAGAAAAAAAGTGTTGCATTACGTATTGAACGCATTAGAGCAGCTGTTGGTGGTTCGTTATCTTCTTTAAAACATTGAAACCTATTCTATAAAATTATATTATAGTGAAAATTTAACGAGAGAAATAAAAAAAGGAGAAATAGAAAAATGAAGCAAAAAGTTAAGAAGACACTGAGTAGCAATACAGATACTTACGCACGATGATTCAGTGAGAAGTAAAGGGGTGGCTACTGTCGTTCAAAAGATGACTGTTCTCGAAACGGAGAATGTGTCTAATACTTTTGAGTCGTTAACGCAGGTCTGTGGAATTGCGCGCCACTCGCAGCTACCCGATTGAAATGCCGGTGGTCGAAGAAGTATTCTCTAGAAGGATTTGCCCGCAGCGGGAGGAGAGGTAATGGCGTAAAACTTCTGACCGCCTGGCTTTGCACCAATGTCATTGATTGAAGTCCATTCTCCGCAGTGTCTCAATGGAGTGAGGATACATGTTCCATTGTTGACTGTGATACGTCCGTCATATGGGGAATTGAGCTCGACGTCCCCTTGATACTATGTGGTATGTGTCAACACCGGTCTTCACCCTGCCCCTTCACTCACCATCGTCAGTCTTCTGACTCGTTGGTGGGAGCCGGCACGGACACCTCCCGCGTGGCCAACCTCTTCATCTCACAATGGCTATTACTCCCAATGTCCTCAGTTATTTGTCGGATATATTCTAACATCTGCTTCCCCTATGATTTTGAATCTCTATCGCTTGCTCTAGTACTAGGGAAGTCATTCCTTGACGTCTTGACACGTGTGCTATCATCTTGTCCCCTCATCTTGTCAGATATTTCAGATACTGATTTCGTTGCCGGTTCTGCGGAGAACCTCCTCATTTCTTATCGCTCCATCTAAGTTTCAATATCCTTCTATAGCACCACATTTCAAACTATTCGATTTTATTCTCTTCCGTTTTCCCCAGAGTTCATGATTCACTTCTTACAGACGTATATTCCCAGAATTTTCTTCCTCAAATTAAGGTCACTGTTTAATACTAGCGTTCTTCTGGCCAAGAACGCCTTCTTTGTCTCTGACGGTCCTTTATTTATGTCTTCTTTATTTAGTCCGTCTTGCGTTATTTTTATTTCAAGGTAGTGTAGTTCAATCACTTCGTCTTCTTCGTGCGCCCCAACTTTGATGTAAACTTTATCACTAATCTCATTTCTGCTACTACTCAATTCTTTCGTCATTTTTCTGTCTACTCCCAATCCATATTCTGTGCTCCATGGCATCAGCAACTCATATCGCTGATTTCTTTCACCCTGCATTTTAATTTCATTCATGAACCTTTTATTTACCGTATTGCTTCATCAACGTACAGGTTGAACAACACTTCGATCTTTCTCTTCCATTCCTTTTATTCCTTTCAGGTTCTTACACATACGTATTGTATTTTACTTGCCTTTTTCTCTGGCTGACAGGTCACGAAAACTAACAACATCCGGGAGAAAGGTGTGCTGACCACATGCCTCTCCTCCACATCCCGTTACGCCTAAGTGCTGAGGGTGACACGGCGTCCGGTCGGTGCCGCTGGGCCTTCAAGGCGTGTTCTGACGGTCTTTGTTTTGTTTTTTGTCTAACCTACCCGTCTCTGCTTTTTCTGAGTATGTCGAACATCTTGCTCCATTTTACACTGTCGAACGCTTTTTCAAAGTCCCAAAACTTTTGAATGTGTCTTAATTTAGCTTAAGTCTTGCTTTTGTTATCAACCGCAGGGTCAGTATTACCTCTCTGGTGCCTTTACCATTCCTAAAGCGAAGTTGGTCGTCACACAAGAGATCCTCAATTTTGTTTTCTATTCTTCTTTATATTACTCTTGTCATGAACTTGGATGCATGAAATGTTAAGCTGACTGTGCAAGAGTTGTCACGCTTATATACCCGTACAACTGTCGGGATTGTGTAGATGATATTTTTCCGAAAGCCTGGTGGTATACATGGTACACACTTAGTAGAATAGTCGTTTGGTTTCCATTTCCCCAAATGATGCAAGAAATTACGAAAGAGTGTTATCTGTATCTTTGTCTACCATTAATCAACACCGAAATAACATCACACTTTACACATACTCATTACAGTTATTTTCACTAGGAAATGACACAGTCTCATAGGTATTAGTCATCCACCTGAAATATCGTTTAGTGGCCATCTTTCCCAATGGTGTTAGAAATTGCGAATGTATGTTGTTGACGCCTTCTGCTTTGTGTTTTCTTTCTATCGTCGTTGAACACAAAGACTGAGCACTGAACATATATTAATCATAGTTACCTTCATTATATAAAGATATATTTAAGACACGACTATCACACACGCCGAAAGAACGGACCATTGTGTCTAGCGAAGAGGCTCGTTTTCTGTTAGGTGGTCGAAACTACCTCTCGTGCTCTCCGAGACAATAGTACCAGAATAATCTTTCTTTCTCAGTTGTATCCGTTTTTACCTGTTGCTCCTATTACTTGGAACAATTTTGAAGAAAGTACTAAAGTCATTTCTGTGTCATTTGAACAATGTAGGACGTTGTGTTCAGGCAAAAAAGCAGTCATGATATCCTAAAGAAGCAAACTCACCTTTCTCTTAACTGCGCAAGAGAGTGTCGGTTATTCAAATTATTGCCACACTAGCGACCCGACATGACTTCGCAAAGATAGCCGAAGATTTTACGACCGGACTTGCCTGGAGTAATGGTAATGGTAATGGTAATAAATTCAATACCTTCCTCGTGAAGGGGCCTATCTATTATTGAAAACCGTTCCAATATCGCTTTAGTAGTTCGTGAAATTAGCATTCACATACAGGCAGAAAAACTCGGCTGGGGAGCATAATTTATAATATGTATAGATGATGCAGCAACAGCTTCCAGTGAAAGCGAGATGCGGCGTTCAGAACGCCTGCTGCGAAGAAATCAGCAGAACCGAGGCTACCAGAGATTGTGAGCGGCTGGATGCGCCGCTTTCTAGGCGCACAGTGTGTGGACGGGATGCCTGTCTGCGTGGCCTCTCTCCTGGATAAGAAGTGCAGCGTGAGAAAGCGCGGCCTGTGTGGCGACGACCGCAGTCCACTAGGCGCGTGGTGTACACCCTGTCTGTGATTTTTTTTACAATTCTTCAACAATCATATGAAACACTGAAAATAAAGTTTTGATGCCCCTAGACGCCGTTAGATGGCCACCCTGAAATGGCGACTGGGTGACCCTGTGACGGTTTTAGACTCTTTTGGGTACAAAATCCTATTTTTCAACATAATGACCACACTATTACGCCCGCTTACTGGGATGGCCTATAGGCCCGCATGCTACCACGCTACTGCTCGACGTCTGACCCAATGTCTCGCTGCATCAGTAACTTCCCCATCATCCACATATTGACTCTCGAGGAGTTCATCCTTCATTGGGCGAAACGGATGGAAGTCGGAAGGTGCGAGATCCTGGCACGCGTGAGTTCTGACAGGTGTGCGTGATTCACCGTGCTTTATTCACTGTCAGATCTCCGTATGCATTCTGGAAGCGCCAATGAATATCTGCGATGCTCTGGTTTTCCACCAAAGGAAACTCAGTGACAGCTCACTGCTTGAAACGCACCTCCGTAACAGACGCCATTTTGAAGGCTGCGTATAGTGCAGCCACCTTTCAGAACTTCATGAAACTGCCAAGTGTAGAAGTTTGAAACCGGAATTTGGCTGCAATAATCACACGTCTGTTGTCTGAAACTGATGAACAATGTTGTTGTTGTTGTAGTGGTCTTCAGTCCTGGGACTGGTTTGATGCAGCTCTCCATGCTTCTCTATCGTGTGCAAGCTGCTTCATCTCCCAGTACCTGCTGCAACCTACATCCTTCTGAATCTGTTTAGTGTATTCATCTCTTGGTCTCCCTCTACGATTTTTACCCTCCACGCTTCCCTCCAGTACTAAATTGGTGATCCCTTGATGCCTCAGAACATGTTCTACCAACCGATCCCTTCTTCTAGTCAAGTTGTGCCACAAACTCCTCTTCTCCCCAATTCTATTCAATACCTCCTCATTAGTCATGTGATCTACACATCTAATATTCAGCATCCTTCTGTAGCACCACATTTCGAAAGCTTCTATTCTCTTCTTGTCCAAACTATTTATCGTCCACGCTTCACTTCCATACATGGCTACACTCCATACAAATACTTTCAGGAACGACTTCCTGACACTTAAATCTATACTCAATGTTAAGAAATTTCTCTTCTTCAGAGACGCTTTCATTGCCATTGCCAGTCTACATTTTATATCCTCTCTACGTCGACCATCATCAGTTACTTTGCTCCCCAAATAGCAAAACTCCTTTACTACTTTAAGTGTCTCATTCCCTCATCTAATTCCCTCAGCGTCACCCGAGCTAACTCGACTGCATTCCATTTCCTCGTTTCGCTTTTGTTGATGTTCATCCTGTATCCTCCTTCCAAGACACTGTCTATTCTGTTAAACTCCTCTTCCAAGTCCTTTGCTGTCTCTGACAGAATTACAATGTCATCGGCGAACCTTAAAGTTTTTATTTCTTCTCCATGGATTTTAATACCTACTCCGAATTTTTCTTTTGTTTCCTTTATTGCTTGCTCAATATACAGATTGAATAAAACCGGGGAGAGGCTACAACCCTGTCTCACTCCCTTCCAACCACTGCTTCCCTTTCAGTTTTATTCAAAATAATCGCCATTGCTATTGATACGTTTCTCCCACCTCTCCGGCAGACTATGAATGGCACGCCAAAAAAACAGTTCTTCTTTTGAAGCGAACCGGTCAGAAAGCCATTTTCGTACATTTTCATACGAATTGAATGATGTTCAGCGAGAACGTTTTCCAGTGATGCAAACAGATGATAATCGGACGAAATCAAATATTTCCCAACTGAACGCCTCTATCGTTTCCCTGACCCGTTTTGCTGTGTTTGATAGGGCCTTATCATGCAGCAATATGTCTTTGTGTTGCCTTTATCCATATTTCGGTCGTTTTTCACGTAATGCTCGATTTAAATCGATCATTTGCTGTTGGTAACGATCAGTGTTAGCGGTTTCAACAGGTTTTAACAGCTCATAATAGATGATACCCTTCCCACCAAACACAGAGCATTGTCTTCTTTCCTAAGCGATTTGGTCTTGCAGTGGATGTCGATGGCTTGCTTGGATTCACCCATGATTTATGACGCTTAAAATTCTCAAAATATATCCATTTTTCATCAGCTGTCACTATTCGATGAAGAAACGACTTTCTTTTGTATCTGGCGAGCAGTATTTCACAGCATTTCACAAGTGTCTCTCGATTTGCTTGCTGTTTCTCATTCAGCTCATGCGGAACCCGTTTTCCCGCTTTCTGCACCTTTCCGATAGCTTTGAACAAAAAAAGGGCTTTCTGCGTCACATTCAATTGTTCCGCGAATTACTGTTGAGTTTGAGTATGATCTTCATCCAATAAGGCCTGCAATTCGTTGTCTTCGAACTTTTTCGGTTGTTTCCCGCGCTCGTCGTTTCTCACGTCAAGATCACCATTATTGAATTTTTTGAACCACTCGAAACACTTTGTTTTCCCAAGAGCACGTTCGCCGAAAGCTTCGACAAGCATTCGATGCGATTCTGCAGCAGTTTTCTTCAAATGATAACAAAAAAACCAATGCTGTCCGCAAATCGTAGTTCGTAGGCACTAAACTCGACATGTTTATGGGTCTGAAACAGATACCGATGTATGGAACTTGGGTTACAGTGTGTTGACATTCGTCGTGAGCCATTACAGGAAGCAGATGGCGCTGCGGGCGCGGTCTCACGGGCCATATACTGACGGCTAGCACCATCTATAGGAAAATTCCGGTTTCATACTTCTACACATGGTATAGGCGCCGAGGCGAGAATATTCCATTGTGCTGCACAAAAAATTTTGTTTTTTCAACAGAAACTAGCCAAGAAAAAAAGTATTGCATTTCTTATCGAGCTGTCCTCGTAGATTAGCTTAATCTTAGTGGGTCTCTAATTTTCAAAGTTAACACATCTACATCTACAGCAATACTCCGTAAGCCAGCTAACGGTGTGTGGCGGGAAGTAATTCTGGTACCCCTTGCTGATCCCCCTTTCCCTGTTCCAATCGCGAATAGCGCGTGGAATGCATGAGTGACACAACTTTCCCGTTGTGATCATTTTGTGAGATGTCTGTGGGAGGAAGTAATGTATTGTTCCATTCTTCCCGGAAAGTGATCTCTGGAAATCTCAATAGTAAACCTCTCTGCGAAACGCAACAATCTCTTGTAAGGTCTCCCACTGCAGTTTCTTGAGCATCTTTGCAACGCTCTCGTGTCGAATAAACGATACCGTGAAGAAACGTGCCGCTCTTCGTTAGATCTTCTCTCTCTCTCTCTTCTATCAGTCCTACCTAGTAAGGCTCCCAGACTGATAAAAAAATACTCAAGAACCGGTGGAACAAGCGCATGGCAGTTTTCCACATCCTCCTAGGTGAATACCGGGCTGATCCCCCACGTCCCGCCTCAGTTCCACGACTCGCAGAAATTTGAAACACATTCACACTATTTCACGATTTACACTAGACGCAGACAGCTGGGGTACGAAAGACAGAAAGTAAGAAAAGAACCGGTGGAACAAGCGCATGTTAAGCCTCCACCTTCGTAAATTAATTACGTTTTTTTTAAGATACTTCCTATGAATCTCAGTCTGGTATCTGTTTCTCCTTCTACTTGTTTCATGTGGTCTTTCACTTAAGGTCGCTCTGGATACTTTCTCATGGTTACGGTAGATACTGTTGCCAGCAACTTGTCATCAATAGTGTAGTTGTACAGTAGTAGATTTCTTTTCCTATATATGCGCGACATTTGTTTACGTTTAGGGTCAACTGTCAGAACTGCGCCATTCATCAATTCTCTGCAGGTCATTCTGCAAATCGATACTGTCTTCTGGCGTTTCTACTTTGTTGTAGACAACAGCATCATCTGCGAACAGTGTTAAGGAGCTTCTGACGCATTCTACTCGATCATTCATATACAATTGAGCAGTAACGGTCCTATCGTACTTCCTTGAGATACTTCGGAAATTACCTTCATCTGTCTATTTTGTTCCGTTAAGAGCGATGCTGTGTTTTACGTTTATTTATTAAAATATTGTGTTTGTGACGGACACATCGGCGATCATTACCTGCGTGATTGTAATCTAGTGGATAACATTTTAATAGTGAAATTCTGTGGTTGTCGGGTGATGGAGACGACTATTCTAGGTTTGACTACGGAAATCAACTTTAGCTAGTCGCAAAATAACAGCAAGTATTATGCCAGTATTTTCAATAGCAATTTGTTTTCAGATTGTTATAAAGGTTATCAATGTGATCTCTGCCGCATCTGCTTATAAGACATCTATTCATGAAGCGAAGATTACTGCTTCATGATTCAAAGAGATTTAAATTAATTTACTATGCTGATCAAAGTGCCTTCATCAACATCATCCAAAGTAGTGACTCGATTTCGTGCCAGTTCACTTTCCTCAAAAAACCTTCTGACCGATTTTTGTCATTTATTTATTTAGCGCATGGGTTACAGGAATTTGATGTAATATATAAAAATAATATGTGTAAAACGAAGTGATAAAATTTCACAATGTAGGCACAAGGATAATGCAGAACATACTAATAGTATTTATAATTTTAAAGTTTAGACCATTAATCCAGTCCAGTGAAAAGTTCAAAGCTTCAAAGAAATCACGTTTTTCTCCAGAATATGCTGTAGGGCGGCATTCGATGACGATGTGGGCAACAATCTGACGAGGTTCTCCGCAGTCGCAATTCGGTGATTCGGCTATTCCCCATTTGTAAAATGAGTCACGACAGATGCCATTTGACGTTCTCATTCAGTTGAGTGTTTTCCATACGTGGTGAGGCAGTTCCATTAGTGTTTTTGGCGAAGTAGTGTCGATGGTGGATGGAGCTTGAGCTGGTTTCAGAGATTCCCAACGTCCTCTACACATGTCGTTGGTTTTGATACTGTCCCTCAGAAGTGGTTCTCCTAACGGTAGTGGCGGAGATCTAAACTTTCGCTTCTGCAGAGCAGTTTTAGCCAGGTCACTGTGCAGTTGAAGGTGCAGACTGGCTACTATTTTGTTGTATTCCGTAACCAATCTCCCCTCTCTTCGAAAATATAAGGAGCGATACGGCTCAAGACAGGTAGCCAAGGAAGATTCAAAATGGCTCTGAGCACTATGGGACTTAACTTCTGACGTCATCAGTCCCCTAGAACGTAGAACGACTTAAACCTAACTAACCTAACGACAACACATACATCCATGCCAGAGGCAGGATTCTAACCTGCGACCGTAGCGGTCGCGCGGTTCCAGACTGTAGCGCCTTTAACCGCTCGGCCATTTCGGCCGGCGACGAGATCAATCAGGTCCCACTGCCCAGACCATCCCACGAGAAGGTTGACTGACACATCATGCCAAGGAAGGGGATGCTTTTTAAGCCTCCACTAATTATTCTCATGGTCTCATTCAGTTGGTGGTTCTTTAACCAGACTGGAACGCAGTATTCGGCAACTGAATACACAAGACTAAGTGCTGATGTTCTGAGGGTGGTTGCGTTCGCTCTCCAAGTGATATCTCACAGTTTATGCAGTATCTTGCTCCTGGTGTTGAGTTTTGCTGCGGCGTTTTATAGATGCTTCTTAGAAGATAGTGTTCGATCCATTGTTATCCCTAAACATTTTGGGAAATGATTATAACGAACTGAGTTATTGTTGAAGTCTATTTTGGACTTAAGACGTGCTTGTTTATTATTGAGGAGAAAGCACAATACTCCAGTTTTGGTGTTGTTTGGAATTAGTCTCCGGTCAGCTAGGTAGATCCCCAGCTTCCGATATGATATTGCTGCTTTCCTCGGTAAGGGCATGGTCGTCGGCATATGTAAACATTTTAGATGTCGTATTTGAAACATCCGAAATACATAGATTAAACAAGACCGGAGTGAGTACTGAGCATTGTGGGAGTCCATTATTTAAATGTCTCATTTTACTCTTTCTGCTACCTATTATTAATTGGAAAGGTCTACCGGAGAGCATATTATTTATTACAGATGTTATTCGGCCGCATGATACCACATACATACCGTGTCGTATGTTGCAGTCAAGTCATTATACACACTGCGGTTTTCAACCGTTTTCGAAACCCAACTCCAGTATAAGTCATTAGGCTGAGTAACTCTTCGACACAACTGCGATGGGGTCTGAATCCAACCTGGTCAACGGGAATGTGTTCTGATATCAATGGACCTATTCGCTCTAGAATCATTCTTTCTAGGAATTTGTAACATGAACCCAATAGAGCTATAGTGCGTTAACTTTCAGGTAGGTTTTCTAGTTTGTTAGTTTCCAGCACTACGATGACTTTCAATCTTTGTGCTCCATAGGGGTATGTCCTGTTAGTAGGATGTCAGAAAAAAAATTTGCTTAGCCATGTTCTTGTACGTTTTCCATAAGTTTTGAGGAATTTGAGGTGGTTTTCATCAAATTCAGGAGCTAGGGCTTTATTTATATCATCGACAGTACATGTCCTGGAGTATACAGGGTGAGCTGTCATTGCTTGACGGCGTATTTTCAGTTGTGTTGTTTATTACACGGAACTGAAATCTGGTCCGCCGATATCTCTTGAGATTGGCATACGGGTAGGATAGGAACACCTAGTTCCTTAAGGAGGCTCCAAACTTTCCTAACTGATTTTCTAAAGTTTGTTTCTACTTTTTGCGACGTTCTCAACCTGGACGATTGAGGAGCTCGTCAGCTATTTAATTGTCTCTGCTCTTCCGAAGCTCTTGGTAAAGCCTCTCTGTGCCATCATTACATCCCGGAATGAGGTGTGTGCCGTTTAGCTATTGTTATAACGAGTTTGACAAATCTGCAGTAGTTGCCGACTTTTAGAAGGATCCTTCGGATGACCGTGTCCAGATGAGTAGAAAATTTGTCCCACTGGGCCTTCCAAAAACGTACCTAGGCCTTGGTGCAGGAGGGATAATAGGAAATCGAATTCCAATTCTTCCAGAATTCTTCTTGAAACTTGAATCGGACGGTTTTGAGAGTACTCTGAGGCAGCGCAGAGGTCTGTATTCGTGTCTGTGTTCCTTGCGGCTGATCTGAAAGAATTATGTTCTTTGGCATCAAAAATTAGATTAAGATTATTGGACTCAATCTGAACCAAACTTGGTGCACATATAACTGTCAGGCGGCAATCGCTACCTATCAAAAGGATGGGGGTGGAAAACAGGCACAGTCAGCGTCGCGAGAATTCCCATGCTTTATTCACCCAATATTTGACAATGAGAGCTCTTATCGACTTACAACAAACTTTACACATAATTTTAAACCTTTTCAAAACTTTTTCTCGCTGACAACCCCTGCAAAATGATGAAAAGAGAAATGTTTATCGCTTACTACTTTCTCGCTGTTCGTGCAATAAAAGCACCACATGAGGCACGATCTTATAACGTATTACTTTTTTACTACTCACGTAATCACGATACATTTAGCGGACGGTGTACACATATACCACTGAATGTAAGCGCAAAATTATATCATTGTACGACGCTTAGTTCCGCAGGTAAGTAGTCATATAAAATGAGATGCGTGAAAAACTGTCGCATCATGCATGACGTTTACATTTATTACATCCTTACTACTAAGTCCATTCGCAGTAAAGATCGCAGACAAGAGCTGAATATGCCGCTCAATGTACCTACAATATTGTATCACTGTACGACTCATAGTTCACGAGATATGACGTCATAAACATTAAGGACAAGGGCAGATTCTGCGTGGTACGGCCGTGGACGCAGAGCTGTAAACAAACACCTGGCCAACGCCGCATTAGTGGGGTTCGCATGTTCTTCTTTAAGGTTGAGGGTACTTCTTCTATCAAATATCTTACATTCCACGAATATATGTTACATTAAATGAATCAGATCGTCGAATGTCACACGTCGGAATGTGGTAGTGAAGCTAGTAAAGTTGAAAAGTAAAATGCAAAGGCTTAGTGTACATATAGTGGGGCCCACGAAGTGGAAGAAGATAAGAAGAATATCAGTATTTTAAACATAGCTGCACAACAGCAACGGTTCCACATAATAAAATTATTAACAGCCGACCAGTTGCAATGGATAAAGAATTCATTAGCTAGGTTTCAACAAATTCAAATTTGTCTTCTTCAGAAGGTGGCCTAAGGACAATGAACATCAGAGCGCTTCCATTAGAAAAGTATGAAACTTATTTTTTTTTTTTTACTTTATTGTTAGTTTGACACCTGAACAACCAGGTAGGCTGGCAGCGGCACAATACGCCGCTCTTCAGCCGAAGAGAGTACATGGAGATAAACAAAGAAGAGACATCATTTAGTAAACGGTGGGAAAAAAACAGGAGACACAAGAACATAAAAGCACAAGAAGTCGTTCACACTTGATGACAATCCACACTACGAACTGGAGACCCGACGCACAAACACTGAAGAAGACGATGGCACTGGTGAACAATGGAGCGTGACGGCGAAACTGAACACGAAACATGACGGCACACACGATACACTGAGGGCGGTGATCTCCGGCGCGCGAATGTCCACTGAGCGTGTGCGAGTCCGGGGACCTGCCAAGAGGTGAACAGGGGTGAGGAGGGGGAGAGGGGAGGAAAAGAGGATGCCACGGCTTAGGAGATGGGGACAGGAGGATAGGGACGGGGGAGGGGAGGCCTGGGGGACGAGGGGGGAGAAAAGGAGGAGGGAGGGAAAAGGGAGAGAAGGGAGGGAGGGTGCCCAGAGGAGTAAGTACAGGAGGAGGGTGGGAAGATCAAAGTTGGTAGGAGGGGTAGATGGAGGGGAGGAGGGCATCATCAGGGAGAGGGAGCTGGCGGAAGCCACCTTGGGAGAGGGTAAGGAGGGTGGAGAGATGGAGACCGGGCGGGACGTGGGAATACAGGCACGGCAGCGGGCGGGGGTGGGAGAGGAGCGGGGAGACGAGCAGGTGAGGAGGATCAAGTTTACGGGAGGTGTACAGGATCCGTATCCTTTCAAGGAAAAGGAGGAGGTGGGGGAAGGGGATGAGATCATACAGGATCCGTGTGGGGGAGGGGAGACGGATGCAATAGGCGAGGCGGAGAGCATGGCGTTCCAGGATTTGGAGGGATTTATATAAGGTAGGGGGAGCGGAGATCCATGCTGGATGGGCATAACAAAGGATAGGGCGGATGAGGGATTTATAGGTGTGGAGGATGGTGGAGGGGTCCAGACCCCACTTGCGGCCGGAAAGGAGCTTGAGGAGACGGAGGCGGGAACGTGCCTTGGCTTGGATTGTCTGGAGATGGGGAGTCCAGGAGAGGCGACGGTCGAGGGTGACGCCAAGGTACTTAAGGGTGGGAGTGAGGGCGATGGGACGGCCATAGACGGTGAGATAGAAATCAAGGAGGCGGAAGGAATGGGTGGTTTTGCCTACAATGATCGCCTGGGTTTTGGTATGAAACTTAAGTCAAGAATATATTTTAACGTAAATTAGAGAGCACTTGTATTACAGAAATATGAGAACGACGACTGGTACTTACAATTTTACATTAGTAAGGACTAATGTACCATCGCCGTTCTTACAAATGTCGGTGTAGATCCATTTGTCAAAATTAAAATATAGCCCTAGAAATAGCGTTTGTCACGTAAATGTAAATTAGTACATGGATCTTGCAGAGCTCACAACCGACTAAGTGTAACTGGCCAGCGTAGTTAATCTGCGACGAGGGCAGGTGGCGCCCATGGCGCGAACCATGTGCCAATTGGCGTACAAAAGCAACGTGTAAATTATCAGTATTAATAACGTCCTTAGATAAAGTAACAATGAAAAGAAGGAAAGCGTTTAACACTCCCGTTATAACAGCCTTGGTACAATTAATGTAGTTATACATCAAAAAGGCAGGTGGCACTTACGCCGAGAGAGTTACGCACAGTGGCATATACAGCGAAAATATAAAAGTTAGATTACTATATTAGTGAAGCCCACAAACGGTATATATGTCAGAACTTTAAAATTGACAATAATGGCTCTTAAGACAGAATTACGAACCCTGGTCCACAATTCAGTTAATACACATTCTCAAACGTTGGTTTCCTGCGAATGCGTATTAACTGAATTGTGGACCAGGGTTCGTATTTCTGTCTTAAGAGCCATTATTGTCAATTTTAAAGTTCTGTCATCTATACCGTTTGTGGGCTTCACTCATATAGTAATCTAATTTTTATACTTTCGCTGTATATGCCACTGTGCGTAACTCTCTCGGCGTAAGTGCCACCTGCCTCTTTGATGTATAACTACATTAATTGTAGCAAGGCTCCCATACTGTTATAACGAGAGTGCTAAACGCTTTCCTTCTTTTCATTGTTACTTTATCTAAGGACGTTATTAATACTGATAATTTACACGTTGCTTTTATACGCCAATTGGCACATGGTTCGCGCCATGGGCGCCACCTGCCCTGGTCGCAGAGTAATTACGCTGGCCAGTTACACTTAGTCGGTTGTGAGCTCTGCAAGATCCATGAGCTATTTTATATTTACGTGACAAACCCTATTTATAGGGCTATATTTTAATTTTGACATATGGATCTATGCCGACATTTGTAAAAACGGCGATGGTACATTAGTCCTTACTAATGTAAAATTGTAAGTACCGTTCGTCGTTCTCATATTCCTGTAATGCAAGAGCTCTCTAATTTACGTTAAAATCTATTCTTGACTTAAGTTTCATACTTTTCTAATGGAAGCTATGATGCTCATTGTCTTTAGGCCACCTTCTGAAGAAGACAAATTTAAATTTGTTGAAACCTAGATAAAGAATTCTTTATCCATTGCAACTGGTCGCCTGTTTAATATTTTATTATAAGAGGAGTATCTGGTCAGGTAAACAATCTCACCACTAGGTGACGTTAGTAACAGTAGTGGCTGTGACGTCGGGCATAATCATATGAGTAATGCTTAAAAAACATTTTATTTATATCTACATCTACATACATACTCCGCAATCCACCATACGGTGCGTGGCGGAAGGTACCTCGTACCACAACTAGCATCTTCTCTCCCCGTTCCACTCCACAGAACGAGGGAAAAATGACTGTCTATATGCCTCTGTACGAGCCCTAATCTCTCTTACCTTATCTTTGTGGTCTTTCAGCGAAATGTAAGTTGGCGGCAGTAAAATTGTACTGCAGTCAGCCTCAAATGCTGGTTCTCTAAATTTCCTCAGTAGCGATTCACGAAAAGAACGCCTCCTTTCCTCCAGAGACTCCTACGCGAGTTCCTGAAGCATTTCCGTAACACTCGCGTGATGATCAAACCAACAAGTAACAAATCTAGCAGCCCGCCTCTGAATTGCTTCTACGTCCTCCCTCAATCCGACCTGATAGGGATCCCAAACGCTCGAGCAATACTCAAGAATAGGTCGTATTAGTGTTTTATAAGCGGTCTCCTTTACAGATGAACCACATCTTCCCAAAATTCTACCAATGACCGGAGACGACCATCCGCCTTCCCCACAACTGCCATTACATGCTTGTCCCACTTCTTATCGCTCTGCAATGTTACGCCCAAATATTTAATCGACGTGACTGTGTCAAGCGCTACACTACTAATGGAGTATTCAAACATTACAGGATTATTTTTCCTATTCATCTGCATTAATTTACATTTATCTATATTTAGAATTAGCTGCCATTCTTTAAACCAATCACAAATCCTGTCCAAGTCATCTTGTATCCTCCTACAGTCAATCAACGACGACACATTCCCGTACACCACAGCATCATCGGCAAACAGACGCACATTGCTATCGACCCTATCCAAAAGATCATTTATGTAGATAGAAAACAACAGCGGACCTACCACACTTCACTGGGGCACTCCAGATTGTACCCTCACCTCCGATGAACACTCACCATCGAGGACAACGTACTGGGTTCTATTACTTAAGAGGTCTTCGAGCCACTCACATACTTGGGAACCAATCCCATATGCTCGTACCTTAGTTAGGAGTCTGCAGTGGGGCACCGAGTCAAACGCTTTTCGGAAGTCAAGGAATATGGCATCCGTCTGATACCCTTCATCCATGGTTCGCAAGATATCATGTGAGTTGCGTTTCGCAGGAACGATGCTTTCTAAAGCCGTGCTGATGCATGGACTGCAGCTTCTCTGTCTCAAGGAAATTCATTATATTCGAACTGAGAATATGTTCGAGAATCCTGCAACAAACCGATGTTAAGGATATTGGTCTGTAATTTTGAGGATCCGTACTTCTACCCTTCTTATATACACGCGTCACCTGCGCCTTTTTCCAGTCGCTCGGGACTTTACGTTGGGCAAGAGATTCGCGATAAATGCAAGCTAAGTAAGGAACCAATGCAGTAGAGTACTCTCTGTAAAACCGAATTGGAATCCCATCAGGACCTGGCGATTTATTTATGTTCAACCCATCCAGCTGCTTCACAACCCCTGGGATGTCTATCACTATGTCCTCCATACCATACGGGAATCTATACGAGACTCAAACGGCGGTATGTTTCTACGATTATCCGTATTAAAAATTTTAGTGAAGGGAGTGTATTTGTACTTAACAAGGCTGTCGTAGTTGTTAATGTCGTAGTTGTTAATAAACGGATAGCACTTTAACTAACAAGGCTGGTTCTGCTACGACAATTGTATGTCGTATGACGATATGCTTGATCTCATAGGCGTTGGTGTTACTATCGCCCATTACTGGTGAGACGGTTTACGTTGTCCAATGTGGAACTGCCTATCTCAGTTGCGCAGTGATGGTGTTGTGGAGTGCGAAGTGACAAGATACTCCGTATTGATTTTGGCGGGTATATCCTCAGCTTTATTACGTTTTGCGATGTTCTCCTTTTACTGTCTTGTCTGCTATGTTGTGTGGCCTTGGTTGACTAGTGGGTAAAGCACTGGACTCTGGACGTCAAGATCCTGGGTTCAACCCTGGATACTGGCGGCGATCTTTCCTCGTTCCAATCCCTGCAGACCAGTTCCAGATCCACTCAGCCTGCTATCAGATAATTACCGGCGATTTTTCCTGGTGATGAAAAGGTGGCTGGGGCGATGGGATTACAACCCTATTCCCCCCCCCCCCCCCCCCCCCAGTGGCTCGGCTAAGGAAAGACTTCACTCCACCTACGATCAAACTAATTGCCAAGTCACGGGCTGGCACCACAGATTTACAGATGGCATCATCCCGAAAGCATCATGAGGCGAGACGCGATCACACGGAGCCCTCAGAAGTCCAAAAGAGGGGCAGGCCAGGAACTTTAACTTTCTTGAAAACGTTGTGGGGTGTTCTGAAACGACGCCTGCACATGGAGCTTTACAAGTTGCAGTTACTGCAAGAACTGGAGTCCTGTGGTGCTCATTACGCTCGGCTGCCGACATTATACAACAGTCCTAAACATTTCTTTTCGTGAGCTAATGTTTTTCACGTTCTTGCTGATTAGTAGCTTATGATTCCTGCCTCAGTTTATTGTGTATTGTTCTCTGTTGTCTTTTTGGCACAGTGGTTAGGTCGGTTTATAGGATCCTGTATTGATCTTGATAGCACATTAAATCACATTTCTTTACAAGTTTATCTGACGATTTATTGCCATAAAGGGCGCTGTGACCCCTTACCTACAGGACTATAGCGGCTTTGTGCATGTCTTGTAACCGAAAAGTCTGCTTAACTGTTTGATCATAAAATGGTTGTTTTGCCATTGCCTCATATGGCTGTTTAGCCTCATCAAAGCCCAATGCGAATCTAATAATAGCATGAGTCTTTCCTTCGCACACTGCACGGCGGACTTCAGGCCTTCTACTATGGCTGGCGGCCATTTAGTCATGAAGGATGATTCTTCAGGCAGTTTCAAGTAACATACACTACTGGCCATTAAAATTGCTACACGACGAAGATGACGTGATACAGACGCAAAAATTAACCGACAGGAAGAAGATGCTGTGATATGCAAATGATTAGCTTTTCAGAGCATTCACCCAAGTTTGGCGCCGGTGGCGACACCTACAACGTGCTGGTTGGTTGGTTGTTTCGGGGAGGAGACCAGACAGCGAGGTCATCGGTCTCATCGTATTAGGGAAGGACGGGGAAGGAAGTCGGCCGTGCCCTTTGAAAGGAACCATCCCGGCATTTGCTTGGAGCGATTTAGGGAAATCACGGAAAACCTAAATCAGGATGGCCGGACGCGGGATTGAACCGTCGTCCTCCCGAATGCGAGTCCAGTGTCTAACCACTGCGCCACCTCGCTCGGTCCTACAACGTGCTAACGTGAGGAAAGTTTCCAACCGATTTCTCATACACAAACAGCAGTTGCCCGGTGTTGCCTGGAGAAATGCGTACCATCACGTTTCCGACTTTGATAAAGGTCGGATTGTAGCCTATTGCGATTGCGGTTTATCGTGTCGCGACATTGCTGCTCTCGTTGGTCGAGATCCAATGACTGTTAGCAGAATATGGAATCGGTGGGTTCAGGAGTGTAATACGGAACGCCGTGCTGGATCCCAATCGCCTCGTATCACTAGCAGTCGAGATGACAGGCATCTTATCCGCATGGCTGTAACGGATGTGCAGCCACGTGTCGATCCCTGAGTCACCAGATGGGGACGTTTGCAAGACAACAACCATCTGCACGAATAGTTCGACGACGTTTGCTGCAACAGGGACTATGAGCTCGGAGACCATGGCTGCGGTTACCCTTGACGCTGCATCACAGACAGGAGCGTCTGCGATGGTGTACTCAGCGACGAACCTGGGTGCAGGAATGACAAAATGTCATTTTTTCGGATGAATCCAGGTTCTGTTTACAGCATCATGATGGTCGTATCCGTGTTTGGTGACATCGCGGTGAACGCGGATTGGAAGCGAATATTCGTTATTACCTTACTGGCGTATCACCCGGCGTGATGGTATGGGGTGCCATTGGTTACACGTCTCGCTGACCTCTTGTTCGCAATGACGGCACTTAGAACAGTAGACGTTACATTTAAGATGTGTCACGACCCGTGGCTATACCATTCATTCTATCCCTGCGAAACCCTACATTTCAGAAGGATAACGCACGACCTCACGTTGTAGGTCCTGTACGGGCCTTTCTGAATACAGAAAATGTTTAACTGCTGCCCTGGCACACACATTCTCCAGACCTCTCACCAATTGTGAAAACGTCTGATCAATGGTGACCGAGCAACTGGCTTGTCAAAATACGCCAGTCACTACTCTTGATGAACTGTGGTATCGTGTTGAAGCTGCATGGGCAGCTGGATCTGGACACGCCATCCAAGCTCTGTTTGACTCAATGCCCGGGCGAATCAAGGCCGTTATTACGGCCAGAGGTGGTTGTTCCGGGTACTGATTTCTCAGGATCTATGCACCCAAATTGCGTGAAAATGTAATCACATTTGACCAGTGAATACCCGTTTATCATCTGCATTTATTCTTAGTGTAGCAATTTTAATGGCCAGTAGTGTAATTACTTCGTTTTTGGATCTATGTACGCACTGTTTGTACCAGTTGAGCTTACTGCATTGTTTGTGTATTTGGCCTAGGCTGGCTCCGTTTCAAGCAAGTTACTCTTTAGAGGTTGTGAATACTTAATGTACTTCAGAGCCTTATCCACTTACATCATCGGAGGCATCTGTAACGGGTTTTGATGATATCATAGTTTTTCGGCTTATCTTTCGGTGGTTAATGACTAAGAAATGTTCGGAAGCGTTGGCAAGTTACTGGATGTTCGATTACGGCAGAGAATTTCTAAGGCGACGAGTGTATGGTTTACAAACTGAAGGACAAATAAATCAGTTACACTTTTCGCACACTGTTTTGGACAAAACCTTGTATAATTAAGTTAACCATGTTCTGTATAATATCCGAAATCTTGTTCAGAAAATAAAGCTTCACCTTTTGACTCCACAAAACAGTAGCTAGTGTCAGACAAAAACTCTGCGATGTTTTGGTAAATGAATACTGTGTTTAAGTACAGTATTTAGGCGGGAAGCATTCAGGTTCAAAAAGTACCAACTCAGTTTACTTTTCCATAAGAAATGTTTACTCATAGAGACTATGAATTGTACAAAAATACGAACAGTATAACAGAAAACAAAGTAACAATGACAACACAACGTTGAAGTGGCAGCTTCTGCTGCCGGGACTAGGAAGTGGCCACAGCGATTCCTTCCTCGCCTTCGTGGCCTTGGTTACGGCTGGTAGCCGTGGTTACTGGCTGATAGCCGTGGTTACTGGCTCGGAGCGGTTCCTGCGAGGACCGCAATTTGGGCGCACAGCCCGGCGCACCCTGAGAGAGAGAAGACTGCAGCGCGACGTCACTGCAGAAAACTGGGGCCTCACTTCTTGTGGTGGCCGTGGTGACCGCCTCCATAACCACCTCCGATGTCTCCTCCGTGGCTGCTGAAGCCGCCACCTCCGCCGTAACCACCGCCGCCTCCGTATCCACCTCCGATGTCGCCTCCGCCGTAACCTCCTCCGATGTCTCCACCGTGGCTGCTGAAACCGCCACCATCTCCATATCCGCCTCCGATGTCGCCTCCGTGGCTGCTGAAGCCGCCGCCACCGCCTCCACCGTATCCACCCCCGATGTCTCCTCCGTGACTGCTGAATCCGCCGCCGCCTCCTCCGTAGCCGCCTCCTACGTCGTGGCCGCCTCCGTATCCTCCGCCACCTCCGTATCCTCCGCCACCGTGGCCTCCGCCTATTCCTCCGACGATGGCGATTTTCACGCCACCACCGCCGCCTCCATATCCGCCGCCTCCGTAGCCGCCGCCTCCGTAGCCGCCGCCTCCGCCATGACCGCCCCCTATTCCACCCACTATGGCTATTCCTCCTCCGTGGCCACCTCCGAATCCTCCGCCTCCTCCATATCCTCCACCTCCTCCGTATCCGCCTCCTCCATATCCTCCACCTCCATGATGACCATCCTCTATAGTGTAACCAACGACGTAGTCGCCGCTGCCTTTCTTGATGTGCTTGTAGACAGTGTTGTATTTATGTATCGTCTTCACTTTGATGGGAACGTGAAGAATGTACTTCTTTCTGAAACAGTAGGAAAGACTGCGGTCAACAAAAGATAATCGTACAATACGACCATACAAAAGCCTAAATACCAAATTAATATCTAAATTTCAGAAATCTATGTCGAGTGTCGACCGAAAAAAGTCGTAGATTTAGTGACCTGCGCTGACCTTATCTTTCATGAAAAAAGAAATTAGTGGAATTATAATAGTACGACAATAAATCATTCATAACTTATTGTAAAGTTGACTCAGGGTAAAGAGACTGTTTCCTCACGTAAAAGCTTGGAAATAACTATCAGGATTCTGGCATTCGATGCTGTGTACGCAGTGGCAATGTCTGTCGAAATTACTACCCAGATTAAAGAGTACTATACATAAAATTAGTGGACAACACGAAACAGAATTACAGAGAACGAAAAGTAAGGTTGCTAATTCGTTAAGGATGTCTTCTCGAAGAGAAGTTCATCGATTATATGAAACTAACAGATTACTATGGCTTGCTATTCAGAGAGAAAAATAGGGCTAATTTCGTTTTCTAGACAGCTGTATTTTAACACAAAAAAACCATATCTATGGCATTTACATCTAGACTAAAGACATCGTCTAACGCAGCGGGTCCGCACCTCGTGGTCGTGCGGTAGCGTTCTCGCTTCCCGCGCTCGGGTTCCCGGGTTCGATTCCCGGCGGGTCAGGGATTTCCTCTGCCTCGTGATGACTGGGTGTTGTGTGATGTCCTTAGGTTAGTTAGGCTTAAGTAGTTCTAAGTTCTAGGGGACTGATGACCACAGATGTTAAGTCCCATAGTGCTCAGAGCCAATGTTTTTTTTTTTTTTTTTTTTTTTTTTTTTTTTTTTTTTTTTTTTTTTTTTTTTTTTTTGACGTAGCGGTTTCTATGGTTGCCTTCCCATTGCTTGTAAAGGCCATACAGCGTTCCGTTCCGTGAAATGAATCCGATTGCGTGCGCCATTAGATTGCGTTCATCCGAGAGCGGTATATGCTTCGTAGCAAAGTATGTCAGGTGTAACAATGCTACTTGGATGTGTAGATTGTGTAAGTAATGAGGAGGCACTGAATCGAATTGAAGAGAAAAGAAATTTACCGCAGAACTTTATTTTAAAAAAAATGCATCGGTTGATGCGACACGTTATGAGGCATCAACGAATTGTCAGTTGGTGTTGGAAGGACGTGAGGGGTGTGATAATTGTAGCGATAGACCAAAGGATGAATAGAGCATGCAAATAGATGTAAGTTGCGGTAGGCATTCGGAAATGAAGGGCGTTGCGCGTGATAGAGTAGTGGTGGAAAGCTGCATCAAACCAATATTTTGACTGAAGGCCACAACAACAAACAAGGATTCTGCACCGCGCAGCAACAGTGCAGAAGAGCACAGACAAGGGGAGTCTAGGTAGTCTCTTTAGTGCATTTACAGTATCTTATAAGTGTTCTGTCAATAAAACACAGTGTTTGGTTCGCCTTTGACACAACGTGATCTATGTGATCTTACCAGTTAAAGTGAATAGTAATCATAATCCCTCTAAATTTGTGTAATTTCTCGTATTATTGCAGTTTAACAGATGGTCTTAATACTCATCTGGAGGAGCTCATAATTTTCCGATGCTCAGGGTTAATTGCCACTTTCGAATCCTGAACGTATCTTATCTAAATTAATTTGCAATTCCTTTCGATCAGCTGATGACTTTACTAGTTGGCAAACGGCAGTATCATATGCAAACAGTCTACAAGGGAAGCTCAGATTGTCTCCTAAGTCGGTTATACATATATGGAACAGCTGAGAGCCTATAACACTCCCGTCAGGAACCCCAAATATCACTTCTATTTCTCTCAGTGACTCCGCCTCAATTACTAAGAACAGTGACCTTTCTGACAAGAAATCACGAATCAAGTCGTGTAACTGCGACGATACTCCATAGGCACCCAATGTCACTAGAAGCCGCTTGTGAGGAATGAGGTGAAAAGCCTTTTGGAATCTTGGAAAGATGGAGTCAGTTTGAGATCCCTTGTGAATGATTATTAAAGGCATTCTCTGCTGTATTTAGAGGTGAACGTAGAATACTGAATTGATTTTTTGAGATTTTTTTCCCTTATCCCTGTGTTGGTTTTTTGGTGTTACTTACCCGCCCCCTCCTCCTCCGTAGCCGCCGCCGCCATAGCCGCCTCCTCCGCCCCCGCCGAATCCTCCGGCGTCTCCCTCGTGCAGGACTACCGACGCGAGCAGGAGCACCAACTGCGGACCAACACACAGTGTCAGAGGCACGGCAGTCACGACGACAACAGCACAGTCCGAATTGAGGCTAAGCATTGTCACAGGAATACAATCGGCGCGGAGGTGCCAAGGGAATTTAGTACGAGGTGACTTGGAGAAAGGGGAGCGTTCTAAATGCGTCACGGTGGCCACTTAGAGTTGGCAACATTGCAGAACAGGTATCTTGGCCTAGAGGCATTTTTGTGGCTTTGAAACTTAAGCAGACCCTAACTGTGGATTGCCAGTTTGCCTACTGATTTCCAAAGACGTGAATCATTACAGAACTATGTATAATCTTAATTTATCCATTTTACTGGTTGTTGAGCTCCGTGGCTGTGGATTATATTGCTTTAAGAAATACAGTAATGAGCCACTATTTTATTTTTTTTGATTTACACCAACACGTCTTTTCGGGGTTTCAGCCGTCTTCAGTTAAAGTAATGCGTGTTTCAGTCTTCAATTACTATAATATTAAAAACACTGAATGCAATTTGGATGCTGCAGCAGCGTACCTATACTGTTTCTTTTTGCTCCTATTGTCGATATTTACAAGTGTGCCAGAAACAATTTTTCTTTTTGTGACGAACTTAGTAAATAACCATACATAGCAATTGTTAAAACCATCAAAAACTGTAAAATAAGCTAAATTGGCTCAGGCTATCGCATAATAAGCAATTTTAGCTTTTAATCTTTCAGAAGCTTAAATTAAAAAAAAATTAATATTCACACACAAGTGACTTCCACAGTATTTTCAGAAGCCGTAAGCAAAGTGTAATGTTTGATTGTAGACATTATTTTCGATTGTAAACAAACATGTCAGTAGGCAAAATGGCGAACATTGTGCTGTTTTTCTGCATCACGCAAAGAAAAACTGTTTGTGCCTCTCTTACAAAAGCGAAAAATAGGAACAACAGCAAGCGTAATAGAAAGGCAGTTGCAGCATCCAAACTGCAGTCTATGTCTTTAACGATGTACTATTTATATACTGAAATACGTGTTTCGCCAACTCAAGAAGGGCGAAAGCACGAAACACATATCGGTATAAATAAAAACGCGTAAGAAAGGGTCTGTTGCCGTATTTGTTGAAATAGCATATACTCATTCAAGCAACATTGTAATTAATCGGTGATGCAGAACCCTAAGCGTTAGCCTTTATAAATGTGTATGTTTGATTTTTTGTTTGTGTGAAAATTAATTATTAATAACAATAGACAATCTGAGAGGCTGTACGGATTTACTTTCTAGTGGCAAATAAACATAGAATTGTTTTATTATGCAGTGAAACGTATACCGTATCATCATACGGAAAGGAAGAAGACGCAGAGAGCATTAAGTATTTCGATATGATCAGTATTGTGGACATAGGGAAGGCAGAGCCAGACAGAGGCTGCTCACTGAGATAGAAACGAAGGCTGCGTTGGGCAGACTTTAGAGCTGCAAGTGGCCTATGAGTCGGCTGCAATGTACACCAGAGCAGAGCACGCCACTGTATGAAGTTGTTCGGAACGCTCCATACCAGTGCAGTGTTAACGATCTCGGTATGTACTTTGACTTTGTATTAGATTTACCTTTGGACGTTGCTGTAGACTGACTTTGCTGTGTCTACGGACCAGTTTGCTTGCAACTTTTCCCGGGAAGTCGCTCGCCGCCATGTACGGATAGGTACGAACTCAGAACGTAACCTTTACGTTCACCAGCTAATCGATAGGCCTTTAAGTGATCGTGGACTCGAACCCGAGCACCATTTTACGGAACTCAACTTCGGCGTGCGTAATGTACAGCGCTAGTTTTTATCTTTCTGGTTACAAGAACGCGGAACACCGTTGTCTGACCATGAAAACATGTTATAGCGCTGCAGTGCTAGTTTCCCAGTTGGTCAGAAGCAGTTCTCATGTTTTTTTTCAGTTAGAACATAATGATCACAATCCCTCTCCCATCGCGATAAAAATGTTTATTACAGACATTGAGACCATTCTAGCTACTCTGGGTATGGTGAAGAGAAACATAGAGGAGTGTGTAATTGTGACTACCCGACTGCTACCGAGGCTGTGCCTGTTTCTGTGGTGTCACCGCCAAACACCACACTTGCTAGGTGGTAGCCTTTAAATCGGCCGCGGTCCGTTAGTATACGTCGGACCCGCGTGTCGCCACTATCAGCGATTGCAGACCGAGCGCCGCCACACGGCAGGTCTAGAGAGACTTCCTAGCACTCGCCCCAGTTGTACAACCGACTTTGCTAGCGATGGTTCACTGACAATTTACGCTCTCATTTGCCGAGACGATAGTTTAACATAGCCTTCAGCTACGTCATTTGCTACGACCTAGCAAGGCGCCATTATCAGTTACCATTGATATTGTGAATCATGTACCGGCAAGACCGACGTTCTTCATTAACGGATTAAAGTTAAGTATTCCACCAATATTTCTAAATTCTAATTTCCTTGCCCTGTTCCAGACCTCACGCCAGCCTGCGTGAGCTAAAACGCGTGCCTTTCGGCCTCCTCTAGTAACATGGTGTTGGCTCTCCTGCCAACCAAAACAGTTTCAGTCTAACGGGACCCATGGCCGTCATGTAGTGAACAAGCAGCTCTGCCTTTGTTTCCTACTGTGAGTGCTCACATGATTCAACTTGTTGTTTCAAACTTCCCAACGCAAGGGCTGCATTTCGTGCAGCAATTGATGGAGATCTCTCGTTTCAAACAGCATGCTATCAACAAATGAAGACAACAAACAACCCTACTGCGGAAACTGATTGTAGCGCAAGCAATAGGCGACGCATGAGGTGCGTTTTCACCGCGCAGGTTGGGTCAGCAACCCTAACCCACATTATTTTACAGGCAGCAGTGTTAATGCGGATTATGAACGTCGTTTACACCGCTGCAAACTAACGATATGTTTGTAGTTTCTACACGTGGGGTCATCGGACCTTGCTTTCATCGAGACTGGAGAGCAGTCTCCATCGAGACTGGAGAGCTTACTGATCAGAAATGAACGGTAAGCTGATATGCGGAAGTGTTTATGTCCAGATATATCACAAAACTTTTTATAGTGTTATGACTTCTACTTTCGAAACAATATTGCGAAACTGCACACATTCAGTGACAGCTGTGCAATAATTGTTTGGCAACCAAATCATCAACATTTTGTGACATTCTTCCGCCTCAACAATACCGCAATTGGTTCTTTTGAAAATTTTTCCTCTTGGATTAGTTTCATGATCCTCATCAGAGGATACATTGCCAGCTTGGAAACAAACGAATGTAGCTTGTAGACCCTGTGAATATTAAGAATGGCCGTAGTCGCTCGAAACCCACTGAATTACTTCTAAGACCCCTCAAGTTATAGACATACCATTACGGTTAAACCTAACGTTGTGAGGCAGAAATAATGATACTTCATCTTCTCTGCGAATGTCTCTCTAATGGCTGAACATTTATCATAAACGAATTTCCGAAAACTTTCATATGAAGCTAGAGATTTATTAGAGTGATGAAATGGGAGTCTCCCTAAAGTTCAAGATCTCATAGTGTGAACTTTGGAAATTCGTCTCATTAACAAACAGATTCAAGCAAAGTAAGAATTAACGACAGATGATTCGATTGGTCTCAGCTTGTACCTGGCAGGAACGAAGACTTTAATTCTCTGCTGAGAATTCTGGTTCAGACGCAGCATCCAACTTTCGTTGGCAAAATCGCTGTTCGAAAAATCTTTATCTTGTAACCAGGTTAGATTTAATTGGAAGTAATAGCATTTTTTTCATTAGACTTCCAGCATCTTGGTCATTCAGCAAGATAGCTAGTGACATAGTAGTGATGTCAGTGTTACTTATCGATCATTGTTTGACAACGTAGTAACGCATTTCTTTTGTCATTACTTTCCACGTCACCATACAGGCGTTTGAATCTTCCAAGTGTAGAGCACATGCAGAGTAAGGGTGTATGTAAAATCGACCTGTGTGCCCAAAGAGACATCCGAACCATTGAGAATAGTGTGAGAGAAATAGTATTACGTCATGGAATGTTTACCTGGTCGGATTACAGCAGAATGGACTCGGCGGGTAGCAGATACTGCAGGAGACTGCGTTTTCGTACCACTGAGGCTACTCCACGCTTCGTCGACACGTCACGGTTTGCGAAGTCTTCTGGCGAGATGGCGATCGTCTATTTAATGGCGTAACCCACAAAGCGGAGGTCGGTAGCTTTATTCTAAAGTTGCTCAGGCCTATGTAACGTTCACCACTTGCCCACTTATCGAAGAGATCATTGTCTAATGGAGCACAAACTCGGATTAGGCAAGGATTGAGGAGGACGTCAGTGGTGTCCTTCAGAGGGAATCAACCAGACACGCACCTCAAACGCTTAAGGGAAACAACGGAAAACTGAAATTCGGACCGTTGGGTGCGTATTTGAAACTCGCTTCTTCCAAATTCGTGTCCATTGCGCCGTCACCCTTTAATATTCTGGAATGTGATTCAATTGCTCATGAAATTCATGTGGACGCTGCTCTATTCTGAATATATTTAGAGACTGAACACATTCTCCGCACATCTGTATCTTGTATCTATTATTTTGGAAATTCATTATTTGAACAATTAGAAGACTGAGATACAATTTATTCAGTCTGACGGAATCTGTCCTTATGGGTGACGGAATTTGCGTAATTGGTGGACTGATCTTAATAGTATCTGACATGTCCGACGTTATCTTCAGCCCTAACACCATTAAAATTATGTTTATGTCCCTGGACCAAGATGCAGGTGTACAAATTAAACTTCTGTCTTTATGAACGAACTTAAGGATGCACAAAACAAGCAACACATGTTCTTCTGACTGTACAGAAATTCAGTGATGACTGAAGCAGACATTTAATAAATTTATTGTGGACTGTATGAAAATTGCGAGTTGATGTAAATTCATGGTGGAGTACGAAAAACGTATCGAGAGTTTTTGTACTGTTATTGTGAACTATTGACAATTTATCGGGGTCTCTGGAGATTAACAGAGAATTCTAGTAGGTCTATTACAAGCTGTTGAAAATGTGTTACGAGCTGTAGAAACAATGTCACAAACTACTTAAACAGTGAGACAAAGTATTGAAAAGTTTCAAGAACTGCTGAAAATTTGTTACGCGAAAACTAAATAATAATTAATACAGACAATAAATAATATAATAAAACCATTTAATATGTACGATAAACATTCATAGGCATCTGTTTCGGTAACCATAGGAAGCAGAGTTTATGTTTCTATGAACTTTTTTATTTCACATAGTCATTATTGTCACCTCTCAGAATATTCTCCTTATCACCTGGGAAACCATGTGTAGTTGCTATATTCGCAAGACGAGTACAACCGGCAGCAGTTCAGAGGCTAAAGTTGGACGCCTTTGAAGCTGTTCCTAAGAGTAAATCTTCTCTAAAAACTCCTCAGTATTGCTGGAGTTCAGAAATGCTTGTAACTGGTTGCAGCCAAGGTTGGCACCTCCCACTTTAACCTGTAGTCCGTTCCCCAATTGACGGCAGGGGAAAGGCCGTTACTTTCCATGTCGAGTAATGGCAGTCACACCCATCGCTACAGAGTGAGAAAGTGTTTCATTCGCCCGGCCCGGGGGCCCACTAGATGGCCATCGCACTGAACTTTCTCTCTGTTAGTTCTCCATCCGTGGGTCCAAAGAGATTATTATCGGAGGGGAAATTTCCTGTCAGATCCACTCTCTGCGCCTGTTCGAGGTACACGCTTATTTTCTCAGTTATAATTGACGTGAATCGCTAACTTTCTCAACTTCACGAATTGTTATATCGACTCCAGTTATCGATGGAGAGGAGAAGAGGATTAAAGGCTAAGCTCTTTCATACGAAATATACGATAGCGGACATCCATAGGAAGAGATAAACATATGTCACTGCTGGTGATGCTTCTAAACACGTAGAAGCGAGAAAGGTATGGACCTGGATGAAAATATTTACATTATGAAATTTCCTGGTGAATTAAAACTATGTTCTCTCTCGAGACTCGAACCTGAAACCCTTCCCTTTAGCGGACAAATGACCAACCGACTGTGCAATCCAAGCACGACTCTGTAGAGCGCTCTCCCTTTTTGCTTGTTTCAAATACGCACACACTCTACTGCCAAGTGGAGATTCATTCTATCTACATTCTGCTGTACATAATCTGAGAATTTAAAATAATTTTCTAGTAATGCCTCAGTAATAGAAAGTATAAAACACAGGGAACACAAGGTCATCTACAACTTGTACAAAAACCAAACTTGAGTTAGTCGAATGGCATGAAAAGGAAAGCAGTATAGTTGAGAAGGGAATGAGACAGCATTGTAGCCTATTCCCGGTATTTTTCACTCTTTGCATTGAGCAAGTGGTAAAGGTAAGTGAGGATAAATTTTGAAAAGGAATTATAGTTTAGGGAGAAGGAATAAAAACTTTGGCGTTTGTCTATGTTATTGTGATTCAGTCAGAGAAGGCAAAGGACTTCGAAGAGCAGTTGAACAGAATAGATAGTGTCTTGAGCAGAGGATGTAACATTAGATATCAACAAAAGTACAACAAATGTAATGAAATATACTCGAACTAAATCAGATGACTAGATTAGAAAATGAGACACTAAAAGAAGTACATGAGTTTTCTACCTGGTCAGAAAAATAACTAATGATGGCCGAACTAGATACAACATAGAATTCAGACTGGCAGTAGCAAGAAAAAAGTTTCTGAAAAAGGGCAATTTGTAAGCATCGCATGTAAATTTCTGTGTCACGAAATCTTTTCTGTAAGTATTTGTCTGGTGTGTACCATTGCACGGAAGCGAAACGTGGGCAATATACAGTTCAGACAAGAGGAGAATATGTTAGTTTGAAATGTCGTGGTACTGAAGAATGCTGAAGACTAGATGGGCGGACCGTACATCGAAAGGTTCATGAGATTCAGTTCCCTTCGTTCGAAAACTGGCTTAGATGAACTGTCGTTTACTGACAATAGCAGCTCCTGTCCGAATCCGACTGTCACTGAAAGGCACTGACTGTTGTGCTATTTTTACGGTCGATGTTCGGTACATCACGTGGCTACGAGTAGTAAATCATTTCTTGTAGACACGTTGGACAATCCTCATTGACAGGCCAAAAACTCGAGGGATTAAACTGAAGATGCGGTCATGCGCACATTCTTACTGCTATTGTGTCACGTTTCCAAGTAGAGCCATCTTAATGCGCTGATTCCATACAATCGACTGGCGCTCACACATACCGTTTCAGTGCCACGGCATGCATGAGCAGTGGAGGCTCACGTGACTATGTGGTGCGAGTTATAAACCATCTGCAAGTCACCAAAGCAACCACTGTGTGATTGCATGGGACTGACTAATGTTTTGGCTGGAGAGCTAAACCGTTGGTGCATACTAAGAGCGGTTACTGTTTCCACAACCAGCACGTGGTTCCCGACATATACACTAAGGTAAAGACGCGAATTAGGAACTTTTCGTTAGGAAGACCTGTTTTTGGAACCATTTTGTAAATTTACGGGGACTGAGGAGGTGTAAACGAGAGACACCTTGACAGTTTCATTCCTTCATTTTCGTACATGCCAGTCACAAATGCCTTTCGTAATCTTCCCTGTTCAAACGAGACAACTACTTAAATGACATAGAGTGTAATGTAAATTTTCTAATAGATTAAGGAGAGCACAGGAAGGTCTTCGACAAATAGCACTGTTGATAGAGGCTCCCTTTGTGATGGGTGGTGAAGTAACTTCTTCATCTAGCGAAAAAATGAAGAAAAGATGGTTACACGAAAATTCTTGTTTTTAACGGTACATTATATGACCTTGGGAAATAAATTCGGCGGTATAACATGTGTCAAAATTTGTATTAGTATGTTTCACAAACGTAGTCACGAATTACGTGAGTTACGCCTGCCACGAATCAGTAGTTTCGCCTCCCTTGCCACCCACAGGTCCGTCTCGACTTATCCATTTTTCACGACACAGTCGAACGGTTGCATCAAAATGTGACGGAGCTCTGCCGTGTACGTTGACGTTTCTCTAAGGGAACATTCTCAAGGATTCTTGGAAGGAGACGCTACAGAAGTCGGAGGTAGTTTTGTTGGACGCAAAAGGTCAGCTGATACAATTTCCTCAGCTGTTTTTGTCTGAGGTCACGTTAAAAGTGTACTGCATTCCCGTGATACTGTTTGATGGAATGAAATAAGTGCTTCTCAGAAATTTCGTAAAGAACTAAATGTACTCAAAAGAATTCAAAGTTCCCTGTGGAGATGAGTACAATATTGAAAACAGCTGCAAAGTCGAGACACTGGACATTCTTAACAGGCAGCACTCATGAAAGTCTCGATGATTAAAAGCGACTTGACTTCTATCATAATATCCAATATCTTTTGTTAATCATTGCTAGATACGTTTCATATGTATGACGACGTTTACAAAGATGAAGTCAACATTGTCTGATAATAATAAAATCGCGGTTTTTTCGCAAATGATTTGCTTGAAGGGCCATTTTACTGCGGGGATTTTACTTCTAGTATCGCGCATTGCCAACCCCATAATTTTGCACCATACATTATGGTTTACTGTTTATACTCAAATCCGGCGGTAAATTTGCTGCAAATCCCCTTCACAAATCTTTGAGTATCTTTGCATCAAAAAATAAACAGCACACTAAAGCGAGAGGACGGAGGAAATGGATAGTAACTAAACAGTTACGCTTACCTTTTAATAAATGATTCGATTACACAGTTGGCGATAAATCACTTGGAACAGTAACAAGCATAATATATCAGAGAAAAACTGTCTGGAGCGATGTAAAGTGAAAACGGCAGACAAAAGTCGTCTTAAAAAAGGAAGATAGTTGACACATTCATTGTAAGAATCCTTTTGCCACGCACTGTTCGCGACTGGAACAATTAAGTGCGTAAGTATGAATGGTACCAAAAGTACCCTCCGCCACAAGGAGTACAGATGTTGGACCACATACAAGCGCTAAATGTATGGTGAATGTATGTACTGTGTTACTGATGTGACGCTCCGAATCTAATTTTCCTCATACTGGTTCGTGGTGAATGTTTTGGCCCAAAAAATTTATAAACTGGGTGAAGCTATAAAAAAGGTGTGACACAGAGAGAATCTTTTAATATAATCGTTATGTTATCATAATCTTCTTATCGGATTTTACATTCTTCAGTTTAGGGACTGTATTTATGGTACGACGAATTCAGCTAGGGATGAGAGGGTATTAACGTTTGCGAATAAAAATTTATTCGGGATTGAGCAGCTGAAACTACGCCTGCGGAGAAAACGACTCACGTTAAAGTTCAGTGTCCCGTCGACAGCGGCGTCGTTAGATGTGGAGCACAAGCTCAGCTTGACAAAGTTGGGGAAGGATTAGTGCGTGGCTAAGTCACAGGCATGATCCCACCATTTGCCTGAAGTGCTTTAGAAAGTCCACAGAAAAAAAATGGTTCAAATGGCTCTGAGCACTATGGGACTCAACTGCTGAGGTCATTAGTCCCCTAGAACTTAGAACTAGTTAAACCTAACTAACCTAAGGACATCACACACATCCATTCCCGAGGCAGGATTCGAACCTGCGACCGTAGCGGTCTCGCGGTTCCAGACTGCAGCGCCAGAACCGCGCGGCCACTTCGGCCGGCAAAGTCCACAGAAAATCTGAGTCTGTATGTCCTCATGGTGATATGAACTAGGCTCCTGTAGGACATGAACCCATTACTTTCTCCGTAGCACTGTCTGTTTCGGTTCAACACCCCCCCCCCCTCACACACACACACACACACACACACACACACACACACACACACACACACACGTCACTTTCCAGTACATACTGCTATGCGAACTTTCTTGCACTTTGTGTGACAGGAGGAGCAAAAATTGTAAGCAGATATATTTACTGACAAAGCGTGAAACTCTAAACTCGGTGTTCAGCAGACTCAGCTTTCAGACTTTCAGCATTTCAGTGAGTATTGAGACAGAAAGATAGCGTGGCCTGCGCCGAGCGGAAAAGCGCGTGGTTACAGTCGACTGCTTTCGTGCCGCAGTGCTGCGAGCGTGACGGCGGTTCGCCCCACTCAGGGAATCGCGCACTGCGATTAGCGGTTGCCTCGCTCCATCCATCCTGTTCTCCACTCCGCAGCGAAGCGAAAAACACCCGCTACAATTCTCGTTCCTCTCCTCTCACTCGCACCTGTCAGTTACGCGTTCCCGGTCAGCTGTGACTGCGAAAACTTATTAAAGTTACATATCCTGCCAATGACGACAGTAGTTAACATCACGGAAAGCTTTATTCTGATTTTTTTCGCGACGGACGTTCCAAAACCCTCAGTGGTTACCTTATTGATAAAATCTGTAATCTCATGGAGAAAATGATACCTTTTCATGTACTGGACACCCTCGCACAGTGGTTAACGCGTTCGAAAGCGGATCAAAATTCTCGTCAATTTATCTGTACGCAAACTTTCATGTATTCAAGTGATGGAGCGGTTCAGAAATCGGTTTTTCTTACTCTTTGGAGAGTATGTGGTGATTGCATACTTCCGGCTGCTACTCTGGTAATGTTTGTCCCACGAAAGAGAAACATGCACATTTGAGTCCCTGTTTGGTACCTATAACCCATTTGTAATCCATGATAACTGGCTTGTTTACCTCACAAGACCGTGGTCGACTCTCATCTCGTCCCTTTCCAACTGAATTGAAATTCCCGCAAAAATATTCTCGGCAACATCAACGGAAGGTGAGGTTTTCATTTGAAAATAACCTTCTTCTTATTTTATGCATTAGGCTGTAAGTGTGTTTCGTTTCCACACCTCTTCTTAAGACTTCCTTCGTCTCATCGCCCTGCCGGAATGTAAGCTTTCGCATTTCGCACACTTAAAATTCAAATAATCTTTTACAAGGATTAGTAGATTAATTACTAAAGTGCGTTGTTGCTAATTTCCATTAAGCTCTTGTAATGATTTTCTATTCTGTGTGTAAGGACGGCGGCTCTGTGTACTGTTTCGGCACTGTTCTAGAATTTGAAGCCCCATCGACTTTTAATAGCAGCTTCTTCTGCTTCTCGGTTTAGTGCAACTAAGACTGGAACTACGGGAGACGCAATGGCTGGCGCCACCAATGTTTTTCCCGAGAAGGTAGCGCTGGGGTCGCTTAAAAACTCTTACTCAAACAACTTCTGCTCTTTTATTTCTCAGTCGGAGTGCTTACTCCAAGAACGAGACGAGTTTCAGGCTCGTTGTTTTTAACTAAGGTTAGTGAAAACAACTTTTTAGTATGTTATCCTAAGGTTAAAATAATTGGTGAGCTACAGTGATGAACAGTTCGGGAAGGACTAAGATCCTCATTACTAAAATGACAAGAAGAATGCTGTGACGTGTCACATATTTGCCGGGTAAACGGCGCAATGAGTTTCGACCTTCAATCAATCTTAAAATTTAATGTGCAAGTTATACATTTTTTCCATGTGTTTATACTATACCATATGTTAAATTTTTTTGTTAATAGTACGCACCATTCTGTTCATAATACTGGATAAACACCTTATAATTTTGAAAAGAAATCTGTCCTACCATTCGAAGCCATGGTAAATTCGTGAAACTACCTAAGATTAAATATCATTCGACGAAATTGTGATTAGATTTCATTTTTTTGTTTCATCAATAGAACTGTAATCATTCAGCGTGTTCTTCAGCAAGCGTGCGCAAAATAGTACATCAATGGTGATGGTATTTCTCTCCATCATCTGCTTCTGCACTCTGCAAGACACTTTAACGTGTACGCAGAGATATGTACCAATAGAAACATAACCCACTCCTCTTGCATTCGTGGATAGTATGTCTGAGTCAAGATTTTGGTTCCTCACTGTCGACAACCGAACTAATCAGATTTTATCCTCGTGGTCCTTAGGCAAGATATAAGTTGGAGGAAAATGCTTGATGCATTTGAACATGGTATTTCGAAATTTTGAGAGTAAGTTACTTGCCAATGCACAATAATTTCTTTTATTATAAATTTCTCTCTGGACTTTTCTGACCGTTTCTCTGGTACTGTCACGGTAACAAAATAAATCAGTGTAGAGACAAGCTCTTTTTTTAAATCTCTCCTCCCTCTTAAGAGATCCAGAACGGCGGACACTTCTACAGAATCGACTGAATGAGGGTTATGTAACGGTGTTCTACATGGATTGAATACTCTTTGCCTGGGAGTTTGCGTATTCTTCCTGGAATAAGCGAACAGTTGTTAACTGACTGTGCTAGAAGAACAGTCGAACGGTTTCTGGAGAAAGCAACTGGAAAGACCCCTAGCTTCTAGATCCACGTGGACAGTAATAAAGTGGTCCCAGAGTGTTGTCCTCTTGAAAACTCACCTCGAGACAATCTCCCACCCACAATGTACTTCCCTACTCTGCTAGAACCGTAAGAATGGTAACGTTCCTTATGTAAGTCTGCAGTCTTTCGTGGCCGTTGTCACTAAAGTTAAAATATTCTGGGTTGTTAGGCCGCGTCATATTTCTTTATAAAACAATCGACGTTTACGCCCCCTCTGCTGGGATCTTCTTCAGGATGTTTTGGTGTCCACTACTGTTAGAACGTCCTGAAGAAGATCCCAACAGAGGGGTCGAAACGTCGATTATTTTTGAAGGAAATATGACGCGGCCTAACAACCCAGAAGATTTAAGATGTTTCAGTGTCCACTATTGCTAGAACATCCTGAAGAAGATCCCAGCAGAGGGGTCGAAACGTCGATTATTTTAGAAGGAAATATGACGCGGCCTAACAACCCAAAAGAGTTAAACTTTAGTAACGGTGTTTGTTTGTAACATCAGTGCTCCTGGAGTATTGCGCTTTAGGAGACTCATCAAAGACCTCTTATGGACTCTCTGCCGTGTTGACAAAACCTACTTGTAACAGAAGTGTCGAGGAATGGTGTCCTATGGTAGACTCACCAGAAGACGCCCTCTATGTGCTGGCTGGTATTGCTAGAATCGTGTGAATGGTGACGGTGAGCGTTTGTGATAAAAATGGTTCTGGAGCAGTGCCTTGCGGGAAACTCATTAAAAGGCCCTCTACGTTCCATACCACATGCAAGTGACACCCCGCGGTAGAGTCACCCAAAGATCCCCTACGTACTTGCCCTTGCTGCTAGAAGCACGCGATGGCGTCTTTAACAAAAGTGGTCCCAGAGTGGCACCCCGCGGTAGACTCACCCAAAGACCCTCTATGTACTTCCCGCCCCTGCTAGAAGCACGCGATGGCGTCTGTAACAAAAGTGGTCCCAGAGTGGAGCCCTGCGGTAGACTCACCAGTGCTCTGAAGGCCATGGTGCAGCGTTGGATCGCGGCTGGTGAGTGCGCTGCTGGCTGCTGCTGGAGAGGAGACGAGTGCCGTGCAGACGCCGGCCGCTGGCGGCTTATATAGGGAGGAGCAACGCCAGTCCTTCCCGGGTAAAAGTGAGCGGCGTGTGTGAGCTGCGGCGTCGCGGCTGGGGTGGGGGCTGCGCGCTCCGAGCCGCCACTGCCGCGACCCGCGACCCCGGCAGACCCCGCCAGCTACACTGGCGATCGTCTGCTCGCCTTGCACTCTCTCCAGGCTGCGACCTCTGTACAGATCACCACAGGCTTTTCACACTTGTTCTGTTCACAGAAATCTCCGTCTGTGAATTTGCAGTCAGTCACTGTACGTTGGAGACAAACTGGTCTTTCAGTTTCTTCTTCGAAGCTCGTAAATTTGAACTGGTTTTGCCCCATAAGAATTTACCGGAAGACGTCACCTTATTATCATTACATCACCAAAGGAATGCACTTGTTAAAACTATTGGACGATTAGTCTGACAGAACACTGTGGCGGTTTTGAGTACCATCAACATGGCCAAATGCAATGAGTATGGATGATATGATACTCTATGGTATTATGCGGCTTGAATTCACTCTGTTGTTTAGCAGTTGCATTGATTTGATTTTGTGAATGATACTGACAATATTATACGCATGTATAATGCATTATTCATACTGCAACTTCTCCCGGATAGTTATTTTGTTCGAATTGCACAAGAATTCCACCTGACGTAGTGTAATAATGCTGACTGTAAGTTGTGTTCATATCACTAAAATTACAGATCGCACATCAGGGCTTTTATAATTTTTGTCTTCGATGGATTTAATTATTCTTAGCAAATTGATCATGAAAGGGAACCACAGAATACCACCTGCACACAACACTGAAGTATGCTACCAGAAATATTTTTCTCCGTGATTCGTGCGTAGTTTAATTTTGGCCTCATACATCAGCAATGAAATCTTGTTCAACAATAAATACCATCAGCACTGTTCTTAGAAGATGCAGTCTGATTCGATTAATTTTTTTTTTATGAATAGAGTTCAGTACCACCGGTGCACATTTATTTCTTACACATCGGAATATTGTTTGCAGTTTCAAGTAATTTAAATTTGCCGCTGAGATAAAAGTTAAGATGGCGGCCAACGAAAGATAGAGGATTTCTTTTTTAATTAAGATTTTCCTTTGCTCAATAAATAATTGATCATTTAAATTGCTGCCACCAAAAAAATTATTAATACTGTTTTGCAAATTAGTTTAACACAAACCCTTGATATTTCGACCAGAAGTACAGACGAAGTTGCTATATAATCGCAACTAACAATGGCTGCGCTTGTTGCAGCTATGATAAAACAATTAATACAACATTAGAATTAAAAGAGGAAGAGATTTTTCATTAATTAATCATACATGGTTTTAACGCATTTTGCTCTATCTGTTTTTTACCAGCAAATGACATACAGTATAACTACAATAACGTTACGTTAAATATTTTTCATTCAACAGACCTCAAATCTATTCGCGTCTTCCGCCGGCGACGTACATCAGAAGAAGACGACAAAAGGGTACAAAACAAAACAAATGAATGACATACATGAACAAAGATTGTGAGACAAATATTGTCTCTGTTTTACATAATTATCATCTTTTTAAGAAATAATTACATAACTGAATGAATATTATTGAGTTACGTAATTTTCCACACGTTCATATTCCACTCGTAATAAAAAAAACATTATATATATATATATATATATATATATATATATATATATCGTGGATGTTATAACACGCTTATGGAGTGTTACAACTATATGGACGGTATCTGGAATAAAAGTGATCCTGGAACGGTGCCCTACTGTAGACTCACCAAAAGACTCCCAGACTCCAGAGAGTACTTTACCATGCTGCTACAATCGTGTGGAAGGTGACGGTGCTTTGGTGTAATACTGTAAGAACCATCTGGACGGACAAATAAGCATTGGTTCAAATGGTTCAAATGGCTCTGAGCACTATGGGACTTAACAGCTGTGGTCATCAGTTCCCTAGAACTTAGAACTACTTAAACCTAACTAACCTAAGAACATCACACACATCCATGCCCGAGGCAGGATTCGAACCTGCGACCGTAGCAGTCGCACGGTTCCGGACTGCGCGCCTAGAACCTCGAGACCACCGCGGCCGGCCAAATAAGCATTATTCCATATCAGTTTCGTTTCGCGAAAGAAGAGGATAGCAGAGAAGCAGTTTTGACACACCTTTTACAATTCGAAAGTAGACTGAAGACAAATCAAGATATCATCCCAACATTTGTGAACGCAGAGAATGGCTTCGACAACTTGAAGTGAAATAAGATGTTAACGAGCCTTAAAAGATCGTGGCTAAAGTACAAAGAAAGACAAATTATCTACAACACTTGTTCAATATCCTCAAGACAGAATGCCCACTGCGTCTCACTGTAAAATCAATCAACTGACCGACCTGTCTGTTGATACACCGCCTATCTAAGAAATTGTGTCAGCTAATTAGAAAGATCGATTATGTAGTGAAGGATTCTATCAACAGATATATTGGTGAGTTTTCAAAAAAAAGTTAAAACAAAAGAAATTCTTTACCTGCTGGAAAAGTAAGCATCTCAAAAAATGGTTCAAATGGCTCTAAGCACTATGGGACTTAACATCTGAGGTCATCAGTCCCATAGACTTAGAACTACTTAAACCTAACTAACCTAAGGACATCACTCACATCCATGCCCGAGGCAGGATTCGAATCTGCGACCGTAGCAGCCTTGTGGTTCCGGACTGAAGCGCCTAGAACCGTCGGCCACCGGGGCCGGCGGCATCTCAAAAAATTGCAGAGTTAAACACTACCTGTGGTTCAGCTACGCCAGATGAGGAGAAGAACTTTATTAACAGACGGATCGAATAGCTTTGAGTCCTGTCACCTTCCGCTTCAGATATCTTCACAGAGGCTTTTCAGAAAACTGCTCTCCGAGGAACGTTTACAAAACCATCACTTTGGCTCCGTTACTTGCATGATACGTGCATCGAGTGGTCGCATGGGGAGAGGAGGCTGCAAGATGTATACATGTATCTCAACAGCATCAGTGCTAAAATCAGTTTCACTGGGAAAAGGGATCGTATTTGCGATCTGCTGTACCCCGATGTCCTTGTGTACAGAAAATCCGATGGAAAATTACGAAAAGTACCACGACACATTTCTCTGGACGCTGGCAGCAAGTGCGTGTCGTATTAGTGTCGCTGCCAATTTAAAACAGGAATGATGACAGCCATTCCTTGGTGAAAAACGTCTTCTGACTGGACCAATTGTTTCCTAATTATTCCTGACTATTGGAAGGTAGCTCTTCCACTTACTTTCATTCTTAAACGGTAGTACTGAGGCTCGTTTATACTATATAACTTTTTTATTTTGGCTATTGGTTAAGAACTTATTGGTTTTCGAAACTGTAGATTGTAATCGCGCAAACCAGATCGCCATTAGTCGTCTAATGTGATCTTCCTAAAATGATCAAAGTAACCTTTTATTTTCTTCACAGTCTTACTATGTGCAATCTGTTGCACCCTGCAGGACAATAATGTATCGAAGACTGATAAAATAAAGTGAAGTACGTCTGACATGACACAAGCAGTCGACGCTGTTCGGAAAAAGAAGATGGAGTAGAAGAAAGCGTCCTCTATGACGTTGTCTAACAATGAGTACGGAACACCTGAGGAAACAGTATAAACGAACTGAGGTAGGCTTGTAGTTCTGAGTAAAGATATTGAAGAAGAGATGGTTTGATAGTGTCTTACTATTGAAGCTTATTTTTTTCTAGATTTATACGAGGCGAATCGCGGCTAATCCACACAGCTAAGAGAGGAGAAATAAATGCGGCTGTACATCTTTTCAAGGACGAAAACGCTGGGAGAAGTGGGTGGGGTAGTCTTTTTATAAAATCCCACGAAACGAAGATTGCTGCAAAGAAAGCTTCCTGGAGCTTCCAACGGCAGGGCTCTTGGTTTTAGTAAAGAAAACCAACAAAATATCTATGTGTATCACTTAATAATTTTTCATGTACTTTTTTGTTTTTGAGTTTTTGTACTAGAGGTCCCTCGAAATGTAATATTTTAAAGAAATTACTTCAAAAATTATTTCTTTGAAACTAATACGTGTATTACATATTGCTGTGAAAGATCCATAACAAACTTTAAAAATAACTTTTAACAATATTAAACTAAAAAAGAAATTGAAAACTAAATGTGGGTTCGAGCATGAATTTTATTTATTTACGATTTTGCCGAACTAGTACAGCAGATTCAGAATGATGTAGGCTGCAGTAGGTACTGGGAGAGCAGCATCAAACCAGTCTCAGGACTGCAGACCACAGCAACAACAACAGTACAGGAAACTGCTCCCAACTTCTCAGGTTTGCTCACTGACGTCCGAACCGAACCGAACCAGTTGTAACGAAATAAATCTCGGGTGAACAGCCTGGTATGAGTGTGCATAGGACATACATCAGCGCACCTGATGATGGCAACGTGGTCGATTGCCGAAATAGTGTGTCCTATGCACAATCATACCAGGCTGTTCACCCGAGATTTATTTCGTCATAAAATACGCCTGGAGAAATTGAAGGATCGAACCAGTTATAAACTGACATCTATATTTTGCTACGATTACTTATATCTGCCGCGTGTATTAGAGAATCATTTTCTTTTGTTTCGTAGCGAATACTCAGCATTTTGATGTTGACAACTGGTTTAACGTCTGCTTTACCTCCCATGTTCCCTTCTTCGCATCACATGTACGGTATGTTTAGTAACACATTCAATGTTTCTTTCCAGTTACGTGTTTTGTTATTGAACCATAGTACGTCTTCAATTTCTATAGTAATTTATATAAACTTTGAAACACTAATTCCTGACCTGCTTATACGCTTTTGTATTTCTCTTTAGTAGGCTACGTCTCTGACTGAGGACACTCCCGATACATGTCTAATAGAATATCTACAACTTACGTAAAAGTAATATTTTAATATAAATAATGTATAATTCAAAAAAATGGCTCTGAGCACTAAGGGACTTAACTTCTGTGGTCATCAGTCCCCTAGAACTTAGAACTACTTAAACCTAACTAACCTAAGGACATCACACACATCCATGCCCGAAGCAGGATTCGAACCTGCGACCGTAGCGGTCACGCGGTTCCAGACTGAAGCGCCTTTAACCGCATGGCCACACCGGCCGGCTGTATAATTCTGATAATGCTTTTACTGCTTGGGATTTTTTAAAATACCAGTTTGTAACAGATTTGGTTCTGTCACCTGTTACCACCTGATGGATACATCGTGTATGTGGTTTTCGAAACACTTGTGCCCTTCTTAGACATATATCGGTTGTTAGCGTGAATTATGAGACCACTTGATATTTCTCCGTACTACGAGCATCCGCTGGTTGTGTTACTGTGCCTTCGCTAATCTCTGGTTCAAACGACGTGCTATGAGCGGAGATATCTAGGCGTAACTATCCAGAGCGACCTTAAGTGGAATGGCCATATAAAATAGATAGCGGGAAAAGCAGACACCAGACTCAGATTCGTCGGAAGAATCTTAAGGAAATGTAACTCATCCACGAAAGAAGTAGCTTATAAGCCACTTGTTCGCCTGATTTTTGAGTATTGTTCATCTATCTGGGATCCCTGTCAGGTAGGACTGATAGAGGAGATAGAGAAGATCCAACGAAGAGCGGCGCGTTTCGTCGCGGGATCGTTTAGCTGGCGAGAGAGCGTTACGGAGATGCTAAACAAACTCCACTGGCAAACGTTACAAGACAGGCGTTGTACATCACGGAGAGATTTACTACTGAAATTTCGGGACAGCTCTTTTCAGGAGGAGTCGGACAACGTATTACTTCCCCCCACATACATCTCGCGTATTTACCACGAGAAGAAAATTCAAGAAATTAGAGCCAATACAGAGGCTAACCGACAATCATTCTTCCCACGCACCATTTGCGAGTGGAACAGGGTTGGAGGGATCAGATAGTGGTACCGAAAGTACCCTCCGCCACACACCACTAGGTGGCTTGCAGAGTACGTCGTAGATGTCGATGCAGATGTACGTGTTGGGTGGTAGGCCGTAGACATATGTTTCCAGAATGAGATTTTCACTCTGCTGCAGAGTGTGCGCTGATATGACACTTCCTGGCAGATTAAAACTATGTGCCGGACCGAGAATCGAACTCGGGACCTTTGTCAGGTGACATGTTGTTCGTGATTTCAGTTGTCCACGACCGTCTGGCGAATGGTTTGCTGCGCATGTGGCTCAGCTGTCCGCTGAAACACCTTTGCCGACGGCATCCCTATCTGCAACAATTTGTTGCCCATGGAAATTAAATGTGGGCGGAGGTTTTCCTCGAAATGCACTCACAGTTTACGACATATGCAGGGGTATGTGAAAAGCTGATTGCTTGCATATCTTAGTGATTCATGGTTCACCAATATGAAAAGCCCATTGCTTGCACGCTACAGTGGTTGGGTGCCTCATGCGTCAGCATCCACGATGCAACCACAACCAGATCTACTGGTATCGCTCGCCTTGCTCATCCTGCAGTCGACTGTCACTCCGGCACAAGTACTAGTAATAACAGTAATTTTACTTATGCTGTGATATTGGACATAAAAGATATAATCAGAAATTTACCTATCTACAAATCTGATCTGGAAAAGATGGTAAAGGCAGTCGGCCGTGGCCTTATAGTAGCAACTATTCCCGGCATTTGACTGAAGGAATTTAGGGAAACCACGGAAAACATGACTCAGGATGGCCAGATGGGGATACGAGGCTCCATTTTTTCGAACGAAAGACCGCGGCTTGTTTAAAATACCGCAACCACATTCAGTTTAACCCTAGCGTATAATAGTTTGGTTTACACATTCTTGCAAGTAACTCATTTAATAATGTAAAAAAGTACTGCTACAGTGTGCGTTTATTTCTCAATACCAGCCACTTCACACCTCTCCCCCCCCCCCCCCCCCCCCCACGCCATGTACACCCAGTACCTGACAACATAACTATGGGAACTTTGTTTTCCATTTTGCATATCACAGCCTTCTACTTACTCACCTGAAAAAACCTCTCCATGTTGTTGAAATTCGATAGGGGGTGATATGTTAACTTTGTTGTGACGGTTTCCAAAAAAATGGTTCAAATGGCTCTGAGCACTATGGGACTCAACTGCTGAGGTCATTAGTCCCCTAGAACTTAGAACTAGTTAAACCTAACTAACCTAAGGACATCACAAACATCCATGCCCGAGGCAGGATTCGAACCTGCGACCGTAGCGGTCTTGCGGTTCCAGACTGCAGCGCCTTTAACCGCACGGCCACTTCGGCCGGCGACGGTTTCCAGAAGAAACTCTTGCGATAATGTCTTCTGAAATAACAAAAGTGTTTCCTAAGTAACTACCTGTTTTAAATTTGTTACCAAACTCCTACTATTCTGTTTGATTTAATTAATCATCAGTACATAGAATTTATTGCTTAACAGTTAGCTATAAATTTCCTTTTTAAATATTTTTGTGATGGTAATATTGTTTAATCCCTGTAGACGTTTTGTTGTATTATCGTATTCCTTCATAGAAAATACCGTTTGGAGTTTTATTTTCATACTTTCTTAGTAGATCTTATTTTATTGTCATTGGCAGAACTGTTTCTGCACTAGTTATTTTGGTGTCACCGCCAGACACCACACTTGCTAGGTGGTAGCCTTTAAATCGGTCCCGGTCCTCTAGTATACGTCGGACCCGCGTGTCGCCACTATCAGTGATTGCAGACCGAGCGCCGCCACACGGCAGGTCTAGAGAGACTTCCTAACACTCGCCCCAGTTGTGCAGCCGACTTTGCTAGCGATGGTTCACTGACAAATTACGCTCTCATTAGCCGAGACGGTAGTTAGTATAGCCTTCAGCTACGTCATTTGCTACGACCTAGCAAGGCGCCATTATCAATTGCTATTTATCTTGTGATGCATGTACCGTCAGACCGATGTTCAACAATTATGGATTAAAGTTCAGTATTCCAGCAGCTACGTACTTTTCTTCATAATATAATTACTTTACCTGTTCCAGACCTCACGCCAGCCTGCGTGAGCTTAAACGCGTGCCTTTCGGCTACCTCCTAGTGGCTTGGCTGTCTTGCCAAGTCACAACAGTTATCAAGGTCGTTTCGATGGCCGGCCGGTGTGGTCGTGCGGTTCTAGGCGCTTCAGTCTGGAACCGCGTGACCACTGCGGTCGCAAGTGCGAATCCTGCCTGGGGCATGGATGTGTGTGATGTCCTTAGGTTAGTTAGGTTTAAGTAGTTCTAAGTTCTAGGGGACTGATGACCTCAAATGTTAAGTCCCATAGTGCTCAGAGCCATTTGAACCATTTTTTATTTTCGATGTGCATAATTGACTGATAAACAGTCACGTGATGTAGATAGAATCTCGAATTGGAAGGAAAATCAGCATTGGCCGTATTTTGTTGTTTTATTGTCAGCAAAATCGATTTTCGGTCACTTAGTGACCATCCTCAGTGCTGTAATATACAATTAAAATTGGTAGGCACTGGTATCAAGCTATAACCACAAGCTTAGAGCGATCGCATAAATCGATTTTGCTGTCAATAAAACAACAAAAAATACGGCCAATGCTGATTTTTCTTCCAATTCTATCCACTATTTGGTCGTGGTGCACGCAACACTCCATGGAGTCACCAATCAATAAGAATCTCGAATGTTTCAAACGTATTTTTATAATGAGCCTGGTTATTATTTTCAGTTATTATTATAGCCCTTTCGCCGGCCGCGGTGGTCTCGCGGTTCTAGGCGCGCAGTCCGGAACCGTGCGACTGCTACGGTCGCAGGTTCGAATCCTGCCTCGGGCATGGATGTGTGTGATGTCCTTAGGTTAGTTAGGTTTAAGTAGTTCTAAGTTCTAGGGGACTGATGACCACAGCGGTTGAGTCCCATAGTGCTCAGAGCCATTTGAACCATTTTATAGCCCTTTCCTTCGCCTTAAAGTCTGTTGATAAATAAGGATTTTTGCACCGAAGACGCGTGTGGAAATATTATTTCCTCAGTGACCGACTTCGACAGAGTCTAGCTGTCATCTTCGAATTTTCTGGAAATAATGTTACTGCACGTGAATCGCACAACCACAACGAAAGGGCTCCCCATTTATAAAACAAATGCACCACATTGCGTTGACAAGTCAGTGCGATTCACGCACAATAACATTTCTTTCAGAAGATCCGAAGATGACAGTTGGACTCTGTCGAAACAAGTCACTGAGAAAATAAAAATATTTCAATAGGTGATCCTGGCTGCAAAGTTCTTATTTATCACCAGGTATCAGATCACGTCCAATGAAATGTGCAACTTCAAAATTTGTGTCCATAATATATGCATTTGTTCGCCAGAAAAAAATTCCATAGCTAAGAACTGAGCGTCCTTGTGAATAGTACGTAGATGAAAGGTACTGGCTGTTATAAACTGATGACAGGGCGCTAAGATCGTAACATGATGATGTAATTCTATTTTCATATTTCTTTGCATGTTCACACTACTTCAGCTGACATTCAGCAATCATTTCTAGAAATTATGTGTTCATTACAAGGACTTGCGACAGGTGTGTTCTCTTTTTGTTACAGCAGCTATCCATATATTCATGACTGTGTATCGGTACATATTATATCGACTTAAGGATCCCTCATTTGAAACCTCGCTTACGAAACACCACTCAAACTTTAGTCAGTATGATATATTACTGCAATCGATCTGGCAGTGATTTCAGATTAATATTGTTAGCAGCAGCCGATTGAAATTTAATGACGAGGTTGACAATCTAATTTTAAAAATCTTTCTTTAACCTTGTTTTCTAAAGGAATTATTTATGTTTCGATGTCAATATTACTCTGTTTTCGTACTTTCACTGTCCGTTGCCTTGAGCGAAAATTTTTTTAGATAAATGAAATGAAATGTCGTGTGGCTAGGGCCTCCCGTCGGGTAGACCGTTCGCAGATTAATTTTTATGCAGTAAAGTAATTGACAGAGCATTTTTTGAAAGTGGAAAACCGATACTTGCAGTGCATTCGTGCGATACTTTAGAATGAATCCACAGTAAGATTTGTTTTGTGTTGTACTTTTTATTCTCTATGCAGAGCGGTGTGCTGGAATGACAGAGTCAAGGACTATTCTACCGAATGTCAGACGAGCTGCCAGTTGGGCAAGAGGAATCCCAATAATGAATATTTCGGAGGCGATATCCAGTACCGGCGTTTGACTCACAATCAAGGAAACCTCAGAATACCTTTGTCACAACCTTAGGATCCAAACGACGTTTAATTTACCTGTGTGTAGCTATGTCCCAAACAAAGAACACGAAAGCCTATTGTAAGTGTACTTGCTTATGCATATAAAGAGCAAAATCGTTGATTTATTCGAGATGTGCAGTGTACTAACCACGTCATAGCTAATGATGATCAGTTGGATATTAACATCGTTGTGTGCAACTGTACGACATCTCACACGTGGAATACCCTTGCCTAAGGTTCCGAGTGGAATTTGCATAGCGATACAGTAGTACTGAAGAGCTTGCACACAGATATAGCTCACTAAACTAGCCTTCTAAGAAAAAGCAATACAAATTAGGACTATCTCTCACTGCCGGTCCTCTTCTTCTGCCGACGGCTGGGTTAAATAACCTGTTCCTGTGTTCGGGACTCTCATGCTTGTAGGTCGTTATCCCAAAGCTTTCACAGGCAGGCATCTCGGCTACACGCAGTTTATAAGACTACTAAGAGTACTTTCTGTACTCTCTTGAGCTGGTCGTATTCATTTTTGTCCGTCAACTGCTCGAAGCAAAGTGCACTCACAAAGCTTCTCTTTTCGTAAGTGTCAGTCTTACACTACCTTATAAAAAACTTTGTCCATTGTTTTGTAGAAAATAATCTTCGTTTACTTCCCAGTTTTCTCCATAGATATTTGATGTTCCAGCCATGAAATGATTTACAAGTTCGTGGCAGCCTCCATCGGTAATGCTGGAATTCAATACGGTATTCGCCCACCCTTAGCCTTGATGACAGCTTCCATTCTCGCAGGCATACGTTCAGTCAGGTTCTGGAAGGTTTCTTGGGGAATGGCAGCCCATTCTTCACGGAGTACTGCAGTGAGGAGAGGTATCGATGTCTATCGATGAGGTCTGGCACGAAATTAGCGTTCCAAAACATCCCAGGGGTGTTATATAGGATTCAGGTCAGGACTCTGTGCAGGCCAGTCCATTACAGGGATGTTATTGTCGTGTAACCACTCCGCCACCGGCCGTGTATTATGAACAGGTGCTCGATCGTGTTGAAAGAGGCAATCGCCATTACCGAATTGCTCCTCAACAGTGAGAAGCAAGAAGGTGCTTAAAACATCAATGTAGGCCTGTGCTGTGATAGTGTCACGCAAAACAACAAGAGGTGCAAGCCCCCTCCATGAAAAACACGACCACACCATAACACCACCGCCTCCGAATTTTACTGTTGCCACTACACACGCTGACAGATGAGGTTCGCCGGGCGTTGGCCATACCAACACTCTGTCATCGGATCGCCACATTGTGTACCGTGATTCGTCACTCCACACACCGTTTTTCCACTGTTCAATCGTCCAATGTTTACGCTCCTTACACCAAGCGAGGCGTCGTTTGGCCTTTACCGGCGTGATGTGTGGCTTATGAGCGGCCGCTCGACCATGAAATTCACGTTTTCTAACCTGCTGCCTAACTGTCATAGTACTTGCAGTGGATCCTGATGCAGCTTGGAATTCCTGTGTAATGGTCTGGACAGATGTCTGTCTGCCTATTGCACATTATGACCTTATTCAACTGTCGGCAGTCTTTGTCAATCAACAGACGAGGTCAGCCTGTACGCTTTTGTGCTAGACGTGTCCCTTCACGTTCCCACGTCACTGTCGCATCGGAAACAGTGGACCGAGGGATGTTCAGGAGTGTGGAAATCTCGCGTACAGACGTATGACACAAGTGACACCCTATCACCTGACCCGGTTGGAAGTCCATGAGTTCCGCGTAGCGCCCCATTCTGCTCTCTCACGATGTCTAATGACTACTGAGATTGCTGATATGGAGTTCCTGGCAATAGGTGGCAGCACAATGCACCTAATATGAAAAACGTCTGTTTTTGAAGGTGTCCGGATACTTTTGATCACATAGTGTATCTCTGCTACGACGTATTTTGCTCTTCGATATTGCCAGTCGTTGATGCCTCAGCTACGCCATAATTTGGATACTGGATGTTTCCAGTATGATAATCATTCGAGATTATGATTGTGGAACATAGTTTTCGAGCACCTGGTGATATCAGTACTCGAGTCTTATATTCAGACATTATCAGCACATAATTTTGGAAGATAAGAAGTAATTTAAGTACTGCTTTTTAAAAAACGTTAAGTTCTTTGTGTGACAGTTACGTCGCTGGCGTATAAAATAGTATTTAGAACTGCGTCAGAATTTAAAAAGTCCGATTACAGCGAGAGGTCTTCCAAAGAAAAAACGTTTAGAGATTATAGAAAAACCATATACTGTTCTATGTACGTTGTAAATATTTTTGTTAGGTGGTTACTCATTCATTAAACTACGGATATGTTATAGTTCAACCTCTGAGGTAATGTAATTAGGTGACAGAATTACCACCTCTTCTTCATTAGAACATTATCCAAAGCATATTGTACGCATAAGGGGTGATCAAAAAGTTTCCTTTCAAAGACCGTACAGTAAGAATCGGTACGCCAATCAGGAAAAATCGCTGTGAGCATTGAGGCGATCAACTCCTCGCCGCTCCAGGTAAAAGATATCCTTAAAAAAAAAACCGTATCCTGTTGCGTGAAGAAGTCCGTACCTGCCTGCTGCACAGCCTCATCCGACTGGATTCGTCGACCCTTCAAGACCTTTTCCAAGGGACCGAAGGCATGATAATCGCATGGGGAGAGCTCAGAACTATAGGGTGGATGCTCAAGTGGCCCCCTCTTGGGATGGCGTAACTTCTGTGTTACGACATTTCCGACTTGCGGACGTGCGTTACGATGAAGCAGAAACACCCCTTTGCGCACCATTCGACAGTTGTGGTTTTCGACAGACATTCTGTCCTACACACGTTCTTCATTCTCCGGTGGATGTCTACCGGTCTTCGTACCGCGTCAGCCGAGAAAAGAATGACAGCACGATGGTCCTCTATTTGCCGCATTTGTTAATACCGTATCCATAGTTCACGGTTCCGCGTTTCCCACGGGGATGTCGGAAAGACACGAATGCCACAGCAATCCCTTGTCTGCATGTCAGTGCTTGTATACCAGCATCGGAGTCGCACTACCTCGCATGCAGCCTGCAGCAACTCCCTCAAGGCGAAAATTTTTGAGCACCCCTTCTATACAGAGCTCATAAGCGTCTTCTAGTCATAGTCTGTTGTTTTTCTGTTAGTAGCTTCAAAATAAAACTTCATGTTTGCACGACCTTCGAGTCAAAATCTCAGCCGCTATTGCATCATCAGTCATTATACAGCTTTCAGTCTGGAGACAGAAGGCCGAAGTACTGAATCCGTCTACCGAAATTCTTTCGGTTGTAACACCGAAAATGCAGGATGCATGGCACCTGCTACTGATGTATAGCTTTTTTTTGAATTGTATCTAAATATTTGTAATTTAAATGCTTTATTTTAATGAGTAAGGACATTGCTTCACTGTGTGTGTTCATTTAGGTAGAAGTCTAAGGACGTTTCATTGTATTTATCTGTGTTTTACTGTGAAACTTATAAGCTCTGGGAAAAAGCCAAGGGAATTGTTATTTGCATCGACTAGCAACGATAATAACAGTGTTTTTTCGTTGCAAAATCTTTGGGTAGGGGGTTGTTGCGCAGAGAGGGGGAGACGGGTTCCAGCGCTTGTAGTGCGCGGAAGTGTGGTGTTAACGCTCCTGCAATGAAGAGGACCATTTTCGGCGGCATCATGTACGTGCGCCGGCCAGGTGTCTAGAGCAGGAGTACGGACAGTGGACGGGCGGAAGAGGCTGTATTAATTACCATTGCCCGTTCCTATAATTAGCCGTGGCTCCACAATATGCTACCGTCTTCAACAACAACAGCAGTTCCAGCAACACAGTTTCGTCGTCGGCACCGAGTTCCGTCGTATGCACAGCACTGAAGTAAGACTGTTCATTGGTAGAAAGTATTGTTACCAAGCAGGATCCTTGTTCCTTTTTTTCCGAATATGCTAACTGAGTGTTATAAGAAACAAATGTGCTGTTTCAGTTTTTCTGTACAATGTGTACGTACCTGTGTGAGTGCTCCAGTGCATTTTTCCATTTAATTTCAAGGCATCCTTTGCCCTAATGTAGGGGCTAATGTCAATATGGTGAACACGGTTACTGAAGGAAAGATTCAACTATGTTATCATTATTAGAGGAATCAATAAACGCCTTTTATTTGTTTTCTCTCATAAACAAGCCTCGTACTGTGTTGATTAACGCCGGAAAGGAGATACTTATCCGTTGCAAGTCACGGTACATAGAAAATCAACTATCAGCAAAATTTCAGGACACACACCTATCCTGCAAGTAGGCAAAGGGGTCGCAATTGTTTGTGAGAGGAATAAATTTTATAATCATTCTACTTAACTCCACACGCACAGCATCATGAACCTGACCTTAAGGACACCCCGTCCATCGTCTCCAGTCCCTCGGCTGCCCCCATCCGTTCACCACCTCACCCCCTCCTTACCGCAACTTCCGCTCGGTCACTGTCGCTTATTGAACAAAACACTACATTACGAATTACTTACAGAACCAGCTTACTTTGTAGACGGAACTCAGTACTCCGTTCCTAAAGGCACGAAACCTTCAAACAAAAAACAGCCTCGGTAGAGTACTCAAAATCATAAGCGATGCTCCACGATACACACGCATCGCGGACCTTCACCGGGAATACCGACTTGAGACTCTCACGGAGGTAATCCACAAACTCACCACAAGACTATACAGAAACTCCAGACATTCGCAGAACCCGTTTATTCTGAATCTGGGGAACTACGACCACAACCACAGATGGGAACATAAAAGACCAGAAGACATACTTGTAAGGACATAACATCTATGGCCAAGCATACGCAAACATAACGGCACAGGCGAGTCCCTGTTAATCATACGCCATTACTGGATATCCAGCTGGAATACACTGCCGAATAACTGGCACCACATAGGGAAGCCGTACCGTACACTGAATGCAAACAAGCTCCACACATCCCCCACACAGTGAGATGATCTATGATCGATCTCCCACTACTGTATAACAATCTTGATTGTTCCAGGAATGTAGCAGCTGCAGCAACTGGGACACATCGCCATCGCTTGTCACGGTAATGATGCATGATACCTATACTAACAAATCCAACCTTGCATGAACTATCGCAGCTAGTGAGCCACTACTGCTCCTACTACCCATCCCACTGTCTCAGAGGTTTTTTTCCCACGGCACGAGCCATGGCACTTTTTTCCCTCTGCTCTTCAAATCGCTACCCTCACTCGCGTTTCGTCCACTATCTATCCGACCGCGGTGGTCTCGCGGTTCTAGGCGCGCAGTCCGGAACCGCGCGACTGCTACGGTCGCAGGTTCGAATCCTGCCTCGGGCATGGATGTGTGTGATGTCCTTAGGTTAGTTAGGTTTACGTAGTTCTAAGTTCAAGGGGACTGATGACCACAGCTGTTAAGTCCCATAGTGCTCAGAGCCATCTGAACCACTATCTATCACCTGATGGACCGTGCTAATGCGTAGTCTTACCCAGACACACGGATAACATAACAGCCCAGCATCCTGTGATCCACTTACTAGATAACTAACATGTTTACGGAGGTGACAGTAGAACTTTTGGTTTGGTCACCACGTTGGTGCGGGCGTGGAGGGGCCCCATCTCTTTTTTAGGGAATTTGTAGGGTCGCTACCATTTACGATGTAAGTAAAGGATCTGACGGACAACGTCACCAGCTCGCGTTTGCTGCTGTTGAACATAGCAACAATACTCCCAGACTCTTTGCTGAGGGAGAGAAGTTGATATTCGTCCCATTTAGGGTTAAAGATTGTAGAGATTCCCGATATTTCGGTTTAATGAGCCTACAATGACCAACTAGTATCGTTTTTGTTCGGAAGAGGTTGAGTTTAACCCTGTTTCCTGTGCGTATTTTGATAGAGCACACATGTCGGTAAGTGGCAATACGAGAAAGCTGTTGAGAAATTCAGGAAGGCTTGCAGTGGATTTTGGGTCAAAAACTGACAGAATACCCTAAATTTACGTAAACTACCTGATCAAAAGTATCCTTACACTCATTAGTGGACATTAATATAGTGTGAATCCACACTTAGATTTTGTGACAGATTGAACTCTGCTGAGAACATTGCCAATACTGTGTCTGAATGTCTGTGGAGGAATGGTAGCCCATACTTCCTCAAGGGCCGAAAACAGAGTAGGTAGTGATGTTGGATGCTGGAACCTGGAGCGAACTTGATGTTATAATTCATTCCAAAGGTGTTCCATAGGGTTCAGATCGGGACTCCGCATAGGCCGGTCCATATCAGGAATGTTGTTGTCACTCTTCAAGCTTTCCCGACGGGTTTGCCGCCGGATCACGTTGTGCAAATTCCATAATATTTCCTCGGAGCAACTGTCCATAAGAATGGGGTGCCTCTCCATCCCATTGTAAGTAACATAGGAGCACCTACTTATTTTGTTGCCAAATGCCTGACATCACTATTGAGACCTCTCGTAGGCAAGTGCGACCATCACACAGGAAACTCTGAAGATTTCATAGGTCGCCTGAAAATCCTTAGATTGCAATCATCGGATCTGTTAGTAAGTTTCGATGTTGTATCTTTATTTACAAGCGTGCCCTTGCAGGACTCTTTGGAGCTCATTAGCAACAAGTTTGAGGAGGACATAGTAGCATTATTCAAACACGTGCTTACTTCAACATACTTCTTATTTCAAAACCAATATTTTGAACAAGCGGACGGTGTCGCCATGGGAAGCCCTCTGTCTCCTGTGGTGCCCAATTATTTTATGGAGGACTTTGAAGAAAAAGCACTACAGTCAGCCACTCTCAAACCCTCTTGTTTTCTGCGGTATGTGGATGATACATTTGTGGTGTGGCCACATGGACTTGATGCTCTACCTACGTTTCTTCGGCATCTGAATTCGCTCCATCCGATTATAAATTTCACAATGGAAGTGGAAAAAGAGCAGGCTGTTTCGAAACTTCCTAAGGATGTTGCCGAAGAGATTAGGCGTGACACATGTCGCATCTTGACTCAAGCTTCATCTAAGAGGTTCCACTTTAACATCACCTATCACTCCATCTGAAGATTTCAGCAAACCTTTCAGCGGTATCCTGGAACTGGGTAGACAGTGCCACTTGGGCACTGGTTGACTGGAGTGAACGACAAGCTAAGGTTCGTCAAATGGCTAAATACGATCGACTCGAAGCCCGAACGCAAGAAGACTTGCTAAGAAGACGTACCGTGTTGGTACGAAGGAAAGCAGATGGAACCTTGGGACACAGCGTCTACAGCAAGCCAACGCATACAGATCTACATCTGCAGGCCACAAGCTGCCACCATCCTGCACAATACGGTAGTACATTACATACGTTAGTTCATAGAGCACATGTGGTATCTGATCCTGAGAGCCTGTCTAGTGAAATACAACATTTGAAGACAGTGTTCCGACAAAACGGTTATTCTGAGAGACAGATACGTAATGCAGTCAGGCCCAGGCGATTTCAATCTATGGAGTAGAATGAAGATACGAAGACACCCACCACTTTGGCCTTTTTGCCGTATTTTGATGCCATGTCGTTAAGAATCGGGAGAGTCCTCGAAAGATTTCTTGTCAGTGTGCGGCAGCGTGTATAGGCCAGACATACCGCACAGTACAAGAACTCTGCAATGAGCATCAGCGTCACACACCCCTTCGTCAACCGGAAACATTGGCAATTGCAGAACGCTGCCTGAATACAGGACATCGTATGATTTATGAAAAACGGAAGTTTTATCCCCGGCATTATCTTTCTGGGACTGTGTCATTAAGGAAGCAATACATGTCCGTACAGCCGATAATCTCATCAACAAGGATACGGGATTTCAACTGAGCACAGCGTGGAACCCATGCACTGGCTGTTATTAAATCACAACACGAAAATCAAGATTCTTCGATAACATGCCTGTCGTAACACTGGCCTAGTACGGCCATTGGTGAGAAACGTCTGAGGCCGCACTGTTGACAAACCAGCGTACAGCGCACGTGCGGGAGAGTCGCTCTGCGACTTTCGGCAGAGGGAATATGAATTTGGCAAGTCACTGCGCATGCGCGATTTCCGCAGCCTCGCATATTTTCGCGTGTGTTCTAAAAACGGGTCGTCGGTGTGCGGATACCGTCAGTCGTACCTAGCCACGAGCGCGGCTGAACCACCTCAAGATGTCGGACAGCTGCTCCGAGGAAATATTGTGGAATTTGCACAATGTGATCCGGCGGCAAACCCGTGAAGACTATTTACAATGTTGTTATCTATAACACATTCTCTCAAAGATGGTGCTTTATGATAGGTGTGCATTGTCATGTTGATGCAATCATCGTCTCCGAACTGTTCCTCTACTGCTTTAAAATGTGTTCATATCCTTCTGCATTAAAGTTCCCTTAAGCGCATCAAAAGGGACCACACTCTAACGAAAAAGCCTGCACACGGTGACGTTCTCTGCACTTCACTGTTGACCCTGCAGATGACATCATAAACAGTCGACACCACGACAGTTTTAGAAGAGCTGAAATGTCCCTGATGGAGTTGTTACTGCTGGTAAGTGCAGGTTCGAGGTCGCTGATCTCTTTTCTGCTGTTAATGCTTCTCTTCCGACAACATGATACCCCCGCCTCTGCCTCTCGTGACATCTTGTGCTCAGTTCCGCTTCACATAGGCCGGATACTTTTATCAGATAGTGTATTTATGAAAGGTGTAACGCCGGAAAGCGAGTAACAAGACTTGCATACAACTGATTCTTGGTGCAGTGAGAGGTAATGTAACCTACTACGTATAAATAGCCAGAAAGAGCAGCTATTGTTTGATTACATGCTACAACCAGTTCACAGAGCAGCTATTGTGTGATTATATTGTCGAAAACAAATGGTTCAAATGGCTCTGAGCACTATGCGACTTAACTTCTAAGGTCATCAGTCGCCTAGAACTTAGAACTAATTAAACTTAACTAACCTAAGGACATCACACACATCCATGCCCGAGGCAGGATTCGAACCTGCGACCGTAGTGGTCTCTCGGCTCCGAACTGCAGCGCCTAGAACCGCACGGCCACTCCGGCCGGCTGCCGAAAACAGACACAATCTTGAAATGTCATAGTATTTGTCCATATCGGCCTAAAGTAGAACGGCTAAATGAAATAAGTTGTAGGAAGAGAAGGTGTCTGACAGAAAGCATCGCTCGTGCGAAACGCAGCTTGCTCTTTTCTCACATGATATACTGCGAACTGTGAATGAAGGGAACAGGCAGAGTCAATATTTCTAGCTTTCCGGAAAGCATTCGACACTGTACCCCGCTGGAGACTGTTAACAAAGGCATGTGCATACGAAATAGGCTCCCAGGTGTGTGACTGATTAGAAGACTTCTTAAGTAACAGAATCCAGTGTGTTGTCCTCGACGGCGAGTGCTCATCGGAGACGGGTAACACCAGCAGTGTCCCAGAGAAGTGTGACAGGACCCTGTTGTTCTCTATATACATAAATGATTCGGCGAACGGGATGGGCAGCAATCTGTGGTCGTTCGCTGATGCTGCGGTGGTGTGCAAAAAGGTGTCGAAGATAAGTGACTGTACGTTGATTCAAGATGACCTAGGCAAAATTTCCAGTTGGTTTGATGAATGGCAGCTGGCACTTAATATAGAAGAATGTAAGTTAATGAGGATGAATAGCAAAAACAAACCCGTAATGTTCGGAGACGACATTAGTAGTGCCCTGCTTCACACAGTCACTAAATATGTGGGCGTAACGTTGCGGAGCGATATGAAATGGAACGAGAATGTGAGGATTGTGGTAGGGAAGGCGAATGTTCGACTTCGACTTATTGGGAGGATTTAGGAAAGAGTGGTTTATCTGTAAAGGAGACCGTTTATAGGACGCTAGTGCGACCTATTCTTGAGTGTTGCTCGAGTGTTTGGGATCCCCACCAGGTCGGACTGAAAGAATAATTCGAAGTAATTCAGACGCGAGCTGCTGCATTTGTTACCGGTAGGTTCGATTAGCATGCAAGTGTTACGGATATGCTTCGGGAACTTAAGTGAGAATCCCTGGGGGGGAAGGAGACATTCATAAAAATCCATTGAGACACTTTGACAAAGAGCAGATTATTATTACTCAGAGCCTATGAACGAGTATCTCGAAACGGCGAAGCTGGTCGAATGTTCAGGAGCTACTGTTGTGAGCACCCACGGAATCAGGACAGGGAAACTACCACTAGGAGCTAAATGGTTGGACGTCCATAACTCTTCACAGGACGCTGTGTTCGGAGGCTTGTCTGCTCTGTAAAGTAGGATAGATGGTGATCTGTGGCATCTCCGCCGAAGGAGCACATTGGTGGTGCACGCAAAAATGTTTCGGAGCACACCTTTCATCGTACAATGTTAAACATGGAGACCATCCCTACGTATTCACATGTCGACACCGTCAGTTACGACTGCAGTGGGCACGAGACCATCGAGATTCGACCGTCGATCAATCGTCAGCTCTTCGGATGAATCGAATTTTTTGCTACACTAGGTCGATGGTCCTCTCCACAAACACCCGTACCTAGGTGAACGGCGGCTTGAAACGTGCAGCGCGCCAAGGACTCAGGCCTGTGGGAGCAGTATTGTGCTATGGGAGGCATTCTCCTGAGGTTGCATGGGACCTGTGGTAGTAATCGAAGACACGCTGACAGCTGTGAACCACCAGCATCTCTTCATACTTGATGTTTTCCCCGACGGCGATGTCATTATTCAGCAGTATTACTGTCTGTGCCTCGGATCCAGAACTGTGCTACAGTCGCTTGATAAGCATTACAGTGAACACACATTGATGTCTCGGCGACCTAATTCGTCTGATGTAAATCCTATGGAACCCATCTGGGTCGGTATGGGGAGCCAACACCGCGTACGCAACTCAGCGGCCCATTATTTCCACGAGTTACATGACCCGTGATTAGACGTCTAATACCACATACCTTCACAAACCTACCAAAAAACTGTGCGATCCACGATATGCAGAATCTGTGATATATTTGGTTCCAAACATGACAAACAGGCTATTAACCAGGTGGCCAAACTGTTTTGGCTCATCAGTGTACATGAGTCTTAGGTCAAGAACTGTTGTTTGTTGTTGTTGTTTTTGGGGGAGGAGACCAGACAGCGAGGTCATCGGTCTCATCGGATTAGGGAAGGACGGGGAAGGAAGTCGGCCGTGCCCTTTCAAAGGAACCATCCCGGTATTTGCCTGGAGTGATTTAGGGAAATCACGGAAAACCTAAATCAGGATGGTCGGACGCGGGATTGAACCGTCGTCCTCCCGAATGCGAGTCCAGTGTGCTAACCACTGCGCCACCTCGCTCGGTTTAGGTCAAGAACTATTCTATGTTCTTAGTGCGTGCGCCCTGTGAAGCTTTTTGGATTTTATTTCTCTGCAACGAGTATTTACCTTTTGTAAAAACGATCGTTTCGTTTAATATTATTTGATTTGAGAACTGATTGCAATTCTTGGTGCTGTTTATTTACGTATGCGCTCTGACATTGTAAATTTAAGAAGCGCACACTTACGCAACTCCCCAGCCAAATACAGTCCCACCAAAATCATGTGCTGTAAGTGTTACTATAAAAATGTTTGTATATAGTGCGCTTTTACCAGCTAAAATTCTTCAGTAGCAGAACTCATAACATCCTCTAAAAATATAAAGTGGTTGCACTTTTCTTTCTAAATATTACCGATTATTATACAGAATAAATCAACTATTTCGGAAGTCTACACAGTTTGCAGAACCAGTACTGAAAGAGAACACTGAGAATCTCGTATGCATCATTACCATAGGAATCATGAAGATTAGACTTACTACAACGTGCTCAGAGGCATTTAAGCAATTATTTATGCCATGAGCTTCACAGTGGCTTGCAGAATTTAGGTATAGGGAAATATAGATTCTATGAAAATTCCATCAGACGTTCAAATAATCAGACAACCCATCTTGAAGCACCTTCCGACCAGTGTCGCTATAATGTGTGAGCAGCCTCAAACCAGTGAATCCTTTTGTCATCCCAGAATTAACTGAAAATAAACTTTAAAAAGCATGACCTGGTACTTTAAGATAAATGAATTCTTCTATGAATACTTCATTAATATTATCACATGTTTCAGGTTTTCTTTGCATCTCATTTACAGTTATTGTTCTGTACTTTCCCTCAGTCTCGGTGTAACGAATGGCATCCGTTCCCGTATCGCTACCCGCGATGTCCTTGCTAATCACCACCTGTTGTCTGACAACACCAATATACGTGAAAATTTTGTCAACGCCATATTTATATCTATCAACCATGATGTTATTGCACGTGGGAATGAGGACGCTTATAGTGTGGTTTAATCGTGATTGTTTATGAAGACATGCTGAACCATTTGATAGTATTTGCAGAACTGTCCTGCAAGCGTTCACAGTGTAATGTGTTTTTCCTAATCACCACTGTACTTGTTTACTGTAGCGTCAAAATGGCTCTGAGCACTGTGGGACTTAACATCTGAGGTCATCAGTCCCCTAGAACTTAGAACTACTTAAACCTAACGACATCACACACACCCGTGCCCGAGGCAGGATTCGAACCTGCGACCGTAGCGGTCGCGCGGTTCCAGACTGAAGCGCCTCGAACCGCTCGGCCACACCGGCCGGCTTACTGCAGCGTCACCGCATGTTTCCGATAACGGCCACACGAGGTCAAGTGCAATAATATTGAGCTTGGCTAGTAACACGTCTGACGCTGTATCCTGATGAGAAAATCAATAAAAATTTCTTGTGTAGTGTGGCCAATTCTGTCAATGTTGCCACGTTGGTCAAAGTACATTAACCCAAAATATGACTCTGAAATTCACGCGCAGTATTGGCCTAAAAGACAAAGTCATTCAGTAACAGGGTCAGAAATTATCTTGTTGCTTTCATATTCTTTCATATTCTTTTTATATTGTCACTGACGGGCCAATAGATCCACAATTTTTGTCTGCTATAGGGGAGTCTTGGACCGTAGACATGGACAACCGAATGGAATGACATTGTTTTTACTAATGAATTCCAATTCTGCCTGCACCACCATGATCGTCGGATTAGAGTCTGGAGACACCGTGCTGAGAGACTGTTGAACTATTGCCTTATGCGTCGCCGTACTAGTCCTGCACTCACTATTATGGTTTGCGGTGATGTTGGAATCCACTCTCACACTGCATTGCCGGTACACTAACCAGCGTTACATCTCTGAAGTGTTGGAGTCTGTTGTCCTTTCATACCTTCTGAGCTTGCCAATGGTCACATTGCAGCAGGATAATGTGCTATCACACGTGGACGAAGTGTTCAATACTTCTTCGTAGCCCATCGGATTGCATTGCTGCCTTTGCTCCTTGTTCTTCGATCTCTCGCCTATCGAAAACGCCTGATCAATGACTGCGAAACGACTGACCCGGGATGCACCACCCGCTGCTACACCAGACAAACTTTGGCAATATGTGGAAGCTTCATGGACTGCTATACGTCAAAAACATATCCAGAACTTCTTTCATACCATACTGAGGCGTGTAGCTGCGGTTATGTCCAGGAATGGAGGCAACATTCATTACTGATTTAATCACTTTCCTCACTTCACCTGAGGCTGTATTTTCACTCATATATGAGCTCTGTAGAAAATGTTATCTCCCAAATCAATTTGGCTGTGATATGTACGGCTTTTCTTGTTGTTACATTTTGGATGGCCAGCAGTGTATTATTAAATTCGTATGTGATTTGGAATTATACAGTGTACTAAATTTAGTACACAGGGCTGCCACCTCTGGCAGCAACAATACATTTAATATGTTGTGTACAGCGTGTTGAAAAGAGTGATGCTAGTACTCATTGGTACAAAAAAAAGTCATATAAACACAGGGCTGGAAAAGCATACTTTCTGATGTAAGTCCAATGAACGTGGGTCCGGAAATGCATACTTTCTGCTATAAACACTTGTTTACAGGAGGTGGCGTCCACTCAAGATAATGCATCCCTCTGCCCTCTGGCGTAAGAAATGACGCAGCCTTTTGAAGTACATTCGGTTGCTGTTGTACCAGCTGGGACACATTGAAGACACGACCCTGTAGTGTCCCATATCGTTGATTGACGTGGGGTTGACCAATTGCTTCAAGCATCCCCATAACCAAAAGTCTAGGGGACTTAGGTCTACGGAACGAGAAGGGCATGGGGAACTAGAAGGCGGAGGTGTATACCCCTCATCCCCCCTCACTCCCCCCTCCCCCACCAATTTATTGGTCCTGAAATGTCTGCGTCAGATGTTCGCGCACATTGTGGGGAAAGTATGCTGGGTCGCCATCATACATGAACCAAATTTGTATTCGTTGTTGCAATGGCACAGCCTCCAGCAAGGTAGGCAGTACATTAATGAAAAAGTCTAAGTAATGCTCTCCAGATAATATTCATGATAGCACCTATGACCCTGTTAATCTATCGCCAAGTAAGCTTGCCCACACGTTGATTAGAATCGGTACTGATGCCCTCTTCGCGGATTTATAACTGCCCGTACATGCTGGTTGTGGAAATTCACAATACCATCTCTTGTGAACCTTGCCCCATCGGTAAATAAAATCTTGTATGAGAACTGTGGATCTGTGGCACACTTCTGAACAGCAATTGACAGTGGCACACTTCTGAACAGCTATTGACAGTACCACCATCTGACGTGGTGATCCTGTGGTCTTAGGGCCTGTGATATTGGTATGGCAATTGTTCATAAAGTACCCCCAGATAGCTACTGCTAATGTTCGCACACTTGTCCAGGGGTTTCTTCCGCCGAACGTAGCACACGCTCCTCCAAGACAGGCATGCTGGCTGTGTGGGGCTTCGGTATTCCGAGGCACGGGAACCTGTGTCCCTCAGAAAGGTATGCTTTTCCAGATCAGTCAGATAGCCTTTGCAAAGCTGTTCGAGTTTACGGGGAAGGCTAAGCGGGCTGAGGAGTGAATGGGAAGTTGGATTCAGGAGGGAGGCGTGCTAGGATAGTCCGCGTATTTTGCAAAACCATTGTGCCAGGGTGGTGTAGTGGTTAGCGTAACTCCCTACTGAGGAGGAGACACAGGTCCGAATCATGACCTTGGGACACATTTTCATTTGGAGCTTCAGTTGGGCATGTATACATCATAGATGTTTGAGACCTGAAAAATCTCTGGAACCTTACAGTTTCATTTGATTAATAGCTTTAACATTGTGTATTGTGTGTGTGTTTTGAACCAGGTATGTAGAAACAACGGAGAGGCTCTATCTGAGCCACTCTGCATTGTATCCAGATGTATCCACGATGACAGCAATGACATTGTCCAAGATGACAGTGTGTAGACTTGGCAACAGTGCATGATGTCATCAAAAATGGCTGCTATGACATCATCCAATATGGCGGATTTTGGCAGTAAGTTTGAATTTTGGTGGGAAGTAGATCAATTGGGCTACCTCCACTAACCTAACCCTCCTTCCCTACCCTCCCCCAAAAACCATGGGAAGTGGTTCATGGTGTGGGTTCCTGTTGTCATGTCCTAGTTCATGAACCACAGGCAATGTATGAGTGGCCAAGTAAGTGGTCCTGACAGTTGGGATACCAATTACTTTGGAATAAGTCTGGGCATCTCGGACATATTCTGAGTCATGGCCATCTTTATGCTCAGACGGCAAAGACTTCCAAATCCACAGGTTAGTCCCTCAGCCGTTAGGGGTAAAACTCAATGGGACCCGGGGCAAGTAAGGCTAGCAACATGCTTCCCTGGTACTTTAAATATGATGCTGGCAACAATCAGAGCAAAATGCCTCGGACCTTTGGAGGTGATGAAGTCCCACCTCTACCTGACAAACCAGGGACTCCTACGATGTGACTCGGCAAATGAATGGTAACGAGATGGGGAGCTATTAATATCAATGGGGGCTACTCTGGGAAGAAGGTAGAGCTGGCAGACGCTGCAAGTAAGATGGGGTTGGACATTTTAGCTGTTAGTGACATTCGGGTAAAGGGTGAGAAAGAAGAGGAAGTGGGAGAATACAAGGTCTACCTGTCAGGAGTCGAAGCAGGAAAAGCATAATGGGGTGTAGGGCTTTACATCAGGAAAGAAATGGAACCCAGAGTAGTTGCAATAAGTTATGTAAATGAATGACTGATGTGGATAGATTTGACAGTGTCTAGCAAGAAAATTAGGATTGTGTCAGTATATTTGCATTGTGAAGGGACAGATCAAGATAAGATGGATAGTTTTTATGACGCATTCAGTGATGTAGTTGTTGGAGTAAAGGACAAGGACAGTGTTCTGCTCATGGATGACTTTAATGCCAGGATTGGAAATCGAACAGAAGGGTATTTAAGCAACTATAGGCATGGTAACGAGATGGGGAGCTATTAATATCAATGGGGACTACTCTGGGAAGAAGGTAGAGCTGGCAGACGCTGCAAGTAAGATGGGGTTGGACGTTTTAGCTGTTAGTGACATTCGGGTAAGGGGTGAGAAAGAGGAGGAAGTGGGAGAACAACAAGGTCTACCTGTCAGGAGTCGAAGCAGGAAAAGCACAATGGGGTGTAGCGCTTTACATCAGGAAAGAAATGGAACCCATTGGAGAGTATATGGAGGCCATCAGGGACAGGAAACAACTTTTGGATTTCGATGCCAGTATGGGTTTAGTAATCACAAACTCATTTTTAAACATAAGAACGTTCAGCCGGCCGGAGTGGCCGTGCGGTTCTGGGCGCTACAGTCTGGAACCGAGCGACCGTTACGGTCGCAGGTTCGAATCCTGCCTCGGGCATGGATGTGTGTGATGTCCTTAGGTTAGTTAGGTTTAAGTAGTTCTAAGTTCTAGGCGACTGATGACCTCAGAAGTTAAGTCGCATAGTGCTCAGAACCATTTGATCCATAAGAACGTTCACTGGTATACTTGGGAAGGCAGGGGAACCAGATCTGTCATTGACTGTATAATAACAGATCAGGAATTCAGGAAGGCTGTGAGGGACACACGTGTATTCAGGGGATTCTTTGATGACACTGATCACTACTTAATCTGCAGTGAAATTGGTATTATGAGGCCGAAAGTGCAGGAGGTCAGGTCCATATGTAGGAGGATAAGAGCAGAGAAACTTCAGGGTAAGGAAATCAGGCACAAGTACATAACAGTGATCTCAGAAAGGTACCAGTTAGTTGAATGTAGTCATTTACAGTCATTGGAAAAGGAATGGACAAGGTACAGGGACACAGTACTAGAAGTGCCTAAAGAATGTCTTGGAACAGTAGTGTGTAAAGATAGATGAAGCAAACAGCTTGGTGGAATGACACAGTCAAGGCAGCCCGTAAAAGGAAAAAGAAGGCATATCAATAATGGCTACATACTAGAACTCAGGTAGACAGAGAAACTTATGTTGAAGAAAGAAACAAAGCCAAACAGATAATTGCAGCATCCAAGAAGAAATCTTGGGAAGACTTTGGAAACAGGTTGGAGACTTTTAGTCAAACTGCTGGAAAACCATTCTGGAGTGTAATTAGCAGTCTTCGAAAGGGAGGTAAGAAGGAAATTACAAGTATTTTGGACAGGTCAGGAAAACTGCTGGTGAATCCTATTGATGCCTTGGGCAGATGGAGGGAATATTTTGAAGAGTTGCTCAATGTAGGTGAAAATACGATCAGTAATGTTTGAGATTTCTATGTACAATGGGATAAGAATGATGATGGAAATAGGATCACATTTGAGAAAGTGGAGAAAATGGTCAATAGATTACAGTGCAATAAAGCGGCTGGGGTGGATGAGTTCCAACTTAATGAATAACACACGCCCTTTCACACGGTACGTTAGTAATTGCAAACAGAGGGAAATGACATTCGTGTGAATGGGCTTGTGTCATTCATTAAGTCGGAACTCATCAATTACAGTGGAATGTCAGGTCTTAAATGGCTACACAGGATAATTGAAATGGCGTGGGAGTAGGGACAGGTTCCATCAGACTGGACAAAGCAGTAATCACACCAATCTTTAAACAAGGAAACAGAAAAGATTGTAACAACTACAGAGGTATCTCTTTAATCAGCGTTGTGGGTAAAATCTTCTCAGATATTGTTGAAAGGAATGTGCGAGTATTAGTTGAGGACAAATTGGATGAAAATCAGTGTGGGTTTAGGCCTCTTGTCAGGACCAGATCTTTAGCTTACGGCAAATAATGGAGAAGTGTTACAAGTGGAATAGGGAATTGTATCTATGCTTGATAGATCTAGAAAAGGTTCCTAGGAGGAAGTTACGAGATTATGGATTAGTAGGCAAATTTTTGCAAGTAATTAAAGGTCTTTACATAGATAGTCAGGCAGCAGTTAGAGTTGACAGTAAATTGAGTTCATGCTTCAGAGTAGTTTCAGGGATAAGACAAGGCTGCAAACTGTCTCCACTGTTGTTCATATTATTTATGGATGATATGTTGAAAACAATAGACTGGCAGGGTGAGATTAAGATATGTGAACACAAAATAAGCAGTCTCGCTTATGCGGATGACTTAGTTGTGATTGCAGATTCGATTGGAAGTTTGCAAAGTAATGTTTCAGAGCTAGATCAGAAATGTAAGGACTATGGTATGAAGATTAGCATATCCAAAACGAAAGTAATGTCAGTGGGAAAGAGATTTAAACGGATTGAGTGCTAAATACGAGGAACAAAGTTAGAACAGGTGGACGGTTTCAAGTACTTAGAATGCATATTCTCACAGGATGACAACATAGTGAAAGAACTGGAAGCGAGGTGTAGCAAAACTAATGCAGTGAGCGCTCAGCTACTATCTACCCTATTCTGCAAGAAGGAAGTCAGTACCAAGACTAAGTTATCTGTGCACCATGCAATCTTTCGACCAACTTTGTTGTATGGGATCGAAAGCTGGGTGGATTCAGGTTACCTTATCAATAAGGCTGAGGTTACAGATATGAAAGTAGCTAGGATGATTGCAGGTGCTAGTAGATGGGAACAATGGCAGGACGGTGTCCACAATGAGGAAATGAAATAAAAACTGGGAATGAACTCTGTAGATGTAGCAGTCAGGGCGAACAGCTTAGATGGTGGGGTCATGTTACACACATGTGAGAAGCAAGGTTACCAAGAGACTCATGGGTTCAGCAGTAGAGGGTAGGAGGAGTCGGAGTAGACCAAGGAGAAGGTACCTGGATTTGGTTAAGAATGATTTTGAGGTAATAGGCTTAACGTCAGAAGAGGCACCAATGTTAGCACTGAATAGGCGATCATGGAGGAATTTTATAGGGGGGACTATGCTCCAGACTGAACACTGAAAGGCATGATCAGTCTTAAATGATGATGATGATGATGATGATGATGGTACTAATTCCAACAGGATAATACATCACACCACAGTTATCTCTACTAACCTAAGAAAATAGTGGGAAGATAGGTCACTTGGGCTACCTCCACTCACCAAACTCACCCGACTGCCACCTCCTCCTATGGATTGGTGGGCATAGTACTAGACCTGTGCTGGACATATGTCTTTATTATTTTGCATGCAGCAATCTTTATTTAAACAATTATAGAGAGTACCACCATCCAGCGAGCTCGCCATGAGGTCTGGACTCCAATTGAACTAGTACACAGTGCCACCAGCACAGGGTGCTCTCTTCCATAACGTAATCCAAGATGGCTGCCATGACGTCAGCTGATGATGCAAGTACAGTTATCCAAGACGGTGGGAAACAGCGTGTTCACCACAAGATCTGCACATAGTATACACTAACATCACCAGAGGGCACTGTCGTCCATTCCATGACATAATGCAAGATCTCTGTCTGGGTGGGGGAAAATGGCGGCAGACAGTGTCTCCACCAAGAGACCTAAAGTCCAACTGGCCTAGTACACAGTACTGCTACCAGAGGGTGCTGTCACCTCTCCTGTGACATAATCCAAGATGGTGGTCTGGAGGAGGAAAATGGCGCAGAAATGAGTCAGCCAGTGCTGGGCTGCTGGAGAGAGTAAGGAAGGAGTGTACTTTATTTTTTGGAACAATCACCATGGGGCCTGGAGTCCAACTGACCTAGTACACAGTATTGCCACCAGAGGGTGCTGTCATCCCTCCTGTGTAGTTCTGTGACATCAGTGTAACACTGACCGTATACTCGAAAACAGAAACAACTTTGACCTGCAGCGATGTGAGATTTATGGCTCATGCTTGCTCGCAGCCAGTGGCAGCTCGCAGCAGCATGGAGGCAGGCTCGCCCCTGGTTCATCTGCACTCTGCAAATAGGTCTTTGCTCCCGTCCAGTCGCATCAGCAATGGTGCCTAGGCGAACACACATTTCGAGAGGAATTTCTCAGGTAGCAAGTATGAAAAGGATGTCGCCGCCTCATGCTTGCGGGACCTGAATGGGCACCTGTGCATCACTTCACAGGGCTGGCGCTAGCCTCCAGTGCGGTCCTGTGGACAGCAGGCGGTGCTAGCGCGTATCTGTTGCATTATTTTGCAAGCAGGTTTGTAGGCTGCGCTATGCATTATTTGGACAGTTTAGGAGTTGATTTCGTGTGTGCACATCTGTGTACTGCATTATTTAGGAGTAGTTTGCATGTCAGTAATTTAAAATTAGTTTGCATGTCTGCAGAGCGTTATTTAGGTATACTTTACAGGTCTGCAGGCCGTATGGCGTGACCCCAAACATGTCAGAGCATGTGTTTTGTATTAGTGTGATAAATATACTATCTTTCAAAATCCATCCCTAAATAAATTATTCCAAAATAAATAAAGTACTCTCTGCCTTACTCTCTCCAGTGGCCCAGCAAAGGCTGAATCATTTTCATGCCATTTTCCCCCTCCAGACCACCATCATGGATTATGCCACAGGAGAGGTGACAGCATCCTCTGGTGGCAGTACTGAGTGCTGTGTGAGTTGGGACTCTGGATCTCATGGTGGAGGCACTGCTTGCAAAATAAAGACAGCACAGGCAGAGTCCTTTTTCCACCATTTCCCCCACCTCGGACTGTCATCTTGGATTACATCACATAATGGAGGACAGGTCCCTGTGGTGGCAGTACTGTGTACTAGGTCAGTTGGACCCCGGACTGTATGGTGACTGTTCCAAAATAAATAAAGTACACTCCTTCCTTACACTCTCCAGCAGCCCACTGTAGGCTGAGTCATTCTTGTGCTATTTTCCTCCTCCAGACCACCATCTTGGATTACGTCACAGGACAGGTGACACCACCCTCTGGTGGCAGTACTGTGTACTAGGCCAGTTGGACTCTAGATCTCTTGGTGGAGACACTGTCTGCCGCCATTTTTCTCCACCCCAGACCGACATCTTGTATTATGTCACAGAACGGACGACAGTTCCCTCTGGTGGTGTTACTGTGTACTAGGTCCATCAGCTGACATCATGGCAGCCAACTTGGATTACGTTACAGGTGGGAGTACCCTCTGCTGGTGGTACCATGTACTAGGTCAGTTGGAGTCATTACCTCATGGCGAATACACTGGATGGTGGTAGTGCCTATAATTGTTTAAATAAAGATTGCTGCATGCAAAACAATGAAGATTTAAGTCCAGCACAGGTCAAGTCCTATGCCCACCCATCCATAGGAGGAGGTGGCGGTCGGGTGACTTAGGTTAGTGGAGATAGCCCAACTGCACTTTCTTCCTCGCCATTTTGTTAGGATTGTCGAGATAGCCCAAGTGCCCTTTCTTTACCACTAAATTTCAAACTTGACGCCAGTTTCTAGGATGATGTGGTGGTCAGATGCCTTAGGTTATTAGGGGTAGCCCAAATGACCTAACTTCCCGCGATTTTCTTGGGTTAGTACTCATAACCATGCTTTGATGCATTATCTTGTTGGAATTTGAACTTTCCGCCATTTTTCTGGGGGAGGGGAAGGGCTTTAGGTTACTGGAGGTAGCCCAGTTGACCTTCTTGACACTAAAATTCGAACTTCCCACCATAATCCGCCATCTTGGATGACGTCATGGCCACTGTCTTGGATGCTATCTTGCACTGTTGCCAAGTCTACACAGCGCCATCTTGGATGACGTCATCAACGTTAGGTTGGAGACATCTGGCAGCAATGCAGAGTGGCTCAGAAGCAGCTTTGCCCCAATACTGCCATGGTGATCCAGACGTCGACCCACCGTCCATGTGGACCGCTGTCTTGCAGCAAACAAGTCCATTTCCATCTCAAGATACGAGACGTGGTTGTATGACCCTGCACGGCCAACTGGACAAATGTCTGTACACACGACGGGCTATAGTCACACTGGTCCGCTGAGATCGCGCATGGCGTTAGTCCTTTCACTCCAGTGTTATGTACCTCGAGCTTCATATTCGGAAGACGTCGCAGACGTATCTCGTAATGTAATGAAATGGCGCATTTGAGATTTATGAAGCTGGTTTTGCGACCAGCTGCAGTACGTAATACGCGTATCTCCAGCTATGCCTGCACATGTAGCGTCGCTGCGTATCTCGGCTCGCTCATGCGTACTACACTGCCCACAAACCACGTGCTCTATGGTGAATAGCTCTACTACTGCGTGTTTGTGTATTTATTGTTCAATATGCTTGCATAACTGACAAGTATGAAAGTATCCAGTGTTGCAGACTGATCAAAGTTGGTATAGAGAGAGACTAACTTCCATTACTCAGCTTGGGAAGAAGTTGTGCAAGTTTTTTGGAAGCCAAGTAAGTATGAAAATTTCTTTTCATCCAGTATTTTAGATGGAGTTAAGATTGCGATATTACGTCCATATTACGGATGAGCAACTTTCTTTTCCTTGTTGTGAAAGATTATTTGACGTTTTCGTATTGTCCTGAATTTCAGTAAATAAAACAAGCTAGGAGGTAGACCTGAGTAGGTGGGCACTACTTGTTCTTCGCCGGCCACGGTGGCCGTGCGGTTCTGGCGCTGTAGTCCGGAACCGCGGGACTGCTACGGTCGCAGGTTCGAATCCTGCCTCGGGCATGCATGTGTGTGATGTCCTTAGGTTAGTTAGGTTTAAGTAGTTCTAAGTTCTAGGGGACTGATGACCTAAGATGTTAAGTCCCATAGTGCTCAGAGCCATTTGAACCATTTGAACTTGTTCTTCGCTACTAAAATAAACAATACATATTACCCAGAATGAGATTTTCACTCTGCAGCGGAGTGTGCGCTGATATGAAACTTCCTGGCAGATTAAAATTGTGTGCCGGACCAAGACTTGAACTCGGGACCTTTGCATTTCGCGGGCAAGTGCTAGAGCACTTATTGTTCGCAGGAGAGCTTCTGTAAAGTTTGGAAGGTAGGAGACGAGGTACTGGCAGAAGTAAAGCTGTGAGGAGGGGGGGTGAGTCGTGCTTGGGTAGCTCAGTTGGTAGAACACTTGCCCGCGAAAGGCAAACTTCCGAGTTCAAGTCTCGGTCCGGCACACAGTTTTAATCTGCCAGCAAGTTTCAATGAATACTTTTTAAGCTACTTCCATTTAATGTTATGAAAAGAATATTACTCCAAATTAATTTCAAATTAATTAAGTAACTTAAAGGTTATATCAGTGTTTAATTTAGATATTTGAAGGACCTTTTAATAATCGGTACGGTACTCTCCTGGCTAAATGAATAAAAGGAAAATGCCGAACACAATTCAGTTAGTATAGAGATTTCTTTTTTAACTCAACACATGCAAACACTTTGTCTACTAAATCAATAGGTGTGTGGAAGCTGGCCTTGAAATTGGGTGTCCAATATTTTTTTATTGATTCCCTCTGTTAAATACTAATGGATGGTGAAATAAAAGTAATCCTATTTCATCCGTGATGGACTTCATTAGGAATCACTGACACTTTCTGATGACAGAGACAAACTGAAATACATTTTTCTGTGTCAGTCACGTTTCATTTTCTTCCACAACGTGTTTCGAGGGATTGCACCCTCATCTTCAGTTGTATACTGTTTGTAAAGAGTTTGTATTTGTCAAATAAAAATAAACTAATTATCACACATTATAATTACGTATTCTTCAGCGTTTATTTGCAGAAAGCAGTCACAATAGCCTACTGAAATATCCTTATATAACCTTTATTGAAACTTGGTCCAGTACTGAACGAATATTATTTGTCATTAATGTATCGTTGGTAGTTATTAGCAGTGTGCCACCACGGCCAAAGCACGCTTCCTTTGGGAGAGTTAAAGAAACAGGCAAAGTGGTTTCTTACTGCAGCGTCCTACTTTAGAACAGCAGCAACAGTTCCCTGTGGAGGTTTTCAGCATTTCCTACAACGTTATACAAACAGGCCACATTTCTGTTTTGTCATTGTGGACAACGAATTCTTATCTTTGACAAGCAGCTAACCATTCTTCAGGAGGTAGCGATTCTCTGTAATTTGTGTCCTGTTTCTTAAAGTCGCTGCCGATGAGGGATAAAACTTTACGGAACTGCATTTCATTAAGCCTAGAATAAGTTGTAAGCTTTTCATCGTCAAGTTATAACTCTTGCATTAGGTAGTGGTATTCGCCATACATTGTTTTAATATTTATCGAATGAACCCAATTCGATTTATCTGCTTCTGAATATAACAACAGTTCATCATCGTTATCGCTACTTGAACTGCACTCCAAGAAATTCACAGTGCCGTAGACACTGGCGAGCAGATTGATGCCGTATTCCTGGACTTCAGGAAGGCATTTGATACGGTTCCGCACTTACGTTTAGTGAAAAAAATACGAGCTTACGGAATATCGGACCAGGTTTGTGATTGGATTCAGGATTTCCTAGAAGAAAGAACACAACATGTCATTCTTAACGGTTCAAAATCTGCAGATGTAGAGGTAATTTCGGGAGTACCGCAGGGAAGCGTGATAGGACCTTTATTGTTTACAATATACATAAATGACTTAGTTGACAACATCGGTAGCTCCGTGAGGCTATTTGCAGATGACACGGTTGTCTACAAGAAAGTAGCAACATCAGAAGACTCGTACGTACTCCAGGAGGACCTGCAGAGGATTAATGCATGGTGCGACAGCTGGCAGCTTTCCCTAAACGTAGATAAATGTAATATAATGCGCATACATAGGGGCAGAAATCCATTCCAGTACGATTATGCCATAGGTGGTAAATCATTGGAAGCGGTAACGACCGTAAAATACTTAGGAGTTACTATCCGGAGCGATCTGAAGTGGAATGATCACATAAAACAAATAGTGGGAAAAGCAGGCGCCAGGTTGAGATTCATAGGAAGAATTCTAAGAAAATGTGACTCATCGACGAAAGAAGTAGCTTACAAAACGCTTGTTCGTCCGATTCTTGAGTATTGCTCATCAGTATGGGACCCTTACCAGGTTGGATTAATAGAAGAGATAGACATGATCCAGCGAAAAGCAGCGCGATTCGTCATGGGGACATTTAGTCAGTGCGAGAGCGTTACGGAGATGCTGAACAAGCTCCAGTGGCGGACACTTCAAGAAAGGCGTTACGCAATACGGAGAAGTTTATTATCGAAATTACGAGAGAGCACATTCCGGGAAGAGATGGGCAACATATTACTACCGCCCACATATATCTCGCGTAATGATCACAACGAAAAGATCCGAGAAATTAGAGCAAATACGGAGACTTACAAGCAGTCGTTCTTCCCACGCACAATTCGTGAATGGAACAGGGAAGGGGGGATCAGATAGTGGTACAATAAGTACCCTCCGCCACACACCGTAAGGTGGCTCGCGGAGTATAGATGTAGATGTAGATGTAGAATTGAGATCTGGCTCACATCAAGGCGATCTGAACGCCATATCTAGTACCATCTACAAACTACACTCAAGCCAGTAAGTTGCCTCAACAAATGAGCAAATACGAAGATAGGATAGAAAACGTAGTTCACAACACCTAGCTTTCGGTTTGAAGGGTACGTATCTCGAATCAGGATGCATGCTACGTACTGCGACGTCTTCCAAAGACGGAGCTCGACATACGCTGAGTCGGTGTGAAAGGACGTTATGCGTGGCATTCTTGAAACTACAGATTACATATTCGCACAGTCGTGAAATACAACGAGAGTAGCGACGTCGCGGCAGGATAAAGCGCAGTCTCAACAGTCCGCCATTATCCCCGCGGTCTCGAATTCCAACGCCTGTTCATAGATGTTCCTCCTCCTTATACGAAGCATAGCACGCTCTTCTCAGAAACAAACCGACTTTAAAATCCGATACTTGAATGACGAACCGCTGCGGAATGTTTCGCTACGTACTGAATGTAGATGGCGTTATTTCTAATTACTTTCTGCGGCTGCACTGAAAAGTTAATCATCTGAGTATCCAAGCAACAAGCGACAAGGTAAAGGCTCCAGAGAGGCAGTTCTGACATTGTGGTTGATGAGGGAAGTAAGACTGAAGAAAAATCAAGACACATTCGTAGGATATGTCAACCTGCAAAGCGTCAAATGGTGCAAAATGTTAGAAATTTTGAGAAAAATGTAGCTACGCTATAAGGAAAGCCGGGTAATGTACAATATGCACAGGAACCAAGAGGGAATAATATAGAAGACCAAGAACGAAGTGCTCGAATTTAAAAGGGGTAAGGCAGGAGTATAGTGTTTTTATCCCTACTGTTCAATCTATACACTGAAGAAGAAATGACAAAAATAAAAGAAAGATTAAAGTGCAGGATTTAAGTTCAGTGTGAATGGATATCAATGATAAGAGTCGCTGATAAATTTGCTACCCTCAGTGAAATTGAAGGAGAATAATACGATGTGTTGAATGGAATAAACAGTCTAATGAGTACAGAGTACAACTGAGAGTAAATCAAAGAAAGACGGAAGTAAAGAGAAGTAGCAGAAACGAGACTGTGAGAAACTTAACATCAGAACGGGGGGGTCACGAAGTAGACAAAGTTAAGGAATTCTGATACCTAGGCAGCAAAATAACCCATGATGGACGCAGCAAGAAGGACATAAAAACAGTCTAGCACGGCAAAATGGGCATTCCTGACAAAGAGAAGTCTACTAGTATCAAACGTAAGCCTTAATCTGAAGAATAAATTTGTCGGAATGGACGTTCGGAGCACAGCATTGTACGATGGTGAGACGTGGACCATGGGAAAACCGGAAAAGAAGAGAATCGAAGCGTTTGAGATGTGGTGCTACAGAACAATGTTCAATATTAGGTGAACTGATAAGGTAAGAAATAAGGAGGTTCTGATGAGAATTGGAGAGGAAAGGCATGTATGGAAAACTCTGACAAGACGACTGGTCCGGATGATAGCACATTTATTAAGATATCAGGGAATGAAAACCGTAGTACTAGAGGGAGCTGTAGAGGGTAAAAGCTGTAGAGGAAGACAGTTTCGAGTAAATCCAACAAATAATCGAAGCCATAGGGTGCAAGTGCTACTCTGAGATGAAGAGGTTGGCACAGGAAAGGAATTCGTGGCGGTCCACATCCAACCAGTCAGAGGCCTACACATTTCATGCCAGGTAGACATTTATTGCATGTCGCGTTAATTCTGCTGCAATTTTAATAACTAGTTGCCTTAAAAGGATAATTTCCGTTGCTGGCAGTTCGGATGACGTGTTTGCAACACTAAGATACAAATTATACTGAGAAGACAGGTATTCACTTTCCGTCTAGCATGCAACATATCATGTCACACCTGGTGTTAGCGTGTCTTAAGACCAGCTACTGTCGGCGTCTCCTACGAAGAAAGCTAGCGTCTCAAGACACCCGGTACGTTAGTAATTGCAAACAGAGGGAAATGACATTCGTGTGAATGGGCGTGTGTTATTCATTTTCTAATATTAGAAAACAGCGCTGTCTCTAGGGAGTCGTCGTAAGGAAACGCGTGAAAATTAAACATCTTTTAAGTTTAAAGAGTTAAAGCAGCGTTAAACCTGACGCCCAGCACCTAAAAAGAAGATGACATTGCTTTAACTTCAGAAAATTTGTTGTTGTCTACTGTCTGCAAAAACTGCAACACAATGACGAATACACAGAAACTAATTTGCTTCAGAGTTACCGACAGCGATATAAAGAAAGCTAATTTAGGTGAGTGCTCCATTATTCACTGTAAGAATTATGTCGACTGACTATTGTACGTGGGGGCTCTTTTATATTCGTTCCCCCTATTACCCATGCGGTATTGCATCCTGAGGCAACTTTGTGGACTGACTGAGAATACTCCTGTTTCACAAAACGGTGATAATTTCATAACTTTCGCTCAGGCCGTGGTTCAAGTGTCTCTTAATCCTTACATCTGTCAACGGTAGAACATGTCTGTGACCGGCTCGACGTCAAATGTGGCCCAGTGCCAGTTTCTGTGATATCAAGGACCAGTGTGGGACATTCTCAGGAGAGGATGAAACGGTTTAATGACACTGGTAAGTGGGCTCATACTGCGAAGTTCTTTGCAAATTTGACTCGATTTTGTGACGACTGATGTGACATGCACCAGGGGCTCTTCTTGTAATCACGTAACGTCGAGTTCTTTCTTTACGAGCGGTATCTGCATGTATCCTCATTAAAAGAGAGCTGTCATGTTGTACATCAAGTGAAAATGCCTTCGAAGTCGTTCTGCATTGACTTAAAAATCGCCTAGTGTCGATGTTTCTTTGCACAGTAAGGCATGACCAGTGCTAATAATTGTGTCTGTTAAATCGTTTGTGTATGTTGGTAGCGCATGTTGGCTTTTTGCGCTTGATTGCAGCTTGACAGATTTAATTTAGTTTCTTTCATGTTGACTACACCAAGTCCATTGTATCGTAACAGCCAGAAATGCTTGCAATTAATATATTTCTGTATAAAATCTATACATTTCTTTTTGGCTACCAGTCAATAGCATTCCGGTAGAATGCAACATGTATATGGCAAACGAAGGTTTTTCAAAGCCTACTTTTGATTTTTATAGCACTTCTATACTACATACAAACTCCGTAAACCACGGTATGGTACAAGGTGCAGGGCACCTTGTATCACTACTAGTCATTTGCTTTCCCGGTCCATCCGCAAGTAGAGCGTGGGGGCGAGGGGAAAACGATTATCTATACTCCTCCGTATAAGCCCTAATTTCTCTTCTCTTCGTGGTCGTTACATGAAATGTACCTGGCGGCAGTAGAATCGTTCTGCAGTCAGCTTCAAACGCCGGCTCTCTAAATTTTCTCAATCGCGCGTTACGTGTTCTGTACGTGGTCTTTTTTACAGATGAGCTACACTTGTAACTCAACAACTCCGTGGATTACTAATTTCTTCCTTTCAATTTTGCTGTTAGGATGTGTTTTTTCTGTGGAACAGAGAGATCGTAAGTAATTGTACTCATATTTTTCTTATGAAATGTTATACTGTTTATCTGTTCTAAAATTAGATGAATATTAAACGTAAGCTAGTTTTACGAAGGCACGCTGACTTAGTCAGGGTTACACGTTGTTAAAGAATATAGTGAAGTTGCAATCGCATTATCGCTGGGCGTACAGGCGCTCCAGTAGAACAGTGTTGACATGTGTACAGTCGAGTCGAGTCGTATACGAGAACGGAGGAGAGTGCAACAACGTGGCATTTGTGTTGAGACTTGGTCGTAAGGCAGCGGTGCTAAAATATGCAATGGCCCGGCGGAAGTATGGTGTGGCCAAGCACGGTATAAAGCGTTAGTGGGCACTGTGCAGTGACTGCAAGAGGAGACCCATTAACACGAAAAGTACTGTGGGTCAAATTTCGTTTATTGTGGAGATGCATGAAGAACAGCCTGTGCCACTCATTGACAACGAACAATATCTCACATGCATCAACAACGACTCAACAAGAAGTAAGATCTAACCAGTTACTTGATTAGATTTGTACACGACTAGTAGTTAATATTGTGACTGAATAATGGCAAGATACTTCAAAGTATTGATTATCAGTTGCACTCCAGACAGTTTATCAAAATAGGTTCCATTCTATTCATTGTCACTAACCCGAGAAAATCCTAATGAATGATAAGCAGCTGCAATGTTTTTCTACTGAAGAATTAAGTCCAATAACTAAGCAGTGAGTAACTTTCTGCTATGCTGAAAGAAGTAACAGTAATTAATGTTGCAATTGTTTTTAAGGTAGTAATTAACATAAGTGTCTACGTCTACTAATTGTAAGAGTAATTTCAAAAGCAGTGCTTTAGTAAAATCCAGTAAAAGATATTTTTTGTGAATTATTCCAGTGGTAAGTTTTCATTTTACGCAGCTGCCATCAGTGAGAAGTGTTATAATGGTAGTGAATTACAAAAGGATTTTCAGTAACTCTTAATGAATAATAGTCAAAGCTGAAGTTATTTGAGATCAACAACTCAGTAAAATCATTTCTCGAACTTTGAGATATTTTTGCAATTGACACTTAGCTTTGCATATTACGTAATTCTGAATTACTGAACATGGCTCTAATCATTATGATGTTTTCCAATTTCAATGCTAGCATTTGGTAAGGATTAAGCATAAATAGGATCTGCACAAAAATAACGACAGTAAGCATTATCGTGAGTTCCGTCACGATTTTTGCATTTTACGTAACCGTTTGCAGCTAATGAAATTTTGTTGTTCTGTGTTCATTACTAAAATGTTACCATGCTTTACGATTGAACTGAAAATTATTTGACCATTGTGACATACCCATTTGAAGCCGTGCTAACAATCAAGTGTAACTTTCGCCTGATAACAAACTAAATATTCTTACGTAAATTCGCCAATAATACAAATACTAATTGCAGAAACAGTAATTGCACTCACGTAGTTATCTACCGACGGTAATTTTTCTTTATTCACTAACATAATTCTAACATTTTTTCCAAATTTTTTAACTATTGATTCCATTTCATTCTTTATTTTCATGTTACTTTAACTGAGATTATTTTTTTATCGTCATTATTAAAAGCATTGAGTATTGGTTATTCGGTTGTATCAGCACTGACATTTATTGTTCAGGGTAGATGCCTTTCTCGCAAAACAAGGAACTTCAGTTACACGGTTAATTTAAATCCTAGTAGTAATATTTTCCGCATCCCGCTCCAGCTACTGCCGGGTCTGGGTGCTGACGAGTCCTCTCCATTTGGCTCGCTCCTCCCACCAGGTTTCTTCCTCCACCTGCTGCCAGGTCACACCTCTCCTTTGTACGGATATTCTCACTCCCGTTTTCCACCGTCGTCTTGGGAGCTCTCTAGCTCTTTTTCCATCCATCTTTAGTTCTTCCGTAATTTTGGGAAGTCTCTGGCCACGCATTCTCTTAACATGCCTGTTACATCTGAAACATCACCTTAGAAAAATTTATGAATGATTGTGCTGATAACCTCTTACGTTATTTGATTTTCAAACAGCTGAGCATAACTGAATGTACTCAGACATTACTCTCTTTACTTATTCAGATAAACACTAAACTGACACAATATTTTTAGCGCAACGCAATCTGACTTTCAATAATCTCTACAAAAGAATGGCCCTGAATAACAATAACGTATACCTTTCATGAATCACTTACCTCACAAAAACCTTCGTTACTCGAACTACTGCAATACAGCAAGCACCGATACTGCCAGCTAAATAAAAGATTCTAACTACTGAAGTCACTAACTACTGATAGACATAGTTAGCAAATGAAAGATTTTGATAGAGAACAAACGATGTATTTACCATATTAGTGGTTCAAATGGCTCTGAGCACTATGGGACTTAACATCTATGGTCATCAGTCCCCTAGAACTTAGAACTACTTAAACCTAACTAACCTAAGGACAGCACATAACACCCAGCCATCACGAGGCAGAGAAAATCCCTGACCCCGCCGGGAATCGAACCCGGGAACCCGGGCGTGGGAAGCGAGAACGCTACCGCACGACCACGAGATGCGGGCCCATATTAGTGTTCAAAAGTCATAATATATATATCAATTCATGACATCCAGTCTTACAAATTTACTGTCTCTGATGGACACACGTCCAGATCATCCGCTCTCAAAACTCCGCCATCTCTCTCCCCACATCCACCACTGCTGGTGGCTCACCTCCAACTGCCCAACGCTATGCGCTGTTCACATCCAACTGCCCAACACTACAATAGCGAATATTCCAACAATGCCAACCATCCAAAGACTGCACACAGCACAGTCAGTGATTTTCATACAGAGCGCTACGTGGCGTTACCAACATAAATACCTAAACAGCCTACTTACACATCTTAATCTCTTTTTTCCGATTTCTTCTCTCATACTTTCTTGTTTAATATCCTTTCTAATATCTACATTCCTTACTCTGTCCATTCTTGTTTTTCCCTTAACTGCTCTGAGAAATTTCATTTCCCCTGTTTGCGGTCTACTCCAGTCCCTTTCTGTCATTGTCCATGTTTCTCCTCCGTGGGTGACAATAGGGAAGTAATAAATCTTATACATAAGGAGTTTTTCTTTTTCTGGAACTTCCTTATTCCAAATCAGGTGTTTTATTGTTTGGTAGAAATTGCCCCCCCTCTGTAAGCTCTTAATTTCATTGGTTATTCTTCCATCGCTAGATATTTCACTCCCTAAACAAGTGAAACTGTCTGCCACTTTGAGGGGTTCTCCATTCAAAGTAATAATCCCGTTGATCTCTTTGTCTCTTCCAAATACCATTACTTCACTCTTATCTCTATTTATTTTAGATAAGAGTGAAGTAATGGTATTTAGAAGAGACAAAGGGATCAACGGGAATATTACTTTGAATGGAGAATCCTAATTAACAGGAAGTGTAAAGGGGTTCTTAACACTTTCCTAAGATCATCCCAGAAAAGCGATTCGACCATTCTCCTTCCCTACTAACGTAATTAAGTGCTAGTTCCATTTCGCATCGCTTTCCAACGTTCCACTGAGAAGTTTAGTCGATGTGAATGAGTCAAGCACAACACTACTAATGTTGTATTTGATGATTATAGTATTGTTTCTCCTAGAAGTCTAGCACCTTGGCTAACCCCTAGTTATTATGTTTATTTTTAATGTTTTAGCACTCTCTGAAATCTGCAGTGAATTGTTTAAGGTCCAAGTAGTTCTGACTTACACGAACCCTAAAAACAGGAAATGGCAGAAAATCATATTCCCACACACTGCGTTCTACATCTACGTACATACCACCCAAGCCACCATATGCTGCGTGGGGGAAGGTACGCTTTATCGTAACTAGACGTGTCCCGTCCTGTTCCACTAGCGGACAGAGCGAAGGAGAAACGACTATCTATGTGCTTCCGTATGAGCCCTAATTTCTGGCATCTTACAGCACGCATTAGACCGCAGTCTCTGTAACAATGTATGACTGAATGAATGGTCTCTAGCACGGAAACCATGCATTTCCGGATGTAAGTTCATTAGATCTTTCTTGATCAATCCCTAGAGTTTGTACACGGTGGAAAAAAGCACCCTCGTGAGGTAACGGGTGAGTTGTGGCGCCCTGAAAATATCCTAAGTTCGGAGTTGGTGTGGCCGCACGGGACGCTCGGCCAGCAGGGGCTCGTCAGCAATCGCGTGGTGCCGAACATTAGCCGGATCAAGAGGGGCAGCCCCAGCCCGTGGTCCAGGCCAACCGAATGGCTGGGAATCCCATGTTGACACCGTGTTGAGGAAGGTGCTTTGTCTCGATGAAGGAGATTTGTATGCCAGGAGTGCACAGGATGGCGGACTTTGTGAAACCATAATGGCAGACATTTCACAGTTCATGTAGAAATTGATAGTAGCCAGAGAAATCATGATACCTCAAAAAGATATAGGTACATTACCATTATTTCCACGACGATTCTGATGGTGTAATCAGATTTTCAATATCTTTATTAGTTTAAAGTTTAGTATCTGACTGTAAATTATACAAGTAACACCCAGCAACGAATTCCAAAATCTAAACGGTTCAACTGATTTTTTTCGATCGACGTGTCTTAAGAATGCTATTAGTGTCAACCTAAATTTTTATGAATTACAGACATGTAACTTGAATAGCACATGAGTTATTGGAGGTCATAGTGGCCGATTACTATCGATCGCATCAGGCCATAACTACTCCACAGTTACACGAAAAGGCGGTAGCAGCATGCTTGTAAACATATTTATTGGTCTATGTCTTTGTTTGAATCTGATATATACAATTCATGAAGAAATGGGTCAAATATTTACTGTGTTTTAGAAAGCACATAAATATTAGGCTACTGGCTTGCTTTTGTTTCTATTCCTTTGATATATAATTATTTGATTTGTTTATGTATTTAATAATGTGTGTTAGAGCGTCCAGCCGTAGGAACATTTATTTAATTTCAAGTTAAATGTAAATCCAGTAAATGTAAATCCAGTAAATTAAATGTAAATCCAGTACTTCGTATGTGTTTCAATATGTTTGTGGGTGTGCATTGGCTTGGAGAACTGGCGGGAGCGCTCTAGCCAATCACAGCGCTCGTTACTACGGTAGGCGACTACCGAAGGTAAAGAAGGGGCAGGACTGAACAGGATGGCGCGACGGACGGTCGCACAGGACACCACGGGAGGGGGGGGGGGGGGGGGGGGGGGGTCGGAAGGCGCGTTGGATTGTCGCAGGAAATAAGGAAATACTTGGAGAGTGTTGAGCAGTTTTCACGTGGTCGCGGGAGATAGAAATATTTCGTAGTGCCGACTTGTGTATTTATGAGAATTCTGTGACTTCTGCAATGAAGACTTAGTATGGGTTTAGAAGTGAATATCTCGCGAGCTATGTCGTTGCTAATAAGTAATTACGTGAAGTAGGAATCTATTGCTTCCCTGTTATTCAACTTTTATTTAATTGCTGGACCATCGACACCAATAAGTGTTTTGCAGTAATAAACAGCATTCTACAAGGTACTTCTGCTATCGTACTCATCATTTAAAGTCGCTAGAAACAGTACCTGCAGATTTTATTTAATTGCAATCGTTTATTTATAAATTTCTGTGTTACATTCAAAATTCGCATTTGCCGAGTGATAGGGACCTCCGACCATTCGATTCATGGGTATATTCATATTGTATACTGCAGACTCAGCAGTATTTGGTTTGTAATGCAGCAAATATATATCCCAGCCCCTAGACAACGAAACCAGCCAAAACTTTTAATATTTCAACTCTGAATCTGAGGGTACGTAGTTGAAGGCCATCATTTTTTATTTGAAAGCCCGCACCCTGTACAGACAAAAAGGGTCTATCTTCCATCCAGTCAGCTTGGAATATTTATTACCTCTGCAAAGTTGCAGTTGATATAAAATAATATTAAACGCTACAGTAGTGTGGAGGGAGGCGCTGGCTCCTGATTGGCTTTCAGAAACACGTTTTGTATGAACTTGTTCAGAGTTCGGAAAACATCGTTCGTTTCTGGGTCGTCATGAGTGGTGGGTGTGCAAACAGTGCTAGAGGTAGGGTTGCGTGTAGTGAGACACAAAGTTGGTGAGATATTCCATATCCATCAGTTTTCTTGTTTGTAGTTGTTTACTTACCTAGAATCAGTTTGTGGCACAGTTATTTCTATCATAAATGATTAGCATAAGACATGTGCTTCATGAAGGAAATTCAGTCGAATAGCTACTTTTAAGCAAAAGATTAGCGTAGGATTTAACTTATGCTCCATGAATGATTAGTACACGATGGTACTTGTGCTTCCATAAAACTAGTGTCACGTTGACTCTGATCTTTGTGTTTCCATGTTGGGATCCAGAGGCTATCTTGGCGCTCTGATGATCGCCACTGTTTTTGTGCGCCTGCTACGTGCAGAGTGTTGGTGTATCTTTTTTGGATGTGAGGTCCGCCAGTTATGAAAAACACCGTTTTCTCAGTACCCAAACATGTTTCGGCACCACTGTGCCATCATCAGTGGGTTTTCGTTTTTATTTATTCTGCGATGTGAACATTTTTCTTAAATGATTATAAAATTATGTGCATTTTTAGGTCAAACAACAGATCGTTTCTTTTTGTAAATACCTTCACATTTGGTGAGCATGAATTTTCTGGATCACTTTTGTGTTAATTATTACAGGTAGCTTGTCATCCGAAACCAAACGATGTTGATGAGAAAGTTTTTTGCTGGGAGTTAACCTATCTTCTAGAATGAAATTTAGTTTTTCGCGATGTTTTCGGGCCTATTTTCGTATTTACTTACGTTTTCGTGTGGCAAGCACTTCCATACTCCGCATCAAGCTGAGATGTTGTGCTGCATATGCGACTATGACAAGTATTTTCCACAAGTAACGTAGTAAAACGCTTTTCGCTACACCAGAACACAGTGTGATTGTGGTTTGTTATGTGTCCCAGCCCAGTCAGAGTTCATTTGCTCATCAGAGAGTTCGGCGCCAAATTTTAATTTTATTTGCATGTTATCTTGTGTGTGTGTGTGTGTGTGTGTGTGTGTGTGTGTGTGTGTGTGTGTATGTGTGTGTGTGTGTGTGTGTGTGTGTGTGCGTCTCGCGTCTCTGTGTGATTCTTAGCTTTGTGTGTTGTCTTTTATATGGTATTCCTATTTGTATGTAAATGGTACGTCTTTGCAGATTTTAGTGTATCAATTTTTCGTGTGTGTGTGTGTGTGTGTGTGCGCGTTCGTGCGTGCGTGTGTGTGTGTGTGTGTGTGTGTGTGTGTGTGTGTAGACTTTATCTGTTTTTGTTTGTAAAGTTCCTTTAATGTGTTGGACAGTGTGCCCTAGCAGAGTCTAGTGTATTCGTTTAAGACCTGTTTTCCTTCTGCTATTGCCTTCTGTATATGGAAGTTTTCCTCAATAGCCAACAATCACCGTCCAACCACAATAGAAACAGACTTAAGAATACTAAAACCAAGCCACAGCCTATACAGCAAACTGACCATTTAACAAAAATGTTCACATTGCAGAATAAATAAAAACGAAAACCCACTGATGATGGTACAGTGGTGCCGAAACACTTTTGGGTACTGAGAAAAACGGTGTCTTGCATAACTAGCGGACCTCACATCAAAAAATTTTAACTGCAAACATGGCCAATACAAGGAGCTGCAAATAAGAAAAAGGATATGTTGGTGTATCAGTTGCACGACAGGTCACAGAGGCGAAAGTGTGGGTTGGGGACAGTTTTTATAGGGTAGTATGCAGCACATCTCGGTCCACACCATTCACTGTGACGGAATCTTCACGCACAAGCGCACCATTGTCATGGAGTACATTATTCACCAGTGCCACCTACGCCGTATTCTTCCACAGCTCCCAATACTCGCTGGAGTGTTGCAGTGATTGTCAGTATTGAAAACGGGGAGTACTTGATTAAGGTAAAATGAACAGATTGGCTAGGCTAGAGCGTGGACACAAAATTCTTACAGGCTTGTATTACAGGGGCCGCTTTGGAGCGACCCACGTACTAAGCAGCAGAGCTGTACAGACATTATGGAGAACACAGAACAATGTGTGGCGTCCTGGTGCTACGCATCTGAAGCGACCTCTCTTGCCCTCTGCCATTATTTCCTTACCTGTTACTCGCTCCGCTCCTTGTGCTTTACGACTTCCTTCTAGGAACTTCGTTCAGCTTTCTCTACTTTTTCTGTCCTTGAAAGACAGCTGTCAAGCCTAGAATGCAGCATTAGTGTTGCGAAGTGGATTCAACTTGAACTTTTAATTTAAAAATCGAAATACAGTCTAGATTTTTTAATCGCTTTCCAAAGCTCTGTCTCCATTAGCAAATAACTTTCGCAAATTACTTCTGGAAGCACTTACTAGGATGTACGAGGGTGAGTCAAATGAAAACCTTAAATATTTTTTAAAATATTATTTATTGTGCAGTAGTGGTACAAAGCTGTATCACTTTTCAACGTAATCTCCCTCACGCTCAATGCAAGTCCTCCATCGCTTACAAAGTGCATAAATTCCTTTAGAAAAAAATTATTTTAGTAGTCCGCGCAACCACTCATGCACCTCGTGGCGTACCTTTTCATCAGAACGGAACTTCTTTCCTCCCATTGCATCTTTGAGTGGTCCAGACATATGGAAATCACTTGGGGCAAGGTCTGGTGAGTATGATGGATGGGGAAGACACTCAAAATGCAGGTCTGTGATTGTTGCAACTGTTGCTGTCAGTGTGGGGCATTGTATTGTCATGTTGTAAAAGGACACCTGCTGACAGCAGTCCACATCGCTTTGATTTGATTGCAGACCGCAGATGTCTTTCTAGGACATCAGTGTATGATGCACTGGTGCCAGTGGTCCCTCTAGGCATGTAATGCTCCAAAATGACGCCTTTTTCGTCCCAAAAGAGAGTCAGCATAACCTTCCCTGCTGATGGTTCTGTTCAAAACTTCTTTGGTTTTCGTGATGATGAATGACGCCATTCCTTGCTCGCTCTCTTCGTTTCCGGTTGGTGGAAGCGGACCCAGGTTTCGTCCCCAGTAACGATTCTTCCAAGGAAGGCATCACCTTCTCGTTCAAAGCGCCGAAGAAGTTCTTCACAAGCATCAACACGTCGTTCTCTCGTTTCATGAGTCAGCTGACGTGGCACCCATCTTGCAGACACTTTGTGAAACTGGAGCACATCCTGCACAATGTGGTGTGCTGTCCCGTGACTAATCTGTAAACATGCTGCAATGTCATTCAGTGTCACTCGGCGGTTTTCCTTCTCTATGGCTTCAACTGCTGCAATGTTCTGTGGAGTCACAACTCGTTGTGCCTGACCTGGACGAGGAGCATCTTCCACTGAAGCCACACCATTTGCCAACTTTTCCTACTCCATTCCTAGACTTGCTGCTGTGACAAACATCCATCACCGTACTGAACCTTCATTCGTCGATGAATTTCAATAGGTTTCACACCTTCACTTGGCAAAAACCGAATAACAGAACGCTGTTCTTCCCTGGTGCAAGTCGCAAGTGGGGCGGCCATATTTATACTGATACTGCGACGGTATGTGTGCATTTGCACTATGCTACCACCTACAGGCCATTCTGGACCCTGTTTGTAGCACGCTTGCCAACTTACAGGATTTTCGATTTGTTATTACAAATTTAAGGTTTTCATTTGACTCACCCTCGTACAAGTTACAACAAAAACTTGCAAAGGTTTGCTTCTGCAAGTCGCTTGGCCAAGTCAGTTTCAGGAACTTGTTGAAAGTGTTTGTAGAAGTGTTTTCACGAGAGTCGCGTCGTGAGAAAGTCAAGGGAAGTTTAGTGTCGGCCTAGAAAACAGAGGAGCCGCCACCATTGTTCCATTATAATTATTGAAGGAAAATCGTGACGAAAAGCAAAAGTTTAAGAAAAAAGAAATGTATGGGCGAAGAAATGGATACAGAGGCGCACATATTTATCAAGAAACGCTATTGAATGATCTTGAATCACAGGACTTTACAGATATTAAAAACTTCCCGAGAAAGTCGTATGCAATATAACCCTCCTACCTCTCCGGCTAATTAGGCTTTTCTATATGACCGTGTACCTGAAGTTCCTAATTTGTGGGTAAAGGCATCTACTCCGAAGAGTAATGCAAAACTGAGAGAAGTAGATGAAGTTATAACCGAATCGCCACAGCTCAGAACTTTAGCAATGACGATTAGAACCAAAGTTCGCTTAACTTTATATATTCTTATTACGTAAACCAGTTTTTAATTAACGGTAGTTAGTGGACAATTTGGAAAACAGGTTTTCAAAGTATGTCCTTAATGAAAATAACTAACGGTCGCCAGTTTCTCACCGAAACAAGATTACACTACTGGCCATTAAAATTGCTACACCAGGAAGATTACGTGCTACAGACGCGAAATTTAACCGACAGGAAGAAGATGCTGAGATATGCAAATGATTAGCTTTTCAGAGCATTCACACAAGGTTGGCGCTGCTGGCGGCACCTGCAACGTGCTGACATGAGGAAAGTTTCCAACCGATTTCTCATACACAAACAGCAGTTGACCGGCGTTCCCTGGTGAAACGTTGTTGTGATGCCTCGTATAAGGAGGAGAAATGCGTACCATCTCGCGATTGCGGTTTATCGTATCGCGACATTGCTGCTACCGTTGGTCGAGATCAAATGACTGTTAGCAGAATATGGAATCGGTGAGTTCAGGAGGGTAATAACGAACGCCGTGCTGGATCCCAACGGCCTCGTATCACTAGCAGTCGAGATGACAGGCATCTGATCCACATGGCTGTAACGGATCGTGCAGCCACGTATCGATCCCCGAGTCAACAGATGGGGACGTTTGCAAGACAACAACCATCTGCACGAACAGTTCGACGACGTTTGAAGCAGCATGGACTATCAGCTCGGAGACCATGGCTGCGGTTACCCTTGACGCTGCCTCACAGACAGGGGCGCCTGCGATGGTGTACTTAACGACGAACCTGGGTGCACGAATAGCAAAACGTCATTGTGAACGCACATTGGAAGCGTGTATTCGTCATCGCCATACTGGTGTATTACCCGGCGTGATGGTATGGGGTGCCATTGGTTACACATCTCGGTCACCTCTTGTTCGCACTGACGGCACTTTGAACAGTGGACGTTACATTTCAGATGTGTTACGACCCGTGGTTCTGCCCTTCATTCGATCCCTGTGAAACCCTACATTTCAGCAGGATAATGCACGTCCGCATGTTGCAGGTCCTGTACGGACCTTTCTGAATACAGAAAATGTTCGACTGCTGCCCTGGACAGCATATTCTCCAGATCTCTCACCAATTGAAAACGTCTGGTCAATGGTGGACGAGCAACTGGCTCGTCATAATACGCCAGTGACTACTCTTGATGAACTGTGGTATCGTGTTGAAGCTGCAAGGGCAGCTATACCTGTACACGCCATCCAAGCTCTGTTTGACTCAATGCCTAGGCGTATCAAGGCCAGAGGTGGTTGTTCTGGGTACTGATTTCTCAGGATCCGTAATTGCGTGAAAATGTAATCACATGTCAGTTCTAGTATAATATATATGTCCAATGAATACCCGTTTATCATCTGCATTTCTTCTTGGCGTAGCAATTTTAATGGCCAGTAGTGTACATTTTTATTACGTAAACTAGTTTTTAATTAACAGAAATTAGTAGAAAATTTGGGAAAAAGGTTTCCGAAGTATGTCATTTATGAAAGTAACCTACGGTCACCAGTTCTTCACCGGAACGAAAATAATTAAATTGAAACTTAAGTTTATACTCGTAACCAACCTTACGTGATAATGGTTATTGCCGTCATGACGTAGGAACGATACCTAACGCACAGTTTGAAGTACTCCACACAACACGTCGAAGTAGTCAGATAGTAATAAAACAGCTAAGACATACGTCATATTATATTAATTTTCAAAGATCAATTAAAGTAAGTTTGTTTACTGGTTGTGGACAAAAAATTTTTGTTACGTTACTCATTGCAATACTGACTGTCGGAACTGTAGCAAGCAGAAAGACTCTTTGAATTTACTCATGGTGAAGACTGTCATTTACCTAGCAGTTACTCTGATATTTCGTCGTAGTAAAAGTTATAAATTATGCCACAAAATATAAATTAGAACTCTCCTTTGACAGTGAAATTCACTGTACAAGTTATGTGAAGTTTTACTACCAATTTTTTTTATTATGAAAGTTATTCTATTTTTAGCAAACGAATTAATACTGGCTTTTGCATCATTCTGTTTCTGACATTAGTTATACTACAACGAAAGATTTCATTATTACATAGTTGTCCAAAAGTTGGAAAAGTTATGTTTTGATAATCGAATACATTAATATCCACTTCATTTTCAGTTCATTTTCTGATTATCTCGATTCGTACAAAGGGATAGGATGGATACTACTTGGATAATGACTTAGGAAAATTATTTACGTGAAAATATGCACGACAACATTGTTATTGCCGGCCGGGCTGGCCGAGGGGTTCCAGGCGCTTCAGTCTGGAACCGCGTGACCGCTAAGGTCATTAGTCCCCTAGAACGTAGAACTACTTAAACCTAACTAACCTAAGGACATCACACACATCCATGCCCGGGGCAGGATTCGAACCTGCGACCGTAGCGGTCTTGCGGTTCCAGACTGCAGCGCCTTTAACCGCACGGCCACTTCGGCCGGCATATTTCTGGAGTGAGCATTGTGTTCTGCGCATGGTGTCAACATTAGACCAGGACTGTCACGTGTATTCGGGACTTCGCTGTGCGTTTGAAGTTTGAAGTTTATAATATCAAGAGTTTTTGTTGTGTTTCACCGTTTGTTTATACTGTAATAGCGATGGTGAATTACTGTTGTTGCTACGGATGCAAAGAAAAATATGTGAATGGAGGTATAGTAACTTTTCATGGGTACACACCATGTAGCTCTAATTATAGTTATCGTATTACTAAGAGACACTGTATATGTTTAAAAATTTCGAGACGCATTATAATTAAGGCTTGATTCTGTAGACCTATTTTTCTACGATTTTATATACGGCTCGTACAAAAGCTTACAAACAATCGCTTCCTCTCGTAAATTTGCTAGTGGAACAGGAAAGGAAATGGTTAGTTGTTTCAGCAAATACTATCCTCCATGCACTTGTCAGTGACTTGTCGATTATGTATGTAGATTACTCAGTCTTCTATTTGTTTAATAAACTGGGAGCAAGTACGTAAAATGCGTTAAATAAATACTTCGAAGTGTCACCAGTGAGAAGAATTGTGCTTTAGGTCGCAAAAACGAGAAAATAAATACGCAGAAATAGCAGAAAAAAGGACGAATTAGCAGGGATACAATCGCTAATGTGTGGCAAATTCGGTGTTTTTCGGACACTTGCAAAAGTACTAGCGTACTGTCAAGTCGTTTTGCAAGACTATCACAGCAAAAATGTACGTCTGGCTCTGTAATACTATAAAGTGCCGTATCATACCGAAAACTACCAAAAATCGAGTGTATCTGAACTGTGACACCTATCGCAAAGAAGCAGAATGTAATATCACTTGCCCTTAAAAGTTACGTAGCTGGTTTATTCCCGGTATCAAATGGATACTGTTAAAATGTCTGCGCAACATATATAAATAATCCACGACACGTACGAAAAGAATCCGTCTGTACTAGGGATGTAGTGGCATTCTAAATATACAGGGTGCTATACGGACAAACACACGACGTCCCGAAATCACGTGACCAGGCCGGCAATGTATGTTGACAACACAAAATCTGTTCTGCGCATGTGAATACTCACTCCAGAGATATTTACCCTATGCGCACACCCAGCGATAATGCATTTACAATTTATTTCACTCTTTGACAATATCTTTTCCCTGACTAGGTCAGCGTGTCTATGTAAAATGTTAAAATTCCATGTGTACTCTCTTTCTTAAATAACAAACATTTGTAACTTGACAGCATGTTTACAAGAATAATATTCAGTACAACTAATAAAACAAACTTCGCAAAACACGTAGAAAATGTATGACCATCCACAGAGTTGTGGTGTTATAGCAAGTTTCCAATACCTCTTTTCTATTATGCAATCAAAGATTCTCAAATAGGATACAAAAAATTCAACGAGCCCCATCACCAAGAGATGGCCTTTTAATACTTTACAAACAATATTTATAATTTTTATTATAAACTAGCTGAGTACCCAGCGTTGCGTGGGTGTGTATTTATTTCAGTTATAGCAGTCCATCACTTTCCTCCCCCTCTCTCTGTCCATTTCCTTCCGCCCCTCGCTCTACCCATCTGCTACCCCCCCCCCCCCCCCCCCCCCCTCTCGGGTTCATCTCCTCCTCCCCCTCTCTGTCCACTTCCTTCTCTTTTCTTTCTATGTCCATCTGCTTTACCTCCTCCCCCCTGTCCATCTCTCCCCTTCCATTTCTCTATTTCCTACTCTCCGCTCTCTGTGTCGTACAATGATATAATTTTGTAGGTACATCGGCGGCATATGTGGATACTGTCTGCAAAACTTGATGCGAAAAGAGTTTGTGGCAAAGAAGTAATAAATAAACGTCATACAAAACGTGGCAATTTCTCATTCACCTCAGTGTTTATGACATATCTCTTGAACTATGTGTGGAACCGTGATATAATTTTATTGGTGCATTTAGCGGCATATGTGGACACTGTATGCGAAACTTCTTGAGAACAGAATTCGTTGCACAAATTTAAACGCCCTGCATGATTGCATGATGCAGCAAGCAGTTTCTCACACATCTCATTGTTTATGACGTCTATCTTCTTGACTATGATAGGTATAGGGAGTTATTATCCCTACAGCGATTATTGCCTGAGAGTAAGGGATATGTATACTAAGCTTTGAAATGGCTCCCGTGGTTTAGATGTGGAAAACACACATACACACACACACACACACACACACACACACACACACACACATATATATATATATATATATATATATATATATATATATATATATATATATGGTGAGTCACCTAACATTACCGCTGGATATATTTCGTAAACCACATCAAATACTGACGAATCGATTCCACAGACCGAACGTGAGGAGAGGGGCAAGTGTAACTGGTTAATACAAACCATAAAAATACGCACGGAAGTATGTTTTTTAACACAAACCTACGTTTTTTTAAATGGAACTCCGTTCGTTTTGTAAGCACATCTAAACATATAAACAAATACGTAATCAGTGCCGTTTGTTGCATTGTAAAATGTTAATTACATCCGGAGATATTGTAACCTAAAGTTGACGCTTGAGTACCACTCCTCCGCTGTTCGATCGTGCGTATCGGAGAGCACCGAATTACGTGGGGATCCAAAGGGAACGGTGATGGACCTTAGGTACAGAAGAGACCGGAACAGCACATTACGTCCACATGCTAACACCTTTTTATTGGTCTTTTTCACTGACGCACATGTACATTACCACGAGGGGTGAGGTACACGTACACACGTGGTTTCCGTTTTCAATTACGGAGTGGAATAGTGTGTGCCCCGACATGTCAGGCCAATAGATGTTCAATGTGGTGGCCATCATTTGCTGCACACAATTTCAATCTGTGGCGTAATGAATGTCGTACACGCCGCAGTACATCTGGCGTAATGTCGCCGCAGGCTGCCACAATACGTTGTTTCATATCCTCTGGGGCTGTAGGCACATCACGGTACACATTCTCCTTTAATGTACCCCACAGAAAGAAGTCCAGAGGTGTAAGATCAGGAGAATGGGCTGGCCAATTTATGCGTCCTCCACGTCCTATGAAACGCCCGTCGAACATCCTGTCAAGGGTCAGCCTAGTGTTAATTGCGGAATGTGCAGGTGCACCATCATGCTGATACCACATACGTCGACGCGTTTCCAGTGGGACATTTTCGAGCAACGTTGGCAGATCATTCTGTAGAAACGCGATGTATGTTGCAGCTGTTTGGGCCCCTGCAATGAAGTGAGGACCAATGAGGTGGTCGCCAATGATTCCGCAGCATACATTTACAGTCCACGGTCGCTGTCGCTCTACCTGTCTGAGCCAGCGAGGATTGCCCACGGACCAGTAATGCATGTTCCGTAGATTCACTGCCCCGTGGTTTGTGAAACCCGCTTCATCGGTAAACAGGTAGAACTGCAACGCATTCTCTGTTAATGCCCATTGACAGAATTGCACTCGATGATTAAAGTCATCACCATGTAATTGCTGATGTAGTGACACATGAAACGGGTGAAAGCGGTGACGATGCAGTATGCGCATGACACTACTTTGACGCAGTCCACCGGCTCTCGCAATGTCCCGTGTACTCATGTGTGGCTTCATGGCAACAGCAACTAACACACCAACTGCACCCGCTTCTCCTGTGACGGGCCTGTTATGGTCCCGTTTGCGTGCTACGACCATACCTGTTGCATACAGTTGGCGGTAGATGTTTTGCAATGTGCGGCACGTTGGATGCTCTCTGTCCGGGTACCGTTCTGCATACACCCTGCAGGCTTCAGCTGCATTTCGTCGACACTCGCCATAGATGAGTATCATCTCCGTCTTTTCAGAGTTCGAATACACCACGGTCACAGTTCCTACAACACTACACTATCACAGACGTCTGGTAAGACGGTGTACTACAGTTGGTCTGCGTGCGGAGACGAAAGCAGAATAACAATAGCAGCAAGCGCTACATGCGGACATTGCGACAGCTAGACCAAACCACAACAGTGCACTACAGCCACACTCATAAACACGGTCGTCATCGTAAACATGTCCCTGCAGATGCTGCTCGCCAACCGTGGCCCGTATTTGTTACAACACCTAACTGAACGTCGGAGGTTTCAAGCGTCAACTTTAGGTTACAATATCTCCGGATGTAATTAACATTTTACAATGCAACAAACGGCACTGATTACATATTTGTTTATATGTTCAGATGTGCTAACAAAACTAACGTGGTTCCATTTAAAAAAAACGTAGGTTTGTGTTAAAAAACATACTTCCGTGCATTTTTGTATGGTTTGTATTAAACAATTGCACTAGCCCCTCTCCTCACGTTCGCTCTGTGGAATCGGTTCGTCGGTATTTGATGTGGTTTACGAAATATATCCAGCGGTAACGTTAGGTGACTCACCCTGTATATTATTCACAATGCACAGTTCTAATTTATAGCTTGTGGCATAATTTATAACTTTTATTACAAAGAAATATCAGGCTAAGTGCAAGGTAAATGACAGTCCTTGACAATGAGTAAATTCAAATAATCTTTCGGCTTGCTACAATTACGGCAGTCAGTATATATGGTGATTCACGAAGACAAGCAAATATTTTAATATCTTATTCTACAAGCAAAACTAAAGAAAAAAGTTCATATAAACATAGGTGCGCAAATTTTTAATTACGGAGTTATGGCTACTAAAATATTTTGCCTCAAATTTAGCAACTTCGCTAGTATGAAGTCATCGCAAAACTGTACGTGGTTAAAGTAAAGCACGATTTACATTTATTTTATTGTTATTGGTCAGGTGAATCTTATAAAACACGTCTCACACGTCTATCTGCAGTAGTTTTCCAGAACATCCAGAGAAGCGAAATGTAATGTGAGGAGGGCTATGCGACAGGCATTCAATGAATTCGAAAGTAAAGTTCTGTGTACTGACTTGGCAGAAAATCCTAAGAAATTTTGGTCTTACGTCAAAGCGGTAGGTGGATCAAAACAAAATGTCCAGACACTCTGTGACCAAAATGGTAATGAAACAGAGGATGACAGACTAAAGGCCGAAATACTAAATGTCTTTTTCCAAAGCTGTTCCATAGAGGAAGACTGCACTGTAGTTCCCTCTCTAGATTGCCGCACAGATGACAAAATGGTAGATATCGAAATAGACGACAGACCTGGATATTCAGTTTTCCCGGAGACGGATAGGTTGTAGAAGTCCGGTTGTGTGGCTACAGCGCTCCTCTTGTTTAAGTCCATTATATTTCTGTCTTTGAGGACATGTGTAGGCAATAGCAACCTAGCATATCTCAGAGGACTTTTTACGTTTGTGCCCGCGTGCTGGTACATCAGGAACGGGTGAAGCGGCTAACAGCTCATCCCGCAACGGGCGGTCAATACACTGAGCCCATACTGCAGCCTTTACGTGTTATCGCCGCCATTTGTCTCGTTCTCTACAAAATATGGCTAGACTCCAGAGTAAATAAAGCGATGCCGACATGAAAGAAAACAATTTTTTCTCTGTCTAACTCACTGTTTGGCATGCCATTTGACCCCTTCCATCTGAAAATTACAAGTTTCATTCAAGATGGCTGTTTCTGGAATATCTGCCATATTGGTAAAATAGCCTCACCGGTTTTCTTCATCTCCCATTAATTCACTTAACATACCTGATAATCCATCTATTTTTGTTTTGGAAGGTTGGTTCTGGACAAACGTACCACCCTGTAGAACTTTGGGTGTTTGCTGAGAGCGGGATGTTGTCAGACCTGCACTGGCCATGGGAATAACAATTTATCAAAGCGTTGGCGTGTGTTAGAAGGGAAACTCCATATCCAAGATTGTGAAAGCACTAGGCGTTTCAGGTGGCAGCGTTTTAGTGTGTACCACAAGAACGTAGAGTAGATGAGAGCAACGTGCCAAAGTCAACTGTCGCGGGAAGTACGTCTTGATGACATGTGTCGTCGTTGACTATTGCGGATAGGAAGAGCGGATAGTCAACTCTACCTAGGGAACAACTACTAACGGTTGTTGCGTGAGTTGGGAGTGACAGCAAATACTACAGGCAAACTGGTGCGCAGCATGGACTCACGGTTGTGCTTTAAATCGGTTACTAAATCATTCTCTTCTTTAGTGCTCCATAGTAGCCTCCGAGGCATACACGGTCTTCCGCAGATGAGTTTTAATACACTCCTGGAAATTGAAATAAGAACACCGTGAATTCATTGTCCCAGGAAGGGGAAACTTTATTGACACATTCCTGGGGTCAGATACATCACATGATCACACTGACAGAACCACAGGCACGTAGACACAGGCAACAGAGCATGCACAATGTCGGCACTAGTACAGTGTATATCCACCTTTCGCAGCAATGCAGGCTGCTATTCTCCCATGGAGACGATCGTAGAGATGCTGGATGTAGTCCTGTGGAACGGCTTGCCATGCCATTTCCACCTGGCGCCTCAGTTGGACCAGCGTTCGTGCTGGACGTGCAGACCGCGTGAGACGACGCTTCATCCAGTCCCAAACATGCTCAATGGGGGACAGATCCGGAGATCTTGCTGGCCAGGGTAGTTGACTTACACCTTCTAGAGCACGTTGGGTGGCACGGGATACATGCGGACGTGCATTGTCCTGTTGGAACAGCAAGTTCCCTTGCCGGTCTAGGAATGGTAGAACGATGGGTTCGATGACGGTTTGGATGTACCGTGCACTATTCAGTGTCCCCTCGACGATCACCAGTGGTGTACGGCCAGTGTAGGAGATCGCTCCCCACACCATGATGCCGGGTGTTGGCCCTGTGTGCCTCGGTCGTATGCAGTCCTGATTGTGGCGCTCACCTGCACGGCGCCAAACACGCATACGACCATCATTGGCACCAAGGCAGAAGCGACTCTCATCGCTGAAGACGACACGTCTCCATTCGTCCCTCCATTCACGCCTGTCGCGACACCACTGGAGGCGGGCTGCACGATGTTGGGGCGTGAGCGGAAGACGGCCTAACGGTGTGCGGGACCGTAGCCCAGCTTCATGGAGACGGTTGCGAATGGTCCTCGCCGATACCCCAGGAGCAACAGTGTCCCTAATTTGCTGGGAAGTGGCGGTGCGGTCCCCTACGGCACTGCGTAGGATCCTACGGTCTTGGCGTGCATCCGTGCGCCGCTGCGGTCCGGTCCCAGGTCGACGGGCACGTGCACCTTCCGCCGACCACTGGCGACAATATCGATGTACTGTGGAGACCTCACGCCCCACGTGTTGAGCAATTCGGCGGTACGTCCACCCGGCCTTCCGCATGCCCACTATACGCCCTCGCTCAAAGTCCGTCAACTGCACATGCGGTTCACGTCCACGCTGTCGCGGCATGCTACCAGTGTTAAAGACTGCGATGGAGCTCCGTATGCCACGGCAAACTGGCTGACACTGACGGCGGCGGTGCACAAATGCTGCGCAGCTAGCGCCATTCGACGGCCAACACCGCGGTTCCTGGTGTGTCCGCTGTGCCGTGCGTGTGATCATTGCTTGTACAGCCCTCTCGCAGTGTCCGGAGCAAGTATGGTGGGTCTGACACACCGGTGTCAATGTGTTCTTTTTTCCATTTCCAGGAGTGTATTTCGAATGGTATACAAGCATATGTTCCTGGCTTCGCCGTGATGAGCACGAGAACAACGAAGTTCGCATTTTCATATTACCAACCAATGAAGACATTTGTACAAAGGGTATATGGGCCATGAAGCAGTATCATTCCGTTCCTAGTAAACGTTCTGCGGAAAGCAGTTTCATTTATAACCGTTTATAGGTGTCAATAATTTGACGAAAGTATTCGTATTTGTAAGTTTGAATTCGGTTCAAGGAAGTTTCAGAAAACATTTCTTCATTTGTTTTTTTGTTATTTTTTTTCGAAATGCATCAAGTAGATCGGAAAATTATTACTTTAAAAGAAAATAATTGAAAAGAGAAAATAAAAAAGCTGTGTGAAATTTTAGTTACTAGACTCTTATCGCTGCCTCTAGATATAATTTTCCAGCCGGGTCGACGATTTTCTTCACTCGGGGTCTGGATGTTTTTGTTGTCCTAGCCATTTCACCTCACCTTCGTCGGTGCGCAAGTCGACGAAGTGTCGTCGAATAGGACTTGTTCCAGGCGACCGAATTTCCCAGGATGGGGTTTCCAGGCCGATACTGACATACGATATTTTTTTGCTTTTAGTTCGTCACATTTGTGGCTACTTAGCTCACGGCAAACACCTTATACTGTCAGTTTATATGAAGTGGGGATTTTGTGTCCGTACTCATATGACTCATAAGATTTAGAATAAATGCAATGTATTACTCTTCCTTTAATTTTGTGCTGTTACTACAATGCGTAGTATTCCCACATACATTTTTTGTTTGTGAGTCATGTGTTTGTATTGCTTGTTCGATCAGAGCCAAGCTGACTGTCTTTTATTCACGTGCACGAATGCCAGCATCTGCTGGCTATTCCCAGATAAACCTCTTAGAGTTCTAATAGTCCGATTGGTAGTTATCTGATGTGCATACTTCTACACCAAATTTATGGTAGTTTAAGCTATACAAATACCTAGTATTCTTAGCACATACCTTAGACTGTTGTTTGTTGTTCTTACATGTTGAAGTACAGCTTTACTGTGCTTTCATTTTTTATCGTTCTAGCTTCTGTTCGTAGTATAAAGTCATTGCGTATGTTTAGATGTTAGCTTTCGGTGGTGGCTTGGATGCTAGTACTTCTTGCTTCCCGTTAATACTTCAAACATGTTAGTTAACCTCTTGCTGTACGGTGTTCATGTAGAATTCAAAACAACTTTTTAATTACCATTAAAATTGATGCTATCTGCTGTTACTGTTTCCTTCTCAGTTGGCTACGTATTCTCGCGTTGCCTTTCAACCACTGAATAGTTTTCTATCAACAGCAAATTTTACTACCACTGGGTGTTAGATAAGTCATTTTTAATGTGACGCATAAGATAAAACGTAGTCTTCGCCTTTTTACTATTATTGTGTTTGCTGGGACATGTTTGCATATTTTCGGGTAGATGATATGAGGCAGCTATTTTCAGGGGAGTGTTTGGTGCGATGAGAATGTTTTGTATACATTTTTCTTGAGATGTTACCGCTTAGGATCTTTTGTTTTTCGTGCTTATTTGATAATGGAGGGACTCTGGTTGGGAAGTTTTCAGTTTTTCGAGGTCTGCAGCTTCTAAATTGAAAAAGCATAACACTGAGAGAGTACTTTGGTTACAAGCAAGCTATTTATGCATTCACAGTAGATTTTATGAGGCACACATATGTGTTTTAACTTATTTAATAAAACAGTCGTGGTCGCATATAAGTTGTTAATTTTTATTTTTAGATGACAAGTTTTTATCTTCTAAAGAGGCCATTATCATATCTACATTCTTTGATGACCCTGGGAGTCGCTGGGATGGAGCAGGTTCGTGCATGCTGGCGTGATCTCCACGCCGGTACGGATGGGCCCGCTCCACCCCAGCGACTCCCAGGGTCGTCAAAGAATGTAGATATGATAATGGCCTCTTTAGAAGATAAAAACTTGTCATCCAAAAATAAAAATTAACAACTTATATGCGACCACGACTGTGTTTACTAAGTAAATCATAATATTAGTATACGAGTATGTCGCTGTTTTCCTGGAACAGTGTTCCAAAATATTTTATATCTGTGTTCCGTTGTGCTCAGAGCTTTTACGACTGTGGTTTAATGCTATTGGGTCAGTTTCATTATGCCACAGCATCTTCAAAACTGTATACGTGAGTGGCCTTAAATCCAATATTTTGTATATTATTACTGAATCACTTACTTTCATTATTCTCATTTTTACGTGCAACATTTTAAATTATGCTGCTCTTGAAACTTCCTGGCTGATTAAACCTGTGTGCCGGACCGAGACTCGAACTCGGGACCTTTGCCTTTCGCGGGCAAGTGCTCTACCAACTGAGCTACCCAAGCACGACTCACGCCCCGTCCTCACAGCTCCACTTCTGCCTGTACCTCGCCTCCGTCGTGCTTGGGTAGCTCAGTTGGTAGAGCACTTGCCCGCCAAAGGCAAAGGTCCCGAGTTCGAGTCTCGGTCCGGCACACAGTTTTAATCTGCCAGGAAGTTTCATGATAGCGCACACTCCGCTACAGAGTGAAAATCTCATTCTGGAAATATGCTGCTCTTCTTATTCTTCTTTTTCAGACTATCTTAATCCATTGTCGGATATAGCATCCTCCAAGTGTTTATTTTATGTTCGTTTTTGAGTCAGCTTGTACCATCGTGTTCCAGTCACCAGCTTCACGTCAAGTCATCTCTTTAGGGGTCTACAGTGGTTGTATTCTGGTCCCCTGATCTCCAGTGAAGAGAAGTTTTCCAATTTTCCCACAGTCCATGATAAACTTCCTCACAATGCTGTATTCTACAAATGTATTATCAGAAGCTTCTTTCGCAAATTAATGCCGACATTTGATACTAGTAGACTTCTGGTCAGAACTCTCTCCTACGCTAGTCTGCTTGTTATGTCGTCTTTACTTGGGCATTCATGTGCTGTTTTGCTTTCAAAATAGCAGAACTCCATTACTTCGTCTACTTCATGGTCTCCAAGTTTGATGTCAAATTCATAGCTAATCCTACATCTGCTGCTCCTCATTACTTTCGTCTTTCTTCGATTTTTTTCTCAGTCCATAGTGTTTGCTCATTAGACTGGTCATTTCACTAAACAGGCACTGAAGGTACAAGACCATTGCCATAGTCCTGTATATGGTCGTAGTTTCAGGCGTAACCTAAAGTGCTTGGCGTCATACCCGAAATGCAAAGCCTTGGTTTCTTGGTGGCTCTGATGGTGCGGCCACAAAACAAATCACGTGGCTCTTCACTACTGAAGAAACCATACCATCCAGAACCACCTCCTCACTGTGGGGCACAGAATCAACCGTTCAACCCGTGTATCCTTGATTACAACGCAACAGATGGCGCAAAGACAAACACGAGAATAGAAATAAATATATCAGAAACAGATGGACCCCACTTCTCAACAAGGTATCATTCCAAAAAATTTTACCGAGCGAGATGGCGCAGTGGTCAGCACACTGGACTCACATTCAGGAGGACGACGGTTCAAACCCGCGTTCAGCCATTCTGATCTAAGTTTTCTGTGAGTTCCCTAAATCGCTTCAGGCGCATGCCGGGATGGTTCCTGCGAAAGGGCACGGCCGGTTTCCTTCCCCATCCTTCCCTAATCCTATCGGACCGATAACCTCGCTCTTTGGTCCCTTACCCCAAACCAATCAACCAACCAAAAAATTTTGCCAGGTGGCTGGGCAGCCACGCCATAGGTCGACAAAGTTTTCGGAGTAGCCAATACCACGACTCATTTCAACCATTATATCGCCGAAATTTATTGCTGCTCGTTACCATGAAGGTATCTGGCACCAGTTGCTCCTAGGAGTAGCTCCACCGCATCGCCTGTCTACCATAAAGCGCGTCCCGGTTTAACAAGTGGAGCTCATCGGAGGCCTCTGTCGAGCGCAGCGCCAGCCTTTGAGTGCCACCAGAGCGAGCCTAACGAGTTTCGGTGGCAGGGCCAGAGAATGGACTGCGCAAAGCGTGACTGACTGATGACTTCCGTCAAGTGGAGAATGGTGAACTTGGAACTAACGTGCAGGACGCTCTTGTAGCAGATTCAAAGGTAATCACACACATAAGGAAAATTTCAAAACAATCCAAACGTTCTATACTACTACACACTGTGTGTGTTCGAATACAGGAGTTATTTTACCCATGGGGTCTTTATTATCGGTTGCGTTTCCGGTTGGTTCAACAATGAACGGATCCAGTTGTGTATTGAATAAGACCACTATAACAAAATGTACTCTGTACAACGATAAACCAGTCCAAAGTTGCAAATTTCTCTTTTTTCTATAAACTCGATGGGTGCCATTTTCAAATCATCCTAAAGGGCAGAAAAGCAAATTTACCCTCATGCACAATACAGGTACTACCATATTTTAAGTACTTGCCAAAAATACAGAGCATACGTTTCAAGACTTACGTAACATAGTCAAAAATCGTATATCCGAAAATGCAAAAACCACGTCAGAAACTAGTTAGACTTAGGTCATGTTTCTCACAAATTATGTCTATAAACAAAAAAATCCGTTTCATTAAGAAAGTACTCGTTCACATCACTGAGACACTGAACGTGGTATTTACACCATTCAGCACATAGTTTATTAAGACAAGTTTTCTCTCTGTTTGATGCCACAATAATGACGAATTTTTTTTGTACTACTTTATACCTACGATAGATCCATATCTGCACTAAGCCATTATCAAGCGAATTCTGCAAAGTGAACAAGGAAACACATGAGTTCCGTAATATAATTTTGCTTATAAAGTGGGACAATAACTTGGATAGCTAACTTCTGCAAAACAGCCGATGATAATACAATATCTTTGTAGATGAGTATACTGAACAAAATTGTATTACAAAATATCTGTTTGTGGCTTAGACAATGACATTCTAGTACTAATATCAAGTATCAATGCTGAGGAGGATGAAAAATCTTCTTAATTTGAGTTCATGAGGGTAGAAAATAAACCAAAAATTGAGTACTTTAGAAACTGTGTAAGGATTAGAATTTGACATGTGTTTACCGTGCCTACAAAACCAAAGTATAATACCTTTACTTATTAATTATACCCTCCCTTCTTTGAAAATTTCCCTCCAAACTAACCGCCTATACCAAATTCTACGAAAAGTCATAGCTATAGAAGGAATTAAGCTGTTAACCTGTAAGACACAAATACAACCTTGCTAGCCCAGATGTTTGTATTGCAGCTCATTACAAGAAACCTTGCTGTTGTTTACTACAAGAAATATTATAGAATACTGAAGAAAGTAGCCCAGATAATGAAGGAAATTTACTATACGAAGCAGATTACCACAAATAAAGACAATTTGGAATATAATGAAAAAGCAGACTGGCAGTACTAGTGATGAAGAGGAATAGATAGGTTTATGAATACTTCAACAGGCGTGTCTAGCATAGCAAAACTCCTCAGCAAACGCTTTATATTTATGACTTACGGGACGTGATTGTCAAGCGCATTAAATGTTGCCCTATAACCCCTCTGACCATTCTTCACAAGTATCTCTAGTAACAAGGATTTGACCCTCACTTCCCCTGATGTATTAATGACTGTCATAAAACGTTTAAACTTAAAAATTATGTTGGTTATGGTAAAATACCAATAAAGTAAATTAAAAATTGCTACTCCAGGACTGTAACATCTTAATTCATTTTTGAAACCAATTACTTAGCTATGAGACATGAAATATATTATTATTAGTGAAACATATAACAAAATATATAAATTAATTGCATTAAACTTCAGGTCGAATTAATTTTTCCCTGCATTATCGACAACTTTAGACAGGTTACCGTATAAGCATATAACTACAAATAATGTAATGATAAAGTCAAAAATTAAATTTCTGAAGTGTTTTGATGTTGTGAAAGCTGTTAATGCAGACAGTAGAAATGCAATAATTTAATTAGACACGATAAACAACAGACTGTCAGAAAAAATGAGTGATCTGTCAAAATTATTTCACTGGATAAATCACTGGTAAATCAAATTATCGAACCACAGGAAATTCTGCGAAATGGTTCATCTACATTTACATCTACATCTACATGGATACTCTGCAAATCACATTTAAGTGCCTGGCAGAGGGTTCATCGAACCACCTTCACAATTTTCTATTAGTCCAGTCTCGTACAGCGCGCGGAAAGAGTAAACACCTATATCTTTCCGTACGAGCTCTGATTTCCCTTATTTTATCGTGGTGATCGTTCCTCCCTATGTAGGTCGGTGTCAACAAAATATTTTCGCATTCGGAGGAGAAAGTTGGTGATTGGAAGTTCGTGAAAAGATTCCGTCGCAACGACGTCCAGCCCAAATCCTGTATCATTTCTGTGACACTCTCTCCCATACTTCGCGATAATGCAAAACGTGCTGCCTTTCTTTGAACTTTTTCGATGTACTCCGTCAGTCCTATCTGGTAAGGATCCCACACTGCGCAGCAGTATTCTAAATGAGGACGGACAGGCGTAGAGTAGGCAGTCTCCTTAGTAGGTCTGCTACATTTTCTAAGTGTCCTGCCAGTAAAACGCAGTCTTTGTTTAGCCTTTTCCACAACATTTTCTATGTTTTCCTTCCAATTTAAGTTGTTCGTGAGTGTAAAACCTAGCTATTTAGTTGAATTTACGTCTTTTAGATTAGACTGGTTTATGGTGTAACCGACGTTTAACGAGTTCCTTTTAGTACTCATGTGGATGACCTCCCACTTTTCGTTATTTAGGGTCAACTGCCACTTTTCGCACCATTCACATATCTTTTTTAAATCGTTTTGTAGTTTTTTTATCTTCTGATGACTTTATTAGTCATTAAACGACAGCGTCATCTGCAAACAACCGAAGACGGCTGCTCAGATTGTCTCCCAAATCGTTTATACAGAAGAGGAACAGCAAAGGGCCTATAACACTACCTTGGGGAACGCTAGAAATCACTTCTGTTTTACTCGATGACTTTCCGTAGACTACTGCGAACTGTGACCACTCTAGCAGGTAATTACAAATCCAGTCACATAACTGAGACGATATTCCATAAGCACGCAATTTCACTACGAGCCGCTTGTGTGTACAGCGTCAAAAGCCTTCCGGAAATCCAGAAATACGGAATCGATCTGAAATCCCTTGCCAGTAGCACTCAACCCTTCATGTGAATAAAGAGCTAGTTGTGTTTCACAGGAACGATGTTTTCTAAACCCATGTTGACTGTGTGTCAATAGACCGTTTTCTTCGAGGTAATTCATAATGTTCGAACACAATGTATGTTCCAAAATCCTACTGCATATCGACGTTAACGATATGGGCCTGTAATTTAGTGGATTACTCCTACAATCTTTCTTGAATATTGGTATGACCTGTGCAACGTTCCAGTCTTTGGGCACGGATCTTTCGTCGAGTGAACGGTTGTATATGATTGTTAAGTATGGACCTAATGCGTCAGCATACTCCGAAAGGAACCTAATTGGTATTCAGTCTGGACCAGAAGACTTGCTTTTATTAAGTGATTTAAATTGCTTCACTACTCCGAGGATATTTACTTCTACGTTACTCATGTTGGCAGCTGTTCTCGATTCGAATTCTGGAATATTTACTTCGTCTTCTTTTGTGAAGGCATTTCGGAAGGCTGTGTTTCGTAAGTCTGCTTTGGCAGCACTGTCTTCGATAGTATCTCCATTTCTATAGCACAGAGAAGGCATTGATTCAAATTACATCTAACAGGAAACAAAAGGTCTCAATCAGAAAGGGTCTTGTATTACGCCACTACTCTTCATCAAATGAGAAGTAAGCACAGATGGTGTCTCCGAACGTTTCATTTTAGGAATCTTGCATTTTTCTTGAATGTATTAGAGATGTTTCAACAATAGAATTACCGCATGATAATTTTGTTTTGTTTGTGGATGATATGAACATTACAAACTACAGTAGAACAATTATACACTTAGAACGGGCTGTTAACGAAATTTCCTTGGCTGACACATTTTTCATGTTAGTGACGTTTCAGTAGGAATATTAACTGTGTACACTGATCAGCCAGAATATTATGAGCACCAACCTTCGATCTATACAACCCCGTACAGGCCATAGCAGCGCCACCTAGTGAGGAATGACGGCTAGTCAGACACACCCACGGTGCGAGCGTGCTGTCCGTGTATATAGAATAGGGAAAGCAAGCAATCTGAGTTTGACCGAGGGCCGATTGTGATGGCCCCTATGCTCGGCACAAGTATTTCGGAATCTGTACGACCTGTTGTGTCTTCTAGGAGTGCTGTGGTGAGTGCCTTCAACACATGGTGAAACCAAAGTGAAACAATGTCCAGACATCGTGGGGCTGGTCGACCACCCCTCATTACAGATGCCATACGTCGTTGGCTGGGCAGACTGGTAAAACAGGACGGGGGGCGAACTGTGGTGGAACTAATATCAGACATGAATGCGGGGACTCACCGAACACTCCTAACGGTGGGCCTGTGCAGCCGACGACCCACGGATGTGCCAATGTGAACATCACGACATCAGCAACTACGACTGATATTTACACGTGATCATCGGCACTGGACGTTGGCACAATGGTAGAGCGTTGCATGATTTGATGAAGCCATATACCTGTTTGATCATGCCGTTGGGAGAGCAGGAATCCGTCGTATTCCAGAGGAACAGCTGCTTGACATCTGTACTGTTGGACAGAGACAAAGTGGCGGCGGCTCCATTATGCTCTGGGGAACATCCACGTGGGTATCGATTTATCCAATAGAGCTCGTGCAAGGTACCATGACGGCCAAGGACTGTCGTACACTGCTTTCACTCCGTGTACACCACTTCATGACGATCTTGTTTCCCAACGGCAGTGGTATTTTTCAGCAGGATAATGCGCGATGTCACAAGGCCAAGAGTGTGATGGAATGATTCGAGGAACACACTGGCGAGTTCCATTTGATGTGCTGGCTCCCCAACTCATCAGAGATGATCCCAATCGAACACATCTGGGATGTGATTTACCGTGGTGTCAGAGCTCATCGCCCCCCTACCAGGAATTTACGAGAATTGGGTAACTTGTGTGTGCAGATGTGATGCCAACTCCCTCCAGCGACCTACGAAGGCCTCACTGCTTCCATGCCTCGACACTTCGCCGTTGGTATCCGTGTCAAAGGTGGACACACAAGTTATTAGGGAGGTGGTCTTAAAGTCCTGGATGATCAGTGTATATTTCAAAGGATTTTAAGTCTAAAGTTAGAAAGAGCTGTTAACCGCATTGTCATGAGGATCAATAAATCGCTTCTGTCTACTCCACTTCAATCAAATCTTGAAAAACAAAAATGAAAGGTGGCTCTCACTTCATGCGCTTCTGAACCTTAAGGAGATTTCTGTCTAATAAAATCTTAAATGCAAATAGAAGGGGTTGACAGGTTGAAGTAATGAGATTACAGTTTTATACAGGTGGTGTGTTTCTAATATACTTCCATTGTAATAATGTGATGTGTGTAAGTAGGGTTTGTGGACTGTTTGTTTTGACAGTGCTTGGCTGCAATAGCGTAGTAATTATTTTATGGACACTAGCCTACGTCCTAATTAAAATTTATATGGTAAACTGAAACAGTATGGCCAGGGAGAATAAACAAAAGGTTATAATAAGGCTCGATTTTGTCGCCGCTGCTGTTCAATATATTTACATGAAACCCACATCTGATGTTTTGTCCAGGTGTTAAAGTATTGCAGTATGCATCAGATTTATGTTTTTATTCTGCTAGGTATAGTTTTACCGGCAATGTGTCATATCGCCTCATAAATCAGCTGTGTAGGTCTATACTAGACATAGGCTTAACAGACTAAGAAACGTATTATAGCCCTTTATATTACCAGTCAAAAAGATGATCAGGAACTTAGGGCGTTACAGCGATCATATTAAGCAAGAAATTTAAAAAATATTGCAGGTGTCACAAATATCTTTCGTGTTGTGACAGGCGTTTGTAGGATAACTGATCCGAGAATCTGCTTTAAAGCACGTTTTACACGAATAAATTTCTGGTCAAAATCGACTAATCAAAGGGCGTGCACATTTTGTACTTGTGTGTAAATCAGCGGCCAACCACGACGGATGTCTGACGTCAGTGAACTAACGATTGTGACGAGTGTGGAGTGTGTATCGAGGGGGAGCTCGTCTGCCTGACATTCAATAACGCCGTACTCGGTACTATGTAATTGTGCTCATTCATCAATCACCATTCCAAAATTTGCCGTTCTTTTGAGTCACCCTGTATTATGAAGTGACACCTGACGATCGCCTATGTACCATAAGGACTAGTCAGGGCGCGATAGAACAAAAACTTTCATCGATCTCACAAATTTAAAGGGAGACACTATGTCGCAATAGTACCTGATCTTCCATCTTACAGCAGAAAACTTAGTGACAACGACGCGAATTCGATTTAATCACGAGAGACATCTCTGCCGCCTCGTGATGTTCTCACCATCAACTGAATGTGCGGCAGTGAGGGAGATGTTACATTTTCTTCGGCTGCGACAGTAGATATCAGAAGATACTAATGCAGCGTCTGATGCCTCTGGTAATGCATTACCAACGAAGGTTTTAACTCTTTTAGGGACAAAACACGTAAAAGCGTATAAACGCTTGTACGAATTTATAGCAGAGAGAAATAAGAATACAGGAAAAGTCTTAAACGTGGCCACGATTCAGCAACTGTATAAATTTGAAGAGATTTAAGAAATCAGCCAGCCAGTAGCAAATCAAAGGCTTATATAGTCCTTGACGTAGGTTTCGATGTTTATAAAAATATCTTCAGACGGAGTGGTAATTGTTACGATACACGGTGGTAAATTACGTTACGCTCGGCTTCAGTTAATGTAACTTACCACCATGTGCTGTAACAAGGCCCACTCCTCCTGAAGAAGACATTTTTTCTAAATGTCGAAACATAGGTCAAGGGCTATATAAAACTTTGGTCTCAAACTGGTTGGCTGGTTTTTTCAACCTCTTCATACAGGAAATGGGATGTTTTACTTTTCTACGTTGTTGTGATCTTCAGTACAGAGTGGTTTGTTGCAGCTCTCCATGCTACTTTATTCTGTGCAAACTTCATCTCCTAGTAACAACTGCAACCTACATCCTTCTGAATCTGCTTAGTGTATTCATCTCTTGGTCTCCCCTGCCATTTTTATCCTCCACGCTTCCCTCCAGTATTAAACTGGTGATTCCTTGATGCCGCAGAATGTGTCTTCTAGTCAAGTTGTGCCACAAATTACTCTTCTCTCCAGTTCTGTTCAGTACCTCCTCATTAGCTAAGTGATCTACCCATCTAATCTTCAGCATTCTTCTGCAGCACCACATTTCGAAAGCTATTCTCTTCTTCTCTAAACTACTCATCGATCATGCTTCACTTCCATACGTGACTACACTCCACACAAATACTTTCAGGAAACAGATCCTGACACTTAAATCTATACTCGATGTTAAAAAATTTCTCTTCTTCAGAAAGGCTTTTCTTCCCATAGCCAGTCTATATTTTATATCATCTCTACTTCGACCACCATCAGTTATTTTGCTCCCCAAATAGCAAAACTCATCTACTACTTTAAGTGTCTCATTTCCTAATCTAATTTCCTCAGCATCACCTGATTTAATTTGGCTGCATTCCATTATCCTGGTTTTGCTTTTGTTGATGTTCGCGTTATATTCTCCTTTCAAGAGACTGTCCATTCCGTTCAATTGCTCTTCCAGGTCCTTTGCTGTCTCTGACAGAATTACAATGTCATCGGCAAACCTCAAAGCTTTTATTTCTTCTCCATGAATTTTAATTCCTACTCCAAATTTTTTCCTTTGCTTTCTTTATTGCTTTCTCAATATACAGATTGACTAACATCTGGGACAGGCTACAACCATATCTCACTCCCTTCGCAACCACTGCTTCCCTTTCATGCCCCCCCCCCCCCCCTTGACTCTTATAACTGCCATCTGGTTTCTGTACAAATTGTAAATAGCCTTTCGCTCCCTGTATTTTACCCCTGCCACCTTCAGAATTTGAAAGAGAGTATTCCAGTCAACCCTATCAAAAGTTGTAAGTCTACAAATGCAAGAAACGTAGGTTTGCCTTTCGTTAGTCTATCTTCTAAGATAAGCCATAGGGTCAGTATCGCCTCGCGTGTTCCAACATTTCTACAGAATCCAAACTGATCTTTCCCGAGGTCAGTTTCTACCATTTTTCCATTCGTGTGTAAAGAATTCGTGTTAGTATTTTGTACAGTGACTTATTAAACTGATAGTTCGGTAATTTTCACATCTGTCAGCGCCTGATTTCTTTGGAATTGGAATTTGACATGGTACCGCAGCCGTTAGCTGGCATAGACGCCGGGGAAAACAGGCAGCGCAAGAAGGCCAAAATGTTGAATACGTGGAAGTTGTGGGGAGTACGTGCAGGCACCGTTTCTCTAATGAAAGTGTTTTTACCTTTAAAATTTTACAACTTTATTAACTTGATTTTAAAATAGTAAGTGAACATTCGTTATCTTGAACAGAAAGATCAACAATATAGTTTCCTCATGAAAGTTCCTGAAGAACTATTTTAACAGATCAAAGAACAGCTCTCAAAACCAATTTACAACGCTTAAAACTCTAAATCCCCTTTTAAACAAAGGAAAAAAATACAAATTGCATAACGCAAGGTTAAATAAAATATTATAACCCCACATGGCAACACCCAAATTTTGCTAGGTATCACCTGTGATCTCTAAAGGCAATAAAATATTGATCACAAAATTTTAATTAAAACAACAACTTAAAGCAATAAAATCTGGTTACTATAACTTACATTCAAACTCTGTAGTCTCTACGATGCGCACAGTATCACAAAATATTTCCCTTCCTTTTAAACACTTTACACCATAAACCTCCCTGCATGTGGTGCATACTACACCCCCCGAATTATGACAATTACGCATAGATGCTATAATCAACCAGGTATGTAAATCTTTTCCTTCCAAAATAAATCGAAAAACACAAATCAATTCCTAAGCTTAGTGGTTACATCCGTTAAAGTATACAAAACATATCTTTTGATTTCGTAGTGGTCATGCGCTGTTGTGCACCGTGCTCTCCTTCAGTATCACATACGGCACGGGAAAGATATTCCACGATGTACAAAACGTTAACAGAGAGCAATCAACTTACAAAAATTGCATACTGGATTATACGTCGATGTGGTTGCGGCTCACAAATCTTAAAACGGGCGAGGGAGTAGATACGGTACTACTGAACACTTCGACTATACCGCACCTCACGAAACAGCAATACGGTGGGGTAGACAAGAGAAGAGACAAAACAACTGTTGCAAGGCAACCTCAGCAAGGCAGTAAGAAAGTATTTGGGACTTTAAACTCTTGGAAAGGCCACACCAAACCACAGAATAACGTCCCAAGCTAAATTATGAAAATACTATCTGTGATTTCGCCACGACAATAGAACCCTAAAATACCATAAGAAGTGAACTGCAACTAACCCGATTCATCAGCGTCCGACTGAAAAGCTCCACAGTCAATCTTTCCCTTACTACAAACATTTAACTGTACCTCCGAAGTTCACTCGTGGACACTACCAGAGAGTCAGTTACTCGTTATACTGTAACTGTATATAACAGTTTAACACGCTGGTAGTCGACTTAGGTTTCTTAATAAGATAAGCAGTGATTCGGTGCCTCACTTGGATCCACCTTCGATCCAAAACAGTCATTTACTTTAAAGCAGCTATAGAGATGACAATGCCGATATCAACGCCCTCTTCTCAAGCAGCGCTCTAACTGGAGACTGCAGTACCAAAAAATGGCTCTGAGCACTATAGGACTTAACTTCTGAGGTCATCAGTCCCCTAGAACTTAGAACTACTGAAACCTAACTAACCTAAGGACATCACACACATCCATGCCCGAGGCAGGATTCGAACCTGCGACCGTATCGGTCGCGCGGTTCCAGACTGTAGCGCCTAGAACCGCTCGGCCACCCCGGCCGGCACTGCAGTACCGAAGCAAAGTTTGCCCCACTCACAAGTCTGATATTCGCACCATCAAAGTGCACCTTTTTAGAATTCTTATGTTCACGTCATACACCAAACTTACTGTAATTCTTCGTTGGAATCCAAGGGCAGAACCAATAAATCACTTCGCCGGTAGCTGTGGCCGAGCGGTTCTACGCGTTTCAGTCCGGAACCGAACAACTGCTACGGTCGCAGGTTCGAATCCTGCCTCGGGCATGGATGTCCTTAGGTTAGTTAGGTTTAAGTGGTTCTAGGCGACTGATGATCTCAGATGTTAAGTCCCATAGTGCCCAGAGCTATTTGAACCATTTTGAATAAATCACTTGTCAACCCTTTAATGACCACACGATCGCCATCGGGACACCGGCCCTCCACACTAGGATCTTCCAGCCCACGGCGTTGCGTCCCCAACCGACTACTTTCGCGGGGCCCACGGACCAAGCGTCCTTGCCCTCCGACACCGACGTCGCTCCTCACGCACTGTCCAGAGTTAACTCCTAGCAACCCCCCTCTTCCTCGTTCAGTCGCCTCGCGGCGCGCGGGAAGCCAACTCGCCGAAGATATGCGGTGACCTGAGACTCCAGTCCGATCTCGATATTGATATCGCGGCGAATACTGACAAGGGAACCTCCTCATTGTACCCCCCTCAGATTTAGTTATAAGTTGGCACAGTGGATAGGCCTTGAAAAACTGAACACAGATCAATCGAGAAAACAGGAAGAAGTTGTGTGGAACTATGAAAAAAATAAGCAAAATCTACAAACTGAGTAGTCCATGAACAAGATATGCAACATCAAGGAGAGTGTGAGCTCAGGAGCGCCATGGTCCCGTGGTTAGCGTGAGCAGCTGCGTAATGCTAGGTCCTTGGTTCAAGTCCTCCCTCGAGTGAAAAGTTTACTTGCTATATTTTCGCAAAGTTATGATCTGTCCGTTCGTTCATTGACGTCTCTGTTCACTGTAATAAGTTTAGTGTCTGTGTTTTGCGATCACACTGCAAAACCGTGCGATTAGTAGAAAACATTTGATAGCAAGGTCATAGGTCAGCCGATTCCTCCACAGGAAAACATGTCTGATATATTCTATACTACACTGGTGACGGCATGTGCGTCACATGACAGGAATATGTTGTCGACCCACCTAACATGTACACTTGGCGAATGGGATAAAGAGATTCTTCTGCCTTGCCCGATTTAGGTTTTCTTGTGGATGTGATAATCACTCCCAAAAAAGTGATCGCATCGGACGGACGGACAAATAATAATTGTCTGAACATAAAAAACTGAACTTTTCAGTCGAGGGAAGACTTGAACCAAGGACCTCTCATTCCGCAGTTGCTCACGCTAACCACGGGACCATGGCGCTCCAGTGCTCACACTCTCCATGATGTTACCTATGTTGCGCATGGACTACTCAGTTGGTATATTTTGCTTATTTTTTTCATAGTTCTACACAACTTCTTCCTGTTTTCTCGATTGATGGTTCAAATGGTTCAAATGGCTCTGAGCACTATGGGACTCAACTGCTGAGGTCATTAGTCCCCTAGAACTTAGAACTAGTTAAACCTAACTAACCTAAGGATATCACAAACATCCATGCCCGAGGCAGGATTCGAACCTGCGACCGTAGCGGTACGTCTTGCTCACCAGATGGCAGAGTTTTGTCATGGCTTGCTCTCCCAAGGCTATCAGTAGTTCTAATGGAATGTTGCCTACTCCCAAGGCCTTGTCTCGACATGTTTTATGTTATAATATATTACATGGATGATTTGTGCTATCAGTCCTCGTTTCAGATTGAGGAATGGATTACAGTTTTCTTCGGTCATGGACTTATTTTCAGGTTACATGAGTGTAACAGATAATTGTTGCTGTTTAACGCTTTCAGGATGTTACTCGTTTAGGTGTTAAAAAGTCATTCTGAGGCTCGCTGTATACATTTAATAAATTCAAAGGAAGGAAACAGCAAAGACGTTAATAAATATTGGCTTATTTCGTATCTAATATTTCCTAAAATTTATATAGTCGTAAAAATAGGTGTGTTTTGGACAATGTATATTCTCTGATACCTCCAGGAACGCCTCTTCTCGGATTTTAAACAGCAAATCTGCTCGCGATGCAAAACGACTTCATCCATACGAGTCTTACAGCATTTCTGTGGAGTTCTGGCGCTGATTACACAAAGTAGTATTGAACTGCGCAGATTCTTCCTTCATCTGGGGCGATATCATCCGATGCAGACGTTTGTGGATCAAGCAGTGCGTGGTATGTACGGCTTCGTACCCTCGTTTCCTTATTCCAGCTACCGAGTCGTGGGACAGATCTGTTGAGGTTCTGGTTAATGATCCTCATTCTCGGCTACGGGTCGGGAATTCCGGGAGAGCGAACTTCCCGCCGTGTAGTGGTCTCACGGGTGCAGCTGACGCTCATCATCTCCTTTGTTTTCCTTCGCTGAGAATCCATTTCCCTATCCCGGTCAAGCGAAGAATATGTGTACCGGAGAGAGCGGCATTGTGCTGTGCACTCATTTGAAGGGAAACTTATGCAGATGTTTATGTGCGAAAGAAAGAAAGAAAGCAATCGAGAACTACATGTGGCATTCCACACACCATACTGCGCTCCTTTGCAGAAAAGGAATTCTAAAGAATGAGGGACAAGCAGCCGGCCGAAGTGGCCGAGCGGTTCTAGGTGCTACAGTCTGGAACCGCGAGACCGCTACGGTCGCAGGTTAGGATCCTGCCTCGGGCATGGATGTGTGTGATGTCCTTAGGTTAGTTAGGTTTAAGTAGTTCTAAGTTCCAGGGGACTGATGACCTCAGCAGTTAAGTTCCATAGTGCTCAGAGCCATTTGAACCATTTGAAGGGACAAGCAGATCCCTGGCATGTAGCACAAGTTTCAAAAAACGTTTCCGTCTTTCCAAATAAACAATTCACTTATAAAAATATCACTCTTTACTTCCCTTATCTAGGACTTTTTTCTTTTTTTTTTGGGGGGGGGGGGAGGAGGGAGGCGGGGTTGCATTACCTTTCTGACTGGTTTGATGCAGCACTTCACAATTTCCCCTCTGTACGAATCTCCTCCTCTCACAATAAAACGTATAACCACCATTCTCAACTATCTGTTATGTACGCGGGGTACCCGAACTCTGTTGACAAAGTATTGGTTTTTCAGGCAATTTTCTGAGCACTTTACCGTAAGGGGCTCTAGATTTCCAGTGGCTTGTTACAGAGCATGAATGAAATTATGTTTCATTCGGTATGGTATCTTACTTTCCTTTGTGTTCTGACGGTTCCCACTGGATCTCTTTTTTCTTTATGTTTTTCCTTTCCCTGGACATTTTTATATTGTCTTTTTTCGCCGATCTTCTGATGCCCACTATTATTTCGCAGTTATCTTCCTTAGAGATGTATTTTGCTCATCTTCTGTGTATCTTTTCTAGAAGTGTCTCCTGAACTATCTGTTCCACTAAACGCTATCGCACTGTCTACTGCCTCGGAGAAACTCGAATGAAAATCATTGTGCTTCAGCAGTTCAGTATTCCACTTCCTTGTGCGTTAAGTCTACCTGACGATTTTCTGAAGCTCTAGCTTACGCTTTTTTTCATTACTAGGCTATGTTCACACTCTGAATCTCCTCCTGGAATCCAATATCTAAGTTACTAGTCTGTGCCTAATTATGATGTAATGATGCACTACAGCTGGCACATAACTGTTCTTCCTGGCCTTTCCCATGAATTCCTCCTCTTCTTGTGATGTTCTAAAAAAATGATTCAAATGGCTCTGAGCACTACGGGACTTAACATCTGAAGTCATCAGTCCCCTAGAACTTAGAACTACGAACCTGCGACCGTAGCGGTCGCGTGGTTCCGGACTGAAGCACCTAGAAAAGCTCGGCTACAGCGGCCGGCTGATGTTTTAAACGGCATACTATTACTAATGGCAATTCATGCTGGACTCAAGGACTCTTTTCCTCTCTCATCCACGTCATCGAGCCGTATTCTCCTACGATTCTGCCTTTCTCTATCATAGCGTTTCTGTTTGCCATGATTGAGATTCTCACCTTCATTTACTCAATGAGTAACTCATCAATGCCCTCATATATTCTAACTCACCATCTTCAGCTTGTGAATTTTGCATAAACTCCAGAATTAATTTTGCTAACTTGATTTGGTTTCGATTCTGACGAGAATGTTATTGCTGTTCAGAGCAACTCAATCTTTGTCCTACCTTCCTGTTCAAAGTGTATCTTGCTCTCTCAATACAATTTCTTGGTGCTGTTAATGTCTCTTCATATTTCATCTCTATTTTCTTTCCAATTACTTCCCTGAAGCATACTTTATCGAGTTCCGAGATTCGCAATTCCCCTTTCCGCATGTTTTAGGTTTTCTACTACATTTAGGCTTATTGACGTTTCTCGCCCCAATTCATAGGAAGTTTCCCTTTCCTTAGTTTTTTTCCAATTTTTCTCTCCCAATCTCCGTTGTCAGTACCTTCCTGAAAATCTGAATGGGTGACTAATCTGGAATCTTTTGTCAATGGAGATATCACATGACTTCAAAATATCCACGGGTGTACTACCGGTCTATTCACCCAGGAACATTGTCGAATGTGAGCATTTGGCAGTATGGATATTATGGTGTGGGGAGGCATAATGCTGCATATACGTTAAGATCTCCAAATCTTCGAACACTTTATTCGCACCGCTCAACGTTACTGTGATACTGTGCTCCACACCGTGTGCATCTTTTTCAGAAGTGCATTCGGTCACCAATTTCCTTCCAGCAGTTGCCAACCGCGCTGGTGGAGTAATGGAACGCCCTTCTGCAAGAAGTGCTTGCCCCCCTTGTGGTCAGTGTCGGAGTACGTTGCATTGCAGGCATCGCCGTCCGTGGTGACCACACATCCCATTAAAACCGTGACCCGACATTTGTATCGTCCAGGGGACGTTCATAAATCGTGGCGACTCCTGTGGGTTGTTGTCATTTGCGTCGATAAGTTGTATCTGTTCGTCTCATTGCGTATTTTTCTTACTTTCTTCTGTACTATACTGTAACTATACCTAAAATTCCGACCGAACAGGCCATGAAGGCCTAACGGCACCGACCGGCCGCCGTGTCATCATCAGCCCACAGACGTCACTGGATGCGGATATGGAGGGGCACGTGGTCAGCACACCGCCCTCCTGGCCGTATGTCAGTTTACGGGACCGGAACCGCTACTTCTCATTCAAGTAGCTCTTCAGTTGGCCTCACAAGGGCTGAGTGCACCCCGCTTGTCAACAGTGCTGGACAGACCGGATGGTCACGCATCCAGCTGCTAGTCCAGACCGACAGTGCTTAACTTTGTTGATCTGGCGGGAACCGGTGTTACCACTGCGGCAAGTCCGTTGGCCGTACAATGCTGAAGCAGTTCTTTCAGTATATTGTTAAGATTTCTGTTACTTCAAGCGATAGTTACCATCGGTCGTAAGCTTCGCACAGTACTTGTGTAAGACTTTAAGCTAGCCACAACTATTCGTTTGGCAGAATAGCAGAGAGCACACTTTTACAACTACGTCTGCATATATACTACACTAGCCATCAAGCGGTGTGTGGCGGAGGGCACAATTCGCGCCAAAGTGATATTCCCCTCTCCCCCCTCCTCTGTTCCACTCGCGGATCGCGCTAGGGAAAAACGACAGTCTGAACTCCTCAGTACGAGCTCTTATTTCCCTTATCTTTGAATGGTGATCATTGCGCGATTTGAAAGTTGGTGGTAACAATACATGCTCTACATCCTCGGTGAAGATCGGATTTCGGAATTTAGTGAGCAGCCCCTTCCGTTTAGGGCGTCGTCTATCTGCAAGTGTGACCCACTTCAAACTTTCTATGAGATTTGTAACGCTCTCGCGATGGCTAAATGTACCAGTCACGAACCTTGCCGCTCTTCTTTGGACCTTCTCAATCTCTTGAATCAGACCCAACTGGTAAGGGTCCCACACAGACGAACAATACTCCAAGACTGGACGAACTAACGTATTGTAAGCTATTTCCTTTGTTGAAGGACTGCATCGCTTCGGGATTCTACCAATAAACCGCAATCTAGAGTTCGCCTTACCCGTTACTTGTGTAATATGATCATTCCATTTGAGATCATTTCGAATAGTCACACCCAGATACTTGACAGATGTTACCGCTTCCAAACACTGGGCATTTATTTTGTACTCGTACATTAATGGGGATTTTCGGCTTGTTATACGCACTAGGTTACACTTACTAATATTGAGAGATAACTGCCAGTCATTACACCACGCATTTATTTTCTGCAAATCCTCATTGACTTGTTCACAACTTTCGTACGATACTACTTTCCTGTAGACTACAGCGGCAAACAGTCCCAGGCCGCTGTCAATACCCTCAACTAGGTCGTTTATGTAAAGCAGAGGACCTATTACGCTGGTCGGCTGGAGTGGCCGAGCGGTTCTAGGCGTTTCGGTCTGGAGCGGCGCAACCGCTACGGTCGGAGGTTCGAATCCTGCCTCGAGCATGGATGTGTGTGATGTCCTTCGGTTAGTTAGGTTTAAGTAGTTCTGTTATAGGGGACTGATGACCTCAGATGTTGAAGTCCCACAGTGTTCAGAGCCATTTGAAGAATTATTACGCTGCCCTGGGGCACACCTGAACTTTCGCTTGTTTCTGTTGAAGTCAACCCGTTCAGGACGACATACTGCTCCCTGTCTGTTAGAAAACTTTCTATCCAACCGCATATGTCATCGGATAGACTGTAATCGCGCACTTTTTGCAGCAAGCGATAGTGCGGAACGGAGTCGAACTCCTTTCGAAAGTCGAGAAATATGCCATCAAACTGGGAGCCGGTACCTAGAGCCTGTTGTATATCATGCAAAAAGAGGGCCAGCTATGTCTCGCATGACCGCTGTTTCCTAAAACCGTGCTGGTTTCTGGAGATGAGTTTCTCAGAGTCTAGAAAGATAATTATGTCTGAACACAAAATATGTTCCATGATTCTACAACAAATCGATGTCAGTGAAATTGGCCGGTAATTATGTGCATCCGATTTTCTACCCTTTTTATAGATTGCTATGACCTGGGCCTTCTTCCAGTCCCGTGGAACTTTCCGCTGTTCCAATGATCTCTGATAGATGATGGATAAGAATGGTGCTATATTTGTAGCATAGTCGACATAAAATCTTACGGGGATACCGTCTGGGCCAGATGCCTTCCTGGCGTCTGAGGATCTTAACTGTTTTACAATCCCAGATACACTAAACACTATGAAGCCATCCTTTCTTTTGTTCGATAATTGAAAGGGGGATTGGTGCGTGCTTAGCTCTCTTTTGCAGGCGTGTACACCAAGGGATACTGACTCCGGCTGAACTCGGATGACGAAAAATATCCTGACTCATGTTGTCTATGGTATTTCAAAAAAAAATGGCTCTGAGCACTATGGGACTCAACTGCTGAGGTCATTAGTCCCCTAGAACTTAGAACTAGTTAAACCTAACTAACCTAAGGACATCACAAACATCCATGCCCGAGGCAGGATTCGAACCTGCGACCGTAGCGGTCTTGCGGTTCCAGACTGCAGCGCCTTTAACCGCACGGCCACTTCGGCCGGCTATGGTATTTCGATGGCCGTCTTTAGTAGTACAGTAGTGTGTTGTATATTTGATACCGCGTTTCATCTTCCGTCTGCACACCTCGAGAAGCAGTGTGGGTACACATGTGCTGCGTGTTTCGTGTGAGCGAAAGTGAGGCGCAAATGCTGAGTCAGATCGAAAACGAGAGTGTTGTGTCCTGCGCGCAATCTTCTTTCCTTCCTTCCCTTTCCACGTCTCTCCCGGTTCCTTCCTGCCGACTCGTTAATCAGCACTGGCACATAAACATTTACTTTCACCGGGGCCGCATCCCGTCCTGGTCTCCTGGGGTTCCAGCCGGAAGGACAGATAGCTGACGGCTCGCGCTTTCCACTTCTCTCCGGATGGCGTGCCATTACGTTCACAATGCACGTTTGGGAACTCGGAGGTGGAAGTAATGGTTTCCAAAGGCTGGCCCAAACGTACGCCAGGCCAATAAGTGTATACAGTGCGTTACAAAAAGGTACGGCCAAACTTTCAGGAAACATTCCTCACACACAAAGAAAGAAAATATGTTATGTGGAGATGTGTCGAGAAACGCTTACTTTCCATGTTAGAGCTCATTTTATTACTTCTCTTCAAATCACATTTATCATGGAATGGAAACACACAGCAACAGAACGTACCAGCGTGACTTCAAACACTTTGTTATAGGAAATGTTCAAAATGTCCTCCGTTAGCGAGGATACATGCATCCGCCCTCCGTCGCATGGAATCCCTGATGCACTGATGCAGCCATGGAGAATGGCGTATTGTATCACAGCCGTCCACAATACGAGCACGAAGAGTCTCTACGTTTGGTACCGGGGTTGCGTAGACAAGAGCTTTCAAATGCCCCCATAAATGAAAGTCAAGAGGGTTGAGGTCAGGAGAGTGTGGAGGCCATGGAATTGGTCCGCCTCTACCAATCCATCGGTCACCGAAACTGTTGTTGAGAAGCGTCCGAACACTTCGACTGAAATGTGCATGAGCTCCATCATTCATGATCCACATGTTGTGTCGTACTTGTAAAGGCACATGTTCTAGCAGCACAGGTAGAGTATCCCGTATGAAATCATGATAACGTGCTCCATTGAGCGTAGGTGGAAGAACATGGGGCCCAACCAAGACATCACCAACAATGCCTGCCCAAACGTTCCCAGAAAATCTGTGTTGATGACGTGATTGCACAATTACGTGCGGATTCTCGTCAGCCCACACATGTCGATTGTGAATATTTACAATTTGATCACGTTGGAATGAAGCCTCATCCGTAAAGAGAACATTTGCACTGAACTGAGGATTGACACTTTGTTGGATGAACCATTCGCAGAAAGGTCCCCTTGGAGGCCAATCAGCTGCTGATAGTGCCTGCACACGCTGTACATGGTACGGAAACAATTGGTTCTCCCGTAGCACTCTCCATACAGTGACGTGGTCAACGTTACCTTGTACAGTAGCAACTTCTCTGACGCTGACATTAGGGTTATCGTCAACTGCACGAAAAATTGCCTCGTCCATTGCAGGTGTCGTCGTTCTAGGTCTTCCTCAGTCGCGAGTCATAGGCTGGAATGTTCCGTGCTCCCTAAGACGCCGATCAATTGCTTCGAACGTCGTCCTGTCGGGACACCTTCGTTCTGGAAATCTGTCTCGATACAAACGTACCGCGCCACGGCTATTGCCCCGTGCTAATCCATACACCAAATGGGCATCTGCGAACTTCGCATTTGTAAACATTGCACTGACTGCAAAACCACGTTCATGATGAACACTAACCTGTTGATGCTACGTACTGATGTGCTTGATGCTAGTACTGTAGAGCAATGAGTCGCATGTCAACACAAGCACCGAAGTCAACATTACCTTCCTTCAATTGGGCCAACTGGCGGTGAATCGAGGAAGTACAGTACATACTGACGAAACTAAAATGAGCTCTAACATGGAAATTAAGCGTTTCCGGACACATGTCCACGTAACATCTTTTCTTTATTTGTGTGTGAGGAATGATTCCTGAAAGTTGGCCGTACCTTTTTGTAACACCCTGCATATGTATACCGACTCGGCAGCGAGCGACATAGAACCGCTGTGAGCCGAGAGCAGAGTTTCGTGCTTGTGAGACAAACTGGAGCATTTCGAACCACTCCAGCGGACTCTCTGTGTGTCGTTCTCGCAATATGCACTATAGACATAAGTTTTAGGTGAAGTATGGTTGCAGAATGGCTAAAGGAAGAGAAACTAAAAAATACTCAGATGTGTTGTAGAATCAGCAACACGCTGAATTTAAGGAACGATAGGGTGACGGACGAAAATATTGCTCAAATTCAGGTTTTTTTCTCTGTACTGGAATATATAAGACAAATGAGGCTTACTGCAATGAATAAAGCCTACATCTAAGTTTTTATTGTTGTTTTTTATTGAAAAATATTAATGTGGTGTCACCGCCAGACACCACACATGCTAGGTGGTAGCCTTTAAATCGGTCGCGGTCCGTTAGTATACGTCGGACCCGCGTGTCGCCACTATCAGTGATTGCAGACCGAGCGCCGCCAGACGGCAGAGACTTCCTAGCACTCGCCCCAGTTGTACAGCCGACTTTGCTAGCGATGGTTCACTGACAAAATACGCTCTCATTTGGCGAGACGATAGTTAGTATAGCCTTCAGCTACGTCATTTGCTACGACCTTGCAAGGCGCCATTATCATTTGCTATTTATCTTGTTATGCATGTACAGTCTGACCGATGTTCACCAATTATGGACTAAAGTTAAGTAGTCCAGAAGCTACGTACTTTTTTTACTAGACTCAACTCCTTTAACTGTTCCAGAGCTCACGCCAGTCTGCGTGAGCTTAAACGCGTGCCTTTCGGCTATCTCATAGTGGCTTGGCTGTCTTGCCAAGTCACAACAATTAATACACTCCTGGAAATTGAAATAAGAACACCGTGAATTCATTGTCCCAGGAAGGGGAAACTTTATTGACACATTCCTGGGGACAGATACATCACATGATCACTCTGACAGAACCACAGGCACATAGACACAGGCAACAGAGCATGCACAATGTCGGCACTAGTACAGTGTATATCCACCTTTCGCAGCAATGCAGGCTGCTATTCTCCCATGGAGACGATCGTAGAGATGCTGGATGTAGTCCTGTGGAACGGCTTGCCATGCCATTTCCACCTGGCGCCTCAGTTGGACCAGCGTTCGTGCTGGACGTGCAGACCGCGTGAGACAACGCTTCATCCAGTCCCAAACATGCTCAATGGGGGACAGATCCGGAGATCTTGCTGGCCAGGGTAGTTGACTTACACCTTCTAGAGCACGTTGGGTGGCACGGGATACATGCGGACGTGCATTGTCCTGTTGGAACAGCAAGTTCCCTTGCCGGTCTAGGAATGGTAGAACGATGGGTTCGATGACGGTTTGGATGCACCGTGCACTATTCAGTGTCCCCTCGACGATCACCAGTGGTGTACGGCCAGTGTAGGAGATCGCTCCCCACACCATGACGCCGGGTGTTGGCCCTGTGTGCCTCGGTCGTATGCAGTCCTGATTGTGGCGCTCACCTGCACGGCGCCAAACACGCATACGACCATCATTGGCACCAAGGCAGAAGCGACTCTCATCGCTGAAGACGACACGTCTCCATTCGTCCCTCCATTCACGCCTGTCGCGACACCACTGGAGGCGGGCTGCACGATGTTGGGGCGTGAGCGGAAGACGGCCTAACGGTGTGCGGGACCGTAGCCCAGCTTCATGGAGACGGTTGCGAATGGTCCTCGCCAATACCCCAGGAGCAACAGTGTCCCTAATTTGCTGGGAAGTAGCGGTGCGGTCCCCTACGGCACTGCGTAGGATCCTACGGTCTTGGCGTGCATCCGTGCGTCGCTGCGGTCCGGTCCCAGGTCGACGGGCACGTGCACCTTCCGCCGACCACTGGCGACAACATCGATGTACTGTGGAGACCTCACGCCCCACGTGTTGAGCAATTCGGCGGTACGTCCACCCGGCCTCCCGCATGCCCACTATACGCCCTCGCTCAAAGTCCGTCAACTGCACATACGGTTCACGTCCACGCTGTCGCGGCATGCTACCAGTGTTAAAGACTGCGATGGAGCTCCGTATGCCACGGCAAACTGGCTGACACTGACGGCGGCGGTGCACAAATGCTGCGCAGCTAGCGCCATTCGACGGCCAACACCGCGGTTCCTGGTGTGTCCGCTGTGCCGTGCGTGTGATCATTGTTTGTACAGCCCTCTCGCAGTGTCCGGAGCAAGTATGGTGGGTCTGACACACCGGTGTCAGTGTGTTCTTTTTTCCATTTCCAGGAGTGTATATTCACTGAGTAATTGGCGTTTCCCTAGCGCTGAAAGGAAGTCGATTGACGGTTGTCGCTGTAACTACGGTTGTGTTTATCTGAAACACGAAATTAACCTATAACCCTGATCCTTACAGATCTAATTTTAGTTCATCGTAGCGATTTGTAAGCTGGCGCCTCTGTCTTCACAGAATCGGTGCATTTCATCGCTGATTTTGTTTGGAAGTGCATTTGTCACGTACGTTAATGCCGTATGACTTCTGCTGAATAGACATGCGACCAAATTTGAAGCAATGTTGGTAATTTCCGTTTGGCTGGATGTTATTTTCGGAACATATCTTCAAATGAGACTATTGAAACGTTCGTTAACATTTTTAGTAAAGCCTCTTAAACAGCGCTCCAGCAAATCACGTTTACTCAAATCGGTATAAACAGGGATGATGGCATCGATAACGACTTGTGACAACCGTTTCGCTAGCGCCGAGGTGTGCGATGCATGCTCGGCTTCAAACGCTCAAAGAATCTTTACTTTTTGGAGTTCGCGCATAATATTTTGGGGAATAATTCTTCAATGTATACTCATTCGAATTACGTAGTAAAAACGTCGAGTTTTTTCTACCATCGCCCTGTCGTTCCTCCTTAAGAAACTGAACTGCGTACAGATAGGAGTTCGAGACAAAGAAAAGAATGATTCCACTTTTGCTGAGCATGCTGTGAATGAAACATCAATCACAGAATCCAAATATTCGAGATACCCTTAATGATCAAATAGAGTTCCATGATTCGCCCTTGTTGAAGTAACAGTGTGGCTGCAATACTTTTTGAGATGGCATGGAATGATGAGATTAATAGGAAGTGTATTATCAGTGATTAAAGTGGCTACGAGTTTCCTTTTTTCCATAACGAAATGGCGATGTAAGCCTACCTGCAGTCCTGCTGTTATTCCGACCAAGGCCGGCATCAGGCTCAATCACGTCTAGTTAAAGTTTCACTAATCAGTTGGTAATAAAAAGGGACAACAGGGGAGAAAACACAGTCCAAGAAAAAAAAACTGACAGAGCCGGTAAAATGTTGCATGTATTGTCTCAGAAGAACGCACTAAATGAGAGGTAGCCTATTAAAAATGAATGTCACTACATACAAATTAAGCTAAGAAACTGGAGAGAACTAATCTTGATGCAGGTCAAGACACAAGAACAACTGAACGGGAGACAATTATGGTAATTGTTTTTCCTAGTATAGCCTCTGAATTAAGATAGAGTGCACCGACAGATAACTGAAAGCTAACAGTCACGAGAATTTGGGAGCCCGGCAAGGGGAAGGGGAGACTGAGATTGCTATTCCGGAAAGATGATACAGTTACTGCTCCTACTGTTCGGTACACACACTACTTCATCACGTCGGAATAATTACCGGTTAGCATGCGAAAACTAATTACTGACCGTACTGTGGCGAGTCGTGTAATGAATGGCCTCTGTCGATGTGACAAGCATGCACATACCTGCATAGTGGCGGAAACTCGCTGGCGATGTAACTAAGAAATGACTAAGTGGGGCGTTGGTGGCGGCTCTCGTCAGTTTTGTGTATACATCTGCAGGCACTAACAGGAGACCCGTGACCAACCCAACAAGTGAGCCTCTTGAGAATTTGTTGTGGCCCATGAAGGAATGCCTGCGGCCCATGGGTTGGGAGACCTGGGTCTTCTGCAAAAACGGTGGGCGGTGTGTGCCTCTCCGCTGCTGGTGACGAACGGCAAACTAACAGCTATTTTGGCCTTCCCTAAATACGCCATATTAATTAACTAACTAAACCAGGCTTCAGAAAATTATTTTCTCTGAGGTTAGGCAGGCCTACAGATGTCCCTAATTGCCTGAGAAAATTCATTTGAGGTGATTTCAAAAATAGTTCAATTGACTCTGAGCACTATGGAACTTAACTGCTATGGTCATCAGTCCCCTAGAACTTAGAACTACTTAAACCTAACTAACCTAATGACATTACACACATCCACGCCCGAGGCAGAATTCGAACCTGTGATCGTAGCAGTCACTCGGTTCCAGACTGAAGCTCCTAGGACCGCTCGGCCACAGCGGCCGGCTTGAGGTGATTTAATTGATATTTAATTATTCAACTTTTAAACTATTGGGCTGAGTAATCCATGACTTAAATCAATCGATTCATAATTTAATGAAAAATTTGAAATTGTAATCAAAAGTATTAATAAAGTTTCGCGCACTCTCCCTTTTGCAAAGAGCTGGACTACCTGTTCCTGTGCACGCACGTGCTCTGTGGCTAGATAGCACAACATATGAAGGTCTTATTTCAATAGTGCTACAAGTCCATATTTGTTCATATTAAGATACAGAGTCCTAAAGTTCAATGAGTGTTGAAAAATCTGCATTCGAGATACCAGAAATATTCAGGCATATGGCTTCTTGCTAGAGATGAACCTTTCTTTCTGTTTGTTTGGATCATTCATTTCAGAAGCATTATATGCAGAAAATTGGAGGTAATGGACTTATACCACTATTGAATTAAGCCCTTCATGTCAATGGTACAGCAGCAGCTAATTAGCAGTATTGTCACTCTAAGACGATATGCATGTTGTAAATTGTGTAACAGTTCTCACTCATGACATTGTTACCTTCCTTCTCTCTGCTACCCGCCTCCTCTTCGCCATCAATCCCAATGTTTTCGAGTTCATAACATACACCAACTTGCAGATTTTTGTCGATGTACCACAGTAGTCAAGGATAGTACTCACTTTGCGTAGTGTTTTTCCTTTTACATTATACCTACATGTAATTTTTTAGTACAATGCAATGTAATGTTTATAGGTAATGCCTTCTTGGTATATTTTTAAATATCAGTTTGTGTGTAGTTTAGAGAATTTCTGGAATATCTTTTAATTGGTGTAGTTCATTGCATTTAGGTCAGTCAAACACTTGGTTTATGGATTTACACTTATATACTTATAATCTAAGATATTTAATACATTACTACACAAAATTTCTTGTTGCGTATACACTACAGTTTTGTCTTTATAGATACGTGATTTTTGGAAGTAACAGTCTTTGTACAACTAAAATCTTTGTCATGACACTCTGTTCAGTTTTAGGTTGTCTAACGATAGCCTAGAAAGGTTCACAATAAACAAAATTAAAAAAATAAATGTTATTGTGGAACATCAGTACTTTGTATTTCAGTGTTTAATATGTCATGTTCCCCGAAGTAGCAGCGGAGTATTCCATAGCTCCACCAGCTGCGACATAGTCGCAAATATGAAAAGTAATCCAATACTGTGAAATGTTGTTTTATTCCAGTCTTTGATCACAATATCAATTCCTTTGACGATGACCGGTTTCAGTCAATCAGTGAGTACATTAAGACATGATGTTGAACAGATCTGAAGATGGCCATTACTGACTGAAACCGGCCATCGCCAAAGGAATTGATATTGTGATCAAAGACTGGAATAAAAAACATTTGATATTTCATAGTTGTAAAATATCGTTACTAAAATAACTAGAGAAATGTGTGGGCACAAGAACAATTTTAACATATACGTTACACTAAAAATTTCTTAAAATATCCTTATATTTCATATTTTATTAGATGAAGCAGTAATAGAGACTGTACTACACGTGTGATACTGTTGTTATTCAGATTCTTATTGTTCTGTGTATATATCCAGTCAATCCAAAAAGTACTGACAAGGGGAGGTCGCCAATTGTGAAATTCAGATTCGATTCATACTGCGCATAATAACAGCTCATGGCCAGAGGTGTAATGTGGCAAAGCACCAAGATGCACTTCTCAGCCGTTGTCGAGAAAATAGACAGTTAAAAGAAACCGTTGCGGTGAAATACTCTCTACGATTAAAAATTTCCTACAGCATCGTGGCGCAGCGGTAAGCGCTCGGGTTCGTAATCCGAAGGTCGCTGGATCGAATCTCGCGCCATCAAACTTTTTTTATTATTTGTTTTTTGTAATACAAATGTATATACACACACACACACAAACACACACACACACACACAAAAAGGCTGTCCTGGTAACGCGACACGACATGAACAAGGTGACGCATTCGTGTACGGCACAATATTCAATCACGTCTGGACGAGTCTTGCCACTTGTTTTCGTATGCCTCCAAGAGTCTACAGGTACGTTTGGACCCAGAGTACAGAAGACAGTCGACGAGTACGCCAGGAAGCATACCAACGTTGTTATTACATCCTCCAAATCCGGTAAACTAACATCGGGTTTGTTCATGGACTTCTTGCGTAATGCTTTGCAACCATACGTACAAAAGAAAGAATTTCTCCTTCTGATCCACTCTTGGGGTGGGCAAACGAACCCAGCATTATACGATGAGATGTTCCAGGACGATAAGAAGTTACCAACGTGCACTGTAAAAGTCATTCCTCCAAAGTGCACTCCTCTCGTCCAACAGTGTGACGTGTATTTTCACCGGCAGGTAAAAAATTTAATCAAGCGCCTTCAAAATTGTGCTTTTTTAATCGAGCGAAACCGTGACATCAACTCCAGAGACGATTGTATAAAAATCCAATCCATCGTCCACCACCAATTGTCTTCTCCGATTTTTGCCGATATGATACGATACGCGTGGTATGCATCAAACCTGACGAACGATGGAACAATTTTTCAGAATGTCAATCAGGTGTGTTTCCCAACAGATAATTTAAAAAAAATTGTTCTTGTAAAAACGCATCGTTTATCAGATGTGCTCGATGGCGTGCTGTTTTCTGCTTTCCATGTTTCTATGATAACTATCACTCTGGTTCGTGCTATACTCCAGCTACTTCTGGTCACTAACTGTTAATTATGTGCGAGTGTATACCGAACTTTTCAATAAATTGTATCCACTTGAATATTATTTGTGATATTGTGTTTTATTTCAAGTACTATTTTTCCACGACAACGACTTTCAACAACTTATTATATGCATAATTGTTGCAACTGATTGCCGGGAATTATATATATATATATATATATATATATATATATATATATATATGTGTGTGTGTGTGTGTGTGTACACATTTGAATTACAAAAAAATAATAAAATCGACCTGGGACCGGACCGCAGCGACGCACGGATGCACGACAAGTCCGTAGGATCCTACGCAGTGCCTAGGGGACCGCACCGCCACTTCCCAGCAAATTAGGGACACTGTTGCTCCTGGGGTATCGGCGAGGACCATTCGCAACCGTCTCCATGAAGCTGGGCTACGGTCTCGCACACCGTTAGGCCGTCTTCCGCTCACGCCCCAACATCGTGCAGCCCGCCTCCAGTGGTGTCGCGACAGGCGTGAATGGAGGGACGAATGGAGACGTGTCGTCTTCAGCGATGAGAGTCGGTTCTGCCTTGGTGCCAATGATGGTCGTATGCGTGTTTGGCGCCGTGCAGGTGAGCGCCACAATCAGGACTGCATACGACCGAGGCACACAGGGCCAACACCCGGCATCATGGTGTGGGGAGCGGTCTCCTACACTGGCCGTACACCACTGGTGATCGTCGAGGGGACACTGAATAGTGCACGGTACATCCAAACCGTCATCGAACCCATCGTTCTACCATTCCTAGACCGGCAAGGGAACTTGCTGTTCCAACAGGACAATGCACGTCCGCATGTATCCCGTGCCACCCAACGTGCTCTAGAAGGTGTAAGTCAACTACCCTGGCCAGCAAGATCTCCGGATCTGTCCCCCATTGAGCATGTTTGGGACTGGATGAAGCGTCGTCTCACGCGGTCTGCACGTCCAGCACGAACGCTGGTCCAACTGAGGCGCCAGGTGGAAATGGCATGGCAAGCCGTTCCACAGGACTACATCCAGTATCTCTACGATCGTCTCCATGGGAGAATAGCAGCCTGCATTGCTGCGAAAGGTGGATATACACTGTACTAGTGCCGACATTGTTCATGCTCTGTTGCCTGTGTCTATGTGCCTGTGGTTCTGTCAGTGTGATCATGTGATGTATCTGATCCCAGGAATGTGTCAATAAAGTTTCCCCTTCCTGGGACAATGAATTCACGGTGTTCTTATTTCAATTTCCAGGAGTGTATTTTCAGCATTGGAAGCAAATTAATCAGTTCACCTAACTGCATTCGGTGCTTAATGCAGAATAAAATTCTAATTCGTACTTACTTTCGCGGTGTGGGAAGGTGAATCCAGTTCATAACCAGTACCGTGAATCTGCCTGATAATTGCGTTTCTGCTTGCATGAAATCTTGCTGATACATTTTAAAGGTGATTTTGCCTTAATATGAATTTTTGATTGAAAAGTGAGCGTATTTCTTAGCATTTTTTACTGTAGTTGATGTTCGACCAGATGGCCAGTAGCAGGCATAGAACAATAGGTACCCTCCCTTGCCATGCTAAAACTGAAGTTACCTGTGTTCATTGCATAGTGCTTTCAATTGAAACAGACAGCGGCGTATAAATTATTGTAAAATCTACAAAATTTTTACTAACATTTTACCCAGAATCTTTTCTTTGGCTGAGGTTTTCTACCTTCAGCAATGACTGACCTTAAATTTCTATTGTGTAATTCATGCATGATGAAACGTCAGTTTTAAGGAATGAAAGACGATTATTCCGCTAAACACGGTGTGGCCCACTTATGTATTTTTTGTGTAATGAGACCATGATGAAATTATTCGTGTAGTGTTTTCGTTTTGTCACTGTCCTACCCATGAGAGGTTTAACGCTCATTCAGACATAAGTTTTGTAACTAAAGAAAAAATCTAATGTGTCGTCTTCTAAAATATTTTCATCAGAGTAGAAAATAAATCTATTAAATGAGAGTCAGCATTTCAATTAAGAAATATTCCCCCAGTCACCTAATACATGAAATGGATAGGATGTATCTTATTCAGTTCAATTAAACCTGGCAAGCCTTTTCAGTTCGATCTTCTAAAGTTAATGAAACGTAGAAATAATCTGCAATTTGAATTTAGATAGGCTACCAGCTGCTATAGTGACGGCTTTGAGTTCAACCACCCCATAATGTGTTATCTTAGAGAAACTCGCACCAGTTTCCGTTGCGTACATTTCTAAAATAATTAATTTATTTACCAAGTGAATCAAATAAGGGTCACAATATAGACACCATTTCTTATGGGCCTGGTATATTAGCAGCCAGGACGCAAAGTCGAGTATAATTCTCCAAGGTGACGCGAGGAGATGGTCACAAATGTTCAATATAAATTAAAAATATATAAAGAACCAGCATACAGCCAACGAGCAGGCATATAGCAATAGCGTAACCTCCCCACAAAATTCGTTCTCATTTAGTGTAACCTCAAAACAGAAAAATTCCTAAACTTCTCAACAGTAAAAATTATAATTATGTCGTTCACATTCAGTGTAACGTCCCAACAAAAAATAAATTCAGTAACCCGGTAATAATGCAATGTAACTAACCTCTCAATTAACTTGTCGCTCACTTATAATTTTTCAATAATTGACTGTGAATTTAACCTGATAAATTTTGGACGTCAGCAGTGCTGCGTCATGGCCCTGAAAGATCATTCTGAATAAAAAAAAAAAGAAAAATTCTTACCTCAATGAAGTCGCCGGATAACGCATATATATCTGCTCTTACAATAAATTTTTCTGGCACAGCCCTGTGCAATGCTGGCCGATAGATTTGTCATTTATGAAAGGAAACAACTGATTTTTCTTTTGCAATAATCGGATGATCATGGATTGGAGAAATTAGTAAATTCTTTAAATTGAAATGAATGGTTGTTAAAAGTTACTTTTTATGAGAAATATTTTATTATTAGGAGATTTTTAGAACATTTACATGGGACTTCAGATAACAATACTACATATGCGCGAGGCTGCTTTTACCTTATACAATAATGCTCAGGCTCCGGCATCGCTGCACCACGACCGGCTCAGCCAACACGATACACCAGACCAGACTGCTCACTAGCAACAACTTACTGCTACAGCTACACAGTTCCTACTGCAGTCAACACTGCTCTCTGGTCTGAGATTCTCTTATACCTTACATATCGCAGGCAGCGCGTGAGCAATACATCGAAATTACATCTGCTCGGACCTCTTTTTTTTCCGATTCCTGCTCCCGTCGTATCATTTTCTGCTACTTGTAATATATCAGTCGAGTACCAGGTGTTACCCAGATATATATCTGTTCCATTCTTGTACTGGACCTTCTCCTTCTTCCCCTCTCTCTTGTCTATCTTCTCCTCCTTCCCCTCTCTCTCTGTCTATCTTCTCCTCCTTCCCCCTCTCTGTGCATCTCCTCCTCCCTCCTTTATTTCCATCTACTTTTGCCCGTCTTTTGGTCCATCTCCTCCCCTCCACCTCCTCTCGCTGTTCATTTCCTCCTCCCTTCTCTGTTTGTCCATTTCCTGTAGTTTTTCTGTCCATCTCCTCCTCTCCTCTCTGTCTGTCCGCCTCCTCCTATTCCCTTTCTCCCTCCCATTTCCTTCTTCCGTCTTTCTGTCCGTCCTCCATCCCAGTAGCCATCCTTCTTCCTCCTCTTTCTGTCTATCTTCTCCTATCCGCTCTCCCTGTCTGTTTCTCACTCCCTGTCTCTATCTCCACCTCCTTCTCCTCCCTATCTGTGCCAATCCCCTCCTTCCCCCCTCTCTGTCCATATCCTCCTCCCTCCCTTTCTCTTTTAACATTATCACCCTGTCCCAATAGGAGGCTGGTAATTCCTTCTAGATCGTAACTAATATCTGTACCAAAATTTATTGACATTGTACGCGCATGTTCAAACATATTTCACGTATATATTTGAAATGTTTCACGCGAATTTGTAGACATATTTTACCGCTGCCTCTAGAATTTCACCCTGCAGTTTCATTTTCATGCAGCTCAATGTTTATAACACTGTATTTCCCGAACTATGCATATTACAGGGATATACTTTTGCACCTACATCCCGTGGTATATGTGAATACTGTCTACAAAATGTGTGACGAATACAATTAGGTGTCAGTAGCAAAGAAGTAATAAATTTAAACATTGCGCATGATGCGGCAGTTCTTCACGCTGCTCACTGTTTGTGAAGAGATACCTCCTGAGCTGTGTGTCATATAGTGTTGAAATTTGTCTGGTTCATTCAGTGCTATATGTGTCAATACTGTCTGAAAAATGTGTGGCGAATACAATTAGGAGTTAGTAGCAAAGAAGCAATAAATTCAAACGTCACGCACGAAGTGGCAGTTTTTACGCATCTCATTGTTTATGATGTCATAGCTCCTGAATTATATGCCGTACAATGACAGTTTTTCGTATACTTTGAGTGATATATGTGAATATTTTCTGAAAAATATCTCGCGAATACAGTTATAAGTAAAGCACTAATGAAAGTCATACTTCATGCGGCAGTTTTACTGAATGAACAGCCTAAATGTAGTAAGCGATAAACGTTTTTCCTTTAATCATTTTGTGGGTGTTTTCAGCGGGAAAAGTTTCGTAAAGGTTTGAAATTATTTAAAATTTGCTGCATGTGTACCAAGTTTGGCTGAAACCGGTCCACTGGTTCAGGAGGAGATGTAGAAGATATGTACATACACGCGTAAATCCATTTTCCTCCGACCAGAAATTCTTGTATTCTTCCCATTTAGATTCACTGACCCCGCTATGCGAGAATCAAGATTGAGTGTTTGCATTTCAGTTTTGAGATTTTATAACCTCTGTACCGCACGGCCGCGTGGGGTAGCCGCGTGGTCTGTGGCGCCCAGACGCGAATACCGCGGTTTCCCCCCGTCGGAGGAGTCCTCCTTCGGGCATGTGTGTGTGTGTCGTCCTTAGCATAAGTTTAAGTTAGATTAAGTTCCGTGTAAGCCTAGCGACCGATGACCTCAGCAGTTTGCTCCCATAGGAACATCCCACAAATCTCCGATTTGTACCACATTCAAATTTCTGTAATTCCCCTATTCGCCACGTAGAAAGTTCGTTACGGCATTGATTGGAGACAACACGGTGTCGAAGGGAGACTGCCGAAGAAAGATAGCCCACATATACTATTAACAAGGACTGCACAATAAATGCGCCAAGCAATTCTAATACTCTTTTGGCAGTGGTGGGGCCTGTGGATGATGGTAATAAGGCACCGAAACTAGTCGTGTGAGACAATAAAGACATTCTCAAGGTACAACTGTGGTGGTACTTTTTCACGTACACTACTGGCAATTAAAATTGCTACACCACGAAGATGACGTGCTACGAATGCGAAATGTAACCGACAGGAAGAAGATACTGTGATATGCAAATGATTATCTTTCCAGAGCATTCACATAAGGTTGGCGCCGGTGGCGACACCTACAACGTGCTGACATGAGGAAAGTTTCCAACCGATTTGTCAAACAGCAGTTGACCGGCGTAGCCTGCTGAAACGTTGTTGTGATGCCTCGTGTAAGGAGGAGAAATGCGTACCATCACGTTTCCGACTTTGATAAAGGTCGGACTGTAGCCTATGGCGATTGCGGTTTATCGTATCGCGACATTGCTGCTTGCGTTGGTCGAGAGCCAATGATTGTTAGCAGAATATGGAATCGGTGGGTTCAGGAGGGTAATACGGAACGCCGTGCTGGATCCCAACGGCCTCGTATCACTAACAGTCGAGATGACAGGCATATTATCCGCATGGCTGTAACGGATCGTGCAGCCACGTCTCGATCCCTGAGTCAACAGATGGGGACGTTTGCAAGACAACAACCATCTGCACGAACAGTTCGACGACGTTTGCAGCAGCATGGACTATCAGCTCGGAGACCATGGCTGCCGTTACCCTTGACGCTGCATCACAGACAGGAGCGCCTGCGATGGTATACTCAACGACGAACCTGGGTGCACGAATGGCAAAACGTCATTTTTTCGGATGAATCCAAGTTCTGTTTACAGCATCATGATGGTCGCATCCGTGTTTGGCGACATCGCGGTGAACGCACATCGGAAGCGTGTATTCGTCATCGCCATACTGGCATATCACCCGGCGGGATGGTATGGGGTGCCATTGGTTACACGTCTCGGTCACCTCTTGTTCGCATTGACGGCACTTTGAACAGTGGACGTTACATTTCAGATGTGTTACGACCCCTGGCTCTACCCCTCATTCGATGCCTGAGAAACCCTACATTTCAGCAGGATAATGCACGAACGCATGTTGCAGGTCCTGTACGGGCCTTTGTGGATAGAGAAAATGTTCTACTGCTGCCCTGGCCAGCACATTCTCCAGATATCTCACCAATTGAAAACGTCTGGTCAATGGTGGCCGAGCAACTGGCTGGTCACAATACGCCAGTCACTATACTCTTGATGAACTGTGGTATCGTGTTGAAACTGCATGGGCAGCTGCACCTGTACACGCCATCCAAGCTCTGTTTGACTCAATGCCCAGGCGTATCAAGGCCGTTATTACGACCAGAGGTGGTTGTTCTGGGTACCGATTTCTCAGGATCTATGCACTCAAATTGCGTGAAAATGTAATCACATGTCAGTTCTAGTATAATATATTTGTCCAATGAATACCCATTCATCATCTGCATTTCTTCTTGGTGTAGCAATTTTAATAGCCAGTAGTGTATTTTTGTTTCCTTTCAAAATTTTCCGGGAGATCTCCAGTGAGTGTTTTTTGTTACGCTACTAGTAAACTAAAACTGCTAAAATCATGAACAGTTTGTTAAACAGCAGCTGAACTGTACACTGAACACTTACTGACGTTGTTTAACTGCAACTTAAATGAATAGAGAATACTGACACTTTGATTAAACCCCCGCAATCAACCAGATTTAAAAGCACTCCTCAGTTAAAGGTATCATGGCATCAGCATATGATTTCCTCTTCTTAAACGTGAAATTTAAAACTCCAGCCTTCATTTGGTATCTTCTACTGGCAAACCAGACTGACTGGTTGGAAGCCTTAGTCCCGCCTAGCTTTAAAATTTCACAGGTGATTGACACATTGATGTTAGTTTCAACCTTTCTAAGTTATTGTGACTGAAGACTTTCACATTGTGTGAGTGAGAGCTCTGTTTCGTGATGAACATTTGCATAACGAAGCATCATCACTGATGAAATTTAACATTAATCATAGGGAGTATCTTGTTGATGGCTCTGCTTTCACAGTAGCTTAGTTAATTGGAATGCTGGCTAAACTTATGCGCTATTCACACAATCTTAACTGCACTTAGCTCTTATGTAAATGTGCAAATCCAAGTTCAGTTTCAGTGAAATATGTACAATTCAAATTGCACTTCACCAACGTGCTGCCTACGTTTCTTAATTTGTTTCCATTAAGTCCCATTAATTTTCTTTAACTTAGTTATTCTCTCATTTTTGCAACGTACACTTGTATTTAACGAGGAGCCATGAAGGAATTATTCGAATGCTACGATAATTGATATATGTGTACCAAGTTGAGCAAACCAATATCGCATTGGTCCACCTCTGGCCCTTGTGTACATCTACATCTACATGGATACGTATTTGCCCAGTCAAAGGCGTAATGGTTTCCTTAATAAAATATCCCACCAAGAAGAGCCGAAACGCGAATAAATAAATAAGTAAATAATCTGAGTTTCCTCTCCATTTCTAAAAACAACTTTGGACTGTCTGTTATGTTCTCCTAATGTCACATCAGTTTCACCAATCTGTGCCCTCCCAAGCAGCAGCTAGCCGCGCATCACGGCCCTGCCTGAGGCTAGCTGCCAACTCTTTGGTGTCTTCTGAACCTGTAGTATGTCAGAGCTGATTTTCCATACTTTTTTTGGAAAGCCAGGAGATGTTCATCAGCTTTCCTTAACGTGGTCCAAACACTTATCACCTACAGGCAGAGTTCCATCATCCGGAATGAATAATTCAGCTCTACCGTCCTAAGTGGGCATGTGAAATAAACTGCGCAATAGGCCAAGCATCAGTATGACACTAGCTGAGGCGACTTTCCAAAGACAACACAAAGAGAACTTCTTATACATTTAAATCCCCTGCTTGCAGTTCTGCATAGGTCGTTTTACCTCAGTCCACAGCGGGCTGCTTGTGCTGTGACTCTTGTGCTGTATCTGCAGCGCTCCTCAATTCTACTGCTCACCCAGAAATGCAATATGTATTAAAACAAGGTTAGAAAGGAGGAAATGAAGTCAGTGTATGGAATCAAAGCAATATTATTGATCCATCTAAACTTCCATATTTTCAGAGCATGTCTAACTCAACTCCCGTCCAGTCGAACTATTTATCATAAATAAATGAGAAGATTTGTTGTCAAATCTTCGAAGTAAACACTCCGAACTCGAATACATGGAATCCAGATTTTGATGGCTGAAACTTTACAATTATCAATACATCTGATTGTCTACACATGGAGTGCATAGGACCCTGATGGTGGCTTTAATCAGGTGCCGAAACTGATTATCTAAACAAAATAACTCCTCAAAGCATACTGCTGTTTGGCGATGTACGTTGGTAAAAGAATTATAGGAAATAGGACGGGAATCTTATGCTGACGGTACTCAGTAGTGTAAATGAAGAGAAACTATGATTTTAGAATCTCTTTACAAATTATTACGAATGTCTGACATCATATTCTGTGTGTATGTGTCATTTGTCATTAATTGTATAAACAGCTGTAGTGTTGTGTTGCTAGTTTTGCTAACTGGTAATAATTGCGAGTCAGACCCTTACTTTAGATTTTGTGTAGCATGCAGGTAAGATATTTTGATATTTTCAGTGAACCTATTAGGTTTCAGTTTTTAGATTAATTCTAACATGGACACAAATACATGTAGCTGAAACTGATAATACCAGGAAAAGTTGTAGATTCACGAAGTCTAAGCGCTATGGGTGAATAGTATAATTTATCAATATATTAGCTATACAATTTCGGGCAGGGTGTCTTTAGGTAAACATCGAGTAAGAACAGTTAACATTCCTTCCGAATCATATGTTATACTTACATAAAGAAATAAGATTACAGGTACCCTAAAAACTTGGAAATGAGTGTAAAACGCTGTTTCTAAGTCACTTACGTTTCCTGATGCCTAATACGGAGGTAGATTTATACCACCACCTGTTCTGAAAGAAGTAACGTCAACAAAGACCAGATATTCTGCACGTGAAATCTGTACACAAGAACACGCGAGAACTTACGACTTTACCTAACCTGACTTCTATCATAATTCCGTATTATATGCCGTGCTTGAGGGTGACTGCGATTTTACCATAACACTGATATTTGCTCGTCAAATGTCTTCATATTTACACTTCATAAAATGTTTGCAGAACTGCCTGATAAAGCATCTTGCACCGTACGGTGAACGTAACTGAAGTAGCGCTGACTCGTAAAGCGTGGCAGAACAGAATCGAATTCTGTCGCCTAGCATTTTCATTGAACGAAGCCTGTTAAAGCTAGGGCGGAGGTTTTAATGTGCTGCAGAGTGGCTGGCTTATCCTTTTTATTCTCATGGTCAGGTAATCTCTTTTGTCGTTTTAATCTCCTCTACCTGTTTCTTGCGTTTCCGTCGTTTTTTTCTCCCCTTTATTCCATTAAAGTGTTTGTTGCCCTTCCGTCGTTCTTGTGGTTTTTCCTTTCTCTCCATTTCGTGTTGTTAGTCTTGCTTGTTTTATTCCCAGCCTTGTGGCATTGTTTTATTCGGAACAAGGGACCGATGACCTAGCTGTTTGGTCCGTTCCCCCCTCTTTTAAACCAACCAACCTGTTAATGCGCTTAACTCGCGGTAAAATAGATCTGAACTCTCCGGATGTGGCAACGATACTTCGTTGTAGCAGAAAGAGGTGACGGGAGTGACTGTCTGTGTAAAAATGACTGACGCCGAAATTCGAGCAATTACATGAAAGGTATCCGTTCCCAAAACGGCCATCTTTAAAAGTGTATGTATATGCATATTAATTGATTTAGTCGCATTATTTATTATTGCAACTTAGTTCTCATTAACTGAAGTCTTTGATCTTCACGTAAGAAACGCACGGGTTCATAGACCCTGGAAGTTAGGTCCATCATATGGCTACATGCAATCGTCTTTCCGGTATAGGGCTAAGGGCTATAGGGGACATTGTTGATGACACTAGATACACTCTCCAGATGTAATCACAAAAATACCAACTTCCATTACTCGCTGTTATTAATACGATCGATATCTTCCTTCGCGTGTTTTCTCTGTTACAGATGCCATCCCGCGTTAACTGTGCGGCATGAGTGGCGCATTGTTGGAAGAGAGTACATGTTCTGGGTTTCCCGCAAACACAGATCTGCTGCGGTACTGATAAAAGGTGCACCACACTGTGGTAGTGAAATGGCGCGGCAACTGGAAACGTAAAACAAGTTGAATTGCGCAATACAATACCATTCTCGCGCGTCTTAAGTTGTACACAGTCACAGAGAAATTCTGGCGGCGCGTGGACCAAAAACGTCATATTCAGCCGTAGTGAAATGGTACCAACAATTTGTCCAAGGCCACACAGGTGTGGATGAAGCCGACCGGAACGTCCAGATCTTACACCATGTGATTTCTATCCGGAGTGAAAGAGACGACGTTCACACAGCGATTCTCCTACGAGACCGTGACCAAGGAGCGGATTTCTATTGTCTAAGGACTGGACGATTGGTAGCACGCTCCGACCGTTGTTTTCAGAGACTTCTTCACTATGTTCAAACACAGTGTCAAGTATCTGTGCACTTTGAGGTATACTACAGCATTCAGTAAAGGTTACATGGCTTGCCATAGTGAAGTGTAACTTATTTCTTGAAGTCTGTTCATAATAAACGCGGTGTGCCCCTCCATACCCGCATCCAGAGAAAACTGTGGACTGAGGATGACACGGCGGCCGGTCGGTACCGTTGGGCCTTCATGGCCTGTTCCGGCTGATTTTAATTTTTAATGTAAATATTTAATGCGAACAATTTTATTAGTGAAATGACTGTTTGACACTGTGCGATGTAAAAAATGGTTCAAATGGCTCTGAGCACTATGCGACTTAACTTCTGAGGTCATCAGTCGCTTAGAACTTAGAACTAATTAATCCTAACTAACCTAAGGACATCACACACATCCATGCCCGAGGCAGGATTCGAACCTGCGACCGTAGCGGTCACGCGGTTCCACACTGAAGCGCCTTTAACCGCACGGCCACACCGGACGGCTGTGCGATGTATGACGGAAACTAAGACGCTACAATTGTTCAGAGAGATATGAACAATATTATAATTTCTTAGCTGTATATAATTTTTGTTATTATCTGGAATGTTAATGATCCTGCCTATTTTTCTTCTGGCTATTGTTCTAGAAACTACTACTGCTCTGTAAATGTATTGTATTGCATAAGAAGAAAGGTAAGAAAAAATGTTTAAATCTGTGTGAAATCTTATGGGACTTAACTGCTACGGTCATCAGTCCCTAAGCTTACACACTACTTTACCTAAATTATCCTAAAGACAAACACACACACCCATGCCTGAGGGAGGACTCGAACCTCCGCAGGGACCAGCCGCACAGTCCATGACTGCAGCGCGAAAGGTAAGAGCTCATCTCAATTGATTAATAGATGAGACTCAAAACTGATTATTGTTCTGCAACTGCATTCTCATAAATAGCTAGGGTGTTTCAGATATCTGCGTTGACGTGCATTTGGAGAGAGCTGGAGACGTGGTTTAAAATAACCTGCAATCACACGGCTATTCTTTACAGACTCAAGAAGTCGAAATTAAACAGCGTTAACAGCACTTTACCAAGATTTAGTCACTCGACATATTACGTAAATGACGAATTTAGTGAACGCGCATCACTTGAAACCCAACAGTACAAACCAAAAGCTAGGCGCTTCAGTCTGGAACCAAGTGACCGCTACGGTCGCAGGTTCGAATCCTGCCTCGGGCATGGATGTGTGTAATGTCCGTAGGTTAGTTAGGTTTAAGTAGTTCTAAGTTCTAGGGGACTGATGACCTCAGGTGTTAGGTCCCATAGTGCTGAGAGCCATTTGAACGATTTGAACAAACCAAAATCGCGTCCAAATAATATTACAACACAACATAAAACACCACTACAAATAAAATAACATAACAACGTCTCATAATAGTGACAAACACATCAAAATAAATGTTCGTATACTGAAGTAAAACTTTCCTTTGCCACTTTCTTGTGGTTTTATTGGATACAAAAAAATGTTCAAATGTGTGTGAAATCTTATGGGACTTAACTGCTAAGGTCATCAGTCCCTAAGCTTTCACACTACTTAACCTAAAGTATCCTAAGGACAAACACACACCCATGCCCGAGGGAGGACTCGAACCTCCCCCGGGATCAACCGCACAGTCCATGGCTGCAGCGCCGAGACCGGTCGGCTAATCAAAAAATGGCTCAAATGGCTCTGACCACTATGCGACTTAACTTCTGAGGTCATCAGTCCCCTCGAACTTAGAACTACTTAAACCTAACTAACCTAAGGACATCACACACATCCATGCCCGATGCAGGATTCGAACCTGCGACCATAGCGGTCGCACGGTTCCAGACTGTAGCGGCTAGAACCGCTCGGCCACCCCAGCCGGCGCTCGGCTAATCCCGCGCGGCTATTGGATACAATAATTAGTCATCCTGAAGTGTTCTAATTGTTCATGCCGAGTACAGAACGTTACGCTCGTCATTGGCAGTTGGAATAAATGTAATTGGTGACTGGAGATTGATTAGAATAAACATGCAATCAACTATGTAAGAAGCATTACTCAACTTTGAAGGGTGGCAACAGAAGGAAAACATAACAAACACTGCCAGGTACGATAAGATGAACTTCTGCCCAGTGCAATGGTTTTTAAATGACTGCAGCAAACGACAGATAGCCTTCTGTATAATTTTCATGTTTTTTACAGCATGTACAAGAGGAACGGAATATAGGTCCTTGTCGGGCAGGAACAGGTTTCTAAGATTTTTCTAAATCGAAGCGAGTGTATTCTGGAGTAATTCTTCAGTGAAATCCAAGACCAGTTCTTTCACTGATCCCGTCTTGTACAGCTGAGACTGTACTTTACATAATTAAACTCCGGAAGAAGAAAATCATCCGTTCAATAATTTACGGGAATGCTGTCGACAACCGTCGATATTTCTACAGGTGACGACCCTATCATTTTCAAGGCAAAACTGCAGCAAGTAAGTGGTGGTTTAACTGTCGATAGGTAGTCGCGCAGGAGATCTGCGATCATTCTACAGAGCGTCTCAAACCTTTTGGGTCAAATCGAAACAGGTGATACTGTGTCCACAACCGACTATACTGAAGTAGGGAGCCAATGGTTGAAAATGCACCAGCACTGATACGGCGACGTAGGGTTGTAACACAAGCGTCAGTGTGAGTTACGGTTGCAGACAGGCAACACTGGTCTGGACAAGGCGAACTGTGCTTTAACCGTAAAGCTGTTTCATCTGTATAACATTAAAAATGTTGCTGCTATTCCTGAGTATCGACGCATTAAAGAAATATGGAGAGGTCCTTTTTCCGCACCGTAGTTGAAGAACATAATTCGGAAGTTTGAATCAAGTGACGATTTGGGAATTGATCCTGGGAGAGGCCGACGGCCAATTGCGCCGAAAATTATTCAACAAGCTACTGTTGCCATGGCTGAGAATGCTCGGCGCAATGTGAGATCATCAAGCAATGGACGACCTGTGTCACAATAGCCGATCGTTGCATGGTCCACCGTTCGAAAAGTGCTGTGAACAGTTGCGAAATGGTACCTCTAGCGCGATTCCAGGCTGCCGTGGATGCAGATTGCCGTCACATTGAACAACGTTTGTAATCGGTAACATAAACATGGTACGCAGCCAACGTCTGTTACCCTCTCATGTAGAAACTAAAATGGGTTTACTTCAGTTGTTTATTCGTTATTTCTCTTCCGCATATCCTTAGAAATATTTTTATAGAGTTCCAATGTCTTGCGATGACTCGCCATAGGGCCCTGCCAAGTAGCGAAAGTTTAATTATAAACACCCCGTATTTTAATTCCACTTATGGACCTGTTTTCATAAGCAATCCGATTTAATGAGGTTTCCTTACGGTATTTAAAGATATTCAGCTTTGAAATCCACCATACCTGCTTCAGTCAGAGGAAAGGCACAATATTTCTTCCACAAAAACCCGATGCATCTTTCTCGAGTTCACGCATGACAAAAATCGCTTGATTTTTATGCAACCGGTATACGTACAATCTCCGAATTTTAACACACCTTAGAAACTTTTCTGCACACCTTACCGGAGCAGCACTCCTGGGGAAAAAATTTACTATTTACACACGTGGTAGTAGCCTGTTTCAGTAAGCTGACTGTGCGAGAGACATAATCCCATTGACTTGCTGAGAAAAACTGTGTTCACGCGAGACTGCTTTAATAACTTCGTCCAGCGCTCTTCATTAAGAACTAAAACCTAATTAACTCTGCTTAGCCTTGCTATTCCAAAAATTGTGGCTGGTTACCGTAATTAGCGTACTCAAGCTGAATCACCTGGCGGACTCAATTCCAGAAGATCTCTCTCCTTTTTGTATCAGCTTTCTCAAACGTTTCCAACAATTAAAATTTTATACACAGCGATGTTATCCTGTAAGGCCTTTCTCAGGAAAGCTCAAGGCGCCTGGAACTGGTTATGAATGCCTGTTTTTGTCATATCTGTGATGTTCGATTCTTTTATCACATGTTACCACCAAGCGCACACCAATCTGGCTACGTGCAGATAAGCGCAGAGATTTCCATACCCTCTGCCTTTTGTACCACCTTATTAATGAACACTTTCACTCACATCCCTCGATCTTAGCGCTCTTGTCTGAAAAACACTGCAGGAACACCCGGTCCCATCAGAGTAACATCCTTTCTGTTTCACTCCATCGTTCAGCCCAGCCACCTTCTCGAAGTGCAGTAGCAGGAACCTGGCTCTGGAAAAATCACCCATGTTGTATTACATAACTAAATAAAGTCTCCAGCTTCGAAAGACAGGTAACAACGTATCTATCAAAGTAGCAGTAAGGATTAACATTATGCCTGTACGCATTCGTTACCCTTACATCCCTCTTTTCAACCTGATCTTCCTCATTTCCCAGTATTCTTAGCCTATGCAGTCTTCTTGAATTCCTTTTTATCAGAACTCGCTGTATCGGAAATCATCTATTCTGTACACTTATAAATTCGTCTTGTATCTGCCCTCTACCTACTGTTATTAAAGTCACAATTATTGTCACTATTATTATTATTATTATTATTATTATTATCACTATTAGTGGCAGCAGCTGTAGTAGTGCAAGTAATGTCAGTATTGCTAGTTCATAGTTAGTACAACTTACTCACACTACCACGACAGACACTCAGATTATTTCAGTAGTTGTCATATTAAAATTATTATTTGTAAGGTAACTATGAAGTAACTGCTACTGTACGTGTAGTCCGATGTAAGAGAGAACCTGATGACCCAGATCAGGTTTAACAGATAAGTTAATAAAAATATATCAAACTGCGCTCTCTCTCTCTCTCTTTCTTCCCCCCTTTTTCTCTCTAAGTAATCAGTAGTATACAGCTATCAATCATGCACTTTCTACTCAATAATATTTATGTAAAAACATTTGCGATATGAATGAGAACTATTGAGGAAGTAAAGTATGAGGAACTGTAAATCATCTTTGTTGATGTGACAGTCTGACGTCCTTGCATCCTTCCAAATATTCTGCGTATTACAAAAATGGTACTAATTCAGTTATTCAGTTGATTGTATATCGTCGGTCTTAAATGCGTTTGTGCTATCACAGACTGACTGATACCTCCACGGTAGCTATGTAGGCCTATAGTAAACTACCAAAAAGCAGGAAAATGGCATCGGTATCAGGTTCAATAAAAAAACAGCTTTCATTCGAACGATAAAACCACAATATCCTCTGATAGAGCTGAATCTCATGTACAGACAATGTAAGAAGGTTAATACTCTGTGGGTGACAGTGTACTGCGTTCAGGCTTTAGTCGTCATATGTTATGTATTTTCCAGGAAATCCACGTTACAAATTCCAGGCGTCGTTATCTATTCGTAGAGCGAATCGTATAAAAACAATACTAGCAGAGTCATTTTATGATTACAGTCACGGTGTTTTCACTTTGTAGCTGGTTTCAAAATAAGGCCACTAAGTGTGAAGGAAGAGTTGGGAGAGTGGTGGGAAATAGGAAATATAGAGTAGGTCTGGAAAGAAGACCAGTGTCCACTCTGCTTACTTGTAGAAGGGTGGGAGGAGGGGGGGGGGCTGTGCTGCAGGCAGCGACTGAGCTCGCTATCTGCACCCAACTGCAATTCGTGGCTCATGTTGGGATGTATGGCTCCTACCTCGTAGTTTCAACAGCCGTCATCAGTTGCTAAAGGAGGTTTGCTGCTTTGGTGAAGACAGCGGGTCATGTATGCAGAGTGAAAGCAGAATCAGTGTTTTGGAGCATCGTTCGCAGAACTGAAAGCGGTTCACTCGTCTGCAGCCATGAGTAATGCTTAAACAAGAGAATCAAACGATTCTGTGACGGCCTTGGATGCGACTTTCACGACCTCCAATACAAGGGAAGAAATGTAGGACATCTATATAGGTCAGGCGTTTACTGCACACAGGAAGTGGGCACTAGGGCAGCAGCGTGTGTTTGGCGTACACATGTGGGTTATTTAGGCCACAGACATCCCTCCACAGGCCCGATAACATACGTCCTGATTTCAGACAGGGAGGGATGCTATGTCCATAAATTAAAGAGAGCAGCAGTCAGCAAGGCAGGTCGGAGAAAGAAAATGTTAGTATAGTCTGGCTTAACTGTAGGGCCGTCTATGGAAAGTGTGCCAGCGTAAGCTATCACCAGCACACCAGTCGGCAAAGAGATTGCAAGAGGATCGATAATAGGTGCTGAATCAAGTGCTCCTATCAGGAGAGAGGCAAAAAACGGACTCGCAAGTAACGTGCTACCAACGCCCTCTCGACTGCCACTATTTAGATCGCCGCTGCAGACCGGAGGGCCCAGTCAGTCATTCAGTCAGCCCAGTCAGTCGCAGACACAGCCCAAGCCAGTCGCAGTCACAGAGTCAATTCTTGTTGGCGTGTGGCAATATACATTAACGGCTACCAGAGTGTAGTGTTTATAGCGGGACTTGGCCTTCACCAGCAGTGAGGCTAACGTGGACTATTATGGAAGAGCTTATACCACAACAACTTGCTTAAAGATAAGTAGCTTCTTGTTCTTATGAATAAAGAACACAGTTAATACATGTGGGCAGTTGTGTTATAGATAGAGGTTACCAGCCACCAAACAACATCCTCTCCTAGCTTCCCATGGTAAAAGACTCGACAGTGGCAACGAGACAACACAAAAGAAAGGTCCCAAAGCAAGTCTTACTTATAATCGGTAACAATATACAAATGGTACTACGGGCAAAAAGCTGGCCGAAACCAGATGTTAATAGTAAAGAAATTCTAAATAGCATAGCGGTAAAAGAAAGAAAAAAAGTCTAGGATCGTGTTCGACAATATTGAACACAACCTCCTGTGGCGAAAGTTGGGAACTGGTAACGCACCAAGGAACCGTAGTCGACTATGAATGTTTTGGTGGTTCAGGAGTTATGGTGTGGTAAGGCCCAGTTTTATATGAGCGCGGTGACCTCCAGATCTCTGAACGCGGTGCAGTCACCGGTCAACGTTGTTGTGATGCTGTAATCCTTTCCCATGTGCGCATTTTCAAGGGTGCATTCGACCCTGACTTCCTTTTTACGGATAACAATGCGTGACCGCATCTAACAGGGCAGCTGGAGCATCTCTTGGAACGAGAAGATATCTGGTGAAAGGACTGGCCTTCCCATTTCCCCAACATTCACTGCATCGGACACGTGTGGGTTGCTTTGTGTAGACGGATTGCAGCCTGTCCGCATGCAACGATGACCACCCAGCATTTGTCAGCCACACTGGTAGAGGAATGGAACGCCCTAGCACAATAACTCCTTATCAACCATGTGGCCAGCTTCGGAGAATGCTGCAGAGAATGCATTGCTATGCGATGACACATTAAGAACCATATATCGCCGTTTGTGAAGTCCAGGAGTCTGTCATAAAGCGCGATGACTTCAGTATAATTAATATCTTTAACCGGAAGTGTCATTTCTGTTTGTGTCATTGTGTATTGCTTTCAGTTATCTTTTTGCTATAATGGAGCAGTTCTTTCTATGTATGGTCCACGTTTTACATCGAGCTGTGTTACTTGGCAGTGTCACATTATGCGAAAGTCACTTTCGTTCAGAATGTTCAAATGTGTATGAAATCTTATGGGACTTAGCTGCTAAGGTCATCAGTCCCCAAGCTTACACACTACCTAACCTAAATTATCTTAAGGACAAACACACACACCCATGCCCGAGGGAGGACTCGAACCTCCGCCGGGACCAGCCGCACAGTCCATGACTGCAGCGCCTAAGACCGCTCGGCTAATCCCGCGCGGCATCACTTTCGTCCTAACCGTTACCCCACCAGTGTATTTGAGGTGAACTGCTGCCTCATAGTGTATGTGTTACGTAGAGAATGTCTGATACAAGTTCATGTAGGAGATGAGTCCAGTCAGACTATGTAGGAAACGTTGAGCGGCAAATAAACTCCCATGTGGCAGTACAAGAAATGTACAGTTATGAGACCACGACCATAAAATGGCAGTCTGACAAGGATGTAGAAAATTTTACGGGCAAGACTTGGGGGTAGTGGTCACCAAACCATCCTTCACGTTAGTGAGTATAATCTGTACATCGAAGAAGCAACAGGAGTTAAATAACGATTCAAGAGTGGTATTAAAATTCTGAATGACAGGATATGAATAGTAAGGTCCGCTGACAACACTGCTGTCATCAGTGGAAAACAGAATTACAGGACATATTGTATAAGATGAATAGTCTACTTAACAAGAGTATGGACTGAGGCTGCACCACAGAGAAAAGAAATCAATGGGGAGTAGCTGAGATGGATGCGATAGGTCGATGGCCTCACACAACTAATCGATTCCAACCTAGAAAGCATGCGGGAGAAATTATAGGACAGAAGAAATTGGAGCTCTTTAGTTCACGCGGTCACGCAGAGCCGGAATCGACTAAACGAATAGAGAGAGAGAGAGAGAGAGAGAGCGAGAGCTGAAATGAGGTCAGCGATAAATCAACACTACGAATTAGGCGAAGGGAAGGGGTTCTACTATCTTGGTAGCAAACTGAAACTTGATAGCCGGTTTCTTATTTCCTCTTTCCATCGTCAAACACAAAGAGATCATTTTATACAAAAAGTGTTCTAGTACCAAACATTGATCTTAAATCATAGAAAAAAATCTTAGGATTTACGTCCGGACAACAGGATTTTGTGGAAGTTAATCATGCTTTCTGGAAAACCGGATAACTGAGGAGGTCCTCGGCAGAAGGAAATACATGGAGAACAGAGGCTAGAACATCAGGAATAGCTTCCATGGTACTAGACGGAGCAGTAGACGTCATAAACAATAGGGGAAGACATGTTGGAATACATCCAACAAATAATCGAGAACGATAATAGTAAACGGACTGTTTCGGATATGTCCAGAAGTACAAATTTATTATATTGTTACCTGCATTTTTGACGTTTCGGTGGATATTTTCCTAGCGTAGGTTGATTCTTGCCTAGGGGTAGTGTCTTTGACCAATAATCTAAACGCTCTAGTACCGGATTCGATACCGATAACCGCTTAAATACAGAACAAAAATCATCAGCAAAGGCGGCCGAAGACTTCTCGTATAAGAATTCGTCCACGTTCTTCCAACGGCCTTGTTAAAAAGATCAGAGGAATGCAGACAGTTTCAGGGAAACTCCTTGTCTTTGAGGTAGCAAGAATTAACAACCGTCAACGGCTTGGTATCAGTACGTATAAAGCAATGGAAACTGCCTGCATTAATGATGCACCAAGTGTATCCACACGTCAGTTGGCCTGTAACTGAAACAGTGTTATGATGGCAAAAGATTCCGGATTACCCCTTTTTCGGGTCTCAATGACGGAACTGCCAAGAGCGAGATAACCATGAGACAAAAGAGTGATTACCCAGTGAAAGGGTAAAATACGAATACTGTGAGTCATAGGGCGGAATGTCAGAAGTATGAATGTCTTAGGAAAATTCTTGTTGTTGTGGTCTTCAGTCCTGAGACTGGTTTGATGCAGCTCTCCATGCTAATCTACCCTGTGCAAGCTCCATCATCTCCCAGTACCTACTGCAACCTACATCCTTCTAAATCTGCTTAAAGTATTCATCTCCTGGTCTCCCTCTATTATTTTTACCCTCCACGCTGCCCTCCAATGCTAAATTTGTGATCCCTTGATGCCTCAGGACATGTCCTACCAACCGATCCCTTCTTCTAGTCAAGTTGTGCCACAAACTTCTCTTCTCCCCAATCCTATTCAATACCTTCTCATTAGCTACGTGATCTACCCACCTAATCTTCAACATTCTTCTGTAGCACCACATTTCGAAAGCTTCTATTCTCTTCTTGTCCAAACTATTTATTGTCCATGTTTCACTTCCATACATGGCTACACTCCATACAAATACTTTCAGAAACGACTTCCTGACACTTAAATCTATACCCGATGTTAACACGTTTCTCTTCGGAAACGCTTTCCTTGCCATTGCCAGTCTACATTTTATATCCTCTCTACTTCGACTATCGTCAGTTATTTTGCTCCCAAAATAGCAAAACTCCTTTACTACTTTAAGCGTCTCATTTCCCAATCTAATTCCCTCAGCATCACCCGACTTAATTCGACTACATTCCATTATCCTCGTTTTGCTTTTGTTGATGTTCATCTTATATCCTCCTTTCAAGACACTGTCCATTCCGTTCAACTGCTCTTCCAAGTCCTTTGCTGTCTCTGACAGAATTACAATGTCATCAGCGAACCTCAAAGTTTTTATTTCTTCTCCCTGGATTTGAATACCTACTCCGAATTTTTCTTTTGTTTCCTTTACTGCTTGCTCAATATACAGATTGAATAACATCGGGGAGAGGCTACAACCCCGTCTCACTCCCTTCCCAACCACTGCTTCCCTTTCATGTCCCTCGACTCTTATAACTGCCACCTGGTTTCTGTACAAATTGTAAATAGCCTTTCGATCCCTATATTTTACCCCTGCCACCTTTAGAATTTGAAAGAGAGTATTCCAGTCAACATTGTTAAAAGCTTTCTCTAAGTCTACAAATGCTAGAAACGTAGGTTTGCCTTTCCTTAATCTTTCTTCTAAGATAAGTCGTAAGGTCAGTATTGGCTCACGTGTTCCAACATTTCTACGGAATCCAAACTGATCTTCCCCAGGTCGGCTTCTACCAGTTTTTCCATTCGTCTGTAAATAATTCGCGTTAGTATTTTGCAGCTGTGACTTATTAAACTGATAGTTCGGTAATTTTCACATCTGTCAACACCTGCTTTCTTTGGGATTGGAATTATTATATTCTTCTTGAAGTCTGAGGGTATTTCACCTGTCTCGTACATCTTGCTCACCAGATGGTAGAGTTTTGTCAGGACTGGCTCTCCCAAGGCCGTCAGTAGTTCTAATGGAATGTTGTCTACTCCTGGGGCCTTGTTTCGACTCAGGTCTTTCAGTGCTCTGTCAAACTCTTCACGCAGTATCGTATCTCTCATTTCTTCTTCATCTACGTCCTCTTCCATTTCCATAATATTGTCCTCAAGTACATCGCCCTTGTATAGACCCTCTATATACTCCTTCCACCTTTCTGCTTTCCCCTCTTTGCTTAGAACTGGGTTCCCATCTGAGCCCTTGATATTCATACAAGTGGCTCTCTTTTCTCCAAAGGTCTCTTTAATTTTCCTGTAGGCTGTATCTATCTTACCCCTAGTGAGATAAGCCTCTACATCCTTACATTTGTCCTCTAGCCATGCCTGCTTAGCCATTTTGCACTTCCTGTCGATCTCATTTTTGAGACGTTTGTATTCCTTTTTGCCTGCTTCATTTACTGCATTTTTATATTTTCTCCTTTCCTCAATTAAATTCAATATTTCTTCTGTTACCCAAGGATTTCTACTAGCCCTCGTCTTTTTACCTACTTGATCCTCTGCTGCCTTCACTACTTCATCCCTCAGAGCTACCCATTCGTCTTCTACTGTATTTCTTTCCCCCATTCCTGTCGATTATTCCCTTATACTGTCCCTGAAACTCTGTACAACCTCTGGTTTAGTCAGTTTATCCAGGTCCCATCTCCTTAAATTCCCACCTTTTTGCAATTTCTTCAATTTTAATCTACAGTTCATAACCAATAGATTGTGGTCAGAGTCCACATCTGCCCCTGGAAATGTCCTACAATTTAAAACCTGGTTCCTAAATCTCTGTCTTACCATTATACAGGGTGATTCAAAAAGAATACCACAACTTTAGGAATTTAAAACTCTGAAACGACAAAAGGCAGAGCTAAGCACTATCTGTCGGCGAATTAAGGGAGCTATAAAGTTTCATTTAGTTGTACATTTGTTCGCTTGAGGCGCTGTTGACTAGGCGTCAGCGTCAGTTGATGCTAAGATGGCGACCGCTCAACAGAAAGCTTTTTGTGTTATTGAGTACGGCAGAAGTGAATCGACGACAGTTGTTCAGGGTGCATTTCGAACGAAGTATGGTGTTAAACCATGAACGTGACTCGCCTAAGGTGAACGTTTCTGTGCCATTTCAGCCAATAACGTTTTTGGTCCCTATTTCTTCGAAGGTGCTACTGTAACTGGACTACAGTATCTGGAGATGTTAGAGAATTGGCTGTTCCCTCAGGTCGAACAAGAAGCACAACAATTCATATTTCAGCAGTATGGAGCGCCACCACATTGGCACTTATCTGTCCGTAACTACCTGAACGTCAACTACCCGAGGCGGTTGATCGGCCGCGAGGCAGCCCGTGACAGAGCACTTCATCACTGGCCTCCAAGAAGCCCTGATCTTACCCCCTGCGACTTTTTCTTATGGGGGTATGTTAAGGATATGGTGTTTCGGCCACCTCTCCCAGCCACCATTGATGATTTGAAACGAGAAATAACAGCAGCTATCCAAACTGTTACGCCTGATATGCTACAGAGAGTGTGGAACGAGTTAGAGTATCGGGTTGATATTGCTCGTGTGTCTAGAGGGGGCCATATTGAACATCTCTGAACTTGTTTTTGAGTGAAAAAAAACCTTTTTAAATACTCTTTGTAATGATGTATAACAGAAGGTTATATTGTGTTTCTTTCATTAAATACACATTTTTAAAGTTGTGGTATTCTTTTTGAATCACCCTGTATAATCTATCTGATACCTTTTAGTATCTCCAGGTTTCTTCCAAGTACACAACCTTCTTTTATGATTCTTGAACCAAGTGTTAGCTATGATTAAGTTATGCTCTGTGCAAAATTCTACCAGACGGCTTCTTCTTTCATTTCTTAGCCCCAATCCATATTCGCCTACTGTGTTTCCTTCTCTCCCTTTTCCTACTGTCGAATTCCAATCACCCACAACTATTAAATTTTCGTCTCCCTTCACTACCTGAATAATTTCTTTTATCTCATCATACATTTCTTCAATTTCTTCGTCATCTGGAGAGCTAGTTGGCATATAAACTTGTACTACTGTAGTAGGCATGGGCTTCGTGTCTATCTTGGCCACTATAATACGTTCACTATGCTGTTTGTAGTAGCTTACCTGCATTCCTATTTTTTTATTCATTATTAAACCAACTCCTACATTACCCCTATTTGATTTTGTATTTATAACCCTGTATTCATCTGACCAGAAGTCTTGTTCCTCCTGCCACCGAACTTCACTAATTCCCACTATATCTTACTTTAACCTATCCATTTCCCTTTTTAAATTTTCTAACCTACCTGCCCGATTAAGGGACCTGACATTCCACGCTCCGATCCGTAGAATGCCACTTTTCATTCTCCTGATAACGACGTCCTCCTGAGTAGTCCCCGGCCGGAGATCCGAATGGGGGACTATTTTACCTCCGGAATATTTTACCCAAGAGGACGCCATCATCATTTAACCATACAGTAAAGCTGCATGCCCTCGGGAAAAATTACGGCTGTAGTTTCCCCTTGCTTTCAGCCGTTCGCAGTACCACAACAGCATGGCCGTTTTGATTAGTGTTACAAGACCAGATCAGTCAATCATCCAGACTGTTGCCCCTGCAACTACTGAAAAGGCTGCTGCCCCTCTTCAGGAACCACATGTTTGTCTGGCCTCTCAACAGATACCCCTCCGTTGTGGTTGCACCTATGGTACGGCTATCTGTATCGTTGAGGCACGCAAGCCTCCCCACCAACGGCAAGGTCCATGGTTCATGGGGGGAGGAAAATTAGAAAATCTAAAAAAGAAAATGCAATGGCTTAATATAGAAGTAATGTGTGTATGTGGGGATGGGGGAGGGGCGGGTGCCGGCCGGAGTGGCCGAGCGGTTCTAGGCGCTTCAGAGTGGAGCGGCGCGACTGCTACGGTCACAGGTTCGAATCCTGCATCGGGCACGGATGTGTGTGATGTCCTTAGGTTAGTTAGGTTTAAGTAGTTCTAGGGGACTGATGACCTCAGAAGTTCAGTCCCATAGTGCTCAGAGCCATTTGAACCATTTGAGGGGCGGGTGAAGTGAAATGCAGGGGGGATAAGCATGTCAACAGCAGTGAAAATGACAAAATGAGAGTAGGATTTGGTGAGAATAGGATGGTGGATCAAAGAGTGAGTTACTTTGAAAATTAACATCAGGACTGGCGATCACGAAACAGGTGAAGTTAAGGAATTCTGATATCTTCGCAGTAAAACAATCCATGACAGACGGAGAAAGGACGACATAAGAAATAGACTATCTCTGGCACAAAGGGTATTCCTGGCGAAGAGAAGTCTGCTGGGTTCAAACATAGGCCTTAATTTGAGGAAGGAATTTCTGAGAATGTACGCTTGGAGCATAGCGTTGTATGATAGTGAAATTGTATGACAGTGAAACATGGACTGTGGGAAAACAGGAACAGAAGAGAAATGAAGCATTTGAGATGTGTTGCTGCAGAAGTATGTTGAAAATCAGGTGGATTGGTAACGTAAGCAATGAGTAGGCTCTCCGCAGATCGGTGAGGAAAGGAATATATGGGAAACAATGTCAAGAAGAAGGGTTAGAATGGTAACACATCTCTTGAGCCATCAAAGAACAACTTTCATGGTACTTGAGGGAGCTGTAGAGGGTAAAAACTGCAGTAGAAGACAGGAAATAATTGAGGACGTTGATTGTAAGTGCTACTTTGAGATGAAGAGGTTGGCACAGGAGAGGAATTCGTGGCTAGCCGCATCAAAGCAAGCAAAAGACTGATGACAAAAAAAAAGCGTCTACACTGTTCAGTATTCACAAAAGAAAGACGTGCTCTACACTTGGAAAACAGAAAGATTTCAGCTGGATTACATCACGGTAAGCCAAAGATTCTGATACCGCAAATTATATTGTAAGAGCAGATATAAGACCAAGTCCACAATTTAGTGAAAACTAACGACCTGCCACGGAAGGTAACTGGGAAGATGCATTGGATAACAGACGAAATACTTCAAGTGATCGAAGAAAGAAGGAAGCAGAAAATTGTTCAGGTGTTGTCAGAAATGTAGTAATATACGTCACTGAAAACGAAATAAATATTAAAGGGAAGCCAAGACGAAATGGACGCAGGGAAACTGCGAAGAAACAGAAAGAAGAGATGAAGGCCGGAAGGAGAGAGTCAACACACAGAGAAGTTAAAACAATTTTCGCGGAGAAATTAAAAGCAATTATGGTAAATTAAGAGTGCAATGCTAAACGCAGAAAAGTGAGTAGGAAGATGGAGAGAGCACACTGAACGCCTCTAGAAGGGGAATGGCATCTCTGATGACGTGATAGAAGAGTAAATGGGAATCGATGTGGTATACATAGGGAATCCAGTGTTAGGAACAGAGTTTAACAATAGTTTTGAAGACTTAAGGTCAAATAAGGCAGAAGGCATAGATAACATTCCGTCGGCATTTGCGAAATCTTTGGTGGAAGTGGCAACAAAATAACTAGACAAGTTATCAGCTACACGATCCCGAAGACAGCAATGGCAGACAGCACGAGAAATATCGCATAATTTACTTAACGGTTCATGGATCCAAGTTTCTGGTAATAATAGTATTCAGAAGAATAGAATAGAAAATTGGGAATCTCCTTAATGACGATCAGTCTATACTCTTCGGTGTATGAAAGATTTTTGTGGCACGTGTACCTAATGTTTCGTAATTAAAGGGTACAAGGCATCGAAACCGAAGATCAATGCTTACCGACACAACAGAGACCGTTACAACCTGTTATCGCACTAGTGTTTATTATGTATAACAACGTTCGAAACGTAAAGAAAAGATACTAAGTTAAACATTCACTGTAGTCAGCCGTAATTTTGTACACAAAAAATTGTTTGAATGAATTTAGATAAACACGGGCGCTAATTCCAAAACGAGCAAAAGTTAAATTTTGTCAAATAAGTGTAATAACTTTGAAATTACACAAACAAACACAGGGCGAGAATGATAATGCAGCAACTGAACAAAATGCACTCGCGCGAGCTCAGATGTAAAACAAGTGTAACATGAACATTTAAGACGTTGATTTGGGATGCAGTGATGTTAATCACAATCTTACTACCACCAGTAACGTGCAGTAACTAGCAACACTACATGGAAACTGTGCTGTATGATGTAACTCACGGTAACGCTATCTGTTGGTGTGTTTCCATAACCGTTAGCAAATTCATTTTTGTTCTTTACAAATTATTTTTTCAAACGCTGCGGGAGAAACATTCATTCATGGCAGCAACTGTTTCTCAATATTAATGTTACGTAGACATAGGCACATACTATCATTTACAGAAAACACCATGAAATTATAGAATCACTTTAACTGCAAGAGAGCCAGCATACTTTTGTCATTGAAATATGAATTGCATTTCAATCACTTTTAGTTTGAGCTGAATGTCTGCAGTAGTAGCGCGACACCATATGTACAACTATAGTTACTACTGCATTTTGCTACAACGACTGCTTGTTTGAAAAGCAGTTGTAAATTTGACTGACTATATTTTCATTTCTCGGAGGTTATGGTGAGGAGGATAGGACCCTGCTGATGGTTAATTACTTGGCTCAAGAAAATGCACTCGAAAAGTTTGTGCTTTAACTAAAGACACTCTAATGTTCCAAAAATGTTATTAAACCACTGGCATGCCTGTTACACAACTACCAAAACAGTGACTTGATCTTACTTTTCGATGAGTTGCTTGTAATGCTTATTATGAAATTCATAATTGGCGATAGCCTAATCTTGATTCGCGAGCAGCTTGAAAAAATTTTTAGTAACACAGTATTCTTTATTAATTCCAAAAGCTTCTTGCGACCTTGTACTGTGTCCATACACGTGCTGGCTCACATATATATATATTTTAACTCCATTTCCGTCACTATCTCCGGTTGGCATTTGCGCGCCAACAGAGGCGACTGTACCGCACCACAGATGCTTCACAACTCTTCTCTGCGATAAAAAAAAAAGAGGGGAGGTATCATTACCTCACAAACTTGAAACCGATATCCGCCTTCTTAACTAATGCAAAACGTTTAGGTTCGCCGCATTCATAGCCCTACAGTTCACCGCGGTGACCCTTCCCCATGACGTCACTCTGTCAAGTCGATGCCCAGTTTCGACCGTGTTGGGTGCTTTGATTATGTAGAGACGTACTTGTTTCGTCAACAATGCCAGCTTGCGTTGCTTACGGGTGTTCGATACAGTCGTAATCTAAAGTCTAAAGGAACCACATTTCATTCGTGAGTGGAGCAATTCAAGCAATATTCTCTTTTGTATACATGATTATTGTTGCACTATTTACTTTTATAGTAATGGATTTATTTCTGTCATTTGACTTTCGACTTGGCTTACTTTACTCAGTGTCCGTTGTTCCTCTCCTTTCCTGTGTTTTTCATTGCCTTCCAAGTCGTAAACGCCCCGACATAAGAGCCTCACACTGTATCAACGGTCTCGTCCCAACACACGGCTACGTAACGGCGTTGATTGTTGGGGTATCTTCTGATGGCCTAAATTTCTCTCGCCGCTATTCATTATTCAGAACAGCCGGAGACAGCAGTGGTCATGTGTGCGTGAGTTTTGTGTGTGTGATTGTATGAACGTATATGTGTGCTCTGCTTCTTTTCTGAAGAAGGCTTTGGCTGAAAATTTGTGTGAACACACTTTTCGTCGTACCTGCCTTGTGCTCGGCGTCTGAGTTGTAATCTATCCGTTTCATAGTAAAGTTATCCCCTCCTGAAGTTTGTTGTAAAATAATCCACTGCACATCCAACAGGAGTGATGATGTACATAACTACAACACCATAAAGAAAAAATGACATTTATTACGCCACATTAAGGTTGTTTATAGCACAAACAAGGGTACACAATGCTGCAACCAAATGTTTTGATTACTTACCCATTGATATAAAGTGCCTGACACACAGCAAAGTAAAATTTGAAACTAAACTGAAAATGTTTCTCTTTAACAGATAACTCCTATTCAGCAGAAGATTGTCTATAACTGTAATATGCTAAATTGTGATGGGTAAGTATTATTGACTAACATCTGTCTGACTTCATTTAAAAAACGTAAAAACTAATAAATGATCTGCATGGACACATATTTACAAAAAAATTGATGTCAATGTACAATGACTTGTTCCGTATCATTAAGATTTATCGAGCAAATGATACATGGAACATGAAACAAAGTAATTAACTATTGCTATATCACAAAGCGTGGTATAGACAGGTAAAATAAATGCATAAATAAATAAATAAATAAATATACTTTGAAAACTTCAAAATTAAAGTAGACTCAAGCAGATGATTAAAGTTGATGTACATTCCAATCGTGCTATGTTTGGTCATTTCTGAAAAACTGACAGTGTTACAGGCGAGAAATATTCCGGGAAAAGAATCAGACAGGCTACTGCTGGAAACGTAGGCCTACATCTTACTCATATTAGGCTATCATTACTAAAAAGTTGCACACATACATGTTAAAGCAAAATAACCATTTTAAGGGTCTTAGGCGTTTGAGACCATTCCCTTAGTCACATTTATACCATTCCACAATCCTGGAAGATGCTCAAAAATTATATACTTTTTTTTTAGGTTGCTATTATTTGCCACGACACATCATAGGTAAGATTTCAGAGTGAGAAGATGGATAAAGTACAGTGAGACTAATGTACTACCAACCTAATAAGACAAGAACTCTATTCTGCATGGTTTCGGAGTTCCAGTTTCATTTTCCATCGATACAAATACAGTAAAAATGTAATTAAATGGACTACGAAAACATTCAAAATGGCTCTGAGCACTAAGCGACTTAACTTCTGAGGTCATCAGTCGCCTAGAACCTAGAACTACTTAAACCTAACTAACCTAAGGAAATCACACACATCCATGCCCAAGGCAGTATTCGAACCTGTGACCGTAGCGGTCGCTCGGCTCCAGACTGCAGCCCCTAGAACCGCACGGCCACTCCGGCCGGCCGAAAACATTCTTTTCACATCATTTCATTCTATTTATGGTTATCAGATATATATAGTACAAAGAAACAGGTTACGTTATGAGGCTAAATGTGTCGTATTACTAGAGAAAAAACGCATTCAAGAACATAAAAATGTTCGAAACTGAGTTCCTGACACTATGTTATTCATGTAAGCTCTTTAATATTTAGTATTTAAAACAGTTGTTGACCGCACACGACAGGAATAATGAACAAGAAGCATACGTAAACAGTAGTCTGCTGATATTTTCGGCTACTTAAAATGGCGGCAGGCTCCACCCACTTTGGCTTCAAAACAACGTACAGTGTAAGTATGTAGTGCCACCTCCCTTCTTTTTTTACCTCAATGCTCCGCCCTCACTACTACGACTGAGCGCTCTCGCACCAACGATGGTATTGTTACGTGAAAGATATTCTATGTGCACCGTACAATATAAAGTTCCCTGACATTGCCTGCGTGATTATTACAATGATTTGAGCTAATTATTTCTTACTTATTCTTTAAGCATACCTAACATTTTCATAAACACTAAGTACTGACAAAATTCACAAGTACATATAGTTACAGGAAATAGTTTTATACACGTGCGGCTTTGGGGAAGATAAAGATACCAGAAAGGCGTTTCTGACGTTGGGTTGAATAATAGAAACAAGAACAAAGAAAAATGAATGGGACCTGTAGACTTGGAAAAACCTTGCAACTATGTGAAATGGTGCAAAGTATTCTAAATTACAAGAAAATCAGGAATAACATTTGGGGAAAGACGGTTAATATAGAATATATGCAAGAACCATGAGAGAATAAGAACGACATGCTCTGACTGAGAAGAGTACAAGACGACCCTGTAATCTTTCGCGTTATTGTTCAATCTATACGTCGAAGAAGCAATGACGTAATTAAAAGGAAGGTTTAAAATTGTAATTAAAATTGGTGGCGAAAGGATATTAATGATAAGATTTGCTGATAACATTGCCATACTCAGCGAAAGTGAATCAGAATTACAGGGCGTGTTGAATGGAATGGACAGTCTAACGATTACAGAATACAGGCTGAGTGTAAACCAAAGTAAGTCACACTTACTGAGATTAGCTGGCGACCATGAAGTAGACGAAGTGAATGAAATCTGCAATTTGCATAAAAATGATATGAGACGACGCACCCAACACGATGCACTTTTTTTCATCAACCTTACGCTTTTCGACTTTACCTCATTTTCAAAGGCATTGCTATGTTAGTCGTATAAAAACAGTAGAGTTTGTGTCGTGCTCAATAATGGTAATGTGATACAATGTTTTTATGTGACTGGCATAGCAAGACCTTTGAAAATGACAGGAAGTCGAAACGTGTAAGGTTGATGAAAAATAAAAGTGTGGTCAAGACGCAAATTTTCATTAAAAGTGAATGAAATCTGTTGCCTTGGAAGCAAAGTAACACATGACGGACTACGCAAGAAGGACATATTAAGCAGATTAGTACAACCAAAGACGGATTCCGACGAAAAAAAGTCTAACAGTATCTCACGTAGGCCACAATTTGAAGAAGAAATTTATGAGAATGTACATTTCGAGCAGTGAATTGTTTGGTAGTGAATCACTGATTTTGAGAAAACCGGAGAAAGAGAAAGTTCAGATAATCCGCACTTGAAGCTGGCTGCAGAAGAATTTTGATGCCGCTAAAGAATATTTCGAGTAAGGAAAGTAAAGAGAAGAGAAATTAGTGGTCCTACTGAAGCGTGTAGAGGATCGGTTTTATCTCACTTTGGGACAGGAAAGAGAATGGTTGGTAGCGGTACAAGGAATCCCTCGACATACATCACACAGTGGCTTGTGGTGTTCGTATGCGATGGTATAGAAAGACGCTAAAAATTAGTTCGATTCATAAAATAAGGAATTATGTGGTTCTCATCAATATCAGCGAGACAAGTGTTAAAACATCAGGAAACAACTACCATGGTACTTGAGGAAGCTGTAGGGGGAAAAACTGTGGGGAAAGACACTGGAATACATCGAACAAATAACTGAGGACGTAGGATGTAGTTTAAGTCTGGACACAAGAGAAGATTTCGTAGTGGGCTGCAGCAAACAAACCAGATGTCTTATGAGTCAATAAATCAAAAAAGTAATTTAATGGTTAAGCTTTAAGTCAAGGCTATTCAAGCAAATATGGGTATAAAAGGACGTCAATACGAGACAGATGTAGTACCACTATCACGGAGTAAGTTGCTATCCATCTCTTCTGGCAAGTAACCTATATGTTATGTAAAAGCACTAGCCAGTATTTATTAATATAATCAACTTATTTTTGTATTTTACTTTTAGAAATGTCAGACGACCTGTCTTTTGAAGCTGTAGAAACTTTGGCCACCAATAATATTTAAATAAAAGAACGTTTGAAACGTATTTCCTTTCACTGTACAAAAGACATAAGTATAAATCCATTGAACTACAGAACTACATCTCGACCTGATGTATTTTGTTTTGTATTAACGTGGCCTAAATGTATTTTTAATTCAAGCATTCGTCAAGTTATTGGACAAACCACTTATGATATATATGCTAATGATAATAGTTTTCAATGGCCTTTTGAGTGGAAATTAAAAGAATTTAGAAGACACGATTACTTTATGCGATATTTGGCTATAATACCTGATGTATCTTGTATAAAATGGTCATGACCAAATCAGTATAAGTTTCCAATTACAGAAATTGTATATATGGCGTACGTAATATTGGAAAACTACATCTTTTTTGTAATTTACATAAAAGTAATATTTATAAACTACAATTATTATCAGCGCTTTGTCCTGCATGTTACATAAATGAAATTGTTAGTAAGAAAGGCAATCAGACATTGACAGAACTAACTAATGTAAATGCATATGTTGGTACCAGATTTTATAGCTATGCAACTTACTCATTATGCTTTTCAAGCAGTGGAAATTAAATATACAGATGTTCCTAATATGTTTGAAACAATATTGCAAATGAGTTCAATTCTTTTTTGCAATATATGTTTAAAAGCAACATTTGGAGAAAGGATACAAACCATATTTGTTGATATATATATTTATCATGATGAAACACAAATACAAACTTAACTTAAGTGTAATTTTGAAATGTTTTGGTTCCTGAAAGAAGGAAAAGAAGACATATATTATTTTCGTCCAAACCAAAAAGAAATTAATCAATTATTTGGATCGAAAGCCATGCACAACAATAGAATTAGAGATACTGTTTCATCTTCAGAGCACTCTGATACAGAGGGCCTTATTGATCAAAAACCTCCAAAAACTTCAGGTAAAGATCTAGATGTTATCGAAGCAAAAGAAGAAGAAGAAGACACCAGTACAAATTCAACACAAACGAAAAGGGATAGAAAAAGAAAACTTGAAAGTACTGACAGTACTGATTCAGTACCATACCTAGAAATTATAACTCTACTAATTAAAATTATTAAGTCATATAAATCGGAACAGGAATGTATAGACTCCTTATGTGGTTATATAACCACTTTATCAAAAAATATACAAGCATCACTATTCAAAATAGTGAATTGTAGACCGGACAATTGGAACCATTTCAGAGACCAGAACATTTCGATAATTTCTGCATGTTCAAATTCCAAAACATTTCAGCTATGTTAATTCAACCCCCCCCCCCCCCAAATATGATGCTCAACAGTGATCAGTACTGCAGTCACAGTACCGACTCTACGTTGCATCAACAACAGCCCCTCGGAAATTGGGGCCGTGGCGTCCTGCTCCAACGCTGTAATTGCGGCCACATGGCAGTCGCCAGACCATTATTCCATGCATGAACTAGGGTTTACTGTGCTGCTACATTCTTCACATTTGCCGGTTCTGGCTCCTAGCGACTATGCCCTATTCGGCACAGTGTAAGGTCACACTGGGTTAGAAGTTCACCACCAATGACAAACTTCACGCAGTTGTCCCCCAGTGGCACCGACATACCTCCAAAGATTTTTTTTCTGTTTTGAATCATGAGTCTTCTGACTTGCTGGATGCGACCAGCCACGAATTCCCCTCCTGTGACAGCCTCTTCATCTCAGAGCAGCACTTGCAACCTATGTCCTCAATTGTTTGCTGGATGTATTCAAATCTCTGTCTTCCTCCACAGTTTTTGCCCTCTCCAGCTCCCCCTAGTACCATGAAAGTCATTCCCTGATGTTTTAACATATGTCCTATTATCCTGTCCCTTTTCCTTGTCAGTGTTTTGCACTATACACCTTTCCTCTCTGATTCTGTGCAGAACTCTCAGTACATATTCTGTACTCATTCAGCAGATCATGTAACCCTTCTCCACTCTCACTCAGGATAGCAATGTCATCAACGAATCACATCGTTGATATCCCTTTACCCTAAATTTTAATCCCACTGCTCAACCATTATTTTATTCCCATCACTGCTTCTTTGATATACAGATTGAACAGGCTACATCCCTGTCTTACACCCTTTTTAATCCGAGCACTTTATTCTTGTTCGTCCACTCTAATTATTCCCTCCTGGCTCTTGTACATATTGCATAGGTGTGTTGGACAATGTCTCTAGTATGGCCGTTGATCGCCTCACGTCTGTCTTTTCAGTTTTGAGTGCACCGTGAGCTCGTAAAGATGCCTACAAAACAGTGTCTCCCACCAAGTATGAGTGCCCCTGAGAAATTCCGCCTGATTTGACGCAGCCCCCACGACATAACTGACATGTATTTCCTTCTTCATGACATGTTCTCGGCCGCACTCTGCAGGGACAACGACGCCCCTGCAGCGTTTTCCATGCAAAGTGTTTATCACCCTCCATACAGTCCAGTGCATCTCTGCTGACGTGAACCGCTGGCTGTGGAGTCAACGTTTTCGCACAGACAACGAACTGCAGATCAGCGCAGAGAATCGGCTAGAAGTGCAGGCGGCTGCCTTCTATGACGAGAGTATTGGAAAGTTGACACAACGCTACGACAAATGTGTTAGATGGACCGGCGACTACGTAGGGACGTTGCTGGAAGGTGTGGCTAACTATTGCAAATAAAACACTTTTGATTACCACTATGGTTTCCACTTCAGAACCGATCGGATCTTACTTCCGGAATACGCCTCGCCCTATAGCTTACCCATTTTTTCTCAGAATTTTGAACATCTTGCACCATTTTACGCTAGCTGCCAGAACGAAGACGAAGTGCACAGACATAACTGTCATATGATCTGTAGCCGTTTGCTCAGTAATAGGTTTCTGTAAGCACAAAAAAATTGTAATGTAACATATTTTTAAACGCCTCAAGTTCTAACGCAGCCAAAAATCACAATATACACTGAAAATTACTAAACATTTCTCTACCATGTCTTCTTTTCGCTACTTACGCTATCTCGCATGCCGGCTGCAACACAGTCTTATCTTTCCTGCCTACACCGACGTCGCATGAAAAAAACTGTAAGCAATATTTAATTAGGCTGAGTCCGTCCCCACAACAACGAAACTGTAGATATCTTATGAAACTGCACAGAAAATATGACTCACGGTGCATAAGAGTGTCATCCGGTACATGACAGTCGCAATGTCTGAAATTTTAGCGGAACGTTGGAAGACTTGAGAAGAATCAGCGCTTGGTGGTGGTGGTGGTGGTGGTGGTGGTGGTGGTTAGTGTTTAACGTCCCGTCGACAACGAGGTCATTAGAGACGGAGCGCAAGCTCGGGTTAGGGAAGGATTGGGAAGGAAATCGGCCGTGCCCTTTCAAAGGAACCATCCTGGCATTTGCCTGAAACGATTTAGGGAAATCACGGAAAACCTAAATCAGGATGGCTGGAGACGGGATTGAACCGTCGTCCTCCCGAATGCGAGTCCAGTGTGCTAACCACTGCGCCACCTCGCTCGGTAGCGCTTGGTGCAAAGTATAGCAGCTGACCAGTAACATAAGTAAATTTAGAGTATTAGGCACGTTGTTGTTGTGTCACTGCCATCATCGTCGTCTTTGTGCGTGCAATTCAAGGACTGGTTTGGTACAGATCTCCTCGTCAGCGTATGCAGTAATGATGAAACTTGCTCAGGATAACTACAGTTGGCTCCACCGTCACTGGTGCTAGCGGCGTCTACAGTGCCGTGACGGGCATGGATGCTGTCTAACTTCCTGAACAGTTCGACCTGCAGTCTTCTAGCGTTAAAAGTCACTCTTGTTGCCGAATAGGCGGCCTAGCGGCTGACGTTTTCCCCCCTAGCTACAGCTCTCTGTAGCAGCTTTGGATCGTGATTCCAGGAATGACACGCTACTGTGGATTTGCTTCATGGACTGATTGCAGTTTTCACTTGTTGTGCTTAATGTCCTCCATATTTCTGTAACAATGCGTTGCAATGTAGACAGTAGGGAATCTCTATCCAAGTTCTGTATTCTCTGCTATGTACCAAAATTCTTCTTTTTCTGGTGATAGACAAAAGTGCCGTAAGATGGACTCCGCCTCTAAATCAGTCCATCTGGTCTCTTGGCCCTGCTTTCTCCTGAATCTTGTGGGGCCAAGTGTGAATAGTGGTTTAGGCTTGTACCATTCTGTAGTAGTGTACACAAGTCGCTCACTTCGCTTGTTGCTTATCAGTTCGCTATTACACATTTTGGCAATGTAAAAAAGGTTTTACATTGTTGCACATTTTTCGTTATTTCTCCTAGATCTTTCCAGGTAAGCCTTTCAACCTACATCTGTTCTTGAATAGTAAGGTTTTTGGTTGATGCTTATGACTAAACCGTTCCATTTATATGTTTAGTTAAATCTTTATGGGTTAACAAAAACCGGAACCCTTACTTTTTCACGATTAAAGTCTACTTGGATTACTCCGTCCGAACAGGTCTTGGAAGGCTCAACGGTACCGACCGGCCGCCGTGTCATCATCAGCCCACAGGCGTCACTGGATGCGGATATGGAGGAGCATGTGGTCAGCACACCGCTCTCCCTGCCGTACGTCAGTTTACGAGACCGCAGCCGCTACTTCTCGATCAAATAGCTCCTCAGTTTGCCTCACAACTGCTGAGTGCACTCCGTTTGCCAACAGCGCTCGGCAGACCTGATGGTCATCTATCCAAGTGCTAGCCCACCCCAACACTGCTTAACTTCGGTGATCTCACGGGAACCAGTGTTACCACTGCGGCAAGGTCGTTAGCCCTACCTGGGAGAAAACACAGAGAAATTTTGTAATTTTCTGGAAAATGTTACACGTTGAAACTAGACTGTTTTCTCTGATGTAATACCGAACCTTCTACTTTTGTTGGTGTTTTTCGATTATTTTGAAAATGAGTCCGATTTTGGCACTTATTTTTCAAACTTGGGAAGAGTAAGGTTTTGGAAATTAATATTTTATAATGACTATTAATTGTATTTCTTAAGAGTAAAATGTAAATGGTACATAACATTATAAAGCAAAAATTACATGCGTTTTGTGCCGTGTGGGCAAGTTTTGATATCGATAGCTCCCCCTCGTTGTTAGCCTTTCTGGACGCAATAGCTTCTCGAGCGATGTGTCGCCTGCAGAGAGCAGATCTGTGGGCCAGCATTTAAGCGCGATCACGGCCAGGAGGCGCTCACAAAGTTGGTTGGTTGTCTTAGGGGGAGGGAACCAAACAGCGAGGTCGTCGGTCCAACGGGATTAGGGAAGGACAGGGAAGGAAGTCGGTTGTGCCCTTTTACAGGAACCGTCCCTGTATTTACCTGAAGCGATTTAGGGAAATCGTTGAAAACCTGAATCAGGATGGCCGGACGCGTGTTTTGCCACAAACATCAACAAAAAAGGTTACTGTTCAAGAACAGATGTAGGCTGACAGACTTACGTGCCGGTATCTAGGACAAATAACGAAAAGTGTAGCAGCGGGTAAAAGTGTTTTTTCCATTGGCAAAACGTGTAATGGCGAACTGATAAGCGACTTGTGTACTCTGTTACAGAATGTGACGGGCGGTTGAGCTTTGTGTTTGACAGCGGCTGGAGAAAACGCCGTGACGTCGTGGCCGACAGTATCATTGGCCCTCCGCTACAAATTCAATTTTTGATCACTGTGATTTCGATGGGATTGAGTGTTGGCTGAGGCCGTTTAGATTGCCCGATGCAATAACTAACTTTGCGTGATGTACGGAACCAGAGTTGTTGTCGGCAAGGTGCTGGGTTGGGTTCCTGTCTGCCAGTTTCAAGAACCGGGTGCAGAGTATCTGTGAATAGCATCTGTGGTTCCTGATTCGTAGCAAGCTCGTCATAACACCTACTTGATGGCAGCCCTTGGTCGAGCGGTTCTCAACTTACGCTTCGATTTCCAAGAAATTATGGATAGCTCGATGTATCTGTTGTTTATATTGTCGGAACAGCTAAAGAGGCCTGGGTACGATTAATGCCTTTGCTGAGTGTATGTATCTGTCTCCCTAGTGGTTGCCTCTGCAACTCCCACTCCAACTTTGAGTTGAATGTTGTTAGCTTGTTTCTCTTGTTTGGAAGTTGTGGTCTTTCTTCTAATTATCTACAAACAGTCACTTGATAGTGGATGGCTGATATTAATGACCTGTTAACTATTTTCAATATGTTTTTTCAAACTTGTGAAGTGGAATATGTTAATTTTATAGACTTGTAATCTCATCAGACTTCTGTGTTAAGCATGTAGCAATTTTTTTCTAACTGTATGTTGTAAAAAAAAATAAATAAATAAATAAATTGTTTTAAAATTTCATTTCGTCATTTCTTCATTTCTGAAAGTTATGTGATATCTATCAACAGTTGTACTGCTAGTAATTAATTTAATTGATTCCGGGGGTTGCTGCTCAGATTGTTTTGCTTAGTGTTTTATGTTTCAATAAATCGGTTTGAGTTCTTTGATAAATATGTTAATACATTTGGGGCCCAGTGTCTTTCCACTGAACACCAGCTCCGTATCACATTGCACATTTAAAACATAATATTTTACTACTTTACATTTTATTAAAATAAATAACAAAATGGGTAATGGCTTTGGGTATTTGCGTCTATTAATTTCAATTTTTAGGTTTGCAGTTTGGTTTTTGCAGCTTGAGAAGTAAAAGATAACAGCATACGTAGAGCAGGGACGACGACTGTGATAACCTTCGAATCTGTGTGTCTATCGCATTCCTAATAAATGGCAGCTGAATGGCACGAAACTTCTACATAATGCTCAAAAGTAATACATCAAATTCATATCTCTTAAACTTGTCATCAAATGTCTAAGTAAGTCACTAACCTCTCGTCGTACGTTCCCGAAACACCTCATTCACCAGATAAAATTAATTTTAGTCTCTTATATTCAGTTAAATATACTCCAGTCCAAAGGAAATATTTCCCCTCCTTTCAATTTTCAAAACTTATGCGTTGATGTGATAAGTTATGTACATAAGACAGTTCGCTATTCTCGTAAAAACTGCACTCAACTCAAAACTGTTCAGTTCACATTACGTTTCAAAAATTACGATTAAATCTCACGGAAAAACAAGGACAATATGTAATCGCTGCTGTAATGGATGATAGCCTGTATCCCATTGCGTACTGTGACCAGATATGCGACATTGCGACTCATCTTCGAAGATGCTTCACATTCTCCCTGTAATCAGTCGTTACACAGAAAGAGAAAAACACAATTTCTCTAGTTCGATAACGAACACATACCTTAAGTTGTAATACCACTTGTAAAACGGTTTCTACATACATAGAGTCGAGGATTACAGGTAGTGAGTGCCGCCGTCAATTTCATGGCAGTACAATACTCTGAATATTTTCCCAAGATATATAATCTTTCGAAACTTGTCAATAGAGTGTTCTTACTTTCCATACAGCCCGCTTTCTACAGGTACTTGAATACTGCTCGTCAACCTGGGACATTTACCATCTACGATTTATAGAGGATACAAGCAAAATCCAAAGAAAAGTGAAACGTTTCGTCACAACTTCGTGTAGTAAGCGCCAGAGCGGCTGAAGATGCTCATCACACTCCAGAAAGATACTCTGCAAGTGAGTGTCGTGCATCATAGTTAGGAGTACTGTTAAAGTTCTGAAGTTCTGATAGCAGACGTTCCAAGAAGTGTCAAGCGACATGTTTCTTCGTCCCACCACATGTGCAGTATACCAGGAAACGACGATGACAAAGTGTCAGAGAAATCCCAGCTCATATCGATGTTTAAAGACAATTGTTCTACTCGAGATCCCTCACGAAAGCAGCGGGTAACGTGGTACAAGTAATCTGTCCGCCCCCAACTGTACACAAAAAAAAAAATGTTCAAATGTGTGTGAAATCTTGTGGGACTTAACTGCTAAGGTCATCAGTCCCTAAGCTTACTCACTACGCCGGCCGGGGTGGACGAGCGGTTCTAGGCGCTACAGTCTGGAAACGCGCGACCGCTACGGTCGCAGGTTCGAATCCTGCCGCAGGCATGGTGTGTGTGATGTCCTTAGGTTAGTTAGGTATAAGTAGTTCTAAGATCTATGGGACTGATGACCTCAGATGTTAAGTCCCATAGTGCTCAGAGCCATTTGAACTTTATTTTACTCACTACTTAACCTAAATTATCCTAAGGACAAACTCACACACCCATGCCCTAGGGAGGACTCGAACCTCCGCCGGGACCATCCGCACAGTCCATGACTGTAGCGCCTTAGACCACTCGGCTAATCCCGCGCGGCCAGTGTACACGGTATAGATGCAAATTTTTATTGTTTACGATAATTTAAATAGACATGGACAAGTGCTCATGAAATGGTGTGTAGTACTCTTACAGTGATTACTTGAAACGACGGAGTACAATCTAAAGTTCTCTAAACGTTACTTTCTAAATCCGCTGCGAATATTCCTCTCCGTTTGTCGTTGTTTCTCCCTGCGGCTTTTAATTTTCTGGTCTGTCTCGAGCTGGAGTTGGAATGAATGACGACCCTGTAAAGGGCACGGCTTTCCGCTGGAGAAATCGGCGCATCGCAAAGCCGCCGCAGAGGCCCGGAATCGTGCAAAGTGCGCCGCAGGTCACGCTCAGCAATGTCTGTGGACCCGTCTGCAGCGGCGAGGTGCGAACCTCGCCAGTTCACCGTCCTGGTCCACAGTATAGTTGTTTCGAGGACATGTTTATGGCTCCTCTCGTCAGTTCAGTAGTTTTCACACTGAATAACTTCTAGACTTACCGACCAGAAGTGGACTTGTTCGTAGAGGTAGCTGAGGGACGGTGTAAGTCAGTAAAGAGTTAAGAGTTGCTATCGCTACCACTTCCAGCGTCATGGACGCTTGTTCATCAGCACTAGTACTCCTAAAGTCATCCTTCGTCATATATGAAAAGTGCAGTATTGTGTATGTTCTACAGTATTAATTTATTTCGTTTACCGGTTTTCAGTTTGCGAGGCCATCATCAGGATTCAACTATCGTGCTCAGCTATACAACACTGATAAAGATTCTACATAGCGAAAGTGAGCTACAAACATAGAGTTTGCAGGGTCATACACATTTGGGATGCAGTGGTCAGCAGACAGGTATTTTGCTATTGTTGACTGGGTCAGTCTTCCCGGGATATCTCTAAAACGCATTTCAGAATGTTTAGGTTTGCAGGTGGGAGGATGGGAAGCATGTTATTCAATATCCTGGTATTTACCCCAGTGACATTTAAGCGCCGAATTCTTCCGAGAAAGACAGGAAGGCTTTTGAGGCTTTGGAATCACTAGCAGCTGGATGCTCTGATTTCTGGGGAAAGATCGACAGCAAACAATAGCCTTAATATTACTTGAGGCTCATGTTGAAACTCCCTGCTATAGGTACTGTAGAAAGAAAGCTTTTAGCATTAATAGCAGAACTCTCCGATTTCTGTGGAGATAGCCATATTGTTATTGGAGGCTGCTGTTGAAAGGGCATCCCTGTTTGTTGACAACAGGAAGGGAAGAGCGATGTGTCTGAAATATCCCATTAAGGATTTTGTCTCTGAAAATGATTGACAGTTCTTTATTTACGAACATAGAGGACCTCTGGCTGTGTACCACAGGCACTTGTTTGAAAATATCTATTTTCTCGCACTCTGCAACCATGTGTCTGGCGCAATCTGACAGAGGAAGAAACTGGTGTCGATAAGAGGATTCAGTATTAGTCAGAATTTAAACGATCTCTGGAAGACTTGAGATACAAATAAAGCAGAAAGGATGGATAACATTCCATAGGAATTTCTAAAATCAGAGAAATATCAACCACACAATTCCGAAGATACCAAGGGTAGACAGGTACGAAAAGTATCACACAATCAAGTTAACATTTCATGCAGTCGAACTGCTGACAAGATTAATACACAGAAGAATGGAAAAAGAAAATTGAGGATATGTGGTGACATGATTTCAGTACGTAGGATAATTTAGGTTTACACATAAGGATCTGTTGGGTACATGTCACGGTTGTGCAAATAACTATATAACAGTGACTGGAAAATTTTATTTCACCGAGATTGGATGGTGACTCCTTAAAAACTACAGCTCTGTCCACTAATGTGATGAGAACCAATAGGAGCACTTCTACAGGTAGTCATTCTGAGCAGGAATTTTATTTTCGAAGGAAAATGGCTTTCACATGAGACGAACTATTTGGTTTCGACAAGTTGGGACAGGTATTATATTTCTCTCTGCTGCAGGTGCTGTTTGCGAGAGAGAAAGCTTTCAGCATTTCCCACAGTACTCAGAGAAATTTTGTAATTGAAGTACGATCCTGTGTTGCGAGTCGCTTAAAATGCAGTGCTACTTTGGAGTCGTAAGAAATTGATCAAAATCCTACTACCAGACCTGTCTGACCACTTATCTCGGAAATGATGTCTGCGACTTGGAAACAAGTGTGATGAATTCAGGCACATACTTGTGTTGGATCCTAGAGGACGTCTGACTAGCGTGCCGTCCGATGCGGTGGCTGTGACATGTCCCAGGATGGCAAGGAAGGATAGACGAGATTCCTCCCTCGCGAATACACAGAATCACGAAACATACTACTATAGACAGTTCGGCAAATCGACACTAGATCGAGCGTGGGCGGCCATGTGATATGCTCGCCCAGTGCAGTAGTTCGAGTGATGGCCGACAGGTGAACTAGCGGTCGTTTCAAAGTAGCATGAACAGTTTTTCGTCTAAAAATCTGGTTTTTAAGTGGGGTACTGGCTACTACTTTGATAAAAAGTCGTACGATATATTTCCCATGTTTTTGTTGGCTGGGAAGCTACTTGCGGCTCATAAATATGTATAAGTATGTTTCATTCCCCAATGCTGTTGCTATATGACTCCTATGTATATGGACAGTGGGCCACTCTAAAAGATCCTATCCTAATGTCCCTCCCAGCAGCTCTTCACCTGAAGATCAGCAGGAGGCTACTCCCCTGGATTTGTGTGATAGTTTGCTGTCCTATTATTATTATGCATCCTTCTCACATAGGGGCACTGACTAGATTGGATGGAGCGATTCCCTGGTGCTAGACTAATAGCAAAAATATCCTCTCTACATCCAGCAGCAATTAATGAAATGAGAACTACTCTCTAGTGCTAAATCAGTGGCAATTACCCCCCCCCCCCCCAACGCCCATGCTTCATACCTAAATGAAAAAATTTGAATATTCGCTCTGATTTTCAAATTTCATACTGCTGTGTTAATTTTGGATTTTCCCACCAATTCTTGAATTTTCTGCTAATTTAAGGATGGGAGTTGACTGCAACAGTATAATGGGTGAGTCATCTTCGATTGTGATATCATAGTGAAACAGTGAAAGTATGAAAGTATTGCAAAGATGTTAGAATAAAGAGTATGCCCAACATCCGTAGAAACCAGTGATATGCAGACTGAACTTTTATAAATAAAGAAGATATTATTATTAATTATTATTATTACATCAGTGCATTTCAATGTAACTTGCATTTGAATTGAGTGCAAAAATTCAAATTCACCACGAAAATTTGAATTTCCTGCCTATTTTGAATTTCCTGCTAAAAGGAGGCGGGAAGGGCCGGTAGGTATGATAGCAGATGGTAACGACACAGGATAACTCCAGAAATAAATTTGTATTTCCCAGCAGCAGGGAGGATGGGAACGGAGAGGGTGCTGCTGGCTTGCTTGCACTTGAGGTATGGTTACCCGTGACGTACACAAGCTGTGCTCGTATCCTCTTTGTCCCACTACTCATGTACACCTCAATTTGAATACAGAAAAATCTACATGTAATGTAATTCAGATTGTTCAAGACTGATCGGTGTTGTTTCTTCCTGTAACTCCAATGGTCGCTGCACTGCGAGATCTTATGGTTCCAACATGAACGCTCATACTTATGCATTTCTTGTTGAAAATCAATATATCAGTTTTCTGATGTACGTAGCATGCTGCACACCTTGTTAGTAGACCCTGCTAGTTCAGTGAAATCTCGTTGTCTCAGTGAATAGTAAAGGACGGCTAGTGTCGATGGGAAATTTCAAAACATTTTGCCTCCAACAAAAATGTTCCCCATGACCTTATCTATCAGTAACAGACGTTTGTCGCAAAGACTTTGGAAAATCATATACACTGTCACCACCTTTGCCTACCCACCCCAACAAAAAATTTTGAAATTTGGCTCGAACGCACCTACAGCCTTCCTCTATAATGGTGCAAGAGAATGGTGCCCTGCGATGGCACCCTCGATCTCAGCGACGCTTCAAACTGCAAAGTGTCGACAAATGCGGAAAAAAGGCCAGAGTTCAGAAGTTTATGTGACGTGTGTGTAGGGTTAACGATGTCACCCTGGCACCAAATTTCACCAAAATTCTGCCCAGCGCCATCGTGACCTGTCACACGATGGCCCCTCTTACCAACGTTTCACCCTTACGACGGAAGTCACAACCGCTACATCCAGAGCTGGAGTCAAGCAGTTTTCTTGTGAGAGGCCGAGTAAAGCATTTCAGAGACACTGCCTCTCTGAGTCGAAACGAAAAGCCCTCAAGAAGTGACATAAGGGGCGACAAAGAAACTACTCATTCCATTGCGGCGTTGGTTCTCACACATATCGCAGTTGAAAACCACAATTTACAATGCAATGAAAAACAGGAAGGCGTTCTTGACAATGTCCGACGCTCCTGACACACCACCCTTCCCTCCCCCTCCCCCCCCCCCCACCTTCCCCTTGGACGATGCTGCCTTACTCTAAGGAGATCGTGTGGCTCCATTCCCACGTGAAGTAGGTGCTGAGCGCAGGAATGATTAAGCAACCAATGAAGGAAGCAGAGTGTATGGAAATCATATCGCTTATTTGGTCCCGTCCAACCTAACTGTGGACTAGAAGAAATGAAGTAGCAGCGTAATGTTGACTTTTCATGTCATGCTGAACAACACCACAGTAGTAAACACACTGATAAACCAAAACATTATGACCACTGCCCACCGCCACATTAGATGCCGCCTGATGGCAGTGCGGGCTTGTGACGCGTAGCAAAAGTCTGTAAGCGGAGCTGACACGGACGAGAGATCGCCCTAGTGAGGATATTGGCTTTAAATGGTGAAATCCATTGAGATAAGCGACTTTGGCAAAGGATAGATTGTAATTACGCAGAACCTGTGAACGAGTATCTCGAAAATGCTGAAATGTTCACGAGCTACTGTCGCGAGCATCTACAGAAAAAGGTAGAAAGACAGTGAAACTACCACTAGGCGCTAAATGGTTGGACATCCACGACTCTTCACAGACCATGGGCTTCGGAGGCTTGTTTGCTCTGTAAAGCAGGATAGATGGTGATCTGTGGCATCTCTACCGAAAGAGCTCAATGCTGGTTCACGCCATTCGTCGTACATTGTTGAACGTGGAACTACACAGCAGACTACCACTATGTGTTCACATGTTGACCCAAGAACATCGTCAGTTACGACTGAAGAGGGCACGGGATCATCGGGATTCGACGGACGATCGATGGAAACGCACATTTTTGCTACACTAGATATATGGTCGTCTCCACAACCGCCGTCACCGAGGTGAACGGCGGCTGGAAACGTGCAGCGCACCACGGACGCAGGCTGATGGGAGCAGTATTTTGCTGCAGGAATCTTTCTCCTACGCTTGCATGGAACCCGTCGCAGTAATCGAAAACACGCTGACAGCTCTGAATCCCCTGCGACCCTTCGTCCTTAATCTCTTCTTCCAGCAGTATAATTGTCCGTGTTTCGGACCAGTACCGTGCTACAGTGGTATAAGTGGCAGTATAATGAACCCTCGTTGATGTCTCGACGACCAAATTCGCCTGATGTAAATCCTATGGAACCCATCTGGGTCGCTGTTGGGCGTCATCACGACGTACGCAAATCAGCGGCGCGCTATTTACGCGAGTTCCACGGTCTCTGCGTAGACACCTAATGCCACACACCTCCACAAACCTACCAACAAACTGTTGGTTCCCTGATACGCAAAATCAGTGATGTGTTTCGTTCCAAAGACGGACGAACAACGTATTGAGCAGGTGGTCATAATGTTCTGGCTCATCAGTATATTTGACAGGCCTAATGACTATTATTTTAGGTGACGACATTTATTTCAATAGTTCAACTGTACAGGGTGTTACAAAAAGGTACGGCTTAATTTTCAGGAAACATTCCTCACACACAAAGAAAGAAAATATGTTATGTGGACATGTGTCCGGAAACGTTTACTTTCCATGTTAGAGCTCATTTTATTACTGGAGAATGGCGTATTGTATCACAGCCGTCCACAATACGAGCACGAAGAATCTTTACATTTGGTACAGGGGTAGCGTAGACAAGAGCTTTCAAATGCCCCCATAAATGAAAGTCAAGAGGGTAGAGGTCAGGAGAGCGTGGAGGCCATGGAATTGGTCCGCCTCTACCAATCCATAGGTCACCGAATCTGTTGTTGAGAAGCGTTCGAACACTTCGACTGAAATGTGCAGGAGCTCCATCGTGCATGAACATCGTACTTGTAAAGGCACATGTTCTAGCAGCACAGGTAGAGTATCCCGTAGAAATCATGATAACGTGCTCCATTGAGCGTAGGTGGAAGAACATGGGGCCCAATCAAGACGTAATCAACAACGCCTGCCCAAACGTTCACAGAAAATCTGTGTTGATGACGTAATTGCACAATTGCGTGCGGATTCTCGTCAGCCCACACATGTTGATTGTGAAAATTTACAATTTGATCAGGTTGGAATGGAGCCTCATCCGTAAAGAGAACATTTGCACTGAAATGAGGATTGATACATTGTTGAATGGACCATTCTCAGAAGTGTACCCGCGGAGGCCAATCAGCTGCTGATAGTGCCTGCACACGCTGTACATGGTACGGAAACAACTGGTTCTCCCGTAGAACTCTCCATACAGTGACGTGGTCAACGTTACCTTGTACAGCAGCAACTTCTCTGACGCTGACATTAGGGTTATCGTCAACTGCACGAAAAATTGCCTCGTCCATTGCATGTGTCCTCGTCATTCTAGGTCTTCCCCAGTCCCCAGTCAATTGCTTCGAACGTCTTCCTGTCGGGACACCTTCGTTCTGTCAATGTGTCTCGATACAAACGTACCGTGCCACGGCTATTGCCCCGTGCTAATCCATACATCAAATGGGCATCTGCCAACTTCGCATTTGTAAACATTGCACTGACTGCAAAACCACGTTCGTGATGAACACTAACCTGTTGTTGCTACGTACTGATGTGCTTGATGCTAGTACTGTAGAGCAATGAGTCGCATGACAACACAAGCACAGAAGTCAACATTACCTTCCTTCAATTGGGCCAACTGGCGGTGAATTGAGGAAGTACAGTACATACTGACGAAACTAAAATGAGCTCTAACATGGAAATTAAGCGTTTCCGGACACATGTCCACATAACATCTTTTCTTTATTTGTGTGTGATGTTACCTGAAAGTTTGGCCGTACCTTTTTGTAAGACCCTGTATAAGGGCAAAACAGATATTTCCTTCTGTCAGTCATTTCTGTTCACTATAGGTACTCATCCAAGATTACGACCTTCGTGCCGTGACTCAGAGTTTAAAAACCAATTTTTTTGGGTGGGTGAGGGTGGGGGGGGGGGCTAAGGGGACTTTTCGAAAAAGAAACTAAGTTCCAAAGAAAAGGTTGTAATGTGTTTGCGGAGGAAGGCTTACAATTAGTGTGGAGTACCACGTTTGAGATATGAGCGTTAGACTCGAATTTTTAATGGAAGAAAACATTAAAAAATTGAAGAATGGTCTGCGAGCAGAGGAGAGATGCATGTCCGGTCTTAGGAGAGACAGAAGAAAACTAATGAATCGGGGAACAGACTACGACGGAAGGCATTATTAGACGTTGCATTAAAATGAAATAGACGTGAGATGTTCATTGGAAATACAGCAAGGAGAATTGATAGCAGATGAATCAAGAAAGTCCTTTGCTGATTTCTAATACATAAGAAAACACCGTTACAATGACTTAGTAGAAGATGCGCAAACGATATTACAATATGTGTTTGAGCAAAGTGGGTAACTATATGGTCTATCTGAAGCTCCAACGCGCTTTGAAAAGTCTAGGCGGGGGACGCTACTGTCCTGCAATGGATGTAAAACATCTGCTGCTGCTGTTAGTGAATATGATATGGAAACAAAGTACATTACTTTGAAATAATAGTTAGAATTCCGTCGTAGGCTGCTTTAATAAGTACCATTTATTTATTGGTGGTCACAAGTTTCGGACATTGTGTCCATTAATTTGTTTGTTCAAGATCTTCTTTCTGAAGGTGTTCCGAAATACGCCTACGGGCGTCGCAGTCCGAACCTAGAATTTATCACTCTTTATATAGTCCAGTCTTGCCACTTTCCTGAATGACGATAAAATAATGAGGACAACACAAACACGCAGTCTCCGGGCGGAGAAAATCCCCGACGCAACCGGGAGTCGAGCTCAGAGCCTCGTGATCCAGAGGCAGCAAATCTAACCACTAGACCATGAACTGCGGACTCTGTCTTATTCGTCACTTATTTATGAAGAAGTACAATTTTCGAGATTCTGGAACAAACACATGCAATAACTATAACGGATTTTAGGTGTGCAGCGGAGTGTGAGCTCATTTGAAACTTGCTGGCGGATTAAAATCGCATGCTGGACCGAGACTCGAAACTGGGACCTATGATTTTCGCGGGCAGGTGCTCTAAAGACTTAGCTATCCAAGCACGTCTCACTACAAGAGTTTCATCTCGTGGCCCAGTTCCGACACACTTTCAGCTCAACGCACACTCCGTTGGAGAGTAAAAATTCCTTCTAGGAACAATTTTCCAGGTTGTGGCTACGCCGTGTCTCCGCAGTATTCCTTCTGCCATAGTTGCTAATCTAGCAAGGTATGCAGGAGAACTGTGAACTTCAGAAAGCAGCGGAAGTGAAGCAGTGAGGACGGGTCGTAAGTCGTGCTTATAAAGCCCAGGCAGCAGAGGTCTTGCCCGCAATAGCCAGACGTCCCAGGTTCGAGTCACAATCTGGCACACGGTTTTAATCAGCTAGGAAGTTTAATGTGTATTAAGGTTTGCCGCCTTGCCATTTCGGTTAGGTGGAAGAGCCAGTTTACTTCAGCACATTAAATTTTAACCTGTGAGTTCATAATATAGTAGGACTCTGGTTTGAATACTGACAAACCCTTCCCTATGATATGAAATCTGACCCACAAGGGAGGCAAATGCGATCTGGCTAACATGTCCTTACATGCTATAGCGACCACGAAATTTCTCTCAACGCGACAGAACAATGACAAGCGGATTAACATAAGCTAACTCAAGATAAATTGAAGCCATAACGTTTACAATATATCCCAATTATATGTGATTCATGCAATTCAAACTGTCTTACACACTATCCTGCGGCATGTAACAAACTGAAATGAGCGCTTATGGTAGCTAAGTATCCACATCTTCGTCACTGCAAAAACGCACCTTAAAGTTCCTGAGCAGCACGAAGTAACGAAATATGAAAGTATAATCTCTGGTGAAGGCAGTTTATTCTCTGTCGTCTTTAAATTCACTGCCCTGACAATAAAAGTGAGGCATGCAGAAGGGGAGGAGGAAACGAGGCTTCATGGACTGAAAGGGTAAGTGATTTCAGTAGTTATAAAAGAGAGCCGTATTTACAATTAACTTGGCAGTATGAGCACCGTTATCTGTATGAGATATGAGGTGATGTCAATATATGGCAAAGGGTGAATATAGACTTTGCCAGCTTATGCTGCTGACGGCTGAAAGCAAGGGGAAACTAAAGCCGTAATTTTCCCAGAGGGTATGCAGCTCTAGTGTGCGATTTATGATTATGGCAACCTATTGCGTAAAACAGTGCGCAAATAAAGCAGTCCCCCATTCGGATCTCCAGGCGGGGACTACTCAGGAGGATGTCGTCGCTACGAGAAAGAAACCTGGTATTCTACGGATCGAAGCGTGGAATTTTAGATTCCTTTATTGGGCAAGTAGGTTAGAAAATTTAAAAAGGGAAATAGATAGGTTAAAGTTACATGTAGTGAGGATCAGTGAAGTTCAGTGGCAGGAGGCACAGGACTATTGGTCCGGTGAACACAAGGTTGTAAGTACAACGTCAAATAGGGGTAATGCAAGAAGGGGTTTCATAATGAATAAGAAAATAGGAATGCAGGTAAGTTACAATGAAAAGCATAGAGAAGGCATTATCTTTGCCAAGATAGACGCAAAGCCAACACCGGGCGCAATAGTACAAATTTCTATGCCAACAACTCCGCAGATGATGATGATGATGACATTGCCGAAATGTATAATGATATGAAAGAAATTATTCAGGTCATTAAGGGAGACGAAAATTGAATTGTGATGGGGGACTGGAATTCGATATTAAGAAAAGGAAGAGAAGGAAAATTGTAGGTGAATATGGACTTGGTGAAAGGGACGAGAGAGCAAGCGCCTGGTAGAATTTTGCAGAGAGCATAATTTGATCATAGCTTACACATGGTTTAAGAATCATGAAAGGAGGTTGTATACATGGAAGAGACCAGGAGACACCGGAACGTTTCAGACTGATTGTGTAATGGTAAGTCAGAATTTCGGATCCAGATTTTAAATTGTGTGACTTTTCCAGAAGCAGATACGGTCCCTGACCACAATTTATTTTATGAGCTGTAGATTAAAACTAAAGAAATTGCAAAAGATTGGAAAATAAGCAGATAGGATTTGGATAAGTGCAAAGAAACAGAGGTTGTGGACAGTTCCAGAGTGAAAATTAGGCAACGATTTACCAGAACAGGGAAAATGAGTACAGTAGAAGACGAATGGGTGGCTTTGAGAGATGAAATAGTGAAGGCAGGAGAGAATTAAACAGATGCAAAGACAAATCCTAATAGAAATCCTTGGGTAACGCATGAGATATTTAATGTGACTAATTAATGAAAGAAAAAATAAATAAAAATGCAGCAAATGAAGCATGCGAAAGGGAATACAAACGTCTGAAACACTTAGAAGCAGATTCCACTACGGTAATGAAACATACCGCCTTCCGAGAAAATAGAAGCAGCTGTATGAAAAGGTCAGGTGGAAAACGATTTCTAGACAACGAAGAAAAACCTGAAAGGTGGAAAGAATATATAGAGGGTACAAGGGTGGTGAAGTTTAAAGCAATGTTATTGAAATGGAAGGGGACATAGATGAAAATGAGATGAGAGATATGATACTGCGAGAAGAATTTGACAGAACACTGAAAGACCTAAGGCGAAAGAAAGCCATGGAAGTGGACGACATTCCGTCAAAATTACTGATAGCATTAAGAGAGGCTGCGATGAAAAAACTCTTCCATCTGGTGTGCAAGATGTATGAGATAGGCGAAATACCGTGGAAATTTAAGAAGAATGCAAAAATTGTAATTTCAAAGAAATCAGATGCTGACAGCTCTTAATATTATCTAACTGTAGGTTTAATAAGTCATGGTTGCAAATTACTATCACGAATTATTTACAGAAGAATGGAAAAATTGGCAGAAGCCGACCTCGGGAAAGATCAGTTTGGATTCCGGCGAAATGTACGAACACTGAGCCTACACTTCTCTTAGAAAGTAGGTTAAGGAAAGCCAAATCTACACTTATAACATTTATAGACTTAGAGGAAACTTTTAACAATGTTGACTGGACTTTTCTCTTTGAAATTCTGAAGGTAGCAGGAGTAACATACAGGGAGAGATAGGCTTGTTACAGCTTGTAGAGAAGCCAGATGGCAGTTACAAGAATCGAATTAGATTAAGAAACGAGACACTTGAAGTAATAGATGAGTTTTGTTATTTGAGCAGCAAAACAACTGATGATGGGCGAAGGGATCGATTCACAGGACAAACTGTAAAACATCAAGTAACGGAGGGAAGTGTTGGAGGTTAAAGTTGTAAAAGGAAACCAAGAGATGAATACAGTAAGCAGATGCAGTAGGATATAGATTGAAGCAGTTATTCGGAGATGATGGGGCTTGCAAAGGATAGCGTAGCATGGAGAGCTGCATCACACGAGACTTCGGACTGAAGACCACGACAACAGACAACAACTGCTGACGAATTCTTCTCGAGCTTCTGTCAGGGTGACTGCTTTGAAATTTCGCGACGTTTCTATGAGTGTCACTCTTATCGCTTTCAGTGATAATTTTCTGTCCTCCCTGTTTCTTTCAGATTTGCTTCTTGCTTTTGTCGTACTGCTTCATCCTTCCCCCCCCCCCCCCCCCCCCCCCTCTCTCTCTCTCTCTCTCTCTCTCTGTTGTGATTCTTTTCTGTCTGCCTCTGCTTGTTTCTTAACCACTTCGGCTATCTCTTTCCTCCCAGGATACAGGAATATGAACTGCTCTGCGCTACGGTTGATTCCATTTCATAAGTCGCGCAAGTTTCACTCTTTTCGGTTGTCGATGGGTTTTTCTGGGTTTTAGGTAACACAACTGTTGCCGATGTCTCCTTCCGCAGAGAACTCCTACACGATGACACGATATCATGTGATTCCACTGAATCTCCCTGACAGAAAACTCTCCTTGCTACTGTAGACGGCGCTCGACTAGTCCTATCCATGTGTAAAACAAATTAACAAATAATCTGCTACACAGTTTACTATCTTGGATGACCCTGAACACAAAAATATAATTATAAAAAATACAAAATCTTCATGCACAAGGTAAAGTTTGCCAAAAATATCTCCAAAACAAAAAGGTACACACAAAGGAACGAATTGTAAATAACACACAGTTTGCAAGCGCCATTTACTACAGCTGAAGGTTAATGGGCAGGCTACAAAATAGAACAAAAATGACTGCTACAAATTATTGCACCCCAGGTAGTGTCTCATTGAGCCATACTCACTGCAGGATATCAAAGGAAACCAAAACTAATAGGCGGGAGAATGGTCGCCACGAACGTTTTTTGCTGTTTGCGTGAACAGTGACCCTGAACCTGAATTATACTACGACGTTGCTATAAAATGTTGTTACTGATTACGTCTAAACACTGCAAAGTCGTCACCCAAATAGTCATGAAACAACACACAGTCAACTTACATTCCTAGGCAACAAACAGACTCACAATCGAACAAGAGCAGCAAGTAGAATGCTCAGTATGTCCACTTGTTCAGTCTAGCCACTGTGCACAACGATTCCACCGGAAAAGTGAGAAAAAGAAGCTCAGATGTGCAACAGGTCATCATCATCATCATCGTCGTCGTCATCTACAATCAGGCATTAAGTTCAAGGAACCAATTCTGCCGTCAGTGCATTTGCTCCAACGCTTCCTAGGACGACCTAGGTCCCTTATCCCTTTGGGTGTGTATACTAAAAAACTGTTTTAGCATATCTATCTTGTTGCATTCTCTTTACATCTTGCTTGTTGCTTCTTTTTCTGCTTGTATGCGATTGATTTATCTGTTGACACAAATATTTTAAGCTCATTTATAATATCTTCGTTTCTTGTTCTATCTTCTAGTTTACATATCTGAACTGAATAGAGAAATTTCATTTCTGATCTTATTATCCGACATACGTCTTCCTTTTTTGCTATCCAAGCCTCAGATCCGTAAGGTAGAATTTCAGCTGCGTTTCTTTAGATGTTTTTTGCTTACTGTTCTTTTTATTGTTCCATGGATGTCTTGAAATTTTACTCTTTTATTGTTTGTATATGTATCATATCCGAAAGAACTGTCGCAGCTCAGTTAGAGAAAAAGTCCTAGTTACTCGACGATTTCATTTTCTATATTTTCGACCGCACCCGTTGCTGTTACTTATGCCTTTCCTGCAGAGATTTTGAAATTATGATTTGGCTAGTTTGCATAATTTAAAATTTTTTGGACAGGTAAATCAGAGAACAGAAGCTTTCAGCGGTGTGGTTCCTTTAACGGTCGCAGGTAACTGAAATCAGGGACCAGGTACGTCACAACAAGTCCTGTTCGTCATTAAACCCTGACCCCCACGGTTGTAGGCAGCGTATTCCACTTGGGTGAGCCTGATTGTAGTACGAGGGAATCGCGACCACTGGTTCTGCCAGCAAAAAATGTCACGTGGCCCAATCCTTTGAAAACAGTGCACTTCACTACCACATCATATTTGGGATATTCTGCGTGAAACTGTCGAACTCTCAAGATCCTCGAGTGGTGAGGGTCAGTTTTGTGAAAAGTATAGTGATTTATTCAATTCAGCACTGCAACAATTCAGTGGCAGTAACTAGCACGTTGGACTTTCTATCGATGGCGAATACCCTGGACCTGCGAATGTATGAACTCCGTTAGTGCCACTCATGCTACCAGGTTAGATTGTCTTGCATAGCACACAAACCAGCACTCTTTATGTGTCACAGACATTTGTGCCCTTACTTGTAGCCAGCTTCAAACTAATGTTACAGCCACTTAAGCTACGTGGTAGAACTGCTCCAGAGTTAACAGTAACTCCAGAGGCGGCGGTATCCCCTATTGAACTTTCTATAGTCTATTGAGAAATCTCCATGGTGGCAATCGGGTCAGGGTAGGTGTCCACGAGTGGCATGAGTGAGCCTTGCAAGCTTGCCCCTATGATGCTGACATTAGTAATAAATATCGGCAAGGGTTCGAAGTAGCCATGCAATGATCAACCAGTTGTCAATAACGTCTAGTCTAAGCCTTCGCCGACTGCAGCTGCTGTCTACTGGATATCCATCACAGATGCTGCAGTCAAAGCTCAAAAGTTCCATCTGTTGTTAAATACATCCTTTGTCAGTTTTACCAGTGATGTGGTATGCTGATCTGTTGTTTCACAATTATCTCCCATTCCTGTATTTAAACATTCCATGGTGGTGGAACGTAGTTGTATTCTAACTTGAGATTAGCAATAAATTTGCTGCTGACTCCAAAAATGATATTCAATTTCTCTTTATGTGTGATCATAAAAGATCTTCCATTTTTTGTTGTTGTTTCACTGAAGATGATTTTTGCAATAAGAGTCTAATTTATTCCTAATCTCAAATATCGCTTCAGTCTGCACTTGTGCAGAGTTGCATTTACCCTTTTCAGATCCTCCAAATCAGTTGAAAAAAAACCTTTTTCATAATTTCCGCGCCTGCATCTATCCAGCCTCTCTTCTGCCTATACCCTGTCCTTCTCTTCCTCAGCCTGTCTCTCAGTCCTCAGTATCCTCCCACTTTTATCTGCTACCTATCCATGTCCACCACTATCCATATCAAACTTCCCCTGGCATGACCAGCAGAATTTGTAGTGCAAAACAGGTTGATAAAGTAGGCTACTACTACTCCCACAACACACCTGTCTTGCAGTCTTTTTGCCTTGATGAGTAGGCTATCCTGCAAAGCAGGTCGATAAGGCAGGCTGATAACTCCAACTCAAAACATCTGTCATGCAGGGCATGCTAGATGCTGGGGGCTGGAAAACCGTTTCTTACCCCTGAAATGTAGGCTGCCCTTAAAGTAGTGTGGTAGGGCAGCCCAATACTATTCCCACACCGTCTACCTGCTGTGCACGGCAGCATATATGCCAGGAACTGGAAAGAAAACGTTTTGGCTCATGTTTCCTCTGCTATTGGAGTAAGAGGTAAAACTCCACAGTGGTGATACTTACGATACCTGCTTTTTCTGTCCCAAATTTGGCTGAAAATGATCCATGGGTTTGGGAGGAGATTCTGGAAGTACACAGAAACAAACACACACCCACACACCCACACACACACACACACACACACACACACACAAACACACACACACACACACACACACACACACACACACACATATATATATATATATATATATATATATATATATATATATATATATATATATACACTCTGCTTTATGTATATAACAGATCTGAAGAGCTTTGGAATTCTACTGAAAACCTTGCAGGAAACAATGCTCTCTATTTCGTCTTTAACAGGGGCATAGTGACATCTGTTGATGTATCATCTGATATACAGTGAATAGCATCTAAATTAGCAGTTCTGCAGCACTGAGAAAGTGTATGCGTGTCATATTAATAATTAGGTATTTGATGTCAAATATATCATTATTAATATAACATATGTGCAGGGTACAATAAAATCAGTTGTATTCATGAACAATAAAATATATCAACTGTATTAAATGTTTCAAATGAATCAACTTAAGCCTTCAACATCACCCATCAGCTTTGAGACATGACATAGCGCTGCTGTGGAGGGTGATGTCATTCATCAGTAGCCCTAGTAACGAATGAAAACAGTGATCATAATTTACATGGACTTGGAATTATTTAGGAATAATATTTTCATTTCGAATATAAAATTCTTGCCTGGCATGCTACTTGCTTTCCTACTGCAGATCAAAGTTCATTTTGTTCGTTGTAGTGACGTTAACTTACTAACACTTTTGTTTTATTTCCACACTGTGCTTCATTGATTGCCACTATGTTTGGTTAAGTGTGTTGTTGTCGGATTTTTGACTTTTTGTACTGACATCGATTTTTTCTGTGCCTATTGATTCGCACTAGTGTTATGCGCATTGTATCTTCTTTCTCGTCTTGCGTCGTTTTTTGTATTTTGCTATCATCGTGAATTTTCGGTTATGATTTTAGTCTGACCCTCTCAAGACTTCCAGTTTCACGCAGTTGTCTCACTAGCTTCATTATTTATTATGAACGATTCTATATTTGATGTTTATGTTTAGGCGCCTTAAGAACAGGTAATATATTGGTCATTATTATGCATGGTAGCGGAGGCTCTGGTTTGTCCCATTCGGCATATCTCCATTAGCAGGTCATTAACAACTATGCAGAGCATTCATCTAACTGTGCTTGGTATGGACTGGAGCACAGATTGACGTGATTCTCTGGACTGATGTTAGTGATCTGATGACGCAGATACTCAACAACGAATAAAGTGAAAGTGTAGAAAAGTTTGTTGGCGATCACGTGAAATGATCTAGGTGTTTTAACTGACTTTGTGACCAGTCATAGAGTCTTAAAGGAGCATTACATTCACGATTATCAACTTAACGAGTAACGTCGGCAACTCCATAAAGCTGTTCGCAGCGATGTTGATGGATATACAGGGCAATCCATTGATCGTGACCGGGCCAAATATCTCACAAAATAGGCGTCAAACGAAAAAACTACAAAGAACGAAACTTGTCTAGCTTGATGGGGGAAACCAGATGGCGCTATGGTTGGCCCGTTAGAGGCGCTGCCATAGGTCAAACGGATATCAACTGCGTTTTTTTAAAAATAGGACCACCCATTTTTATTACATATTCGTGTAGTACGTAAAGAAATATGAATGTTTTAGTTGGACCACTTTTTACGCTTTGTGATACATGGCGCTGTAATAGTCACAAACATATTACTCACAATTTTAGGGGAACAGTTGGTAACAGGTAGGTTTTTTAAATTAAAATACAGAATATGGGTACGTTTGAACATTTTGTTTCGGTTGTTCCAATGTGATACGTGTACCTTTGTGAACTTATCATTTCTGAGAACACATGCTGTTACAGCGTTATTACCTGTAAATACCACATTAATGCAATAAATGCTCAAAATGATGTCCGTCAACCTCCATGCATTTGCCAATACGTGTAACGACATTCCTCTCAACAGCGAGTAGTTCGCCTTCCGTAATGTTCGCACATGCATTGACAATACGCTGACACATGTTGTCAGGCGTTGTCGGTGGATCACGATAGCAAATATCCTTCAACTTTCCCCACAGAAAAAAATCCGGGGACGTCAGATACGGTGAACGTGCGGGCCATGGTATGATGCTTCGACGACCAATCCACCTGCCATGAAAGATTCTATTCAGTACCGCTTCAACCGCACGCGAGCTATGTCCCGGACATCCATTATGTTGGAAGTACATCGCCATTCTGTCATGCAGTGAAACATCTTGTAGTAACATCGGTAGAACATTACGTAGGAAATCAGCATACATTGCACCATTTAGATTGCCATCGATAAAATGGGGGCCAATTATCCTTCCTCCCATAATGCCGCACCATACATTAACCCTCCAAGGTCGCTGATGTTCCACTTGTCGTAGCAATCGTGGATTTTCCGTTGCCCAGTAGTGCATATTATGCCGGTTTACGCTACCGCTGTTGGTGAATGACGCTTCGTTGCTAAATAGAACGCGTGCAAAGAGTCTGCCATCGTCTCGTAATTTCTCTTGTGCCCAGTGGCACGACGTTCAAAGTCGTCACCATGCAATTCCTGATGCATAGAAGTATGGTACGGGTGCAATCGATGTTGATGTAGCATTCTCAACACCGACGTTTTTGAGGTTCCCGATTCTCGCGCAATTTGTCTGCTACTGATGTGAGGATTAGCCGCGACATCAGCTAAAACACCTACTTGGGCATCATCATTTGTTGCAGGTCGTGGTTGACGTTTCACATGTGGCTGAACACTTAAATAACGTAGCTATCCGGCGAACGGTCCGAACACTTGGATGATGTCGTCCAGGATACCGAGCAGCTTACATAGCACACGCCAGTTTGGTATTTTGATCACAATAGCCATACATAAACACGATATCGACCTTCTTCTGCAATTGGTAAACGGTCCATTTTAAGACAGGTAATGTATCACGAAGCAAATACTGTCCGCACTGGCGGAATGTTACGTGATACCACGTACTTATACGTTTGCGACTGTTACAGCGCCATCTATCACAAAGCGAAAAATGTGGTCCAATTAAAACATTGGTATTTCTTTACGTACTACACGAATATGTGATAAAAAATGGGGGTTCCTATTTTAAAAAACGTACTTGATATCCGTTTGACCTATGACAGCGCCGGCCGGAGTGGCCGAGCGGTTCTAGGCGCTACAGTCTGGAACCGCGCGACCGCTACGGTCGCAGGTTCGAATCCTGTCTCAGGCATGGATGTGTGTGGTGTCCTTAGGTTAGTTAGGTTTAAGTAGTTCTAAGTTGTAGGGGACTGATGACCTCAGAAGTTAACTCCCATAGTTCTCAGAGCCATTTGAACCATTTTTGCACCTATGGCAGCGCCATCTAGCGGGCCAACCATAGCGCCATCTGGTTTCCCCCTTCAAGCTAGACGAGTTTCCTTCTTTGCAGTTTATTAGTTTGATGCTTATTTCGTGAGATATTTGGCCCGGTCACTATCAATGGTCCACCCTGCATAGAGAAGTCCCAAAACCACTAAATAGCAGGGAAAGACCTCTTGCAGTAAGTGTGATTCAGCAATGTTCCTTACGTACTGACACTAGTGGCTTGTGTTGACGTGTCATGAGTTGCTGTATCCGTATCCGCAGCGCCTATCCCTCGCGAAACGAACGTTTGGGTTACAGTGTCTGAGTATTCTACGCGCTAAACCAGTCCTGCGAGCTGCTAATGACAGTGCAGTTCAACGCTATTAAGGCGGCCGGACGGAAGAGACCGCTTGGAGCCGCCGCTCGGCGGTGTTTACAGAGGCGCGTCGAGAGAGAAAGGGAAAAGCGAAGAGGCGGCGTGTCGGCTCCACTCAAGGCCGGTAGGTGAAGGGGAAGGGCGGCAGCGGTGAAAAGCGCAGCTAACCGCAGGCGCCGCCGCCGCAGCTCCTCGTGCTCCACGGAAGATGCGACAGAGTAGCAGGTAGACGGGCGAGCGCCTCTGTCACGGCCGCCTCTCGACACGCTGCAAACCGTCTGCACGCTCCCAGCAGCGCCGCACCGTAACCTCACGCGCCGCTTCCACAAGACTGAAATGAAAAGTCCACTTTCTCCTACCACCACTTTTTCCCGTGTAATTGAAATAATACAGCTGGGTTCTGAGGCCTATTTTTATTAAATTTTTCCCGTTAATATTGAACACTCTTCACGAGCTGAATTCGTGATTTCTGTTACACTACTGGCCATTAAAATTGCTACACCAACAAGAAATGCTGATGATAAACGGGTATTCATTGGACAAATATATTATACTAGAACTGACATGTGATTACATTTCCACGCAATTTGGGTGCATAGATCCTGAGAAATCAGTACCCAGAACAATCACCTCTGTCCGTAATAACAGCCTTGATACGCCTGGGCATTGAGTCAAACAGAGCTTGGGTGGCGTGTACATGTACAGCTGCCCATGCAGCTTCAACACGATACCACAGTTCATCAAGAGTAGCGACTGGCGTACTGTGACGAGCCAGTTGCTCGGCCACCATTGACCACACGTTTTCAGTTGGTGAGAGATCTGGAAAAATGTGCTGGCCAGGACAACAGTCGAACATTTTCTGTATCCAGAAAGGCCCGTACAGGTCCTGCTGAAATGTAGGGTTTCACAGGGATCGAATGAAGGGTAGAGCCACGGGTCGTAACACATCTGAAATGTAACGTCCACTGTTCAAAGTGCCGTCAATGCGAACAAGACGTGACGAAGACGTGTAACCAATGGCACCACATACAATCACGCCGGGTGATACGCCAGTATGGCGATGACGAATACATGCTTCCAATGTGCGTTGACCGCGATGTCGCCATACACGGATGGGACCATCACGATGCTGTAAACACAACATGGATTCATCCACAAAAATGTTTTGCCATTCGTGCACCCAGGTTCGTCGTTGAGTACACCGTAGCAGGTGCTCCTGTCTGTGACGCAGGGTCAAGGGTAACCGCAACCATGGTCTCCGAGCTGATAGTCCATGCTGCTGCAAACGTCGTCGAACTGTTCGTGCAGATGGTTGTTGTCTTGCAAACGTCCCCATCTGTTGACTCAGGGATCGAGACGTGGCTGCACGATCCTTTACAGCTATGCGGATAAGATGCCTGTCATCTCGACTGCTAGTGATACGAGACCGTTGGGATCCAGCACGGCTTCCCGTATTACCCTCCTGAACCCACCGATTCAATATTCTGGTAACAGTCATTGGATCTCGACCAATACGAGCAGCAGTGCTGTAGCAATTTTAATGGCCAGTAGTCTACTATCCCTACATTTAGTTATTAGTTTGCTACATCAAAATTACGAATACACTGCCGACTAATCGTGTGGATATTCTCTTTTAATATTTTCTCCTTCAGCACATTCTCCCGGGTGACATCACCGATTGAAACAGCACAGAAAAATATGATAACGTAATCAATGGACAACAATATGGAAATACTAATACTATCAAAATGAAAAATAGAAATAATCAGTAAAATGAAAATATGTGCTTTAATTGTATAATAATTAGTAACAATGCTAATGTCACACCCTCTGGTTGTAGGACAGCTGGAAACAGATGAAATGCATATCTTTCACCTTCACTTGGCTATCAATAGATACTGATATTTTCAACTAGACGCCTATTCTACTATAATTTCAGCATTCGCACTACTAACATCATATTCAAGCTTATTTCTGTTGCTATTCACGATAATAAATCTGGAACTGTTTTAAAGTGTGTGTAGCATTACTTGTATTTAATTAATGTTACTCGCTGTACATTTAGAAAAAAAAAGTATAACAAGTTACTTACGATGGATGTCTGGAGAGCGGGATGGCCAGGGTGTTGGACCGTTCCTTCCGATCTACCGATCCGGACATTACTACCCTCTCCAGACATTACGTCCCTTGACTTTTTTTTCTGGAGATATGTCAAGGACAGGGTCTTCATTGTCACACAAATTGCTGACGTCGACGAACTGAAGGCTAGGATACAAGCTGCTGTGGGTACTGTGACAGAAAACATGTTATGAAACACCTGGCGGCAACTGGAATACGGCCTGGACATTCTCCGAGCTACCAAGGGAGCACACGACGAGGTTTACTAATGTAAGTGGTCTTTAAAAAAACTAGTAACACTAACCTATGTAACAGCATCAAATGTAATTTATTATATCAAACAATAAACTGTTATAATCAGGGCAAGACGTTGTGCTCACTCTGTATTACCGAATGGGATGAGGAAAACTGACTTTTTATTGCAGTACTCACTAAACATGTAAACTGGTCGTCTCAAACAAGTATTACTGACACCAAAATGTTTGAGAAGTTCACAGTACAAATTATTTCTTTAAACAGTTCACACACAATCATACATTAAAATATTCAAGATATAGCAGTGTTGAAACAAAATAAAAACTAGAAAAACCGTATTTGACAGTTGCCCCATGAATAAAATATTAACATACAGATTACCGCCACCTACCAATCCACTGGTTATGTGAGTGTCCTAGAAAACATCTAATGTCTGTTTATATGCTGCCAAGAGTTAATGGCAGTGACTACGTCTATTGTATGTATGAATGATGTTCGCCAAATCTATATAATTTCTATGTGATTTTTATATCAGTATAGATGATAAATAGCATACTGCCTACACTACATGCACTTTACAAACATAAGTAAGAAAAAGGCATTACAACACATTAAAAATCCTGCACTGCAGTTCTCTGGTTTGCACTTACGTGAAAGTTCAGATGATATCTGCTGTGCTTTTTTTGACTACCTACATCTTAGTGGACCATGATAGTGGGCCTAGGAGATGGCCACGGTGATGTTGGTGAGGTACATGTAGGCAAAGGTGACACCACAGTATTGTGTTGCAATGTCCTGCATTGCTGCAAGAAGCACGTAACTAGTCACACCTTGAAGGCTGAACACAAATTGGTACATCTACAGTACAAGTTAAGTGGCATTACATTATGATTTTACAGAAACTGTTTGGTAATGAAGCTGATATTTACGTTACTTGTAGCTTGATACGTAGCTTCATGATGAAACAGTCATCACCTCTCTAATGGTCTTACTTGTTGTGATATTCGCATTTAGGTAAGACACTAAGTGAAATTCCAAAAGTTTGCAATGAAAAATAGAGGCCAGAATGATTTTGCGTTTGGTATATATCACACCTTATGTTACTGCTTATGAAATTTAGCTAACATATTGAATTTTTCTTTAGATTTGAGAATGAGTTTCTATCTGTCTCCAGTTTCTAAAAAATGGATTTTATATAATTCATTCACTTCTGATCACATGTGCACGACCCTGAAATATTCGTAACTTCCCTCATATCTCCTAAACCGGTCGAGATATCAAAACGAGATTAAGGCAAATGATGGTACGCAAGCAGCAGAATACTTTTGTTAAATGGTTAACACAAAGAACTTTCGGATCTATGGCGATACAGCAGAAGCTGCAGTTTTAATTTTTTTCAATCCATTACTGTAATTTTTAAGAATCATCGACAGCTGGTGAAAAGAGAATTTCCTCGTACGAAAATAAATATCAAAGTTTTCCCTCATGTTACTGCAAACTGGCACAGTGAGGTTTTCTGTAGGCTATTGATCTCTCTGGCTGCCGATTGTTTGTTTAGTGAGACATTATGTTTCAGAACTCTGTTTCAAAAGGGTGATTTTTGTGCAAATTATACTTTGTTTTGGCAAAAGAATCACACTTAAGCCTGTCAACAAGAGAAATGTAACCATTAGTCATAAATAACGAGGCTTCGAGGAAAGGTTAACAATTCACAGAAAAGCAGATCACCAATTCTGTTGAAAGTTTGGCGGAATCCCCGAAACCTATCGTATTTTTAATAGTGAGCGACTGGAATGGAATCTTACCAAAGGATTTTCTTCCTGGTATTAATCTGAGAAATATGAAAGTAATGACGAAAGTGTCCCTCGGGCGGAGTAATGCGCACATGCTAGATGCTGGTTATTCATCTACGGCTTGCCAAAGTGACAATGTGTGATTCACGAATAAACGAGCTATTACTAAGAAAAATAAACTGTTGATTCCGTGTACAACACGATGGTCGGTATACTGTCAGCAGTTGAGAATAATGCGTACGACAGGATTGCGGAAGTTAGCCTGTATGTCTTGTAAGGGGAAGAGTTGACGTTGTTCGAGAAACGTTTCCATGAATGAAGGCCTGCCCTTTCCAGAAATACATTTGAGCAAATCAAATATATCGAATCACCACGCTCTTTCATCATATTGATACTTTCGGTATAATGCCGACCACAGTTTTTATTTGTGTTGCCTGTTGTATAATTAATTTATTGCTGCTGATAGAGTGATGCAACCACCAAACTCTAAAATGCTTTTTCTCGTCACTACGAGCCAATTGAATCATTGTCATTTATGGGGGTCACACGATCATTCATGGGGGCTTGCACGGCTGTTTCTTGTTTACAGTGACAATGTGATATACCTAAGTATGCATAATGTATCACATTACACCCATATCCAATTAATTACAATGAAACTTATATACTTCAAATGTTGCACGCTTTTTACAAGGAGCGCAGAGGGGATACACTTGTGGAAATACCCACTTTTCGAATTTTTGTGACAGATACGCTAGCATCATAGCAGGCAGCAAGTAGACAATGTTGTTTCACTGTATTATACACCATGAAGGAATTACCTGAATGGGATGGAAATCAGTAGATGATATGTACACGTCTAGACAAACAAATGATGGCAATTTCAGAAAAATGGGGATTTATTCAAGAGAAGGAGCTTGACAAATTGAGCAAGTGAATAACGCATTTGTCCACTTCTGGCGCTAATGCAAACAGTTATTCGGCTTGGCACTGATTGACAGAATTGCTAGATGTCCTTCTGAAGGATACCGTGCCACATTATGTCCAACCGACCCGTTAGATGGTCAAAATCCCGTACTGGTTGGAGGCTCTGCCCATTATGCTCCGGACGTTGTCAGTCAGGGAGAGATCCAGCGACGCAGCTGGCCAAGTTAGGGTTTGGCAAGCATGAGGTCAAGCAGTAGAAACTCTCGTCGTGTTTCGGCAGTTATTATTTTGTAATTCTTCAGGCTTTCCCGGCGACATGTTGACATGTTGAATAATCGGGTCTTCTGTCGGCTTTTCGCGTTATTCTCGCACGATATTTCGACGGCGTGACTCGTTTCCTTCTTCAGGTGTTCGAAATGACTCTAAGCACTATGGGACTTTGAAACGGCCCCTTTGAACAATTATACTAGACTGTGCTTAAACTGATACACAATATTTTTTTTAGCGCAACGCAATCTGACTTTCAAAAATTCCTACAAAAGAATGGCCCTGACTAACATTAAACTATACCTTTCACAAATCACTAAATCACTTACCTCACAATAATCTTCGTTTCTCCCACTACTGCAATACAGCAAGCGCCACTACTGCCAGCTAAATAAAAGATTCAAACTACTAAAGGCACTAACTACTGATAGGGATAGTTAGCAAATGAAAGATATTAATAGAGAACAAACAATGTATTTACCTTGATATCATTATATATAAATATAGCAGTTCATGACAAATTTCAAAACTCCGCCATCTCTCTCCCCACATCCACCACTGCTGGCGGCTCACCTCCAACTGCGCAACGCTACGCGCTGTTCACATCCAGCTGCCGCTGCCCAACACTACAATGGCAGACAACAATGCAAACTAGCCACAGACTGCACACAGCACAGCCAGTGATTTTCATTTTCATACAGAGAGCGCTACGTGGCGGCGGCGTTACCAATATAAGAACCTAAACAGCCTACTTACATAAAGAAAACATAAACAGCCTACTTACATACCCCCCATGCTCCCCACAAAAAATTTTACAAATTGGTTTGGGCAGTGCCCAATACAGATTTGAAAAAATTTTTCATAATTACAATAACAAAGATATCAAATGCACATACTTATTGATACAACGTTGGTCAAAAGCTAAAATTTTGTCACAGTCCATAAAGACAGTCCTGATCATTCATTACGGTAAAATATAGTGTTTTTCTCAAAGTCTGAGCAGTAGAAGAAAATGCACACGGAAGTAGTGGATTTCCATGCAGTCTTGAAGAAGTAGTGTTGTCCTTCCAACGGAAAGACAGTGATGACTCTCGACATGCAGACAAGTATTGGGTCACAACAGAGCAAACCCACTGCAGAGTCAGTCGAAGTTTTGATGAATATTGGTAGGTCATCACAGAGCAGACCCACTGTAGTCCTGGTAGAGATTACGATATTGGTGGGCCACCAGAGGCGCAGACCCACTGCAGTCCTTGTAGAAATAATGGTACTGATGGATCATCAAAGATGTAGACCCACTGTAGTCCTTGTAGAGATAATGGTATTGGTGGGCCACCAGAGGTGCAGACCCACTGTAGTCCTTGTAGAGATAATGGTATTGAATGGGCCACCAGAGGTGCAGACCCACTGTAGTCCTTGTAGAGATGACCAGCAGCCATCTGTTGCGATTGTGCAGGTGCACATTCACCATCGAAGAGTCTTGCGGAGAATATAGCAAGTCCATAAACCACCACTTGTGCACTCACAAAGTTTTTGGAATTGTCCTTAGAACCAGCAATGCTGTTATCCAGTCCCTTGCTGAATTATTAACACACGTGCAAACACTAACAGTCCCTACTTCTCACATATTGTCCATATACTACGACCAACAGAAACGTGTGCAGTGAAATGTAACTTACAAGTTAATAATAAGATGAACTGGTGTCAATTACAATTTTATAAATTTACAACATGAAAATACAATTACAAAGGTACAAAATACATCGTTAAAGAACATAATAATACAGATAACATTTGTAGTACAGGCTTTACAAAAGAATCGAAATAACAAATACATCAGTGTTACAGGAATTATGAGATAAGTAGATACATAATAGATCACAATAACTTTTGAAACGTCAACTTCACACATGAGCATTAAACAGAAGGGAATTAATAATGTCTAACATCTTTACAAAGTAAATAACATATTATTAATGCCAGTTATATTCGAGGATAACAGTATTCCTCATCATAGTGAATGTAGCTTAGTATTAGAAAAATTCTACAACATAAGTCTTATCAGATAAACATATAAATACAGGAAAAACATAAATACCCAAGGGTACACAAACATATAGCGGAATAACACAAAAGGGAAAGGACAGGGTTTGTTTTACTGCAGTATTTTGCATGGAGATCTCCCTTTGTTCATCATTATTCCCAAAAAGTCCTATCTAAGCCTGCTTTCTGTATTCTGTTCATATTTCTTTCAAAATAATTATTTCTGATTGTACAATACTCATTTGGGCCCAAATCTTTTTCATATAACTTTGTAATGCATTCTTTACCTATTCTCCATAGTCAGTTTCTTATATAGTCTACCCCCTCTTAAGCTAACTTAAATCTACTGAGCTCAGATGCTAAACTAAGGGACGAGGCAATGCAGCAGCACATAAAACAATTAATATAAACAGCAATAAAAAAATGGAAAATCGCAAAGCAAGCTACAGTAAATCTAAATTACCAAACAATTCAACATTACAACTAATATGAGGCAATGCGCAGCAAATAAAAAAATTAATCTGGCTTAGCAGAGTAACACAAATTAAAGTTCAGTAGCACTATGCCTGGCAAACAGCAGCTTATATCTAAACATGACATAGCTCAAGCAAAAAAAATAGTACACTAAAGATAACAATGCAGATAAGGGAAATGTATAATCACATCTTAATGTCTAAGTAATTAAAGTGGTGCAAACTATCCCTATCAGTAGTTAGTGCCTTTAGTAGTTTGAATCTTTTATTTAGCTGGCAGTAGTGGCGCTTGCTGTATTGCAGTAGTGGGAGAAACGAAGATTATTGTGAGGTAAGTGATTTAGTGATTTGTGAAAGGTATAGTTTAATGTTAGTCAGGGCCATTCTTTTGTAGGGATTTTTGAAAGTCAGATTGCGTTGCGCTAAAAAAAAATATTGTGTATCAGTTTAAGCACAGTCTAGTATAATTGTTCAAAGGGGCCGTTTCAACTTAACATCTGAGGTCATCAGTCCCCTGGACTTAGAACTACTTAAACCTAACTAACCTAAGGACATCACACACATCCATGCCCGAGGCAGGATTCGAACCTGCGACCGTAGCAATAGCGCGGTTCCGGACTGAAGCTCCTAGAACCGCTCGGCCACAGCGGCAGGTTCTTCAGGTGTTCCCTGAGTCACATTTGATTTCATGGTAGGACCCCATTGCTTGTCATCTGTGGCACTCTTGCAGCACAGCGGGACGTCGACGATATTCTACGCTTCGTTTTGTTGCTCTTCATGGTAAGCCATCCTGGGCTTACATTTCAGTAAGATAATGCCCGCCCACGCACGGCGAGTTATCTACTGCCTGTCTTCATGCTAGCCAGACCCTACCTTGACCAGCAACGTCACCGGATCTCTCCCAAATTCGGAATTTTTGGAGCATTATGGGCAGGGCCTTCCAGCCGCCTCGGGATTTTGACTATTTTAAGCGCCAATTGGACATAATATACTGCGATATCCTCAGGAGGACTCAAACAACTCTGTCGATATATGCGAAGCCGAATACCTTCCTGCATAAGGACCAGAGGTGGAGCTACACGTTATTGACCTGCTCAGTTTTGTGAAGTTCTTTCTCTAGAACAAATCGTCCAATTTTTCTGAAATTGTAATCATTTGCTTGTCTGAACATCTAACGATATCTCTCCCATTCGAATAATTCCTTCGTGGTGCGTCGTTTTCCATTTTTTAGAGTGTATTTAAAATTTTTCCCTTGCTGCTTGATCACTTGATCTTATAATATTCCTTACTATGCAACTACCCTCACGATGATTGGTGTGTCCCATTTGGCGATCTGAAGACATCGTTTAGGCAGAAGATATTATCCCAGTGGCATATGTCTGACCAGTCACTGACTTGTGCATTGTTCTTGACGAAAAGAAAACAATGACGGAACGAAAAAGCAGAACTATAAAGATACAAATAACTGAATAATATAATGTACCAATGAAAAAAAAACGCGATCTTGAACGGCGAAAAAAGAAACACTACTCAATGAAAAAATTCTGTGGTAAGACAGTATTTTTTGTACGGCGAGCACTACCACTGCCCATACGCTCGGTTTCGAAGGGAGTCGATAGCAGGACTGCTTTTCCTCGCTCCCCGCCTAACCCCTCCAACAATACTAGCGCTGCGCGTGGCTCGAAAAACTGTGCCACAACCGCAACGCCAAGCGACTAGGAGCAAGCGTGAGTCGCGTCACCATCGCGTCGCGTCCCAGTTTGCGTGGTCCCACTTGAGCCCACTAAGTACAAAGATGTGCGCTGCCCATCGCCGCTCCACACGCGTTATGCGCGTCGCCGTTTGCGCCTAGCGTAACAGCGTTACTCACTTTCGCTTTCGCTGTCGTTTATATTGAGTGTGTTACGTGCTCGGAGACTGTTTTGTAGCTCTCATTGATGCAACGCTGCTGAAAACTTCTCAGAGCTTTGAGTCTTTAACCATTACATACAATCGATATTCTTACACCATCCTTGGTCCGTATGACTGTATAACGGAGATTGGAATGGATTGATTTGTGGATACGTCTGATGTCAACAACTACCGCCCAATCTCTCTTCTGACTGCCTTATCCAAAATTCTTGAAAAAGTAATGTATTGTACAGTAACTTCACAACTTTGTAAAAATAAAGTTTTTACAAAATATCAGTTTGGTTTCCAGAAAGGTTTCTCAACGGTAAACGCAATATATACTTTCACTAATGAAATATTAAATGCTCTGAGTAACCGAAAGTTACCCGTTGGGATTTTTTGTGATCTCTCAAAGGCTTTTGATTGTGTAAATCATGGAATACTTCTAGATAAGCTCAAGTATTGTGGTATGAATGGGACAGCGCTCAAATGGTTTAAATAATACCTAACTTGAAAAGTGCAGGAAGTTGTGATAAGCAGTTCACATAATATGCAGAAAAACTGGTGATTTCTCAAACTGAGGAACAATCAAGAATGGGGTGCCGCAAGCTTCGGTCTTGGGTCCTCTGCTGCTCTTAATACATATTAATGTCTTGCTATTCTATATTCGCGAAGATGCAAAGCTGGCACTTTTGGCCGATGGTACAAGTACAGCTATCACACCCAACAGACAAGAATTTACTGATGAAATTGTAAACGACGTTTTTAAGAAAATCATTAAGTGGTTCTCTGTAAATGGGCTCTCATTTGACAAAACACAGTATATACAGTTCCACGCAGTAAATGGAATGACACCATTAATAAATATAGATTTCGATCAGAAATCGGCAGCTAATGTACAATATTCAAAATTTCTAGGTGTATGCATTGATGAGTGGTTGAACTGGTAAAAACACACTGAAGATCTGCTGAAACGTTTGAGTTCAGCTACTTATGCTGTTAGGGTCATTGCAAATTTTGGCGATATGCATCTCAGTAAATTAGCTTACCACGCCTATTTTCATTTACTGCTTTTCGTATGGCATCATATTCTGGGGTAACTCATCATTGAGTAAAATAATGTTCATTGCACAACAGCGTTAATCAGAATAATTGCTGGAGCTCATCCAAGATCATCCTGCAGACACTTAATTAAAGAGCTAGGTATCTTCACTATAGCCTCACAATATGTACAGGGTGTTACAAAAAGGTACGGCCAAACTTTCAGGAAACATTCCTCACACACAAAGAAAGAAAATATGTTATGTGGACATGTGTCCGGAAACGTTTACCTTCCATGTTAGACCTCATTTTATTACTTCTCTTCAAATCACATTAATCATGGAATGGAAACACACAGCAACAGAACGTACCAGCGTGACTTCAATCACTTTGTTACAGGAAATGTTCAAAATGTTCTCCGTTAGCGAGGATACATGCATCCACCCTCCGTCGCATGTAATCCCTGATGCGCTGATGCAGCCGTGGAGAATGGGCATTGTATCACAGCCGTCCACAATACGAGCACGAAGAGTCTCTACATTTGGTACCGGGGTTGCGTAGACAAGAGCTTTCAAATGCCCCCATAAATGAAAATCAAGAGGGTTGAGGTCAGGAGAGCGTGGAGGCCATGGAATTGGTCCGCCTCTACCAATCCATCGGCCCCGAATCTGTTATTGAGAAGCGTACGAAAACTTCGACTGAAATGTGCAGGAGCTCCATCGTGCATGAACCACACGTTGTGTCGAACTTGTAAAGGCACATGTTCTAGCAGCACAGGTAGAGTATCCCGTATGAAATCATGATAACATGCTCCATTGAGCGTAGGTGGAAGAACATGGGGCCCAATCAAGGCATCACCAACAATGCCTGCCCAAACGTTCACAGAAAATCTGTGTTGATGACGTGATTGCATAATTGCGTTCAGATTCTCGTCAGCCACACATGTTGATTGTGAAAATTTACAATTTGATCCCGTTGGAATGAAGCCTCATCCGTAAAGAGAACATTTACACTGAAAGGAGGATTGACACGTTGTTGGATGAACCATTCTCAGAAGTGTACTCGTGGAGGCCAATCAGCTGCTGATAGTGCCTGCACACACTGTGCATGGTGCGGAAACAACTGGTTCTCTCGTAGTACTCTCCATACAGTGACGTGGTCAACGTTACCTTGTACAGCAGCAACTTCTCTGACGTTGACATTAGGGTTATCGTCAACTGCACGAAGAATTGCCTCGCCGATTGCAGGTGTCCTCGTCTTCTAGGTCTTCCCCAATCGCGAGTCAACACAAGCACCGAAGTCAACATTACTTTCCTTCAATTGGGCCAACTGGCGGTGAATCGAGGAAGTACAGTACATACTGACGAAACTAAAATGAGCTCTAACATAGAAATTAAGTGTTTCCGGACACATGTCCACATAATATCTTTTCTTTATTTGTGTGTGATGTTTCCTGAAAGCTTGGCCGTACCTTTTTGTAACACCCTGTATATTCACTTATGAAATTTGTTATTAACAATCCGAACGAATTCAAAATTAATAGCAATGTTCATGGCTACAACACTACGAGAAAGGATGATCGTCACTACTCAAGGTTAAATCTAACTTTGGCTCAGGAGGGGGTAAATTATGCTGCCGCAAAAGTCTTTGGTCACTTGCCTAATAGAATAAAAAGTCTGACAGATAGCCATATAGCATTTGCTAAGCATCCGTTCAATAAGCATTATCTAGACAGTACTGCCAATTCCTTTAGTGTTTAACATTTTGACATGGTCCAGCACGTCTGTTCGAGATGGAATGAAACAGAAAGATACCGGGCGTTAATATCTACTTTGGCGATACAACAAGTCGAAGGACACATAACGGATGCTAAAATACTGTATACAAATGGTGCCAAAAATGCAAATGGCACCGGATGTGCATTCGTAGATGGAATAAACCAAGCTTGTGGACGTTCTATATTACCTGAGAAAAATGTCTTTTATGACGACAGAGCAAGTAGCCGTTTTAGAAGCACTTAAGTACGTGGGAAACAGCACTGAGAGCAAAATTATTATTTTGAGCGATTCCTGAGCTGCAGTCATGATCTTGGAAAATCATTTTACTCAGCGACACAAGAACCTAGTCGTTTATGAAGTTATCCAGAAACTCAGTAGGTTACAAAGTCACCAAAACAAGTAGCATTAATCTGAGTCGAAGGCCACAGCAGCATCCGCGCCAATGAACAGTCCGGCCAACTGCCTAAGCACGGCGCAGCTTCAGCCACGCAGTGTCGTCAAAACTAACGGACACACGCTTCATACAACGAGTTTACAACGAGTTAAAAGGACGATGTGAATGACATGCGATGAGGAATGGAGCAGACAAACCAACGACACAGGGAAACAGTATAAAGCGATACATCCTATGATCCCTTCAACGCACTTATATATGCCTTAGCGTGCATGCAGTGTCAAAAGGTTTTAATTGCACGAATGAAATTGAATCATGGTCCCTTTAAATACATTTGCATCGCCTGGGGCTGATCCACAGCCCTTCCTATACTTACGGAGGAGAACAGAATATGAACAGTATAATAATACCATGTCACGAAAAGACATACAAGGTAGATGGCACACTAAATCAACAACGTGATGTGGGATACAAAGACACTTACTGCGATGCCACTCTTTTGGTAACAACAGACTTTAGGTCGCACACTCTCATTTACACAGCTCTCGTGGAATTAGGAGTGCCCATACAAGCAGCCACGTCAAAATTCAGACTTTTGAGTAGGGCAAGTGTAGTATAATTGCCACAGATACTGCTACAACGCCGCGCCAACACAAGGTTGGCAGCCCGTCGTCTGCAGAGCACAGCGCACTCTAGCGGGCTGTGCAGCTCGACGGAACTGGAGTGTGCCTCGTTCACTTCTTAGCTAGATTTCAACCTAGGCAGACGCACTTTCACTATCGGCCCTCAGCCAGTTCTGTTTGCATTGATACTCTGAGGAGGGCCTATCAGGCTAAGTCCCTGAGAATATATTGTATTAGTTCATGGTATTCCATGTTTCGAGATTTAGTTCGGAGCCGCAGTTGCAGTCCTACAAACTACTGAAGATAAGTAATTTTCATTGTACTATAAGTTTCTTGAATAATAATCCTTCTCTCAAACAGTGTGCCGTACGGCATTTTATTGCAACCTGGACTCCTTCAGCTCCTATCAACTCGGCCTACTATTTATTTGCATTTAGTAACGAGCTGAAAACACCCACGCGTTTTGTGCCTCTAAACAGACAGACACAATAGCAGGGAGGAGGAGCAGACCGAAAACACAAGACAGTGCAGATGTCAAGAACAATGCCTGGGGGACGGACCCCAGTTACCCGACACATCAGAAGCAAATGGGACAGATAAAGTGAAGTGTATTTGCTGAAAATTATTTAGTTTAAGAGAATACATCTTTCGTTGTAATTGACTTTAAATTAAATTTTGCACATAGGTAATCGTAGTTATACGTACCTATTTTATAAAAATCCTACTTCTTTAGCTACAACTGCACTGAAATTTTTATATGGATAATAATCGAAATTGACAGTTTTTACTGACGTGTTTAAACTATAGTTGATCGTATCTCCACGAAAAGTCTACTAATATCAAAAATAGGACTTAATTTGAGGAAGAAATTTCTGGGAATTTACTTTTGGAGCATAGCAATGTATGGTAGTGAAACATGAGTTATGGGAAAACCGCAATGGAAAAGAATCAAAGCATTCGAGACATGGTACTATAGTGGAATGTTGAAAATTAGGTGGACTGATAAGATGACGAATGAGGAGGTTCTCTGAAGAATCGGCGAAGGGTGAAGAAAGGAGTGTATGGAAATCACTGACAAACAGAAGGGATAGAATGCTAGGGCATCTTTTAAGACGTCCATGGTGATAGAGCGGGCTGTAGAGGGTAAAAATTGTTGAGAAAAACAGAGAATAGAATATATACAATAAACAGCTGAGAACTTTAATTGCAGGTGTTACTCTGAGAAGGCCATGTTAGCACAGGAGAGGGATTCGTGAGGGGGTGCATCAGACCAATCCGTAGACTTATGACTCAAAAATAAATGATCATGAAATCAAAAGACGAAAATAAATCACCAACAGGGAGCCTCTACAGTGTTATTTCGAAACATCCTGGAGAGATGACGGAACAGACGAGGATCGTTACAGGTTGTAGCGTACACAGCTAACTCTGTATGCTTCTACTGCATGCCAGCAGTAGAGATTAATTTGCAGCAATGTAGAAACTTCTTGAGGTATTGCTAGTATCGTGCACGGAAGTGTCACGTATGGCAACGTCACAAACATCAACACATATCTTATTCACAGTAGGACTAAGAAGAGACCCACGAATTAAAATAAATCGAGTGTCAGTTAGAAGGTATGACGTCAACACTCACTGGGGTGTGTACTAGGAAAATAACTTGAATTTCCAAAGCAACATGTAAATGTAGGAAGAAAAAATAACTATAGCAAAATTAAAATAAAAAATTTGGATAGGGTGTTCCGTCAGCCGCTTAATGTAAGTGGGTTTGTAAACTTTCTCCTCTCTACTCGGCTAAGCAAAAACTGACTGTGAAACATAAGTCTAATAGCAGAAGGCATTCGTTTCCGGAGTAACTAACTGATTACTGGGAAAAAGTGTACAACTAGTTATTTTTATAAATAATAAGTTGTTTCACTCTTTTCTTATATTAAATTTTGAATAGATACTATAAACTCGTGTAAATCCCACACCATGAAGATAACGGTAAGGTACCTCGAAGTTTTCTAATAATCCAAAGCAAATCAATAAAATTATTTGTTAACACAGGCGCCAGTCCAGTTGGAAAAACTGTGGTCGTTAACTGCTTGGGTACCAGAAAAGTGATTATCAAGTGTTTTGTTTGAACAAACGTGCGCTAACTCAATATTTACCACACATAACCATCAGAAATTTACGATAAAGTTAAGAGGAATGTTACTTATTGTTTGAATTTATTAAAGAAAAACAGACGTAGTTATTTGGGAAGTTGTGCAAACAATCACTAGCGAAATCGTTATAGGATAAAATCTCCCGATTATAGTAAAAACGCGTTACGTCACAGTATCGTTTAACTACAAAGACTAATTTCATTAACATTACAAATAAAACATACAGATTTGAAAATATTTGCATTAATAGAACAACTGAGATTCAACACAACTGCAACGGCTGAGTATGAATGGGCACCACGTGCCCCTCCATATCCGCATCCAGTGACGCCTGTGGGCTGAGGGTGACACGGCGGCCGGTCCGTACCGTAGGGCCTTCATGGCCTGTTCGGGCGGAGTTTAGTTTTTATTCTGAGACGAAAAGCTCATTGTTCTTCTTATCACCAAGGTCGCAGGTTAATGTCCTCCAAGGTCTATGCCCACCGTTCTGGGGCAGTTGTGTCACATATCTCAAAGGTCGTTCCCGTTATTTTCCTCCACAACTCCAATCCTCCCCTCCTCCCCCTCCCCCAACTTCCGTCTCCTCCCCCTCCCGACCCCAATCTAGGCCAACAGTGCGTCACTTGTGTTTTGTACACGGTAGTGAGAGAATCATGAAGTGTCAACAGCAACCGATCTGAGACAGTAGCGAGACTTAAAAACAGGAAATTGAAAAAAAAAAAAAAATGCTGACGTCTCACTTCGGCAACTTGTAACACGCCCGGGAGTACAAATGGGTGGGGTACTTTAAACTGACTTCTCGTTCCTTGGCCGTGCGCCCTGTCCACACCACGTGCCTGATATCCCGCGGCGGTCGTATTGTCCTTCTCCACACTGGTGTTGGCTTGCCAGAAATTATCTATCGAAATATGCAAGCGGGTTTAGGGGAGCCACTCAACGTTAAAACACAACACTGTCCTATGTCTTGTATGAACATCTATATTCTGAGACGATATGGAAACCATAGGTTGCACTGTTTACACTATAAGTCGTAAATGTTTATCCCAACTGACAGTCTTGATGATTAACAGTCCAAAATATCATTCAGACGAGCGTAAGCGTAACCGACACGACGCGGGTGATGTTGATAATGCGGAAACGCGATGATCGAACGCACGTCCTCACGCTCGCTACAAGACACTCGCACTTGACTGCACTCTTTTATGGTAACTAATTTCTACTGATTCACATCAGTTCATTCTGGGAGATCGAACACGGCGCGGATGATTGATACTGTGCGACACGCAACGAGAGGATGCACAAATACGTTATCGGTGGCACTGCTCATTTTTAATTACATCTTGACGCACTTTCCTCTGAATTACTTCCAGTTTAATCACTTTACTGTAATAGCACTTGTAGCAACACTTCAACCTGAATAATAACAATGCTTCTACATGCAGAGCTACACACTACACAACATAACAGTTCCGCGTCCCGTGCTCCACTCACTACAGACGCGGCTGCCCGCAAAGATACTCCACAACTAAGCCAACGATATGACAATGCGCTTACAAATTGCGTGACTTAAAAATCATGACCATTCACTTTTATTAATGACCTGTCGTGTTACTTCTATCATCTATGGCCGGCTGTCCACATACGTTTTTGTTTTATTTATTTTTTTGAGCCATCAGTCTTCTGACTGATTTGTGCAGCCCACCATGAATTCCTCTCCTGTGTCAACCTCCACAATTATTTCTAGAAGGTATTCCGATCTCTGTCTTCCTCTACAATTTTTACCTTTTACAGCTCTCTCTTCGCCGATTCTGCGGAGAACATCCTCATTCCTTACCTTATCAGTCCACCTAATTTTAAGCATTCTTCATTCTTCTTTCGATACTCTTTCGTTCCGATTTTCCCACAGTCCATGACTGCCTGCTATTTAATACTGTACTCAAATCGCATGTTCCCAGAAATTTCTTCCTCACGTTAAGGCCTATTTTTGGATACTAATAGACTTCTTCTGTCTAGGAACACCCTCTTTACGTCGTCCGTCATAGGTTCCTATTCCTTATTTTCCTGTACTTCGTGATTACCAATTGTGATTTGAAGCTCCTCGCTATTCTCATTTCTGCTGCTTCTCAAAACTTTCATATTTCAACGGTTTAATGTCAATCAGCATTCTGTACTCGTTAGACTATTCATTCCACTCAACAGATCGATAATCCTTCTTTAGTTGCACTGAGAATAGCAATGTCATCTACGAATCTCGTCGTCTCATCTGGAATTTTAGTCCCACTTTTGAATCTTTCTTTGGTTCTTCTGTATATAGATTGAACAGTGGCGGTCAAAGACTGTACCCCTGTATTCATCATCATCAGTTATCTACTATATTAGCAGGTCCTTTGCCTCTCCATTTTCTGCGATCCATTGCTTCCTTCTTAAGGCTGCTGTATGTTGTACCGTCCATCATGTCATCCAGTATCTGGAATCTCTTCCTTCCTCGCTTCCTTTTCCCTTCTACATAACCTTCTAAAACTGTTTTTATCAGTCCGTCATTCTTTCTTAATATATGCCCAATTCAATTTCTTTTTCTTCTCTTTATTACATCTAGTAACTGTCTTTTCTCTCCCACTCTTCTCAGTACCTCTTCATTTTTTACTCTCTCCATCCAACTGATTCTTTCCATCTTCCGCCATGTCCAGATCTCAAAAGCCTCCAGCCTTTCTCTGTGTTTTTTCCTCATAGTCCATGTTTCAGCGCCATATAGAAGAACACTCCATACAAGACATTTTATGAGTCTCTTTCTGAGTTCTCTGTCCAGACCGCTGTAGAAGATTCTCCTTTTCTTATAAAACGCCTCTTTTGCCATTGCTATCCTTGTTTTAATTTCTGTGGTGCACTTCCAGTCGGTGTCTATCCTGCTTCCAAGATACTTAAAATTTTGCACCTGTTCTAGTGTTTCTTCATTCAGCACAATTTTTATTTCCTTATTTCGTCCTATTGCCAATACTTTTGATTTATTTGTGTTAATTTTCATTCTATGTTTTTTTCCGTTAGTTGCAATGGTGTCCACCAAATCCTGTAATTCTTTTTCCCCTGTGACTAGAAGGACCATGTCAACAGCAAATCTCAAGCACCCTACTCTTCTTCCTCCAATTTCTACTCCTCTGTCATCTAATGAGCATTGGTTAATCATATTTTCCAAGTACAGGTTGAAAAGAGTAGGTGATAAACAGCATCCTTGTCTTACTCCTTTCCCTAGTCTGATCCAGTTTGTACTTTCTCCTCTCACTTTAACTGAAACTTTTTGATTAAGGTATAATGAGTTTATAAGTCTTCTGGTTTTCCAGTCCACTCTCTTTTCCCTCATAACAGTCACCAGCTTGTCCCAAACCACATTGTCAAATGCCTTTTTCTAAATCGATGAAGCACATATATAGGTCTCTTCCTTTTTTCAATAAACCTTTCTCTCAAGATTCGTAGGAGCCCTATTGCATCTCTGGTGCCCGTATTCCGTCTAAAGCCAAACTGCTCCTCGCCGAGATTCTCCTCTATTACTTTTTCAAGTCTTTTATTAATTATTCTTAACATCACTTTGGCTGCATGTGAAATGAGGCTGATTGTCCTGTGCTCGCTGCATTTCTTGGTTCCTTGTTTTTTCGGTAATGGAATCATTACTGTTGTCAAAAAGTCCTCAGGCCATTCACCACTGTCATATATTTTATTACATAATCTCAATATTTCTCTTATTTCATTGTGGTTCAAGCATTTTAGTATTTCTCCCGGTATTGTATCTGTACCTACTGCTTTGCCATTTTTCATTGCAGCAATGGCAGACTTTATTTCTTCCATTATGATGGTCGGTCCTTTCTCTTCATCACTTACACTGTTGTGTGATCAAGTTCCAGAGTTTCTGGTTTGCTATTTGTGTCATATAGCTCTTTTATATATTCTTCCCATCTCTGGAGGACATCGTCACGATCTTTGTACACAACCTCTTCGTCTTTACTCAAAATTTCCATAGTAGCACTTCCTGCTCTGTTTTGTTCCCATGTAATGTATTAGACCCGTTTTAATCCGAGCACTTCGTTCTTGGTCTTGTCACCTCTTGTATTTCACCCGACATTCCTTATAGCTTACCCGTATTTTTCTCAGAATTTCGAACACCTTGCACCAGTTCACATTGTCAAACGATTTTTCCAGGTAGACAAATCCTATGAACGTGTTTTGATTTTTCCTCAGTCGTGGTTCCATTACCAAACGCAATGAACGGACGGCACGGCCTCTCTGTGCCTTTACCTTTTCTAAAGCCAAAGTGATCGTCATCTAACAGATGCTCAGTTCGGTTTTCCGTTCTCCTGTATGTTATTCCTCTCAGAAACGTGGATGCATGAGCACTTAAGCTGAATGTGTGAGTAGTTCTCGCACTTATCTGTACTTACTATCTTCGGAATTGAATGGAAGATATTTTTCCGAATGTCTGATGGAATGTTGCCTGTCTCACAGGGTCTACATACCGACTTGATTAGTCGTTCGGTTGCTACTTCCCCCATTGATTTCAGAAGTTGTTATGGATCATTGCGAATGTCTATGCCTTTTGTCTTATTTGATCTGAAGTCTTCCGTAGCTCTTTTAAAGTATGACTCTAACACTAAATCCCCAATCTCTTCCACATCAGTTCACTTTCTTCTTCTATCACACTGACAGTCATTTCCTCCCCCTTACAGAGGCCTTCAAAGTACATTTATTAACTACTAGACCTCTCCTCTGCATTTAACAGTGGAATTCTCATTGCACTCTTAATGTTGACACCCTTGTCTGCAGTTATCATGCTTGTACCTACGTTTGTCTGTCCAAGATCTGTGATTGCGCTTTTTAGAGATGACGTCTCCTCTTCAAATGAACTGCCTATTATGGTATTCCTTACCACAGTGTCCACATCTTTAGGTAACTTCAGACGTGTCTCATCATTTCTCAGTACTAAGGGATGCTACTTTCTTTCGCACTGGTTCCTCAGGACGAATACCTTAAAATTCAGTTTACTCTTCATCATTAATTAATTGTGATTTGAGTCCTGCTCCTAGGTATCCCTTACAATCCAATATCTGGTTTGAAAATTTCTGTCTGATCCTGATATGATCTAAATGGAATCTTCCAGTGTTTCCGAAACTTTTCCAAGTATACCTGTACCTCTAGTGATTATTGAACAGAAGATTCGCAGTTGCTAGCTGAAATTTTTTGCAGAATTCAATTATTCCTGCACCTTTCTGCTTCCTTCTACCAGTCCCATATTGTCCCGTAACCCTTGCTTCCACTACTTTATCTGGAATCACAATCCAATCCCCCATGACTATTAGAAATTCATCTCGATTTAAGTCTGAATTACACATCCATCATCCCATTGTAGTTTCTCTCTCTCTCTCTCTCTCTCTCTGTTTCTTCTGCTTGTGACGTCGATATGTATACCTGAACTATTACTGCTGGCGTGCGTTTGCTGTCGATTTTCAGGAGAGCAACCCATTACTCAAACGTTCACAGTAACTCAAATTCTGCTATGCCTTCCCTTTTATAATTAATCCTACTCACGTTACACCATACTCCGCTCCTGTTGATATTACTCTACGTTCTTTTGACCCGAACTCCTTCTTTTATTGCCGGCCGCGGTGGCCGAGCTGTTCTGGCGCTTCAGTACGGAAAGTACGGAACCGCGCGACTACTACGGTCGCAGGTTCGAATCCTACCTCGGGCATCGATGTGTGTGATGTCCTTAGGTTATTTAGGTTTAATTAGTTCTGAGTTATAGGGGACTGATGACCTCAGCTGTTAAGTCTCATAGTGCTCAGAGCCATTTGAACCTTTTATTTCCAGTTCACTGACCCCTGTTCAAAGGTCGTACAGACCATAATCAGTATGCTAGTCAGGCAAAATCATCTTGAGCATTGAACCAGTCAACCCACCGACGCACCAAGTTGAAGATATCCGTTTGGTAAAATACTGTGCCCTGCGGAAGAAGTCCATAATTGCTTGCTTCACATCCCCGTCCGACAGGAATCGTAGACACTTTAAGGCCATTGTTAAGAGACCGATGGCGCGATAACAGCATGGGGAGAGTGCGGGACTGTAGGGCGGGTGTTCGAGTGTCTCCCAACAGAGTTGCCGTAACTTCTGCGTTACAACGTTTGCGATATGTGGACGTACGTTATCGTGAAGCAGCAACATCCCTTGGCGGCCCATTCCACAGCTGTGGTTTTCGTCAGTCATGCTATCCCGTACATATTCTTCATCCTCCGATGGATGACTACCGGTGTTTGTCCTTCGGGTGCCAAGAAGAGAATAGTCGCCATAGTTCAGACTCTCACATTTACCGTCCGCACGTTAGAAAGACACTAATTCCACACTAATCGTTGCTTGTATATCCGTAACGATGTCGTTGTATGTACATTGCAGCAACGCCCTCAAAAGGAAACTTTCTGATCGCTCCTTATATATCTAGATTCAGCCATTGATTTTCCCAAGTCAGATTTACAAGCTTCGCTACTACATCCGAACTTTTTGTATTCCACTCTCCGACCTTTAGTGTTATTCCTTCTTTGGCTATTCCATCTTTTTATTGTCTTCACCTTCCCTTTGGCAGTCTTCTCCCGGTCTTCACGCAGGAGAATCGTACAAACATACCGCCGTTTGAGTCTCGTACAGATTCCCGTATGGAGGCATAGTGATAGACATCCCTGGGGTTGTGTAGCAGCTCAATGGGTTGAAAATAAATAAATCGCCAGGTCCTGATGGGGTTCCAATTCGGTTTTACAGAGAGTACTCTACTGCATTGGCTCCTTACTTAGCTTGCATTTATCGCGAATCTCTTGTCCAATGTAAAGTCCCGGGCGAATGGAAAAAAGCGCAGGTGACGCCTGTATATAAGAAGGGTAGAAGAACGGATCCTCAAAATTACGGACCAATATCCTTAACATCGGTTTGTTGCAGGATTCTCGAACATATTCTTAGTTCGAATATAATGAATTTCCTTGAGACAGAGAAGTTGTTGTCCATGCATCAGCACGGCTTTAGAAAGCATCGCTCCTGCGATACGCAACTCGCCCTTTTTTCATACGATATCTTGCGAACCATGGATGAAGGGTATCAGACGGATGCCATATTCCTTGACTTCCGGAAAGCGTTTGACTCGGTGCCCCACTGCAGATTCCTAAGGTACGAGCATATGGGATTGGTTCCCAAATATATGAGTGGCTTGAAGACTTCTTAAGTAATAGAACCAGTACGTTGTTGTCGATGGTGAGTGTTCATCGGAGGTGAGGGTATCATCTGGAGTGCCCCAGGGAAGTGTGGTAGGTCCGTTGTTGTTTTCTATCTGCATAAATGATCTTTTGGATAGGGTGGATAGCAATGTGCGGCTGTTTGCTGATGATGCTGTGGTGTACGGGAAGTTGTCGTCGTTGAGTAACTGTAGGAGGATACAAGATGACTTGGACAGGATTTGCGATTGGTGTAAAGAATGTCAGCTAACTCTAAACATAGATAAATGTAAATTAATGCAGATGAGTAGGAAAAAGAATCCCGTAATGTCTGAATACTCCATTAGTAACGTAGCGCTTGACACACTCACGTCGATTAAATATTTGGGCGTAACATTGCAGAGCGATATGAAGTGGGACAAGCATGTAATGGCAGTTATGGGGAAGGAGGATTGTCGTCTTGGGTTCATTGGTAGAATTTTGGGAAGATGTTGTTCATCTGTAAAGGAGAGCGCTTATAAAACACTAATACGACCCATTCTTGAGTACTGCTCGAGCGTTTGGGATCCCTATCAGGTCGGATTGAGGGAGGACATAGAAGCAATTCAGAGGCGGGCTGCTAGATTTGTTACTAGTAGGCTTGATCATCACGCGAGCGTTACGGAAATGCTTCAGGAACTCGGGTGGAAAGGAGGCGTTCTTTTCGTGAATCGCTACTGAGGAAATGTAGAGAACCAGCATTTGAGGCTGACTGCAGTACAATTTTACTGCTGCCAACTTATATTTCGCGGAAAGACCACAAAGATAAGATAAGAGAGATTAGGGCTTGTACAGAGGCATATAGGCAGTCATTTTTCCCTCGTTCTGTTTGGGAGTGGAACAGGGAGAGAAGATGCTAGTTGTGGTACGAGGTACCCTCCGCCACGCACCGTATGGTGGATTGCGGAGTATGTATGTAGATGTAGATGTAGACCTGAATGTGGTGGACTAACCAGGAATGGTTTCCCAGCCGAGGGATTATTATGAGATCATCATCGATAATTATTAGAATCTCACCTCCCTTTACATAGTGAATTTCATGTTGAATATCGTCTTATTCTTACTCTATCTCTGCATCATCTGCTTGTGACATTGGCATATACAGCTGAACTATTATTTTTCGTGTTGGTTTGTGATGAGAATAAACCTGTCACTAAACTGTTCACACTAACTTAGTCTTTGCCCTTCCTTCCTGTTTCCGTCACACCTTTTCAAAAAATGGTTCAAATGGCTCTGAGCACTATGGGACTTAACTTCTGAGGTCATCAGTCCCCTAGAGCGTAGAAATACTTAAACCTAACCAACCTAAGGACATCACACACATCCATGCCCGAGGCAGGATTCGATCCTGCGACCGTAGCGTTCGCGCGGTTCCTGACTGTAGCGTCACACCTTTTTCCACTGCACCCTCCATTCGCCTGACCAGAAATACTTTTCTTTCCGTTCAATTTTACTGACTCCCACAGTATCTGAACTGCGCCTCTGTATTTCCTTTTTCAGATTTAGGAGTTCCCCTACCACACTGAAACTATTGACATTTCACTCTCCGACGTTTAAAGTGTTACCCTTCCGTTGGTGAGTCCATCTTCTTATGGTCACCGCCTACTTAGCAGTCTCCTGGCAGAGATCCAAATGGGGGATTAATCTGGTATGTTTAGCCAATGGAGAGATCATCGTGACACTTTTTCAATGGCGGGCCACATCTCTTTTAGATACACCTTATGTGTCTTCAATCTAGTGATTTCCTTTGCCTTGTCCATCCTCTTTTCGTTGATAACTGCTGATTCTTTTAATTGTCAGGAGGAGTTTCACGCCCAAAGAGCAAGATAGTGCCCTGAACCACTGTCGGCAAATCTGCCCTCTGACCTTTGCTGGAAATCTTCGGCCACCACTGCTGCTGACTTTTATTTACGTTTATTTACGTTCGAACCCCGTACCCAAAACGTCTGTGACAAACGAGTCTTGCTATTTCGGACACACATACGTAGTTTCACTTTATTTACATCAAATAAATAAATCCACTCTTTCATTCTCTGTCACCTGAGCGAACAGTGTGAGTACGGGGGTCTCAACGTTGTTCTCACAAATGATGCATTTGTCGCCGTACTGTGGTAGTCCAACCTTAAGCTCTGACACTGTGTGTACCACACTACCCCACGGTCAAGTGCTTATAAGTGCACCACCGAACAGGCAGTAATATCCTGAGCGCCATTGAGCTCACGTGATGCACACCCTTCGCCCGCATCTGGGTGGCATCTCATTCTGTACGGTATGTCTTTCGTATCCCGCCTGGAAGGCGGCACGTGGGTCTGCTCCTCCTATCTGTAACATAAGCCGAATGAAGGAAGCGAGTAGGAGCAGGTGAGGTAAGGCAACTCGGTACTGCCAGTACAGTTAAAGCACCTTTACTAGTGTATAAACATATGCAAACATATTACATAACTTAGGTGATGAGCACGTAGGTGCGACGTCGTAGACCCGTAGTAACTGGTACACAGTCTCAATAGTGTGGTGTCACCGCCAGACACCACACTTGCTAGGTGGTAGCTTTTAAATCGGCCGCGGTCAGTGATTGCAGACCGAGCGCCGCCACACGGCAGGTCTAGTGAGACGTCCGAGCACTCGTCCCAGTTGTACAGCCGACTTTGCTAGCGATGCTACACTGACAAATACGCTCTCATTTGCCGAGACGATAGTTAGCATAGCCTTCAGCTACGTCATTTGCTACGACCTAGCAAGGCGCCATTACCAGTGTATATTGAGATGGAAATTATGTACAGTCAAGAGAGATGTACAACAATTATGGATTAAAGTTAAGTATTCCAGAAGCTATGTACTATTTTTGGCTACTATAATTCCTTGTCATTTTCCAGACCTCACGCCAGCCTGCGTGAGCTTTAACGCGTGCATTTCGGCCTCCTCTAGCTATACGGTGTTGGCTCTTCTGCCAACACATCAAATAGCAAACTAAGTGGAGCGGTGCTTGTAGAGCTGCACAGCGTCGGCTAGAGGGCGCTGTCGTCGGCGAAGATCGTCCGCTCTCATAGTGCCAACCTATAAGCTTGCACCTACGCTGCGGCATCGTAGCTATCGATACAACAGTATGGTTACGTTTTTGAACTGGGGTATACAAACACATTCATTTCGTCTTTTATTAGCACGATACCATTATTGTTAGCAGCTATGCTTCAAGGATTAATGGCCGCATATATGGGTGTGTAGTGGGACCCTATCGTTTCATATGGATTGCAACAGTTCACCCAATAGATGAAACTGTGCGTATCCATATACACTGAGATGACAAATGTCATGGGATACCTCCTAATGTCGTGTCGGATCTCCTTTTGTCCGGCGTAGTTCTGCAACTGGACATAGCATGGATTAAAAAAGTCGTTGGAAGTCGCCTGCAGAAATATTGAGCCATGATGCCTCTGTAGCTGTCCACAATTGCGAAATGGTTGCTGGTGCAGGATTTTGTGCACGAACTCAAATGGCTCTGAGCACTACGGGACTTAACAGCTGTGGTCATCAGTCCCCTAGAACTTAGAACTACTTAAACCTAACTAACCTAAGGACATCACACACATCCATGCCCGAGGGAGGATTCGAACCTGTGACCGTAGCAGTCGCGCGTTTCCGGACTGCGCGCCTAGAACCGCGAGACCACCGCGGCCGGCTGCACGAACTCACCTCTTGGTTATGTTCCATAAATGTTCGATGGGATTCATGTCACGCCAAATCAAAAAATGTTTCAAATGGCTCTGAGCACTATGGGACTTAATTTCTGAGGTCATCAGTCCCCCAGAACTTAGAACTACGTAAACCTAACTAACCTATGGACATCATACACATCCATGCCCGAGGCAGGATTCGAACCTGCGACGGTAGCGGTCGCGCGGTTCCAGACTGTAGTGCCTAGAACTGCTCGGCCACTCCGGCCAGCTCAGGCCAAATCATTGGCTCGAATTGTCCAGAATGTTCTTCAAACCAATCGCCAACAGCTATGTCCTGGTAAATGTTCGGGAAATGAAGGCCATGAATGGCTGGAAGTGGTCTCCAAGTAGCTGAACTTAACCATTTCCAGTCAATGATCGTGTCAACTTGACCAAAGGACACAATCCATTCCATATAAATACAGCCCACACCATTATGGAGCCACTGCCAGCTTGCACAGTGCCTTGTTAACAATCTAGGTTCATGGCTTCGTGGGATCTGCACCACACTCGAACCCTACTATCAACTCTTATCAACTACAAAAGGGACGAATCTACCAGGCCACAGTTTTCCAGTCGTCAGAGGTCCAACCGATATGGTCAAGAGCCGAGGAGAGACGCTGCAGGCGATGTCGTGCTGTTAGCAAAGGAAATCGCGTCGGTCGTGTGCTGCCATAGCCGATTAACGACGAAGATCGCCGCACTGTTCTAAAGGATACGTACAACGTACGTCCCACATCGCTTTCAGCGGTTGTTTCGCACAGTGTTGCTTTTCCGTTAGCACTGACAACTCTACGAAAACGCCGCTGCTCTTGGTCGTTAAGTGACGGACGTCGGCCATTGTGTCGTTCGTGGTGAGAGGTAATGCCTGAAATTTGATATTTTTGGCACACCCTTGACACTATGGATCTCGAAATATTGAATTCCCTAAGGATTTCCGAAAAGGAATGTCCCATGAGTCAAGCTCCAACTACCTTTCTGCGTTTAAAGTCTGTTAGTCCCTGTCGTGTGGCCATAATCATGTTGGAAACTTTTTCACATCAGACACCTGAGTAAAACTGACAGCATAGCCCTTCAATCCTTTGTGGACCGATACCACCACCGTATCTATAGGTGCATAGCGCTATCTCATGATTTTTGTCATTTAAGTGTAAGGTAACTATGGTTCTGCCAAGTGAGTTCTGAAACTGGAACAAGGGGAACTTGTATAGGTCCAGTATACACACAATAACATAGGAAAGTTTCGTGAACACTATATTTCCAGAGTGACACATTCTTCATTGAAGTCCGTGGCCAATTTAAAATATGGCCTGGCGATGTAATCTCTTGTGCCATAACGCCTCTTCCAGTGATAAACTATATGAAGTCGCGATGGTTTCTCAAATTCTCCTTTACCTTGTCGAAAACTGCATCGTTCATTAGTTTACAAACATCTTTTTCAGAATCAAATGTGGCGAAAGCTCTTTTGTCAGAGTTAACATCAATATACTCCATCAACCAGCATGACTGTTTGAAGAAGATAATTTGGGTAACTTAGCACTTTCATTTCCAAAATGAGACATCGATGGAGATTTCTATAGTGCCTTACGTATCTCTGTCTACCCCCTAGCGTCGTCAACAGCTTTGGGAAGAAGTCGTGTCACCCAACTAGGCGCTCTGGACGTAGAAGCAAATCACTGTGTGCGTCCTGAAAACTACAAGGATACGTAATTTCTGCCTCCACGTCGTGTTGTACACCAAAATTAGCACCTGAATCCGGCAATTTAACTAATCCGATGGTTTCTTCGTTGTACAGCCAGAGAAATCCCCAATCGGAATGAACTGTTACGTGGTATGCCCATGTAAGTTGTTTACATCGAGGAATAGGATGTAATTCAGATCGGTTAGAAACGTTGAGCTCCCTACGCATTCACAGGTTATTTGCCTCAGGATGCCTGTGCACGCACCTGAAAAGTTCTCTGTGAATATCACGTTTTACAAAGAGCAGTAAGTCGACGTCTGTCAATAGTTGGATGTTGACATGGCGTCCCAATAAAGCCCTGGAATGGTCAAACAGAAGGCAGGATCCAGCGCTTATGTGGTCATGTGTTCACTCTGGAATTTCTGGGAAATACACGCAACCAAGTGTGCATTGATATCTATATAAATTTGCGCATAATGGACTATATTATAGGTGTTGAATTCCTTCTAAACATTCACTGCATGCCCATATTCCACATCAGTTATGGCATTATATTTAGGATTTCTGGTGAGTGTGTACATGTCGACCTATGTGGAGTTGTGAAGCCTCTGTGTAGAGTCCAAATATTCGTCTGGGAGACCCCTTCCTTTATCATGAATTGGTTCTTTGAATCGTCGGGATGTTCATCTCTGGGGAGTTGCATATCCACCCTCATGGACTGCCTCAGCAAAATCAGTGCTCTCAGGCAGGACACTAATCTTTTACCATTTCTCAAACCGACATCAGTACTCAACTAAGAAGTGAGCATCTTTTTTGTGTTTTGTTCTAGTCACCAGTCTTCTGATGAGTCTGATGCACCCTGCCACAAATACTCTCCTGTGGCAGTTGTGTTAGCATAAGCTGTCGCCAGAACACCGATCGGCACAGTGTAGCGCTAAGATCGATAGTAGGCGCTCGATCAAGCGCGCCTGTCATGAGAGAGGCCAGAGACAGACTCGGAAGCAACGCGCCGCCAACGCCCTCCCGACCGCAAGTATTTAGGCCGTTGCTGCTGACCGGAGGCTCTCAGTCCCTCAGTCACTAGCTCAGGCACTAGCTCAGTCACTTTCACTGACTCATGCTAGTTGTCTGCAGATCATGGTCTAGTGGCTAGCGTTGTTGCCTCTAGATCACAGGGTCCTGTGTTCGATTCCCGGCCAGGTTGGGGATTTTCTCTGCATGGGGACTGGGTGTTTGTGTTGTCCTCATCATTTCATCATCATCATTCGAGACAGTGACTAGATTGGACTGTGTAAAATAGGGACTTTGTATGGGCGCTGATGACCACGCAGTTGAGCACCCCACAAACCAAACATCATTCTAGTTTGGCATCTGTCATTCATTCACAAAGCGGGACTTGTGCTTCACCAGCAGTGAGGCTAACGTGCACTATTATTTAAAAGCTTGTACCACAACACATGGACTCTGTTAAAGTTAAGTAGCAGCTATCTACACTCCTGGAAATTGAAATAAGAACACCGTGAATTCATTGTCCCAGGAAGGGGAAACTTTATTGACACATTCCTGGGGTCAGATACATCACATGATCACACTGACAGAACCACAGGCACATAGACACAGGCAACAGAGCATGCACAATGTCGGCACTAGTACAGTCTATATCCACCTTTCGCAGCAATGCAGGCTGCTATTCTCCCATGGAGACGATCGTAGAGATGCTGGATGTAGTCCTGTGGAACGGCTTGCCATGCCATTTCCACCTGGCGCCTCAGTTGGACCAGCGTTCGTGCTGGACGTGCAGACCGCGTGAGACGACGCTTCATCCAGTCCCAAACATGCTCAATGGGGGACAGATCCGGAGATCTTGCTGGCCAGGGTAGTTGACTTACACCTTCTAGAGCACGTTGGGTGGCACGGGATACATGCGGACGTGCATCGTCCTGTTGGAACAGCAAGTTCCCTTGCCGGTCTAGGAATGGTAGAACGATGGGTTCGATGACGGTTTGGATGTACCGTGCACCATTCAGTGTCCCCTCGACGATCACCAGTGGTGTACGGCCAGTGTAGGAGATCGCTCCCCACACCATGATGCCGGGTGTTGGCCCTGTGTGCCTCGGTCATATGCAGTCCTGATTGTGGCGCTCACCTGCACGGCGCCAAACACGCATACGACCATCATTGGCACCAAGGCAGAAGCGACTCTCATCGCTGAAGACGACACGTCTCCATTCGTCCTTCCATTCACGCCTGTCGCGACACCACTGGAGGCGGGCTGCACGATGTTGGGGCGTGAGCGGAAGACGGCCTAACGGTGTGCGGGACCGTAGCCCAGCTTCATGGAGACGGTTGCGAATGGTCCTCGCCGATACCCCAGGAGCAACAGTGTCCCTAATTTGCTGGGAAGTGGCGGTGCGGTCCCCTACGGCACTGCGTAGGATCCTACGGTCTTGGCGTGCATCCGTGCGTCGCTGCGGTCCGGTCCCAGGTCGACGGGCACGTACACCTTCCGCCGACCACTGGCGACAACATCGATGTACTGTGGAGACCTCACGCCCCACGTGTTGAGCAATTCGGCGGTACGTCCACCCGGCCTCCCGCATGCCCACTATACGCCCTCGCTCAAAGTCCGTCAACTGCACATACGGTTCACGTCCACGCTGTCGCGGCTTGCTACCAGTGTTAAAGACTGCGATGGAGCTCCGTATGCCACGGCAAACTGGCTGACACTGACGGCGGCGGTGCACAAATGCTGCGCAGCTAGCGCCATTCGACGGCCAACACCGCGGTTCCTGGTGTGTCCGCTGTGCCGTGCGTGTGATCATTGCTTGTACAGCCCTCTCGCAGTGTCCGGAGCAAGTATGGTGGGTCTGACACACCGGTGTCAATGTGTTCTTTTTTCCATTTCCAGGAGTGTATTAATGTCAATAAAGATCTCTGTTAATCCATGTGTGCAGTTGTGTTTTAGAAAGAGGACACTGGCCACAAAACAACATCCTCTCCCTTGATTCCTGTGGTACAAGTCTCTGCAGTGGCAACGAGGACACTACAGCGGCGACTAGGAGAGTTCAGTGGCGATCGAAGTTAATCAGCTTGGCTGAAGATTTTGATTGCTTTTCTTGTGTTTTAGCTTGCAGGAGTGATCGTGTTCAAGTGTTTACTAATCTCTTGTTGTGTTCTTGCATGTATTCTAGGAGGGGAGCCGCAGAACTAATCAGATTTCTCTTTTCTGAGGCTTTGATTGCTTTTTGCTATAACGTCTTTGTGCAGACCATGAATTAACAGCCACGTCTGCCCCCCTCCCCCCCCCCCCCCCCCCCGCTGCCAACGCGCCTCAGTCGCAGACGGTCAATGCGATGGATGTAACGCAGTTTTTCAGTTTCAGAACCAACAAACTGCAACGTTACTGACGACGGTACAACAACTACCGGCTGCACACACTGCGTCGGCCGCACAACCGACCAACCAAACGGCTTAACAAGTGCCGCCGATAAGCATACCACCTTTCCCGCAGTTTAAGGAATCAGAAGAAGAATGGCTCGAATACCTGACTCAGTTCCAAGCACATTGCCAAGTTCATCGTGTTCAAGGTACTGTAAAATTACAGTACTTCCTTTCTATTGTGAGGTCTCCAGTGTTCACGTTAATATAAAAACTATTCCGTCGCCCGACGAACTCATCTATGACCAAGCAATCGCTGCATGAACTCAATATTATGACCAGCAAGTCCAAGTAGCTGCACTTAGATATCAGTTCTTTCCCTTGCAGAAAAATCCGGAACAGACGTACCGTCAGTGGAACACAGAATTGATGGGCATGACTAGGAAGTGTAAATTTAAGTGTAGTCGTGGCAACTTTTACATTGTTATCTGATCCTATGGAAATGAAATGACCTTTTGGCGTCATTGGCCAGGAGGGCCCTTACGGGGCAGGTCGAGACGCCTTGGAGGCGACCTGCGCGCCGGATGGAGATGAAATGATGATGAAGACAACACAACACCCACTCCGTGAGCGGAGAAAATCCCTGGCCAGGCTGGGAATCGGACCTGGGCCCCTGAGGACGGCAGTCTGTCATACTGACCATTCAGCTGTCGGGGTGGACATCTAATCCTATAACATTCAATGTCCCAGGTTGTAGAACACGGGGACAGATCATAAAGTACTCTGATCCATCACTCCCTTGTTGTTGTTGCATAGATGTGTTGGACAGTGTCTCTAGTATGGCCGTTGATCGCTTCACGTCTGTATTTTCAGTTTTGAGTGCATAGTGAGGTCGTAAAGATGCCTACAAAACAATGTCTCCCACCAAGTACGAGTGCCCCTGAGAGATTCCGCCTGATTTGACGCAGTACCCACAACATGTTGTTGTTGTGGTCTTCAGTCCTGAGACTGGTTTGATGCAGCTCTCCCTGCTACTCTATCCTGTGCAAGCTCCTTCATCTCCCAGTACCTACTGCAACCCACATCCTTCTGAATCTGCTTAGTGTATTCATCTCTTGGTCTCCCTCTACGATTTTTACCCTCCATGCTGCCCTCCCATACTAAATTGATGATCCCTTGATGCCTCAGAATATGTACTACCAACCGATCCCTTCTTCTAGTCAAGTTGTGCCACGAATTTCTCTTCTCCCCAGTTCTGTTCAATACCTCCTCATTAGTTATGTGATCTACCCATGTATCTTCAGCATTCTTCTGTAGCACCACATTTCGAAAGCTTCTATTCTCTTCTTCTCTAAACTATTTATTGTCCACGTTTCACTTCCATACATGGCTACACTCCACACAAATATTTTCAGAAACGACTTCCTGACACTTAAATCTATACTCGATGTTAGCAAATTTCTCTTCTTAAGAAACGCTTTCCTTGCCATTGCCAGTCTACATTTTACATCCCCTCTACTTCGACCATCGTCAGTTATTTTGCTCCCCAAATAGCAAAACTCCTTTACTACTTTAAGTTTCTCATTTCCTAATCTGATTCCCTCAGCATCACCCGATTTAATTCGACTATCTTCCATTATCCTCGTTTTGCTTTTGTTGATGTTCATCTTATACCCTCCTTTCAAGACACTGTCCATTCCGTTCAACTGCTCTTCCAAGTCCTTTGCTGTCTCCGACAGAGTTACAATGTCATCGGCGAACCTTAAAGTTTTTATTTCTTCTCCGTGGATTTTAATACCTACTCCGAATTTTTCTTTTGTTTCCTTTACTGCTTGCTCAATATACAGATTGTATAACATTGGGTCCGCAGCTCGTGGTCGTGCAGTAGCGTTCTCGCTTCCCACGCCCGGGTTCCCGGGTTCGTTTCCCGGCGGGGTTAGGGATTTTCTCTGCCTCGTGATGATTGGGTGTTGTGTGCTGTCCTTAGGTTAGTTAGGTTTAAGTAGTTCTAAGTTCTAGAGGACTGATGACCGTAGATGTTAAGTCCTATAGTGATCAGAGCCATTTGAATAACATTGGGGAGCGGCTACAACCCTGTTTCATTCCATTCCCAACCACTGCTTCCTTTTAGTGCCCCTCGACTCTTATAACTACCATCTCGTTACTGAAAAATTGTAAATAGCCTTTCGCTCCCTGTATTTTACCTCTGCCACCTTCATAATTCGAAAGAGAGTATTCCAGTCAACATTGTCAAAAGCTTTCTCTAAGTCTACAAATGCTATAAACGTAGGTTTGCCTTTCTTAATCTAGCTTCTAAGATAAGTCGTAGGGTCAGTATTGCCTCACGTGCTCCAATATTTCTACGAAATCTAAACTGATCTTCTCCGAGGTCGGCTTCTACTAGTTTTTCCATTCGTCTGTAAAGAATTCGCGTTAATATTTTGCAGCCGTGAGTTATTAAACTGATAGTTCGGTAATTTTCACATCTGTCAACACCTGATTTTTTGGGGTTGAAATTGTTATATTCTTCTTGAAGTCTGAGCGTATTTGGCCTGTCTCATACACTTTGCTCACCAGATGGAAGAGTTTTGTCAGGACTGGCTCTCCCAAGGCCGTCAGTAGTTCTAATGGAATGTTGTCTACACCCAGGAGCTTGTTTCGACTTAGGTCTTTCAGTACTCTGTCAAACCCTTCACGCAGTATCATATCTCCCATTTCATCTTCATCTGTATCCTCTTCCATTTCCATAATATTGCCCTGAAGTACATCGCCCTTGTATAGACGCTCTATATACTCCTTCCACCATTCTGGTTTCCCTTCTTTCCTTAGAACTGGGTTTCCATCTGAGCTCTTGATAGTCATGCAAGTGATTCTTTAATTTTCCAGTAGGCAATATCAATCTTACCTCTAGTGAGATAAGCCTCTACATCCTTACATTTGTCCTCTAGCCATGCCTGCTTAGCCATTTTGCACTTCCTGTCGATCTCATTTTTGAGACGTTTGTATTCCTTTTAGCCTGTTTCATTTACTGAATTTTTGTATTTTCTTCTTTCATCAATTAAATTCAATATTTCTTCTGTTACCCAAGGATATCTACTATCCTTCGTTTCTTTACCTACTTGATCCTCTGCTGTCTTCACTACTTCATCCCTCAAAGCTACCCATTCTTCTTCTACTGTATTTCTTTCCCCCATTCTTGTCAATTGTTCCCTTATGCTCTCCCTGAAACTCTGTACAACCTCTGGTTTAGTCAGTTTATCCAGGTCCCATCTCCTTAAATTCCCACTTTTTTGCAGTTTCTTCAGTTTTAATCTACAGTTCATAACCAATAGATTCTGGTCCGAATCCACATCTGCCCCTGGAAATGTCGTAAAATTTAAAACCTGGTTCCTAATCTCTGTCTTACCAATATATAATCTATCTGAAACCTTCTAGTATCTCCAGGGTTCTTCCATGTATACAACCTTCTTTCATGATTCTTGAACCAAGTGTTAGCTATGATTAAGTTGAGCTCTGTGCAAAATTCTACCAGGCGGCTTCCTCTTTCTTTTCTTCCCCCCCCCCCCCCCCCCACCCATATTCACCTACTACGTTTCCTTCTCTTCCTTTTCCTACTATCGAATTCCAGTCACCCATGACTATCAAATTTTCGTCTCCCTTCACTATCTGAATAATTTCTTTTATCTCATCATACATTTCTGCATAGCTAGTTGGCATAGAAACTTGTACTACTGTAGTAGGCGTGGGCTTTCTGTCTATTTTGCCCACAATAATGCGTTCACTATGCTGTTTGTAGTAGCTTACCCGCACTCCTACTTTTTTATTCATTATTAAACCTACTCCTGCATTACCCATATTTGATTTTGTATTTATAACCCTGTATTCACCTGACCAAAAGTCTTGTTCCTCCTGCCACCGAACTTCACTAATTCCCACTATATCTAACTTTAACCTATCCATTTCCCTTTATAAATTTTCTAACATACCTGCCCGATTAAGGGATCTGACATTCCACGCTCCGATCCGTAGAACGCCAGCTTTCTTTCTCCTGATAACAATGTCCTCCTGAGTATTCCCCGTCCGGAGATCCGAATGGGGGACTACTTTACCTCTGGAATATTTTACCCAAGAGGACGCCATCATCATTTAATCATATAGTAAAGCTGTATGCCCTGAGGAAAAATTACGGCTGTAGTGTCCCCTTGCTTTCAGCCATTTGCAGTACCAGCACAGCAAGGCCGTTTTGGTTAGTGTTACAAGGCCAGATCTGTCAATCATCAAGACTGTTGCCCTTGCAACTACTGAAAAGGCTGCTGCCCCTCTTCAGGAACCACACGTTTGTCTGGCCTCTCAACAGATACCCCTCCGTTGTGATTGGACCTACGGTACGGCTATCTGAATCGCTGAGGCACGCAAGCCTCCCCACCAACGGCAAGGTCTATGGTTCATGGGGGGGGGGGGGGGGGGGGAAATCACTTCCTCAAGTATTGTAAATCTTAGAGCAGTATTAGTCGGGTAGCATAGAGGCCGATAAGTTTGACGAGGCCCAGATTTGTCGGGTCGAGTCGCCCTTGTTCGCGACTGCACCTTTCGGCCACAACAACGAGCGTGTGCGCAGCCGTGCGGACAGACATGTAGACATGTAATCAGGCCTATGAATTTAGTGAAGTCTTGCCCTAGAAGCTTTAGCCATCATATAAAACAGCGTGTTACACGTGTGGGAAAAAAGGGCATCTCTAAGAAGTTTATTTGCAACGACACGAAAACGCCAATTTTGCCTGATCCGAGAAAAAACAGGCTCGTGCACATCCAGTGAACGCTGAGTTTTCAAAATCTACGTCAGATTCTGACAAAATTAAGGTTGTGCCTCCTTCTCGCCCTAGTGCTGTGCAGCGACGTTGTAACAAACTATTCGTCTCATTACGAATTGCTGGCCATCGTGTGAACTCTTAATTAGACACAGGTGCCTCAGTAACTTTAATTAACCATGCCATGTACATGCAGCTAGGCTCACCATGCCTGTTCAAACAGCTAGGCTCACCATGCCTGTCCAAATCTAGCAAGCACCTCACTGCTTACAACGAACAGGAAATTCAAGTGCTTGAACAGTGTAGTTTACTTACCACTTACAAATTTTACGTCAGGGCAGTGAATTTTACTGTGTCGAAATAAAGAGACAGTGAGAAAAAAATCCGGTTTATATGCCTTTGATTTGTTTGGACTTAGCATCCAGGACAATGTACTTTCAGTCTCGTCTTTTGACCCAAACGACAATGTAGCTAGCCTGCTTAAGAAATTTTCTGAACTATTTTCAGAAGGAATGGGAAAAGCTAATAACTTTGTATCGCATGTTACATTGAAAGACAATGTACAGCTTAAGTTTTTCCGGGCCCACCCCATTACAATTGCTTTAAGAGTCAAAGTAGCCAGTGAATTAAAAGAACTGAAAGAAAATGAAGTAACTGCTCCCACTCAAGCTAGTCCATGGGCAAGTCCTCTCGTTTTGTTGCCTAAGCATTTTGGTCGCATTTGCGTATGTGTTGACTTCAAGTCTACAGCCAACCCACAGACAACAGTTGACACTTGTTCGTTACCTCGCTCTGAGGAACTATGGATAGGCTTGGTACCGGACGTTACTTTTCTAAGATAGATTTGTGTGATGCCTACTTGCAAATTCCATTGGATGAAGACTCGCAGTTAGGACATCTCAACTTTACTTGGAACAGCTGACTGCAGAAGTGCATTTTGTTCAAATTACCTTGACGATATTGTCTCTCAGATCGTACACCAGAGGAACACATTGCCAATGTGTGTACTCTTTTTCGAGTGTTGTCAGAAGGAGGACTCAAGTTCAAATGATTCAAATGGCTCTGAGCACTATGGAACTTAACGTCTGAGGTCATCAGTCCCCTAGAACTTAAAACTACTTAAACCTATCTAACCTAAGGACATCAGACATATCCATGCCCGAGGCAGGATTCGAACCTGCTACCCTAGCGGTCGCGCGGTTCCAGACTGTAGCGCCTAGAACCGCTCGGCCACTCCGTCCGGCAGGACTCAAGTGTTGGCTCGAAAAGTGTGACTTTTTTCAAACTGAACTACAGTACTTAGGTTATGTGAAAAACAGTCAGGATGTACATCGCTTCCAATCTCATTTGCTTGCAATTTGTGACCTGCCTGTTCCTCACAACGTGTCTGAACTGCAGTCAGTACTAGGCGAGACGGAATACTACATTCGGTTCATGCCGAATGCCGCTGAGATCCCGGCTCCATTGCATCGCTTGCGACGCAAAAATATGCCTTTTCGTGGACTAAAGACTGTCAAGATGCATTTCAGAAACTCAAAAATGCCTTGCTAGTGACAGATGTTTAGTACATTTTGACCCTGGCAAGCCATTACTTTTACAAGTCGACGCTTCTTTCTACGGAATCGCCGCTGTGCTTTCTCACAGAATTGGTGCGCAAGACAGACCTATTGCTTTTGCCTCAAAGTTGTTAACGCTAGCTCAGTGCGATTATTCACAAATTGAAAAAGAACCTCTCGCTCTTGAGGATGGTGTGACAAAATTCCATCACTATTTGTTTGGTCGCAAATTCTATTTAGTAACAGATCAAAGCCCTTTGCAGCCCTTGTTTCATACGTCAAAGCCTATCCTACACGCACTGTTCAAAAATTGCAACGCTGGGCTTTGTTGCTTTCGCGGTATCAGTATGAAATTGTGTACAGACCTACGGCAAAGTATGGCAATGCAGACACCCTATCTTGCCTTGCGATTGGCCCAGACTCTGATATTGACGCATCTGCCGCATCTTGTTGCCAGATCGATGCGCAAGACTCTGAATTGCTGGAAACTTTTCCCTTGCACTACAGAAAAATTGCACAGGCCACGGAAGCAGACCCAGGTCTCAAGATTTTGTTGCCATACTTTCGCACGTCTTGGCCTCGTTCATTGAACAGTGTCCAAAACTCAGTTGTGCGCCAATATTTTGCACGTCGGCATAACCTTTCAGTTCAACAAGGTGTGATTCTAATTCAAAATGACAGTGGAGAATCGTGTGTGCTTATTCCCAAAGTATTGCAAAAGCATGTGTTGCGATTGCTCCACCAAAGCCGTAGGGGAATTGTTTGCACGAAACAGTCAGCGCGACAGCACTGTCATGGCAGGGCATGGACGTCGACATTGAACAGAAGACGTTACAGTGTTGTGCATGCGCGGAAAACCAATCAGCTCCGCCACAAACATTCTCAGTTTGGCCTAAGACTCAATCGCCATGGAAATCGCCATGGGAACACTGACTTACTCGTTGGCTCATAGTGATAGACCCTTTTAGCACGTTTCCAATTGCGGTGCCTATGGCTTCTACCACACCATGTAACACCACTCAAGCATTGTCCTCCATATTTTGTGTCGGACAATGGTCCACAGTTCACTTCACGTGATTTTGAACACTTTTGTGAACGAAATGGCATTCGTCATCTAACAAGTGCTCCATTTCACCAGCAGTCCAACGGAGGAACAGAACACTTGGTACACACGTTTAAACAACAGATGGCCAAGCTTTGCACACAGGAACAGGCGTTCCAACTCTTTCTCGGTTCCTGTAGCTCCTACACAGGAGTCAGACCATCACCAGCGGGACTTCTGCATGGCCGCAGCCATCGGACGCTGCTACACTTGCTACACCCACCGCAGCATCTGGCGCCGCCAGTGGTCCGCAACCATCGATTTGCACTGTGCCACCTTGTTCTTTTCAGGGTTTATGGCAGCCTTGGGCGTTGGGAAAGAGGCGTGATCCAGGCATGCATTGGCTCTTTTACAAGCTTGATTCATGGTCCTGATGGTATGCAGCGCCGCCACCAGAACCAAATTCGTGCGTGTCATTTGCCCCGTGATTCTGCTGCTTTTCTTCCCCATATTCACAGCATCACGGTACTGTGCAGCCGCGCTTGTGCCACCAGGGCACCACCAGGAGGAGCTGATGGACGATGCGTCCTCGCCCTTGCCGTCCAGACTCGCTGTGGCAATAGTTCGTCACTATTTGTTTGGTCTCGAGTTCTATGTAGTGACAGATCACAAGCCTTTGCAGTCCAAGTTTCATCCGTCAAACATCGCCGTCTCCGTGGCCGCCCTCAGGCCTGGACATGTGCACTGACAGCAGTTTTCCGAAGGATGTTCCTGCTGCCGTGCAAGTCAGATAGCGGGTTATGGTCGGGAATACGACGCCCTCCACAGTCACGGCTCCCGGCTCATGTCTATGTCCAGCATCCTGCCGCCCTTCCCGTGTCGTTCTCATTTTCCCTACATGACAATGGTTCGGTACTTTTTTTTTGGGGGGGGGGGGGGGGGGGGGGAGATGAGGAATATGCTGGCGAAAGCTGTCGCCAGCACAGGCACACGACTCGGTAAAGTGTAGCGCGAAGATCGATAGTAGGCGCTCGATCAAGCGCGCATATCACGAGAGAGGCCAGAGACAGACTTGCAAGCAACACACTGCCAAGGCCCTCTCGACCGCAAGTATTTACGCCGCTGCCGCTGACCGGAGGCTCTCAGTCCCTCACTCACTGACTCAGTCACTAGCTCAGGCACTAGTTCAGTCGTTTTCACAGTCTCATTCTAGTCTGGCATCTGTCATTCGTCCATGAAGCGGGACTTCTACTTCACCAGCAGTGACAAAACATGGGCTTTTATTGAAGAGATTGTACTCTGTTAAAGTTAAGTAGCAGCTATCTGTTCAAGAAAATACGAGGGCAGTTCAATAAGTAATGCAACACATTTTTTTTCTCAGCCAATTTTGGTTGAAAAAACCGGAAATTTCTTGTGGAATATTTTCAAACATTCCCGCTTCGTCTCGTATAGTTTCATTGACTTCCGACAGGTGGCAGCGCTGTACGGAGCTGTTAAAATGGCGTCTGTAACGGATGTGCGTTGCAAACAACGGGCAGTGATCGAGTTTCTTTTGGCGGATAACCAGGGCATCTCAGATATTCATAGGCGCTTGCAGAATGTCTACGGTGATCTGGCAGTGGACAAAAGCACGGTGAGTCGTTGGGCAAAGCGTGTGTCACCATCGCCGCAAGGTCAAGCAAGACTGTCTGATCTCCCGCGTGCGGGCCGGCCGTGCACAGCTGTGACTCCTGCAATGGCGGAGCGTGCGAACACACTTGTTCGAGATGATCGATGGATCACCATCAAACAACTCAGTGCTCAACTTGAGATCTCTGTTGGTAGTGCTGTCACAATTGTTCACCTGTTGGGATATTCAAAGGTTTGTTCCCGCTGGGTCCCTTGTTGTCTAACTGAACAACATAAAGAGCAAAGGAGAACCATCTGTGCGGAATTGCTTGATCGTCATGTGGCTGAGGGTGACAATTTCTTGTCAAAGATTGTTACAGGCGATGAAACATGGGTTCATCACTTCGAACCTGAAACAAAACGGCAATCAATGGAGTGGCGCCACACCCACTCCCCTACCAAGAAAAAGTTTAAAGCCATACCCTCAGCCGGTAAAGTCATGGTTACAGTCTTCTGGGACGCTGAAGGGGTTATTCTGTTCGATGTCCTTCCCCATGGTCAAACGATCAACTCTGAAGTGTATTGTGCTACTCTTCAGAAATTGAAGAAACGACTTCAGCGTGTTCGTAGGCACAAAAATCTGAACGAACTTCTCCTTCTTCATGACAACGCAAGACCTCACACAAGTCTTCGCACCCGAGAGGAGCTCACAAAACTTCAGTGGACTTTTCTTCCTCATGCACCCTACAGCCCCGATCTCGCACCGTCGGATTTCCGTATGTTTGGCCCAATGAAGGACGCAATCCGTGGGAGGCACTACGCGGATGATGAAGAAGTTATTGATGCAGTACGACGTTGGCTCCGACACCGGCCAGTGGAATGGTACCGTGCAGGCATACAGGCCCTCATTTCAAGGTGGCGTAAGGCCGTAGCATTGAATGGAGATTACGTTGAAAAATAGCGTTGTGTAGCTAAAAGATTGGGGAATAATCTGGTGTATTTCAACGCTGAATAAAACAACCCCTGTTTCAGAAAAAAAATGTGTTGCATTACTTATTGAACTGCCCTCGTAAATAACTCTGTTGATCCACGTGTGCAGTTGTGTTGTAGAAAGAGGATACCGCCCACTAAACAACGTCCTCTCCCTTGATTCCTATGATACAAGACTCTGCACTGGCAACGAGGACACTACAACGGTCTCGTCATCTCAGAGTAGCGCTTGCAACCTATATCTTCAATTATTTGCTGCGTGTACTCCAACCTTTGTTTTCCTCTACAGTTTTTACTCCCTCTAGTAAGCCTACCATCGAAGTTATTTCGCGACGTCTTAACAGAGGTCCTATCAGACTGTACCTTTTCCCTTTTCAGTGTTTTCCATGTATTCCTTTCCTTGTCGATTCTGCGCAGAACCTCCTCATTTCTTACCTTATCAGTCGACCTAATTTGTAACACTCTTCTGTAGCACCACATCGTAGATGCTTCGAGTCTCTTATTTTCTGGTTTTCCCGCAGTCCTGTTTCACAGCCATACAATACTGTACTCCAAACGTACATTCTCAGAAATTTCTTCCTCAGATTAAGTCCTATGTTTGATGCTAGTAGAGTTCTCTTGGCCAAGAATACTCTTCTGCTAGTGCTAGTCTGCTTTTTACGTCCTCCTTCCATCGTCCATCGTGGGTTATTTTGCTGCCTAGGACGCAGAATTCCTTAACTTCAACTGCTTCGTGATAAAAAATCCAGCTATTGTTTCTCGCCGTTCTCATTTCTGCTACTTTTCATTACTTTCGTCTCTCTTCAATATACTCTCGACCCTCATTCTATATTCATTAGACCATTTATTCAGAAGGTCCTGTTATTCTACTTCACTTTCACTCAGGATAGCAATGTCATCAGCGAAACTTATCACTGATTTGCTTTCACCTAGATTTTAATTCCACTCTTATTTTCGTCATTGCTTCTTCGATATACAGTCTGAACGTTAGGGGTGACAGACTACATCCATTTTTAATGCGAGCACTTTGTTCTTGGTCTTCTATTCTTATTTTTCATTCTTGGGTTTAGTACATATTAGACGTCTCTACCAATAGCTTACGCCTATTTTTCTCAGAATTTCGAACAGTTGCACCATTTGACACAGTCGAATGCTTCTTTCAGGACGTAAAATCTATGAATGTGCCTTGAGTTTTCGTTAATCTGGCTTCCATCACCATCCGCACCATCAGAACTGCCTTTCTTGTGCCTTCACCTTTCCTAAGGCCTAACTGATCATCAGCTCATACATCCTCAATTTTCTTTTCCATTCTTCTGTATATTATTCTTGTCAGCAGCTTCGATGCCCGAGATGTTAAACTGATTGTGCGATAATTCTCGCACTTGTCGGCTCTTGCAATCTTCGGAATTGCGTGGATGATGTTTCTCCGAATGTCAAATAGTATATCGCCAGAGTCATACATTATACACACCTACATGAATAGTCGTTTTGTAGCTTATTCCCCCAATAATTTCAGAAATTCTGATAAAATGTTATCTATCACTTCTGTCTTATTCTGCCTTAGGTCTTCCAAAGCACTTTTAAATTCTGTTTCTAGTACTGGATCCCCTGCCTCTTTTATATCGATACCTTTTCTTCTTCTGTCCCTTATCAGACAAGTCTTCCCTCATAGATGACTTCAATGTACTCTTTCCTCCTATCCCCTCTTTCCTCTGCTTTTAACAGTGAAATCGCCGTTCCACCCTTAATGTTACCACGTTTTCTTTTAATTTCCCCGAAGGCTGTTTTGACTTTATTACATGCTGAGTCAGTCCTCCCAACAACGATTCTGGTTTAGATTTCTTCACTTTTATCACTCCGCCGTTTTGCCTTAACTTCCTTCCGCTTCCTATTTACTCCATTCCTAAGTGACTTGTATTCCTATATTCCTGACTTTCGCTGAGCATTGTTGTACTTCTTTCTTTCATCGATAAACTGAAGTATTTCTTCTGTTACCTATGGTTTTTCCGAACTTACCTTCTTCGTACCACTTTCTTTTCTTTCCAACTTTTGTGATTGCCCTTTTTAGAGGCGTCCAATATTCTTCAACTCAACCACCTACTGTGTTATTCCTTACCACAGTATCTATAGCTACAGAAAACTTGAAGCGTGTTTCTTCATTCCTTAGTGCTTCCGTATCCCACTTCTTTGTGTATTGATTCTTCCTGATTAGTCTCTTACACTTTAGCCTACTCTTCGTCACTACTACATTGTGACCTGAGTCTATATCTGATCCAGCGTACACCTTACAATCCAAAATCTGATTTCGGAATCTCTGCCTGACCATGATGTAATCTAACTGAAATGTTCCCGTATCTCCCGGCCTTTTCCAAGTATACATCCTCCTCTTGTGATTCCTGAACTGGTTATTCGTTACCATTAGGTGAAATTTATTCTGAACGCAATTAGTCTTTCTCCTCTCTCGGTCCTAATACCAATCTCATATTCTGCCGTAAACCATTCTTTTACTCTTTCTCCTACAATCGCATTCCATTCCCCAATCACTCAATGAGTGTCAGATTTTCTTCACCCTTTACTTACTGAATTAACCGTTCAACAACTTCATATACTTCCTCTATCTCTCCCTCCTCGGGTTGCGACGTCGGCATATAAAAAAAAGTTTTGCATCGCCTCGGTTCTTAGAGTTTCGGAACCTGTACAGAAACCTGGAATAAGGATCAACATAAACATCATTTCCGCCCTTTATATTGCTCTCCAAAATCACACATTGCATGTTGTACCACCACATAGCGAGACCTTCAGAGGTGGTGGTCCAGATTGCTGTACACATCGGTACCTCTAATACTCAATACCACGTCTTCTTGCATTTATGCGTGCCTGTATTCGTCGTAGCATACTATCCACAAGTTCATCAAGGCACTGTTGGTCCTGATTGTCGCACACCTCAACGGCTATTCGCCGTAGATCCCTCAGAGTGGTTGGTCGGTCACGCCTTCCATAAACATCCATTTTCAATCTATCCCAGGCATGTTCGATGTGGTACATGTCTGGAGAACATGCTGGCCACTCTAGTCAAGCGATGTCGTTATCCTGAAGGAAGTCATTCGCAAGATGTGCACGATGGGAGCGCGAATTGTCATCCATGAAGACGAATGCCTCGCCAATATGCTGCCGATATGGTTGCACGCTCGGTCGGATGATGGCATTCACGTATCGGACAGCCGTTACGGCGCCTTCCATGACCACCAGCGGCGTACGTCGGCCCCACATAATGCCATCCGAAAACAGCAGGGAACCTCCACCTTGCTGCACTCGATGGACATTGTGTCTAAGGCGTTCAGCCTGACCCGGTTGCCTCCAAACACGTCTCCGACGATTGTCTTGTTGAAGGCATAAGCGACACTCATCGTTGAAGAGAACGTGATGCCAATCCTGAGCGGTCCATTCGGCATGTTGTTGGCCCCATCTGTACCGCTCTACATGGTGTTGTGGTTGCAAAGGTGGATCTCGCCATGGATGTCAGGAGTGAAGTTGCGCATCATGCAACCTTTTGCGCACAGTTTGAGTCGTACCACGACGTCCTGTGGCAGCACGAAAAGCATTATTTAACATGGTGGCGTTGCTGTCAGGGCTCCTCCGAGCCATAATCCATAGGTAGCGGTCATCCACTGCACTAGTAGTCCTTGGGCGGCCTGAGAGAGTCATGTCATCGACATTTCCTGTCTCTCTGTATCTCCTACATGTCCAAACGACACCGCTTTGGTTCATTCCGAGACGCCTGGACACTTCCCTTGCTGAGAGCCCTTCCTGGCACGAAGTAACAATGCGAACGCGATCGAACCGCGGTATTGACCGTCTAGGCCCGGATGAACTACAGACAACACGAGCAGTGTACGTCCTTCCTGGTGGGGTGACTGAAACTGATCGGCTGTCGGCCCCTTTCCGTCTAATAGGCGCTGCCAGACCAGTGGGATTGCAACCTGAGTGTCTCTTAGATGGCGATGATATCGCCCCACATACGGCTCGACAACCAGGAGTGATGGTTGGGGGGGGGGGGGTCATTTCTTTTCGTAGTAGGACCCCTATGATTGTCATCCGCGGCACCTTTACAGCAAGCGATATGTCATCGATACTCTACGCCCCGTTTGGTTGTCCTTCATGGCGAACTATACATGGTCTACATTTCAGCAAGATAACGCCCGTCCGCACAAGGTGAGAGATTCTACTACTTTTCTTCAGGCTTATCAAACTTACCTTGGCCAGCAAGGTCACCAGATCTCAGCTTAATTGAGTACCGTTTGGAACATTAGGGGCTGGGCCCTATAGCCAGTTGGAGATTGGATGATCTAATACGCCAGTTGGACAGAATTTGGCACGACAACCCTCAGCAGGACATTCAACAACTCTATCAGTCAGTGGCGCAAGATGGGCAGAGGCGGTCGGGTGTCAGACGGTGAGTAGCAAACGCCAGTGGCTAGCCCAGCACGATAACATCGGTTCATAAAGTGCGAAATGCTTTGCCCCATCATTAAGGGAGAACTCTGCAGTCTGTCGACAATTGCTGGTGCTACTGTTTAGGAACAGTCCACATAGACTTATAACACAGAAACCAAGTCGTGTTCTGTTTAGTTCGTGCAATCGGAGTGTAGAAACATATTTTGCCATTCGTTGGAACTCGCGTTGTTCTGAAGCAGTGGTCTTTTACCAATTGCTTATCATAATAAAAATGACTCCATTGGCTAACAAAAATTCTGCATTAATGATAGAAATGTTAGAGATGTAAACTCTCACTGGCTGAGGCTGAGGCAATCGTTCAGATTGGCTTGCAGGTAACGTTGGCGGCAACGCGAGAGGTTGTGCGCAAGTTTTACACTCACCCACGATTCACTCACTTTTCTAGATTCAGATTTGTCATTTGGGTTAGAGTTTCAGGCCTGGAGATTGCTATGGCTTTCGGCATTCTGGAAATGTACGACTGCCTTCTGCAGTCCACGACCTGCTGCAACGCCAGCTCGCCACAGAGCCACACATTAAGCGTAGGCTCACGCAGCAATGAGGCGAGTCAATAGCACTGAAATGGGAATAGGCGCCTTTCTATGCTTCATATAACTAGGGACTAAGGTCAGTCACAGATAGTGAATTGATTCATGCCTTGGCTAGGGTTTTCCTACTTGGCCTTCATGCATGCTTAAGCGCTTCACTTATCGGAATCGAAGCAATCATCATGACCAATGCTACATCGCATTTGATATTCAATTGGGTGTATCGCGACTCTATTACCAGAGCTTCTTCCATTTCTCCCTGAGTTATTCTTTCTGATCCAGTATCATAGGGGAACATATGGGAAACACTGACAAGAAGAAGGGACAGCATAATAACATATTAAAATATAAGGGAATAATTATGTTGCACCAGAGGGAGCCGTAGAGGGTAAAAACTGTTAGAGAGAAACAGAAACTGGAATACATCCAACAAATAATTGAGGATGTAGGATGTAACAGCTAATCTGAGATGAAGAGGTAAGCACAGGTGTGTAATTCGTGGTGGTCTACATCAAACCAACCAGAGGACTAAAAATAAAATCATAAAGAATTAGTTTGTATGCTTTCTTGTTTTACATACAGTCAAATTTTACAGATTTTCACCTTGCTGGAATGCTGTAGGGTCAGCAACTTGTGATGCTACTTCAATATAAAAAACAGGCAAAGTCGCAAAAAGTTTTTTTTATTACTTGATGATGTCTAGCTATCCCACCCACCCGCCACCCCCCCACCCCCCACCCCTGAACCATGGACCTTGCTGTTGGTGGGGAGGCTTGCGTGCCACGGAGGGGTATCTGTTGGAGAGGCCAGACAAACGTGTGGTTCCTGAAGAGGGGCAGCAGCCTTTTCAGTAGTTGCAAGGGCAACAGTCTGGATGATTGACTGATCTGGCCTTGTAACACTAACCAAAACGGCCTTGCTGTGCTGGTACTGCGAACGACTCAAAGCAAGGGGAAACTACAGCCGTAATTTTTCCCGAGGGCATGCAGCTTTACTGTATGATTAAAAGATGATGGCGTCCTTTTGTGTAAAATATTCCGGAGGTAAAATAATCCCCCATTCGCATCTCCGGGCGGGGACTACTCAGGAGGATGTCGTTATCAGGAGAAAGAAAACTGGCGTTCTACAGATCGGAGCGTGGAATGTCAGATCCCTTAACCGATCAGGTAGGTTACAAAATTTAAAAAGGTAAATGGATAGGTTACAGTTAGATATAGTGGGAATTAGTGAAGTTCGGTGGCAGGAGGAACAAGACTTCTGGTCAGGTGAATACAGGGTTATAAACAGAAAATCAAACAGGGGTAATGCAGGAGTAGGTTTAATAATGAATAGGAAAATAGGAGAGCGGGTAAGCTACTACAAACAGCATAGTGAACGCATTATTGTGGCCAAAATAGATACGAAGGCCACGCCTAATACAGTAGTACAAGTTCATATGCCAACTAGCTCTGCAGATGACGAAGAAATTGAAGAAATGTATGATGAAATAAAAGAAATTATTCAGATAGTGAAGGGAGACGAAAATTTAATAGTCATGGGTGACTGAAATTCGGCAGTAGCAAAAGGCAGAGAAGGAAACGTAGTAGGTGAATAAGGATTGGGGGTAAGAATTGAAAGAGGAAGCCGCCTGGTAGAATTTTGCACAGAGCACAACTTAGTCATAGCTAATACTTGGTTCAAGAATCATGAAAGAAGGTTGTATACATGGAAGAAGCCTGGAGATACTGACAGGTTTCAGATAGATTATATAATGGTAAGACAGAGATTTAGGAACCAGGTTTTAAATTGTAAGAGGGGCAGATGTGGATTCGGACCACAATCTATTGGTTATGACCCGTAGATAAAAACTGAAGAAACTGCAAAAAGGTGGGAATTTAAGGAGATGGGACCTGGATAAGTTGACTAAACCAGAGGTTGTACAGAGTTTCAGGGTGAGCATAAGGGAACAATTGACAGGAATGGGGGAAAGAAATACAGTAGAAGAAGAATGGGTAGCTTTGAGGGATGAAGTAGTGAAGGCAGCAGAGGATCAAGTAGGGAAAAAGACGAAGGCTAGTAGCAATCCTTGGGTGACAGAAGAAATACTGAATTTAATTGATGAAAGGAGAAAATACAAAAATGCAGTAAATGAAACAGGCTAAAAGGAATACAAACGTCTCAAAAATGAGATCGACAGGAAGTGCAAAATGGCTAAGCAGGCATGGCTAGAGGACGAATGTAAGGATGTAGAAGCTTATCTCACTAGGGGTAAGATAGATACAGAATACAGGAAAATTAAAGAGACCTTCAGAGAAAAGAGAACCACTTGTATGAATATCAAAAGCTCAGATGGAAACCCAGTTCTAAGCAACGAAGGGAAAGCAGAAAGGTGGAAGGAATATATAGAGGGTCTATACAAGGGCGATGTACTTGAGGACATTATTATGGAAATAGAAGAGGATGCAGATGAAGATGAAATGGGAGATATAATACTGCGTGAAGAGTTTGACAGAGCACTGAAAGACCTGAGTCGAAACAAGGCCCCGGGAGTAGACAACATTCCATTAGAACTACTGATGGTCTTGGGAGAGCCAGTCCTGACAAAACTCTACCATCTGGTGAGCAAAATGTATGAGACAGGTGAAGTGCCGTCAGACTTCAAGAACAATATAATAATTCCAATCCCAAAGAAAGCAGATGTTGACAGATGTGAAAATTACCGAACTATCAGTTTAATAAGTCACGGCTGCAAAATACTAACGCGGATTCTTTACAGACGAATGGAAAAACTGGTAGAAGCCGACCTCGGGGAAGATCAGTTTGGATTCCGTAGAAATGTTGAAACACGTGAGGCAATACTGACCCTACGACTTATCTTAGAAGCTAGATTAAGAAAAGGCAAACCTACGTTTCTAGCATTTGTAGACTTGGAGAAAGCTTTTGACAATGTTGACTGGAATACTCTCTTTCAAATTCTGAAGGTGGCAGGGGTAAAATACAGGGAGCGAAAGGCTATTTACAATTTGTACACAAACCAGATGGCAGTTATAAGAGTCGAGGGGTATGAAAGGGAAGCAGTGGTTGGGAAGGGAGTGAGACAGGGTTGTTGCCTCTCCCCGATGTTATTCAATCTGTATATTGAGAAAGCAGTAAAGGAAACAAAAGAAAAATTCGGAGTAGGTATTAAAGTCCATGAAGAAGGAATAAAAACGTTGAGGTTCGCCGATGACATTGTAATTCTGTCAGAGACAGCAAAGGACTTGGAAGAGCAGTTGAATGGAGTGGATAGTGTCCTGAAAGGAGGGTATAAGATGAACATCAACAAAAGCAAAACGATAATAATGGAATGTAGTCGAATTAAGTCGGGTGATACTTAGGGAATTAGATTAGGAAATGAGACACTTAAAGTAGTAAAGGAATTTTGCTATTTGGGGAGCAAAATAACTGATGATGGTCGAAGTAGAGAGGATATAAAATGTAGACTGGCAATGGCAAGGAAAGCGTTTCTGAAGAAGAGAAATTTGTTAACATCGAGTATAGATTTAAGTGTCAGGAAGTCATTTCTGAAAGTATTTGTATGGAAGTGAAACATGGACGATAAATAGTTTGGACAAGAAGAGAATAGAAGTTTTTGAAATGTGGTTCTACAGAAGAATGCTGAAGATTAGATGGGTAGATCACATAACTAATGAGGAAGTATTGAATAGGATTGGGGAAAAGAGAATTTTGTGGCACAACTTGACTAGAAGAAGGGATCGGTTGGTAGGGCATGTGTTGAGGCATCAAGGGATCGCCAATTTAGTATTGGAGGGCACCGTGGAGGGTAAAAATCGTAGAGGGAGACCAAGAGATGAATACATTAAGCAGATCAGAAGGATGTAGGTTGCAGTAGGTACTGGGAGATGAAGAAGCTTGCACAGGATAGGGTAGCATGGAGAGCTGCATCAAACCAGTCTCAGGACTGAAGACCACAACAAGAACAACAGCCGCGCGTGATTAGCCGAGCGGTCTCAGGCGCTGCAGTCATGGACTGTGCGGCTGGTACCGGCGGGGGTTCGAGTCCTCCCTCGGGCATGGTTGTGTATGTTTGTCCTTAGGATAATTTAGGTCAAGTGGTGTGTAAGCTTAGGGACTGATGACGTTAGCAGTTAAGTCCCATAAAATTTCACACACATATATATGATGATGTCTAGTTTCAGATTTTTGTTCATAAACTATTCTGAAATCATCCATCCAATTAGATTAAGTATTACTCCACATAGAAAAAGATCACGGCTGTAGTTATCCGAAGGAGTACAATACAGGTGATCATTAAGCTGTTTGTATCCGGTTATATGATCAGTTACATTGTACTCCTTTAGACAATGATTTTCATCATCGAACGATGTTTCTTTCACAGCTGGGTGAACTATTTATCGGTCTCTGTAAATATACATTGAGGTGAAAGGAGTCATGGGATAGTGTTATCCGCATACACAGATGGCGGTAGTATCGTGTACACAATGTATAAAAGGGCAGTGCATTGGCGTAGCTGTCATTTGCACTTTTGTGATGAAGGTGGAAAAGTTTCCGACTTGGTTATGGACGCACGACTGCAATTAACAGACTTTAAACGCAGAATGGTAGTCGTAGCTAGTCGCTTGGGACATTCCATTTGGAAATAGTTAGGAAACTCAACAGTCTAAGATCGACAGTCCGAAGAGCGTGCAAAGAATACAAGATATCAGGCAATACCTCTCATCACGGACAACGCCGTGGCCGATGGCCTTCACTTAACGACCGAGAACAGCGGCGTTTGTGCAGGATTGTCAGTGCTAACAGACAAGCTACACAGCGTGAAATAACCGCAGAGATCAATGTGGAACGCAGGGCAAACATGTCTGTTAGGACAGTGCGCTGAAGTCTGGCGTTAATGGGCCATGGAAACAGACGACCGATACGAGAGCCTTTGCTAACACCACGAGATCACCCGCAGCGCTTGTCCAGGGCTCGTGACCATACGGGTTGGATGTTAGACGACAGGAAAACCGTGGCATGGTCAGATGAACCTCCATTTCAGCTGGTTCATTTATGGCTCAGATGCTACGAAGCCATGGACTCGGATTGCCGACAAGGCCAACTGATGGTAGCTCCATAACAGTGTGGGCTGTGTTTACATGGAATTTACGTTTATGTCCGGCTACTAGGACACCGTTTGCAACAATTCATAGACATCATGTTGAGAGGGAGCAGCTTGTTCCATCTCTTTATGATTAGTTTTTTCGTTGCATTATTTGGAGTACTTTCACTTTTTTTTAAATTTAGGAAATGTTATAACTCGAGTGAAGAAATGGACTACCTGTGTACTTAATTCATAATTGCATGAATGCACTTCCTTTCCTTAATCCCTCTACGTGCTTCGAATCCTGCCTCGGGCATCGATATGTGTGACGTCCTTGGGTTAGTTAGGTTTAAGTAGTTCTTTGTTCTAGGGGACTGATGACCTCAGATGCTAAGCCCCATAGTGCTCAGAGCCATTTTTGAACCTCTACGTGTCTTGGGTTAATTAACTTTCGGGTTTTTATCAAGAGTTGGTAGTGCCAAGGCAGAGATGTGGTCGCTCTGTAGGTCGGTTCGCGCTAACATGAACTTGGAGTAAAGGCAGCGATGATGCACCTATTTGCCAGGGGTAGTTCGGGGCTGGTAACAGGATTCCCTCCCCTCCATGTAAGAGAACGGCCCTTGAGAGCCGCCATGATAGCCACTCTGTCGGTAGCTGTTGTACTGCGCGGACGGAATCGAGGGTGATCTCCGTCTTTGCAGCCAATTTCACTGTGGGATGAGGTATTATGTGTTGCGCTGTTATTAATCCGCTATTTTTAAAGATGGAATTAGTTAGCGTGTCGTTGCGGCCGTTCATTTTTGAGAAATTTTTCCTATACAATTAAAGTTTTCAGTTTGGGTTTCTTATCCAGAGGTGAGCGTGTGGACTCACGTTATCCTATTGTGGGGCTGCAATCAGTTGGTGCCTTCAGCACACGAGAGCAGCAATAGGACAAAAAATCGTATAGTTCCACTTTTAGCAGCAGCGTTTTGCAATTTTAAAGTAACCTGGGGCCTCACCCCGCCTAGTTAGCTTAACACGTGGTCGTAACGGCTGACGAGTAATTTAGACGACGATTCCGTGTCAAACCTGCTAGGACATGCGTGTGTTTTGTGTGTGTTACTTAAGGTTCTAAGCGAGTGACGTAATTTTTAGGCCTTATCATAAATTTTACTCACGGATCTTTTGATTCATGATAAGCCCCATTTGCAAGCAGCACGTCCTAACTACTTTGCTAAATAATAGGTTGTGTGTGTGAATTATTGTATGGAATGGAAAAGAAGAATGAACAGAGGGATGAGTACAAAGAAATTTGCCGTTGGTATCGATCACCTACGTGGTGTCGAATTGCACTGCCAGCGAGCTACCAGTTCGTTCTTGAAAATTAGCTAAGGTGAAGATGCTTGCGTGTGACGTTAATTGTTAATTTGTGTGTGCCAAATTTCACAGGATGTTTTATTTTTAATGAATTTTTTTTGTGTATACGGGAGATGCTTGTGTCTGCTTTGTTCCCCGTTTTCCCGCCAAGAATCTTTGTTATAATTGTGGCTATTCGGTCCAAGTAGCAACTTGGGGTGAGAATTTCGATCACGGAGCAAGCAGACGGACTACTGAGGCAGCAACGTAGATCCCTCCCCTTTCCCAGCGCATAATTACAAACGAGATGCCTGATAGTTTAAGCACCTTCAGTGCGAGAGGGTATTGAATGGGTTCCTGCTAATACGGGCGCCTTCAGTGCTAGACAGAAGTAGAATTTAATTCGACTTGGCTTTGTTCAAATGGTTCTAATGGCTCTGAGCACTATGCGACTTAATTTCTGAGTTCATCAGTCGCCTAGAACTTAGAACTAATTAAACCTAACTAACCTAAGGACATCACACACATCCATACCCGAGGCAGGATTCGAACCTGCGACCGTAGCGGTCGCTCGGTTCCCGACTGTAGCGCCTTGAACCACACGGCCACTCCGGCCGGCCTTGGCTTTGTTAACTGCAATTATAACGTTAGATAATAAATGTGTCATATAAATTTGATTTCATGGATTCAGTGATCATAACACCGCTATTCTGTGTAGAGAGTAATGTGAGTACTAAATTGGAGTCATGATAATCTGGCGGGAAGGAAAATTAACAAGGTTAGAGAATATAGATCATGTTAGAGCGTGGTAGGTTGTTACTTGCCCACTTGGTTGCTTGTGCCCTCCCCCGCGTTATCCGTTGCAAAATTTTAATATAATAATCATCAGATCATTCGACTACTGACTTCGGGCCGGCCCCCTTAAATGAATCCTTTCGAGCATTGAACCAAGCGGGTAAGCAGCGTGTATATGAGGTGCCTTAGCACACACACCCATCCGGCACGCTCTGACATAGATTGAACGAAAGAGAGGAAGAGAAATATAACAACGGAAAATGGTGGTAACCGTTCAATGTTCTCAAAAATGTCACCAGGCCATGACTCTTGGCGATTGGTTTGAAGGACATTCAGGACAATTAGAGCGAATGATTTGGCCACTCACATAGTCCGAGACAGAATCCCATGGAACTCTTTTATTGCATACAATCAAGAAGTCAGTTCGCGGACAAAATCGTGCAACACTTTCGCAGTTATAGACAGCTGCAGAGGCAGCATTGCTCAATATTTCTGCAGGCGACTTCCAAATACTTATTGAGTCCATGCCATGTCGGACTGCTGCACTACGCCGTGCAAAAGTAAGTCCGACACCATACTAGGAGGTATCCATGACTTTTGTCGTCTCATTGTGTACTGGGGGTTCCAGAAATGTTGCGAGAAACTTAGAGAGGTTAAAGAGGGTGTCTTGAGGAACAAATCGACGGTAGGAATCCGTGTCCGTAAACGTCATCCAATGACGCTACAGTGTCGAAGTTACACGCAGCGCGCCTGCCACTGAGCCATCACTTCTGCAGTAAACGTGACGATAAGCTGACGGACCGTAGGTAGAACGTCTCGCTATGTTGTTTGTTACTCAGTGATCGCGACTGATTGCCACGATCGCCAGCGGAGAAGATGGAGCCAGCTGCTGTGCAGACAAGCCTTGTTTCCCGCGAATGCGATGATCTGTTGCCTCGGTGGATGACGGTTTCCGGCACTGGGGTTTCCATCTCCAGTTTATTTTTTCTCCTGCAGACAAACACTGGAGACCTTAGAAGTTCCCAGGAGAAAACTTGTATTCCACCGCACCTTCTCTCGTGCTGCCGCCAATTTAACATGCAAGCCAATCTGACCGATTGCCTCAACCTCAGCCAACGAAGGTCTACATCTCTAACATTTCTCTCCGTTATGCAGAATTTTTGTTAAAGCTCTAGCCAATGGTATCACTTTCATAATGCCAAGCAACTGGTAGGAAACCAGTGCTTCAGAATGTTGCGAGTTCCAACGAACGGCAAAATTTGTTTCTACATTTTCAGTACACCAACCAAACAGAACGTGAGCTAGTTTCAGTGTCATAGCTCAACTTGGACTGTTTCTAAATAGCACCGTTAGCAAGTGACGACAGACTGCGGGTGGAAACTCTGTCCGAAATAGTCATCCGCTGCGGCAACAGACAATGGCGTTCATAGAGGATAAGGCATTTTTACCGTACTAACCACACATTTGAATGGCATTTACAGCAGAACAATTGAGATTTACGTTAGTTAAGTCCGATTGTTTAGTCTGATAGTGACTTGAAGACGTGTCCTTTGAATTTCACTTTGTTTGGTATATTGCAAACAGACTTAACTCCAGTGTGAGCAATTTTTAATTGTGCCATTCATTACGTAAACTACTATTTATGACATAATGTGCATAAATAAATCATTACTTATATGACAGGCCATACTTGTGAGTTAAGCAGGCTGTGTCGAATAGTATAATTTACAGTAATTATTTTTCTCAAGCTGAACAGCAGCTAAGGCCTATCAGTATAGACCACCATTAAAAGTTGTGGAAGTCTTGCAACAATAACGGGCAGCATCTGGGATAGTCTTTGCACATTTCAACAGTGTCCGCCCCTAGTAGCTAAGTGGTCAGCGCGAAGGAATGTCATGCCTAACGGCCCGGGTTCGATTCCATGCTGGGTTGGAGATTTTCTCCTCTCAGGGACTGGGTGTTGTGTTGTCCTTATCATCATCATTTCATCCCCGTCGACCCGCAAGTCGCCGAAGTGGCGTCAAATCGAAAGACTTCCACCAGGCGAGCGGTCTACCCGACGGGAGGCCCTAGCCGCACCATACGGTGACACGTTCACCATACAGAGGAACTTCAAGCACTGTGTGTTCACCTCACTCATCAAAGAGAAATGAGCATTGTTTGTCCATAGAATGGTCCAGGGCCAACCCTCATCAACTTCAATCCTTGTGAGAAGTGGAGAGCGAAATCAAGACGTCATTATGCGTCCTATGGTGCAAGCTTCTGTACGATAGGGATCTTATACGGATACAGTTTGAGAATGGTTCGAAGCACCTGCCGTTCAGTGGACCATGGGATGTTCAACTGTCGTGACACAGCACGCTCACTGCTTGACGATCGGGAATTGCGGGCAGCGTCTTCTGCCATAGTAACACCAATTTTATCAACCACCTGTAGTGCAACGGGTCGTCGGTCTCTTACCGGAGCGACGTCGAGTTCTCCATTTGATTCGAACTTCTTCGTCATACTCCGCACAGCTGGTGGAGAAAGAGGGCTCTTCCGTAATCCTTTCAGCCGGTGGTATTCTCGAACTGCAGCTGCAGATTGGCTGTTGTTATTCAATAGAGCTTCACCAATAATGCCCTGCTCCTTTTGTCCAAGCTCATCCTGGCAATTCAACGAGTGCACAGCGACTGATCAGGTGTGTAAGACTATGAATCAAGATGACGCATCACAGCAATTGATGGCTATAGTTGGAACTGGACGGTGGCGATGTGACGCATGGAAATCATGCACCCCCACACTCTGAACATTAATGCTACCAAGTTTGGTACTCGTACCGTAATTAATTTCGGTGCTGTCACATGTTAAATAGGGAAAGTTTAATTATACCCACCCGCTATATGGAAGCAAGTGAACGTGTTCAGGAGCTAACTTGAAGGCTTCATTAAGCCTTTACAATAGTCTACTTGCTTTTTTACTGATTTTGGACATGCTGAATTCTTCAAGGGTCGTTATCAAAAATTTTTGCTTATCTATCAGTGACAAGACTTCTTTACAACATCTCCTCACCTAAGCTAAAATGGGAAAGTATATTCATATAACAAAACACTAGTTTGCATTCAGGACCATAATTTATTAGAAATCCTCAGTGGGATTGGTGAAAGGGGGGACGGAGGGATTACAGGGATGCATAGTAATGGGGGACACGGACACCCTTCTGTGTCGCCCATAAGGAGGTGACAGACTACTACGGAAGATTTTAAATTATCAAAAACTTTGTGAGAAATCTTTTTATATGATGTTGTTGTTGTGGGCTGTACCCGGAATATCTAACCAAACAAATTTTAAACAATGACTAGACCATTGTTATTAACTAAGAAGTAAATCAGTGAAAACAGTTGTGATCTATATTAACTACCATAAGATGGTACCATAATTTGGTAGTTGGTACTGCTGTGTGTGCTATGCAAAAGTGTTGTTACCATTCACAAATTGTTGAGGAAGTTTGAGTAATAAGATGGTTGACAGCGGGTGCTGTTTATGAATTGTAGTAGGCTGACATAATAATTCTACAGCATTTGGACAGTCTCCGCAAATTTCATCAATGCCTGAGTATCCATACCTTTCACATATTTTGAATAACATAAATGTTGCTTGGAGGGTGGCGCTGTGTATAAATGCCACGTCAGGATACCTTTTTAAAATAATTCTCCTTGGTTAAGGAATTGTTGTAACTGAGCCATCCGTTACAGTGAGAGTTACTTTCTTATTTACATGTAACGTAGCAGTCTCTTCTAACCATTAATCCTCGATAATTCTCATATGAATAGTCTGAGAACCTAGAGCCTAAACCAAAAATTATGATAGCTATGACGAGGAGAGTCTTCAAGTTAATTTTCTTTGGTCTTAATTTATGGAGTTTCGGTTGGTTTAAAAATGTTTGCTTACAGATATCGAATACAAGCTTCTTCTATTTCTACCGCGTCTTTCAAGGGCAAGCCTTAGTCTTGGTTTGACAGCCCACTGAAGAATCACATTGGCCCTGGAAACCTAGGACTTGGAAATATCGTAGAGAATATGTCTGGTAACTTCGTGATAATAAAGTTACTTTCTGGTGTGACACCGTATTATTCTGCTAAATTCACTTGATATTTTCTCAGGATGTCAATTGAATATTCTGAAAGATTTCTCGTATGATGTGTCATATAACTATCAAACGTTTGTTTTTAGTCCAGGAAGGTTATTCCACGCAGAAACTGTAACTAATTCCGTCTTTTTATTGCCAATTATCAGTCTTAGACACCACTAAGACAATGAGAGAGCACAGGATGCCGCAGCTGCTCGCTAGGTTTGTGTTAACGTCAACGTGCACTAAAGCCAACGCTGTTTTGGTTCCAAGTTCCAATCTCATGGGACACCACCATTTTATGTCTTACATGACAGAGCTTCAGCCGTTGAAGTTTCTCAATATGGCATATAATTCATATCACAAGGAACCTTTATGAAGCGAGAAAACTGTTTCTGATGTGATTACTTTGATACACACTCTCACCTCATACACAGTACACTTCCTTCACTCTTCTATTAATTTCAAAGAGAAAAAAAAAGTAACAAATGTTAAACTTTTTTGTACTTAACAGTTCGTTTTCTGATCCATATACAGCGCTACTTACACTACTGGCCATTAAATTGTTATACCACGAAGATGACGTGCTACGGACGTGAAATTTAACCGACAGGAAGAAGATGCTGTGATATTCAAATGATTAGGTTTTCAGAGCATTCGCACAAGGTTGGCGCCGGTGGCGACACCTACAACGTGCTGACATGAGGAAAGTTTCCAACCGATTTCTCATACACAAACAGCAGTTGACCGGCGTTGCCTGGTAAAACGTTGTTGTGATGCCTCGTGTAAGGAGGAGAAATGCGTACAATCACGTTTCCGACTTTGATAAAGGTCGGATTGTAGCCTATCGCGATTGCGGTTTATCGTATCGTGACATTGCTGCTCGCGTTGGTCGAGATCCAATGACTGTTAGCAGAATATGGAATCGGTGGGTTCAGGAAGGTAATACGGAACGCCGTGCTGGATCCCCACGGCCTCGTTTCACTAGCAGTCGAGATGACAGGCATCTTATCCGCATGGCTGTAACGGATCGTGCAGCCACGTCTCGATCCCTGAGTCAACAGATGCGGACATTTCTAAGACAACAACCATCTGCACGAACACTTCAACGACGTTTGCAGCAGCATGGACTATCAGCTCTGACACCGTGGCTGCGGTTACCCTTGACGCTGCATCCAACACAGGAGCGCCTGCGATGGTGCACTCAACGACGAACCTGGCTACACGAACGGCAAAACGTCATTTTTCCGGATGAATCCAGGTTCTGTTTACAGAATCATGATGGTCGCATCCGTGTTTGGCGACATCGTGGTGAACGCACATTGGAAGCGTGTATTCGTCATCGCCATACTGGCGTATCACCCGGCGTGATGGTATGGGGTGCCATTGGTTACACGTCTCGGTCACCTCTTGTTCGCATTGACGGCACTTTGAACAGTGGACGTTACATTTCAGATGTGTTACGACCCGTGGCTCTACCCTTCACTCGATCCCTGTGAAACCCTACATTTCAGCAGGATAATGCACAACCGCACGTTGCAGGTCCTGTTCGGGCCTTTCTGGGTACAGAAAATGTTCGACTGCTGCCCTGGCCAGCACGTTCTCCAGATCTCTCACCAAATGATAACGTCTGGTCAATGGTGGCCGATCAACTGGCTCGTCACAATACGCCAGTTACTACTCTTGATGAACTGTGTTATCGTGTTGAAGCTGCATGGGCAGCTGTACCCGTACACGCCATCCAAGCTCTGTTTGACTCAATGCCCAGGCGTATCAAGGCCGTTATTACGGCCAGAGGTGGGTGTTCTGGGCACTGATTTCTCGGGATCTGTCCACCCAAATTGCTTGAAAATGTAATAATATATTTGTCCCATGGATACCCGTTTATCATCTGCATTCCTTCTTGGTGTAGCAATTTTAATGGCCAGTACTGTATATTCTTGAAATACACGTCATTCAACATGTCATCACAAGAACAGTACTAGAACCTGAAGTAAAAAAAAAGTAGCGAAAGATTAATACACTTATAGGAACCTGTGTACCAACACCTCAGATAAAATCGCCACGAATTTATGTACCAACTTCCGTTTTCCGGGTAAATATTATCTGTTGCATTGTGTACACTCAGTTTATCCAAAATATATCTCCCTGAAAACCAAACAATAATATTAAACAATCCTGTGCTTACCAATGTAAGAGCAAAAGAGTCCACTGTCGATTATAGGCTCAAGACACAATGCGTCGCAATCAGCAGGTCTGATGCTGGTCAGTCTTAGGCGGCTGTAGCCCAGCCGAGCAGAAATTGTTCCGATCAAAAGAGGCAGGCAGAAGCTCTTTCACGGAAACGTTTCCGCAAGGTATTGCTATTATGGCGGATTAGAGAATGAAGTAAATCATCTCTGAGCTACCAACAGATGGATACTGTTTCGCATCCTACAGAGTTGGCAATTTGTGTAGTTGGTCGTTATGTGATTTTATTTCAGTGATTGCAAAATAAAATCGAACGTACGCAATAGGTAGCCAAAGCAGATGGTTGATGGCGATCAATCAAACAAGTAAATGAATGAATTGAACAGGCTGGAATCTACTCCAAAGAGTCTGGAAGAATTCTGATCCAGTGTGGAACACCTAATTTAGGACAAAATCGTGACCCAACCACAAGTGGAGTTTGGTGGTCTGATACATTGATGCTTCGATAGTATACCTAATGTCTATGTTTGATTACCACTTTAGGTACCGATTTTTAAGCGGCACAAACAAATCCTATTTACCTGTGACTCTAGAATGTGAAGATCGTACGACTGTACCGCGAGTCCAGATTCAAATTAAACGTGGGTCCTCATTGCTACCATGCAGCGGTTAGGTTGGCCACCGGCAGCAGTGAAGTGACGGGTACAGAAAGTCTGTAATAAGTAGCCTTCTTTACAGTATTAATGAGCCGTGGTAAAATTTGCTGTTTCGAAGAGCGCGCCGCGGCACGTAGTGTGAACAGTCGCCCTCCGTTTCTGGCGGTGGCGCCGCTGTGGCAATCGCAGCTTTGGTGTCTTCCTCTGGTGGGAAAGGGAAAAGATTGCCTGATCACGTGCATTTAAGGGGCGCTATGAGCTCGGCGGTTGGTCAGTCCGGGTGGGTCTTTTCACTTGGTCAGCCGGGTCAGTGTGGGGCAGTCAGTGTCTGTCTGCCGTCCGGAGTGCTAGTATGTGTTAGGCCGCCAGTCTGCTCGAGTTTGTTCAGGCAATGATCATTGGCTGTTGGATCGATCGGTTAGTCGGTCGCGCACTGGGACACAAGATGACTTGTCCGTCCTGAGCGTCGGCGCATGTGAGGTCGCCACGTCAGTTTAGTGAGCCGCGCTGTATAGCGAGGGGTAGTGGCTTCGCGGCCGACACGAGAGCAACAGGAGTCAACCCACGACATCGGTCTGGCCGGCGCGAGCTGCGACGCCGTGAGACGGGAGATCGGCGCGCCTTCCTGCGTCCGTTGAAGCGGCTGGCAGCGGACGAATCGGGAGAGCGTTTTGGTGTTGCTGCGCCAGGTCTTCGCCAGATATCGCAGTTTATTAGAAGCTAAGTGATTCGTGATATGTTGTTTCATTTACTTGTTAAATTCTACTTGTTTTCTTGGTCAGTCTCTCGTCCCCAGCTTGCTCGTCTGTCTCCCATCCGTATTTGTTAGGCAAATAGTGTCTGTCTGTCTGTCGGTCTGCCGTACGTTAATAGCTGCCTCTGCCAAGTCTGTCGGATTCGGTGTTAACGAATTTTTTTGCTTAAGGTGTAAAGACGGAATTCCTGCAGTATGTTTTTACCTTGCCTATCATCTTGAGAGGCGGTATATGCGTAATGTAGAGCATGTTCGTACATTTTGTTAAGACTGCATGTCATGGGTTTTTATTTAAATGGTCCTTTTAGTATATAAAGTTGCCACCCTTCTACCGTAAGAGTTTTCTTTAAAAACAAGTTGCACTTTTGTGGGCAAGTAATTTTTTTAATGTGTGTGTCTTGTACCATTTCCATCCCTCCTAAGGGGTGCATAGTTTATGTGTTTGTGCGAGTTGTTAAAATTTTTTAGTTTAAGATAATTTGGTGTGTTGCAGATTTGCACCAGTGTAGTCTTTCAGAGGTTGTTGTGAGCGGTCGTGGCTACGGCCGTGTTAAAAGGGAGCGGCAAGCTTCTCAGCCCGAAAGCTCATACTATATAAAAAAAATATTTATTTCTGCCTCTGAATAAATTGTAACTTGATATTTAGAGGGTGCTTTCTGATTATAATTTTTAAATCTGTTTTTTTTTTTTTTTTAAAGATAGGGTTTTTAGGAATAAAATTTCCATTTGATGAAAGAAATTTGTTTTCATCAATTACCCACTGGCAACTACTTCCGCGCTCACATAGTGTGATTAAATGTGTTAATGTTCTTGATGAATCGCTAGTAAATAAAATAAATTCCTTAAGAAAAGATTTTGAAAGTAAATTCGCGGATCAATTAATTTTTAGTTGATGAACCAATCGCCACATGAGATCACAGGACACTTACTTCATCTTTCATTTGAACTTGTAATATTGAATATATTGGTTCTGGATTGGGATTCGAACTCGGATCTTTCCATTTGCGGGATTTCATCCCTTCGTTACTATACTGTCCCATCAATTCGTCGTTTGTTCAAGATTCCAAACTCCACAAGGACTCCACATAAGGCATGTGTTTCGGTTCGAATCTTCGTCCGCCACAAAATTTCACCACGTGTTTTCAAGTTCTAACATGAGCATACCTAACTGCTGGTGGAAAAAATTTTCGTTTTTAGCTTTTCTCCATTCGTTGAAGACAACTGTGACGGTTTCGACTGCTAGTGATGGACAAATTTTCGTCACATCATTTCAATTTCAAATATGCCACTCCTAGCTAATGGTGAAAAAGTATTCGCTAATTAACGTCTGTTCGTGTTTAGTCAATGACGATATGTGAGGAGTTCGATTCGCAGTCACCACTGAAATCTTCATCATGTTATTTCTAGTTCAAACATGTGCACATCTCGATCCTGGCGAAACGAACTTACATTTAATGTTCATTTCTGTGCTGGGCTCGAATCCTCGGAAGGCAGAGGTAATTAATTTGTCTCGTCATTTCAGTTTCGGATATCTCAATGCTGGAGAGAAAAATCAATATCTGACAGTTGATTCCTCTTAGTTAACTACCCGATTCGATGCTGGGTTCGAAACACTGTCCAACACAAAACTGTATTTCACATCATTGCAAGCTAGTTACTTGTGAACCAATCCCTATTGAACATATTTCGTGGTTGTTTACAAGGGACAATAGCTGCTGGATACGAGTCCTAGTCCAGTAAAAAATTTAGTCATAACTGCTAACTGATACTGGCTAAAAATGAGGTGTATCACATCTCCTTAATCCTAATAAGCAATGAAAATCAGTTCTCTGTTTGACTCTCAATTAGGCAAGAAAACTTTCATTAGTTAACATTGCCTATGAGTACTGGATTTTGATCTAGAACAGAAAATTCATCAATTCCTTTAACGTTCAGACACATGCACAACTAACGTCTCAGGAATAATGTAGAACTGTAATATCACTTTGCGTTATTCAACGAGGGGGACAGGTGAATTTGAAACTGCAAACAGATACAGTGAAATTACTTCACATACATTGCTGATGGTAATGATAGATCGCTTGACGCTGTTGATCATAGTATTTCTAACTGGTTAGTTCATTAAACAGTTGTACAAAGCCACTCATCAAGAAAATAGCAGTTAACACGTATTTGGATAATCTTTTGAAGAGCAAGAATACTTCAAACTAACAATGAATTTTTATTAAGATATTCTTGAAAAATCTCTTGTTCACAAATGAATGCAGTTTTGAGCAACTATTACAGAACAACGTATTTGGTAGAGTTATGGGAAATAGTTTCTCAAATACTAATGTCAATGGTAACATTTTAGAAAAATCACTTATTGTAATAAAATTTGAGTTTACCACTGTTGAGGTCTGTCACATCTCTAATAAGATATTTCCTAATATCGTGGTATTTGTCTACATCAGGAGCTATTGCCATACAGAGCATTGTTGTCTAGTGCTTACTTTTGGTAACCATTTTTATGCTCAAATAACGTAACTGTCATGCTGGTTCTTTAACCACATTTGTGATTAGAGAACCAGCAGAACAATTAGGCTATGCGGGTTACAAGGAAATCAGGCGGAACGCAGCACAGATCCTCAGGTCCTTCGGGTATTTTTGAGTGTGATAGTACCTGTACAGTTGTTTTCTCAGTGAGAAAACTATGTCGTTTCAGAAACGAACTGCTTGAAAATCGGCGCTGTTCACCAGTTTTTATTTTTTCCCTATATGGCCAAAGAAATCTTAATTTGGTTCATGACAAGTGGCAACTAACACGATATCTGGCAACTAAACGGTTGCTGAATCGCACGGACGGAAAATTAAAGCCTTATACACGATGAAGGCTCTTCTCCACAGACGCCAGAATATACCACCAATTCTAAACGGGAGAGATGATATGAGCGAGCTATGTGCCAAGACCACGCTCTCTCAGACGTCTTCGGCACAAATTTCGCTCACACCGACCAGCTAGTCGAAGACCTACTGACAGCGAGAGGTGGGACATTCACTTCACTGCCTTAATAAGAGGAAAATACCAGGACCTGGCCGCCTGATCTAGAGCAGCTGTCTCTGATAAGCCTCAAGCAGAGGTAGGTGTAGACAGGACACAACAAACTTTCAATAGGAAATTGAAAAAGAATGTAGGAAAATCATCGAAAAGGAAGAAAGTTTTGTTGTTAGGCAGTTCTCATGCCAGAGGTGTAGGCCAACTTCTGCAGGAGCAATAAGGACCAGAATACCAGGTCACAAATTTTTTAAACCAAGTGCTAGTCTGGATCAGGTGACAGAGGATTTAGGTTCACTCTGTAAAGGATTTACCAGGGAAGACACCGTGGTTATTGTGGGAGGGCCAGGGAAGAGTATCGACAGAGATCTTGGGTACAGTATAGAGTAAAGATTGCGTCGGCATCGAGGCACACCAATGTCCTGAGACGCCATGACCGGCCTCATTTGAACTCTTCTGTTGGGAGAGTTAATTTGGAGTTGGAACGGCTGCTTGGGACGGGTGCAGGGGCTCATATTGGTGTGGTTCCTTTTGATTCTCTCAGTAGGTGGGACTATACCAGGCATGGCCTACATCTCAACAGGAAAGTGAAGGGTAAACTGGCTGAGGTAATAGCAGAAAATTTAAGGGGGGGAGACACTGCCATGAATGGTAAAATACCAGTGGTTACAGCTGTTGGGGCAGCACCTTTTTTTGGATAGGTAAGACAGAAAGTCAGGATTGAAACAAATCTTCAGTTTAGGAAAGAAATTAAACAGCACAATTCTAGCACATTGGATCACCAATCACAGCTGTCAATTATAAATTTTCACCAATCACCAGAAATTTTATCTCCACCAAGTTGTATCTCAGTCCTAGGTAGTTACATTGATTAATTAAAGTTACCCAACCCAGTTGACATAATCTGCCTCTCTGAACACCATGTGACCACTGGTATAGGAACTGGGCCTAAGCACAATGAGAAACTCAGACAGGAGAGTACTGCAAATGTTAGAATAAGGAAAGGTTCTCATAAAAGTATAATTAAAAATAATGTAAGCATATCTAACAAAATATTGGGAGTTTAAAGAATAAAATAGATGAGCTTCTGGTTTGTTTAGAAGATTTAGAAGCTGAGGATGAAATAGATATACTATGCCTGTCTGAGCATCACATTGTTACTGATATGGATAAGGTAAATGTTAGTGGATATAAGCTCTCTGCACATGTAATGAGAGAAAATATGGAGAAAGGAGGAGTTGCCATATATGTCAAAAGTTATCATTGTGCAAAAAGTATAGAAACAAAAAAGTTTTGTGTAGAGAAACATATAGAAGCATATGCCTGTGAGCTTAAATTAAATAAAGGCACATTTATAATTGTAACTGTATATAGGTCCCCATCGGGAAATTTTCATCTATTTCTGAAAAATTTGGACTCCTTGTTGTGCTATCTGTCAGACAGGGGGAAGCAAATTATTATTTGTGGGGACTTCAATGTCGATTCTCTGAAAGAGGGTAATAGGAAAAATGACCTTGAAGTATTACTCGGTTCTTTCAATTTGACACCCGTTATTGATTTTGCTACTTGGGTGGTAAAGGATAGCAGCTCACTGATAGATAACTTCTTTATAGACCAAGATAAGTTTAACTAGATAAATTCTCAGCCTGTTGAGAATGGTCTTTCTGATCATGTTGCACAGCTAGTTACAATATATGACATAGCTCCATTCACCAGTACTAAACAGTCCTCCAAAGTAGTACATTCAGTCAACGATTTAACAATTGCTAATTTCAGGGAAAGCCTACAGCATTAGACTGGGATGAGATGTACCGTGAATCTGACGCCAATTTAAAATATAATTTATTACATGACACTTTTGTAAATGCATTTGAAAACTGCTTCCCCAAGAAAATAGTTAAATATACTTGTAAGAAGCCATGTAACAAACCATCGCTTACTAAGGGTGTAAAAATATCTTGTAACCGGGAAAGGGAAATGTCTCTGACAGCAAGAAAGAGCACTGACCCAGTAAATATCAAACATTATAAAAACTACTGTGCTATATTAAGAAAAGTTATTTAAAAATCCAGAAGTATGTGTATCATGTCTGAAATCAGCAACTCTGATAATAAAATTAAAACAATTTGGAATATTATTAAAAGAGAAACAGGTCAACCAAGAGCACAGGAAGACAGTATTACCATCAAATTGAATGAAAACTTTATGAACAAAAAGTCAGAAGTTGAAAATATTTTTAATAATCATTTTCTAAATGTTGTGGATATAGTAGGATCCAGGTGTTCATTAGAAGATGCTAGGCTGTTAATGGAAGAGGCCATACCTATGCAATTTGATACAATTGAAATCTCACCCACTTCTTCCTCTGAAATTTTGAAAATAATAAACTTGCTTAAAAGCAAAACTCACATGGAATTGATGGCATTTCCAGCAAAATACTAAAAGCTTGTTCTCAACAGATAAGTAAGATTCTCAGCCACCTGTGTAATAGCTCTCTGGAACAGGGCATTTTCCCTGACATTCTGAAATATGCTATTGTTATACCTTTGCATAAAAAAATGGGATGGATCTGATGTCAACAATTACCATCCAATCTCCCTTCTAACAGCTTTATCCAAACTTTTTGAGAAAGTAATGGATTCAAGAGTAGCTTAACATATTTGTAAAAATGAAGTACTAAAAAATGTCAGTTTGGTTTCCAGAAAGGTTTTTCAACAGAAAATGCCATATATGCTTTCACCAATCAAATTTTGAATGATCTGAATAACCGAACACCACCCATTGGAATTTTTTGTGATCTCTCAAAGGTTTTTTATTGTGTAAATCATGAAATTCTGCTAGATAAACTCAAGTATTGTGATGTGAGTGGGAAGTGCACAAATGGTTTAATTCGTACCTACCTGGAAGAGTGCAGAAAGTTGGAATAAGCAGTTCTCATAATATGCAAAGATCAGCACATTCCTCAAACTGGGAACTAATCAAGAATGGGGTTCCACAAGGGTCGGTCTTGGGTCCTTTGTTGTTCTTAATATATATTAATGACTTGCCATTCTATATTCATGAAGAGGCAAAGTTAGTTCTCTTTGCTGATGATACAGGTATAGTAATCACACCTGACAAACAAGAATTAACTGATGAAATTGTCAATAATGTCTTTCAGAAAATTACTAAGTGGTTCCTTGTAAACGGACTCTCACTGAATTTTGATAAGACACAGTACATACAGTTATGTACAGTAAATGGTTGTTTCTTGTTGTTGTTGTGGTCTTCAGTCCTGAGACTGGTTTGATGCAGCTCTCCATGCTACCCTATCCTGTGCAAGCTTCTTTATCTCCCAGTACCTACTACAACCTACATCCTTCTGAATCTGCTTAGTGTATTCATCTCTTGGTCTCCCTCTACAATTTTTACCCTCCACGCTGCCCTCCAATGCTAAATTTGTGATCCCTTGATGCCTCAAAACATGTCCTACCAACCGATCCCTTCTTCTAGTCAAGTTGTGCCACAAACTTCTCTTCTCCCCAATCCTATTCAATACCTCCTCATTAGTTACGTGATCTACCCACCTTATCTTCAGCATTCTTCTGTAGCACCACATTTCGAAAGCTTCTATTCTCTTCTTGTCCAAACTAGTTATCGTCCATGTCTCACTTCCATACATGGCTACACTCCATACAAATGCTTTCAGAAACGACTTCCTGACACCTAAATCTATACTCGATGTTAACAAATTTCTCTTCTTGAGAAACGCTTTCCTTGCCATTGCCAGTTTACATTTTATATCCTCTCTACTTCGACCATCATCGGTTATTTTACTCCCTAAATAGCAAAACTCCTTTACTACTTTAAGTGTCTCATTTCCTAATCTAATTCCCTCAGCATCACCCGACTCAATTTGACTACATTCCATTATCCTCGTTTTGCTTTTGTTGATGTTCATCTTACATCCTCCTTTCAAGACACTGTCCATTCCATTCAACTGCTCTTCCAAGTCCTTTGCTGTCTCTGACAGAATTACAATGTCATCGGCGAACCTCAAAGCTTTTACTTCTTCTCCATGAATTTTAATACCTACTCCGAATTTTTCTTTTGTTTCCTTTACTGCTTGCTCAATATACAGATTGAATAACACCGGGGAGAGGCTACAACCCTGTCTCACTCCTTTCCCAACCACTGCTTCCCTTTCATGCCCCTCGACTCTTATAACTGCCATCTGGTTTGTGTACAAATTGTAAATAGCCTTTCGCTCCCTGTATTTTACCCCTGCCACCTTCAGAATTTGAACGAGAGTATTCCAGTCAACATTGTCAAAAGTTTTCTCTAAGTCTACAAATGCTAGAAACGTAGGTTTGCCTTTTCTTAATCTTTCTTCTAAGATAAGTCGTAAGGTCAGTATTGCCTCATGTGTTCCAACATTTCTACGGAATCCAAACTGATCTTCCCCGAGGTCGGCTTCTACCAGTTTTTCCATTCGTCTGTAAAGAATTCGCGTTAGTATTTTGCAGCTGTGACTTATTAAACTGATAGTTCGGTAATTTTCACATCTGTCAACACCTGCTTTCTTTGGGATTGGAATTATTATATTCTTCTTGAAGTCTGAGGGTATTTCGCCTGTCTCATACATCGTGCTCACCAGATGGTAGAGTTTTGTCATGACTGGCTCTCCCGAGGCTATCAGTAGTTCTAATGGAATGTTGTCTACTCCCGGGGCCTTGTTTCGACTCAGGTCTTTCAGTGCTCTGTCAAACTCTTCACGCAGTATCTTGTCTCCCATTTCGTCTTCATCCACATCCTCTTCCATTTCCATAATATTGTCCTCAAGTACATCGCCCTTGTATAAACCCTCTATATACTCCTTCCAGCTTTCTGCCTTCCCTTCTTTGCTTAGAACTGGGTTTCCATCTGAGCTCTTGATATTCATACAAGTGGTTCTCTTCTCTCCAAAGGTCTCTTTAATTTTCCTGTAGGCAGTATCTATCTTACCCCTAGTGAGACAAGCCTCTACATCCTTACATTTGTCCTCTAGCCTTCACTGCCTTCACTACTCCATCCCTCAGAGCTACCCATTCTTCTTCTACTGTATTTCTTTCCTCCATTCCTGTCAATTGTTCCCTTATGCTCTCCCTGAAACTCTCTACAACCTCTGGTTCTTTCAGTTTATCCCGGTCCCATCTCCTTAAATTCCCACCTTTTTGCAGTTTCTTCAGTTTCAATCTGCAGTTCATAACCAATAGATTGTGGTCAGAATCCACATCTGCCCCGGGAAATGGTATGACGCCATTAATAAATATAGACCTTAATCAGAAGCATATAGCTAAGGTAGAATATTCAAAATTTTTAGGTTTGTCCATTGCTGAGCGATTGAATTGGAAGAAACACATTGATGATCTGCTGAAACGTTTGAGTTCAGCTACTTATCCAATAAGGGTCATTGCAAATTTTGGTGATAAACATCTTAGTAAATTAGCTTACTACGCCTATTTTCACTCATTACTTGCATATGGCATCATATTATGGGGTAATTCATCACTGAGGAATAAAGTATTTATTGCACAAAAGCGTGTAATCAGAATAATAGCTGTAGTCCACCCAAGATCATCCTGTAGACATTTATTTAAGGATCTATGGATATTCACATTAGCTTCTCAGTATATATACTCTCTTATGAAATTTGTTATTAACATCCAAACCCAATTCAAAAGTGATAGCACTGTGCATAACTACAATACTAGGAGAAAGGATGATCTTCACTATTAAAGATTAAATCTAACTTTGACACAGAAAGGGTTGAATTAAACTGCCACTAAAGTCTTTGGTCACTTACCAAATAGTATCAAAAGTCTGACAGATAACCAACAAGTATTTAAGAAGAAATTAAAATAATTTCTGAATGACAGTTCCTCCTATTCCATAGAGGAATTTTTAGATATAAATTAAGAAAAAAAGATAAAAAAACAAATAAAAAATTTATAAAAAAATTTGAAAAACAAAAAAATAAAAAAGTTGTTTTATTAACTTAATTATATTGTTAAATTAACTTAATTATATAATGTATTGGAAAATTTGACATCATCACGAAATATCGTATTCATGATCCATGGAACTAGTATTAATCTAATCTAGGTCCGCTACACAGCAGCTGTCTTCAGTGCCTATTCCATCTCGGTTATTATCCAGAAGAATGGAAACATACCGATAATGGCCACAGCAAAGGTGGACTAAGAACTGGTCGTTCCCAAGAGCTACTGACCAATAAGGCTATTAGTGGTGATCTCAAAGCTGTTTCAGAGGCTGTATTTCTAGACACCGTTGCAGCACGTGAAAGGTAACATTATCCCCGAGGAACGCTTCGAGTTTCGGCACAGGTACTCCACGATCCATCAGATGTTGCGGCTAGTGAAGCCCTAGAATTTTCGAGCCGTCTTCCTGGACGTCCTTGCAGGGCTCGTGGAATGGCGACCACGTCTTTAAACCTTCAAGTTAGTGGTCCGAGTTGTGACGTTTCCAATGTTTGGGATCGATCAAAATTAAAGTATGAGCCCCCTATTCAATGATGGCACAAATCAGACTTGTGGAATTCATCAGTGGCTTGTGAGTGGCATGTGATTATGTGAAATTTAAAATTTTCCCGGCGAACTGAAGAATCAAAAAGATTTCGGGCTTGCAGCCGGTCGTCGTTAGCTTCCATCCACGATATTTCGACTGGACAACTGCCAGCCATCCTCAGGTGAGCCATCGAAGACTGACGAAGACGCCCTCCGTTCCGTAATATATAGCGTGCAGCGAGTATCCCGCACATGCGTCAAAATCATATAGAGAGACGAACCACACCGCCCACCAGCAGCGCCCTCGCTGGTGGAACTGCAGAACTCAGCTGTCTTCGGCGTTGTCAATTGCCGCGGTCATCGGAGTACTCTGACGTCTTCGTCTGGAGCAGATCTTACAGATGACGGGGTTCCACGCATTATCTAGCTGGTAGCCATTGTCACGGTTGATAAGATTGTCTGTCATGCGAATTTCCACTGCACTGAACATCAGCGCTGTACTCGCCTTTTGCAACCTAGCAAGTCTGCAATTGCTGAGCACTGCATTTCCACTGGACACTCAATGGAGTATGACAAGACAACAGTTTTGGCCACAGAAACATCCTTTTGGGACTCCGTCATAAAAGAATCAGTGGAAATTCGCAATTCAGAGGCGGGCTGCTAGATTTGTTACTGGTAGGTTTGATCATCACGTGAGTGTTACGGAAATGCTTTAGGAACTCGCGTGGAAGTCTCTGTAGGAAAGGAGGCGTTCTTTTCGTGAATCGTTACTGAGGAAATTTAGAGAACCAGCATTTGAGGCTGACTGCAGTACAATTTTACTGCCGCGAACTTATATTTCGCGGAAGGACCACAAAGATAATATAAGAGAGATTAGGGCTCGTACAGAGGAATATAGGCAGTAATTTTTCCCTCGTTCTGTTTGGGGTGGAACAGGGAGAGAAGATGCTAGTTGTGGTACGAGGCACCCTCCGCCACGCACTGTATGGTGGATTGCGGAGTATGTATGTAGATGTAGATGAAGTATGTCTGAACACACGGTGCACCGAAAACTCCTAACGATGAACCTCTACAGCCGACGACGACTCATGCATATGCCAATGTTAACACCACAACATCGCAAATACGACTGAAATGGGCACGTGACCATCGGCACTGGACGTCGATGCGTAGCACACTCTGATGAATCCCGACACCTTCTTCATCGTGCCAATGGGAGGGTGCGAATCCGTCGTCTTCCAGGGCAACAACTTCTTGACACCTGTACTGCGGGACGGAGAACCACACCACATTTCTGGTCTTGTGACAGGGAGCATTATCTTGTTGAAAAAAAGACACTGCCGTTGGGAAACATGATCGTCATGAAAGGGTGTACGCGGCCTGCAACCAGTGCACGATACTCCTTGGAAGTCGGGGTGTCTTCCACGAGCTCCACTGGACCCATGGAGTCCCACGTCAATGTTCTCCAGTGCATAATGTAGCTGCGAAGACCTACTGGGAAAGGGCTTCTTTAGCAGGTCACCTACAGAAAACACTTTCATACTAAATTTCCTCGTATAATCTCTTTCTTTTGTTTTGCAATTGTAGTAATCATAACTACATTGAATATATTCGTTTCAACATGTAAACTGAACTGTTTATATATATTTAAATATTACAATTCATCGTTTAACATTAAAATTGTTAGTATCAGCAATCGAATCCAAGCCAACAAATTCCCAGTCAATGTGCTTCAGCGTTGGCCCACTCCTCCAAAATCCTTCATGCTCTACGTTTGCACAATACATTATGCACAATCTCGTAGATACTGACCTCGTGCTGTAAGCAACATATAACACATAGTGCCGGAACAGGTGAGACGCATCAGAGCATGTGCAATCGAAAACAGACTGCTGCGTCCCTTTTCTGAGTTGATCATAGAGCAACTGATAATCATTTCCACATTCAACATTGGTTTATAGTTATCGTGGAGAGAACGCTATAAAACATTTTTTCGGACATTTTATCTGCATACCAGCAAGCATTAGAAGAGAAATGGCACAATTTTAGTGCGATATTTACAATGTGCTGTAGCACATTAACACATGATAACTGGCTGACATTGGTTGCTACACAGACAAAAGTCAAGCTATTACCATCAGGTGTTAGAATATTGTGGGCAATGTACAACCAATCCCCATTCGTGGAATCTCAGTGGGATGAAAGAGAACTCTGCGTTACCTTGGCGTCGCGTTGGACAATAAGTTAACAGGGCACCACCACATAAAGGAATTGCTGGGCAAGACACTGGGTTACCTGAAACGTCTCTTCCCTCTAACTCATCATCAATGTTAATCACATTTGTTTGTACTGACACTGAAACATTATGGGCTTAGATTATTCCAAAACAGAAAAGAACAGAGCATAATGTACGTCTGAAACAGTAGCAATGCATTACAAAAGCGGCTCGATGTGGCGACCACCAAACGTTATTACAGACATTGTACCTACAAAACATGTTCTGGCATACACTCTCCATCCCAAATGGTCTCTCTTCAGTTTATAGTGCAGCGGCTAGAACTTGTGCCAGCAGATCTTCCTCTACCTCTAAAGTAGTCTCGTAAACTAAACTTCGCATACTACCCCAGAGGAAGTAGTGCAAAGGAGTTAAATCCGGTGATCGGATCACCACATCATCTACTGAGATATCCCTGAACAGCAAGTGAGAAGTGAGGTGGATTAGTATAACAAACATTCAGTGGCACACCTTCCAAGAGCGGGTCCAATACGTTTTGTAGGAAGAAGATCAAGTATGCAGGACAAGTTAGCTTGAGTGAAAGGAGGTATGGCCGATTCACGTGACCATCCATAATAACAGCCCACACATTAATACAAAACTGGCGCTGAAATTCCTGAATATATATGGTATGAGGGTTTCTTTTGCCCAGACACGGGGGTTTCGAAAATTCATAACACAATCTCCAGAGAACTCTGTAACGCTACGCGTAAGTAGGCGAGCGATCTGGAGGCCTGGTGGTGGTATGAGGATTGATGAAGTTGTTCTATGATTGAACGTAGCGGGCTCAAGGTTCAGGTCCTGCTAGCTGACCGGTACGGGTGAATCTAGGTACAGCGACGAGCAGTGTCACTGGAGAAGGGTGAATCCCAAAGTTGGGAATTTGGACGGCTGTTAATCGCCTAATATTTGTGCAGGACATCCACATGGCGGAGTCTCAGAAAAATTGAGTGTGGCTTCTTAGAGGTCTTTGAGAATCTATAATAATTCACAGTCAAGCAATAACGCAAATTTGAACATATCGGCGACCTCAGATAAATGAGGCGCATTCACTGCCACAACAATATTTTCAATATCTTTAAAACTACAGTGAATAAACATTTTCACAATGAACCTCTCAATTAATAATTTTAAACGCTTCAAGCAATTGAAACACACGATATGTCAGATGATAGAATTGCACTATACCTATCACACCTGTATTTATTTTATTTCTTGATTTGTTACGTTTTTTATACCTTTTCGATACGAAAATATTTGTAACAACATTGTATCCTCCACAGTTACACAGGAAATGAATACGGCATTAATACATCACATTTTGTCATACTTGTGTTTTTGTTTAATGAACAATTTACTACACTGCCAATTACAATTGATAATACAAAATCATGGTAGTTTCAGAAATGGTCAATCGCATGTGTTTACTGACACAAAGTTTGTGCAAAAAGACGCTTCTGACAAACAAACCTAAGTGACAGTTAAAACAATATTTAAGGACAACCTCTTGGCTTTTATCATGAGCAGACTTGCGGAAGGATATTGGCTTATTTATTTATGGACAAATATTTATTTGTATTTGTTGTGAATGGTCTGAGCATGACAAAATGGTTCTAACATTTCTTTATTTAAATACTATTGCAATATATTAGTTTAGTCTTCGAAGTGGTCATGCTTAGTCAAATGGTGTATGTGGAACTAAGAAAGATGTTTTAAGTAGAGAAGCTTATGAACTACCGGTGGATATTGATAGAGTTAACTGTGGTAAAGTTCATAGTAATATGGCGGAAATAAATGAGCATTTTTGTAAGAGAGAGAAAGTTTTAAGTTGTTTGGTTAGTTGTGAGAATGTTGCAGCTAATGCTATCGCTAATTCGAAGGAAACGAACGGTATACTTGATGCTTACAAAGATGATGAAACGACGCCTTTGAGGGTGATTTAAATCGTATAGATGAGTTAGAGGTAGATCGGGAAAACATACAAATGGATAATAGGGAAAATATTTGTTTAGGAGATGTTAGTACTGAATGGTACTGCAAGGAAGAAAGCGACTATCTATTAATGATTGGAAATGGTATGCAAAAATGTAGGTCATATGAAGGAGGAAGGAATACTGAAAATGATCTTTTGAGGGCACAGTCTTTAGAGAGAGGTGAAATTAAAAATGTTCAGCCTGTACGTGAAGTGATCGACGTTAAAGAAAGACAGTGTGCATCTCTCGAAACTAAAAACGATGTTCCAGCAGTAGTAACAAATTCCTTCACTAAAAGTATGAGTCCGCTGGTAAACGAGGAAAGAGGCCTCGAATTTGAGCAATTAAAAAAAAGTAAAAAAGTGATATTCAAGTTGTACATTGGCGGGTTAAATGTAAGTGACAATGGTGGAATGCATCTTGTGAATGAAGAACTTGAAGTAAAAAAAAAAAAAAATATATGCGTTTAAATTATCGTGTGTAATTTATAAGAATTTCGGAGTACTTCCGTTGCGTGAGCGGTAATTCGGTAAATTTATTAAGTGATAGGTATAGAGGTACTGTAACAACAACGACTCTGTACTATTGTACATATAAGTAATTCTTTTCATGTGATTTTACGATAAACTTGTGTAGTTGATGTTCTGATTTCATTTCTTTTTGTTTCATGCCATTATGTTAAGAAAACTGTAAATAAGTTTCAATGTGAATATTAATGTTTGTATCAAAAATGGTTCAAATGGCTCTGAGCACTATGGGACTCAACTGCTGAGGTCATTAGTCCCCTAGAACTTAGAACTAGTTAAAACTAACTAACCTAAGGACTTCACAAACATCCATGCCCGAGGCAGGATTCGAACCTGCGACCGTAGCGGTCTTGCGGTTCCAGACTGCAGCGCCTTTAACCGCACGGCCACTTCGGCCGGCATGTTTATATCAAATGTCAAGTAATACTGTAAAATAATTGAAATGTAACAAATGTTGAAGCTGTTGTAAGATGTTTAAAATTGTAACTGTGCGTCTGGTCCATGCGTAGGCAATGTGTTAGGATATGTAGAACGCGAAACCTCGGGTGAATACCCGGTCTGTCAGGGAGCGGTAAAAGGTGGATGGCAGGCGAGCTCGGGAAAATGCACGCGGGCACTGCACGGTACAACGGACACAGTTCTAGTTGGAGTTTGGCACTGGTTTGAGCGACACTTTCTGGAGCGAGGAGGCTCTCCTGGAAGACATAGCTTCTCTGAGCCTCGGGTATGCCGTTCCAACGCCCGCACAGCATGGCAAAATTCCATAGGCACTAAATGGAAAAGTATTGCGACGCTAAGAAGAATTTAAATGCCGATACGTCAAGAGCCATAGATGTGATTGTATGTGTGCTCTGTGCCTCGCCATCTTGCCGTCCGACAACCGCCGCATCGATACAAGCAGGTTGAAACTTTTAGTACTGTATTCGTATGGATCAGAGAGTGAAATGTGTTTGTTTGGTGCAATAATAACCTAAATTTTACCAGAACTTTTCCATCATTTAATTATCCTCACAACTAACCTAGACATGGTCCTTTCCAAACGTTGTGCAATCCGAGTGTCCCGAAATGAAAAATAAAAATTGTGTTAATAATATTTGCAGAACTAGCTATATTAGAATGGTGTTTAAAGAAATGTTTTGTTAATGAACCAGTAAATGAATAGCGAAGGTCTAACGAAGTCGAAAGATAACTTTAGTATTGATATAGTAATGAAGTTTATTATTTCGAGACAGATTTAAAGGCATTTAAATGAACAGTAAATAAGATGAAAAGAGTAGTAACTTATATACTGGAAATTTTGAATGAATAATAAATTCAGAAATCTTTTTTTTTTTTTTTAATATATATATACAGCGATCATAACAGTTTCAGGGTTCCCGTTTCATTCACTTGAATTCTGAAGTGTTCGAAATTAGTTTGACCAGCAAAAGTTAAAGTCAATATAAAAGTCAAACTTTATCAGTGTTTTATCTTTATCAAAACTGACATTTTGTGTGTGGCATCAAAGTACAATTTCTAGGGTAACGTATGCCAGATTTTAATCGGATTAACAGACAGTATAAAGTGTTGTAGTAAACAGTATAGTGTAGTGTTATGTATTCATGGTTTTCCATATCAGTACAGAACGTGAAACTATCAGTTCAATAGATTTTCTGGTTCTAAAATTCTACTATATTACGCAGTGTTACAACTTGTTGTTTTGCATGAATATATACCAACTTGTACAGGGAAGAAATTCAGTTAATGCCAAATTAGGCTGGCGAACGTATTATTGTCACATTGGTAGCATCTTCTGGTTTGCTTTAGATCCATCCTGACATGTGGTTGCATTTCGAACTTACTTGACGTATCATTGTTACTACAGAGTGGATGTGAGTCTGATTTGCCGCCATTCAGGTACACGCGGTCGATATCTAGGCGAAAATCATTTCTCATAAGGTAAATCCCGCTCACTTACCATAGCACAGGCTTTAACGAGTACTGTGTCAGGGATTACAGTATAATTGATTAGCGAATCCATGTTGTCTTGTGCACCACTACCAGATAACAGGTATACTTGAAAAAAGAGACAGCATTGGTCGTATATTTTTTACTATTGCAAAATCGATTTTATGTCACTGAGTGACCATCTTCAGCACTGAAGATGGTCACTCAGTGACAGAAAATCGATTTTGCAATAGTAAAAAATATACGACCAATGCTGTCTCTTTTTTCAAGTATTCATTACAGTATAACTTAGTGAAAGGAGAGTGTCGACTTGGGCCACAGGAGATCTGGGACGCAGAGGTCACCAGAATATAATTAAATTCTTTATTTGGAAAAAGAGGAATAAATTTTACTGCACGTAAGATTTTGAAAGAAATTTCAAGGAATTACTTAAATGTGTTACTTGTACTATTTTGGATGGATGTCTCTTCTAATAGTGCAGTTTATTTGTAATTATTGCTCACACAAACTTTGATGCGTGGAGGCCATCAGACCTTATTCAATTTTTAATTGCTTGTGGGAGTAAAACATATAGTTACGTGCAAAGTATGAGGTAAGTCTTTGGGGGTATATTACGTGGGTTAATATCATGATGTACGCTATCCTGGAAGGGTTTTTAATAGATTTGTACAAGTAAATATCGGGGATGACTTCGCATTACGTTTAGAAAATAGTTCTAGACCTAATTGTTTTATTATGCAAATGGGATATTGATCAATTTAGAATGCAATTTTCTGTTGAGTTGGGAGGAAAGTTAAATGGTCGATTTCTGTACAAGGTAATATTAGTTTTGAAGTTTCCTATTACACGCGATAAAACTGTACACAAATGGTAGAATGTTAATTGCTTGATGGTACTGAACAAATTTCATAGCACGAAAAACGAGTTTTCTAGTGGGAACATGGACAGGTTGCTTGAAGTTTCGAGATAAATCAAATGTGTTTTGCGCATGCTATAAATCGGTTTTTGCATGAAATCCATTTTATGAACGTATCGATTCCACTGGGAAGGGCATTTAGTGGGGATTCTGGAAGTCATATGGCTACAGGTAACTAAACCACTGTCATATTTAGACAGCTATCGTCCATCAGCACTGAAGGTGACTGCGAATCCATGCATGTTCAGCGCAGTATGTGGCCAAGTGGATCATGAAGTTCTGCATAGACAGCTGGAGTGAAAACGATCTAACTTTGAAGCCAAAGCACTGTTACGTGTTGTATCTGTATTAATGAAGTGTTACGAAGAAGTGTTCAAAGCAAATGTGAATTCAAATTAGCAAAAGTCGAGTTACCTCAGAATTTTCCACAAATTTATATGATTTTTATTTATTTTGGCATTTAATTACTATGCCGTAATTTTTATGATTTGTGTTAATTTAGTAAATTTCTTCAGATGACGTGTTATGATATATCGTAGGAGGTACATGCTGTTTCATATACCACCACGAAGATATTTAAACTATTCTTCTGGCACGCACGTAGGGTGTTCTGTTTATTGTTATGTATGTATTTATTATGCTATGTAAGTATGCAAAGATTGGTGCGAATTATTGTGCCAAATTAGCGAGCTAGTGTGCCACATTAAATAGAGGTGTGTAACTCTACGCGTATGTAGGCGAGCGATTTGGACGCCTGGAGGTGTTATGAGAGGGGGTGAAGTTGTGCAGGGTTCAGGGCGCGCCGTGACAGATCTGGCTAGGTGACCGGTCTCGGCGAGTGCATGTGCTAAGCGAACAGCATCGCCGGAATGGGTAAATCCCAAAGCTGGTCATTTTTAGGGCTGTTACTCGATTGAATTTGTGCAGAACGCGCAGCAACAACGGCGGTGTGTCAGAAAGGTTGAAAAATGGCTTCTTATAGGTCTTTGAGAATCTATAATAATTTCCGGCGAAGTAATAATGAAAATATGAAGACATCGGCGACGGCAGATAAATGAGATACGTCCAATGCCACAACAATGTTTTCAATATCTTTAAAACTACAGACGTCAATATTTAGCAGAGAATAAACATTTTCACAATGAACCTCTGAATTAATAACTTATAAACGCTTCATGGGATTTCACCATATCATATGTTAGATGATAGCATTGCACTATAGCAATCAACTGTGTTAGCTACGTATCTGTATTTATTTTATTTTTTTATTTATTACGTTATGTAAATGTTTGTGAGAAGAATGTATCCTGCACAATTACAATACAATGAATACAGCATGAATACCTCACATTTTTTCACACTGGTGTTTCTATATAATCAACAGTTTACTATTCTGGCAATAATTTTACTTAAATATTAATTACAACTGCTAATACAATATCGTGATGATTTCAGAAATGATCAGTCGCATGTGCCAGCTGACACCACCTTTCTCCCAAAAGACCTTCTGACAAGCAGGACTAAATAAGTGTTTAAGTAATATTTACCAACAACCTCTTGTCATTTATCGTGTGCAGATTTGCACAAGGATACTGTCTTATTTATTTATCGACAAACCTTCATTTATATTTATTGTGAATGGTCTGAGCATGACAGAATGTTTGTAGTATTTCTTTATTTAAGTATTCTTATAATATATTAGCTTAGTCCGGGGAGTGGCCAAGTTTAGTCAATTGGTATCTGTAGTACTAAGAACGAAGTATTTTTGCGAGCAACGTCCTTCAGCTAATGGAAAAGCAGGCAGTAGTGGAACACTGTGAGATTGAAGTGGAGACATGGACATTTTCTAGCGAAGAGCTTGAAGGAACGGTTCTGGACACTTTTACACGAGTTCTACATGAAGGTAGACCTGTCTGTTATAATGACTGGTATCCGATCGTGGAGGTGTTTGATTCTGGGTGGTGAACAGGCGTTTTATATTTTTGTGGTCCAGAGTAAGACTAATTGTTTCCACTTGCAATACGGGCCTGAGGAGAGACAGTGTTTGAATTACTATTCTTTGTTTAATTTGTAAATCATCATATTGAACACTGAACTGTTTTGAGCTGGTGCATATTTCGTGTTTTGTGATCGCGAAGTGGACTGTTTTGTTTGAAGATTTTGTTAGTATATTCGTAACGCTCTCAACGTAACTTTACTGCATTTGTTAAGGGTATTTTCCGTCTGCATTTTGACTGAATTTCGTAGGACCACTTCCCGTTTATTTGAGATATCCTTTCTTGACTAAACATTATTCAACACACTTCCCGTTTATTTGAGATATCCTTTCTTGAATAAACATTATTCAACACAATTCTCCGCCGTCTACATCAATGACTGAGTTGAGGATAGAACTCTTGTTATTAAATTATTCATTTAACTTTTATTTCGGATTTCTGTGTATTTTATTAACTCGCAATTCTAGCTAATGCATAGACTATTTGACTACATGATCATAGTTACAAGTGATTTGTAGCGATTTAGCTGTAAGGCAATAAAAACTCGACCCTATGACCACACCGGTGTATTAATTTTAACCCTTTAGGTCACGAATTATTTTTTTTCTTGAAAAAAAAAAAAACTCATGGGTTTGCTATCCAGTTCTTCAAATTTACTTATGAATTTTCAGATGTATAAAATATTCCGAGGTGTCCCCCAAAGGCGCATAAAATGCGTCCCCAAGTGAAGACATTGTGTTCAAGTGGGTGCAGTAGAAGTCGAAAACTCAAAATATTTTATTTGATTTTATTTCATCAAAATACACAAATTACACAAAGCGTACTTAATGATTATATACATAAATTATGGTTTTACACTTGTGAAGAATAATAACCTAAGAAACAATTGTTTTCCATCCAGACATAAGTGAATGTTACATTTTACACAATAAAATTTGGGTTTGCCTTTGCAGCCCGGTTTCTTGCAACTGTCAAATGATTTTTTGTCACTGACCACTTGAAGATGCCCAACGTTATCCAAACGAGCATCGGCTTCTGGACGAACTCCCGCATTGACTCTTTTTTACATACTCGGAGATGGCATTGGACTCTCACTAATGGGATAACCCCTTTTCCTGGCAGCTGGCTTATCTATTTTTGTAAGTGCTTTGACCACATTTGCCCCAAATTGAAGCAAATCAAGAGTCTTATTTTTAGTAACACGTAATTCTGATGCATTTTCCTTGTACTCGTTCCATGCATTTACACATGCAACATTAGCTGCATGAACAAACATAGCTGTCGAAAATCGTGCTCGGCTTCAAAAGCAGATGTTGTCTGTGGCCCTGCCATGTCCGGACGCAAAGCACATGAACAGACACCAGACTTACCAATCTTGACATTCAAAGCTACATTTCGTTCTGTTACTATTAGAAAGGGTATTTTTATTATTCAGTTTTAGGTTGGCTGCGCTGTAACAAATTCGTACGCAACAATAACATTCTCGCTGCCAATGCATTGTCATTTGGATGGAACGAGTGTTTCGTGATTATCTCAGTGTCACTTATCATGCAGTTAGCGGGCTTTGCCTCTAGGCTACTCAGCTCACAATATACCGTATGATGTAAAACGTCTAACATTATCTCCATCATTGTCCTCTTGTTCAAAATTATCTCCAGGATGATCGGATGGATCGTCAATTTCATATGAATTAATGAACTCTATAACTTCTTCTTCTGTAAGTGGCCTACGTCTATCTTAGACTCGGGGCATTGTGAAATCACCGTAAGATGGCTAAAAAGACAGCGAAATATTGTCCTAAATTTCTATCCTATTACAACCTTCCAAACACAATGTCCTCATTTGGAGACATGTATAAAGTTATAAATATGGCACTTACCTGTCGTTCTGAAATACACCTTTAGTTTTCACCTTCAAGAATGCACCTTTCTACGCACAAATATTTTTTTTTACCTAAACTCAGAAGGTATTAACCGGTTGATGGAATGTACGAAGATTACTGGAAAGTGTCCATGTGACTGTGCGCATTCAGTTTTGTTTTGTGGTACCACAGATTGACAGGAGATGTCGACACTGTTCTCAAATAAACACTCTGCTTGTGACAATAGGAGGACAACAATCACAAATGGTAAAATTTAACGAATTTTAATATACTAAGCATTTATTTAGTAAGTCCTTATGTGAGGACGCCATGACCGAAAGGGTTAAACAGAGCTGTGCATAGTCCAGGTACCTAAAGTAGGAGTAACCTCAGGTAAAGAAGCAACTGGTTAGCTCGTATGGGATGCTGTTTCGAAGAGAATACACTAGCAGTATCCGCTAGGTACCGCCGCAACTTACATTCGTCTGTCAGCAGGACTGGACGTGGAAACAGGGGCGGGTCGATGCAGTGGTGCAGGAACCACGAGCAGTAGGCAACGCGTTGTGGAAAATCTACTGGGCCTATTGCGTGTTTCCTTTATAAGCGTTAAAGATGGTACGATCATTTGACTAGCATCCATCGCATACACAATTGCTCGAGTAACTCGTTTACCTGTTCTCTTCAAAGCGATGCAGTGTGTCTTCTTCAAATTAGAGCATTCGGCGTGGCCGTGACACACCACAGTTCTGTTTCCTCACGGTGAAGGTATCTTTTTGCGTAACGTGGGCAAAAAGTTTGTGCAGTGGCGTGTTACGTTGCGGAAAACGTTCGCGATACAGCCGACTAGCAGGTCTTACGTTACATGGTGCTTCGCCATACACACGGAGCAGTTCTATTTATTCCCAGAACGTGAACCGAACCATGTTTACTATATCGTAGACGCACAGTCATTGTATAGGTCTCGCAGCAAGTGAGGCGTAAAGTGACATCATGGACCGACTGACGTAGTACACATCATCCTGTCTACCCTATTGTATACCAGGACAAGAAACTCTATGGCTTTTCTCTTTCCCTCAGCAGACACGGATGTGTTACATGCCCTGACTGAAACCGTCAAGTAACGGAAACGGTATCTTTGCGGACATGATCTCGTGCTCAAAGTATTACGTAAAGACTCCCCTCTGCCAGTCCTAGAAGTTGTTAACGGGGCTTTCCGAATACCCTTAATAAAACACGCATTAGTTAAATCATTAAAGCAATAAATGAGAGTTGTGGAACCATGTAAAATTTATATTAAAATTATTAAAATCCTAAAATGTTTGCTTAAAAGAGGAAGAAATTGAAGTGACGATCTATGGGTACACCGAGGTACCACAATACGTACAGCAGCAGAAGTCTTACCTAGCATTGTTGGTCCCAGTGGTAAGTCCAAAAGAGGCTCTAAGCACTATGGGACTTAACGTCTGAGGTCATCAGTCCCCTAGACTTAGAACTACATAAACCTAATTAACCCAAGGACATCACACACATCCATGCCCGAGGCAGGATTCGAACCTGCGACTGTAGCAGCAGCGCGGTTCCGGACTGAAGCGCCTAGAACCGCTCGGCCACAGCGGCCGGCCCAGTGGTAAGTGATAGTGAATGGAACTCATGATTTCTTTATTATAAGAGTGTAAAGAGAAGGCTGCAGCAGTCTTACAGTTAAAGGTTCAAATATTACTAAAAATTGGAACCAACAATGCAAACCGTCGCTTGACTTAATCATAAATATACATCCGAGTGATGGTAAATGTTATTATCTTTACATAAAGAAAAGTATTATCTTCTCAGTAACCTTCAAATCGTGAGCTACACCCTTAATCTTTATATATGAGCCGGCCGCTGTGGTAGAGCGGTTCTACGCGCTTCAGTCTGGAACAGCGCGACCGCTACGGTCGCACGTTCGAATCCTGCCTCGGGCATGGATGTGTGTGATGTCCTTAGGTTAGTTACGTTTAAGTAGTTCTAACTTCTATGAGACGGATGACCTCAGATGTTAAGTCTGATAGTGCTCAGAGTCATTTGAACCATTTGTATATGAAATTATTCATGGCACTTGTGTTTCCTATGGTGTGGTCACTTTCGGAACTCAATTTAATAACCAAATTAACTAATATAATAAGATTGAACCTTGAATTGCTGGTGTATCCATGTAACACCACAATAAAATAAAAACAGTGAATAGCTGAGGGAGTATGAATGAGAACAGTGGCGTATTTAAGTTTATAAAATGATGACCAGATTTTTATTAATCCTTTTGTAACGACAATGAGCTGATAATCCTTACAAAAGGAATGACAAACAAAAATCAGAGAAGGGATGGTGCTTGATTGCCAAAGCATTCCTTTGGGGGAGGAAGTTATACGAATTCTCCCCTGAATTAATCCCTTTTACAACGCAATCTGACTCCTTTTACATGAATCCTCTGTGAGGTCCAGTTCTGTTCAAATGGAATCAACTATATCCAAATACACCACAAACTATGATTCACTGGAGAACAGGGAGTTGAGAATATCATTTAACAACCTTACCCCAGTGCTACAATACTTTACCCTTTGATCTTGATTCAGGCGGCAGCAGAAAACGGCACGCTATAGGCAAAGAGTAGCGCACGGCGGCAGCTGTAATGTTCTGACGCGTCCATGAAAATTTGCAAACTACATGGACTGGCGTTCTGATTATTAGAACGCGGAGAATTCCATATCAGAGCCTTGAAATCCCAGTAGATTTCAGTGTGAGGTGCACCGCCGGCAGCGGTGGCCGTATGGTTCTAGGCGCTTCAGTCTGGAACCGCGAGACTGCTACAGTCGCAGGTTTGAATCCTGCCTCGGGCATGGATGTGTGTGATGTCCTTAGGGTAGTTAGGTTAAAGTAGTTCTAAGTTCTAGGGGACTGATGACCTCAGACGTTAAGCCCCATAGTGTTTAAAGCCAGCTTTTGCACCCGTTCACTGCTCTGGCCAAACCAATTTGACTCACAAGCACGACAGTGAGCTCCGGAATCGTCAGACGCCAGATGGTCGACTCAGGACGAATACGTTCACCTTCGTGACACATCATATGTCCGAGATGATGTGCAGTTCCACCACAAATTGCAGACCACAAGTTTCACCCACTAGGGAAAGATGTGAAGTTCTCCACCAAGGGAGGACCAGAAGACGAAGAAGGCAAACAATCACAGCTACTTCCTACCAACCCTCAGTACGGGAGCTGAATCAGCAAAAACGAAACCACCTCCACATGGTACAAACCAATCGAACTATCCCTCACTGGAATAAGGTTTTCACTCTGCAGCGGAGTGAGGGCTGATATGCAACTTCCTGCCAGATTAAAACTGTGTGCCGGACCGAGGCTCGAACTCGGGGCAGCTGTGAGGACGGGGAGTGACTCGTGCTTGGGTAGCTCACTTGGTAGAGCACTTGCCCGCGAAAGGCAAATGTCCCGAGTTCGAGTCTCGGTCCGGCACACAGTTATAATCAGCCAGGAAGATTCATATCAGCGCACACTCCGCTGCAGGGTGAAAAGCTCATTCTGGAAACATCCTCCAGGCTGCTGCTAAGCCATGTCTCCGCAATATCCTTTCTTTCAGGAGTGCTAGTTCTGCAAGGTCTGCAGGAGAGCTTCTGTTAAGTTTGGAAGGTAGGAAACGAGGTACTGGCAAAAGTAAAGCAGTGAGGACGGGGCGTGAGTCGTGCTTGGGTAGCTCAACTGGTAGAGCACTTGCCCGGGAAAGGCAAATGTCCCGTATCCCTCACTCACTGAATGGCCCCTGTTGGCCTGGCAGCCAATCCAGACGCAGCACCGGGGTTCCCACGCTGTGGTAGCAAGCCTCTGCTTTGCGTATCCTGACAGGAGCCGATCACCGACTCGTAATCTCTCTTGTCTGGAAAAAGAAGATTTTAGACTAGGGAGGCGACTAAGCATGGCCAGGCTAAAGCAAAAATGTCTACCTAGATGGGACCACAGTCCCTCATTTACAGAGTGATCTAATCTTTCCAGGCTAATAATTTCCAGTTTCTGAAAGAAATCTATTCAGCTTCTGAGTCAGTCGTGCCTATGAAATATACACTACTGCCCACTAAAATTGCTACACCAAGAGGAAATACAGATGATAAACGGGTATTCATTGGATAAATATATTGTACTAGAACTGACATGTGATCACATTTTCACGCAATTTGGGTGCATAGATCCTGAGAAATCAGTACCCAGAACAACCAACTCTGGCCGTAATAACGGCCTTGATACGCCTGGGCATTGAGTCAAAGAGAGCTTGGATGGCGTGTACAGGTACAGCTGTCCATGCAGTTTCAACACCATACCCCAGTTCATCAAGACTAATGACTGGCGTATTGTGACGAGCCAGTTGCTCGGCCACCATTGACCAGACGTTTTCAATTGCTGAGAGATCTGGAGAATGTGCTGGTCAGGGCAGCAGTCGAACATTTTCTGTATCGAGAAAGGCCCTTACAGGACCTGCAACATGTGGTCGTGCAATGTAGGGTTTCGCAAGGGGTCGAATGAAGGGTGGAGCTACGGGTCGTGACACATCTGAAATGTAACGTCCACTGTTCAAAGTACCGTCAAAGCGAACAAGAGGTGACCGAGACGTGTAACAAATGGCACCCCATACCATCACGCCGGGTGATACGCCAGTATGGCGATGACGAATACACGCTTCCAATGTGCGTTCACCGCGATGTCGCCAAACACGGATGCGACCATCATGATTCTGTAAACAGAACCTGGATTCATCCGGAAAAATGACGTTTTGCTATTCGTGCACCCAGGTTCGTCGTTGAGTACACCATCGTAGGTACTCCTGTCTGTGATGCAGTGACAAGGGTAATCGCAGCCATGGTCTCCGAGCTGACAGTTCATGCTGGTGCAAACGTCGTCGAACTGTTCGTGCACATGTTATTGTTTTGCAAACGTCCCCATCTGTTGACTCAGGGATCGAACGTGGCTACACGATCCGTTACAGCCATGGGGATAAGATGCCTGTCATCTCGACTGCTAGTGATACGTGGCCGTTGAGATCCAGTACAGCGTTCCGTATTACCCTCCTGAACCCACTGATTCCATATTCTGCTAACAGTCATTGAATCTCGACTAACGCGAGCAGCAATGTCGCAATACGATAAACCGCAATCACGATAGGCTACAATCCGACCTTTATCAAAGTCGGAAACGTGATGGTACGCATTTCTCCTCCTTACACGAGGCATCACAACAACGTTTCACCAGGCAACGCCGGTCAACTGCTGTTTGTGTATGTGAAATCGATTGGAAACTTTCCTCATGTCAGCGCGTTGTAGGTGTCGCCACCGGCGCCAACCTTGTGTGAATGCTCTGAAAAGCTAATCATTTGCATATCACAGCATCTTCGTCCTGTCTGTTAAATTTCACGTCTGTAGCACGTCATCTTCGTGGTGTAGCAATTTTAATGGCCAGTAGTGTATCTTTTTGCTGCTCGCTAAATGAACCTGACGACTTCCTGGGGTCAGGGTTGTTAAAATCTTGCTTCCACTAAAAACATGCACTAGCCGCTCTGTACGTATCGTTCAAGCTTCTGTTCTCGATCGCCTCCACTACGGCTACTTGGGACCAAGTTCTCTACAGGCTACACATGCAGTTATATGAACATTCTGCTTAAAATTGCCTCATGTAAAGAAGTCAGTAACCACACATACCAAATGTAGTACTGGGGAACACCGAGATCATGACCTAAAATATGCTCGGAGTTTTATGATCTGCCCACCGTTTGCACAGAAGCTCGTATTACAGCCGTCTCTCTTAAATAGTATCCTCCTTCCACTTTCCACTAACTGGAAACCTTTGTGAAGGACTGTCACCTGACTCATGTAAAATGTTTTTCAAACTGGCGCCCTCCTGCTCCGACCCTAAGTGAAAAGAGGGCAGTGCCATGGCCCAAAGTCCCTCTGCAGGTACAATCCATAAAGCGCTACATCCCAGAATCCCTCACATAGCCAGGCCGCTGGACTCAGCATTATAGCCTGCAGTCTACCATTCCCTCTGTTCTCGATCGCCTCCACTACGGCTACTTGGGACCAAGTTCTCTACAGGCTACACATGCAGTTATATGAACATTCTGCTTAAAATTGCCTCATGTAAAAAAGTCAGTAACCACACATACCAAATCTAGTACTGGGGAACACCGAGATCATGACCTAAAATATGAATATTAATCTGACTGACAGTGTTGTTAAATTGAGAGAGTGGCAAGCCACCTCTCAACTATAGTAGTTAAGAATATTACAGCTGTACATATTATTGTATGAAAGTTATACCCTCTTAAATTTCTGTCTCTTTATTTTAGGGATTTAATAGTTTTAATATAAATACTACATGATTTCATAAACATTCATTCTTTTACTGGTGTCACTAACATGTATTTTTAAGATGCTAAATGTGCTTCCTTTATTATATGATTTCTGACGCCAGTAAACGTGGTGATAATTTTATGCGTTTTTGGACAACCTTACTTTAATGTTATTTCACACAGAATTTATTTATAAGTCCATTACACTACCACGGGAAACATCTGCTTTAGTGCTAAATAGTAGGGAGAGATATGGTAGCCAGCAGCTGTCAAATTTTTAGAACCAGATTCTTTGAGAGTGGATTACAGTCCTTATGAGTGACAGCTTCAGTTGTTTATTCTGACCACCGGAGGCCGAATTGTGGCAGTCCGTCTTCTGGCACCGTGTCTATGGATGGCCTCACTGGAACATGACGATCGATACCGACGAGGCACACTATAGTAACCAATATAGCCAACTCTGCTACGACTACTTTCAATGAGTTCAGACAAAGGTCCATAGCATGCATTCTACACACAAAATAGATCAAATCATGTCTGCTATTGCGTTACTTTACTTTAAATAGATCATGACAGGTTCTACTGTGACCCATTATGCATTTTTATATATATTTTATATCTATTCTTGGTGTAGATTTCATCTATACCATATGATGTAACATACCTCACGTATGAGTACGTGATTGGTTGTCAATGATGTAATGCTGTATGCGATGAGTAGGCTTACAGCGTACACAGTGAACATCAGAAAAACCGACAAAGCGCAGGGACAGATCCCTGATTAAAAATGGGGAGAGAAAGGTCCTATAAACGTGTGTCCAGAAATGGATAGCGTGCATGTAATGACAGGAAATCGTCCCAGAACACACTATAGAGCTACATCGCATCCACGTCGGAAAACACGTTCAAAGTGGCCTCCATGGGACTGCAGTAGATAGGGATAGTAGCGATTGTCATGCAGAGTACACATAATCGTACTTTGACATACGCCATGATGGCGGGCCACTTGCCTGGAGCTTGTCCTAGGTGTCGTCTCAAAATGCTGTAGAACACAGATCGCCACTTCCCTGCACGTTTGTCTGTCTGAAAGGACAGCCGTCCGCTGTGGACAAGCGGTTCTAGGCGCTTGAGTCCGGAACCCCGCTATGCTACGGTCGCAGGTTCTAATCCTGCCTCGGGCATGGATGTGTGTGATGTCCTTAGTTTAGTTAGGTTTAAGTAGTTCTAAGTCTAGGGGACTGATGACCTCAGATGTTAAGTCCCATAGTGCTTAGAGCCATTTTGTTGTTATTGTGGGCCTTTATTTTACATATTTCTAGCCATGTCACCGTCCCTTTACATAGAAATCCGTCTGAATATGTATTACTATTGTACAGAAACCAGATGGCAGTTATAAGAGTCGAGGGGTATGAAAGGGAAGCAGTGGTTGGGAAGGGAGTGAGACAGGGCTGTAGCCTATCCCAGATGTTATTCAATCTGTATATCGAGCAAGCAATAAAGGAAACAAAAGTAAAGTTCGGAGTAGGTATTAAAATCCATGGAGAAGAAATAAAAACTTTGAGGTTCGCCGATGACATTGTAATTCTGTCAGAGACAGCAAAGGACTTGGAAGAGCAGTTGAACGGAATGGACAGTGTCTTGAAAGAAGGGTATAAGATGAACATCAACAAAAGCAAAACGAGGATAATGGAATGTAGTCAAATTAAATCGGGTGATGCTGAGGGAATTGGATTAGGAAATGAGACACTTAAAGTAGTAAAGGAGTTTTGCTGTTTGGGGAGCAAAATAACTGATGATGGTCGAAGTAGAGAGGATATAAAATGTAGACTGGCAATGGCAAGGAAAGCATTTCTGAAGAAGAAAAATTTGTTAACATCGAGTATAGATTTAAGTGTCAGGAAGTTGTTTCTGAAAGTATTTGTATGGAGTGTAGCCATGTATGGAAGTGAAACGTGGACGATAAATAGTTTAGACAAGAAGAGAATAGAAGCTTTTGAAATGTGGTGTTACAGAAGAATGCTGAAGATTAGATGGGTAGATCGCATAACTAATGAGGAGGTATTGATTAGAATTGGGGAGAAGAGGAGCTTCTGGCACAACTTGACTAGAAGAAGGGATCGGTTGCTAGGACATGTTTTGAGGCATCAAGGGATCACAAATTTAGCATTGGAGGGCAGCGCGGAGGGTAAAAATCGTAGAGGGAGACCAAGAGATGAATACACTAAGCAGATTCAGAAGGATGTAGGCTGCAGTAGGTACTGGGAGATTAAGAAGCTTGCACAGGATAGAGTAGCATGGAGAGCTGCATCAAACCAGTCTCAGGACTGAAGACCACAACAACACCAACAACATTGTATTTCAGTGCTTTCGGCTTGAAGATGGCCTACATTATAGTCCGAAACCGGTTGTCAAACAACATGGTATTGAACGATTTTAGCGTTGGTAATCCTGTATGGCGGAACTCCGTTGATGCTATCTTGTTCTCCGCGTGAGAATGCTGAACCTGCTTTTATCACCTGTCACAATGTTGTTAAGGCACCCATCACCCTCACATTCAAAACGCAAAAGCAAATATTGACAAATGTTCAGTCTCCTCTGTTTCGTCTCAGGAGCGAGCATTCGAGGCACCCACTGAGCACACAGATTTTTGTACCGCAGTCTTGCAATGGTGGCCCGTACATCTCCTCGTGATATGCAACACTTACCTGAGAACTGTGTCCCACGAATTTCTCAGATAAGTTTATCAACCCAGTTCCGACGAGTCTGGTCGGTTGCTGTACGCGGTGTCCCCTAGGAGATCTGTCACACACTTTGAGGTTAGCAACACCGTTTCCTTCATTACGAGCACCAGCAACTCAACATCACACATCACTGATGCCTTTATTCTTCTATGAATTTCAATTTGGAGGCACGTTTGCTGCGCTTAGAAACATGATTAGTGCACAATGTTTCTCACGCACCGACATAGATATGTTAGACACCACCATGTTACAGGCTACAGTTCTGAGCCCTCTAGCGGTAGAGAGTTGCTACTTGTTCTAGCGAAGCGAAGTCAATCGAGTAACATGCGTGACATGTAATACCCACTCGATATTGAGAACAGAGTGAAATATTCTGAGGCATTACTTTTGAGCACGGCCTCATAGAACTGTCTCTCACATTTTTGAGTTGCTACAGATGTCTAGGATTTTAATAACAAACTAACACTAATAATAATAATAATAATAGAAATTAATAATAATACGTTACATTTACGCGACAAGGTCCAAGGAACGCGCAGTGTCACACATAATTTGCTCCATCTGCTTTTCTCTTCTGCTACGCGTTTCCAGTTCTCCATTATCGCCAGATCCAGAAAATCTTGCGTTATTCAGTCCATTCATTTTTTCTAGATCTTCCTACTATCATGCTGCCTGATGGGAACCAGTCCTTTGCAGTTTTGGGCCATTCTGTTTGTTTCACTCTAAGTGCGTGTCCAGCCCATTGATGTCTTTTGCTTTTCATCACTCCAGCAATGTTAGGCCACTTGTACGGCTCTTCTGTGTTGTAGCGCTTTCTCCAATATCCTGTAGCTGGATCCGAGGTGGCCAATATATTTTCGTGAGGACATTTCTCTGCAATGTAAGCAGTCAGTTAAGCTCTCGTCAAAAACAATAAATTATATAAAAATTTAATATGCTGACAATAATTTGTTTAAAGCAGGACATCGCTTTAGTATGATTTAAAAAAAAAATCTGCAAATCGAACAAATAAATCATTTGAATACCACTAGTCCGAAAGTCTGAGAAGCACATGTATCTTGCAATTTATTTAAGAACTATAACAACAACAAACTTTCACAACTCTGACAACCTCATAATTTAGACAGTATACAGTCGAAGTGTTCACCCACCACTATCTCGATTCCCTTGGCACTCTTATTGTGAAAAGAGGAATATAAGAGCTTGTAAATAGAATGAGAGACGCTGTTTATTTTCTCATACTTTCGGAACGTCAGTATTTCTGCTATTTTCTTCGACTTCTGTCTTGCCTCACCCACGCTTCTGTGGCTAACCACTTACACTGTGGACTCATAAACCATGTCAGCTTTACTGTTGGTAGCAGGGTGTGGTTTGTCTGTGAAGGAGCGCCTTTACCTGGCTGGAACGTTATCCACAGTCGGTGAGGTAGCAATGCCTAGCTTCGTGGACAGGCAATTGAAAACAATTATGTAATGAACGTCGTTTGTAATTTTTTATAGTAATTTTTTAGAATGGCCTACCATTTATCGAAACTCTCTTTTGTCATAGAATTATGTAATGAACGTAGTTTGTAATTTTTTATAGTAATTTTTTAGAATGGCCTGCCATTTATCGAAACTCTCTGTTGTCATACTACACTGAAGAGCCAAAGGATCTGGTACACCTGGATAATATTGTGTAGTGACCCGCGAGCACGTAGAAGTGCCGCAACACGACGTGGCGTGGACTCGACTAATGTCTGAAGTAGTGCTGGAGGGAACAGACCCCATGAATCCTGCAGGGCTGTCCGTAAATGCGAAAGAGTACGAGGGGATACAGATCTCTTCTGAATAGCACCTTGCAAGGCATTCCATACATGCTCAATAATGTTTGTGTCTGTGTAGTTTGGTGGCCAGTGAAAGTGTTTAAACTTCTCCTGGAGCCATTCTGTAGCAATTATGGACGTGTGGGATGTCGCATTGTCCTGCTGGAGTTGCCCAAGTCCGTCGGAATGCACAGTGAACATGAATGGCTGCAGATGCTGAGATAGGATGCTTATGTACGTGTCACTTGTCAGAGTCGTATCTAGACGTATCAGGGGTCACACATCATTCCAACTGCACACGCCCCACACCATTACAGAGACTCCACCAGCTTGAACACTCCCCTGCTCACATGCATGGTCCATCGATTCATGAGGGTGTCTCCATACCCGTACACGTCCATCCGCTCGATGCAATTTATAATGAGACTCGTCCGACCAGGCTACATGTTTCCAGTCTTCAACGGTCCAGTGTCGGTGTTGACGGGCGCAGGCGATGCGCCAAGCTTTGTGTCGGGCAGCCATCAAGGGACACACGAGTGGACCTTTGCCTCCAAAAGCCCACATCGATGATATTTCGTTGAATGTTTCGCACGCTGACACTTGAAATCTGCAGAAATTTGCAGAAGGGTTGCACTTCTGTCATGTTGAACGATTCTCTTCAGTTGTCGTTGGTCCCGTTCTTGCAGGATCTTTTTCCGAGCGCAGCGATATCGCAGATATGATGTTTTACCGGAGTTCAGATATTCACGGTACACTCGTGATATGGTCGTGCGGGAAAATCCCCATTTCATCGTTACCTCAGAAATGCTGTGTCCCATCGCTCGTGCGCCGACTATAACGCCACATTCAAACTCACTTAAATCGTGATAACCTGCCATTTTAGTAGCAGTAACCGATCTAATAACTGCACCAGGTATTTGTTGCCTTATATAGGCGTTGCCGACCGCAGCGCCGTATTCTGCCTGTTTACATATCTCTGTATTTGAATACGCATGCCTATACCAGATTCTTTGGCGCTTCAGTGTGCTTTAGTTAAGTTAGCTGAGATACTGGATAGTTTGTGTACATAAAAGTATTAACTGGTTTAGTAAAATATTGTTTTGGAGAGCGTCGTGACCCACATGGGCCCAATGATTCATCCCCCACCCCCTCCCTTCTCCTTCGGATCTGACATCCGTGACTGTGAAGCTTCGAATCAGGCCTGGAGTCTCGCTCACTTACTGTAACAGGTAATGCAGATGCTCGCGGAAATTAAGGGTGCAGCCCGATATTGCACAAATGTTTTACAGTGGAGAAACAGATGTTATAAGATAAATACTAGCAAAACTAAAACAAGAGTAATGGGATACAGGAAAAGGAAGCAGAGATACTGAGCGAATTAGATTAGGAAATGAGAGTCTAAAAATAGTGGGTGAGTTTTGCTATTTGGGCGCAAACCAACTGATGATCGTCGAAAGAGTGAAAATACAGAGTGCAGAATGGTTGTAGCTAGGAAATCATTTCTGGAAAACAGGAATCTGTAAAAATCTAACGCAAATTTTAATATTAGGAAGTATTTTGTGGAAGATCAGTGTTTAAAGATTCCTCGACTTGCGCCATAGGGTGGTGGGGTTTCGGGTTCCGCTGCATAGGTCAGGAGTCCACTACACCCAGCAGGCGGCTACACGGGTAGCAGGGGTTGTGTGACGTGTACTGGGCGGTTATTTTAGGTTAGATGACCTCGGGCAAGTACAGAAAGGGCAACAGCTTCAAAGGGTGCGGGGCAAAGTCAGGACATGCGGGGACCAAGCAGCAATCGGTATTGTAATTATAAACTGTCGAAGCTGCGTTGGTAAAGTAACGGAACTTCAAGCGCTGATAGAAAGCACCGAAGCTGAAATCGTTATAGGTACTGTAAGCTGGCTGAAGCCAGAGATAAATTCTGCCGAAATTTTTACAAAGGCACAGACGGTGTTTAGAAACGATGGATTGCATGCAACCTGTGGTGGCGTGTTTGTCGCTCTTAGTAGTAGTTTATCCTGTAGTGAAATAGAAGTGGATAGTTCCTGTGAATTATTATGGGTGGAGGCTATACTCAACAACCGAGCTAGGTTAATAATTGGCTCCTTTTACCGACCTCCCAACTCAGCAGCCTTAGTGACAGAACAGCTGAGATAAAATCTGGAATACATTTCACATAAATTTCCTCAGCATGTTCTAGTCTTAGCTGGAGATTTCAATTTACCAGATATAGACTGGGACGCTCAGATGTTTAGGACGGGTGGTAGGGACAGAGCATCGAGTGACATTATACTGAGTGCACTATCCAAAAATTACCTCGAGCAATTAAACAGAGAACCGATTCGTGGAGATAACATCTTGCACGTACTGATAACAAACAGACCCTAACTTTTCGTCTCTGTAAGCGCAGAACAGGGAATGAGTAATCTTAAGGCCGTCGCTGCATCCCTGAATATGGAAGTAAATAGGAATATAAAAAATGGAGGAAGGTTTATCTGTTTAGCAAGAGTAATAGGAGGCAGATTTCAGACTACCTAACTGATCAAAACGAACATTTCTGTTCCGACACTGACAATGTTGAGTGTTTATGGAAAAAGTTCAAGGCAAACGTAAAATGCGTTTGAGACAGGTACGTGCCGAGTAAAACTGTGAGGGACGGGAAAAACCCACCGTGGTTCAACAAAAAAGTTAGGAAACTACTGCGAAAGCAGAGAAAGCTTCACTGAAAGTTTAAACGCAGCCAAAACCTCTCAGACAAACAGAAGCTAAACGATGTCAAAGTTAGCGTAAGAAGGGCTATGCGTGAAGCGTTCAGTGAATTCGAAAGTAAAATTCTATGTACCGACTTGACAGAAAATCCTAGAAGTTCTGGTCTTACGTTAAATCAGTAAGTGGATCGAAACAGCATATCCAGACGTTCTGGGATGATGATGGCATTGAAACAGAGAATGACACGCGTAAAGCTGAAATACTAAACACCTTTCTCCAAAGCTGTTTCACAGAGGAAGACCGCACTGCAGTTCCTTCTCTAAACCCTCGCACAAACGAAAAAATGGCTGTCATCGAAATAAGTGTCCAAGGAATAGAAAAGCAACTGAAATCACTCAACAGAGGGAAGTCCACTGGACCTGACGGGATACCAGTTCGATTCTACACAGAGTACGCGAAAGTACTTGCCCCCCTTCTAACAGCCGTGTACCGCAAGTCTCTAGAGGGCAGGAAGGTTCCAAATGATTGGAAAAGAGCACAGATAGTCCAAGTTTTCAAGAAGGGTCGTCGAGCAGATGTGCAAAACTATAGGCCCATGTCTCTGACATCGATCTGTTGTAGAATTTTAGAACATGTTTTTTGCTCGCGTATCATACCATTTCTGGAAACCCACAATCTACTCTGTAGGAATCAACATGGATTCCGGAAACAGCGATCGTGTGAGACCCAACTCGCTTTATTTGATCGTGAGGCCCAGAAAATACTAGATACAAGATCCCGGGTAGATGCCATTTTCCTTCACTTCCGGAAGGCGTTCGATACAGTTCCGCACTGTTGCCTGATAAACAAAGTAAGAGCCTAGGGAATGTCAGACCAGCTGTGTGGCTGGATTGGAGAGTTTTTAGCAAACAGAACACAGCGTGTTGTTCTCAATGGAGAGACGTCTACAGACGTTAAAGTAACCTCTGGCGTGCCACGGGGGAGTGTTATGGGACCACTGCTTTTCACAATATATATAAATGACTTAGTAGATAGTGTCGGAAGTTCCATGCGGCTTTTCGTGGATGATGCTGTAGAATACAGAGAAGTTGTAGCTTTAGAAAACTGCAGCGAAATGCAGGAAGATCTGTAGCGGATAGGCACTTGGTGCAGGGAGTGGCAACTGACCCTTAACATAGACAAGTATTATGTATTGCGAATATATAGAAAGAAGGATCCTTTATTGTATGATTATACGATAGCGAAACAAACACTGGTAGCAGTTACTTCTGCAAAATATCTGGGAGTATGGGTATGGAACGATTTGAAGTGGAATGATGGTATAAAATTAATTGTTGGTAAGGCGGGTGCCAGGTTCAGATTCATTGGGAGAGTCCTTAGAAAATGCAGTCCATCAACAAAGGAGGTGGCTTACAAAACACTCGTTCGACCTATACTTGCGTATTGCTCATCAGTGTGGGATCCGTACCAGATCGGTTTGACGGAGGAGATAGAGAAGATCCAAAGAAGAGCGGCGCGTTTCGTCACAGGGTTATTTGGAAAGCGTGATAGCGTTACGGAGTGTTTAGGAAACTCAAGTGGCAGACTCTGCAAGAGAGGCGCTCTGCATCGCGGTGCAGCTTGCTCGCCAGGTTTCGAGAGGGTGCGTTGCTGGATGAGGTATCAAATATATTGCTGCTCCCTACTTATACCTCCCGAGGAGATCACGAATGTAAAATTAGAGAGATTTGAGCGCGCACAGAGGCTTTCCGGCAGTCGTTCTTCCCGCGAACCGCACGCGAGTGGAATAGGAAAGGGAGGTAATGACAGTGGCACGTGAAGTGCCCTCCGCCACACGCCGTTGGGTGGCTTGCGGAGTGTAAATGTAGATGTAGATGTAGAAAGTCCCGTCGGCAGTGTGGTCATTAGTGATTTAGCACAATCTCATATTAAGGAAGGAGGGGGAAGGAAATAGGCCGTGTCCTTTAAACGGAATCAGCCCAGCATTTGCCATGATGGATTTAGGTAAACCACAGACAACTTAAATGAGGATGGCCGGATGGAAATTTTAGCTCTCATCCTCCCAAATACGAGTCTATTGCTCTAACCATTGCGCCATTTCGTGTTACGTTTCTTTTTGTCTGGAGTATAGCCTTGTATGGAAGTGATACGTGGACGATTGGCACTTCACACAAGAAGAAAATAAAAGCTTTTGCAATGTGGTGCTATGGAAGAATGCTGAAGAATAGATGCGTAGATCGAATAAAGAATCAGGAATATTGAATCAGATGGGCGAAAAGAGAAATTTATGGCACACTTTGACTAAAATAATGGATCTGCTGGCATTGGTAATGCAAAGAAGCGCGTGTGTGTGGGGATTGGGCGGGTGGGGGGGGGGGGGGGGGGGTACGGCAAGCAAAGAAGAATTAATTGATTGTTGATGTTAATAACGATCATCCTCCTTTACCTCATCTGCATTACTGCAGATGACGTGTCACTGGGCACATTTGTTCTGTGCATGCAGTACACGTGAGGCGCCTAGTCGTTTCCACTGCACTGTGTGGAATACGAAGTTTCTGTTATAGTTCATTAACCTGCTGTTTTCAAGTTGATGTCCCCAGCGGAGAAAACAGCACGCAGGTCTTAGGTTCTGTATCTTGAGGCTGAAACTGACTTTTAGCGAGGTTCTGTTCTGAAATAATGTATCACTTCTTTGGGATGCCACTCTCGTATTTTAATATAGCCACACGAGAAGACTACAGTATCTTAATACAACACCTTCTGATACAGCAAAGTACATGAACAAACACAATGTTTACGAAGATGTATCTTTACCATATTTGTGGCACGTGGCTGTGGCTGATGACTGCCGGAGTGAATCTTTTAATACTGAATACTGGCAAACACATCCTGCCACAGACAACATGACTGTACATCTCGACTGCCTAATCCAGAGTGACGAACAGGATCTTAAATAAAAATTGGAAACACATCCTGCGACAGACAACATGTCTGTTCTTCTCGACTGCCTAATCCAGAGTGACGAACAGCCCGAAACACTTCGCGCGCCATACCAGAAAAGGCGTGACCCGAGCGCTTCCGAAGTGCTTCGTCTGCAAATTCGTCAGCCTTTTGTTTTTGATTTAAATTGTTTTTAATAATTCTAAAATGACTGATTGATAGTCAGCTGTTGAGAGATATTTACATTAAAAAGTGATGTCATTCCAATGAGTAGTTTAACTAATAATAATAATTATAGTCTTTAACGTTTTGGCGCCCTTGCTCCGAACACAGCAGCCAATCACAGAGCAGTGGCATTATGCAGGCGGTCTTTCTCATGGGAATGGTACCGAATCTAACATCTGTCACAGGTACCTCACACCACATTTCGTCATCTATATACTTCTTGCATCTCCACTGCTCTGGGAACAGCTTCTTGGAGACTAATATCATGGCTGACTAAGCCAGAAATATTACAGGGGGGATGGGGACTAGGTAAAAATTGTAGAGGGAGAGCAAGGTCTGGAAGCAGTAAGCAGATTCAAAATGATACTTCTTCATTCACATATGAAGAAGCGTCCATATGATAGACTGGCATGGAGAACTGAATCAAAACAGTTTTCGGACCGAAGACCACAACAACAGGTGCAGACGTAAGAAGTGACGCTCCTTCATAGATGACACGTTAATATCTTATTGTAGGACGCACAGAGAGCGAAGTTGAAAAGAACCAGCCGGTGGTTTCTGGAGGCATGAGAGGAGCGCCCAGTGGAGGAGTGGGGCGGAATGCCCGTGGGCAAGTTCAAGGGCGGCGGCGGCGGTGAAAGGAGTGCGCCACTCTCGCCGAGTTTCTCCGGTTTCTCCCGGCCTGTTACGGCAGTCTCTGGACGGTTGCGCGGTTACCGAACCCTGGCCGCGGGCAGCGGGCGCCTAATTGCAGGGCGGAACAAAGAGAGCCGAGCTGCCGAGGGCAGGGGGAGGGGGAGGGGGAGCACGCTTGGCGCGCCGCGGAGAAAACATCGTCAGCGCTGTCCAGCACAGCGTGCCGATGAAGCACTTCTGGGTTCCCAGCGGCATCATCTTATCACCCTCTGCATCAGTTACTGTACCAAGGACCACGTGAATTACCGATTGTGTGAATTCCAGCTTGCTCTGTATCTACACCTACATCTAAACGTTGTCATGAAAAAACCTTGCAGTGTGAGCCCGAGGTTACCTTTTGTAACACAGTCACTTCGTTCTTTCAGCCACGAATGGTGGCCGAGTGCTCTAGTACGACGTCACATTATCGCAGAATGTTTGGTCAAAGGGCTGCCTTTCCTCTGGAACAGAAATAATGAGTGAAGTATTTAACGGTGATCTTCAACGGGGGGTCATGTGACGTCAACCCAAACGAAATGCTGAGAACAATGATGAAGAAACAAAAAGGAAAAAAAAAACGGACTGGCAGTTCATTGGCTCGGGTCATATTCCCGCTGCTACCAATCATTTTTGAGGTTTACTACTGGAATTTCGAGAGGATATTTTCCGGGAAGAGTCGGCCAAAACATTAATTCCCCCATCATACATATTGTGAAATGACCACGACGAAAAAATTCGAGAAGTTATACCTAATATAGGGGGTTACCAACGATCATTCTTTGCAGGCCCCAGTCACGACTGGAACAGCAAAGGGAGTATAAGTTAGTGGTACCAGAAGTACCTTCGGCTACACACCATTAGGTGACTTGTGGAGTATGAAGTTGCTATATTACAGGTGAATGGTGAGTGGTAAACCCCCATGTGAGTACAAACCTCACTGTTGATACCTTGTGGTATTTTCGAGTGGTATTCAGGGTGTGTCAACTAAAAGTGACCACACAAAAATGCACAGAACGATTAAATGTATCGAGGTGCGGATTTCGGTAAGCTATAACCGATTTTCGGTAAGCCATAATCGACACTGTGGCGAAATTTCTCACATGTTCAAACAGCTTTTAAAATTCACCAATTATGACATTTTCTCAGGTATGACGTTTTGTTTTCTTTTTCAACAGCTGTACACTTTTTCAGTGGCATTAGAAGATGCCTTCAAAGAGGATTTGAATCACGTGAGTGCGTAACACTTACATTTTTTATGCTGCTTTTATGTAACTGCTGCATTTCCTGTGGGTATTGTAATATATGTACTATATAATTATGTTTTTGACTTCACATGAATGGAAATAATTTTTTCTTGTTCCTGTAACTTAATTTAATCAGAAACTGATTTATATATGACTTTCTTAAAATTATGTTGGACCATAGTTAAATGTATTAGATTCTTATATACAGGATGTCCCAACTAAATCTGCCCCTTCAGAAAACATCTGAAATGCAATTGGCCAGGGATGGACCTATGTCAGGGGTTCACGCAGTGGATAGGAATGCATAGTCAATAAGGGTAAACTACATCACTTTCAGCACCCAATTAGGTTTTTTAAATGGCACATGTTTTTTTTCACAAAAATGAAAATTAGAGCTACAATTTATATTCCTAAACACAATTTTAGTGCCAAATGGCCCTTAGAAACTTTGTTGGTGTAAAACATCCAGTGTGGAAAATGCACTCAAAAATAACCAGTAATGTCATGTCTGATGAACATGATTCACCTCAATAAATATTCGAAGTGCCCATCCTTTCGCTTCAGCATACCTGTGGAGATAATGAATGTTGAACAGACTGAAGTATTTCCACAGATATTGCCGCACATGTGGCTGTAATACTTTGTTGCATTTTCTCTGGCGCATTGGTGATATTCGTACACACACTCTTTCACTGCACCCCAGGGAAAGAAGTTTAGTGACATTATATTGGGAGACTGGGCTGGCCAGCTCACAGGGCTTCCCTGTCCTATCCACCTATTTGGAAGTATTGCATCCACAACTTCCCTGCAAACACATGCATAGTGTGAGGGGTTTCCATCACGCTGGAACCACATTGATATATGCGTTTCCAGTCTCATATCCTACATGAGAAGAGTAGAGTATCTTGCAGAAATGATGCACATCGCCATCTAGTTAATGTTCCATGATAAAAATAGGTACCTACAATGATGCCACACCAAACACTGACATCCCACAATCACTGATGAGCCGTCACGCAAAGCCAGTGAGGATTTTGCACAGAGCGGTGGTGCATGTCCCACAGTTTCACTTGAATGTGATTTGTTAACAAAACTTCACCCATAAGCAACATATCACAAAGAAATTCAGAATTACCCTGAAATTGTTGAAGTGCAAACAACAGAATTCAGTGTGGGGGATCAGAGTCATTCCCTGGCAGTTCTTGGTGGAGTGAGACATGATACAGATGAAATGCATACCTACACAAAATTCTCCACATACTTCTATGGTTTATTCCAGAACCTCATGAAATCTGTCATTCACTCATCTCAGGATTATGCAATAATAGTAATTGTCAATAAAGCTGGCTGGTTCTATTCATGCAGCACACCTTTTATTCTGGGCAGTCAATACATGAAGGGCTGGAACACCATTCTGTGCCCCTGGTATGTAGGCTGCCATATACAGCAGGTCAGTAAAGCAGGTCAATACCATTCCATATAAAACAGACCTGTCATGTACTGCAGCCTATACTGCAGGGTCTTAAATCATTCATGTCTGTATCTCTGCAAATATTAGAGGTAGAGCATTGTAAATCCCCCTATGTTGGTCCTCTCAAGGCAGAGAGTTTGTATGTCAAATGTGGGTCACTTCAGATATGTCAAGTCGAATGTAATGAAAAGTGTAGTGAATAAGTGTCTTATTTGCCATGGCATGGCGACCTCATCGGGTCATGCATGGCATACTCCCAATCCTGGTCAGCCTCCAGTAATCCCAAAGTACAACTAGCACCCTTGAATGTGGCACATACCACTCCACTGTCAGTGCAGATGTCTTCATAATTAAGCAGACCATGGACTATGTGAAATTACATATGTAGGAAGTAACTTTCTGGCTGGTTAGGGTACTGTGACACTCTTCCAAACACATCACTTCTCATTGTATTAGTACCTGGGACATGCCTACCAATGTTCCACTTTTGGAATATTTTCTGCTGAGAATCCCAGATGTAATTCATTGACACCCACGTGTAAAGGATGGTTCACACAAATGGATCTGCATCACTTAAGCAGAAGAACAACATTAAAGTAGTTGGGCATGAACTGGCAGCCACAACCTGGGTAGCAGGTCTGGAGACATACACACACTGGCTATTCTCTAAGAGGACGCTTAGATGTGTCACAGAGGGAATAACGCTCATGTACTGAAAGCCCAACATTAGCCATACTTTCTCATTACTGCTTTATATCTGCCCATCTCGTACTGCATGATCTCATTTTCCTGTCCCACATCACATATATCTTAAGATGGTCTTGTTGCTATCCTTATTCATGTGCTTATTCGAAAATTTATGGCTTTGTTGCTACTGCACAATTTCACATTTATATTCATCTGGTACAGTGATAACAGTAAAAGTGTTTGTGGAATGATCCACTGAATGTCTATTTCAATGGCACCAGATGTATGCATACACCATGTAGTAGTGAAACAACTGTTACTGAGGCAGTGGCATCTGTGAAGTGGGTAACCATCATGTCTGGCTGCAGTATCTGTGAGCAGTGGTCATCGATATTTCTTAGTATACTTAGTGTCTCACATGCAGGGTGTGCGTGGATTTATATAGCTGCATGGTCCATCTATCATATGTAGTGTGACCAGTTCATATAGTGATGGATCATGTGAAGCGTCCAGTATTTCGTCGAAAATGATGTCATCAGAATGGATGGATGGATTCTGTTTACTAACCACAGTAAGTTATGGGGTTATAGTAGTCAACGCTTTTGCCACTCTGTGATGTGCATCCAGCAGTGCATTGCGCCTAGTACATTGCCTCTTGTTATAATGTAATTCATTTTCAACTGCTGTTGGTGGAATAACTGTGCTAAAACGTTATGGCCATCACTGAAATCCCTGCCACTCATTAGCAATTGCTGGATCTTGGACCACTGGGAGGGGGGGGGGGGGGGGAAATTGCACATAAACGTGATAAATAGGTCTAGGCGACCATATTTCTTGACCTACATATGGTGGGGGCTACCGATGAATGTAGCCTGCAGAATTACTGTTGCCTCAACACTGTCAGTGTTTCCATATTTTGCAGGTTAGTTCTTAAGATGTACATAGTTCTCAATACACAAATAACATTGTTGCTGGCATGTGTACTGGAGATGCTCACTTTCTGTATTTCGCTACATATCCACCAGAAATTGTTGCAGTAATTGGCATACCATAACGTGGTATGCACAAATTCCATTGCAGTCACCTTCTTTCACTTGGTCTCACTGGACAGTGGGTCAACGTGTGCGAGGCAAAATTGGTAGCCATCATCTCTGTAGGGGGAAATGAGGGGATACTGTAGACTATCACATAATCGGTGAAAATCTGTTTCCATGTGACTTATGTGCTGCGTTGGTGTAGAACGATGTCCCAGTCGTTAGTGCCGTCTTTTGATATGAACACTGCAATCTTGGCTGACTGAGGTGGATTGAAACGGTTTTTGTGCTGCCCTGGCGATCGTCTATTGTATCATTTAAGTAATTTGTACTCATCCTTCGGCTTATGTTCTAAGGGAATTTTGATTGTGAAATTGGTCTTTTGTGTGTGTGCAGCATTTTTGAAATGTAATCACGATCTCGCAATGTATTCCAGTGTTGCATTTGTATCATGTATGTCTCGAGGACATCACTACTTAGGAAATTCAGTTGTAGGTATTAAGCTGCACTGCAACATGGGCTGTACCCAGTGATATAACTGTCCCTGGAACTAGAATGTGATGCCCACTCCGATGTGCGTACATGGTGCTGTTCAACTGAACGACGTCATATTGAATGCTGCATTCTACTCTCTAAGACAAAACAAACGACACACCATGAAGGAATTATCCGACTGGGACTTAAATCTGTATATGCGATGTACATGTACAGACAAAAAATTATTACAGTTGGCAAAGAGACACTACGATACTATGCTACTGACCAACATGCATTCTCCATTAAACTTAAAGGATTGCCAAGGAACGTAGAATATGAGCACAGAATGTGAGTTTCGCAGGAACTTAATATCTTTAACTTATGGACTTATGCAAGGCTTTACACGGACATTTCCTTAAAAGTGTATTCAAACAGTTCCGAAATGTACATCTGGCAACAGGAAGTCTCGATCCTGCCAACTATTACGTTGCACCTTGGTTATCATGGGATGCAATGCTCCAAATCACACACATCGAACTCAAGTATCTAATCGGTGACGACGTGTTGGTGTTCTTTGAGCCAAGAATTATACTGTTTTTCAGAAAGACCATTGATTCAAATTATATCCTATAATTGGATGTTAACAATTAATACAGGTTCGCCAGACAACAATTTCTACCAACTGCAGGTTTTAGACGGCTGAATTGTACTGAAATCCATGGCATGGATTTTTCAACTGTGGCAGATGAGTCTGGTGTAGGACATATCTTGGAGGCAGACTAAGCATATACTAACAGCTCCCACGATAAAGCAAAGAGATTTGCCACTGTGCCCTGAACATCAATTGGCACTACATGGTTTCATCTCCAAGCCGATGGTAATGCGAGTACAAAAAAGACACGTACTATGCATTATAAAACCTTCAGCATGTCTCACTTTGGACTTGGAACCGATTAAGACTCACTCAGCTTATCTATTCCATCACAGCCCTTTGTTGAAGGATTATGTAGGATTAACCACCTGTGGTCTAGGGGTAGCGTCTTTTACTAGTAATCAAAAGGTCATGGGTTCTAACTTCTCCATTGCTTATTTTGAATACAAATCATCAGCAATGGCGGCCGAGGCTATGCCATAAAATGCCACCTTCGTTCTGCAAACGACCTTGTGAAAGAGGGAGGAGAAGCGGACACAAGTTTAGGGCACTCGCCTGGACTTGGTGTGGGAAACTGCTCACAGAAAGCGGAAGACACAGCAATAATCAACGGCGCGAGGATGATGAAGGTAATGGAAACCTCTGCATTAAAGGGCATGTGAACTGTACTCGAAAAACTGTCATGATGATGATCTCTCCCTTGTGAAAACTTTTTAGTCTAATCACCCATTCGGAGCTTCGGGAGGGAACAGCCAAGAAGGAGGTTAACATGAGAAAAAGAGCGAATAACCACGAATCGGGACGTGGAATGTCAGAAGTCTGAACGTTACAGTAAAACTAGAAAATCTGAAAAGGGAAATGCAAAGGCTCAGTTTAGACACATTGGGGATCAGTGAAGTTGAAAGGAAAGAAGACAATGATTTCTGATTCGACAAGTATAGTGTAATATCAACATCAGCAGTAAATGATTTGGCGGGAGTAGAATTCGTTACGGATAGGAAGGTACGGCTCAAAGTTAGTCACTGTGAACAGTTCAGTGATAGATTGTTCTCATCAGAATTGACAGAAAACCAATACCGACAACAATTGTTCATGTACAGATGCCGACGTTGCAAGCACAAGATGAAAAGGTAGAGAAAGTATAGGAGGATATTGAACGGGTGAAGGAACAGGCAGTGGGAGATCAAAATAATGGGGGATTGGAATGCTGTTGCAGAGGAATGAGTACAAGAATGGTTACAGGAGACTATGAGCTCTGTACGAGACATGAGAGACGAGAAGACTAATTGAGTTCTACTATAAACATCAGCTAATAAAAGTGAATACTGTTTTAATAATCACTAGAGGTGGAGGTATACTTGGGAAAGGCCAGGAGATATGAGAAGATTTCAGTTAAATTACATCACGATGAGAGATAGAATTCGAAATCAGGTACTGAATTGTAAGACATTCACAGGAGCAGATACAGACATAGATCGCATTTTAATACTACAGAACAGTGGGCTGAAGTTTAAGAGACTACTCAGGCAGAATCAATGTGCAAGGAAGTGATATACCGAAGTACTAAGGAATGCAGACAAACGCTTGAAGTTTTCTGAGGCAAAGAAATTGCAATAATGAATAGCTCAGTAGGCAGTTCAATTGAAGAGAAATGGACATCTTTAGAGAGGGCAATCACAGATGGTGGAAAGAAAAACATAGATACAAAGAAGGTAATTGCTAACAAGCAGTGGGTAACAGAAGAAATTCTTCAGTTGCTCGATTAAAGAAGGAAATACAAAAATGTTCAGGGAAATCCAGGAAAACAGAAATACAAGTCAAACAGGAATGAAATAAACAGAAAGTACATGAAAGCTAAGGCGGAACGGCTGCATAAAAATGTGAAGAAATCTAAAAAGAAATGATGGTCAGAAGGACTGGCTCAGCATATAGAAAAGTCAAAACAACCTTCACCGAAATTAAAGCAAAGGCGGTAATATTAAGAATATTATGAGAATTTCACTGTCAAATGCTGAGCAGAGAGAGGATTTGTGGAAAGATTGCATTGAGGGCCTCCATGAAAGGGGAAACTTGTCTGGTGATGTCGTAGGAAAAGAAACAGGAGGCGATATAGAAAAGACAGGGGATCAAGTGTTAGAATGAGAATTTAAAAGACCTTTATAAGACGTAAGATCGAATAAGGCAGAAGGGACAGATAACATTCCACCACAATTTCTAAAATTATTGGGAGAAGTGGCGACAAAACGAGTGTTCACGTTGCTATGTAGAATATGAGTCTGACTTTCAGAAAAACATGATCCACACAATTTCCAAGATTGCAAGAGCCGACAAGTGCGAGAATTATCGCACAAACAGTTAATGGCTCATGCATCCACGTTGATGACAAGAATAATATACAGAAGAACGGAAAATATAACTGAGGATCCGTAACATGACCACCAGTTTCGCTTTGGGAAAGGCAAAGGCACCAGAGAGGAGGTTCTGGCGTTGCGATTGAGGATGGAAGTAATACTAAGGAAAACTCAGAATACGTTCATAGTAGTTGTCGAAGCGGAAAAAGCATTAGACGGTTTCAAATGGTTGCAAGATGTGCGAAATTCTGAAAGAAATATGGGTAATTTATAGGGAAAGGTTGGTAATATATGACACCTACAAGAACCAAGAGGGAACAATAAGAGTGAAAGACTAAGAACGAAGTGCTCTGATTAAAAGGGGAGTAAGACAGGGACGTAGTCTTTGGTTTCCTCCGTCCAATCTACACATCGAAGAATCAGTGACGGAAATGAATGAAAGGTTCAAGAGTGGAATTAAAAGTCAGGGTGAAAAGATATCAATGATAAGATACGCTGATGACATTGCTGCCCTGTGAAGAAATCGAGACGTACTACAGGATCTGCTGCATGAAATGAACAGTCTAATGAGTACAGAATATGAATTGAGAGTAAATCTAAGAAAGATGTAAGTAATGAGGAGTAGGAAAAATGAGAACAGAGAGCAACTTAACCTAAGCATTGATGGTCATGAAGTAGATGAAATTAAGGAATTCTTCTACCGAGGCAGTAAAATAACCAATGTCGGACGGAGGAAGGAGGACATCAAAAGCAGACTAGCACTGGGGAAAAGGGTATTCTTGGCCAAGAGAAGTCCACTACTGTTAAACATAGGCCTTAATTTGAGGAAGAGAGTCCTAAGAACGTACGATCGGAGTACAGCATTGTACGGTAGTCAAACATGGACCGTGGGAATTTCGGAAAAGACGACATCGAAAAATGTGTGATGTGATCGATTGGAGTACAGCATTGCATGGTAGTGAAACATGGATTGTGGGAATTTCGGAAAAGACGACATTGAAGAATTTGTGATGTGGTGCTACGGAAGGGAGTAGAAAATTAGGTGTTCTGATGAGGTAAGGAATGAGGAGAATCTCCGGATAATCGTCATGGGAAAGGAATAGAAGAAGAGACAGGATGGTAGGGAATCTGTTAAGATATTACGGATTAACTTCCTTGTTAATAGAGGGTGGTGTAGAGGTTAAAAACTGAAGAGGAAAACAGACAGTAATACACTCCTGGAAACTGAAATAAGAACACCGTGAATTCATTGTCCCAGGAAGGGGAAACTTTATTGACACACTCCTGGGGTCAGATACATCACATGGTCACACTGACAGAACCACAGGCACATAGACACAGGCAACAGAGCATGCACAATGTCGGCACTAGTACAGTGTATATCCACCTTTCGCAGCAATGCAGGCTGCTATTCTCCCATGGAGACGATCGTAGAGATGCTGGATGTAGTCCTGTGGAACGGCTTGCCATGCCATTTCCACCTGGCGCCTCAGTTGGACCAGCGTTCGTGCTGGACGTGCAGACCGCGTGAGACGACGCTTCATCCAGTCCCAAACATGCTCAATGGGGGACAGATCCGGAGATCTTGCTGGCCAGGGTAGTTGACTTACACCTTCTAGAGCACGTTGGGTGGCACGGGATACATGCGGACGTGCATTGTCCTGTTGGAACAGCAAGTTCCCTTGCCGGTCTAGGAATGGTAGAACGATGGGTTCGATGACGGTTTGGATGTACCGTGCACTATTCAGTGTCCCCTCGACGATCACCAGTGGTGTACGGCCAGTGTAGGAGATCGCTCCCCACACCATGATGCCGGGTGTTGGCCCTGTGTGCCTCGGTCGTATGCAGTCCTGATTGTGGCGCTCACCTGCACGGCGCCAAACACGCATACGACCATCATTGGCACCAAGGCAGAAGCGACTCTCATCGCTGAAGACGACACGTCTCCATTCGTCCCTCCATTCACGCCTGTCGCGACACCACTGGAAGCGGGCTGCACGATGTTGGGGCGTGAGCGGAAGACGGCCTAACGGTGTGCGGGACCGTAGCCCAGCTTCATGGAGACGGTTGCGAATGGTCCTCGCCGATACCCCAGGAGCAACAGTGTCCCTAATTTGCTGGGAAGTGGCGGTGCGGTCCCCTACGGCACTGCGTAGGATCCTACGGTCTTGGCGTGCATCCGTGCGTCGCTGCGGTCCGGTTCCAGGTCGACGGGCACGTGCACCTTCCGCCGACCACTGGCGACAACATCGGTGTACTGTGGAGACCTCACGCCCCACGTGTTGAGCAATTCGGCGGTACGTCCACCCGGCCTCCCGCATGCCCACTATACGCCCTCGCTCAAAGTCCGTCAACTGCACAACGGTTCACGTCCACGCTGTCGCGGCATGCTACCAGTGTTAAAGACTGCGATGGAGCTCCGTATGCCACGGCAAACTTGCTGACACTGACGGCGGCGGTGCACAAATGCTGCACAGCTAGCGCCATTCGACGGCCAACACCGCGGTTCCTGGTGTGTCCGCTGTGCCGTGCGTGTGATCATTGCTTGTACAGCCCTCTCGCAGTGTCCGGAGCAAGTATGGTGGGTCTGACACACCGGTGTCAATGTGTTCTTTTTCCCATTTCCAGGAGTGTACATCCAGCAAATAATTGAGGACGTAGGTTGCAAGTGCTTCTCTGAGATGAAAAGGTTAGCACAAGGCAGAAATTCGTGATGGGCCGCATCAAACCAGTCAGAAGACTGATGACTCAAAAAAAAAAAAAAAAAAAAACCTAATATTTAGCATCACATTTGTGTTCCCGGCCATCGATCAGCTCATGCCATAGCAAGTCAGGCACTGGAATCTCACCAGAGGTGGTGTATGGTACTGAGTGGGCAGCACCACTCAGAGCTTTCCTGGGGGATGGGGGGTATGACAAAGCAGTTGGGAGAGTTGGGAGTCAGCAGTAAGGAGCAGCAATAGCAACATCGACTTGAGGCAGTTCCGTAACCAGTGCTGACAAGTCGTGAGGTGGTGTCGTGGCGTTGTACGCACCTGATTTGCATCAGCAAAGCTAGCCCAAAGAGCCCACTTGGGACGGTGTTGCAAATATGAAGCTGAATCTTCCACATCATCTGGATGCCAATGCTGGGACCATGGTGTGAAAGCAGCTGACAATTACGTGGTGCTTCACCGAGGGCCACCCGCTGTTGCTGTGGCCGAGCGAGGTTATCTGGAATAGGTGGCCTGGTCCAGGGTGTGCAGTGGTCGAGACAGTGGACAGTACTGACTGGAAGCGTTGACATCAGCTTGAGATAGTGCGGCGAACAGTTCGTGGGGTGACACTGAGGTCTCGAATGCCCACTGGCCGCACTTGTTTTACTTCGGTGTAACTGGTCCATGGACTGGGGATGGGATACAGTTCGGTGACAGGAAGGGGCAGAGCGGGCTGGTAGCTCATTGGAGGACACCAAGTAAATAGGTCCTTGGGAAACAGTTCTATGGAGCCAAGAGCAGTGTGACAGTAGCATAAGTGGACGACGGTGGTTAGTGGGGGCCAAGCATGCTGAACGAAGACTTTAAATTGTGGTAGTAGACAGTGTGTTGTTTCCAGCATCCAGAAAAGGAAGGCAGTTTGTAGACAGGAAGGCAAGGCAGTGACGACATCCAGTTATGGCAATACAGTGCTGGACATGAAGTGATAAGTAATTTTATGTATGCCATAGCTGCAGGTAGTGGGCATTGGTTGTTGCCAGAGTTTAGATCAACCAAAATACAGTGTGATGGTGTGCACTGAGGTTGGTAAAGTCGGTCTAATATTGTTTGTTGTTGTGAAGAACCAAGACGAGGTGGTGAGGAATTTCATTGTGCAATAACTAAACTTTTTACAGCATGGTTGGTGCTTTCTGAATGAACCGATACTGTTCTGAATTTTAAAACACGTCGAGGCCGTTGCGAGCTCAATCTCTATTAGTGATAAGTCATTGCACTTTTGCTTGTTATGCACAACCTTTTTAGATTCTATACTAGGCTGTATATCTTGGTAGATTTGTTCTCCTGTTTGTTGTCTGTCTGAGATATAGTGGAGATTGAAATTTCCACTCTGCAACGGAGTGTGCGCTGATATGAAACTTCCTGGCAGATTAAAACTGTGTGCCGGACCGAGACTCGAACTTCACAGAAGCTCTCCTGCGAACCTTGCAGAACTTTCCCACGAAAGGCAAAGGTCCCGAGCTCGAGTCTCGGTCCGGCACACAGTTTTAATCTGCCAGGAAGTTTCATATCACTGCACACTCCGCTGAAGAGTGAAAATTTCGTTCTGGAAACATCCACCAGTCTGTGGCAGAGCCGTGTCTCCACAGTATCCTTTCTTCCACGAGTGGTAGTTCTGCAAGGTTCGCAGGAGAGCTTCTGTGAAGTTTGGAAGGTAGGAGACGAGGTACTGGTGGAATTAAGGCTGTGAGGATGGATTGTGAGTCGTGCTTGAGTAGCTCAGTTGGTAGAGCACTTGTCTGCTAAAGGCAAAGGTCCCGAGTCTCGGTCCAGCATATAGTTTTAATCTCCCAGGAAGTTTCATTTAGTGGAGATGTTGGTAGTAGTGGACTGTAGACCATCCTAGAGTCATTCCGCTTGTTGCTGTTTTATGTTGGCGCTCGCTTGTAAAGTTATTTGCGAGCAGAAGCAATATTGTTTCATCTAAACAATGTACGCCTGTAACTTAGGATACGTTTTTACTGCATGTTATCGTTCCCCACTTTACGTAGGATATTCTTTTATTGCTGTGGGGCAAATAATTAATTTGGTACGTTATTTTTTATCTGGCGTTAATTATTGTAAGAGGCTGAGTACAATGGTTTGCTTTATTCGTGTGTGCTCTGCAAGTATAATTTTTTTTTAGTAAAATAAAGATGGTGAAAAGCTCAAGTTTGTACAAAACCCAACCAAAATCCACTTCCACCCAAATCATGCAAGCAAAATAATGTTGGTATGTGTGTACTGGGCTTATCATACGTCCACCTACACTGTTTTCGTGATGAGTTTTCGAAAACTCATGTTGAAGATCGGAAGTTGCATTCTTTGGATCGACACGGTTTTATTTACTGTGTGAAGAGCTGCAACCCACCTGAGGTAATTTGGTGGCGCTCCGAATGCATTCGACACTTCCGGGTGTAAAACTGATAACCGGTGTGGTAGAGATCCATTCAACAATAAGGTTGTTGGGTTGGTGAAAGACAAGCAAATGGGTTGCAGTTGTGAAGCTTTAGCTTCAGTCCTAAATGTATGCACAACACATAGCACCGGGTTTCACTTCATGACGGGCTAAGAGCGTGTGACGTGACACCGCACAGGCTCTTACAATTGATGATAACCTGGCTTACTGTGAATAGGTGTAGATGATGCTCCACACGTGGTGGACATTTTTAATACTATATTTTAAAATTATGAAAGACTTTGAAAGTAAAATAATCTACTTTTACAAGCTGTGATATCATTTTGTAGAAATCTCACCTCAGCCATGCTTGGAGGAAGTTCCATTTGAAACCCACTTGGGCCATTCTAGATTACCTACCACTGTATCTGCACCGGATGTTAAGCATCTTGGCTACTCCTAATGCCATACCAGAGCATGTCCAGGACAGTAGCAATTCTTTCCTCTTCTGAACTGGAAATACCTGAGTCCCATTTCAACACAGAAACGTCCTGGCTTGCATTGTTTCTAAAGGAATTGCTACAGAAGTATTTTTAAGCCGGCCGGGGTGCAAGAACGTGGCATAAAATTCAAAATCTTACCAATGAGAGAACGAATATAACTATGTGCTCTCCGCTACTTCAGAACAGATAAGCAACAATACAATAAAAGAAATGAGCTTCAACCAAGGACAGCCGTATGTCAAGTTCTTCAGAAGACAAAACTGTAGAGTAAAGAAACTAAACTGGGTATGATGCAAATCTAGTAAAGACACACACACACACACACACACACACACACCTCTACACATATGCACACAGGCTAGCATGTGTACAAACACACACGCACAGACACGTGCTATTTTCAGGGAATTAGTGATGACTACGTTACAGTAGGCAGCAAATATATGCAACACTAAGCTGTGCAACATCATTGACAACTTGCTCATATTGTCCTACATCGTTCCATATACAGGGTGCTCTGAGACAAAATGTACGCTAACACTTCCCATCGCCACTAGGTGTCTTTTGAGACTGGTTATGCCCCTAAGAGGCGGCAATGTGTACGCACCCTGTGTCGTTCGTATGCAGCGTGTGTTGCCTATCATCCAGGCATCTGCTCCACTTGAAAGGAGACAGGCACACAAAACTGAAGTTCCTCAGTAGTTTGTGAAACATCTTTCTCCACGTAGAGACACTCATTCTTACGGTTTTCTTGTCGAAAATCAAGTTCCTCGGGTAGGTAGCATGCTGCACATCTGGTTATTAGAAATTGTTAGTCGGTGAACTCTCGTCGTCTCAGGACCATCGAATACTAGAGGATGCCAAGCGTCACTGGAAGCATCTGAGAACATTTGGCCGCGAACGAAAGTTTTTCCCCATGATTCGACCTATCACCCATAGAAATTCGTTGCAAAGCCTTTTAAGCATCCTGTACCTGTATTTTATTTCAAGGTCTTCGCATACAATATGAATAAAAAATTGTATGCGTGGCTCACAAGTCAATTTCTTTTGTTAAATCCCTAATTTGTCTGCATTGCCAGCATACGACAGTGTTTACATTCCACATTTCCTGGCTATGCCGTGAGATTTCTGTGTGCCTTCTCATAAGTAACTCATGTGCACCCCTACAAGGCCACCCATTACAGACGCTTATACGACATACGACACCACATTCACACCTCACGAAGGGAAGATGTGACGTATAAGAGGAAAGAAAGGCTTTCCTACTAGGGTGCGGTTGGTATGAGAAGCATTGTTCCGCAACGTCTAACGACGACAACCTGTAGCCATGCACCATTTATGACCAAGTCATCGGCTACTCGAAGGAACGAAAGCTGTAGAGCTACGCTTGGGAGGACCGCTGGCTACTTGATGGTGAAAGTTTCGGCTCTGGAAAGGCTACGACACCAGCGGAATCTTCCCACAACTTGCCCTTGTAGGTCCTAACAAGATCATGAGAAGCCGCTTCAGGAACCGCCACCTGTCTCGCAGTAGATTCCTACTAGGCGCGAAGAGTTGCACAACGAAGCACACAGAAGACATGGTCGAATTTCAGTATAACTTCGTAAACGTACACAACATCCGTGAATGTGTAAATTATTAAGAGTTGCAATTCTCTGTGGCAAGTACAACAGCCACTAGGAGCATTAATGTTACCAGGCCTGGTAGGGTATATAAGGAGGTTGAAGACTTTCAAGAAGTTGAGTGACCACTGTGAAGGGCCAGGAGGTGCCGCTTACTCATGGGAGACAGTGTTATCAACATCTGACAGTCTTGAAAAGGGATTTTATTTTGAACCTCTATTTGTTAGCTGGTTGAATTATCCTATATTCCGATTTACTGGACAGTCGCATGGGACAGTAGGCCACTGTTGGATTCCTTGGTAACGTGAGGGCAGCATACTAGTTAAATTTTGCTTAAAAATCATCAAGGATCCCAAGTCTTCTGGCATAAGCAGAAGATGGTATAACTTGAGGAGGGTTCCTTATGAACAGCAATATCAGGCAGAAAGTGAGCCTTGTCAAGAAGGGCGGAGGAAGGACAGAAGTTCAAGGCACTCTCTGCAAACAGGCGAAAGAATTAGCATACGATCATAGTCATGAGGATGGAGAAGGCAGTGGGAACCACTACATTAGAGACACGTGCCGTGTAGCCACAGGACATGATGATCTCTCCATCGGCAAAAGGTTAATCCCGTTATTCGGATCCCCCGGACGGGAATGCCAAGAAGGAGGGAGGGGCTTGTGGAAAAGATGGAATTATCAACTAAGGGATAACATTCTATGAGTCGGAGCATGGAATGTCAGAAATTTGAACATAGGAAGAAAGCTTGAACGCCTAAAAAGAGAAATGCAAAGACTCAAGCTAGATATAAAGAGATCAATGAAGTGAAATGGAGAGAAAAAGTTTTCAGGTACGTCAAAAATAGGAATGCACAGCAGCAGAAGATGGTATAACTTGAGCAGGGTTCCTTATGAACAGCAAGATCAGGCAGAAAGTGAGTTACAAAGAAGAGTTTTGTGATAGGGCTTTACCCATCAGAATCGACGGCAAACCAACACCGACAACAATAGTTCACGTATACATGCCGATGTCACAAGTAAAATTTGAAGAAATAGAGAAATTATATGAGGATATTGAAAGGGTAATTCAGTATGTAAAGGGAGGTGAATCAAATAGTCGTGCGAGATAAGAACGCGATAATAGGGGAGGAATAGAGGAACGGATTACTGGAAAATATCTTCTAGGTAGTTGAAACGAGAGAGGAGAAAGAGTAAGTGAGCTCTGCAATAAATTTCAGATGGCAATAACGAATACCCTGTTTAAGGACCAAAAGAGGAGGAGGTATACTTGTAAAAGACACGTAGATACGGGAAGATTCCGACTAGATTCCAATGTTGTCAGAGATCCAGAAATCAGGTAACCGATTGTTAGAGGTACCCGGGAGCAGATACAGACTCAGGTCACTATTTACTAATAATTAAGAATAGCCTGATGTTTAAGAGAAACGTACGGAAGAATCAGCATGGAAGGAAGTGGGATATTGAGGTACAGAGGAATGACGAGACGTGTTTGAAGTTTGCTAATGATGTCGATGCTACGACAAGGAATTTCACAATAGGCAATTTAGTTGAAGAGGAGTGGAAATCACTAAAAATGGCCATCACAGATGTTGGACAGTCATGCATAGGCAGAAGGGTGGTAACTCCGAAGAAACCTTGGTTAACAGAAGACATATTTCAATTGATCGACGAAAAGAGGAAGCACACAAATGTTCAGGAAAAGACAGGAATACAACAATGTAAATCACTTAAGAATGAAATAAATTGGAAGTGCAAGGAAACCAAGAAGAAATGGTTGCAGGAAAATGTAAAGAAATCGAAAAAGAAATGATCGTCGGAAGGCCAGACTCAGCGTACAAGAAAGTCAAAACAGATAACGGTGAAATTAAAACCAAGAGCGCTGAAAAGAATTCTTTGAAGGCCTCTATGAGCCATTCTATCAGACATCTGTGTCTGATGACGTGATAGAAAAAGAAATGAATGTCGACTTGATAAATATAGGGTATCCAATATTACAGTGAGAATTTAAATGAACAATGGAAGACTAGAGATGAAATAAAGCAGAAGGGACAGATAACATTCCATAAGAATTTATAAACTCACTGAGAGAAATGACAGTCAAACGGCTATTCATACTCGTATGTAGAAACTATGAGATTCGTGACGTACCATCAGACTTTCGGAAAAATATCATACAGACAATTCCGAAGACAGCAAGCACCGATAGGTGCAAAAAATATCAGACAGTCAACTAAAATTTCAGGCATTCAAGATGCTGTCAAGAATAATATACAGAAGAATGGAAAAGAATGTAAGGACCTGTTGGATTGGATCAGTCTGGGTTTAGGAAAGGTAAACGCACCATAGAGGTGTGTCTGACTGCGCCTGATAATAGAAACAAGATTGAAGCAAAAGCGAGATATGTGTATAGTATTTGTCGATCTACAGAATGCGGTTCAGTAATGTGAAATGGTCCAAGACGTTCGAAATCCTAAGAAAGACTGGAGTACTAAGAACGAAGTACTCGGATAAAAAAGGGTGTAAGACAGGGATGCAATGTTTCGACATCGAAGAAGTAACGACGAATATCATAGAATTAGTGGAGTTAAAATTCAGCGTGAAAGAATATCATTGATATAGTGAAAGTGAAGAAGAATTACAGAATGTGTTGAATAGAATGAACAGTCTAATGAGTACAGAATATGAACTGAGAGTAAATCGCAGCCGGCCGCAGTGGCCGAGCGGTTCTAGGCGCTTCAGTCTGGAGCCGCGCGGCAGCTACAGTCCCAGGTTCGAATCCTGCCTCGGGCATGGATGTGTGTGATGGCCTTAGGTTAGTTAGGTTTAAGTAGTTCTAAGTTCTAGGTGACTAATGACCTCATATGTTAAGTCCCATAGTGCTCAGAGCCATTTGACCCATTTAGTAAATCGCAAAAAGTCGAAAGTAATGAAAAGTAGCAGATACGAGAAACATAAAAATTGGAGGTAACGAGATACACGAATTTACGTGTTTCTGCTGGCTAGAAAGCAAAAGAACACATTAAGGCAGATGCAAGGAGGACATAAGAAGCAGACTAGCATAGGCAAAAATGACGGTATTCCCGGCCAAGAGAAAGCTGCTGATCAAACATGGGCCCTAACTTGAGAAAGAAATTTCTGAGAATGTAGGTCTGGAGGACAGCATCTTGGGGTAGTGAATCATGCAGTGTACGAAAACCGGGACAAAAGAGAATCGAAGCATTTGAGACGTGGTGGAGGTTCTCCGTAGAAACGGCGAAGGAAGGAACGTGTGGAAAACACTGACAAGAAGAATGGAGAGGATGATAGGATACCTGTTAAGCATCCCGAAATAGAGGGAACTGTAGTGGGTAAATGTAGGGGAAGACAGAGACAGTAATACATCGAGCAGATAACTGCAGTCACAGGATGCAAGTACTACTCTGAGAAGAAGCGGTTGACACAGGGCAGTAATTCGTAGCGGGCCGTATCAAACCCGTCGGAAGACTGACGTCGTTCTACCGTTCATAATAAGTAAATTATGTTGCGAGTGTATATCTGCTGCTGCGTACACCTTACAATCCATCTGATTTCGAAATCTCTGCATGACAATGATGTAATCCAGCTAGAATCTTCCCATGTCACTGGGCTTTTTCCAACTCCTGTGACTCTTGAGCGAAGTATTCGCTATTATCATGTGACATTTATTTCAGCACTCAGTTAGTCTTTCTCCTCTCTCGTTCCTACTACCAAGCCCATATTCTCCAGTAACGCCTTCTTCTACTCCTTCCCCTGCAACAGCATTGCAGATCCACATGATTATTAGATTTCAACGTCTCTTCACGTACTGAATAACCCGTTCAGTATCCTCATATACGTCCACTATCTCCTCGTCTTCTGCTTGCGACGACTGCATGCATACCTGAACTATCTTCATCTGCGTTGAAATCTGTCCCTGAACCGTTCATAGCTACCCAGTTCTGCACTACTCTTCTATTCATAACGAAAACTACTCCCATTATACCATTTTCTGCTGCTGTTGATATTACGCTGTACTCGCATGACCAGAAATACCTGTCTCCTTTCCATTTCACTTCTTTGACCCCTGCTGCATTTAGACTGATCCTTAGATTACCCTATTCAGTATTTCTAGCTTCCTTACTAAGCTCAGACTTCTGACATTCCACGCATTGACTCGCAGAATATTACCTTTCTGTTTGTTATTCAGTCTTTTTCTCAAGCTCACCTCCCCTTGGTAATCTCCTCACAGAGATGCGCACCTGGTACTAATCCGGAGTCATTTGCCAACGGACTGACACTTTTTTCAGTTACAGGCCACATGTCCTGTGGATTCAGATTACCCCAAACCTCTGTCGGCTTCTCCGTCCTCTTTGTCAAGTCCGTTAATAGAACAAGGGTGGTGGCGTATGGTTGAAATGACTCTGAGCACTATGGGACTTAACATTTGGGGTCATCAGTCCCCTAGACTTAGAACTACTTAAACCTAACTAACCTAAGGACATCACACACATTCATGTCCGAGGCAGGATTCGAACCAGCGACCGTAGCAGGAGCGCGATTCCAGACTGGAGCGCCTAGAACCGCTCGGCCACAGCGGCCGGCCGTGATGTCTGATGCCGGAAGATTCCAGCTGCCATTATGATGATTTTTATTCAAAATTTAAGCAATCAGTATGTTTGAACACAGGACCCAAGATTTATTAATTCCTAGCAAAAACCGCTGCCCCTAGGCCACAGGAACATACGCAGCAAACAGTTGCGGACATTGGCTGTAACCGCTGCTGTAAGATGAACAGATTGGCACCTGGGAGAATGACATGGCGGGTCACATCAAACTAGCGAGAAAAGCAGTGACCAATAATAGTTACATATTTCACATAAGCTAACGCGTAGGGTTTCGAATCGGAGCTCTGCGGCAGGGTCTGGTTCTCTACACAGAGCACGTCAGTGTTCTACATCTACATCTACATGATTACTCTGAAATTCACATTTAAGTGCTTGGCAGAGGGTTCATCGAACCACAATCATACTATCTCCCTACCATTCCACTCCCGAACAGCGCGCGGGAAAAACGAACACCTAAACCTTTCTGTTCGAGCTCTGATTTCTCTTATTTTATTTTGATGATCATTCCTATCTGTGTAGGTTGGGCTCAACAAAATATTTCCGCATTCGGAAGAGAAAGTTGGTGACTGAAATTTCGTAAATAGATCTCGCTGCGAAAAACTTCTTTGTTTAATGACTTCCATCCCAACTCGCGTATCATATCTGCCACACTCTCTCCCCTATTACGTGATAATACAAAACGAGCTGCGCTTTTTTGCACCCTTTCGATGTCCTCCGTCAATCCCACCTGACAAGCATCCCACACCGCGCAGCAATATTCTAACAGAGGACGAACGAGTGTAGTGTAAGCTGTCTCTTTAGTGGACTTGTTGCATCTTCTAAGTGTCCTGCCAATGAAACGCAACCTTTGGCTCGCCTTCCCCACAATATTATCTATGTGGTCTTTCCAGCTGAAGTTGTTCGTAATTTTAACACCCAGGTACTTAGTTGAATTGACAGCCTTGAGAATTGTACTATTTATCGAGTAATCGAATTCCAACGGATTTCTTTTGGAACTCATGTGGATCACCTCACACTTTTCGTTATTTAGTGTCAACTGCTACCTGCCACACCATACAGCAATCTTTTCTAAATTGCTTTGCAACTGATACTGGTCTTCGGATGACCTTACTAGATGGTAAATTACAGCATCATCTGCGAACAACCTAAGAGAAATGCTCAGATTGTCACCCAGGTCATTTATATAGATCAGGAACAACAGAGGTCCCAGGACGCTTCCCTGGGGAACACCTGATATCGCTTCAGTTTTACTCGATGATTTGCCTTCTATTACTACGAACTGCGACCTTCCTGACAGGAAATCACGAATCCAGTCGCACAACTGAGACGATACCCCATAGGCCCGCAGCTTGATTAGAAGTCGCTTGTGAGGAACGGTGTCAAAAACTTTCCGGAAATCTAGAAATACGGTATCGAGATCCCCTGTCAATAGCGGCCATTACTTCGTGCGAATGAAGTGCTAGCTGCGTTGCACAAGAACGATGTTTTCTGAAACCATGCTGATTACGTATCAATAGATCGTTCCCTTAGAGGTGATTCATTATGTTTGAATACAGTATATGCTCCAAAATCCTACTGCATACCGACGTCAATGATATAGGTCTGTAGTTAGATGGATTACTCCTACTACCCTTCTTAAACACTGGTGCGACCTGCGCAATTTTCCAATCTGTAGGTACAGATCTATCGGTGAGCGAGCGGTTGTATATGATTGCTAAGTAGGGAGCTATTGTATCAGCGTAATCTGAAAGGAACCTAATCGGTATACAATCTGGACCTGAAGACTTGCCCGTATCAAGCGATCTGAATTGCTTCCCAACCCCTAAGGTATCTACTTCTAAGAAACTCATGCTAGCAGCTGTTCGTGTTTCAAATTCTGGAATATTCCATTCGTTATTCCTCCGCCGGACGAGCATGTTTCACGCTACGGTTTTGCCACCCACCAAGAGACCATCTCAGCTCAGCGAGATTTCACTCTCAGTATGGGCCCCGCGGCAGGTTACATCAGCTACCTCCACCACACGCAGCTTGCCCCGTACCTCAGCGGGCCTTTAAAGCTTCCGAAAATGTTCATTAGTCAGCCCTGACTTTCCCCGCAGAGGCAATTTCGCTTCCAGGAAGAGTGGACCGGAATGACGCTGCAACCGTGCCGTAATTTGTACGTCAACGACCGAGATGCTAACAACAGTTTCTTTCTTCTATTTCGTACTGAGTTCTAAAAGATAAACAGGTACTAGTAAGAGTTAAATAAATGTCTCACGTAATCTCCATCAACGACAGAATGCCGTTTTGTCCCAAAACAGGTATTCGTATGGGTACGAAGAATCTAAGTAATAATATTTTTATGTGTTGCAGTCAGTATCATTAAAAAAGTGGGAACTAACATTAGAATGGGCCAGAAACATACACACACACTCACATATACAGGGTGAGTCACTAACTATTGCCATCAAGAATAATTCCGAAAGTATGATAGGAATTGGAAAGTTTGTGGGACAAAAGTTGTATGGGATCACGGGGGCCATAATATGACGTTGGTTTTTTGTTGCTAGGTGGGGTCGCTTCAGAGATATGAAGATCAACTTTGTTTTTCTAAATGGGATGTTATAGTTTGGTACTGATTTTGTGATAGCAGCTACCGAGACGAATCCAATGATGTGTAACAGTAGGGTCTTTGAAGGTCTACGAAGGTCACAAAAGTGGCATGAACTTCCATTTACAGAAGGTGTTCGAAGTGATGAGCATTGGTACCAACGTATTCCTCCGGAATTAAACATGTATTTTCGCCAACATACCGAGGGTAAATTAAAGACACCACCAACTGTTATCGTATGAGTCGGGTACGTGTTTGAAATCAAACTCAAGTTTTCTTGGAACCTTTCAGCAACTGTATCATCTGAACTGGGAGGTCTGTAAAAGGATCCAATTATTATTTTATTCCGGTTGCCAACAATGACCTCTGCCCATACTAACTCACAGGAAGTATCTACTTCAATTTCGCGACAAGTTAAACTACTTCTAACAGCAACAAACACGTCACCGCCAACCGTGTTTAGGCTATCTTTTCGGAACACCGTTAGGTTCTTCGCTATCTGTATCGCTGAGGCACGCAAGCCTCCACACCAACAGCAAGGTCCATAGTTCATGGGGAGATAGTGCCTTACAGGATAGATAGTTCATAGTGGATGTCAGTTACAATGGGCAATGATTCTAACACAAACATTTTTAAGAATAGTTAGTAAGAGACGACCAGGGATGAAATCTATAATGAAGCAAATGCTGACATAATATTTAATCAATTCCATGACATATCATTATTTGAAAATAGCTGACCAATGAAACTAATTAGAAAGGACGTTAAACGGCATTGTAAAGAAAATACCTTGTAAAAGGAAATTGTATCTTTTGCCAGGAACAAGTAAAGATCCTAATGTAGTTTCACACTACAAAAACTACTCAAAATTAATAAGAAAACTTGTTAAATATATATGAACATGCACAGTATGTGAGAAATGAGTAATTCTGGCAACAGACTTGATGCTATATGGAATGTAGTGAAGCAAGAGACAGGACAACCGGCCAAAGAACCGGATAACACCATTATTGACTTAAATGGAAGAGATAAGTGGTTAGTCACAGATAGCAAATAAAGTTAATAATTATTTCTCACATGTTAAAGGAAATATTGGGGCAAACAGTTCACGAAAAAAATTAGAAGAATGTGTTGAACAACCAACTTACATAACATTCAGTCACGTCTATGTCTCACTCACTTATCCCTCTAAAATGTAGAAAATTACATAGTCTCTTAAAAATAAAGGCTCGTTTGGATTTGATGGGGTATCCAACAAAGTATAAGGCCCTTTTGCCAATTAACAAGCACTCTCTATTCTTAACTGCGGATATTATTCTGGAGAGGCTGAAATACACCATTGTCAAACCCTTCTACAAGAAAGGTGGTAGGGGAGATTTCAATTACTACCGGCCCGTTTCACTACGGATACCATAATCCACAATTTTTGAGAAGGTCATGTATTTTAGAATAGTATCCCTCCTGAGAGACAGTAGCATCCTCTGAAAATCACAGTTTGGGTTTCAGGAGTGGTTCTCTATTGCGGTCATTCACATGTTCACTCACTAAATTTCACAACTATCAAATAATAAAATTGCGCGAGTTGGTATATTCTGCGATCTCTCTAGTGGATTTGATGGTATGAATCACAGGTTAACTGAACTTTTACGGGAGTGATAGTATAGCCCATCACTGAATAATATCTTACTAAAGTAACGCAGTAGGTTATACGTAATACTGCAACTAAAGTAGGCAGGGGAGATTCTTCTGACTGAGGAGACATCACTTATAACGTTCCAAAATGATATTAGACCTATTATTGTTTCTTATATACACTATGTGATCAAAAGTATCCGGACACCTCCAAAAACATACGTTTTTCATATTAGGTGCATTGTGCTGCCACCTACTGCCAGGTACTCCGTATCAGAGACCTCAGTAGTTTTTAGACGTCGTGAGAGAGCAGAATGGGTCGCTCCGCTGAACTCACGGGCTTCGCCGAACTTGGTCAGGTGATTGGGTGTCACTTTTGTCACACGTCTTACTCGAGATTTCCTCACTCCTAAACATCCCTAGGTCCACTGTTTCTGATGTGATAATGAAGTGGGAACATGAAGGGACACGTACAGCACAAAAGTGTACAGGCCGACCTGGTCTGTTGACTGACAGAGACCTCCTGCATTTGAAGAGGATCGTAATATGTAATAGGCAAACATCTATCCAGATCATCACACAAGAATGCCAAACTGCATCAGGATCCACTGCAAGTACTATGGCAGTTAGGAGAGAGGTGAGAAAACTTGGATTTCATGGTCGAGCGGCTGCTCATAAGCAACACATCACGCCGGTAAATGCCAAACGAAGCCTCGCTTGGTGTAAGGAGCGTAAGCATTGGACGATTGAACAGTGGAAAAACGTTGTGTGGAGTGACGAATCACGGCACACAATGTGGCGATCCGATGGCAGGATGTGGGTATGGCGAATGCCCGGTGAACGTCATTGTCCAGCGTGTGTAGTGCCAACAGTAAAATTCGGAGGCGGTGGTGTTATGGTGTGGTCGTGTTTTTCATGGAGAGGGCTTGAACCCCTTTTTGTTTAGCGTGGCACTATCACAACACAGGCTTACGTTGATGTTTAATGCACTTTATTGCTTCCCATTGTTGAAGAGCAATTCGGGGATGGCGAATGCGTCTTTCAACACGATCGAACACCTGTTGATAATGCACGGCCTGTGGCGGAGTGGTTAAACGACAATAACGTCCCTGTAATGGACTGGCCTGCACAGAGTCCTGACCTGAATCCTATAGAACACCTTTCGGATGTTTTGGAATGCTGCTTCGAGGCAGGCTTCACCGACCGACATCGATACCTCTCCTCAGTGCAGCACTCCGTGAAGAATGGGCTGCCATTCCCCAAGAAACCTTCCAGCATCTGATTGAACGTATGCCTGCGAGAGTGGAAGCTGTGGTCAACGCTAAGGGTGGGCCAACACCATATTGAATGCCAGCATTACCGATTGAGGGTGCCACGAACTTGTAAGGCATTTTCGACCGGGTGCCCGGATCCTTTTGATCACATGCTGTATATATACGACCTTCCGTGTAAAATATGACAAGCAGAATTAATTTTTTTTGTGCCGATTACGCCAGTATTATTATGAATCCAAATTTACATACAGCAACTAAAGAAATACTAAATAACGCTCTTAAATGTGTTATTGATTGGTCTTCTGAGAATGGTCGCACTCTCAATAATTTTGAAAAGACACAACATATCAGTTCTGCGTATATATATATATATATATATATATATATATATATATATATATATATATATATATATATATATATATATATGTACTACTCCCAAGATGAATGTAACACGTGATGAGGATATGATAAGTAGCGTGGAGACGTAGAAATTTTTAGGTATGCTTGTTGATGAGAAATTAAAGTGAAAAAGAAAACGTATTCCGGAACTCCTAAAACAACTTAGTTTTGCAAGATTTGCACTTTGAATCGTCGAAAATCTTGGTGAGAGACAAATCAGTAATTTGACATATTTTTCGGTTTTTCATTCAATAATATTATATTGGATAATGTTTTGAGTGATTCAGCTTTAAGAAACAGTTTAATTACTCAAAAATGTACTCTACAAATAACACGTGCCGCTCATCCACGGTCATTGTGTAGACATCTATTTAAGGAATTAGGCATCTCGACTACTGCCTCACAGTACACTCCGTAATTATTTTTTGTTGTTTGGGTTAGTTGTGTATGTAAACTGGTTTTCTATTCAAACACTTTCGTCTTTGTCTGTGTTGTAATGTTAACCTCGACAACGCAAGTGGTATACTTACGTAAACGTTTTCTGATAAAGAGTGTCGCCTAATCCACCGGAAACTGTGTAGCTGTATTGCAATTAACTTTTACTAAAAATGACTTGGAAACGTAAAACTGTACACTAAACAAGTTAACCCGTGAAATTCTGTATTTTGCAGTCTAGTGAACACAGCTACAGCGCATGCCGTCACAATGCCTGTCTTAAGGTTCCAACACACAAAACTAACAGATTAAAAGTTCTGCATAACATTACAAATCGAACTTTGAAATAATAACTAACCAAAATGCTTCTGTTAGAATGGCCTGTAAATTTTACGTAAGCTAAGTGACTAAATAAATTTCCGAACACTAAATGACTTACTCGCAAACAGGTAACACTGCACTGTAAGAAAAATGTCTGACAAAGAAATGAAATTTGAACTCAACTTTACCTAAACTGAACTTGACAATAATTTTGTAATGCTGTGCATAACTGAATGATTTTACTGCTTCAAATGGCTCTGAGCACTATGGGACTTGACATCTGTGGTCATCAGTCCCCTATAACTTAGAACTACTTAAACCTAACTAACCTAAAGACATCACACACATCCATGTCCGAGGCAGGATTCGAACCTGCGACCGTAGCAGTCGCGCGGTTCCGGACTGAGCGCCTAGAACCGCTAGACCACCGCGGCCAGCTGATTTTACTGCGTCCTGACTGTGACGAAGCCCACGCATACCACGGTAGAACAAGTTTATATGCCAACTAGCTCCGCAGATGACAAAGAGATTGAAGAAATCTATGATATGATAAACTTTTGTGACTTACTTTGCACCAATGGAAGCTTGGTTCCGTTCGAAAGTGACAAATCTTAACATGCAGCGCAGCTGCAACCAGCTAAAGAAAATAAACCTTGCCCAAGTGTAATACAAGAAAATGAGACTGTACTAAGCACATCATGCTTTGTTTTTAATGACGGTGTTCCGCTAAGTGCAATGTGCCGACACACGATTACAAAACAAATTTTCGTGAGAAGACGGTGAAAGTAATCTAACTTGCTGAATGATGTAGAGGAGACTATTATTCGAAAATTGCATTGTGAAACTCTGATTACTTAAGGATACAGGGTACTTTTCCGGCTCACTATTATATAAAAATCAACACCTATTTCTTTCAGGCACTGTTTATAATGTTTTACAGTTTTTTGTTGGTATCAGGTAATGCAGCACACTTTCTAAACAAATCAGAAGTATTTTAAAAATTGTAGTACCTGCTTAGGGTTATTAAAAAAATTTCAAAGAAATTGATGAAATTTTTTCCCAAAAATTTAATCCAATGCCATACACTGAAGGAGACCAAATTCTTACCAGACATGCATGACATGATGTCTGACGTACTAGACCTATTTAATTACACCTATTATGTATGTTACAAGGATAAAAAATATCACAACTTACATTTTAATTTTTATAATTTTTTCTTATTGAAAATGTCATCTTTCTATAATTTAGTTGATTCTGCAATAAAGCTTTGGTCTACTACATAAGTATGGACTATTGCAAGTTAAAGAAAAATTCAGAGCAATACTTTAGGAACTCTAGGAAATATTTGTACCTGAATTCTGAAAAATGCCACTTGCGAGAAAATGCGAATGAAGATATGAACTGTGCCTCAAAACATTTCTGAAGCATAGTCTTCATCCTGCAGCATTTCTTCATCTTCAAGCTTCCTCTTGGCATTTCTTTTATCACTTCTTGCTTCTTTGGTAACATGAAGAGCGAATCTTTCAGCTTCATGCACCCATTGTCTGCCACACGCAAGCAATTGAGCTTCTATATTATAGTCACATTTATGCCTAAATTTCTCAAACCTTCCAACCTTCCTATCACTCCTTCAATGAAACATTTCACTGCATCTAGTACACCAACTTTTAATGTATTTAGTCCAACAAAAACATTCTTGAGTAATCTACCAATATGCAATGGTTGAAACTTTCATTTGAATTCTGAGTGCCCCCATAAAGACATTTAGTAAGCAAAACAGGGTCACTCAGGTTTCTAAAAATTGGTTTTATTTCATTCATAACAGGCTCAGAGAGAGAATTATTATGATCGTATATTTGACCACTTTCTTTTGCTTTTTGGTAACCACACCAACAATCTGCTCCTTTAGGGCAAAGTCAGTGAACAGGGTGGTCATCTGTGGACAACTTATGAAAGTAGGTGGCCCATACAGCTTTTCTCATTGCTGTAACATCATTCAGAGGTGCAGTTAATCTAATGGACAGTCTATAATAACTCCGAAGAAGGTGTATTTCAGTTTCTGTCAATTTGCCTCGTCCAGACAGAGATTTTCATTTCTCTTCGTAGCTTCTTCAGTCTAGTACCCATCCTCTTTTGCACATGTCCACAATACTCCAGTTTTTTTACCAAGATATCACCATAAACATTGAACTCATTAATTTTATTGAAAGCTTTAGAGTCCCCATCGCCTAGGTACATCGTATATCTAACGTTATAAACGGGAACCGATCTCTGAAATATTTTTAGAGCTCCATCACACTCCAAACCTTCTCTGCAACCATCATAATTCTTAGAACACTGAAGTTCAATATGTCCTTCAGTGTTACCATGGCAGGTGTGGCAGTACTTGGATAAGCACTCAACATCAATAACTTTCCATTCTCCATTCTCCAGTCAAGAAACGATGTCCTCGACGTTTCCATTTCCCATCAAGTGCAACAGCAATGTCCCTAGTTCCACTAATATTTACAGTTTCTTCTACTGCACGTTACATAGATGCTTTAGACACAACCAACAAGGCACCTAAAAGTATTTTTATGTACTTGCTGAACCTACTGAGAGGAGGAGGAAGGTCCATCGAACCACAAAACGTTTAAGCAGCCTTTTTTTTCCTTTTCCTATTGCACGCACTGCATACACTAACTTCAAATTCACATCATATGAATTATGCACAATGTTCGAAGTCATTTGTGAGGTAGATTTATTGCAGGATCCACACAGAACAACTAATTTTGATGCTAAACCCTTAAAGCTACTTTGTTGTTCAGTTATTTCCAGGCAGACTGCACCATCACATTGTTTACATTTCGCCTATTCCTTTATCAAAGAAGATAAGACGCCCACATCAACAACAACAAATCCACTATAAACATCATCATTGTTAACACAAAAATTTGAATCACCAGGAGGCCTGCCATGTGGGAGTTTCTTCCCTGAAGAACTGATACATAGGCTACTTTCAACAGTGTGGCTTGCTTTGTTTGTAAACTGCTTACCACAGAATTTCCTTTTATTGAATTTCTTGATGGGTGGCATAGTTCGTATTTAGTGCACACTAAAGGATATGTACTTCCACAAATATATGTAGCATTTGGGCAACAAACATCCAGTAACACGTGAACAAACTGCTTCAGCGAAAAAAAAGTAAATACTAGCAAAGTTAATCATTTACAGACACTAAAAACCTGCACTGTTTCGAACATATACAATGTATCATACGTATAGTCGCTGGAAACAGAAAATTCACAGTTCTTTTCGAAATTATACTGGTTTCTGTAACAGAAATAAAGGGGGAGTGGAGGGATACATGACTCAAACTTTAAAATTTGGTATATATAGGTCATTTTTAATTTGAAACCCTATAATGTATATATCAACGTAATAAATAAAGACTGTAGAATTTAATGAAGTCATAAAAAATTTCGATTTTTCCCACCATTTATAAGTACCCTGTACCCTTAACAATTACAACAGCCTTCCCAAAATTCATTTCTTGTAACAAGAATACAATTTTGCCATGTAAGTAGTTGTAGAAATGGTAGAAGGGCGAATCTATGACACTGAGTGCAGAGTTTGTGGGCAAATAATTTTACTTTATCTCGTCTCCACAATCAAACGAACTGACCCGAACCAATAAAGAAAAATTGTGGTAAAAGTTTTCCCCTTTCATACACAATAAATTAGGCGTGATAAATTAATATAGCGAAGACATGAACTGAATATTTTCACACTTCTTAAATCAGTCTTTACAGAATCATATTTACAAAGAGTAACATCCTCTGCGTTTGCATCTCTGTGTTCTGCTAGCAGTGTGCCCAACAACCATCTCTCTCACTAACTTCACCCTGAAAGGTACACTGGCACGGACAATGCTACTGACAACCTAAGATCACACTGCTTCTATTCAGATCATCTGTGGTTTAGCATATCGACTATTGAAGACTTCCGATTGGCAAATATCCAGTGCAGAAATATGAAGTATAACACGTCGAACAAAAAGAGCGCTCACATCATTTTCATTGAATATCAAATTAAGCTAGAAACCTGATTTTAGTCTGTTGTAAATAACTAAGAAAGAACAATGATGTCCATTATTACAATACCAGACTAAAATTGGAATTCATTATTCAAAAATCAGGTTGTCTTTAACACAAAAAGTGGTGCACAGTATTGCCACCAAAACTTTTGGTCATTGACAGACCTCAAATTTAAATTTGAAAACAAAATGAGAAAGTTTCTCCTTGTCTCCTTCTATTCCTTAGAAGAGTTTCTAACCCCGTAATGTGTAAAAGTCGTGGATAGGAATTAAAAACTCACACCCATACTAAAAAAGTAAAAATCAATGTTTGTTTTAAGAGATACAGCAACCACCCATTTCTTTACGTATATTTATTTACGCCAATACACATTTCGTGCTTCAACCCGTCAACGTAAAACATATTTGAATCTTCAGTAAGTACATCGTTAAAATATCGACAGCAAAATGGTTGCTGCAGCTCCCCTGTACAAAATAATTTTGTTTAGCACCTACACTTCGTGAGTTGTATTCTTACGATATATTGAGGTTAGTGTACTTACTTTCTACTCTTCTTGTTGTTATCCCCATTTTCGCGTTTATAAATGTAGAACGAACACTTTCCAACTTTTACCCTGCACAAAAATAGCTAATTACATCTGAAAATTATATCTATTGTCAAAGTTATGTTTTGCTCACAGTTTCTGAAAGTACTAATTCTAGTTTAACCTTATGTATGACTAAAATGAACTGAAATTGCTTACTATGAAGGTGCTGAGTACTTGGAATTTTTATTAAATACATGTTTTAGTGACTGTGTAAGTAGACTAGATGGATTATTACAAAAATAATATAGTACATTTTATGCAAAAGAATTACGTGTTTCACTCACAGCTGGACTTACATTTACAAACAATAGAAACAGAACAATAGATTTACATGCTGTAGATGTACTATACCCCTTGGATAGGCTGAAATCGGATTTTATTTTTTCATGGCTGTATCTAGTGTGTAGTTGTATGTGCAAATTATGTAAATTCCTTGGAAAAATTTTGTTGCATAACTCTGTTTGCTCATTAAGGATGTAATCTGGGGATGCATATTTAAGAGAATTAATTTTAATTTCTTCAAGAGAGTTCATTCTTTTTTTCTTTTTGGCCACAAGGGTATTTATAAGTTGTGAGTTAAAGACAATCTACGTTCTAAGTTATTGACGAAAATATTAGTAAATACACTGGCAAGGCAGTTGCCCATAGTTATGCCATCTTTCTGCTCGTGTATTTTATTATTAAAAGAGATGTAGTTAGAACTCATATATTTCTGGTGAAGTCAAGTTCTAGGCGTGTAATGAGGTATTTGCAATTATTTCTGTTCTTTCATTAACAGATATATTGATGCAGAGGTGCGTGATGTCAAATGATGCGAACTTAGCTGCCTGAGAAATATGATAGTTTTAAATGTAGGAATGTTATTTTAGAAAAAATGTCATATAAAGTAGGAAATCTTTTCCGAGAAAAAATCTGATTCAATTTTTACACAAATAACGATGAATATATCAGGTGACAACATGGTGGGTTTATTATTTATTTGACCTCCGACAGATAGTACCCATTTAGCAAGCTAAACGTTAAATAAGAAACATGTAGTTAAACCCATAAATTTATGACGTAACAGTGATACGGGCATAACAATATTAACGATTAACATTGTTGTAATGGCACAAAAATCCTGATAACCGGGTAGTTTAGACTCTTGACTCCCCAAACCAACCAACCAACAAAAACCTTAAAGATACACGTATACAAGGAACAAAGGTGTTGAACATGTTGTATATCAATCTTAAGTGGCACCACAAGTTAATGCTTCAAACGAAAAAATAGCAGCGCTAGAACTACAACTGTTCAGAGCCTACATTGAAATACCTCACCACAACAAGTTTTGGATCATCGCGGTTCCGAGAGTCCCGGAACCTGTACGGAAAATTGGAATAGAGATCAACATAAACATCCTTTCCGCCCTTTTTACTGTTCATGAAAACCACACGTTGCATGTTGTACCACCATACAGCGAGACCTTCAGAGGTTGTGGTCCAGATTGCTGTACACACCGATACCTCTGATAGCCAGTAGCACGTCCTCTTGCATTGATCCCTGCCTGTATTCGTCGTAGCATACTATCTACAAGTTCATCAAGGCACTGTTGGTCCAGATTGTACCACTCTTCAACGGAGATTCGGCGTAGATCCCTCAGAGAGGTTGGCGGGTCACGTCTCCCATAAACATCCCTTTTTAATCTATCCCAGCCTTATTCGATAGGGTTCATGTCTGGAGAACATGCTGGCCACTCTGGTCGAGCGATGTCGTTATCCTGAAGGAAGTCATTCACAAGATGTGCACGATGGGGGTGCGAATTGTCGTCCATGAAGACGAATGCCTCGCCAATATGCTGCTGATATATTTGCACTATCGGTCGGAGGATAGTATTCGCATATCGTAAGGCCGTTACCGCGCCTTCCTTGACCACCAGCAGCGTACATAGGCCCCACATAATGCCACCCCAAAACAGCAGGAACCTCCACCTTCCTGTACTAGATGGACAGTGTATCAAAAGCGTTCACCCTGACCGGGTCCCCTACAAACATGTCTCCGACGATTGTCTGGGTGAAGGCATATGCGGCACTCATCGGTGAAGAGATCGTGATGCAAATCTTCAGCGGTTCATTCGGCATGTTGTTGGGCCCATCTGTACCGTGCTGCATGGTGTCGTGGTTGCAAGATGGGCCTCGGGAGTCGGACGTCGGGAGTGAAGTTGCGCATCGTGCAACCTATTGCACACAGTTTGAGTCGTAACACGATGTCCTGTGGCTTCACGAAATGCTTTATTCAATATGGTGGCGTTGCTGTCATGGTTCCTCCGAGCCATAATCCGTAGGCAGTGGTCATCCACTGCGGTAGTAGACCTTGGGCGAGATGAGCGAGGCATGTCGTCGACAATTACTGTCTCTCTGTTTATTTATTTATTTATTTATTGTTCCATGGTCATGGAACGAGTCAATACATGAAACTATAACACGATTGTAGAAACAGATAAAATGAAATACAAGAAACGTATTCAAGCGACAATTCGTGAATTTAAATAAAGAAAATCAACAATGTAACACTGGAGTTTGCTTAATTTTTCAGCTGTTCCAGGAGCTCCTCGACAGAATAGAAGGAATGAGCCATGAGAAAACTCCTCAGTTTAGACTTAAAAGCGTTTGGGCTACTGCTAAGATTTTTGAGCTCTTGAGGTAGCTTATTGAAAATGGAAGCAGCAGAATAGTGCACTCCTTTCTGCACAAGAGTCAAGGAATTGCATTCCACATGCAGATTTGATTTCTGCATAGTATTAACTGAGTGAAAGCTGCTAACTCTTGGGAATAAGCTAATATTGCTAACAACAAACGACATTAAAGAAAATACATACTGTGAAGGCAATGTCAGAATTCCCAGACTATTGAAAAGGGGTAGACAAGAGGTTCTCGAACTTACACCACATACAGCTCGAACAGCCCGTTTTTGAGCCAAAAATACCCTTTTTGAATCAGAAGAATTACCCCAAAAAATAATACCATATGACATAAGCGTATAAAAATATGCGAAGTAGACTACTTTTCGTGTTGAACTGTCACTTATTTCAGATACTGTTCTAATCGTAAATAAAGCAGCATTTAGTTTCTGAACAAGATCCTGAACATGGGCCTTCCACAACAGCTTACTATCTATCCGAACGCCTAGGAACTTGAACTGTTCCGTCTCGCTTATAATATGCCCATTCTGACTGATCAAAATATCAGTTCTTGTTGAATCGTGAGTTAGAAACTGTAAAAACTGAGTCTTACTGTGATTTAGCATCAAATTATTTTCCATAAGCCATGAACTTATTTCATGAACTACATTATTTGATAATGTTTCAATATTACACACAAGATCCTTCACTACCAAGCTGGTGTCATCAGCAAACAGAAATATTTTTGAATCACCTGTAATACTAGAAGGCATATCATTTATATAAATAAGAAACAGCAGTGGCCCCAGCACCGACCCTTGGGGAACACCCCACTTAATAGTGCCCCATTGCGACCGAACATCACTACCACTCTCAATATTGCGGAGAATTACCTTCTGCTTTCTGTTCTTAAAGTAAGAGACGAACCAATTGTAAGCTACTCCCCTTACTCCATAATGGTGCAACTTCTGCAGTAATATTTTGTGGTCAACACAGTCAAAAGCCTTCGTTAAATCAAAGAAAACACCTAGCGTTCGCAACCTTTTGTTTAATATGTCCAAAACCTTACAGAGAGAAGAGAATATAGCATTTTCAGTTGTTAAACCATTTCTAAAACCAAACTGTACATTTGACAGCAAATTATGTGAATTTAAATGCTCCAGTAACCTTGTATATACAACCTTCTCGATAACTTACGCAAACACCGATGGCATAGAAATAGGTCTATAATTGTCAACATTATCCCTGTCTACCTTTTTATAAAGTGGCTTCACTACTGAGTACTTTAATCGGTCAGGAAACCGACCACTCCTAAAGGAAAAGTTACAGATATGGCTAAGTACTGGACTAACATACATAGAATAATACTTCAGTATTCTGCTATATACCCCGTCATATCAATGAGAGTTCTTGGTCTTTAGTGATTTAATTATTAAGTCAATCTCCCTCTTGTCAGTATCATGGAGGAGCATTTCAGGTAACAGTCTTGGAACACTTTTTTCTATGGGCGCTATATGATTCCCTGTTGGGACTAGGTTTCTATTTAGTTCACCTGTTGTATTCAGAACGTGATTATTAAATACTGTACACATATGTGACTTATCAGTAACACGGAAATTCCCACAAGCACTGATTCTATGTCCTCGACCTGTCTCTGCAGACCAGCCACTTCCTTTACGACTGACCATATGGTTTTAATTTTATCCTGAAACTTGGCTATTTTATCTGCATACCACATACTTTTTGCCTTCCTAATAACTTTTTTAAGCACCTTACAATACTGTTTGTAATGGGCTGCTGCATTTAGATTTTGACTGTTTCTAACGTTTTGATATAATTGCCACTTTGTTCTACAGGATATTCTTATCCCTCTAGTCAGCCACCCAGGCTGCCTGTTTGTGCTAGTACCCTGTTCTGAACGTTCTAACGGAAAGCAACTTTCAAAGAGCACGAGAAAAGTCTTGAGGAAATCATTTTATTTATCGTCTACTGTATCAGCACTATAAACACCTTGCCACTCTTGTTCCTTGATAAGGTTTACAAAGGTCTCTACAGCAACTGGTTCAGCTTTCCTAAAAAGTTGATAACTATATTTAACATGTGTTGCAGCACAAAAATCTTTTAGAGTTAAAACTTGTGCATCATGATCTGATAGGCCGTTCACTTTTTTGCTAACAGAATGCCCTTCTAGAAATCAGGAATGAACAAAAATGTTGTCTATGGTTCTACTGTTCCCTTGCACTCTCGTTGGAAAGAATACGGTTTACATAAGATTATATGAATTAAGGAGGTCTACCAGCATCCTTTTCCTTGCACAATCACTTATACAATTAATATTGAAGTCACCACATAAAACTAACTTTTTGTATTTCCTATAAAGTGAACCAAGAACCTCCTCTAGCTTTAGCAAAAATGTTGTGAAATCGGAGTCTGGGGATCTATAAATAATAACAGTTACAAGTTTAACTCCACTAAATTTAACCACACCTGCACAACATTCAAATACCTTTTCAGTGCAATACTTTGAAACATCAATTGACTCAAATGGGACACCGTTTTTCACATACATGGCTACTCCCCCACACCGCAAAGAGCTCCTAGAAAAGCTGCCAGCCAACCTGTATCCTGGTAAAGGAAGCCTCTGAATTATCTCCTTATTTAAGAAGTGTTCAGATATACCAATAATTTCAGAGTCAACATCTATAAGCAGTTCACTAACTTTATCTCTAATACCTTGTGTATTTTGAAGAAGTATACTAATTCCCTCATTACTCGGATACCTAAGCTTTGTCGAAAGTGGTTTCTTTGTTAGAGAGACTTCCCTAAAGCAGGAATACCTATCAGCTGACTTCAGTCTAAAAAAGGTGCAGCTCTAACACCCACTAGTACAGGAATTTTCCCATGAGTGATCCCACCACCCCCACCTATGCTGTCACCTATAAGCTTTCCCAACCTCCCGATTCCATACCTGTTGATGTGCAGGCCATGTCTAGTGAAACCCGTCCTGCTGATAGACTCCACCGACACCACTACACCACTCAAATGTGACTCATGCCTTCTGTCATCAGCGCACCCCCAAGTCTCATGTTATTATGCTTGACGGTTAAATTAAGATGAGGCCGATCGTGACGCTGAAACAGTTCCACGAAATGCACATTCGTGTTGCCAGTCTGAATGGCTATCTTTTCCAGGTCACCACCTATGTCATACTCCCCATCCCTATCAATACTATTACCAGCCCCACCCACAATCACTACCTGATCCTCTTTAGTAAAATCCCTACATAACCCCCCTATGTTAACAGTCACTTGAGCCAATCCTGAATTAGGCTTTACAATGCTGTTGACCTGGCGCTCACTCCCCAACACTTCCTCCATGTCTGCTGGAGAACATCGCTTTGGTTCACTCCTAGATGCCTGGAAACTTCCCTTGTTGTGAGCCCTTCCTGGCACAAAGTGTCAATGTGGACGCGATCGAACCTCGGTATTGACCGTCTAGGCATGGTTGAACTATAGACTACACGAGCCGTGTACCACCTTCCTGGTGGAATGACTGGAACTGATCGGCTGTCGGCCTCTCTCCGTCTAATAAGCGCTGCTCATGAATGGTTATTTACATCTTTGGGCGGGTTTAGTGACATCTCTGAACAGCCAAAGGGACTTTGTCAGTGATATCTTCAGGAGTTCTGGGAACCGGGTCGATGCAAAACTTTTTTTTGATGTGTGTATAACATTCATATTATCACAACGGTTAATATAGTTTCCAGTGCTTGGTTATTAGTACAAAGATATCATCGCAACTTGTAAAAATCTGAAAAGCTGTTGGGTATATGCAGCTTTATTTTTAAGAACGTAGAATAGTGGCACTCATCGGAAACTTTATTTTCTGACCGTGTAATTGTTGCAAAAGACATGTCTATACCTCTCCCATTTTGCACATGCAACGGGGATGTGACTGATGTCACCTTCTGTACTGTTACTACACTCACCGTGCAGAGTTGGAGTAATTTCAGTGCGGCGGAGGAGCATCGGAAAACTTCTACTGTTGAATCTCATACGGAAGATGGTAGTCATCAGCCATCAGTGTAAGCGAACATCGCGAAACCAGGGTCTATGTGGGATAACAGGCTGGATGCGGGCATGGTGTCTTCCCCTGAATGACTGAGAAACCCTCCAGTCCTCTTGGCATTGTTGAAAGGCTTTCTGTGTGGTCAGACGGTACCATTCAGTGAGAGAAATTCTGAGGTCGATGAAAGTTCCGGAGATTGTGGCTTCTTTAGCAAGAATATAGACTTCTTCGTTGTGAATTATCCCGCAGTGAGATTTAACCCACAGGAATTCTATCGTCTGCCTTTCGATATCACACAGGATGCATTGCCAAATGATTGCCATGATAAGATTTCTGGTTTTAGGGTTCCACTTCTTATTCTTTTGAGACTGTAAAACAGTCGTAGAATCGGACAAAATGAAAACCTTACAGGCATGGAGGGGGCTGACATATCTTACGGTGTCTAGTACGACCACAGTTTCCGCAGAATAATCGCAGTTTTCTTCGGCAGTTGAAACAGTTTTGAGAAAGGTATTTGTGGACAGAGAAAGGCACATTTCATGTTTTGTACCTCTCTTAAGTTGGAGCCATCATAATGTATGCACAAAAAGTCGGCCATTTCTGGCATACTCACTCCTTAGCCGTTCTACTCACTGCTGAGTGTCGTGACCCCATTTCTGGCATACAAGGCACATTATATCACGATAGATGAGTAGATCTTCTGTTTGTGGCATGCCGTTTAAATGTACACACATTTGATAGGAGAGAATTGAATAATTGTACATATAGACAGGGAGCGACATGCGCTGTGGATATCTGTTGTACTGCTAACCTCTAGGCCAGGGAGAAAGGTGTTATTCCAGTAAATGAAACCGACGGCCTCCGGTATGGAATGCAAAGGATAATTTAAAAAGCACATCCTATTGAGTAGAATTTTGTCTGTTCCGTAATTGCCTTCTGATATGTGAGGACATTTCATGAGCTTCAATTAAGAGGGCTTTCATAGGGGTAGAGCCCATACCGCCGAAGTACTGTCAACTACACGTAAACTGAAATTTGTATAATTTTCTCAGGGTGTCCTTTAGCATAGTATGGAACACCATACTAACGTAGTCAAGTCTTGATCCAATGAAGGCTTTGTACAAAGTCAATAAATAGTATGAGAGCTCCATCCGACTCAGGAGACTGATGCTTTTTCACATGGTTAGTGTGAGGGACCCACGACAATCGAGAATCAAAGACGACGGCCAGACCCGAGCCTGCAGTGACACTGGGTAACATTCAGAATCTACGACTACTCTGTTGGTACCGCGTGGAGAGGAGCGCTTGGAAAATAGGTCGAAGTGTGACGTATTAGCCGAAGCATCCACGCTGTGTGCTCGGAATCAGTTTTCCACGCGGGACATGGCAGAGGAAAATGCGACTTCACATTCAGAAAAAGAAGTGGAGTGAGCATACAAAGAAACGCTGGCTAGCGTACTGAAGTACACGTGGGAAGAGCTGTTTTCAGGTTCGTGGTGTACACAGCGCATAAGCTAGCGTCGAAAATTTAAGCAACAAACCGCTACTTCCCCTTCCTGTACCTAATCCACGATATAATCACACTAACTGTTAATCAGATGTCCGTAAGGTCGTGTTCTGCACGGAAGATGGCATCCCGGTCAACGGATAACCACCAACTATGACGTCAGGGCACCTGTGAAATGAGGCAGTGTTTGCCGGGTAGCCCCACATTCACAATCGCTGTGTACACAGTAGCAGACGGTGCAATGTGGAACAGGGAAGATGCTTACCAGGCCCTCTGTGGTGAAGGGCCTTAGTAAGCAAGGAAGCAGGATAGTGGCAAACTGATTTGCCCCGATGGCTTAATGTGAATCGTTCTGTTGTTACTGGGATGTGGCGACTGTTTATAGAGGCTGGAACTGTATGTTAGAGACCAAGGCAAGACGACCACGTGTGACTTCAGAAGACAGGACCGTTATTTGGCTGTAAGGACACGACATTTCCGCCATAATACTGCATGGCAACTGGCATGTGAGCTCGCAGCACCCACTGGACGTGTTGTATGGAGGCAAACGGCGTGCAGAAGGCTTCAGCAGAGTGGCCTTTATTGTCGGAGACATGCTGTATGTGTACCTCTGACGCATCTCCACATAAGGACGTCTAGAGTGGAGTCATCATCATGCCACCTGGACTGTCGAACAGTGGGCCAATGACGTTTTCACATATGAGTCCTGGTTTAGTCTGGAGAGTGATTCTCAATGGATTCGCATCTGGAAAAAACTTGGAACGCGATTTCGGGACCCAACCATTATGGAAAGAGACCGAGTTCGGGGAGGATCCCTGATGGTGTGGGCAGGAATTACGTTTACCACACAAATCCCTCTTCATGAAATTGTACAGGTAAATCGGCAAGATTTAACTGATGTCAGGTATCGTGACGAGATCTTGGGACCTTGTTGCGAGGTGCTGTGGGTCCAGACGTCGTATTTATGGACGATAATGCTCGATTTCATAGACCACAGATGGTTGATGTTTTCTTGGAAACGGAAGATATTGCACGTATGGCGAGGCCTGCTCCCTCTCCCGATTTGTGGAAGGCCATTTGAGACAATGGGGAACCCATCAGTTTACCGTGGAACTTGATGAAAATCTTCCTTTCCGAAATCATGCGTACCAGTCTGCAAACCATTTTTTCCAGGATACCTAGAGCTCTCTGTTTGTGGGGCAAAATATTAATGTTTACGTTGGCTTATGGTCCTTTCATATCGAGGAACGTATCTGTGGTCCTTTCGTTGTCCGAAAAGTCTGTCAAGATATCTGTTAACAAAAGAGTAATATTGTCAACTGCGCCTTTTCCTCCTTCTAAATTCAAACTGAGACGTTGATGAAAGGTTGTATGATTCTAGCCACGCCTTCAATCGTTGTTTAACTATTCGTAATAGCGTTTTCCCAGTGCAGGCGGAAAGAGCATGGATCGATACGAAGTTGACTGAGAACTATCTTTGCCTCTATTTAATACTGGGAGAATTATGTGTGTTTTCAGTCTTCGACGAGGTCTTCAGACCCTGAAGCTGATTGTATGTACGCAAGAGGAGTAGTAGTCCATTGCAGTATCATAGCGAATATTATCTATGCCTGGAGAGCTCTGTGTGGCTGAGTGAAATGCCCTCTTTATTTCTGCAGATGTTAAAGGAGAAACCAGGCAGTCATCGCCGTGGTGGCTGCCTGGTAGCCCTGTGGGTAGTCGAGGACGTACCGAAGGAGAATAGATTCAATCAGCGAATTCCATCATCGGAGTGTAGTCAAATGACTTGTACCTGAATTTATTGATTTTGTGCCATAATTCTGCGACACTACATTTTTTAGTTAACGACAAGGAAAAGATTATCCAGCTTAGTTTTTTGCCCACTTTAGGATTCTCTTAACCTGTGTGTTTATTTTCTTATATTTCAGGAAATTATCGGGTGTTTGTTAAATACGATAATCACTTAATGCAAGACGGCGTTGTGCCACTGGGTGAGAGCAGATAGGGTTCCACAAAGCGGGAGAGAAATTTATGACAACAATACACTCCTTCTTCCGAGGAAAGGAAACACGTACTGGGTCGTTAGCGGCATCAAGTAACATCTTTTAGGCTGTCTGGGGGGGGGGGGGGGTAATGAGCAGCTGATGTGCTGGACTGAGTCCTCTGTAATCTACGAGTAAAGAGGCCAGGATGTTTGTCCAGTGTTCCACGGGCAGGAATGGAAAAGCATGCGAGTGCAGTTTACCATAACTTGTGATCCTTCACTCAATCCGGAAGTGATCGGGCCCAAGCGAATCCGTTTTGACGCACCATTTGTCGAAAAAACTGAAGTCACGAGAACAAAATGTAATATCAACGGAAGATCTGTTTCAGTGTGGTGCTGATATTGTTGGGGATTCATCATATAGAATAATAAGCTATTATCGTCAAGCCGGCCGTGGTGGCCGAGCGGTTCTAGGCGCTCAGTCCGGAGCCGCGCGACTGCTACGGTCGCAGGTTCGAATCCTGCCTCGGGCATGGATGTGGGTGATGTCTTTAGATTAGTTAGGTTTAAGTAGTTCCGAGTTCTAGGGGACTGATAACCACAGATGTTAAGTCCCATAGTGCTCAGAGCCATTTTATTATCGTCTACTGCCTGCAACAAATCTGCACCACTCGCATTCGCAGCGATACATCCCCAAACTTATTGGTGATCGTTAAAATCACCACAGACTATATGTGGAGATGTCGATTTAAGTTGTTCCTAGTACTACTTTGGACTCTGTAACAGGGAGGCTTGTACACTGAAACAGTTCAAAGATCAGAAGTAGTAACCACTATTCCCTGGAAGTCTGACGAAAGAACGTTTGTGGGGGCTCACTGGAAAGGAATCGTAGAGCTTATTAAATAGCGACACCACCTTTACGTCTTATCCATCCTGTCGTAATACTGCGCTATTTTTGCGCAAGACGCAAGTGGGAAAATAAGTTTGGAAGGTAGGAGACCAAGTACTGGTGGAAGTAAAGCCGTGAGGACGTGTTGTCAGTCGTGCTCGGGTAGCTCAGTTGGTAGAGCACTTTCCCGGGAAAGATAAAGGTCCCGCGATCGAGTGTCGGTCCGGCACGCGGTTTTAATCTGCCAGGAAGTTTCAAATGGGAAAGTGTCTGTGCCACATGTATAAAAGCGAAAATGGGAACAACAACAAGCAGCGTAGAGGTACTTCTAACCAGCAATGTATGGTTCACGAAATATAGTATCTGAAGAAACCTGTTATTTTGCACTAGGGCAGCTACAGCATTCGCCGCGCGGGATTAGCCGAGCGGTCTAAGGCGCTGCAGTCATGGACTGTGCGGATGGTCCCGGCGGGGGTTCGAGTCCTCCCTCGGGCATTGGTGTGTGTGTTTGTCCTTAGGATAATTTAGGTTAAGTAGTATGTAAGCTTAGGGACTGATGACCTTAGCAGTTAAGTCCCATAAGATTTCACACACATTTGAACATTTTTGAGGCTACAGCATTCAGCTTGCTATTGACATTTCAGCGACGCAATTACAGAAGGTTCAAATATGTATGAAGATGAGTAAGAGCCCGAAATGAGTCTGACATAAATAAAAATACATAATAAACTGATGGTTACTGTATTTTTTAAAATAAAGTAAATGATAGCCACGAAGGTCAACAACCAATAAAATGGAGAAACAAAATTGCAGATAATCAGCATGTAGCTACATTTACAAGGTGTGCAACTTTGCTTCCGCCATTTTTTCCCCATCATTTGAGGCTTTAACGAAACAAATTGGTTACACATGTATCATTCAAAGTATTTTCCATCGCTGGCCACTACTTTCTCCCATCTTTCGGACAGTGTACGAATCCCGCGTCGAAAAGATTGTTCATCTTTTGAAGCGATCCACGAATCTATCCAATTTGTGACTTCTTCATGAGATCGGAAGTGTTGGTCAGCTAGGCCATGCGCCGTTGATCTAAACAGGTGATAGTCAGAGGGAGCAATGTCTGGAGAATACCACGGATGGGATAGGACTTCCCATTTTAACGTTTCCAAGTACATTTTGACCTCTTTTGCAACGTGGTGTCGAGCGTTGTCGTGCTGCAAAATCACTTTATCGTGCCTCTCGCTGTATTGTGGCCGTTTGTCTGCTCAAACGCATTAACTGCGTTCGATAAAGAGCACCTGTGATTGTTTCACTTGGTATTAACACTTCGTAGTACACGACGCCGAGCTTGTCCCGCCAATTGCAGACCATGATCCTGGAAGCGTGAATATCCGGTTTGGCCGTCGACGTGGAAGCATGACCGGGATATCCCCATGATACTTTGGCGTTTAGGGTTATCATAATGAACCCATTTTTCTTCCCCGGTCACAATGCGATGCAGAAATCCTTTCCGTATTTGCCTCTGAAGAAACTATTCACATACGCACAAACGCCGTTCAACGTCTCTTGGTTTCACTCACACGGAACCCAAGTTCCTTCTTTCAGAATCATGCCCATAGCCTTGAGACGTTTTGAAATGGCTTGCTGTGTCACTGCCACTAATCGTGCCAATTCTTCTGGAGTTTGACGCTAGCCTTCACTCAGCATTGTCTCCAATTCTGCGTCTTCGAAAACATTCTCTCTTCCACCAGTATGCCAGTCTACGACGTTAAAATCACCGTTCTTGAAGCTTTGAAACCACTCACGACACGTTGTTTCACTAACAGCGTCCTTACCATACGTACCTGAGAGCATTCGATGAGACTCAGCGGCCGGCCGAAGTGGCCGTGCGGTTAAAGGCGCTGCAGTCTGGAACCGCAAGACCGCTACGGTCGCAGGTTCGAATCCTGCCTCGGGCATGGATGTTTGTGATGTCCTTAGGTTAGTTAGGTTTAACTAGTTCTAAGTTCTAGGGGACTAATGACCTCAGCAGTTGAGTCCCATTGTGCTCAGAGCCATTTGAACCATTTTTGAGACTCAGCCGCTGTTTTCCTCATACCGAAACAAAACAGTAACACCTCCAGTAAATGACGAGAATTAGGCTCGTAAACTGACATTTTCAATCAAGAGCAGTTTGATGCCGACACAAACCGACTAATGTTTGAATCCGGTTACGTTGACCGAGGTCCAAGCTAACTGTCTGACGTCTGCGATCTGTTTCTTTCGACCGCTACTTACCGTTGTCGCCACCCACCGGCAAACGGCGGAAACAAAGTTGTACACCTTGTATATATGAACGTAATGTGTCATGTGAGTGTCAAACGACTCGTTCCACATCATTACGATTAATCGTGTGAATGGTCCATGGAATATGCACTAACTAAGAACTAGATTAGTGGCACAACGTATGAGCGAGGTTAAGCCACTTAGCACGCTTCTTTTACGCATGGCTGTAACTTCTTTCTAAAAGTTTATGGCGCTCTATCTTCTCCGTTGGGAAGGTAAAACAGCCATTACGAGTGAAAGTAAGGCCACTTAGAGATCCTGTCACTGTAACAGCGTTACGTCGAAGCCAGTATTAAGTCAGTTGCTTGAAGAGTCGTAATTGTGATCGCAAGACATCGTCCGTACTCCTAGTAACCAATGTTGAAGCCGATCAGATATGATGAGTAGCACGTAATAAACACATTTCACTCTGTCTACCAGTTTGATATTTTTCCGATATTTATTCATTGGTTAAGAAACATTTTTACAAAAACGGGCCAAGCAGGGTATAACAGGAACCTCAGAATTTACGAATAATATGCGGTTACGCAGTAAAAGTAGTCCGGAAACGACTTCTAGATATGAATATAAAGCACTGTATTATCCACAAGGATGTAGCGATGGAGGGATGGAAATCGTAGTATTCTATGCAACGTGATCGGGGACTCGAATAATGGCTTAATAAATGATAACCCTACCAAAATGTTGCTACAGTCTTCCACACTGAAGGCTAGAAACGTATTTTTGTGCATGAGCCCATTTTGCGTGAAAAACTCGTTAACGTTGGCATATCGTCGTAAAATTTTGAGGCCTTTTTTATAATAAGTCACCAGTATCCCTATGTGGGAATGTGGTGGGTACTGACAATATTTTAGTATTAATGTCAAAATAGAAAAAAAGGATCAAAATAAAATCACATCAGAAGATGAAAATTAAAGCCTCCTGGACATAATCATGTAGAGAATGCAGATTAACCTCCATTTCCTGGAGTGGCATTGAGTAAATGAGGAGCTTCTCCATACATTTGGATCCTTCTTGTAATATGTGTGGGAGCGGCTGTTGTTGAACCCCGAGTACTTCGGCGCGTGGGAATTTCGGGGTTTGTTGTTCTAGACTCGAAACTTACAGTGATATATTTAATTGCAGTAGTTACTATATATAAGTCGGAGCTTTCATTAGAGATAGAATTCGTAACAGGGTTGATTATTGCGACATTGGTGAGGTTTTCGTGGTCACTTATTGGCCAGTTTCCTGACGGCCTCAGTCTCGGGTTCTTCGGGCGACGTTTGTTTGGTGATTTTTCTGACTTTTCGGCAGCGCAAGTTGATGGCATTCTCAAAGTTTCACACTCCACTGTCCGCCACCAGCAAGAGTTTATTATAGTTAACTTGGTTAATGAGGACTTGGTTAATATTGCAACCTAGAGTGGTTACACCGTAGGTCATTCCACCTATATATCATAAACCTCTAACATGAGTTCCGTACATCCATACAAGTGCTGGATTCCAACATACGAACTGCTGAAAAATAACAATTTGAGGTTTAATGTAGTTCGTCCCCTCAGTTAACAGAAAACGAGCATTTTTCCATTGTTATAATTTAATAGCTTCTGTTACAAATGTGGATGAGATTACAATATCTACCTACGAGACGACCCTAAATACACTCCTGGAAATGGAAAAAAGAACACATTGACACCGGTGTGTCAGACCCACCATACTTGCTCCGGACACTGCGAGAGGGCTGTACAAGCAATGATCACACGCACGGCACAGCGGACACACCAGGAACCGCGGTGTTGGCCGTCGAATGGCGCTAGCTGCGCAGCATTTGTGCACCGCCGCCGTCAGTGTCAGCCAGTTTGCCGTGGCATACGGAGCTCCATCGCAGTCTTTAACACTGGTAGCATGCGCGACAGCGTGGACGTGAACCGTATGTGCAGTTGACGGACTTTGAGCGAGGGCGTATAGTGGGCATGCGGGAGGCCGGGTGGACGTACCGCCGAATTGCTCAACACGTGGGGCGTGAGGTCTCCACAGTACATCGATGTTGTCGCCAGTGGTCGGCGGAAGGTGCACGTGCCCGTCGACCTGGGACCGGACCGCAGCGACGCACGGATGCACGCCAAGACCGTAGGATCCTACGCAGTGCCGTAGGGGACCGCACCGCCACTTCCCAGCAAATTAGGGACACTGTTGCTCCTGGGGTATCGGCGAGGACCATTCGCAACCGTCTCCATGAAGCTGGGCTACGGTCCCGCACACCGTTAGGCCGTCTTCCGCTCACGCCCCAACATCGTGCAGCCCGCCTCCAGTGGTGTCGCGACAGGCGTGAATGGAGGGACGAATGGAGACGTGTCGTCTTCAGCGATGAGAGTCGCTTCTGCCTTGGTGCCAATGATGGTCGTATGCGTGTTTGGCGCCGTGCAGGTGAGCGCCACAATCAGGACTGCATACGACCGAGGCACACAGGGCCAACACCCGGCATCATGGTGTGGGGAGCGATCTCCTACACTGGCCGTACACCACTGGTGATCGTCGAGGGGACACTGAATAGTGCACGGTACATCCAAACCGTCATCGAACCCATCGTTCTACCATTCCTAGACCGGCAAGGGAACTTGCTGTTCCAACAGGACAATGCACGTCCGCATGTATCCCGTGCCACCCAACGTGCTCTAGAAGGTGTAAGTCAACTACCCTGGCCAGCAAGATCTCCGGATCTGTCCCCCATTGAGCATGTTTGGGACTGGATGAAGCGTCGTCTCACGCGGTCTGCACGTCCAGCACGAACGCTGGTCCAACTGAGGCGCCAGGTGGAAATGGCATGGCAAGCCGTTCCACAGGACTACATCCAGCATCTCTACGATCGTCTCCATGGGAGAATAGCAGCCTGCATTGCTGCGAAAGGTGGATATACACTATACTAGTGCCGACATTGTGCATGCTCTGTTGCCTGTGTCTATGTGCCTGTGGTTCTGTCAGTGTGATCATGTGATGTATCTGACCCCAGGAATGTGTCAATAAAGTTTCCCCTTCCTGGGACAATGAATTCACGGTGTTCTTATTTCAATTTCCAGGAGTGTATAAAGTCACACAATAATTCTAAGAGTCAAAATGGTTCAAATGGCTCTGAGCACTATGGGACTTAACATCTTAGGTTATCAGTCCCCTAGAACTTAGAACTACTTAAACCTAACTAACCTAAGGACATCACACACATCCATGCCCGAGGCAGGATTCGAGCCTTCGACCTTAGCAGTCGCGCGGTTCCGGACTGAGCGCCTAGAACCGCTGGACCACCGCGGCCGGCAATCTAAGAGTCCTCGTGAGGATTTTCTTATTTATAGCATATATACCAAACACGTCGACACTACATGTCGTGAATTTATGCCCCCTCTACATAAAGAACTGCAATTCAAACCACGCAATTAGACAAAGAGATCGGATATAACTTGACATGAATGAACGCTATCGTCGTATGTAAGAGTAAGTTCAGAAGCACCCTAAGAGAAAGTTATAGGTATGTTATTGTTTATAGAGTACATAAACATGGAGCCCGCCCGGTTGGCCGTGGGGTCGAGCGGACGGCTTTCCGGGCGGAAAGGAGCGCCGGTCCCCGGCACGAATCCGCCAGGCGGATTTGTGTCGAGATTCGGTGAGCCGGCCAGTCTGTGGATGGTTTTTAGGCGGTTTTCCATGTGCCTCGGCGAATGCGGGCTGGTTCCCCTTATTCCGCCTCAGCTACACTATGTCGGCGATTGTTGCGCAAACAAGTTCTCCACGTACGCGTGCACCACCATTACTCTACTACGCAAACATAGGGGTTACACCCGTCTGGTGTGAGACGTTCCCTGCGGGGTCCACCCGGAGCCGAACCGCACAATAACCCTGGGTTCGGTGTGGGGCGGCGGAGGGGTGAAGTGGACTGCGGTAGTCGTCGTGGGGTTGCGGACCACTGCGGCTGCGGCGGGGAAGGAGCCTCTCCGTCGTTTCTAGGTCACCGGTTGACGTAACATAACATAACATAAACTTGGACCTGTACATAACATCAGACACCCTATGAGACCAATGGTGTTGTCTAGAGGAAAGTTACAAAAGACTAACGAAATGCAGGGAGACCTGTAGAAGATCAACGCCTGATATTTGCAGTTCACCCTGAATGTTAATCAAAGTAAGGTACTGCGAATGAATAGGTGATGGAATCCAGTACTGTTCGATTACATGATTGTCGATAAAACATTGAAAGTAACAGCAAGCGTAAAGTACCTACATCTACATAAACACTCTGCAAGCCACCGTACGCTGATGGCGATGGGTACCCTGTACCACTACTAGTTATTTCCTTTCCTGTTCCATTCACAAGTAGAGGGCGGGAAAAACTACTATCTATATGCTTCCGCATGAGCCCTAATTTCCATCTTCGTGGTCCTTACGCACAACGTATGTTTGCGGCAGCAGAATCGTTCGGCATTCAGCATCAAATGCCAGTTCTCTAAAGTGTCTCAACAGCATTTCTCCAAAAGAACGTCTCCTTCCCTCCAGAGATTCCCATTTGAGTTCCCGAAGGATCTCCGAAACTTACGTGTTGTTCGAACCTACCGGTAACAAATCTAGCAACACGTCTCTGAATTACTTCGATGTCTCCCTTCAATCCTACCTGGTACGGATCCCAAACACTCGAGCAGTACTCAAGAGTACGTCACACCAGCGTCCTATATGCGGTCTCCTTCACAGGTGAACCACTATTTTCTAAAATTCTCCCAATAAACCTGACTCGACCAATCGCCTTGCCTACAACAGTTCACATATTCTCATTCCATCTCATATCGCTTTGCAACGTTACGCCCAGATATTTAAACGGCTTGACTGTGTCAAATACGACACTAGTAATACTGTATCCGAACATTACAGATTTGGTCGTCCTACTCATCTACGTTAAATTACGTTTCTCTACATTTAGAGCTAGCTGTCATTTATCAGACTAACTAGAAATTTTGTATAAGTAATCCTTTATTCTCCCACAGTCACTCAACGATGGGACCTTCCCGTAAACCGTAGCATTACCAGCAAACATCCGCAGAATGCTGCTCATCCTGTCCGCCAGATCGTTTGTGTATATAGAGCTTAACAGAAGCCCTATCATATTTCTCTGGGGCACTGCTGACGATAGCCTTGTCTCTGACGAACACTAGTCGTCGAGATTCTATTACTTAAAAACTTTTCGGGCCAATCATATATATGGGAACTTACTTTGTATGCTCATACCTTCGCCAGTAACTTGCAGTGGGGCACCGTGTCAAACGCTTTTCAGAAATTTATGAATATAGAATCAGCCTGTTGCTCTTCATCCATGGTGACATCGAGTGAGAGAAGTTCATATGGTTCAAATGGCTATGAGCACTATGGGACTTAACATCTGAGGTTATCAGTCCCTGACTAACCTAAGGACATCACATACATCAATGCCCGAGGCAGGATTCAAACGTGCGACCGTAGCGGTCGATCTGCTCCAGACTGAAGCGCCTACAACCGCTCGGCCACACTGGCCGGCGAGAAAAAGTCAATCCAAATTTGGCACTTGTGTTCCTTACACATCATGCTTCCCATGGTACCTTGATAACCTAGAGTGCACGATGAAGTACGCAGTTTTGTGTGTCTCTGCGGTTGGACTCTAGTCATTGTCAAATTTCTTACACTTTTCCTGATGAAACTTGCATCTAAACCCGTTTATCGGCAACTCATTGAGATAATACGCGGATGTGGGCGTAAGAATTCTCCTGGAAAAATAAGGAGGTTGGAAGAACCTTATGCATAGAGAAGATCTGTTTACTCGTGCGAAATAAAGGAGGCTACAAAATTCTGCTACATTTGTCACCTTTTTTGCTATCTCCTTTGGTTAAGTTTACTTAAGAGACAACTACTTTTACGACTTTCTGCGGGGCCTGTTAGGTCAAGAAGAGGCTTTTCAGTGATACTGCATGATCCATGAAACTACCATACCTTACCAGCGATTAGTAAGTGGGTGACTCGACTACATCTGATACTGACAGAGGGACCAATAAAAATTACTTTAGAAGCTATCGTATGAAGCCGGAAGTTTGATAATAGTGGCATTATTGTAAATGAAGAATAAATTTCTTGTATTTGCATCTATGACCACAAAAAGTTTTTTTCGTTAGACTGCCGGTTTCGGCCAGTGACCATAATTTTCACATCCCTTTTAAAACATGTTCTAAATAAGTGAGACTTGCGTGTGGGAGATAAATAATTCTTCGGAGAGTCTAACAAGCATATAAAGATATCCTAACATGCAAACGAAATCTGATCAAGGAAATGGGTGTATCCTGGAACGAGATTGTGCAGCGTGAAACGATTTTGTGAGTTAACAGCGTGTGAAGGTGCTGGATGTAATATAGTTCTTCATTTTCCGCTAGTGACGAACAAAGCGAGTTCGGTGGTTTGTTCAGGTGCCTTCTATTAGTAGCTCTGATTTTCCTGTACATATGCTGTTAAATTGACTTATTTGAAAGGATCTGCAGAATTATTTCAGTCAGGACTGGGTAATTAAACGATTTCTATATGGATAACAGAAGTGCGCTCTTTTCTGCAGGCTCCATTGCTGTGCCCACGGAGGAAATTAAACCAGTGTAAAAGCAGGTCTTTGAAATGTGGACAAGGCAATCTCTGAAGAAAACCATGTAGAAGCAGTAAGAGCGTTACCTTGTGCGAAGCCGGTTGCTACAAAATGCCTGAACGAGGACGATAGTGTTATATTAGTGAGTTCTGATATGTCGTCGCTGCTTACTATGGTTCCGCTTGTTGAACTGTTGGAACATCTGATCGGATTTTTCCTGTTGATATTGTAGGACTCTTTAGCAAATGCAATAATCACTATCAAAACAGTTGGATGACAATGATACTGAAGATATGAATACTCTGACAAATATTCTGACATTATAGACGTAGAATTTTACAACCACATAACCCTAGAGCAAGATCTAGAAAATGGAGGCAGAAAAATGTCTAGAAGAACACAAGAGCAACTGTAGAAAGGGAGAAACAGACAGAGCAGCTGTTGCGGAGCATGATTTGCAGCCGGAAGACCACCAGATATGACTTAATAAGACTCAGTTACTGGGAAGCACAAACGGATACTATAAAAAAGGCTGTACAGAGACGCCGTAGATATTATGAAACATCCCAAAAATTTCATCGGAAGAAGGGGGTGTGAAACGAATGGTATGTGGATTCCAGTGTTGAAGAAGATTTGTACCAGTCTTCCACAAGAAAATCATCTGGTCATGGAATTACATACCAGAATATTTCAAAACTTGATTTTTCCGACCGTGAATGATTACAATTTGCAAACGCTATGATGAATATCATGACGTATATTGCATCGGAGTTACGGGTTGCTTTATGGGCAGTTATTAGGTCAGAAAGTTTAACTATATTACACACTCTACTATAGTGCGAAAAATTTATCCTGGAAACAACGGGTTAGACTACGACTAAGTCATTTCATGCGTCGGTTTCACGCAACTGCGCTGATCTAGCAAACTGCTTGGAAAGGATTCCGTGGAGTGAGGGACAGCGAGTGAGGTCAAGCTAGCAGAATTAAGTGGGGAATCAAGTCTTACCACGTGCTCGGATAGCTCAAAAGTTGTGAGCGTTGCCTGAGAAAGCAAGTGTTTGGTTTCCAGTACTTCTCCAGTTGGGCACATCATTTTTAATTCTAGTTTTTACATATATCGATTTGAAGAGTCTCAGATGAGTCTCTCTCGTGGGCGTGATAACAATTAGGAATTCGGATCATTCTGAACATGTAACCACTTTCATTGATAAACAAAAGTAGTAGATTGTTTGTACGTATAATACAATGATGTGACAAAAGTCATGAGAAACCTCCTAATATCGTGATGTCGGACCTCCTTTTGCCCGGTGTAGTGTAGCAACCTAACGTGGTGTGGCCTCCAAAAGTCCTCTGCAGAAATATTGAGCCATGCTGCCTCTATAGCCGTCCATAATTGCGAAAGTGTTGCCGGTGCAGGACTTTTTGTACGAACGGACCTCACGATTACGTCCCATGTCGGGCGATCTGCATGGCCAAACCATTCGCTACAATTGTAAAGAATGTTCTTCAAACCAATCGCCAACAATTGAGACCATCTGAGAGGGCTCATTGTCATCCATAAAAATTCAATCGTTATTTGGGAACATGAAGTCCATGCATGGCTGCAAATGGTCTCCAAGTATCCGAACATAACCATTTATAATCAATGATCGGTCCATTTGGACCAGACCGAGCGGTTCTAGGCGCTTCAGTCTGGAACCGCGCGACCACTACGGTTGCAGGTTCGAATCCTGCCTCGGGCCTGGATGTGTGTGATGTCCTTAGGTTAGTTAGGTTTAAGTAGTTCTAAGTTCTAGGGGACTGATGACCTCAGATGTTAGGTCTCATAGTGCTCAGAGCCAGAGCCATTTGGACCAGAGAACCAGTCAACTCCACGAAAACACATCCCACACCACAATGGGGCCACCACCTTTGTGCACAGTGCCTTGTTGACAACTTGGGTCCATGGTTTCATGGGGGCTGTGCCACACTCGAACCCTACAACCAGCTCTTACCACAGACGTAGGGACTCACCTGACCAGGTCACGGTTTCCCAGTCGTCTAGGGTCACGAGCTCAGGGGCGCTCAGGCGATGTCATACTGTTAGCAAAGGCTCTCACGTTGGTCGTCTGCTGCCAGAGATAATTAACGCCACGTGTCGTCGCACTGTCGTAACGGATACGTTTGTCGTACGTCCCATATTCATTTCTGCGGGTATTTCACACAGTGTTGCTTGTCTGTTAGTACTGACAACTCTTCGCAAAGACGGCTGGTCTCGGTCGTTAAGTGACCTCCGTCTGCGACCGTGTTGTCCTTGGTTAGAAGTAATCCATGAGATCTGGCATTCTCGCACAATCTTAACACTGTGGATCTCGGAATATGCAGTTATTTAGGGATTTCCAAAATACAGAGACCATGCATGTAGCTCCAACAACCATTTCGCGTTCAAAGTCTGTTAATTCCCGACGTGGGCCACTGCACTTTTGTACTTTGTGTACGCGATAGTACCGCCATCTGTATCTGTGCATATCGCTACCCCATGACTTTTGCCATCTCAGTGTACATTCGTGACCAACCGAATATATTCGATTTTTCAGTTTTCAGCTATGATCTGAGCACGCAATTATGACGACTGTGGAGTATCGCCAAGTGTTCTGAGTTCTGACATAGTGATTGCACCACTTTTTTACGGAATCGATAATTCCATTAGTCGGTGGTTTGTCCATGAAGTCTCAGCATGCTGGATGTCATATTATGGATTTTATTCCTGGATACGCTGTGTGTATTATACAGTTGGTTTTAAACGTTATGGTTGTGCAGTTCTTTTGTACGAATTTGATGCAAAAGTACTAAACGATGACATACGCTGTAAAACTTAATGCCTGTCAGGTGGGGGTTTATAGTCGCACCGTAGGCTATAGATTCTTCTGCACCGATCAGACTGTAAGGTATAGTACTGAGATGTAAATTAGAATTTGATTTCAGACTTGATCTAATAATACTGTCGTGATGGTAAGGGGGAAACAGAAAATTGCCTTGTGCACTATCAGCATCTGGTAAGGCGATCGGTACTTGAGCTAGCTTCTGAGTTAGACAAGACTCATTATAAGATGGTGGCTGTTTACAGATATACTTTACAGAAACTAAGCAATGTTTTACAAACGATGTGAAGATGAGGGTTATTATCTACACGTTTTTATACGCTACTGGCCATTAAAATTGCTACACCAAGAAGAAATGCAGATGACAAACGGGTATTCATTGGACAAATATATTATACTAGAACTGATATTGATTACATTTTCACGCAATTTCGGTGCATAGATCCTGAGAAATCAGGACCCAGAACAACCACCTCTGGCAGTAATAACGGCCTCGATACGCCTGGGCATTGAGTCAAACAGAGCTTGGATGGCGTGTGCAGGTACAGCTGCCCATGCAGCTTCAACACGATACCACAGTTCGTCAGGAGTACTGACTGGCGTATTGTGACGAACCAGTTGCTCGACCACCATTGACCAGACGTTTTCAGTTGGTGAGAGATCTGGAGAATGTGCTGGCCAGAGCAACAGTCGAACATTTTCTGTATCCAGAAAGCCCCGCACAGGACCTGCAACATGCGGTCGTGCATTATCCTGCTGAAATGTAGGGTTTAGCAGGGATCGAATGAAGGGTAGAGCCACGGGTCGTAACACATCTGAAATGTAACGTCCACTGTTCAAAGTGCCGTGAATGCGAACAAGAGGTGACTGAGACGTGTAACCAATGCCACCCCATACCATCACGCCGGGTGATACGCCAGTATGGCGATGACGAATACATGCTTCCAATGTGCGTTCACCACGATGTCGCCAAACACGGATGCGACCATCATGATGCTGTAAACAGAGCCTGGATTCATCCAAAAAAATGACGTTTTACCATTCGTACACTCAGGTTCGTCGTTGAGTACACCATCGCAGGCGCTCCTGTCTGTGATGCAGTGTCATGGGTAACCGCAGCCATGGTCTCCGAGCTGATAGTCCATGCTGCTGCAAACGTCATCGAACTGTTCGTGCAGATGGTTGTTGTCTTGCAAACGTCCCGATCTGTTGACTCAGGGAATGAGACGTGGCTGCACGATACGTTACAGCCATGCGGATAAGATGCCTGTCATCTCGACCGCTAGTGATACGAGGCGGTTGGGATCCAGCACGGCGTTCCGTAATACCCTCCTGAACCCACCGATTCCGTATTCTGCTAACAGTCATTGGATCTCGACCAACACAAGCAGCAATGTCGCGATACGATAAACCGCAATCGCGATAGGCTACAATCCGACCTTTATCAAAGTCGGAAACGTGATGGTACGCATTTCTCCTCCTTACACGAGACATCACAACAACGTTTCACCAGGCAACGTCGGTCAACTGTTGTTTGTGTATGAGAAATCGGTTGGAAACTTTCCTCATGTCAGCACGTTGTAGGTGTCGCCACCGGAGCGAGCCTTGTGTGAATGCTCTGGAAAGCTAATCATTTGCATATCACAGCATCTTCTTCCTGTCGGTCAATTTCGAGTCTGTAGCACGCCATCTTCGTGGTGTAGCAATTTTAATGGCCAGTAGTGTAGAATGAAGGAGCTTATTTGAAATACTGTACCCCAAAAGCTTTTTGTCCCAACGTTACTACAGCATGTAAAATAGACTTAGGTTATTCACGGCAGAGGTGTGTTGTTTAGCTGCGACGTCGCCTTGCAGCTGGCGACAGCAGAAAGCGTGTGGAGGTAACCCTCGGATGGCCATGTCGGTCGCCCCGCGCTATTATAAAAGGAATCGTGTCCTGACACACTGCTTACATCCTGCCGTGTTCTGCACTGTGCCTCAGCTGTCGTGGAGAACACTTCGTGGACGCCGCACTTCAACTTTTCTCTATGGTGCCAAAAGTCTTCAAGGTTAGTCCTAGTCTTACCTACTCTCTTCTCAGGTCATCCAATTGACATCGCAGGCGACCTCTTCTTACAAGTGTAATCTTAAATAAAACTATGCCACTCTTCAGTTTTGCAGACTGGTTGTAACGGGAGGTTATTACATACCGTGTACGGAAGGAAAACTATGAACGGATACGGGAAGGAACTTAGCCGCAGATACAAAATGCAGTGTTGCGGAAATGCAGCAATAAAAAGTTATCGCATTAGCGACGACTGAGCAGAAGTGCTCATTTTCTTATTAAATCAACTCGTGTTCTTGGCTTAAGCTCAGCAGTCAAAGCTGGGCACCGAGCGAGGTGGCGCAGTGGTTAGACACTGGACTCGCATTCGGGAGGACGACGGTTCAATCCCGCGTCCGGCCATCCTGATTTAGGTTTTCCGTGATTTCCCTAAATCGCTCCAGGCAAATGTCGGGATGGTTCCTTTCAAAGGGCACGGCCGACTTCCTTCCCCGTCCTTCCCTAATCCGATGAGACCGATGACCTCGCTGTTTGGTCTCCTTCCCCAAAACCAACCAACCAACCAACCAACCAAAGCTGGGCAAATTGTAAATTGTTCGTGAAGGCTGGTTACGTCAAAGGAGAATGTGCTGTTTACTCCGCAAAACTTGAATATTAAATTAGATACGCTACTTGTACGGTACCATAATTAATTTCTTGCAGCAACTAGTTCCATTACAGAAATAAGACTCCAACGTGCTATTCCATGCAAAGCACGTTGAGGTGCATTCTTGTTTACAGTGAAACCTAAAGGTCATTTCTTTTCACTACTGTGACGATAAAAAGAATGAACTTTCATTCTAACAAATCGATCAATAACTGAGTGTAACAGAAATAAAAAGAGAACACAAACTAAACTTGAAATGCTCCTGCTCATACGGAACGAGGCGCCGATGAGATAAGAAAGTAGACTGTAATTCCGAAACAATGAAATAAAATATTTACGATTTTCTAAATCGCTTAAACTGAAGTGGGTACCAAACTGGCTGCTTTAAAAAAGAAAGGATCTATTTCCTTCACCATCTTTGAATTATCCAAGGTTATACTCCGTTTCTAATGACACCATCGTCGATGATATAAAAACCTTACCTTCTTTTTGCTTTCGAAAATTACTTTCATTTCAGAAAGTGTTAAAAATTTCAGCCCGTAACAACGCTACTATTTGTTCGCCGTAGAAGATTCCTGACGCTACTTTTTACACCACCTGTTTTCCGCTTTCCGGAGAATATTGCACTCGTTGCCTATTGCAGTTTTATGACGGTAGCTCCAAAATTTTGAACTTCCTAGCTAAAGAGACGTAACACATGAATTCGATTCCGATACCTTCTGCCCTAATCAGGTTTTAAAATCAAGTTATTACTGGTTTTTTAAGTCTCTTCCCTGTGTTACACACCAAGTTTTGATAAGTTTGATAGTATTTTTCAGTCACTAATTCAAGCAGTTAAAATTACGCCATTTAGAAGCTAAGAGAGTCATGAGATTAATGGACAATACACGCATTAGGAGTATTTACAGAAGAATGAAAGAATGGAGGAACCTGTCCGTAGTCGGCATGAGGTGAGCTGTGGTTCGGAGAAATGTAGGAACACGTGAGGTAATACTGATTCTACAACTTATCAAAGAAGACAGACCGAAGAACGGTAAACCTATGTTTCGTATATTTAGTAAAGTCTTTTGAGAGAATTGATTGGGATACGCTCTTTGAAAGTCTGAACATAAAACGAATAAAATACAAGAATCGGAAGGTTATCTACGCCTTATACAGAAAACAGACTGCAAGAGTCGTAGGGCTTCAATAAGAGGCAGTGGTTCAGAAGGATGTGAGATATGGTTGTAGCCTTTTCCACGTGTTATTCAATGTTTATAGTGAGCAAACAATAATGTAAACAGAGCGAAAATGAAAAAGAGAAATACTTCAGGGAGAAGAAATAAAACTTTGAGGGTTGCCGATGATTGTGTAATTCTGTCAAGAATGGCAAAGGACCTGGAAGATCAGTTGAACAGAATGGCTAGTGTCTTGAAAACAGATTGATTATATGATGAACGTCAAGTAAAGTACAAGAACGGTCATGTATTGCAGAATCTTAAGTCAGGTGATGCTGAGAGAATTTGATTGGAAAATCAGATTCTGAAATTAGTAGATGAGTCTTTTTATTTGGACAAAAAAATAACTCGATGGACCAAGAAGAGAGGATGTAAAATGCAGACTAGAGATTGCAAGAAAGACGTTGTGAAAAAAGAGAAACTACTTTTTACTTGAAATATGAATTTAAGTGATAAGAAGTCTTTTGTAAATACACTTGTCTGGAGTGTAGCTTTATATGAAAGTGAAACGTGCGCTATAAACACTTCGGCAAAAAGAGAATAGAAGCATTAGAAATGTGGTGCTACGGAATAATGTTGAAGATCACATGGATGGATCGGATAACTAATGAAATAAATAGGGAGAAAAGAAATTTATGGCACAACTTGAGTAAAAGAAGGGATTTATTGATAGGACTCACCTTGAGGCATGAAGTAGGAGGTCTTGGGGCTGACAAATACCATAGAACAAGGAGTGTCGACATAGTGCTCACGCACAGCCTAATTATTCGTTCGTAACAGCAGTGTTTTCCGTCGATGTGCAGTGCATCTCCTACAAATTGTTCGCGCTGTCTGTCCGATATGAGATACGCCATTATCTGAGATAATCTGTAACCCTCAACCTAATGGATCATAAAACTTCTCTTAACAAAATCAAGAGGAGTTGTTTCATTGCTGTTATCATTTCCAGCACTTTCCGAGAAGGTAATGTGTTTTGTAATTATATCCTTTCTTGATAATAATACACAGAGCACCTAGAAAATATGTCTTATTTGTAGTTTAGATCTGAGCCGCGTACCTGCTTCAGGAGTGAGAATCTAGCTTATTAGAGACGCTAAGTTTAACTTTGAGTTGCAGTAATCTCCAAAAGAATGGATACACCAATCACATGTGACGTATTCGCCCTTCAGTGTGAAACATCTTTCGCAGTGATGGATGACTTGACGAAGATTTGTTGAAGTATGGACTTAGGATGTTTAGGAAACGTTCCACCTGCAGCATCATCTAATCATTCTGGAAATGCCTGCCACACAGTGATTTCTACAACGGTGGAAGGAGGAATAAGTCTCTGGGTGCGTTTTTCAGGAAATTACGGGGGGGGGGGGGGGGGGGGGGGGGAGGGGGCAAAATGTGATATCCTTAAGAAGTAGCACGTATGACTGTGTTCTATGCAGAACGAGCTGTGGGTCTCTTCCACAGACAGCTTCCCGCGACGCTTAGTGCTAACAACCTTCTGTAACGTGGTCAGGAACTTAGATAGTATCCTCTAGTCAAGGGGCGCCCCTTACGAGTAAAATTTGATAGCGATACATGATGGCAGTCCCAAAAAAACTAATTTAATGATCTTGTCTGCACAAAGCAGCAGAAACACTTCTTTTTCTATCACACTCCATCGTACAGCCACCACATCGAAGTCCTTCGCAGTAGTAGAAATCCGTCTCTGCAACAACCTTCCGCATCATATTAGAGAACTAAATAACATCACCAGCTTCAGAAGGCAGCTAAAGACGTATCTACTACAGAAACAATAGGATTACCATTATCCCTGGGCCGGCCGGAGTGGCCGAGCGGTTTTAGGGGCTACAGTCTGGAACCGCGCGACCGCTACGGTCTTTAGGTAGGTTTAAGTAGTTCTTAGTTCTAGGGGACTGATGGCCTCAGAAGTTAAGTCCCATAGTACTCGGAGCCATTTGAACCATTGTCCCTGAACGCACTCGTTTCCCTTACACTTCCCTATTCTGAACGTGGTCTTCCTGATTTCCCAGTATTCTTAGCGGATGTAGTATCTTTAAATTTCGTTTTCCCACAACACACTAACCAGAGAACATCTATTTTGTCGATCTTCTTATATCTGCCACTATCATTATTGTTATTAATGTCACAAGTATTGCCATTATTGTTATTACTATAATTATTATTATTAATATATCAGTGGATACAGCTGCACTGGTACAAGTAATGCCAGTATTCATACTGCCGTTCCAGACCCTCAGATCATTTTTATACCAGTTCTCATATCAAAATTGTTATGTCTAAGGTAACTACGATGTAATTACCCTATGTGTGAAACCCTGGTTCGTTGTGAGACTGGGCCAGTTGGTCTCAATAATATCATGTTAAATTAATACATAAATAAACAGAATCGCCTTGATCAATGACCTCTTCAACTTTAATGGCGGTAGCGACTTCTGACGTTTCCACTCTTTGCTGTGCCAATCTGTCTCGGGTTCACAGCGATACGCCCAGCACCCCGTAGTAATTTGGTGGCTGAAAAGGCCATCTGGATCGGTCTGACATAGCTGCAATATTTTCGCTGCTGAGTCAGTTCGGAGAGCTAATTATGAAAGGTTCGGAGCAATCGCGGAATCACGTGGGCGGCGACAAATCATCGTGTTTAGAATGACTTGAAAGATGTTGAAAATTGATCCATCACTGATTTTAGTTTCTGTACTATTGCCTTAATTATGATTTGCCGGTCTTCGAACACCGGGGATTCCACCTTCCTTGCGTTTCCCACTTCTTCAAGAAAAACTGGTCTGGTAGTCCCATTCTTCGTCATTCAGAATCGTTTGGTCACACTGGAAGTGTGTGTGCCACTATGTCATTTCATAGAGAATTGTTGGCCTACACTTACAACAATTCATCAGGGATTGGTGCAACGTTCACCCCTTCAAATACGAAAGAAAAGCGAATTACCACGTGATATTTCACTTCATCAAGGGGCTGGGTCATTTGGTTTTGATTCCTCTAGTGGTGTGCTGCGATTATGTGTAGAGGATAATTTAGTGTGTATCAAGGCAGTAGGCATATACTTGCTAACAAACAGAAAATTTATTGCGTAACTATTTTTTAACGGGGTGATAGCTAAAATTTCATGACTGCACTCGATCTCTTGCCGTGCATGAGTGCAAGGTACCTGTCACCCACTAACTAATGTTAGTAGTTATATCTGTGAACCATGTGACGAACAGATTATGAGTGCATCAGCGGTGTGATCATTCAACGAAAGCCGAAATAGTGTTCATAACGAGAGGTACAGTCGACGGCCGTACATGGTGAGAGACGAAATGGTCCATACTGTGGAAGGAAAATTAAGAATAATAGTACGTCAGAACATCTTCACAAATTTGACAGTCACTGCTGACTGATACATTACTGGATAGGCTGAACCTCTGCAGACTGTGTCAGCACATAATTCACCACGCAAATGTGATGTGCAGTTCTGATTCAGCCGGCCGGTGTGGCCGAGCGGTTCTAGGCGCTGCAGTCTGGAACCGCGCAACCGCTACGGTCGCAGGTTCGAATCCTGCCTCGTGCATGGATGTGTGTGTTGTCCTTAGGTTAGTTAGGTTTAAGTAGTTCTAGGTTCTAGGGGACTGATGACCTTAGAAGTTAAGTCCCATAGTGCTCAGAGCCATTTGAACCATTTGAACCAGTTCTGATTCAGACAAGATGCTGCGGGTATAGGGATGAGTTTTCGTACTGCATCGAAACCATGGATGGGGAAAGTCTGGAAACAGACGTTTTATTGTTTTGAGGAAGAGAAGGTGTTTTGAAGTAGGCAAGATATTTTGCTGTTTCAGTTTTTGGACTGTTGTGTAGCCGTCACTGCCAAAAAATACACACTGTTATTGAATGCGAAACAAACGACGTGGCGTATTTAGGTACGATATGGTCTTTACCAATGTCATTACACGTCCCATTAGGTCACTGGAACGAAACAAATTGTTAGAGACAAAGTTCTAAGCATTTTATGAAACCCCTCCCAAACTCCAACCTACGGCCCTCCCTACTAGTACGATTGTGGCTACTGGTAAACCACATACAGCTCGTGTGGTTCAGGCTGATGCAGATGGGCCTTTTGTTGTTATTGCCAAATGGTGTTCTAGTGGTGTTTCTGGACGGAGAGCATCTACAGCACTTTATGATGATAAGTTGACAGCGAAAGAAAAGGCTGGTAAGTTACATAGTTGTCAAGATATAAGGCCTATCCTAACTGTGGAAAAGTGGAAGTCCAGAGCTAACAGCATGAGGTATGGGGAATAAATACCTACAGATGATTTTTGATGAAGCTGTGTTGCTATGATCCATGGCTAATTATGGAGACGAGAACTAGTGTGATGTCACAGCAGACAGCAAATGTTGTCACACTGAAGACGGTACTGGCGATGACAGCTTGTCGACAACATCGCGATTAGTGATGACTGGAAATGGCAAAGACCTACCAACTCAGGAGATCATGATTGGTAATGGTGGCTGACAGCTGCGATGACTAGCAACCGCAGATAAATTTTCTGATGACAACAGACAATGGCAATGCCTCGCAATGGGGATGAAGAGCAACTGCGGACAAATGTGAATGTGATGACAGAGAATGACATACTGTGTAATGATAGTGTAAATGGCGCTGGGGGCACAGACTATGGTAATGATCAACGATGGCGGTGATTGAGGGTTGGGGAGGGTAGTGTCGATGGTGACAGTGATGCTGGTACGGGCAGTGACAGGTGTAGGTACAGGTACAGGTGATGGAGATGATGGCAGTGACGGCATGGTGAAGCCTGTCATCAGCAATGATTGACAGTGGTGATAGTTGGTGACAGATGGGACAGGTGGTAGCGGTGAGTGCTTAGATGGCGACAAACTAATATAGATGGAAATCCCTGGTTTGGGGTTGCTTGGAGGAAGAGACCAAACAGCGAGGTCATCGGTCTCATCGGATCAGAGAATGACGGGGAAGGAAGTCGTCCGTGCCCTTTCAAAGGAACCATCCCAGCAGTTGCCAGGAGAGATTTAGGGAAATCACGGAAAACCTAAATCACGATGGCTGGACGCGGGTTTGAAGCGTCGTCCTCCTGAATGTGAGTCCAGTGTGCTATCCACTGCGCCACCTCGCTCGGTGCGATGCCTGGCAACAGAAATTTCTGTTGGCACGAGGCACAAGACATGATGTTGGCCGCTGATGGCGATTAGGTGCTATGACAGGCACAGACGTTGGGAATTACTAGCCAACATGATGACTGGCTTTTCCAGCATAGGCAGTGGCAATGATAATGGCTGGAATCGCAGTAAATAGTGACAAGAGACACAAGTGAGTGCACTGAATTACAACAGTAGTAATGGGATTTGGCATACACATGTGATGGTGATGACATGAATGACAAATCATGGAATAAATTATAATGTAGAGTTTAAAGTAAAGGATGAAGATCGAACATGAAAACAGTCCAGGTTAGCAGTTTAAGGTGTCCTTTTATCTGGCAGGTACATTTTGATGTAATGTGTGGTTCTAAGAGGCCTTTATGCTCTCTCCTCATTGTTGCAACTGTGAGGAGTTGAGCCGCATTCCAAATTCATGGAATCAGTTACTGTTCTTTCAAGCCAGTAAGGCCTTCTACGTTCTGGTAATGGCTGTCATCCATGAGGAAAGGCTGATCGTTAGCCGTGATGTTGAGATTCCAACCGCTAATTGCGTCTTGGACCTTGCATTTCTGACACGCTAAAGACTGCCTTTTTTTTTGATACTGCATATGCAAGGTGACGAAAGTTAATTGGTCAAGGCAGTTCCGTCCATGTTCTGTTTTGGCTTCAGTGTTGTTCAGGATCTGTAAGGGCCAACTAAAGGGTCTACTGGAAGAGTCCATTGTAGGTAAACTGTATACGGCAAATGAGACTTTTTTCACGATTTTCGTCTTTTACTGAAGATGCAAATAGGCTGGGCGTGTGACGGAATACGGTAGCAGGACATGATTAGGCTACTTTTATGTTTTGAGCAGGATCGCCTAGATACATGGATCCTTGAATGGAAGGAAATGATTCCCAAACTTTGCTATTGCAACCCCAAGAAAGACATAGTTTGAATCAGTTGGTATCCTGAACAGATTGTAATAATACGTATTTTTACAAAAAAAAGAAAACAAAAATTCTTATAACATGAACAATTTATGTCTAGGTAACAACATTTTTAAATAACAATAATAATTTCAAGAATACAGCTAGCGGAACTGGGTACATTACTCAAACTAGGCACTGTACTTCTTACATCAGCGAGCTTTAAATAGCGCTTAGAATGACCGTTACATCTGCGGTGGTATACTGTGCGTAGTAAATTAAATTTAACAGTGGAAAGTTTTCCGCTTAAACATAATATCGAGCACTACGTCAGATGGGTAGGCTAACTGTACCGACCTACATGGTTCAGCAACCAACAGACAGTTTTTAAGCATAACCAATAAACAATGAAATGTCAGACCGAACAATCAGCAAAGATACAAATTGGTATTCGAGCTAAGAGAACTTACCCCACTAAAGTAAACAATTGAACGTCAGTTAAGAGCGCTTGCTCGCATGAATTAACAAATTCAAATGCAACTTTTAAAGGGCAACATTTAACCAAGATAAGAGCGCACGTAGGCCTTAACCACTACTTAGAGTAATCTGACAGGCAACTCTTATCCCGTTCTGTGGTAGCAAGATTTTTAAACAGTTACTCAGACCAAGGGCTCTGGTCGACTAAAATTAACAAATTGAAATAATCTTTATTTTTAATAAACTAACTAATAAAATTAGTTAGTAACGGACTTAGTTCTGGACAACTAATTTCTAGCAAATAAACAGTGCCGTAAACGTGGTCTTCGCGTGCCGAGGATTCTCAGATAGGATGTATCGTCTTATTACAAGACGTCGTCGTAGGTAGGTACGATAAGGAATTACATCTCTATCATTAAAACTTTCAAGGCCAGGTACATTAGACACTCCACTACCACCTCTCACTATGGCAACAGTGAACCATCCATTTCCATGTGAGAATGTGTCGTTAATATCCAAGCTAAAGTTAAGAGAACATCCAAGAAATATACAAGGTCCATCGACTGGGGCGTGGACTGCAACACTCTTGACTGGAATACGATTTTTCTTGTCTCCTGATGTTGTAGTAAGTTCAATGTTTTCTATATTTTTGTAAACTGTTGTGCGACGACGACGTCGGTATCTCCTGTACGGCATGTTGGCGGCGTTCAATGCAGTTGTCTGTGCAGCAGCAAGACACAGACTGAGCGTAGTGCTTTTTTTTTTTTTTTTTTTTTTTTTTTTTTTTTTTTTTTTTTTTTTTTTTTTTTTTAAGAGGTGGAACCCCTCCACGCCCACACCGGCATGATGGCCAACACAAAAGGTCTACTGCCATCTATGCATAAGGGTTAGTATTCACTAAGGTGAGGTGTCGCAGGATGTGGGTACTGCGATGTTTGCGTACGTCTGGTTAGGATTAACCATTAATACGCGCTCATCTGGAGATAGATTGGTCGAAATCTGACGAAGGGTAGCGGTTTGAAGGGCAGAGGAAAAAAATGCCAAGGCAAGAGCCAAGGGAAAAAAACCTCTGCGAAAGTTAGGTCGGGTTCTAAGAGCAGTAGCGGTTGTCTTGCTGCCTGCGGTAGGTTGTGCAAGGATAGGCTTTGTTAGTAGTGGGTATCATGCACGTCGGTACCTTGACGTTGTGCGTTTGTGCCGCTCGGCGGCTGGCGCTGGGTGCTGGTACAGAGTCCTCGTTCAGCGTCAGCAACCTGCAACAGTTAGGTTTGTTATCGATCTTGTGTCCGATAGGTCATATACCGGAGGCACAGTGTGAGGGAATGTTGGCAGATTGTTTGTGCGTCTGTGGGAGAGCTCGTTGGTGTCCCTGCTGTGGCCTGTTGGTCGGCTCTAATAGCAGCTGGTAGTTGCCAGTCAGTGTTGCTGATATGCAGGGGCTTACCGACGTTTGTCGCTGTTTGCGTATGTTAGTTTACCATAGGTGGCTATGCCCTAGCTAGCAGTGTCTTTGGCCGCTTGTGCTTCCACCTGTGGTTGTGATCGTAGTTTCCCAGAGTGAGGATGAAAGGATTGTTCGAGTGTGTCGAGTTCCTGTATAGTCGTGTGGCGTGTTTTTTGAATACTTCCTTGAGGGTATCAAGGCGGTATTCGTGGTGAAGATCCACGGTGCGTGTGTAGCGTGGAGCGTTGCTAATGATTCGTAGCACCTTGTTCTGTATGATCTGCAGGCGGCGCAGTCGTGTAGGAGCTTCATATCCCAGACGGGAGCTGCGTACGGCATCAGAGGTCTAATCAGTGTCATGTACATGGACCTCGACACCCTCCCATTCAGTGTGCTTTCCCTGTTGAGCATTGGGCAGAGCTGTTTGAGCCTCGCGTGCGCTCGGTTGGCAACGTATTCGATGCGGTCCCCCCATGTTTTCAGTCCAGCCAGACAGCAAGGTACCTGACTTTCTCTCGGAAACGTATTGGGCGTGTATGTAGTGTTATTGGTCTACAGTGTTGGTGTTTGCGCAGTAGTTTCGGTCTGCGTGTGAACAGAACTGCTTCGCACTTGTCGACGTTTACTTTAATACGCCATCGCTCCAACCAAGGCTCAGAGCGCGTAGCGCGGGAGCGCGCTCGCTTATATACTGTGCGAGGACTTTGACCTTAGATAAGGGACTTAGAATTTTCGCAGTGGCCAGCGGGAGCGTTATGTCGGACGTGCACACTGGGTGTTTTAGAGTGTGCGCGCCCGCTTAACAGTTTAGTGCACTATCAGCCACTCTAAGGGGTGGAAATGATGAACGGCCGTTAGATAAACATTCTGCAATCGGCAGAGCAATGGGCGGCCTAAGCGCGTCTTCAGTAAGATTGTGATACAGGAGCTAGTAGGCAAGCATACTGATGTTACTCAGCACCTTGACCAACAAGTTTCTGCTACGAAATAAAACAAGTTCATTAGTTCACAGAAGTAAAACAAGGTCCTATCGTTGGTGAAACAGGCTCCGATCACGGTAATTGACAGACAACCAAATCAACTGGCGAGCACCAGTTCGCACACAAGGAGATGAAATGGTATTACCCTCAGCACGAAACTGTTGCTTGTAACGGGCTAGAGTTGCCTGTCACATTACTCTAAGTAGTGGTTAAGGCCTCCGTACACTCTTACACTCTTACCTTGGTTGGATGTTACTCTTTAAAAGTTGCTTTTTGAATTTTTTAATTCATGGGAGCTCCTCATGGTTATTTCCCACACTGGCTCCGGCTGCTTATATCCAAACGCCCGACTACATGGCATCCCTTTCCCTGGTGCAGTGCAGACAGGATGAAGTACAAACGGACGTGTACAGAGCACGTGATTCGATTAGAGCACTGCCTATGGAATCCACCTCTCGATTTCACGACCTTACACCAATTGCCTGACAACTCGCAGCGCCTAAAATCTTTTTCCTCACATGGCGCGCACTCCATATAGGTCCCGTCCGACAATTCACTCTCTCTGCTAATCAGACGACGGGTCGGAGTCATACACACGTATCATTAGCATCGAATGGGTTATTCACCATTTGATCTAACCAGTCCATTCACACTATATTCTTTCTCTTTAGGCATAGGATGATTCCCATACACGGACTCACACAGATCAGCTAAGGCGCGGCACGAAGTCCCTACATGTTTCAACGATGAAACATCAGCGTGCATAGGAAGACGTAGGGTTGGTTTGAAGTTTCAGCACATTAATTTTGGGAGACAAGCTACTTTCCGGGCACTGTGCTCAACATGACGAGTAAGTCGTGGAAAGATTTAAGAATGGAATCGTCTACGAGCTGGTCACGAGGCAATAGACTGACGTAGTATTTATGCTACACTGCTGCCGATAGTCTACTGTAGTAGTACTGTTTAGGCTGTACTGCAGCCGTTCGTGTAAATTATCCTTGCGTTACCTGGTTTTGTGTGTGTTGCAGTTGTTGGCCGTTGCACTGCTGCTTTCAACGGTCCATGCAGGCTACAAACGCATCAGGTAAGCCTCAACTGCCTGAAACGTTTTGACATATACCTACTTACATGTGTCGTGCTTACGTACCAAGAAGTGAAGTTGCGCCCATCATTTTATTGGCATTTTGCGACGCAGAAACTAAAACAATTTTTAGAATTTCAGGCAAACAAATGCTACCAGGCTTTTTTTAAATTTGTTCTAAACATTCCAAGGTCGTCCTGCTCACTGCGACGGAGAGGTAAATAATAAAGAAGTGCGGCTGAAGCGTTCTCACGAATGTGCATATACAAAATGTTCGTTAAAAAATGATGATTTTCACACTTGGTGCATTAGTATACTGTTCCACACCCGCGCATTAGTTACAGTTTTTGAATTAAAATTCATGAGTACAGTTTATGCTAGGGAACAAAATTAGGCGATTATTATAGCAATATCAGTTTTTCACGACACAGTTCAATCACTATTTATTGGCGTTGTCCTTTTCTTTCACACTGTGAAGTTAGCACTGGTGAGACGGTTTAAAGTTTTACTCTAATAATAATTTGACTCCGAGCCCCCAGCAGCAGTAATGTAGGCTGCTATAAACGAAAATTACTCAATCAATTCGAACAGAGCCACGAGTCCCACTGTCCTCTTTGTTCTAACAGTTTTGGCGCGAAATCACAGTTCGCCACATGTTCACTTTCGTACTCACACAAATAATCGTCGCACTTCCAGTTCACCAAATATATGCTTGCACACTTTCACTATTAAACGATATTCTTTGTCGAAATAAATCGGCGCGAAAAAGAATTCTCAAACGACCACATGGGCCACCTTCAGGTGGGGCGTGCTCGCTCGCCACCCACCCTCCAAAGCGACTGACCAGCTACTGATCCTTGGCCAATATAAGGATGGGGCCCCTCCACGCCCACACCAACGTGGTGACCAAACCAAAAGTTCTACTGTCACCTCCGTAAACATGTTAGTTTTTGAATCAGGCGTCACAGGATGCGGGCTGTGATGTTGTCCATGCGTCTGGGTAAGACTACTCATTAACATGGTCCATCAGGAGATAGAAGTGGTCGAAAACGATTGAAGGGTAGCGGTTGTAAGGGCAGAGGAAAAAAAGTGCCAAGGCAAGAGCCAAGGGAAAAAAACCTCTGCGACAGTAGGACGGGTAGTAAGGGCAGTAGCGGCTTGCTATCTGCGACAGTGCATGCAAGGTGTGGTTGTGTTAGTTCGAGGTATCTTGCATCGTTACCTTTGTCGTTGTTGGAGCTTGTTGCTGCGCTTGCTGCAGTTGCTGCGTCCCTGCAACAGTTCAAGGTCGTTGTGGATTAGTAGGCGATCGGTCATAGATCGGCTCACGGACTGTGTAGGGGTGTGTGTGTGGCTGGTTTGCGTGCTGTGTACAGTACGGTTTCCCTGCGGTTGCCTGTTTTTCGGCTAGTCGCACATCTGGGTTTCCAGTAATAACTGTGTTGCAGGGGCTCGCCAGTACTGTCGTGTTAGCGTTCTATAGACCATAGATGTTCAGTTCCTAGCCAGTAATGTCTTTGGTCTGTTATGCTTCCATCTATGGTTGTGGTCGTAGTTACCCAGAGAAAGGATAAACGGGTTGCGCGAGTGTCTCGTGTTATTGTACAGTCGTGTGGAGAGTTTTTGGAATACCTGCAAGATAGTATCTAGCCGGTATTCCCGGTGAAGGTCCGCGATGCGTGCGTAGCGCGGAGCGTTGCTTATGATTTTGAGTACTTTGTTCTGTATGAGCTGCAGACGGCGCAGGCGAGTTGGCGCAGCGTATCCCGAGACAGGGGCTGCGTACGTCATCAGGGGTCTAACAAGTGTCATGTACATGGACCTAGACACCCTGATCCTTGGCCAAGATGGCCGCTCGCTTATATAGGCTCGGACGTCAACCCCCCCTAGGTATTTAAGTACCAATCTCACCAGTTAAGGTTACAAATTTTGATACATACAGCCCTCTACAGAAATAAGTACACCATCGGAACCGCGCTAAAAAGTACATCTTATTTACTATGTTACATTAATTTCTAGGATTATTCTATCGCCCATAAATCAAGTTTTAGTTTCTGCAAAATTTCGTCATTTAGCGTAAATTTGTTTAATGACATCTTTGCTGCAAAGTTTTAACATAGAACTGCATATAGCACCGTTTTTAGACGTAATCTATAGTGATCTACACATTGCACTGCTCAAAATCTTCATATCTATAATAATTAATTAATTATGGGCGATAAATGGTAATAATAATTTGCAAACAATGAAAACTATTGCAAGTTAAGTGTATAGTATAACTTAACTAGTTTAAAATACGTGTGATGCCACCCAAAATAATATGTAGTGCCGTTCTTTACGTCATAAATTTTCTATTGAATTTTATAAACAATTTTCCCTCAAACTTTGTTTATTGCTTTTTACGGGCTTAATTATTTATGTATGTTAACATTTGACTACGGCACTCGGTCCGCTATGACGAAACGTTTTTAATGAGTGCTCGCTCATCTCTGTAAGTTGTAATTTAATATTTTTATTAATCTATCAGTATTCGTGATATTAACCGATTTTGAGGTTACTATAACTGTTGCGTCTCGTGACTTGAAATAAAGATCGATCTTTCAGAAGGTGCATACTGCTGACCACAATCCACTGCCGCATCGCTCTTTACCGTAAGTTACATAGTTTTCGCGTAATGTGCGAAAAACCAAACAACGCCCCAAGCTGCGGGCCACGTGGCCGCCATCCCACCGACCGTTGCAAATCTCGCGCGGACGCGCCACGCGCTTCCGCGAGTCACGCACAATGTAGCGCGCTCGCTCTCCACAAAGCAATCCTTGCATACTAGAAATATTCATATAGTAAAGGGGGTTTTGTACCGTCACAACACCAAGGGCCAAATACACTGATCAATCACAACGCGATAACCACTGAGCTACAAGGTGCATTCAAGTTCTAAGGCCTCCGATTTTTTTTCTCCGGACTGGAAAGAGATAGAAACATGCGCATTGTTTTAAAATGGGGCCGCTTTCATTGTCAATACGTCCCAGAGATGGCAGCACCGTACGGCAGATGGAATTTTACCGCCAGCGGCGAGAATGAGAACTGTTTTAAATACTTAAAATGGCGACGTTTTCCTTACTTGAACAGCGTGCAATCATTCGTTTTCTGAATTTGCGTGGTGTGAAACCAATTGAAATTTGACACTTGAAGGAAACATGTGGTGATGGAGTTGTGGATGTGTCGAAAGTGCGTTCGTGGGTGCGACAGTTTAATGAAGGCAGAATATCGTGTGACAACAAACCGAAACAACCTCGGGCTCGCACAAGCCGGTCTGACGACATGATCGAGAAAGTGGAGAGAATTGTTTTGGGGGATCGCCGAATGACTGTTGAACAGATCGCCTCCAGAGTTGACATTTCTGTGGGTTCTGTGCACACAATCCTGCATGACGACCTGAAAATGCGAAAAGTGTCATCCTGGTGGGTGCCACGAACGCTGACGGACGACCACATGGCTGCCCGTGTGGCATGTTGTCAAGCAATGTTGATGCGCAACAACAGCATGAATGGGACTTTCTTTTCGTCGGTTGTGACAATGGATGAGACGTGGATGCCATTTTTCAATCCAGAAACAAAGCGCCAGTCAGCTCAATGGAAGCACACAGATTCACAGCCACCAAAAAAATTTCGGGTAACCGCCAGTACTGAAAAAATGATGGTGTCCATGTTCTGGGACAGCGAGGGCGTAATCCTTACCCATTGCGTTCCAAAGGGCACTACGGTAACAGGTGCATCCTACGAAAATGTTTTGAAGAACAAATTCCTTCCTGCACTGCAACAAAAACGTCCGGGAAGGGCTGCGCGTGTGCTGTTTCACCAAGACAACGCACCCGCACATCGAGCTAACGTTACGCAACAGTTTCTCCGTGATAACAACTTTGAAGTGATTCCTCATGCTCCCTACTCACCTGACATGGCTCCTAGTGACTTTTGGCTTTTTCCAACAATGAAAGACACTCTCGTAGCCGCACATTCACCAGCCGTGCTGCTATTGCCTCAGCGATTTTCCAGTGGTCAAAACAGACTCCTAAAGAAGCCTTCGCCGCTGCCATGGAATCATGGCGTCAGCGTTGTGAAAAATGTGTACGTCTGCAGGGCGATTACGTGGAGAAGTAACGCCAGTTTCATCGATTTCGGGTGGGTAGTTAATTAGAAAAAAAAATCGGAGGCCTTAGAACTTGAATGCACCTCGTACAGTGATCAAGGTGGTCATAATGTTCTGGCTGATCAGTGTGTAGGCACAGTGATAAACAATCGTGGATTAAATTTTAAAACTGTGAACGTGTGGTTATCACTATGCATATTTTTTAAAGTTTTGCCAGATGATGATCTAAAGATTCCAAAAAATTCGCACAATCAAATAAAGATTTTCCTAGCTGCTTTTGGTTTTTTTATTCTGCAGTACCTCAGTCGGTAGAAATGGAACCATTATCTTTGTTATCCGTCTGTCTGCCTGTCATTCCGTTGTTAAGATCCCTCGTTTTCAGGAACGGATTAAAGTATAAAGTGGAAGTTTAAGTGAAATACTAAGGAGCCGGCCGCGGTGGCCGAGCGGGTCTAGGCCCTTCAGTCCGGAACCGCGCGACTGCCACGGTCACAGGTTCGAATCCTGCCTCGGCCATGGATGTGTGTGATGTCCTTAAGTTAGTTAGGTTTAAGTAGTTCTAAGTTCTAGGGGACTGACGACCTCAGCTGTTAAGTCCCATAGTGCTCAGAGCCATTTAAACCATTTTTTAAATGCTAAGGCCTACTGTCCATTGGCTGTGTAAAAAATTTAAGCCTCTAAGTCAACGCAGTCGAGAGATACGGCCATTTACGTAACATACTTTGATAACCGCAAAATCATTTACCAAGACGTATAGATGAACTGTGTAAGTATATAACTAAATTTGTATGGAACACTCAAAGCGCGAGTCCTGTTCTTACCTACTCGCCATTGTACGGTTTTTTATTTACAATAAAATATGTTTCATGAAAGAGGTGGAGCACGATTTTCGGAAGATTTTATCAAATTTTAACGTTTCCAGCGCTCGTGATTTCTACTTGGCTATCTACGCAAAAACTATCTCAACTAAAATTTAACGAAAATCTTTCATTTCCAGGAAGAAGATAATCATATACGTACCAGAAGTAACTAAAGTGATCCATTATAAACACGTGGCGAAGGTCGTGGTTCCACAAATAATTTACAAAGACTTCAAACCTAGCAAGGACTACGGGGTGGGATTGCATGGTGACTACGCCCCGTATGCCTTCGAGCACGTGGGGAAAGGCTACGGTGGCTACCAACATGATGGGGCAGGCTTCAGTCCGATCGACTACGGCGGGAAAGGTTACGGCGGCTTCTCGCACGAGAAGGGAGACTTCTACGGGTCCGCGGCCGGCCACAGCGACGTCCACAGTGGCAGTTACGGGGCTGGTCCCCACGGCAGCGCTTGGAAGGGCGACGTGGGAGCGAGCGCCTACAGTGCCCACCACCCGCAGTACACCCGCGCTCCAGCCGCGCAGCAGGCGCGACACAGAGAGGTTGTCGTGAGGTACGGTCAGCCGCCCAAACAACCGCCGACGCACAATGGATGGAGCAGCGCCGCCTCCGCCACAGGTAGGCACAAGCGTTTCCTCGCACTTACCTAACCACAGAACAACACGTACATGCTCTAGGCAAAGACAAGTAGCAACAGAGAATAACAAGCATGAAAGCCCAAAAAAGAAGTGCTCGGTCTAAACAGGGCGTAAGGCAGGGGGTTCAGGCTTACTCCTTGCAATATTACAACGAATAATCGCAAAGTTTTAATTACTATCTTGAAAAAATTAATTAAAAGGCAAATTTTATAGTGAGATAACGTAATTACGTTATTCAAGTTGATGTCTTCAACAAGCTTCCTTCTTCGTCAGTCTATAAATCCTTTGACTAAAAAGTAGAAAGCAATAGTGAGACATCCCAGATTGAGATTTTCATTCTGCAGCGCAGTGTGCGCTGATATGAAACTTCCTGGCAGATTAAAACTGTGTGCCGGACCGAGACTCGAACTTTGGACGTTTGCCTTTCGCGGGCAAGTTGGTAGAGCACTTGCCGCGAAAGGCAAAGGTACCGAGTTCGAGACTCGGTCCGGCACACAGTTTTAATCTGCCAGGAAGTTTCAATAGTGAGAGAATCTGTGTCCCTACACTAAATGCTGGCATTAGTATTGCGCACTGTCGCGGCTGGAAGAAATTCCGGAGACTTGAAATACGCATCGTATTGGGATTGTGTTATTTTAACATCTCACCCGTTCTAGACCTGTCCTTACAACCACTTTACAGCTCCTTTTTTCGTATTTCCTTTCTCACGTGTAACTAGTCCTCAGGGAATTTATTTACTGATATAGATCTATGCTGCAGGCGCAACTGCTAATATCTTTTGGATTCGCCAGTTTTCTGACGTTCGCTATGGTCTCCTCTCCTGTCTTCATCTCTTACTCTCATCCCAGCATTTATACCCCCCTTTTTAAATTCTTAGTTGCTTAACTGTAATCATGTCGTATCATTTTTACCCTCCACAGCTTACACTACGGCTATGGAAGTTATTATCAGCATTTAGAATCGCATACGCTTGGATGCGTGAGCTGTGGAACTGATTATGTGGTAGTTGTGAAAATTGTCTACCCTTACTATCGGGAATGTGTGGATGATATTTTTCGCAAAGTCTGGTATTATGTCTCCAGACACTAACTTGAGTAATTTCTTGAGTGCCAATGATCCCAATGATTTCAGGAATTCAAAATAAATGTTGTGTGATCCACTTCATATTTATTTGATTCATAAGTGACTTATATCTCTGTATCCTGAATTTTTCTTAACATTTTTAAGCTTCTTTCTATTGTAGATCAACTGAAGTGTTTCTTGTGTTATCCAGTTTCTTATAGCTATGCTCATTGACTTTTTACAGACTGACAAGATTGAAAATATCCTTATAAGGCTGTGGCTTTTGTTTATTATAAACAAGATCGGTTCCGGGAAAACTATATTCCCATCTTCAGGTGTGCAAATTTAGTAGTACACCTGAAGATGGGAATACAATTTTCCCAAAAGCAGTCGTGTTTATAATAAAATAAATTCACATCTGAAGCGGATATTTCAGTCTCACCATGCATCTCAGTTGCGCATTTTCTGTTAACAAAATTCTACGCCCCTCACTGGTCAGTTCCTTCTTAACTGTACTGTCTGCTGTTGTAGTCATCATGGGAGTATCTATAGCCTCTCCAAACGCGTCTCATCATTTCTCAGTACTTCAGTATCCTGCTTCTTTCCCTATTGATTCTTCAGGACGAGTCTCTTAAATTTCATTGTACTCGACATTATTAGTAAATTATGATCCGAATCTATATCTGAGTGAGCATCATATTCCAATATCTAAATTCGAAATGTCTGATCATGATGTAATCCAGTTGGAATCTTCTCATATCTCCAGTTTTTCCAAGTATACCTCCTCCGATTTTGTATTTTGGACAGCGTATTTGCTATTTCTAAATTATATTTATTGTAACACTCAGTTAGTCATTCTCCTCTCTCATTCCTACTGTCAGGCCCGTATTCTCTTGTAAGTCTTTCTTCTGTTCCTTCCTCTGCTACCGTCTTCCAGTCCATCATCACTGTCGGATCATTATCTCCCTTTACATACTCCGAATCATAGGGTGTTACACTTTTGTTGGTTATTCAACCTTTTTTTTCATTTTTACCTCCCCTTTGGTAGTCCTGTTGCAGAGAACTCATTGGGAGACCAGTCCATAATCTTTTACCAATGGAGAGATCATTATGAGACTTTCCAAATTACTGGCCACATGTGCTGTGGGTACCAATTGTTATGAAGTCGGAGGCTACCATTGTCTTCTACTGATACGTCCCCTTAGAAAAAATATAAATGACTGTGCTGATAAACCTCTTACGTTATTTGATTTTCAAATAGATGAGCAAAACTGAACGTACTCAGATATTTCTCTCTTTACTTATTCTGATCATCAGTAAACTGACACACAGTATTTTTTATCGCAACGCAATCTGACTTTCAATAATCCCTACAAAAGAATGGCCCTGACTAACAATAATCTATACCTTTCACGAATCACTTACCTCACAAAAATCTTCGTTACTCGAACTACTGCAATACAGCAAGCGCCAATACTGCCAGCTAAATAAAAGATTCTAACTACTAAAGGCAGTAACTACTGATAGGCATAGTTAGCAAGTGAAAGATATTGGTAGAGAAAAAACAATGTATTTACCTTAGCAATGTTGAAAAGTCATCATATATATATATATATATATATATATATATATATATATATATATATATATATATATCTGTTCACGACATCCAGTCTAACAAATTCCCTTTTTCTGACGGACAGCCGTCCAGATCGTCCGCTATCAAAACTCTGTTATCTCTCCCCCACATTCAACACTGCTGGCGGCTCACCTCCAACTGCCCAAAGCTACACAAGCGAATATGAATATTCCAACAATGAGTTCAACCAGCCGCAGACTGCACACAGTACAGTCAGTGATTTTCATACAGAGCGCTACGTGGCGTTACCAACACAAAAACCTAAACAGTCCACTTACACTACATTTTCATCCCGTTAACGATTGCCCGCCTTTTAGAGGCAGTTTTCCGTCCCTAATGTACGAAAGTGTCCAGAACCTGTTTCTGCTCTTCCGACGTCTTTGACAAGACTGTAGGCAGAACGAGTCTGACTCTTACACCGGAAGTCTTCGGTCGCCACTGTTGATGGTTTTTATTGGAATTTTAAGCAGCGCCTGGGACATTTCACAGTTCAATGACCATGGCTGAGCTATTGGCATAACATCCGATTTTGGCCAACAGTTAAAATAAACATTAATTGTTGTCGAGGGCAGAAATGTTGACATTTTTCAAAATTTAGGCGACTGTAGGTACTGCTAAATTTGAAGTGTTTTCATAATCAAGAGAATATTATCTGGGAAATGATGTTTCTCTGAAATCCGTTATTAAATAAAATTATATAATAATGCTTACAATAAAAAAACAAAATTGCCGTCTGCTGTGTTTACATGTGTACGAGTAATAAGAGATAGAATAAATAAATAAATATGTGTCCACAGCTGGGGCGGCTGTGAGGCAACATGTGCCCCGGACCGCGGCGTCCGCTGCAGGTGGCGTGGGCGGCGCGGGTGGCGGCTGGGTGTCCGTGGGCGACGTAGAGGTTGCGCGTGGCCGTGACGTCCTACTCGGCGCCTGACGTGAGCTCAGCAGGTAGAGTCGCACACGCTCCGTTTCTCCACGCGTCTGCGCACTTTTCTCTTAGTCTGATTGCTAGAAATACGGTAACAACTGCACTTTCCGGGGTAATTGCTTATATGGAAAGTGATATCGATGTGCGGTTTTCACAGAATGTATTGGTATTCAGTGGCTTATATTGTTAGCCAATCAACATGTTGTGCCAACATACACTTTTTAAATGGAACAATGTGTTGTGGATTGGCAAGACAGCCAACCCACTATGAGGAAGCCGAAAGGCACGCGTTTAAGCTCATGCAGGCTGGCGTGAGGTCTGGAACAGGACAAGGAAATGAGACTAGCAAAAAATGTACGTAGCTGCTGGAATACTTAACTTTAATCCAATTATGAATTGGTGAACATCGCTCTTGACGGTAAGTAGCATCAGTAGTAACTGGTAATGGCTCCTTGCTAGGTCGTAGCAAATGACGTAGCTGAAGGCTATGCTAACTATCGTCTCGGCAAATGAGAGCGTATTTTGTCAGTGAACCATCGTTAGCAAAGTCGGCTGTACAACTGGGGCGAGTGCTAGGAAGACTCTCTAGACTTGCCGTGTGGCGGCGCTCGGTCTGCAATCACTGATAGTGGCGACACGCGGGTCCGACGTATACTAACGGACCGCGGCCGATTTAAAGGCTACCACCTAGCAAGTGTGGTGTCCGGCGGTGACACCACACAATGCTTATTGACATTAACACACTAAAAGTGGGTAAATTACAATATGAGTGGTACTTGTTGCTGGATTCTAGTTCCCACACTGACACTTGTACAATAGCTGTGGTAGCACACAGTAAAGAAAAACGCAAGTGCAGACACTAGTTATGTGGATTATGATCAGTAACAAGACAATTGAACGTCACAGGTTGCGTTCAAAACAATAACCGGCGGCGGCAATACACGCTTCCAGTCTGGTATGGAACGACTGCTGCACACGTGCTAGAATTGCGGCGGAGATGTCCGAGCAAGCTACAGAAATACGTCGTTGCATATCATGGGGTATATCTGGTATGTCCCTGTAGACAGTGTGCCAGGGTAACCCGTGTACGTGTCTGAACCGCTGTGCCAAGATGACATAGTGGCTAACGCACCTGCCTAGCCAGCAAGATTTCGTGGCTTGGAACAAATTTACACTCGCCGCTTCGGCCTATATACGCTTTTGTTCAGAAAAAACAAAACACTTTGAACGGCTACACACAAGACTTTCATATTCACAGTACGTGTATATTAGTATGTTCTACACAAATGATCACCATTTGAACCATGTTGGCCCGCGGGCTCAAGGCCAGTATCGACATCGTGGTGCAACATCACCTACTGGTAAAATGTGCCTGTGGCTCTCGTTGTCGCTATAAACCGAAGGTAATGGGTTATTGTGACTTAGCACACGTGCAGGCTGCCTGGCAGACGTATGCGCGCGTGGTACCGCCAAATCAGTGAGTCTGAAAGAGGGCGCATTATTGGCATGAGAGAATGTGATGCATACATCCGGGAAATTGCTGCTCGTGTGGGACGAAGTGTTTCAGAAGTGCAACGGGTGTGTGCAGAATGGTTTACGGAAGACTGAAGAACACGACGAGATGGGTCAGGTCGCACCCCCCCCCCCCCCCCCCAGCCCCCCGAGAAGATCGACACCTCATGCGAATGCAATTGCAGGATCCGCGTCCTCCTCGGCTCTGGCGCAAAACATCACATTGAACACTATCAGGGGTGACAGTCCGTCGCCGTTTATTACGGTATGGGTTATGTGCACGTCGTCCACCTCTCCGTCTACCTTTGACGAATATGAAGAGATACGCTAGACGGCAATGGTGTGTGGTTGGTTGGTGTGGGGAAGGAGACCAGACAGCGTGGTCATCGGTCTCATCGGATTAGGGAAGGATTGGGAAGGAAGTCGGCCGTGCCCTTTCAGAGGAACCATCCCGGCATTTGCCTGGAGCGATTTAGGGAAATCACGGAAAACCTAAATCAGGATGGCCGGACGCGGGATTGAACCGTCGTCCTCCCGAATGCGAGTCCAGTGTCTAACCACTGCGCCACCCCGCTCGGTAATGGTGTGTGGAAGGACGCCACTGCGGCAAGAATGCCATCAGACAGTGGTGCCGGAGTAATGCAGGTTCTGTTTGTTTGAAAATGATGGCCGCATATTGTTTCATCTCAGACAGGAGGTGCCGTTCACAGTGACTGCATTCACAAGACATACAGCGCCAACTCAAGGCCTGAACAGCCGCGCGGGATTAGCCGAGCGGTCTCAGGCGCTGCAGTCATGGACTGTGCGGCTGGTCCCGGCGGAGGTTAGAGTCCTCCCTCGGGCATGGATGTGTGTTAGTCTTTAGGATAATTTAGCTTAAGTAGTCTGTAAGCTTAGGGACTGATGGCCTTAGCAGTTAAGTCACATAAGATTTCACACACATTTGAACATTCTGAACAAGGCCTAAACCAAGGCGACTGAAATACTAATCATTTCTGCAGAACATACTAATGAACATGTCCAGTAAATATGAACCTCGTATCTCTAGTCGTTCAAGGTTTTCGGTTTTTTCTGAAAATGAGTGTACATAAATTCATATATGAGACCAGTAAAGTCTCAAACTGTGTCATTTCATTTAATGTTTTTGGTCAACTGCAACGGTTTTTTTTTCTCAGCTTTTATGCTGCAACTGCAGTTGACTTGGAAGCTGTCATTTTATATAACGATGAGACCACATCGTCTGTAACATGGAGGAAAACAATTCAGCTGCTGCTACTGTAGCTACTGGCGAAGTTTGACCTCGTGATATCTTTTAACATATTCTGTGTGATCCTGGGAGTTACTTCACTTGTACAGAGTGATGTAATCTCGTTATGATCCGCACAATCCCTGCAGCTATCACCTACTTCTTGCTTCTTCGGGATAACCATCCGGTAGCTAAGTATACAGGTTAACCAGTTGTCCGTGTCTTAAAATTCGGGCCAGCAGCTGTGGCCGAGCGGTTCTAGGCGCTTCAGTCCGGAACCGCGCTGCTGCTACGGTCGCAGGTTCGAATCCTGCCTCTGGCATGGATGTGTGTGTTGTCCTTAGGTTAGTTCGGTTTAAGTAGTTCTAAGTCTAGGGGACTGCTGACCTCAGATGTTAAGTCCCATAGTGCTTAGAGCCATTTGAACATCGCGGTCTTAAATTCGATTTCTTCCTCGCTCAAGTGGTTCGTTGTTTTTTTCTTTTTTGTGCGGTTGTTTCCTAATCCAGGTTTTCAACTTCGTGTCAAATATTTCGGTCTTAGAGAGTGAGACTATTCCAGATGTTTCTTCCCCATTAAGCGATGTTTAAGTAAAGTCTGCACGTATCATTGCTTTGTAGTGTGACTGACTGCTGTTTTGAAGAAACTGTTCGTGATCCCAAAACTGCTTTTCATTCATGCCCATCTCATTTTCATGTTTTATTTTCTTTCATCGCTTCAAGTACATATTTCGAAATATTCAGTGCTACCTGTCACTGACATATATTTCAAATAGAGCAAATAAATTGAATATGAATTGTTCCGACTACGTAACCACAAACCGGCTTTTCGGTTATGTGGCTAAAAGGAAGGAAGGAAGGAAGGAAGGAAGGAAGGAATGGAAGACTCACAGCAGACCGTCGATGTTCCGGTATATCTCTTGTGAAGAAGGTCACAACACGGACGAAAATGTGTACTGAGAGATGGTGACGGGCGGCCTTTGAAGCGAATTGCGACGGAAAATAAGTGGACGACAGCATCAGCAGCCACCGCTGAACTGACTCTCGTACTCGCGAACCCTGTCTGCATCAAAACAACACGAAAGAAGTTCCTAAACTTGAAAACTGCAGGGCTGGCTAGCTGGAATTCCAAAACCACTCATCAGCATTTGTTTTGTAAATAAAACTGCCTTTTCCTGCTGCTAGTTGACATTATTTATACCATACGCGTTTCGCCTTCTCCTGCTCCAAGGCATCATCAGTGGGATCTATAACTATACAGTTCTACTAGTTACAGATTATCAAACAGTTCACTTGTCGATTTTTTGTAAAAAGAAGTAATTACTTACGATTTTCTGATTTGCATTTCCTCACATCTGGTCTGGAAGTCACACTACCACTTTTATCACTGCCATATAATCACATCTTTGTGTTCTCGCCTTCCACACACTGTTCACCATGTTTCTCACTCTTTTTTGTGGTGGACCATTGTTCTTTTGTCACTCGATACAACTATTTCGTCGTACACTGCTTTTCACAGCGTAAATATTGCGACTCAATTAAGTGTTTCATCTTCTTTCGTATGTTTACCTATTTGTTGTCAACCTAACGATGTATATGTTCGATACTAGCATCTATTTATGATGTTTATACCGTATATGTTGTGTGTGTGAGTGAGAGAGAGAGAAGGGGATAGAGCCGTTTTTTTTTTTTTTTTTTTTTTTTTTTTTGAGGCCGGGTGGTGTACTTGCTGTTAGCGAGTGGTTGAAAACGTTGGTGACAGACGTTTTGACTATTCGTTTCAATATTCTGTGGAGGCGTTCATGGATGAGTGAGTATTAAGATGTTGGGTTGTATTATTATTACATTGGACATTATTATTATATTAATACTTCCTGCGAACGTTATTCTATTATCTTATCTATCAGTGTAAATAATGAATTGCTTGGCATGTGTACTTGGTCATTCAGAAGGATTTTCCATGCAAGAAAATTACCAGATACATAAAACCAAAGCAGAAGGGAAAATCCTGTTGAATGACCAAGTACACATGCCAAGTAATTCATTATTTACACTAATAGATAAAATAATAGAATAACGTTCGCAAGAAGTATTAATACAATATTACTGTCCAGTGTAATAATAATAGAACCCAACATCTTTACATTCTACAGAATATTGAAACGAATAGTCAAAACAGCTGTCACCAAAGTTTTCAGCCACTCGCTATCATCTAGTCAGCTAGTACACCCGCCAACCCCCCCCCCCCCCCCCCTCCCCAAACGGGTCGATACCCCTCTCTCTCTCACTCATACACATACACACGGTATAAACATCATAAATAGAAGTTAGTATCGAAAATATACTTCGTTAGGTTGACAACAAATAGGTAAACATGCGAAAGAAGATGAAACACTTAATTGAGTCGCAATATTTACGCTGTGAAAAGCAGTGTACGACGAAATAGTTGTATCGAGTGACAAAAGAACAATGGTCCACCACAAAAAAGAGTGAGAAACATGGTGAACAGTGTGTGGAAGGCGAGAACACAAAGATGTGATTATATGGCAGTGATAAAAGTGGTAGTGTGACTTCCAAACCAGATGTGAGGAAATGCAAATCAGCAAATCGTAAGTAATTACTTTTTTCTACAAAAAATCGACAAGTGAACTGTTTGATAATCTGTAACTAACAGAACTGTATCGTTATAGATCCCACAGATGATGCCTTAGAGCAGGAGAAGGCGAAACGCTTATGGGATAAATAAAGCAACTAGCAGCAGGAGAAGGCGGTTTTATTTACAAAACAAATATTTATATGCTTTCTGCGTAGGATGGCCACACACACACACTTGCCACTCATCAATGTTGCAAATACCCATAACAGGAAAATGTAGTGCCGTAGCCATAAAATATAGACTATGGTGTAACAGGAGAAAATTATTTGACCAGGTGAGTCTTTTATCTCAGTTTCGGCCGAGTTTACATCCCAAGAGGCGAAATTTCGGTGATGATTTGGGCAGCCATATTGTGGTATTCCATGGGGCCCCATGGTTACTGTGCAAGATCTCTTTACTGCCGAGGATAATGTAACCATTATGGTTGATCGGGTCTATCCTATGATACAATGTTTGTTTCCGAAGGCTTCGTTCAGGACTGGTTTTGTAAGCGCGAGGATTAACTGTCGTATCTCCGCTGGCAACCATACACTACACCTCTACATTATTGAGCCTTTGTGGCCTCATTTGGAGAGGAAAGTGCGTGACAGCTACCCACCGCCAGCATCGTTACCTAACTTGCCACTGTTTTGCAGATTTCTTTGGAAACCACGCATAATCTGTATTTATCCATTCCGAGACGGCTGGAAGCTGTTTTGAATGCCAAAAAGTTCGGTAGCCGCGTTAGGCATCACAATGTGTTGAATTTTTCATGTTTCCATATTTTTCTCCAACCCCTGTGTGTTCCGCCATGCACCTTAAGGTAGCTCGCGGAGTACAGATATAGTTGTAGGTCTGTTAAAGATTTTTCCATGATCTAAGCAGCTCCGTTACAATTAAGGTTTTTCACATTACTGGCGTTCTGTTTTGAAACTTGAGGAGTACTTTCAGTAGTAGATCCGACATGCTTCAACATTGCCCCGTTGTTCAACATTGTTCCAGTATAGGCTGCGTGAGTATTTTATGGATTGATGATTTATTTCTTGCACTGACTAGTTGGCTTGCAAGTCAGTGACGAGAGAAACGACTCTTTAGTAATCACTGATCCCAGTCCCTTCTTCGGCATGTACAGGACTGGTGCGAGTTCGTTGCAGTTTCATCCACATTCAGGGAGGATTTAATATACGAGTTTTCGCAACATTTATCTACGAACAGTGCTTTCAGCGTTGTGTGTCGAAGAAAAGTTTAGATGTCTACTCCTGACCCGCCCTTCCATCCGCAGTCACGAACTCAATTCATTCAGTCTATAAGAACCCGTATATTACAGTCGCTTTATTCTGTGGGCCAACTCTCTTTACTAGTTAGCATCTGACAAATTAATTAATTGTTGTGGACGATGCTTGACAGAATACCGAAAATTTCTTTTGTCTCTAGATTAATTAATTAATTAATAGATAGACAGTAGAAATTTTCGGCATTCTGTCAAGCATCGTCCACAACAAATAAATTAATTAATAATTGATAGACAAAAGAAATTTTCGGTGTTCTAAAAATTTTTGATAACATTATCAGCGATCTATTAAAATTAAAATTTAAAGATTAAAACAGTCTTGATCGCAACTTTTTATTTTTATTGGAGTGACCGGTTTCGATTCTATTTAAGAACCATCTTCAGACTCCAGAACGGTGAGTGGACTCCGTGGAGCAAGTTCCGCCGACCCTCTACGCTGGAATAACAGTTATTGCAGCGTCGTGGTTCGGCGCAACTTGCTCCACGGAGTCTACCCACCGTTCTGGAGTCTGAGGATGGTTCTTAAATAGAATCGAAACCGATCACTCCAACAAAAATAAAAAGCTGCGATCAATACTGTTCCAATCTTTAAATTTCGGTATCCTGTCAAGCATCGTCCGCAACGAACCAAAGTATTCAACGTTACAAAGAGATTCATTAGATTTTACAAGACTGTCTTCTACGTGAACATAAGTGGGAACTAGGGGTACATTTCCGCTAATGCGTCCGAACTATATGTTTAGACTGACGCCAGTTATAAGTCGATGGTACATTTGTTTGTCGATAGGGGTCACCAGAGTGCAGCTAGCTTGTTCGCTCTCTCCTTCAATTACCGAATATGCTTCGGGGTCGAGATTTCTACAACACAGCAACAAAATGTGTTTTACGTTCTCCGTTCTAACAGGTGCAATACATTCACAACTGTCCAAGGCTTTTTCCGTCGAATAATATTGTATTGCAAGTTCTATAACGTAAAGGGCATCCGCATCTCGCACTGCACAACTGTCCCTCAAATCCCCTAATCTCACAGTATGTGATTTTTTTTAAGGGTTTGTGAAATACTCTAGGTGATTGTTCGTCTTTGTATTTATAAGCGAGTGCGCTTCCATTTGCCTCCCCTTCCAACAACTCTGCGTGAACTGTGACGCCGGTTCAAAATTGGTTCAAATGGCCCTGAGCACTATGGGACTTAACATCTGTGATCATCAGTCCCCTAGAACTTAGAACTACTTAAACCGAACTAACCTAAGGACACCACACAACACCCAGTCAACACGAGGCAGAGAAAATCCCTGACGCCGCCGGGAATCGAACCCGGGAACCCGGGCGGGGGAAGCGCGAACGCTACCGCATGTGACGCCGGGTACCAACAGCAGTGAATTCAACTGCTCCAGACATGCTCGGAGAAGTTTAGGAAGAGTTTGACTATCGTCTTGTTATTTTTCGTGGGTCTAGTGTTAGATACAACGAACACATGTGATCGGAAAATAAAAGCCTTTATTCTCAACGTAATTGTAAGATGTACCTCAACATTATCCGTGCATGCATGTAAACGATACACCCTTGCGCAATATGATGCTTCTTCTGAAAAGAAAAACCTTGTAGTCCAATGAGTAACTTAAAATCCACCCCATGTTTCTGTTGTTGTTGTTGTGGTCTTCAGTCCTGAGACTGGTTACATGCAGCTCTCCATGCTACTCTATCCTGTGCAAGCTTCTTCATCTCCCAGTACCTACTGCAACCTACATCCTTCTGAATCTGCTTAGTGTATTCATCTCTTGGTCTCCCCCTACGATTTTTACCCTCCACACTGCCCTCCAGTACTAAATTGGTGATCTCTTGATGCCTCAGAACATGTCCTACCAACCGATCCCTTCTACTGGTCAAGTTGTGCCACAAGCTTCTCTTCTCCCCAATCCTATTCAATACATCCTCATTAGTTATGTGATCTACCCATCTAATCTTCAGCATTCTTCTGTAGCACCACATTTCGAAAGCTTCTATTCTCTTCTTGTCCAAACTATTTACCGTCCATGTTTCACTTCCATACATGGCTACACTCCAAATACTTTCAGAAATGACTTCCTGACACTTAAATCTATACTCGAAGTTAACAAAATTCTCTTCTTCAGAAACGCTTTCCTTGCCATTGCCAGTCTACATTTTATATCCTCTCTACTTCAACCATCATCAGTTATTTTGCTCCCCAAATAGCAAACCACCTTTACTATTTTAAGTGTCTCATTTCCTAATCTAATACCCTCAACATCACCCGACTTAATTCGACTACATTCCATTATCCTCGTTTTGCTTTTCTTGATGTTCATCTTATATCCTCCCTTCAAGACACTGTCCATTCCGTTCAACTGCTCTTCCAAGTCCTTTGCTGTCTCTGACAGAATTACAATGTCATCGGCGAACTTCAAACTTTTTATTTCTTCTCCATGGATTTTAATACCTACTCCGAATTTTTCTTTTGTTGCCTTTACTGCTTGCTCAATATACAGATTGAATAACACCGGGGAGAGGCTACAACCCTGTCTTACTCCCTTCCCAACCACTGCTTCCCTTTCATGTCCCTCGACTCTTATAACTGCCATCTGGTTTCTGTACAAATTGTAAATAGCCTTTCGCTCCCTGTATTTTACCCCTGCCACCTTTAGAATTTGAAAGGGAGTATTCCAATCATCATTGTCAAAAGCTTTCTCTAAGTCTACAAATGCTAGAAACGTAGGTTTGCCTTTCCTTAATCTTTCTTCTAAGATAAGTCGTAAAGTCAGTATTGCCTCACGTGTTCCAGTATTTCTACGGAATCCAAACTGATCTTCCCCGAGGTCGGCTTCTACTAGTTTTTCCATTCGTCTGTAAAGAATTCGTGTTAGTATTTTGCAGCTGTGGCTTATTAAACTGATTGTTCGGTAATTTTCACATCTGTCAACACCTGCTTTCTTTGGGATTGGAATTATTATATTCTTCTCGAAGTCTGTGGGTATTTCGCCTGTTTCATACATCTTGCTCACCAGATGGTAGAGTTTTGTCAGGACTGGCTCTCCCAAGATTGTCAGTAGTTCTAATGGAATGTTGTTTACTCCCGGGGCCTTGTTTCGACTCAGGTCTTTCAGTGCTCTGTCAAACTCTTCACGCAGTATCGTATCTCCCATTTCATCTTCATCTACATCCTCTTCCATTTCCATAATATTGTCCTCAAGTACATCGCCCTTGTATAGACGCTCTATATACTCCTTCCACCTTTGTGCTTTCCCTTCTTTGCTTAGAACTGGGTTTCCATCTGAACTCTTGATGTTCATACAAGTGGTTCTCTTATCTCCAAAGGTCTCTTTAATTTTCCTGTAGGCAGTATCTATCTTACCCCTAGTGAGATAAGCCTCTACATCCTTACATTTGTCCTCTAGCCATCCCATGTTTCTATCTTCATTAAATTTGAAAATATAGTCTTGTGAAATCAGATCAATCCTCAAGAATGTACCTATGCGTGCCCTACATACAGGTTTGCGGGGTGAAAAAATGGTTCAAATGGCTCTGAGCACTATGGGACTTAACATCGTAGGTCATCAGTCCCCTAGAACTTAGAACTACTTAAACCTAACTAACCTAAGGACACCACACACATCCATGCACGAGGCAGGATTCGAACCTGCGACCGTAGCAGTCCCGCGGTTCCGGACTGTAGCGCCTAGAACCGCACGGCCACCGCGGCCGGCTTGCGGGGTGAGACGTGATACGTAGTCCGCACGGGAATGAGGAATGTCCCGTTCGTTGTGTGGTCCAGCCAGCGTCGCGCAGACGCAGCCACACTCGCCTCAGAGCAATTGGCGGGTTCGACGGTCCGTGACGGCCAGCCGATAGCCATCGCAGCCGCAGCCGCAGCCGCGTGACTCGGCCAGAGCTTTCTCCCGCCTTGGGACCGGACCCGAGGCTCGTTCCCTCGACAGCCCGTCGCACACGTTCAAACACCCTGCGGCCAGAGACTCTCCACCTCCAGCTAAACTCCACCACGGTCTTTCTAAGCGATGCATTGTTTAGGCATTCCCATGCCTTCCAAACACTGCAACTTGGTTGTTTACTATCATATTTTTTCTCATGCGATGGCTAGGGCTCGCTGGCCGTTGTGGCCGAGCGGTTCTAGGCGCTACAGTCCGGAACCGCGCGATCGCTACGGTCGCAGGTTCGAATCCTGCCTCGTTGGCAGAACACTTCGAAGGTGCAACAGGTCTACCAAAGAGACTGCTTACTCTACGCTTGTCCGCCCTATTCTGGAGAATTGCTGTGCAGTGTGGGATCCGCATCAGGTGGGACTGACGGATGACATGAAAAAAGTACAAAGAAGGGCAGCTTGTTTTGTATTATCGCGAAATAGGGGAGATAGTGTCACAGAAACGATACGTGAATTGGAGTGGCAATCATTAAAACAAAGCCTTTTTTCGTTGCGACGGGATCATCTCATGAAATTTCAATCACCAGTTTTCTCCTCCGATTGTGAAAACATTCTGTTGGCACCCGCCTACATAGGGAGAAATGATCATCACGATAAAATAAGAGAAATCAGGACTCGTACAGAAAAATTTAAGCGCTCGTTTTTCCCGCGTGCCGTTCGAGAGTGGAACGGTAGATAGACAGCTTGAAGGTGGTTCATTGAACCCTCTACCAGGCACTTTATCGTGAATAGCAGAGTAATCACGCAGATGTAGATGTAGAATATTGTTTCAGTGCGATAGGTTTAAACAATGTTTAAAAAAGGCAATTTAGATGAAATTATGTTTTAATTAATTGAAGTCAAAATGTTAAAAAGGGGTAAATGAGAAACAGCACTTAACATAATCTGTTATTCAGCTTTGCTGAATAAACACATTTTAGCAGTTGGCGTCAAGAAATAAGGGGCGAACTACCGTCCTTCTATCTCAGTGCCTCCGTGGCGACTTTCGTTGAATAATCCATAGAGGTAGACATCTCCCTCCGACGTCTCAATATATTTCCACCGCACATACGTTGTCACATATTTTCCTCCGAAAATCACAAGCGTACACGGCTGTGTTCAGAAACTCATTGTTTCTCTCAGTGTGAGCCACTGACCTTTACAACTCGACTCTTTTAACAACACGCAACGTCTTTAGCCTAGTCAATGCTGTTCGCTTTGAAACGCCAACAAAACTATTTACATTTATTTTTTGTTTTATACTACACACAATAACATTTGGACAGTATGTAAGCTTTTGAACGAAATGTATCATAATAAGAAATGGAATTACAACTTTACACAGTCAAAATGACGAAATTCACGCAAACAGTTCCCACCCCACTAATAGACAGTACCACTTGCTCTGCGTAAAGAGCATTGGCATATGCTGTATAGACTATCAAAACAGTTCAAACTCAATTATTTAAAAACTTACAAAAAAATATATTGTATATTAAGTTTTGAATTTTAATCTGTCTTGAATGTTTTACTGCCTTGAGTTTGTTGTGCCATTACAATGATAATTATAGATTTGTCACTGATTAACTATTACGCGCGCGCACACACACACACACACACACACACACACACACACACACATATGGAGACTTAAATTTGCAAATATAGGAATAACTTCAGATTTAACTGTACACGCAATTTTGGAATTCACTAGAACATTCTATGCGACTCACATGGATAGCTGGCGTGCATTAGCACGCCGCTTTCCCGATTCTGGGTGGCTCTCCAGCGCTGGATAAAATCTCCTGGTGGATTAATGACGAGCGCCATTACGCCGGCCAGCCTTGTTGTTGTTTTCTCATCGTCTCCCACATTCCACTAGGTGAATACTGCGCTAATTCCTACATACCGCCTCAGTGACATGATATGCAAACATTTTGAAAGCATTCTCACACCTTCAGATGGGACAACGTTAGACAGAGGCAGACACAAATTGCATCTTAGGGGGGAAGAGGTGGTGACAGCATGGGCATCTGGCCACCCTTTTCCATTATTATCTCTAAATCCAGACTAACATGCCGACGCCGTGAAGGCTCTGGTATAAAGCCAAGAAAAAAAAGAAAAATAGTGTATTCTATGTAAGTATAAGCAGGAGCAATGTCTGATGCGGACATTTCGTTTCTGGCTCTACTTTTTGTGACACTGGGTATCTCAGACATCACTCTAATATGGAAGCCAAGTAAATTTCTCCTATTTTTTGGGTTGTCAATGTACCAATGCATGCAAAAGCATTAGAGAGTGAGATGCATGTCAAGGATCCTACAATTTCAGCAGATACTGGCCAGGATCTGCGAAATGGCTAAAGGGATCAACGATGTCTCTAAATAAAACAGTTGATGATGAGTCTACATAAAACAGATAAAACACCCGCTGTGAAGTGCATGGCAGAAGGTACTTTGCCGGTAGGCTTTTTAATCATCATTGTCTTAAATTTTCTAGTAGTATTAGTTACTAGTAATAATAGCTGGTTCTGTTTAGTATATCAGACACTATCAGCAACGCATAAAATTACTTAAATTACTTGAAATTATACACCGATTTTCAAACTTATTTGTCTTTATTTTGTTCACTCTCATGGAGTTCATGGCGATAATTAATGTTTTAGCACACGCGACAGTTCATTAAGTTACATACAAGACAATAAGTTCAAAGTACATTAGTTGGCGTAACTCAGCTATGCGTAACACAGTTTGGTTTTAACCGTGTCAGTTACAGTCCATTTGCGTAAGTGTTGTCACTGCGGTTTATAGTACTCAATGAAGTTCACAGTATTCACAGTCTAACACTTTGCTACATGACATTTATGTCGAAATTTAGTTTTTACCGTGCCCGAAAAATAAGAATATGGTCATAAACTATAGTGTGCTTCTGTCTAGTACGATTGAACAACACCTGCAGATACGCCACGACGCTGCACACTCACTGATAGTCGGCGTTTGCCTGCAAGCTATCGACATCGCTCACGCATCACAGTACGTTCAACAGTGCTGCTCATTATAATTGTGCGCATCTCACAACAGCATTAGAAAGAACATCATACATACACTGACAGTTTTGCATATTCAATGAAAAAGGATGCATGTCGCAATATTAATAAAGCAAAAAATAATTACATTTCATACTAAAGACCAAAACAACAAGTATTCTCAACCATCAAAGATGGGACAGAAGAAAGGAAAGAAGGAAAAGAAAAAAATTATCTCCCATAATTAGCAGTATCTTCACACTGTCCATTTCCTCCTGCCCCCTCCCTGTCTATCTCCTCCTGCTCCTCTCTCTGTCTCTTTGCTCCCCCTCCCTCTGACCATTGCTTCTAACCCACCTTCTGTCCATCTGCTTATACTCCTCTGTTCCTCTGTCCAACTCCTTTCCTCCCCCTCTGTCCATCTCCTCCTCGCAACTCTGTCCATATCATCCTCCTCATTCTTTTCTGCTTCTCCTTCTCTCATCTCTTTGTCTATCTCCTACTCTCCTTTCTCTCTGCCCATTTCCTCCTCTTTCCTTTCTCTATCCATCTCCTCATCTACACTCTCTGTCTCCATCTCCTCCTCCATCTCTCTCTGTCCATCACCTCCTCACCCCTCTCTCTGCTTATCTCTTCCTCCCCCTGTCTCTGTTAATTTACTCCTCTTTCCTTTCTCTGTCCATCTCCTTCATCTCTGCCCATCTCCTCCTCCATGTCTGTCCATCTCCTCCTCCCTCTCTGACCATCTCCTCCTCCCCAGCCTTTTCTCCATCTCCTCCTTCACTCTATCTGTCCATCTCCTACTCCCATTTCACTATGTCCATCTCTTCTGTTTTCCTTTTACTGTCCATTTCTCCTTCCCTACTCTCTCCATCTCCTCCTCCCCACTCTTTTCTCCATCTCCTTCTCTCATCTCTTTGTCCATCTCCTACTCTGTCCATTTCCTCCTCTTTCCTTTCTCTGTCCATCTCCCCATCTCCTCTCTCTGTCTCCGACTCCTCCTCCATCTCTCTCTCTCTGCTTATCTCTTCCTCCCCCTGTCTCTGTTAATTTACTCCTCTTTCCTTTCTCTGTCCATCTCCTTCATCTCTGCCTATCTCCTCCTCACTGTCTGTCCATCTCCTCCCTCTCTGACCATCTCCTCCTCCCCAGCCTTTTCTCCATCTCCTCCTTCACTCTATCTGTCCATCTCCTACTCCCATTTCACTATGTTCATCTCTTCTGTTTTCCTTTTACTGTCCATTTCTCCTTCCCTACCCTCTCCATCTCCTCCTCTCCCTGTATTGTCCATCTCCTCCTTTGCCCCCTATGTCTGGCCATCTCGTCCCCCCCCCCCCCCCATTCTATCTCCAAGTTCTCACCGACACCCCAATAGGAGGTTGCTGGTCCTTACCGCCACACTATTTCTTTCTTTACAGACGGTAAGTAATAGGTGAAACAAATTTCGTTGAAGTCCTTCCATGGGTTTGGGAGAAGGTTTTCATCCGTAGCCTTGTCCACATACACGTCACATTTAACATAAACCACATATATTTGTTCATATATGTCATCTGTACCTCTAGCTGTTTCTCCCTGCAGTTCCATTTTCACACTACTCAATTTTCATGATATTATATCTTCTGGACTATGTGTAGCACAATAATTTAATTCTGCACTTGCATCCAGTGGTCTATATAACTACTGTCTCCAAAACATGTTGCAAGTAGAGTTAGTAGCAAAAAACTTAAAGTGACTTGCATGACGTGGCAGTTTTCCCCACATATCAGTATTTCAAGTGACACCTCCTGATGTACGTGTCGTACAATGATACAATTATGGAGATACATTCAGAGACATTTGTGGATAATACCTGCGAAGTGTGTTGCGAATAGAGTTAGCATCAAAGAAGTAATAAATTAAAAATATCATGGATGATGTGGCAGCTTCACTGCATGAATAGCGAAATTGGAGTAAACGATAAACTTTCTCCTTTCATACTTTTTTTGTGGTGTCTACAAGAAAAAGTTTTGTAATTGTTTAAAATTACGCGTAAAGTTTATTGCATGTCACTAAGTGTTCTCCTTCGCATATATTGGATGACTAAAGTACGGACATTCGCGCTTACTGGGTTACATTGCTTTTTCACCCACCCCTTTGATATATAGATGGTTCTTACCCTCATAGCGTTTCTTTCCAGTCAGTAAGTGATATGTATACCAAATTTGGTTGAAATTGGAACAGTTATTTAGGAGGAAATGTGGAATATACATACAAACACACATACATAATTTTTATAATTGGGTAACTGAAGGTAATAGCGCCATGCATTCAGTTAATTGTTTCTAAAGTTGTATAAAAATCTGGAAAATGTCTAATTTGTAATGATTTATGCCCTAATACGTCCCTTATGCCCTCCTCTGAAAATAATTGGCCTATTAGATATTATTTTGTATATAGCAAAGGGAAAACTAGTGTTTGTGAGTAGTAGTGAAGGTAATAACGCCACCTAGAAAGTCTCTCACATTTGAGACAAACAACATTAGTAAAAAATGAAAAAATGTATTATTACAACAAACAACAGAAACGATACATTCGATGTTATGGAAACGAAGCAAAATTTAAACATACAATGAACTTCTAATTTAGACACTTTGAAGTTCAGCTCAGACATCTTCGCACAACGCACACAGCCCTGATTTTTGTTGACTTATTATCGCACGTTTCATGATACCATGTTTTACATTGCGTGCACTGCATCCAATCCTCTTGCTCCTTTTGTCGTAGAAATAACCACCTCAGTCGCCGCAGTACAGATCCTTATTACAGAATTTGGAGTGTGGTTCAAATGGCTCTGAGTACTATTGGACTTAACATCTATGGTCATCAGTTCCCTAGAACTTAGAACTACTTAAACCTAACTAACCTAAGGACAGCACACAACACCCAGTCATCACGAGGCAGAGAAAATCCCTGACCCCGCCGGGAATCGAACCCAGGAATCCGGGCGTGGGGAGCGAGAACGCTACCGCACGACCTTTGGAGTGTGCTTTGATTGAGGTTTTCTTGACAAAATTTGCAAAATTTCCAGTTTGCGTCTTCTCTTGACGCATGTTCAGCCAGTCTCAAGGAGTTCTTCTTGGGATGTTAAATGTCTTTGAAGCCTTTGAAACTGTAATTCCAGATTTAACTGCTTCAAGGGCCTTCCGCAAATCCTCAGTAGTCCACTTTGCACGAAGATTTTTACAGGGCGTACCCATTTCGTCACCTAGAGGAGAAAAATAGAGAAATTGCGTTATTGCATGCAGGTGTCTTATTAGTGTTTTTTATCAACTGTACTGAGAAATATTTAAATATCTTAAAATTTATTTATGTGCTTTAATACACAAAAGAAAGTGTTTTAATCACATAGTAATCTGAAAATTAAGTGAGAACGACGTTAGACATTTATACGTGCCTGCTTTGATTCACAGTAAATGTGGTGTCACCGCCAGACACCACACTTGCTAGGTGGTAGCCTTTAAATCGGTCGCGGTCCGTTAGTATACGTCGGACCCGCGTGTCGCCACTGTCAGTGATTGCAGACCGAGCGCTGTCACACGGCAGGTCTAGAGAGACTTCCTAGCACTCGCCCCAGTTGTACAGCCGACTTTGCTAGCGATGGTTCACTGACAAATTACGCTCTCATTTGCCGAGACGATAGTTAGCAAAGCCATCAGTTACGTAATTTGCTACGACCTAGTAAGGCGCCATTACCAGTTACTATTGATGCTGTAAAACATGTACCGTCAAGAGCGATGTTTACCATTTATGGATTAAAGTTAAGTATTCCACAGCTACGTCCTTTTTTGCTAGTCTCATTTCCTTGACCTGTTCCAGACCTCACGCCAGCATGCGTGAGCTAAAACGCGTGCCTTTCGGCTTCCTCTCATAGTGGGTTGGCTCTCTTGCCAATCCACAACAGTAAATATTCAGCGTCAATAGAAAGGAAACTCTTACCACTCGAACTCACTCTGGCGGGTGTCCTACTCACACTGAGGTTGCTGTTGCTGCAAGGACGCTACAGGCATACAGTGGAAACTTCCCCTTTGTTTTTCGTTACTTGCACGGTGCTGTGGTAGCATATCGGAATACTTCCAAACCAGCCGATAAACTGCGAATGACTTTAAAACCAGCACGGCGCAGTTACCTTCAGTTATCATATGTATGGATTCGGTAATCCACTTCATCTCCTCGAAATCTGTTCAAAGAAGTATGGAACTTTAGGCCCCATCTATACACGTAAACAGTACATTAATGAAAACGTAACGTGAAATTGACATTGATTCTCCTGTACTAGCATACGGTACAGGTTTCGCGGGTAACATAACTCATCCACTTGCTGCACCTGTCACTAAACGAATGAAAAAACACTTTAATGCAATCATTGCTGTGCTAACTTACATTCTCCACAGATGAGTAGCATTTGTAAGTACTCTTCATCGATGTACATTGCATTCCACACAAAGCTTCAACTGAAGACGATTGACTGAATGACCGATGCGCTTTTTCCTTGTGGTCCCCTTTGTTTCCTGTCGATTCCAGCAAGTAGATGAGTTATGTTGCACCGGGTATCATTACTGTGTGCTAATTTAGGAGACTCAATGTCAATTTCATGTTACTTTTACAGTAACATCCCGTTCACTTTAACGGTACGTATCGATATGTTTTTCTACAGCTCTTGAGGAGAGGAAGTTGATTACCGATTAAAAATTATTGGGTGCTATTAAAAGAAAAGTATTGGTGTTCATATCTTTGTAAAGAACAAAATTACAAGAAAGGGAATCATGCTAGTTAATGTCCCTCTTGTAGCTAAACAACGTTCACTTGATACATTATTTATTTTTTTCCTGGAAAAACGTTATTTGGGATTGTGAAGATAAATGATACACATTCTATTTAATTTTTGCTATAGACTTTTTGTAATAATTTTCATTTTTGTTTGTTTTTAGCCCTGCTGCCAATGTAAATCCTGTTCAATCAAGACAAAGTGCGTAATGTTCCAAGGCCAGTGTCTATTTGAATAAAATTCTTTTGTACACTGGAGCATCCCATTTTAAAACTACCACACTATTAAAATCGATGTTGCACTCTGAAGAAGACTATTGCAAAGACGGGCGGAACGTCGATTTTAATAGTAGTTTTACTGTCATAAAAAAGTGGCCTAATGCACAAAAAGTATTTTATTCAAGTACTGTAAATATTGGCTGCATGCGAAGGGAACGAGCGGTCTGTTAGGTTCCTCGAAATCTATTTCGTACTGCTGAACCATGCTGAAAATTATCCTTAAGTGTCATTTGAAAGTGTACACTTTATTAATTCTGATGTACTGCTTGCTTGATGGTATAAGAATGACGTTACAAGCCGCCATAATAAATAAGCTGCCCCAGCTGTATGTGGGCAGTTTTCTGCTAGTTTCGGATGTTGCTCGCACAGACGTGGATGCAACACGTGATGGTTTGGTTTGACACATTGTATAGTCATCTCTGAGTAAAATTATCATGTCAGAAATTATTGAAGTGAATTACTGAAGTTATTAAAGTGGACCAACCACATGTTTTTACACTCATGTTCAGAAAAAAAAACAACATCTTCAACGACTGGAGACAGGACGTTCATGTCCACAGGACTGTACGTTAGCATTTTCTGCAGAAATGATTAGCAATTGAACATGTCATCCCATGGGTTCAAGGTCAACATCGATATCGCGGCGCAACACCACCTACTGATAAAATGTGCCTGCAGTTCCCGTTGTCGCTATAAACCGAAGAGAGAACGTGATGCATCCGTCCGGGAAACTGCTTCTCGTGTGAGACGAAGTGTTTCGGCAGTGCAATGGGTGTGTGCAGAATGGTTCACGGAAGGCCGTAGAACACGAGGAGATGGGTCAGGTCGCACCAGCGAGACCACCCCCCTGAGAAGATCGACACCTCATCCGAATGGCATTCCAGGACGGATCTGCGTCCTCCTGCGTCCACATCGTACACTATCAGGGGTGACATTCGTAGCCGTTTATTACGGCATCGATTACGCGGGTGCCGTCCACTTCTCCGACTACCTTTGACGAACGTGTAGAAAAATTCTAGACGGTCATGGTGATGGAAGGAGGTCACTAGGGAAAGGAATGGCACCAGATGGTGTTTAAGGAAGAATCCAGGTTCTATTTGCATGAAAACAGTAGCCGCACTTCAGTTCGCCTCAGACAGGGGGAGTGGCATTGCACAAGACGTACAGCACCACCTCAAGGCCTTATAGTGTGAGGTCCTATGGGCACAATCACAAATCACAGTTGGTGCGTGTCCAGGGCACTGACCAGTGCGCCCTACGTGAATGACATCCTGTGACCCGTAGCCATACCCTTTCTGCACAACACCCTAAACCCCATTTTTCAGCAAGATAATGCACGACCATATGTTGCTGCATGAACACGTGCCTCCTTGGAGTCACAGGATGTCAGCCTTTTGGCTTGCCCGCCAGGTCACCTGACTTGCCACCAATCGGAAATGTATAGGATTTCGTGAAACTACGGGTGCAGCTCTATGACCCAATGACAACCACCAGAGATGGACTTTGGAACCAGGTGAATGCAGCATGGATGGTTATACCACAAGACGCCATTCATGCCTTATACGCGTCGCATGGAACAAGTTATCGGAGCCCATGGCGGACCCCATGCCTGCTAGGTAACAGGACAGCTGCTGAACCGAGTTGACTGAAATGCTAATCACTTCTGCAGAACGTACTAATGTCCATGTTCGGTGAATATGAACGTCCTATCTCTAGTCGTTAAAGATGTTCTGTTTTTTTCTGAACATGAGTGTATTTTGTGCTGGAGAATGATAATAACAATAATAATAGTACATAAATTAATATTCTGTAAAGTTTTTCTTTGTTACTCAACCATTTATCGCAAAACACGAAGCAGTGGACCTACAAACCTGCACAGAACGACCCTAATAAGCTATATATATCTGTGGGAGTTATGGATTTGAGAAACACTCATGTAGACTCGATTCATAGGCCAAACACTAAATATCTGCGTATTTAAACACACACACACACACACACACACACACACACACACACACACACACACACACACCCCAACTGATACCATGACGTCATTGTTATTTATTACTGGTTTGTATACCTTAGTTTTTGGTGTGTTCATTGTACACTGTTTTAGACATTACAATTTATGTTAACGTCTAGCGCCTTCAGCAAATCGGATGTGACTCAAACTCGTTTCTAATTTAGGAACGTGAAAACTTATTTACACTGTGGCTAACGAGAACAGTATTTTTTCTACGATTTCCTCGCCTGACTCGTCTTTCTAAATTTATTTTCTATCATCTTATGAAGCCTAATGGAACCTGTAGTACTGATTTATATATTCTTGCGTATATTAATACAGGTTCCATTCGTGAAATGTTTTCTCAGTAAAGAATAGTACAGATACTACTGAAGTTCACTCAAGAGTTTTAAATATTTGGACGACAGTGGAACTGAAGTGTGTCGTCATATGAATGAGCTAGAAAAAATTCTAACTTAATTGTAATGGAAAGCTGTAATCCATTCGTTGCTGAACGTAGGAACCAAGGAAAATGGAAAATTTCAGGCTTGACAAGCGCTATGAGAGGATGGAAATGGTAACAGAATAAAGTGCTGGGAAATTATAATAATAGTCGTGATTTCACTTTTCCAAGGCCACTGAGTAAGTATGACGGGAAGATACCAGAAGATCACAAAAGATACCAGATTTTACTGAAACGGGGTTTCTGTAATCAATTTAAATTATGTATTAGCTAATTAGGTGCTGAAATTTGCTACCATAACTTAGGGGTACTATATTGTCAAGTGAACTTCAAGAATTTGAACTGAAAGAGGGTGCAGTATTGCGAGGTAGACGAGCCGAAGGAATTTGACGAAGTATGTAACGACTCTGTAAGGACGTTACGGATGTGGAAAATCAGTTGAATATACTTAACATTGGCGTAGCTGGAGAATAGTACTAGGATGGGAAAGGCAGAAACGAAGTGGCCTTGGATAATGTATTAGCTACTACGATAGATAAATAAACGACGATAATTTTGAACGTTGAATGTGAAGGGTAAAGTGTAGGTCACTCGGAAATTATTTGCAAATGTAGAAAGGTATAGAAAAATAGATGAATGTTGAATGTGATGAGGTAGATGGAAAAGTGAAACAGGATAACGTAGACGCTGCACACAGTCTAATTAACATTTAGTTTAGCAAGCACAGAACACGAAATACAATCAGCGCTTGTTACTGGTATAGCTTTATAGCAATAATATGTGAACTTCTAATGCAAATACCCTTTAACGATCAAGAGCTGCCCAGCAAACAGTGGACAGAATAATGGATTATTACTCCCCAGGCACCGGAATGAAAAAGAAGTAATTAGGGAAGCGGGTATCAAGGAGTATTTGGATAAGTATAGCAGAAGACTGTAATATATGCAACAGTCTTCCATAGTACAGTGAAGGTCATAAAAAGTGTATATTTATGCTCAAGGAGAAAATGAGTACGCTCTTAAGGCCACTACACGTCTGACTCTCACTCCTGACGCCTTCTGCCTGTTTCAGGACCGCGCTGGGCTCCTTCACCTGGTAGCCGTCTGCTGAAACACGCTCTGGTGCTGTGAATCTCCATTGTGCCAGTAGGACTACGTCGTGGAGACCTGGCAGTCCACTCTTGTTATTGCTTTTTCTACATATATTGTAAATGTTGTTATTTTTTCAAAATAAATATTATTATAACTCGTTAATAACTTCTATCTTATCGAGATTTTTTTCCACGAGACTCGTGTGTCATAATGTTTCATTTTTCAAGAAACTGGTTTTGGTAAATAGAGAAAACCAAGTCACATTCCCCGTATCACTACATGGCCAAATGATAATTTCAACAATCGCAATTGGTTGCGTGCTCAAACAGTATAGTCTTTTCACTATAGGAGACGAACAATTGAAGAAATTGTACTGGTATATCTTGACGCAGGACTGAAAAAAAATGTTTCTTTACTTGTAGAAAGATATTGGCGGACTTAGGAAGCAGACATACACTTCATAATTTACCAACACAATTTGTAGAAAATTGTCTAACCTTCATGTTTCAGTAAATAAATATGTATTAAAAATTGAAGAGTTTAGAAATGGTGAAAAATAACGATAGTATTTGTCAAAAGTTAGTGCCCTGCGTTTCATTACATTCAGAATAAGTAAGTAACGTGGATCCTGATACATGCAGGAAAATAGGAAAACAATATTTTAGTTGAAACTTCCTGAGAGATTAAAACTGTGTGCCGGACCGAGACTCGAGCTCGAGACCTTTGCCTTTCGCGGGCAAGTGCTCTACCAACTCAGCTACCTAAGCACGACTCACAACCCGTCCTCACAGCTTCAGTTCTGCCAGTACCTCGTCTCCTGTGGTGTGAGGACGGGCAGTGAGTCGTGCTTGGGTAGCTCAGTTGGTAGAGCACTTGCCCGCGAAAGGCAAAGGTCCCGAGTTCGAGTCTCAGTCCGGCACAGAGTTTTAATCTGTCAGGAAGTTTCATATCACCGCACACTCCGCTGCAGAGTGAAAATCTCATTCTGGAATATTTTAGTTCTTCCTATTCTGATTTTATAACAAACTGACAAAAAACTACTAAAACAACGAAACAGAAAATAGACTGCTCGCATCAGCAAGGAGTTATTTCTTTCCGTACTGGTAGAGGGTGATGGGTACATGAGGTATTAAGTAGGAACTGTTTTCCATTGCTTATTAGTATACTGCTTCAGCTGTGTCGTTACATTGTGACAAGTTCTTGTTGAAATCGGTCAACTCGGCGTTAGAGGACGCGTAGTTTACCACATATACCAAAATGCCATCTTCATCCAAGGGAAGTATCCAATGTACACCGTGCGCCAGACTTGTAAACTCATGTGCTGTGTTTTCACATTGTACCCCACGGAAGTGTCAGAGGGCCGCTGCTGTTCGCTTAGCTGGGTGTCCACGCTACATGATTTACAGGACGTTCCCACCTCTGGCCGGCAGTGAAGGTGAATTTTGTGGGAGCGAAATAACACAATAACGCATTTTTAGCTAACGCTAATAGTTTTAAAACAAATTAACCCGTTAATCGGAGTTGAGATATTTCGGTGTTGCACTATATTGAGGTGACGGAAGTCATGGGATTCCGATATGGACATATACAGATGACGGTAGTATGGCGTAAAGTAGGTATGAAAGGGGAGCGCACCGGTGGAGCTGTCATTTGTACTCAGACGATTCATGTGAAAAGGTTTCCGACGTGGTTATGGTCGCACGAATGGAATTAACAGACTTTGAATGCGGAATGGTAGTTGGAGCTACAAGCACGGGACACTGTAATACGGAAATTGTTACACAGTTCAGTCTTCTGCAATCCCCAGTGTCAAGAGTGTGTCGAGAATAGCAAATTTCAGGCATCACCTCTCACCACGCACAACGGAACGGCCGATGGCCTTCACTTAACGACCGAGAGTAGTGGCGTTTCCGAAGAGTTAGTACTAACAGACAAGCAACACTGAGTGAAATAATCGCAGAAATCAATGAGGGATGTACGACGAACATATTCGTTAGCGAAGTGCGACGAAATCTGGCATTAATAGGCTCTGGCGGCAGACGACCGACGCAAGTGCCTTTGCCAACAGCGTGACATCACCTGTGGCGGCTCCCCTGGAATTGTGACCATATCGGTTAGACCGGTAGACGACTAGAAAACTGTGGTTTGGTCAGATAAGTCTCGATTTAAGCTGATAAGAGCTGGTGGTAGGGTTCGAGTGTGGCGCAGACGCCACGAAGCCATGGATCCAAGTTATCGACAGAGTACTGTGGAAGCTGGTGGTGGCTCCACAATGGTGTGGGCTGTGTTTACATGGAATGAACTGGGTCGTGGTTATGTTAGGCTACTTACAGACCATTTGCTGCCAATTATTAACTTCATGATCCGAAATAACGATATCATGTCACCGGGCCACAATTGTTCGCGATTGGTTTTAAGAACGTGATTCTTGAGTTTCTCCCGGCGTATTTGATGATCAAAATATCCACGGGTGTGTTGCCGGTCTATAGTGTCCAACGGGCACAATATTTCGGCGATCATACATGTCGCCATCATCAGGTGAACTGACGGACTGAGCTCCTGTGAACGTGCCGGCACGGAGATCCGTACGCTATGGCTGCTCAGAGGGAACTGGGTTTGGTCGCGGCGGCGGCCGATTTAAATACCCTCCGCCCGCGGCGCGCTCCCTCCGCCGTCCGCGCCCCGCGCCACGGTCGCGCGGTGGAACAGATTGCGACGGCGTCTGAGATGACGTCGGTGTGATGGCTCTGTCCGCCGTGGTCGTCACAACTATACGTTTGCTCGATTTACTCCTGATTAATCCAATCGCTGGTTCCCAAGCCTTGCTAAGATTAAAGCCACAGTCACGGTTTATGAGGTCGTCATTGGTGCGAATTTCGATGGCCTCTCTAACAACGCTGTCCCAGTATCTCAACGTCTGTACCCGAATCCTCGTGCGGTCATACTCCATGGCGTGATTTTCCGACAAACAATGTTCAGCGACCGCCGACTTGCTCGGATACATCAGTCGAGTGTGCCTCTGGTGTTCACGGCATCGATCCTCGACGGTACGCATCGTCTGACCAATATACGACTTGCCACATTGACACGGAATCTGGTACACGCCGGTCTTCCTCAAACCGAGGTCATCTTTGGCTGCATTTATTCCATACACAGGCGCTCTCTCGGGGAAAATCGCCCGCATTCTGAAGAAACACCGGGTCGGAACTGTGTTTTGTCCTCCAAATAAAACTCGTGCACTGGTGGGGAGCGCCAAAGATGACCTCGGTTTGAGGAAGGCCGGTGTGTACCAGATTCCGTGTGAATGTGGCAAGTCGTATATTGGTCAGACGATGCGTACCGTCGAGGATCGATGCCGTGAACACCAGAGGCACACTCGACTGATGTATCCGAGCAAGTCGGCGGTCGCTGAACATTGTTTGTCGGAAAATCACGCCATGGAGTATGACCGCACGAGGATTCTGGTACAGACGTCGAGATACTGGGACAGCGTTGTTAGAGAGGCCATCGAAATTCGCACCAATGACGACCTCATAAACCGTGACTGTGGCTTTAATCTTAGCAAGGCTTGGGAACCAGCGATTGGATTAATCAGGAGTAAATCGAGCAAACGTATAGTTGTGACGAGCACGGCGGACAGAGCCATCACACCGACGTCATCTCAAACGCCGTCGCAATCTGTTCCACCGCGCGACCGTGGCGCGGGGCGCGGACGGCGGAGGGAGCGCGCCGCGGGCGGAGGGTATTTAAATCGGCCGCCGCCGCGACCAAATCCAGTTCCCTCTGAGCAGCCATAGCGTACGGATCTCCGTGCCGGCACGTTCACAGGAGCTCAGTCCGTCAGTTCACCTGATGATGGCGACATGTATGATCGCCGAAATATTGTGCCCGTTGGACACTATAGACCGGCAGCACACCCGTGGATTTTTTGGTTTTAAGAACATTTTGGACAATTCGAGCGAATGATTTGGACACCCAGATAGCCCGATATGACTCCCATCGTACATTTATGGGGGATAATCGAGAGGTCAGTACCTGTACAAAATCCTGCGCCTATTATACACTTGCAATTACGGACGCTTATAGAGGCGGCATAGTTCAATTTTGCTGCGTGGGACTTCGACCGACCTGCTGTGTCCACGCTATGTCCTGTTGCCGCACTATGCCGGGATAAAGAAGGTCCGGCACGATATTAGGAAGTATCCCATGACTTTTGTCACCTCAGTATAATTATAAAAAGAGAGTCTGTCAAATTACATAGCAAGTAAATATGAGAAAGGTAAGCATTCATCCAATGAGTCATCTACATTGTTCATCTTTCAACGATTGTAACAGACATTCCAATGTAAAAATAGTGCAGTACGCATGAACCACCAGAACGAAACGTGTTTCTTGGAAAGGTTGGTAAATATTTCCACACTCAAAAGTCTCAAAATAAGCTTCGGACAGAAACCGAAAATCATGAACGACGATCAGGAGAGGGATAAGAATTACGGAATAAAAGATGTACTCATTATTGCCACATGGAATGTACAGGGTCACGGTAAAATGAGATCGAGTTTAAAAAAATAGTGAATATTATTATATTAACATAGCAGTGATTACAAAAAGCAAAATGAAGTTAAAAAGTGGTTAACAGAGTAGCACCTGAAAAGTGATTAACGGCTAGAAGATTACCTTATACAGTGGAGTAGAACCTGAGCACTTTGTGAAATAGCAGTTTTGATAGAAAGAAAATGGGGAAGATAACATACGGCAGTATGCGTTAGTACACAAAAGGATCATCACAGTGAGACTGAAATTCGATAAAGGTCATATAATGGTTACCGGAACCTACGTACCAAAGGAAAGAAGGGACAAACAGATCTGTACTACAAAAAGCTACAGAAACGCCTGAATAAAATAAACAGCTCTGACATTGTCATCTTGGTAGGGGACGTAAATATAGGAATAGGTGAAGAGCCCATCTACCACTTGATGGGCAACAACAGATAAGATATTATTAATAACAACGGAATAAACCTGATACAGATGGTCGCCTGAAAGCACCCAATTTTTCAAGAGAAGAAATACACATGGTCTGCAAGAGACCGCAGATCTCTTACTGACTAGCCGAAATAGTAAAAAAATGGTGTAATTTCAAGGGTGATTGGCACCAAATATACGAGTACAAGAGGAGAGTTCAGCTATAGGAAAGACGGAAAAAAAACAGAACAAAAAGAAAAATGAAAGAATTCCGAACATTACTTTTATGGTACATCTGTTCCAAGAAGAGGTTTTAAGGGATCCACATCAATTCCGTCAAGTGAAGATGTAACTAAGGTATGGACAAACATTAAAAATGTCGTAATGCAGGTCGCTAGATATGTACTAGAGTAAAAATCCAAAATGAATCAAAAAGGGGACTTAAAATTTTGAACGTAGAGATAGAAAAAGCTATAGAGAAGAAAAGAAAATCATGTAGAGTGTTCTTGCAGAAACATGCAGAGGAAGCTAAAGAAGAGAGTAAGACAGGCACATTTGATATACACCTCTACGCAGAGTTGAGCATGACGTTCACGGTAGACAGAAAATAGCATATATACTGACTACACAGATAAAAAGAAAATACAAAGATACTGCAAATGTAAATATATAAAAATAGTCATAAAGCTGCACAAATCGTTATAAGAAAGTATGGTGTAGCCCGAACGGAGAAAAACCAACGGAAGAAATGCAGAGGAAGTGATAGGTCTAATATATTTGACAGAATTAAAACAGGAATACAAGGAAAGATAAAATAGAAAATTTTCAGAATCAGTTGGAACAGATGTGGCGTAACATTTCTAGAATTCAGAATTCTATGTCTCTGTAACATTTGTTGGCTTGCAGGCGAAATATAAGAAGAATGCAAGTGTGCTTAAGTTATTTCACTGTTTACAAGAAAAGACACAAGTAACACAACTATTTGCAAAGGAGTCAGTGTTCTGAATGCTTCTAATAAAATCAACAGCAAATTTATTAACGAGAAGCTTCGAAATATCTTTGATTAAATTTCATTAGAACAAGAAGGTCATGTGCCGACTTTTTAACAAAGTATATAAAAAAGCAATTTGCCACCGCACGTAGCCTTTATCGTTATTTCACCACTACCACAGAAAAAAGCTATGGCCAATAATTGAGAAAAGAGGTTTCCACAGGCAGCTGAACAGTCCACCACGGTAAAATAAATAAATAAATTAGAAGAGATACTGCCAAAGAGCTGACACCAGAACTAGAGATAAATCAAGGAGTATGCCAAGCCAAAGTTGCAGTACGTTTCCAGAAAAATTCAGCATCTACGTCGACGACCTAGTCATTCAAAGGATGATTATAGCGGTGAAGTCATGACACATAATAAGTCATCACACATAATTCTTCGTCAAATTAGTAGTCTGACAGCATTGAGGAGTGCTATCTGTAACGAAATACAATGCCTAGCTGCACTAAGTACATTTTTTGAATGCCACTTTGTCAGACGTGCCTCTGATTTTTCATCATGAGAACAGAAAACTCACCTTATTAACATCTAAATGGAAAAGCCGCTCTCGTAAGGTGTTCGACGAACTCGCCAGACTTTAAACAACAATTTTTCGAAAACGCTTGAAAATCGTAACGTAATAGAGCAGTGTTTTTTGCATGTACAGTTGTACAATCATAAGAAAGATGAACAAAAGAAGTGACAAATGAACAAAAGAGTTGACGCGTTGAGTGTATGCTTCCGTTGTAAGCTCTAAAGTTACTAGTTACCTAAAACTATTTACACTAGATTGCATTAAATTCAATGAAGCGATAAGAAGCTTACTGTAAATTAGAGATGCATGTTAAGGAGCTTTGTTAATGGAGAGGCTCTGTCAAAAGAGATGGTTGTGGATGGCGTACCTCAGGGTAGTGTGACAGAGGAACAGCGTGTCCCATTTATCTTGACCAACCTAAATAACTTTGTCCAGATGCAAATTACAAAATGTTTCAAGCGAATACTCTTTAGCAGTCAGGGGGACATCAATCAGCATGATTGCCTTCGTTGCAGCTTTGTTTTTTACAAATGAACAGCAGTAAGTTGTCTTACTCAGCTTATCTCACAGGACGAAGCATACTATGGTGCAACGGGCCAGTAGTACACGAAATATAGTCAGACACACACCATAAAGCGCACGGAGGATATATGTAGATGTATATAGATGTAAATAATAGAAATATACACTGAACAGAGAAAGGAACTGATACACCTGTTCAATATCGTGTAGGCCTCCGCGAGCACGCAGAAGTGTTGCAACACGACGTGGCATGGACTCGACTAATGTCACAAGTACTGCTGGAGGGAACTGACACCGTGAATCATGCAGGGCTGTCCATAAATCTGTAAGAGTACGAGGGGTAGAGATTTCTTCTGAACAGCACGTTGCAACGTTTCCCAGATATTCTCAATAATGTTCGTGTCTGGGGAGTTTGGTGGTCAGCGGAAGTGTTTAAACTCAGAAGGGTGTTCCTGGAGCCACTCTGTAGCAATTCTGGACGTGTGGGGTGTCGTATTGTCCTGCTGGAATTGCCCAAGTGCGGCGGAATAGAAAATGGACATGAACAGATCCAGGTGATCAGACAGGCTGCTTAAGTATGTCAGAGTCGTATCTAGACGTATCAGGGGTCCTGTATGACTCCAACTGCACACGCCCCACACCATTATACAGCCTCCACCAGCCTGAACAGTCTACTGTCGACGTGCAGGGTCCATGGATTCATGAGGCTGTCTCCATACCCGTATACGTGCATCAGATCGGTACAATTTGAAACAAGATTCGTCCAACCAGGCAACATATTTCCAGTCATCAACAGTCCAATGTCGGTATTGACGAGCCCAGCAGAAGCGCAAAGTCTCGTATCATGCAGTCATGAAGGGCACACGAGTGGCCTTCGGCTCTGAAAGCCTTTATCGATAATGTTTAATTGAATGGTTCGCACGCTGGTACTTGTTGATGGCCCGGCATTGAATTATGCAGCAATTTGCCTTGTGTCACGTTGAACGATTCTCTTCAGTCATTGTTGGTTCCATTCCTGCAGGATCTTTGTCCGGCCGTAATGCTGTTGGAGATTTGATGTTTTACGGGATTCCTGATATTCACAGTACACTCGTGAAATGGTCGTACGGGAAAAGACCCACTTCATCGCTACCTCGGAGATGCTATGTCCCATCGCTCGTGCGAAGACTTTAACACCACAGTCAAACCCACTTAAGTCTTGATAACCTGCCATTATAGCAGCAGTAACCGATCTAACAACTGCGCCAGACACTTGTTATCTTATATAGGTGTTGCCGACCGCAGTGCCGTATTCTGCCTGTTTACATTTCTCTGTATTTGAATATGCATACCTATACCAGTTTCTTTGGCGCCTCAGTGTATAACGAACTGCAGAAATATCCGTCAAAAATATACTTGATCGAACAGTCTTCGGGTGTAGTACCGGTTCGAAATGTCCAAAGGTCATAATATTTCGGCGATCAGATATGGTATAAGTTCTCTGTCCGGTCTCGTCGCCAGATTGTTTTGTTCGCTGAGGGCCTTCTTAACGAAATTCAATGCTGGTTCGCAAGCCATTCTAAGATTATAAACGGAATTTCAGATGATGAGGTAGTCACTGGTGCGAGTTTCTACAGCCGCTCTAACGACGTTGTCCCAGTATTTGAAAGACTGTGTCAAGATTCTGGTTCGTTCGTATTCCATCGCGTGATTCTCTGACGAACAGTGCTCTATGATCACCGGCTAGCTGGGATACATCAGCCGAATGTGCCTCTGGTGTTCTCGGCAATAATCTTCAACGGTACGCACAGTCTGACCAATATATTGTCTTCCCACATCGATATGCAATCTGGTATACGCCGGTCCTCCGTGAACCAAGATCTTCTTTGCCGCTTCCCAGTAATGCTCATGTTTTATTGGGCGAGAAAAAGACAGTTTTTACTCGGTGCTTCTTCAATATGCGTCAAGTGTACGGTATAAAGGCAATGGTTGCATCTTCCTCCTTGACTTCTTCAATCTCCACAGGCTGTACTGTTGTGGTAGGGCGGAGAGCGCGCCTACTCTGCCATTCTGGCTACCCGTTTTTTTCGGAATAGAGTTCTGAGATGTTTCAGCTCCTGGGACAGCCTCCCGGGAAAAATCGGACGCATGTTGAAGCACCGAATGAAAACTGCACGTAAACAAAAAACACAGAAAACCGACAAATATCAGTGGATAGAGCATCTTCCAGAGTTTTTAACTCACATTACAGATTCTCTGCATGGGCACCGTATGTGACCCCGCATACATCAATATATGTACGTGCTTGAAATTTGTCACTATGGAGAGTCCCAAGGTAATCCGCTTTGGAAATTTTCATTGAGTGGCCTGTCTACACACGGGAACCAACTCGATTCGAAGCTATGGAGCGGATGACTTGTCTATATGTTCTGATACATCCTCTCCCCTAGTGGTGTATTCCACCCCTACGTCACTTCACATACTACGAATCGAAATTTGAACAGATGCAGTATCCCCCGAAATGTGTAATTCTTTTGTATGTCTTGTAGTTATCACGCAGTCGTCTTCTGAAACCCCAGCGATACGAATAACTCCGTAATTCAACAACTATTCTCTAGCCGACATATCCTCGTCAGATCAGCCTTTTACTCGTATTTGTAATTAGATAATAAATTTTGGAGCATAGTTTCCATGAGCTAATTCCACGAAACCCGATATGAAAGGTTCTGAGCACTATGGGGCTTAACATCTTAGGTCATCAGTCCCCTAGACTTAGAACTACTTAAACCTAACTAACCTAAGGACAGCACACACATCCATGGCCGAGGCAGGATTCGAACCTGCGACAGTAGCAGCAGCGCGGTTCCGGACTGACGCGCCTAGAACCGCTCGGCCACAACGGCCGGCCCCGATGTGAAAGCTTTGCGTCACTTAGCCTAAGATACTTTTTAGAAACAGTTCATTGAAGTAATTGAACTATCTCAGCCGAAACTGGACAACAAAAATACCTCTATATTTAGGCAGTCAGATTCACACGGAAATGACATTATCTGTAATGTGAGGTAATTAAATGATAAACGAACACATCGCTGGCTCATAAAACACGTTGCCTAAATAAAATCGGATTACAGAGTCATATTTTACATACCAAATGCTATAGTTCCATAAGCATGTAGCTAACTTTCACGTGTATAATTAGATGTCTAAGTGTGTGTGTGTGGTTTCATTTTTACATATTTCTAACTCTACAATCCTGATGTCAACGTGGGATATGCATGCTCACAGACTCTTTCATATTGTTAATAGTACATCATAACCAGTACTTCTGCCTAGATTAATTTGAACAAACGATGAACTAAATAAAAATCATAGCATCGTTACCATATATAGCTCAACTTACATTGTAGCAATGACGTTACGGGCCCCTGGTTAAAAAGAAGGCTCCTCAGCTGAAGGTATGTGTATGTGTATGTGTGTGTGTGTGTGTGTGTATGTGTGTGTGTGTGTGTGTGTGTGGCAAGTAAGGATTGAGACATGACAAACGCCTTTTCGAAGTGTGTGTTATTTTGAACAATCATATGGTTCTGAAATTATGCTTGACCTCTTTGCAACAAATATTCCAAATAACCCTGAGCACATAGGCAGCATCGTGACAGATACAGAAATTAGTGACCACAAGACTGTTGTAGCGAGACTCAATATTGTAACATCCAAACCAACCAAAAAACGCAAAGTACTTCTATTTAAGAAAAGCAGATAAAAATCTACTTGATGCCTTCATAAAAGACAATCTCTATACCTTCCAGTCTGACTGTGTAAACATAGACCGGATGTGGTTTCAGTTCAGAGAAATTGTATCGACGGCAGTTGAGAGATATATACCAAATAAACTAATAAGGGGTGACACTGATCACCCGTGATACACATAACATTTCAGGAAACTGTTGAAGAAGGAACGAAACAAACATGCCAATTTTCAAAGAACGGAAAATCCCCAATATTGGCAAAGTTGTACAGAAGCTCGAAATTTATAACGAACTTCAATGCGATATGCTTTTAACAGTTTCCACAACGAAACTCTGTCTCGGAACCTGGCAAAAATACAAAGAGATTCTGGTCGTATGTCAAGTACAGCAGAGATAAGACACAATCAATAATTCCCTCACTGCGCGATAACAATGGTGGTGTAACAGATGGCATCGCCACTAAAGCAAAGTTACTGCACATAGTTTTCCGACATTCCTTCTGCAAAGGAGAGGAAGTAAATATTCCAGAATTTGAATCAAGAACAGCTGCCAGCATGAGTAACTTAGACGTAGATATCCTCGGTGTAGCAAAGCAGTTGAAATCACTTAATAAAGGCAAGTCTTCCGGTCCAGACTGCGTACCAATCAGATTCCTTTCAGAGTATGCTGATACCGAAGCTTCTTATTTAGCAGTCATATAGGCTACAACCGCTCGTTCACTGAAAGATCTTTACCTAAAGACCGGAAAGTTGCACAAGTCACACCATTGACCTAAGAAAGGAGATAGAAGTAATCCACTGAATTAACCACCCACAACGCTAACGTCGGTTTGTATTAGGATTTTGGAATATATACTGTGATCGAATATTTTGAGTTACCTCGAAGAAAACGATTTATTGACAAACAGCCAACACGAATTCTGGAAATATCGTTCTTTTGAAACACAACTAGCTCTTTACTCTCAAGAAGTAATGAGTGCTGTCGATCGGATGTGTCAAACTGATACCATATTTTTATATTTTCAAAAGGCTTTTGACACCGTTCCTCACAAGCGATTTCTAATCAAATTGCGGGCCATGAAGTATCGTTTCAGTCGTGCTACTGGATTCATGATTTTTCTCTCAGGAAGGCCACAGTTCGAGGTAACTGACGGAAAGTCGTCGAGTAAAACAGAAGTACTCGTAATACCTGGGCGATTTTATCTCAAATTATAAGGGTCAAGAGTGGATGTGTCACATCACTGTTTCAAAGTTTGCTGAAAAAATGTGTGTTGAAGTTCCACATGACATCCCTCCGAAACTACAATATTTTGATTTTCTAATGGTTTGTTAAAACCTACAGACCTCTCTAAATGACAGTATTTGTGAAAATGTCTTAACGAAAGGAATGTTGAAAAATTGTAATAAAGAAACCAAAAGTGACTGAGAGCTGAATTTCAATAAATACTTTGTTCCTAATACTATCAGACATGAATAATACACACACACTTACGAGCTTCTTTAATATCTTTTTTGGAAATATAAACAATGAAAATTTGTAAGTTTTTGAGAATTTAAGAATTATGTTTTGAAAATATGAAAGGCCACAGGATGTTAACTGTCTTGAGAAATGATAAAGTGGAAGGACTGCTAACTGTCAGCTATGACATTAATGCTTGAAATTCTTAAACTGTCAAAATATTTGTATCTAAAGATGTAAAAATCTGAAATTTTGTGGTTACTTAGAAATTATTTTCTCCAGAAGGCTCATCCTAAATGTTCTAATAATTTCATGGTACGTTTAGTTGGTAACTGTAATTAGAGACTGTACAGTCAGAGTGGGCAATACTTGTCTGTACAGAATGTGATAACTTTTTAGATAGTTCTAGCGCTACTCTCAAGGTCAAAAAATCATGGACACTTATATATTTAAATTTATCGCTGATTTTAAGTAAATGTCATGCAAAACTGATATTCCGGAATCAATTACTTTACAACGTTATAAATGAGTGGGAAAACAATTCATAATTTTGTTCGAAAGCGTTTTATAACAAAAATGAGGTATAGAATATTTATACCCGTTTTTATTTTTATGATATTATTCACAAATTATTACCGTATTCTGTCGAGATTTTACTTCTTCATGACTTTCCATAAATTAAAATTGCCTACAATGTAACAATCAACACTGCACTGTTGAAAAGAGTTCATTTGTCGTTTCATCTGGTTCTCATCGAACTTGTACAGCCGAGCTGAATTTGCACACGGACAATGATGATCCAACAAGAGAAGTAATGGGAAATAGGAAGTTACACACTGATCTTTAGATGATGGCCATTTGAAAACATTAGCAGGACCACGAGGTGTCGTAAAGGAGTCGGTTATATGTTGCAGCTCGTGAGAGACACTTATTGCCTTACTCACCCACCCTTGATTGTCATACACCCAAGAAATGAGGTGATTTACTACAAAGTCTTCTAATATACACTGCGGTCTCTGCATTTTACACATATTAACAGGCTCCACTTCGTAGGGAACCGTTCTTGCGATGTATGTGCCACTCCGTGATGCAGCCCAGTAGTGGCTTGATTGAATTCCTACCACAACCTTCAGAGCAGACCACTCTTCTCTCTTTTTTAAACGGAATTCCCTTAATGTAGTTTCATTTAGAACTATGAATTTCATGTTTGGTACTAATGTTGAATGGTGTGTACAAATCCATTAGCATCTCCTATAGCATCAGTAGCTTCATGCTGGAGATTAAATCTTGTTTCAAGATTTTTAGAGAGACCTTCTACCTACCACATGCACTTTTTCCGTGACCTCTTGCTGAAAACACCCACTTTTTGTCTTAATTCCTGTACTTCAGTGTTGATGAAGCTCAAAAGCTGAAAGCGGCATTCAAAATGAGATGCTGCACAATCAGTCACATACACATGTTTAGGAAATGCATGGCCTCTAGATGCTATGTCATCAGTTATTATGCTGACAGCGTAGCTTGCATGTTCACTGTTGTGAATGAGATCATCAGTAACAACAGCAAAACAGTGTGATGTTCCTAGGAAGTGAGTAACACATATGAATATTGTATCTGTGATGTGTGCCAGTGGTAATTTCGAATTTCGTTTTGCAAAGCAAGAGACCAGTTCTCAGCTACGAGTAAGACGAAATGAAGATCTAAAGAATAGTATTTTGGGATGTGACTGATTTTGCTTCTGCTATCGACTGTCTCTGAATGCTCCAGATATGATGGTGAGCTATTCCTTTCATGACCCAATGCCTAACCACTGTAACAAACTCTTCTCCCCCTCCCCCCCACTCCACAATGCAAAGGTTGCATCATTGTCAGTATTCTGAATGTGTAAAGCTTCGGCAGTCACCACTTCAGCACCAGGGCACATTACACACTCCTGCAGCCGACATTAATCTTGCAGCTCTTGACATATACACGAAAACATCAGACTCATCTTTGTGTACTTCTTTCTTGTGACACTGCTTATGGTGAAACGAACAAGTATCAAATTAGTGCTTACTTCCTTCACTGGCCGGCATTTTACCCGTTTTGGTTGCAAGGAATAGAATTTTGTGAGAGCAGTTTTTAAATTCTGGTTCTCCTTTTTCTTCTCGTCTCTTCTCTTTTCTTCTCTTATTGATCTTGTCATATATGTATTCAGCTTTTTAACTTTACACCATTTTCACTAACAGAAACAACATCAGCCTGGTGAGGACTTTGCCTGCTGCTATCTTTGTCATCACTTAGGTAATATTCCAGAACGTTAATCAGCATATCATCTTGCAACGGATGCCCACAGTAAGAATCTGGGCATGCCCAAATAGTTTCTCATTCTTTATTTTACGAACTTTTGAAATCAAATAATTTGAGTAAATGGATATGTATTTCTGTACCTGCTGTTGAGAATAGGTACCTGGTATCAGTGTCAGTAACTGTACCTTCTCATTAAACATGGCTGCCGAGATAGCAGTATTTAGAAGCCACACACCACATTTCGTGTATGTATCATTATCTTCAGGTTCTGCACCAAGTGCGTCTATATTATACACTTCACAAACTTTTGAAAATGTTGCTTGTGTAAAACTTGTTTCAGTTTCTACCACTTTTCTTTTTAGGTACTGTTTTCTTCTTGTGCTTCTTACTTTTTGTGGACGTTTAAGGTGTGATTTAGTAGGGGCTACAACAGGAAAGCTAACATTCAATGCATCAACAACTTCACACCTAGGAATTTTCACTGTCTTCTTCAGTTTCAAATTCGGGTGATGGTGATCGTTCAGGTGGGTTGTCACTAAATTTCTTCTTATAGTGAGTGTAGCAATTCCTGCACAATGTAGTGATCCTAGTACCGTTACTTGAGGACCAAGATATTTCTGCAACATCTCTGATAGGTTTCCAGCAACTGTTAAGTGTTTTTCACTTTTCTTAAACACCAGCTTCTTGTGTATTTTTTCATAGTCGACACACCTCACTTTTTGACTACTATATTTCCTCACTGAAATTGTGTTTGTTGCGGCTTATCGAAAAGCGCCGGCGCGAAGATGAAGAACACAAGAGCAGAGAAGGCTGTGGGACGACGTCAGCTAATAGTCCGCTGAGTAGGACCGCACCGCGACGGGAGCGGCGTCTACAATAAGAGAATATTAGCGCCGCTCCTGCTAGCCTCGGCCGAACAGCACTAGACAGACACTAGGAGAACACACGATAGCAGTTATTAGTGATCCATATCCATTGCTTGTACGGACATTGTATATAGTGAAAGACACTGAATGTTTGCTGTCGCTCATCGCTTGCAACACGTTCTTGTAAATCCCAAGTTAAGTATTGTTAATCTTCTTTGTTGTAATAAAAACTATTAATGTGATTTACTTGAACTGTTGTATAGCATTCCGAGAACGCTGCCTCCTTTAGGCATCCTATACGAGACGAAAGGGCAGGATCCCACACTATCTAACCAAAAGTTCAAGCCAAACACAAAACTCGATGTAGAATGGTGTATTCGCAAGTTCTCACTTGTTTGTTATAAAAAGAAGAGAGCTGGAAACAGTGTTGTCAACATGCATATTTTACACTAGAAATTAAGTGATGCTAAATACGCAGAATTTGAAAAATTTTTAACACTTTACGCAGAAAAATACTGTCCACTGTATTTGCATTCACACAAGATAGGCACGGCTGGTGACACCAACGTGCTGAAATAACCAAACAGTATTCTGTGTAGTTCTCGTAAGTTTTCCGATGGAGGTTTTCGAGTAAATAATTCCTAAAAACTCGTAAAAACGCAATTCTTTACATTTTTAGTAATAAATCAAAAAAATTAAGTAAAAAATTAACATAAATTTCACATTTTCGTTTTAAATTTCTAAGTTAAAGGAAGCCCATAATTGTGCGGGTGTCAACTATAATTCAACATATTAAGAGGGAGATTTAACGTAAAACGTCTGCCAGGTCTCAGTACTTCTGGTTTATTAGTTATATATATATATATATATATATATATATATATATATATATATATATATATATATATATATATATAACTGAATGCCCCGTGATTGTACTTCGCGTGGTCCAGTAGGGCCCAAACGTGAATAATAATAATAATAATAATATATATATATATATATATATATATATATATATATATATATACTACTACTACTGACCATTAAAATTGCTACACCACGAAGATGACGTGCTACAGTCGCGAAATTTAACCGACAGGCAGAAGATGCTGTGATATGCAAATGATTAGCTTTTCAGAGCATTCACACAATGTTGGCGCCGGTGGCGACACCTACAATGTGCTGACATGAGGAAAGTTTCCAACCGATTTCTCAGACACAAACAGCAGTTGACCGGCGTTGCCTGGTGAAACGTTGTTGTGATGCCCGTGTAAGCAGAAGAAATGCGTACCATCACGTTTCGGACTTTGATAAAGGTCGGATTGTAGCCTATCGCGATTGCGGTTTATCGTATCGCGACGTTGCTGCTCGCGTTGGTCCAGATCCAATGACTGTTAGCAGAAGATGGAATCGTTGGGTTCAGGAGAGTAATACGGAACGCCATGCTGGATCCCAACGGCCTCGTATCACTAGCAGTCGAGATGACAGACATCTTATCCGCATGGCTGTAACGGATCGTGCAGCCACGTCTCGGTCCTTGAGTCAACAGATGGGGACGTTTGCAAGACAACAACCACCTGCACGATCAGGTCGACGACGTTTGCAGCAGCATGGACTCTCAGCTTGGAGACCATGGCTGCGGTTACCCTTGACGCAGCATCACAGACAGGAGCGCCTGCGGTGGTGTACTCAACGACGAACCTGGGTACACGAACGGCGAAACGTCGTTCTTTCGGATGAAACCAGGTTCTGCTTACAGCATCATGATGGTCCCATACCTGTTTGGCGACATCGCGGTGAACGCAGATTGGAAGCATGTATTCGTCATCGCCATACTAGCGTATCACCCGGCGTGATGGTATGGGGTGCCATTGGTTACACGTCTCGGTCATCTCTTGTAAGCATTGACGGTACTTTGAACAGTCGACGTTACATATCAGATGTGTTACGACCCGTGGCTCTCCCCTTCATTCGATTCAGCAGGATAATGCACGACCGCATGTTGCAGGTCCTGTACGGGCCTCTCTGGATACAGAAAATGTTCGACTGCTGCCCTGGCCAGCGCATTCTCCAGATCTCTCACCGATTGAAAACGTCTGGTCAATGGTGGACGAACAACTGGCTCGTCAACATACGCCAGTGACTACTCTTGATGAACTGTGGTGTCGTGTTGAAGCTGCATGTGCAGCTGTACCTGTACGCACCATCCAACCTGTGTTTGACTCAATGCCCTGGCGTATCAAGGCCGTTATTACGGCCAGAGGTTGTTGTTCTGGGTCCTGATTTCTCAGGATCTATGCACCAAAACTGCGTGAAAATGTAATCACATGTCAGTTCTAGTATAATATATTTCTCCGATGAATACCCTTTTATCATCTGCATTTCTTCTTGGTGTAGCAATTTTAATGGCCTGTAGTGTATATTCTCTATTGTTTTGAGGGTTACATTTTTCAATGAGCCATACCATTAGCAATAACTAAGATAAATGGAAAGTACTTTATTTATTAACACGTATGATTTGGAGGGCTGCTGTATATTTTTTATATTTTTTCCAGAGAAGTTCATGGCCATGAGTTGACATGACCTGTATGATTTGAGATGAAATAACCCACCTGGCTTTTCATAAGGAAGTTTTACACCAAAGATTTAGGAGACAATTTGAGCAACCCAGATATATTGTTTTGCAGATGCTGCAAATACCTACGAATAACTTAAATTGGAAAAATCATGTAGATAACGTTGTGGGAAAAGCAAACTAATGATTGTGATTTATTGGCAGAACACTTAGAAAATGCAACAGGTCTGCTAAAGAGTCTGTTTACACTATGCTTGTCTGCCCTTTTCTGGAGTATTGCTGTGTTGTGGTGTGGTAACTTGCATCAGATAGGATTGACAGAGGACATCGGAAAGTATAAAAAAAAAGGACGCTCGTTTGGTAGTATTGCGAAATCGCGGGGAGAGTGCTACGCGCGTACTGGGGTGGCATTCTGCAAAACAAAGACGTTTTTCGTTGCGGCAGGATCCTCTTGTGAAATTTCGATCAATAATTTTCTCCTTAGAGTGTGAAAATATTTTTTTGGCGCCCATATACGAAGGAAAAAATGATCATCACAATAAAATCAGAGAAATGAGAACTCGCACAGGAAGATTTAAGTGTTCGTTTCTTCCCCCGCACTGTTCGAAAGTGGAACGGTTAAGAAATAGCTTGAAGGTGGTTCGATGGACCCCTACCAGACGCTTAATTGTGAATTGCAGAGTAATCATGTAGATGTGGATATATTTATATTCTTGCAGGCTCGAAATACTGTCTAATAACTATTAGACAGTTGTCTAGGTGTCGCGTCCAAAACATCAGCAGTCATCCCGCCTAACTTTGCTTTCTCCTAAAACTTCCTTTCATTTTGAAGCTGTTTCCCCCCGAAATATGGCGCTTTTGGTGAGGGAAACTCTTCCTCACTCATAAAAATCGGACTTTACAGCCTCTAGGCTGAGGACTCAGTTGCTACTTTATAGTTGTTCCGCAATTCAGTCGACAGAAGTGTGAAGTGTGATTCTTTTTGCCGAGGATTGTAACGCCACATTTGTCTTCCCGTAACAACAACGTCAGCGGCAGATGTGGTCTCGAGTTCAAGGCTGAGCCGCGAGATTTATGAGCGGGCGGGTCACCATAGAAAGTGAAGCCCTACCGCCGGCTGACCCCTCAGCTGAGGGCCTGCTTACCCTTTCACTGGGCGCTGTACGCGGCTTTCTCCGGAAGATTACCCGCCGGGCCGGTCATGTGTGGTCGTCGATGTCAGTTCCTTTCTGACGGTTTTCCCTTTCAAGTCCTGTCGCGGTTCTTCACAAGCCGCATCGCACGCTACCGCAATCTCGACGACATTCATTTCCCTTTCCTCGCTGTTGAGCTAACGCTAGTTTTATTTACAGTAAATATATCTGTTCCCAGTGACGGCGTACATGTTGTATCTGTGCAGATTTACAGGATTTTCCTCGCAGTACATTCCGTGTAAATCACTTTTGAGACATGGATACGTTCAGGCAATAGTCTATGTCTATATTGCCACTAATTGCTGAAAATATTCACTACACCGGTTTCGTTATATTAACTGGCGTCTTCAGGTGTGCCAATAATCCTCAAAGTGTTTTGTCGTAATATAAAAACACTAGTTACGTGGACAAAAATACCATACAGAATGGGACAAACTATGACAATTAAATATCCGTATATTAGTCATGTACCATTTCCTAGCAGCAAGCGTAAAAATATTTGTGAAATGTTTTTAGTTTGTTTCGTGGGCTGTGACAGCGTGGGACGAGATGAGCGTGGGACACCTTCTCCCATTTGTTTCGCGTCGTCGCTCAGTTTTCTCGCTGCTCCCTTCCACGCTTTCTGACATTAGTTGCTAATTACCCGGCCGACAAAGGTTAGTCACTGCGGAAACATTAAGACCATTCTCCTGAAAAAGAAAGGCACAGTTTGTAACTACTCCCTTTATTTAGCCGAATCGACAGTATAGAGAATGCCAGAAGGAGATTTTCACTGTGCAGCGCAGTGTGCGCTGATATGAAACTTCCTGGCAGATTAAAACTGTGTGCTGGACCGAGACCCCAACTCGGAACCTTTGCCTTTCGCGGGCAAGTGCTCTACCAACTGAGTTACCCAAGCGCGACACACGACCTGTCCTCACAGCTTCAATTCTGCCAGAACCTCGTCTCCTACCTTGCCCGCGAAAGGCAAAGGTCCCGAGTTCGAGTCTCGGTCCGGCACATAGTTTTAATCTGCCACGACGTTTCAGTATAGAGAATTACTGTTTTGGGATATAACTTATCCCTAGCTGTTTTGGGAGTATCTGACCGCTTTTTAAGCTTTATATATCATACCAACTTACGCGCGGCCTCCGAGTCAGTTCTTTGTCAATATGGAATGTTGTCCGACATCGCAATTTGGACGGCAACAAAATACACTTGAAAAGAGAAATCATCGTTCCATCCACTTTCTCCTTGCAAGCTTTCTGTAAGACAGAAAAGTCAGGCGGAAAGCCATGTTGAACATTTCGCTGTAACAGTTACATTATGAAATATTTTGCTGCGCTCTACATAATGCATATAGTTTATTTACTCAATTTATTAACGATTTTTCGAGTCCTATTGAAAGAAAATAAGTGAATCAACAAACCCCGTGTTTCTTTCATTCCACTGTTACTTTTGTTATTTAGTCTTTTTGTCTCGTCTAGAGGTGTTCCGACTTATATGCCCAACGACGTATTAAAATATTACGATGCGTGATACTATAGATATGTCACTTCATAACAATAGCAGGCGGTTACACTGACTTTGTCTGATCATTACAATCTGGCTGAAATGAGTGTTACCAACTTCTCTACTACATACACACAACACAGACAGCTTCACGAGTAATATGCCTCATTCATTTATCTAAAGATGAAACTGCCCAACTTCAGCGTAAAAGAATTGTTATATAGCTTTGGATCATTGTTAGAAGGCCAAGCAATAATTAAATCAGAATGACGACATGCTCTTTAAGTCAAATAGTTCTTCATATGTTAATGAAGGCTGATGGAAAACTCTCTGTATATTCAGTATTTCGTAACATGACAGCAAGTCCCTAACTGTTGATTTTTTATTGACGCAAATCGTTTTCATAATACATTCATTGAACTGGGTTCACATGAAGACAGTAGTCGCAGAAACATTAGAAGATATTACCTTGTTACTATCAGAGTACTAATTAAGCGAAAAGTCATCACGATGCATATCAAATGATAGTATTAAAATTGAAGAGTATAATTCTGTTTTCTCTAGTTAGTGCATATGAAAAGTAGTCAGTGCATCGTGTCGATGTTTGATTCTAGTTAATTAACAACTTATTACAGTGTCGAGAACTAGCTGTCTAAATCGAGTTATTCTCATCCCCTGCTTTAATTCACATAGGTCAAGTTACTAAAAAAATGTTTCTAAAAAGCAACGAACTGTATGGTACAGTGCTTTCGTATCAGATTTGGGAATGTCGGTTGAATGGTAGGAGCCTCTTACTAGGAACGAGAGGTGGTTATTAACGCTAGTCCTTTTAAATATAATTTCTAAATAGGGCTGCAAGAGAGAAAACTTCACTCGTGTGTTGATGTTTTATGTATTAAACATGTTAAAATGTTTGGTTACTAAAAGAAACAGGAAATTTCAAGTAACGTCTCGTGTAGCCGAAGGTTCAAAAATGGTTCAAATGGCTCTGAGCACAATGGGACTTAACATCTGTGGTCATCAGTCCCCTATAACTTAGAACTACTTAAACCTAACTGACCTAAGGACATCACACACATCCATGCCCGAGGCAGGATTCGAACCTGCGACCGTAGCGGTCACGCGGTTCCAGACTGAAGCGCCTACAACCGCACGGTCACACCGGCCGGCTGACGGTTTCTTCAATACTAGCCGTACGCTGGAAGTTTTACATCATGAGACGCATTAGAGAATAATCTTATTGAAAAGAGGGAGCGTTTAGTCTGAAGGAATCTGCCAGGTGTTCATCGCTTGCTTGCTTGAATATAGAGAGCAGTGGATTTATGTAAAAAAATCTAGGCGACCATTTTTAGCCTTATCACCGTAGTCAAACACACAGTCGAGAGACTCATTGCTGAGAAAGATATGTTTGGCGCGACAGCTGGAGCAATACTAGCGCTCCAAGCGGTAAGAAAGCAGTCCGTTTCCTACGTTTCTTTGCCAGTCCAGGTCTGTTTATACATATTGTTCTCATTCATTTGCTTCAGATTTACGTTATACCGAGAAAACTACAGCCGAAACTTTTCTGCAAGATGATATCGACTTTGTCATTTTTTGTCCTAGTAGACGATATCCACCCACCGCTTTGACTGGAGTGATCGAGCCACTGGTCCACGATAACGTACCTGCACACAAACTCGATGACGTTCCTTTTCAGACACTATAGTCTTACACAAATATGTTACACACCTTACAGGCAGCTACTGTGACTGTAAAATAATAAATAAATAGAGTACTGGACATTAAAATTGCAACACGAAGAAGAAATGCAAATGATAAACGGGTATTCATTGGACAAATATATTATACTAGAACTGACATGTGATTACATTATCACGCAATTTGGGTGCATAATCCTGAGAAATCAGTAACGAGAACAACCACCTCTGACCGTAATAACGACCTTGATACGCCTGGGCATTGAGTCAAACAGAGCTGGGATGGCGTGTACTGGTACAGCTGCCCATGCAGCTTCAACACGATACCACAGTTCATCAAGAGTAGGGACTGGCGTATTGCCGCGCGGGATTAGCCGAGTGGTCCAGGGCGCTGTAGTCATGGACTGTGCGGCTGGTGCTGGCGGAGGTTCGAGTCCTCCCTCGGGCATGGGTGTGTGTGTGTTTGTCCTTAGGATAATTTAGGTGAAGTAGTGTGTAAGCTTAGGGACTGATGACCTTAGCAGTTAAGTCCCATAATATTTCACACACATTTGAACACATTTGACTGGCGTATTGTGACGAGCCAGTTGCTCGGCCACCATTGACCAGACGTTTTCAATTGGTGAGAGATCTGGAGAATGTGCTGGCCAGGGTAGAAGTCGAATATTTTCTGTATGCAGTAAGACCCGTACAGGGCCTGCAACATGCGGTCGTGCATTATCCTGCTGAAATGTAGGGTTTCGCAGGGATCGAATGAAGGGTGGAGCCACGGGACGTAACACATCTAAAATGTAACGTCCACTGTTCAAAGTGTCGTCAATGCGAACAAGAGATGACCGAGACGTGTAACCAATGGCGCCCCATACCATCACGCCGGGTGATACGCTAGTATGGCGATGACGAATACACGCTTCCAATGTGCGTTCACCGCGATGTCGCCAAACACGGACGCGACCATCATGATGCCGTAAACAGAACCTAGATTCATCCGACATAATGACGTTTTGCCATTCGTGCACCCAGGTTCGTCGTTGAGTACACCACCGCAGACGCTCCTGTCTGTGATGCAGCATCAAGGGTAACCGCAGCCATGGTCTCCGAGCTGATAGTCCATGCTGCTGCAAACGTCGTCCAACTGTTGGTGTAGATGGTTGTTGTCTTGCAAACGTCCCCATCTGTTGACTCAGGGATCGAGACATAGCTGCATGATCCATTACAGCCATGCGGATAAGATGCCTGTCATTTCGACTGCTAGTGATTCGAGGCCGTTGGGATCCAGCACGGCGTTCTGTATTACCCTCCTGAACCAACCGATTCCATGTTCTGCTAAAAGTCATTGGATCTCGACCAACGCGAGCAGCAATGTCGCGATACGATAAACCCGTTATCGCGATAGGCTACAATCCGACCTTTATCAAAGTCGGAAACGTGATGGTACGTATTTCTCCTCCTTACACCAGGCATCACAACAACGTTTCGCCAGGCAACGCCGGTCAACTGCTGTTTGTGTATGAGAAATCGGTTGTAAACTTTCCTCATGTCAACACGCTGTAGGTGTCGCCAAACTTGTTTGAATGCTCTGAAAAGCTATTCATTTGCATATCTCAGCATCTTCTTCCTGTCGGTTAAATTTCGCGTCTGTAGCACGTCATCTTCGTGGTGTAGCAATTTTAATGGCCAGTAGTGTAAATGGCACTCTACAACTAGTTAAAGTTCAGTGAACGCTAACGAAAAATTGATATGAAATGAAACGATCGCATGGCATTTATTGGGCGGGATATCCCCTTCGGTGTTCCGCTGCCCATTGAATTACAGTACTTGAAATGAATTTGTGAAATGCATTTTCACATTAATTTTTGGTCGTTGTTCAACAAAAGAAGCTTTATCACTTTTAAATCCTTGCATAAATACTACCGCACCGTTCTTAATGTGTCTGTGACTGCACCTGTTTCATATACACTCGATCGGTGTTTGTCAAAACAACATTTCCCTATCCTTGAAGTTTTCATCTGTGACTGCAGATTCGGGATGTTCTTCATGTAAATAATCATCAACACACGTATGGCCACGCACTAACTTGATAATGAAGGCATTGATTCTTCATAAATCTTGTATTTCATTAATGGTTTCCCAAGTGAGAATGTACAAATGAATTGGACCGCCTTAAGCATCGCACTAGCCGAGAGTGAGTTTCGTGCGACAGCTAATCGGTTACGTGCCAGATTTGGTAATTAGTATCAAGCATGATATAATCAGATCTGATAATCACTGAGATACATATCCCGCAGACGCATCTGTTCGGGATAAAAAATTAGCAGGAGAACTTGGTTCACTGACGTTAGATAAATTAGCTAATAATATTCTTCAGCAGACAACATAGCTGATAACCTGTTATACAGAAACTATTACATAGCATGTAAGCCTAGGTGCAGTTGACGGTTCCAAAATAGACACGTACACAAACAGAACAGATAAAAATTCATAAGTTATCACTTCAATAAATACAGCTGAGAAAGTAATAATTAAGTGGTGGCAATACGCATTGCTGTGCGGCCAAGCGCAAAACCTGTTCTTTTAATTCTGTTCATTAGCGCCCGTTTACTGATACTGTAATACCTGTGAATAAATGATGCATAAAACATTTACACCAATTTACAGGCTGCTGACTGCGGCAACACCATTAGAATAATTACCTGGTTAGCTTATTATTTGCTCCAAGACACGTAAAAACAACAGTTACTGTATCCTAGCACATAGGGTCTTCTGATTACGTTATTCGATCGTGAAGTTGTAGTTTTCATTTTTAACGTAATTAGGAACGAATATTTGGGAAACATAATATGAAACGCTGACTCATTTAGGATAATCTACACATGAACGTTAGGACCATTTATTAGTAATTCCTTTACTGTCCGTTAAATTGTCATTAAATGGATGATTAAAAAAACACTGCCTGGGACATGGAAAGACGATTTAAAAGCAAAATCAGATGAATAATTCCTTTTCACAGCGCAGCCGTGATACATTCTAATGAGAAGTACTATAATTACCCTAGTTCCTTTACAGTCGTGATTGTTGCCTCACAATTTCACTATTGGAATTTTGAGAAGACGCTGAACTGTGGACACGCCGCGTTCCACAAGAAGACCATCTCGTCTTGCTCTCTCTTTGAGCATGTTCTCACAAATATGTAACTGACTCCCTTAAACAAATTCTCCAGTGCCAGTTCACCAGCGATTGATTTCACAGTAGCGAGGGTCACAAATTAACAACGAAATGCCTCCTTCGCTGCTATTTTGTTTTCAAGCCGCACTCACAATTAAAATAGTTTTTGACCAAATTATTCTTCACACGCTTCTTACCTACCTACCTAAGTTCTACATTATGTGTACCTCATCAATTACCTTTTTAGGCACTTTAATGGCGTGTGAATTGCGGTATTTCATGCAAAGAGATGCCACTATCTCTTGGTCCCATTCTCCGCACTACAAATTCACACACTCATTCACCCACATAGATACACTGACCAACCGAACAGTGTTATGTACTTAAAGGGACAATTCACATATGCCATACGGTTGGCGTAGAGCATCATTGAGTAATAAATTTGATTATAGAAGTTAATAGTCAATGCTCACATAAATTTTTAGCTGGCTAAATCTGCTTTGACATCTATAGTAAGCCATTGTCAATAGTCCATTTTCCTCCTTAGCTGATGTCTGAGTGGTTGCTCTAGTGGAAGACGCAGGCTTCTACTACATAGTGGCCCAGCCATTGGATGAGCACAAATGTGGGCTCTTTAGAATAACGTAAATGTCGAAATAGATCCAGGAAACTGACAGTATATTTACCATTAACTGTCAGGTTCTGTAGTCATACCCGTAACAGTGTCCCATAGCACTCAGAGACTGTAAATTATCATCACTATAATCTATGGGTAGTACTGGGTCACTTGTTCGAGGGTAAAGGTGTCGCCCCTCGAATTCTTGGTTGTGGTGATAGGAAGATCTGTAGACTAAGTCGAGGTCTACATTCGTACCATATTTAACGCACCTTTCATTGAAAGTAACTAACAAGCAAGGTAAATTCGGAAAAATTCTCTTACGTAACAGACACATCTCCAACGAGTATTTTGGAACAAATTACGCACATGCATGATGAACCCGAACCCTCACGGTTCAATAGGACTAGTTATAGGGTAGTTAATGAATGCTTCGATACCACTAAAAGTTTAGCAGATTGTATATTACACGATCCACTATATTGGACAAAAGTTAGAAAGCATGGTTTTTCTTAATTTTTGTCAGCAAATTAAACTGTATGGTTCACTTATATACCAAATCTACACCATTAACATTATTTCAGATCATTTAATTGTATTAACAGAAAACTTGATGTTGTAAATTAACATAATGTCGTAAATTTCAGCAAAATTTGTAATTTCATTCTCGTGATTACATTATTACACTCCCACAGAAACGTCATGATCTACGCTGTATTTAAACCAATACTGAATTATCAACCTTCGTAAATTTCAAGTTACCTAAAAACAGAGTTTTGGAACATTTATCAGTCATATGATATATTTAACATGACCTGCGCACCTTATGTATCATGTCAATAACGAAACTAAAACAATTAGATCAGCTGCAATTAACTTTTTCATTAACGATTCTGGAACATTCTGATGTAAACACTGTTGATTTTCAGCCACTGTGATAGTGCGAAATTATCATACAGAAATTTTACCTGAAATTTCATTTCGCTTTTTTGTACTGTGCTTCACTAAATGTTAGGAATGAAATGAAATCAAGATGTAGTTAATGATTTTACAATAGGTATTATTCATAACCAAATTTCCAAAAAAAAAAAAAAGCTGAAAGAACAACATTTAGAATGAATCATCGTTTATTGTCTTTAAAATCGTACTAACAGTTTGTTATAAATCATTAACGTTTCATTAAAAATTAGTAGTTGTAAATGTTTCTGACAATAGGACGAAGAACATATATTGTTAAGATAAGGTATATATTGAGTGATGCAAAGCACTTGAAGTCAATCGCAGTTTGGCCAGTGTAATGACACAAAGTCTGTAACAGTTGCTGTTTTGTCAGTCATGTTGGTAGAAGACAGTTTATGTGTGAACATCTTTGAAAATGATAACGGAAAATACATCTGGTGTTAAAATTTTTAACATTCAGGTTTTCATCGTGTCCAATATCCAGGCAAATTGCAATATACATCCGCAAATGAACTTTATTGGTGGAGGAGATTCGACGGTTCAAAACTAAGTATTCCACTGCAAAAGCTGCCTCACTCTTACACTAGGATGAATCTTTCGCCATGAGAAGTGTTGTAGCCAGAACTGCAGTTGGAGTAACTTTAGAATCTCCAATATATTCTGAGTATTTTGTTATAGGAGCCCCGTGGTCTCTGGTGGTTCGTTTCAGAGTAATAATGTACTTGTCATTTATTCGGCTTATTTCCACAATCACCTTTGTTTCTGTGAAAGTACTTTCACAACAGTGTAAAAGCTTGGACTATTCAGTGACCAAAACGTACAACAGAAAACACAGACAAACATTTCGGTATAAACAAACCGGAAATGGAACCGAGCACTACTGCCGAAGACTAAAGATGGCGTTATCGTTTTCGGTAGCAAGTGCCGTGAGTGAGCGGAATAAGTTTGCTTTCGAAACTGCTACAGAGGATCTGATGAGCGGAAGGTACCAGGCCATGGAAAACTTTAGCAACAAAAAATTTCACTAAGCTGTATTTCAATTTTTAATTTAGCAAACTTCACAAGTAAGTGCACTTCTACAAGTTGAATCAACTCGACCAAGCTGTCTTGAAACTTGAAATAAATATCCTTAACTGGAAAGACGTTAATCTGAATTATTGTACAATGCTTAATTTAAAAATTATAAAAGACTTTCAGCATAGCACTTCAGTCAGTGTCTCCGCTCATGGGCACAACTGTTCAAATTGTTAGATACAGTTCGATAAAACAACTAGACGAGAGAGAAGTTTACACTGCAAATTAGTCAGGAGATACAACTTATTACTGCAAGCGAACGTGGATCAAAATCAGTTCTGCCTCTAAATTAACCTGTTAAAAACAGAGTGTGACTTACCATAAGCTTCTAAACAAATGGTGTAAATCATTGAAGCCTTAAAAACATTCTACTTCTGTAGCAGAAATGTTGAATTCATTTATAACAAGAATAGTAAAACTTTAACTGATGAGCTAATCCACATGGTTGAGCATACAGAACTGTTTTCTAAATCTTCTATTCCTTTCTTAGCACAACAGGACGGGCAATGTGTAGCGTTAAAGGCTAGTGACACGCAATACACTGTTTGGATAAAATAGTTATTTCTTATAACTGCTATCAAAATAAACTATGGTAATAAGACTGGTGATATAAAAAAATAACCATTTGTTGAAAGAAAAGAAATTAGAACAATTGTATCTACGAGGGTTGCCCAGAAAGTAATGCACCACATTTTTTCTCAGCCGAAAACAATGTCACGAATGCGAAACGTTACGTATGTGTTATTTGAAGCCTCCTGAGTGAGCACGACAAGTTTCCGTCACTTCCGACAGATGGTGTAGCTGCAGGACTGTTTCAAGATGGCGTCTGTAGGTGACGTACGTCACAAGCAACGTACCGTCATTCAGTTTCTCACTGCAGAGAAAGAAACTGTGTGTAATATTCACAAATGCTTGTGCGAAGTCTATGGAGCATCTGCTGTCGACAGGAGTACAGTTAGTCGCTGGGCACGGAGGGTGAGGTCATCAGAAGGCGGTTAGGCGGAGCTGCACGGTTTGCAGTAGTCGGGGAGACCTTCCACGGCTGCCACACCTGACATGTTGCAGCGAATTGATGTTGTCACTCGCGAGGACAGACGCGTTACGACTCGGCAGTTGGGCTGCATCTCTGAATCAGCAAAGAAACTGTGGGTGCAATTATCCGCACACCTGGATATTCAAACGTTTGTGCTAGATGGGTTCCCGCGGTGTCTAACGATGGATCACAAGCCGCAGAGAAAATACACTCCTGGAAATTGAAATAAGAACACCGTGAATTCATTGTCCCAGGAAGGGGAAACTTTATTGACACATTCCTGGGGTCAGATACATCACATGATCACACTGACAGAACCACAGGCACATAGACACAGGCAACAGAGCATGCACAATGTCGGCACTAGTACAGTGTATATCCACCTTTCGCAGCAATGCAGGCTGCTATTCTCCCATGGAGACGATCGTAGAGACGCTGGATGTAGTCTTGTGGAACGGCTTGCCATGCCATTTCCACCTGGCGCCTCAGTTGGACCAGCGTTCGTGCTGGACGTGCAGACCGCGTGAGACGACGCTTCATCCAGTCCCAAACATGCTCAATGGGGGACAGATCCGGAGATCTTGCTGGCCAGGGTAGTTGACTTACACCTTCTAGAGCACGTTGGGTGGCACGGGATACATGCGGACGTGCATTGTCCTGTTGGAACAGCAAGTTCTCTTGCCGGTCTAGGAATGGTAGAACGATGGGTTCGATGACGGTTTGGATGTACCGTGCACTATTCAGTGTCCCCTCGACGATCACCAGTGGTGTACGGCCAGTGTAGGAGATCGCTCCCCACACCATGATGCCGGGTGTTGGCCCTGTGTGCCTCGGTCGTATGCAGTCCTGATTGTGGCGCTCACCTGCACGGCGCCAAACACGCATACGACCATCATTGGCACCAAGGCAGAAGCGACTCTCATCGCTGAAGACGACACGTCTCCATTCGTCCCTCCATTCACGCCTGTCGCGACACCACTGGAGGCGGGCTGCACGATGTTGGGGCGTGAGCGGAAGACGGCCTAACGGTGTGCAGGACCGTAGCCCAGCTCCATGAAGACGGTTGCGAATGGTCCTCGCCGATACCCCAGGAGCAACAGTGTCCCTAATTTGCTGGGAAGTGGCGGTGCGGTCCCCTATGGCACTGCGTAGGATCCTACGGTCTTGGCGTGCATCCGTGCGTCGCTGCGGTCCGGTCCCAGGTCGACGGGCACGTGCACCTTCAGGCGACCACTGGCGACAACATCGATGTACTGTGGAGACCTCACGCCCCACGTGTTGAGCAATTCGGCGGTACGTCCACCCGGCCTCCCGCATGCCCACTATACGCCCTCGCTCAAAGTCCGTCAACTGCACATACGGTTCACGTCCACGCTGTCGCGGCATGCTACCAGTGTTAAAGACTGCGATGGAGCTCCGTATGCCACGGCAAACTGGCTGACACTGACGGCGGCGGTGCACAAATGCTGCGCAGCTAGCGCCATTCGACGGCCAACACCGCGGTTCCTGGTGTGTCCGCTGTGCCGTGCGTGTGATCATTGCTTGTACAGCCCTCTCGCAGTGTCCGGAGCAAGTATGGTGGGTCTGACACACCAGTGTCAATGTGTTCTTTTTTCCATTTCCAGGAGTGTAATAATTTATCATGATTTGTTTCAACGTTCTGAAACTGAGGGATAGGCCTTATTGTCCCGGACTGTGACAGGTGATGAAACCTGGGTTCACCATTTTGAGCCCGAGACAAAATGACAGTCGAAGGAATGGCGCATTCCCACTCCCCACAGAAGAAAAAGTCCATAGCAACTGCTTCCGCCGGTAAGGTCATGATCACCGGGTTCTCGTTGATGTGATACCGAGAGGCGGTGCCATTAATTCAGAAGCGAATGTCCACACATTAACAAAACTCAAGACGCGCTTCCGGCGACTTCGGCGCCACAGCAACCCAGGAGATGTTTTGCTGCAACATGATAACGCTGGGTCCCACACAAGTCTGAGGGCTGCTTAACACATCGCTAAACAAGGTTGGGCAGTGTTACCCCATCCATGCTACAGCCCTGACCTAGCCCCCTCGGACTCCCCCTTATTTGGGCCATTAAAGGATGCCATTCGTGCAAGACATTTTGAGGATGATTAGGAGGTAATTCACCAGTGAAGTACTGGCTCCGCCACCAGGACAAGGCATACACGCTCTTGTTTCGTGCTGGAGGAAGGCCATAGAACGGGATGGAGATTACATCGAAAAATAGGGTGTGTAGATAAAACACCATTCTTTCGTGTGTTTAATTCTCGTTATGTTCTATAAAGAATTGATGAAGAAAAAAATGCGATGCATTACTTTCTGGGCAACTCGTAGAAGAATATAGCTCAGGTACGGAAAAAACCTTTAGTTATATCATTAATACAGCGAGTATCGAACACGTGCGATGCTCACCTTTAAGAGCGCAGCCGAGTGACTTCTCCAGTATCAATTCCAAAAATTGAACCAATCATCGACCGCCGACATGCTACAGAGAGTAAATGGCGTCAAACCGCGGCGTATAGTGCCGGGTACACTCTGTGTTAACCAGAACTTGGTTCAAATGGCTCCGAGCACTATGGGACTCAACTGCTGAGGTCATAAGTCCCCTAGAACTCAGAACTACTTAAACCTAACTAACCTAAGGACAACATACACATCCATGCCCGAGGCAGGATTTGAACCTGCGACCGTAGCGGTCTTGCAGTTCCAGACTGCAGCGCCTTTAACCGCACGGCCGCTCCGACCGGCTAACCAGAACTTGCTTCGCTCCACCACACCTGATTCATAACAGGTAAATCATCAAATGATGCTGTCTACGTGCATCTAGACTGTAGTTAGGAAAGACCAAACGTCTGAAGGTAGAAGTCTGCAGAACTTGACCATGATATCTTACAGGTTAGTGGCGACTCAAATAAGAATATACACAGCACAATTTACAGACATGCGATTTCACTGCACCACCGCTAATCAAATTCTGGCGCTCAGAATATCAGTGTTAAGTCGCTGGGGCTTAGGTGCTGTATCTGTCTGACTACTGGCCGAGATTAGCACAGACCTCTAGAAGGCGACGATACGAAATCATTATATCTCCTTAGCGCCATTGCTACTCCACCTAGGCGAGCGCTGTAAAGCATGTTCGCCCACGATAATCTGCAGAGATGATCCCAACGGGTCTACGAGGGTCTTCAATAAGTAATGCCCCACATTTTTTTCTCAGGACGTATTTATTGTTAAGAGTCATAATCTGGTGACAATATACCTCGACATGTCTTGTCCATGTCATACTTTTCTGTGTAGTCTCCATCACGTTCTATGGCCGTATGGCAACGTTGCGGAAGAGCATGTACTCCCTGCTGGTAAAAGCTCTTGTCTCGTAGGCGTAGCAATGTTTTCAGTGCATGACTGACACTCTTGTCATCTTCAAAGTGTGTTCCCCGTAGAGAATCTTTAAGTGGCCCAAAGAGATTGGAGTCCGAGGGTGCCAGTTCTGGACTGTAAGGTGGATGAAACAATGTTCTCCAACCCAATTAGGCATGTGTACACGGGTTCTTAGGCTTGTGTGTGTGCGTGCATTATCGTGCTGGAGCAAGATTTCTGCTGAATTCTCGTCCGATCGAACACGTCGGAAACGGTTCTCGGGTTTATTCAGTCTTCCCGCATGCCTCTGAATCGATGGTTGACCCTCTTGGCATCACACTCACGAGAATGACGCCATCACAATCCCAGAAGACTGTCACCATGACTTTTCCGCCAGGGGGGGAGGGGGGCTGTCTTGAATTTCTTCTTTTGTGGTGAATGAGGATGATGCCACTCCATGGACTGTCTTTTTGTTTCCGGTGCAAAGTTGTGCACCCAGCTTTCGTCCCCCGTAACGCTCCGTGACAGACAGGCCTCTCCGTCGGTCTCAAAACGCTCCAAAAATTCAGATGAAATGGCCTTTCTTTGAATCTTGTGGTCCGCTGTGAGCATTTGTGGAACCCATCGTGAGCACCTCTTTGAATGTCCGAAGTCTCGATCACTGCAGCCGCATTTCCAGTTCTGACCGACAACTGTAGAGTCAATTGTGAAATTGTACGACACGAATAATGCCGTCCGCACCATTAAGCACGTCTGGAGCAGTGGCTGTGACAGGACGTTCCGAACGTGGCTGAGCATTGAGCTCTGTTTCTGCATTTGCTGAGGCTGTAACTTTCTTTACTCATCTCCCAACTGCACTTCTATTAACTGCAGCATCGCCATACACTGCACACAAACGTTTATGGACGTTCACCACGGTTTCTTTACCTGCACACAATAATTCAATAACAGCAGGGTGCTTGTACGATGAGTCGTATGTAGACACCATTTTAACGCTGTATTACGTCTCTGCCATCTGCCAGAACGGTTCGCCAACTTCACAGGCGGTCAGAACAAACATTAAATGTGAAACGCCAACAAGGACGTTTATCTATGTACATTAACGGTTTTTTTTAATGTGGGGCATTACTTATTGAACGACTCTCGTATTGTGCTCGAGACCTTGTCAAACTGGCTCAGTTTCCAAACAAGAGGCATAGCGCAAACAATCGACTTTGGAACTACGGTGCGCACATTTTCAATGCTACAGCTACAAGGATAAATAGGGGTAAGAAATCGTACGGAATGCAATTACTCTGTAATGAGCCACGGGAGACGACAGTTCCTTTATACTTAAATACTCACTAAATATCTCTGAGCAACCCATGAAATTTTTTCTGTATTTGAGGAACAAATTTAGTGTTCCAATGCGTCAAATAAACATACAGGGTGTGAAAAAATAGTATCCCATATTCCTATAGGAGCTAGAAGAAAAGTTCGTACAATGATATCTCCAGGAAGCAATACCTGCAGGGAGATGGGTCCATCTGTCCTCTCATTCCCAACTGTGTGTTGCGTTCAATAAGACACAACACGTGGTGCTGCACATGGTAACCTTGCATTCTGAAACGTCCTTTACCCCTTCTTGTCGGTAAATCATGCACTCTTCCAACTACACACTGTTCTTGCGTCGCATGTATGAGGCCCACGCTCCTGTGACATCTGCACATTGTCGATGTGTTGAGCATACACCAATGCTTTTAAATGTGCCCGCAGCTAGAAACCCAACGGCTTCAGGTCCGGTGAACGGGGAGGTCATGCTACCGGACTTCTCGACAGTGTGGTGCCCTGTCGTGCATAAACCACACTCTTTGCTTTTCTGAGTGGGTAGCGTTCTCCAACAGTGCTGGTAACTCATCGCGCAACGAGCTGCAACAGAAAGACAGCTAACGCCGCCAAATACCAAACATTAAACGGTTTATATTTCAAGCGGTATTGGTTTTGTGACATATAATTATAGGACTTTTTGTTGTAATTTTGACCAATGCTGCTTCCTGTAAGAATATGAGACAATTTTTTTAACATACTGCGTTAATTGTTACGTGGTGTTTTCTTACACAGGGTGTTACAAAAAGGTACGGCCAAACTTTCAGGAAACATTCCTCACATACAAATAAAGAAAAGATGTTATGTGGACATGTGTCCAGAAACGCTTAATTTCCATGTTAGAGCTCATTTTAGTTTCGTCGGTATGTAGTGTACTTCCTCGATTCACCGCCAGTTGGCCCAATTGATGCAAGGTAATGCTGACTTCGGTGCTTGTGTTGACATGCGACTCATTGCTCTACAGTACTAGCATCAAGCACATAAGTACGTAGCATCAACAGGTTAGTGTTCATCACGAACGTGGTTTAGCAGTCAGTGCAATGTTTACAAATGCGGAGTTGGCAGATGCCCATTAGAACGGGGCAATAGCCGTGGCGCGGTACGTTTGTATTGAGACAGATTTCCAGAACGAAAGTGTCCCGACAGGAAGACGTTCGAAGCAATTGATCGGCGTCTTAGGGATCACGGAACATTCCAGCCTATGACTCGCGACTGGGGAAGACCTAGAACGACGAGGACACCTGCAATGGACGAGGCAATTCTTCGTGCAGTTGACGATAACCCTAATGTCAGCGTCAGAGAAGTTGCTGCTGTACAAGGTAACGTTGACCACGTCACTGTATGGATAGTGCTACGGGAGAACCAGTTGTTTCCGTACCGTGTACAGCGTGTGCAGGCACTATCAGTGGCTGATTGGCCTCCACGGGTACACTTCTGCGAATGGTTCATCCAACAATGTGTCAATCCTCATTTCAGTGCAAATGTTCTCTCTACGGATGAGGATTCATTCCAACGTGATCAAATTGTAAATTTTCACAATCAACATGTGTGGGCTGACGAGAATCCGCACGCAATTGTGCAATCACGTCATCAACACAGATTTTCTGTGAACGTTTGGACAGGCATTGTTAGTGATGTCTTGATTGGGCCCCATGTTCTTCCACCTACGGTCAATGGAGCACGTTATCATGATTTCATACGGGATACTCTACCTGTGCTGCTAGAACATGTGCCTTTACAAGTACGACACAACATGTAGTTCATGCACGATGGAGCTCCTGCACATTTCAGTTGAAGTGTTCGTACGCTTCTCAACAACAGATTCGGTGACCGATGGATTGGTAGAGACGGACCAATTCCATGGCCTCCACGCTCTCCTGACCTCAACCCTCTTGACTTTCATTTATGGGGGCATTTGAAAGCTCTTGTCTACGCAACCCCGGTAGCAAATGTAGAGACTCTTCGTGCTCGTATTGTGGACGGCTGTGATACAATACGCCATTCTCCAGGGCTGCATCAGCGCATCAGGGATTCCATGCGACGGAGGCCGGATGCATGTATCCTCGCTAACGGAGGACATTTTGAACATTTCCTGTAACAAAGTGTTTGAAGTCACGCTGGTACGTTCCGTTGCTGTGTGTTTCCATTCCATGATTAATGTGATTTGAAGAGAAGTAATAAAATGAGCTCTAACATGGAAAGTAAGCGTTTCCGGACACATGTCCACATAACATATTTTCTTTCTTTGTGTGTGAGGAATGTGTCCTGAAAGTTTGGCCGTACCTTTTTGTAACACCCTGTAGTGCAGTAACTGAACAAGCGCAGTAGTGACTCGTGTGCCAGAACAGCTACGATGCGAGAGGGCATAAATAAAAAGAGACAGTTGCTTTGAGATATACAGAATGTTTCAGATGAGGTGTGTGCCCCTGTGGGCAACGGTGTTGGCGTTCGCTTTGCCACAGTGGATACACCGGTTCCCGTCATATCGCCCAAGTTAAGCGCTGTCGGGCATGGCAGGCACTTGGATGGGTGACAATCCGGGCTGGCATGCACTGTTGCCATTTTTCAGGGTGCATTCAGCCTCGTTATGCCAATTGAGGAGCTACTCGACTGAATAGTTGAGGCTCCTGTCAAAGAAAACCATCATAACGACTGGGAGCGCGGTGTGCTGACCACACGCCCCTCCTATCCGCATCCTAGATAGGTCCACATAAGAAACATTGCACTTCCCTTCAGGGTTGTGAACACAATTTATTGAGACACGTTTCTCTTCACGGGACATCCACAACTGTTATTCATTGTCAGTGATAAAATCCGCTTCAATTGTAAAAAATTTTTTCTAAAAAACCATAACCCAATTTCAGGACATTGTCCCATCTTCCAAGTACATATTAACACGTAAGTCCGCAATAATGCATAACTAAAGTTTAAACAGGTTTCAAGTGTGGGTTGTGTGTCATACTGGTCTGACGGGTGTCTATGAAGCACTCTGTTCGAAAGACCGCCCACCCGACGCCAAGCAAATCCCTGTGTGGCGCGCCCCCTCGGCCTGGACCGTTGTCATCTCCTGCGAGAGACTTTTTGGCAGACCTAAGACCGAAGAGGATATTCTCTTGCTTGTCATGTACCGCGGAAGCACTATTTCAACATATTTTAAATTATTTTTACCTTAATTATGCATCCTTGTGCTCTCGCATTTTAACATGCACCTGAAGATGGGACATTTAACCCGAAACCGAGTAGTGCTTTCCTTTTTAGAAATAAATAATTGTTACAACTGTAACGCATTTTATCATTGACAGTTTACTGATTTATTTTCTAGAGAGTTACAGCAACAAGACACAACTTTTAAATAGAACATTAATTTTTTCTGTCATGTAGCTGATGTATTTGAACCAGCTAAACACAAATCAATTTAAATCACATTTATATCACGTTTAGAAATCTTCAAATCGTTAAGAGGATGCAACATGATGTACATAATACTTGACTTTGTGTAGATGGATGTTCTAATGGCTAAATATTGATTCATGTGGGGTGTTAAAATGTGTGTCCATGTACCTGAATGCAAAACCCGATGCGGCTTCTAAACGACGTGCCAGTGTCACAGAGCGATAAGCTTCTTTGATCCACCGTCTCAAGTCATCTGGGATTGAGGATACAGCGACATCAATACAATTCTTTAGATATCCCCACTGGTGTTAAATCTGGCGGCCGTGTGGGCCATTCTTGAGGACCAGGCGCCTCTGCCATTTTCCACAGAATCTGGTGTTTCTGTTCTTGCACATCATCGCACGCAGAATGGCCTGGGCGACCACCGTGCTGCATCCACATACAGACTTTACATTTTCGAGGAACAAACCTAAGCTGTATACAATAAAAGCTCGATACATCTCACCTAAGACTGTACATGATTTCATCCCCAAGGATTCCACATCACACGTTAATGGGCCACCTTTGTTGATGATCGACAGGACATACCCACCTACGATTTCCCGTGGCCCAACAATGTGTGTTATGAAGGTTCACTGCACCATAATTTGTGAATGTGGGTTCGTCAGAGAACATAACACTAATATGGCGTCCAGAGGAAATTATGCACAGACTATTTGCAGAAAGCAACTCAATGATCGAAATCGTTCCAATGTAGTTCTGTGTCAGTGACAAGTGGCACAGGTGAAGTCTGCGGCCATGTACTGGACACGATATACAGGGTTATTACAAATGATTGAAGCGATTTCACAGCTCTACAATAACTTTATTATTTGAGATATTTTCATAATGCTTTGCACACACATACAAAAACTCAAAAAGTTTTTTTAGGCATTCACAAATGTTCGATATGTGCCCCTTTAGTGATTCGGCAGACATCAAGCCGATAATCAAGTTCTTCCCACACTCGGTGCAGCATGTCCCCATCAATGAGTTCGAAAGCATCGTTGATGCGAGCTCGCAGTTCTGGCACGTTCCTTGGTAGAGGAGGTTCAAACACTGAATCTTTCACATAACCCCACAGAAAGAAATCGCATGGGGTGAAGTCGGGAGAGCGTGGAGGCCATGACATGAATTGCTGATCATGATCTCCACCACGACCGATCCATCGGTTTTCCAATCTCCTGTTTAAGAAATGCCGAACATCATGATGGAACTGCGGTGGAGCACCATCCTGTTGAAAGATGAAGTCGGCGCTGTCGGTCTCCAGTTGCGGCATGAGCCAATTTTCCAGCATGTCCAGATACACGTGTCCTGTAACGCTTTTTTTTCGCAGAAGAAAAAGGGGCCGTAAACTTTAAACTGTGAGATTGCACAAAACACGTTAACGTTTGGTGAATTGCGAATTTGCTGCACGAATGCGTGAGGATTCTCTACCGCCCAGATTCGCACATTCTGTATGTTCAGTTCACCATTAAGAAAAAATGTTGCTTCATCACTGAAAACAAGTTTCGCACTGAACGCATCCTCTTCCATGAGCTGTTGCAACCGCGCCGAAAATACAAAGCGTTTGACTTTGTCATCGGGTGTCAGGGCTTGTAGCAATTGTAAACGGTAAGGCTTCTGCTTTAACCTTTTCCGTAAGATTTTCCAAACCGTCGGCTGTGGTACGTTTAGCTCCCTCCTTGCTTCATTCGTCGACTTCCGCGGGCTACGCGTGAAACTTGCCCGCACGCGTTCAACCGTTTCTTCGCTCACTGCAGGCCGACCCGTTGATTTCCCCTTACAGAGGCATCCAGAAGCTTTAAACTGCGCGTACCATCGCCGAATGGAGTTAGCAGTTGGTGCATCTTTGTTGAACTTCGTCCCGAAGTGTCGTTGCACTGTTATGACTGACTGATGTGAGTGCATTTCAAGCACGACATACGCTTTCTCGGCTCCTGTCGCCATTTTGTCTCACTGCGCTGTCGAGCGCTCTGGCGGCAGAAACCTGAAGTGCGGCTTCAGCCGAACAAAACTTTATGAGTTTTTCTACGTATCTGTAGTGTGTCGTGACCATATGTCAATGAATGGAGCTACAGTGAATTTATGAAATCGCTTCAATCATTTGTAATAGCCCTGTAGATATAAGGCTCATACCAGTGGCTGCAGCAACGTCTCGGAAGCTGACATGAGGTTCGTGGTGTACTGCAGATAATACAAACACCTCCATCTCCTCACTTCTTGCTGGTCTTCGTCTGTTACTGCCGCGCCTTTCAAATTACTTGTTGGCCGAAGTCGTTGTTCAGCATGTAAGGACGTAATGGCTGCCGGAGCTCTTAGACCAGGATATCTCACGGTATACGCCGTGGCTGATTCATTGACATCGACTCGATATTCGTCGAGCCTAAGCAACATATCAACGTAGGTACTCGCTGGATATGTATGCCTTGTTTATTTGACATCAGCATGCACACCAAACTGAACCCGTTCGTTTGTGCAGTCCGACCTGCAGCGTATACGGCGGTGTTTAGCGACGGCCGGCAGTCTAACCGAACATGATATCTGACAGCACATCGAGGAAACTTCTCGCTCTGTCATATCGGCAACGTTACATCCTGTCTGCGTTAAGCATTCAGGAAAACAAGCAAGCATTTGAACACCTCACTTACATCAACATTCCGCCACCAGAACATCCATCTGCACGCTGTCAAGTTTTATGTACAGCATGTTGCATCCACACTTAACACTTTGAAGGTTTCTGGTTCCAAAACTAAACATGTCGGAAATTTGATTTAAACTGGTTTGTACACAGCTGGTTTAAACACATCTGCTACATGATAGGAAAACTAATATTCCACTTAAAAACTGTATCTCGTTGCTGTAACTCTCTAGAAAATAACTCAGTAAACTATGTTCATTACCTTGCAGAAAGTGTAATGTTTTTTATGTGGACCTATCTCAATAAATATTCTTGTCACCTATTATTTTGTAAGTTAGAGAGGAATACACTTTATCTGAAACATCCTGCATAGTTTGTAGAAAATGTGTCTGGCAAAATTACGAGGGCTATTCGGAAAGTAAGATCCGATCCGGCGCGGAATGGAAACCACAGTGAAAATTCGATAAAACTCAGCGCAGATGTGTTGGGCAGTGCCTCTAGTATGTCCGTCGATCGCGTCACGCCGCTCTTTTCAGTTCTGGCCGCACAGTGAGCACATAAAGATGTCTAGAAAATAGAGTCTCCCGCCAAGTATGAGTGCCCGCTGAGATATTTCGCCGGATTTCATGCAGCCCACGTAACACAACTGTCATGCGGTTCCTTCTTCGTGACAATTCTCGGCCGCCCACTCTGCAGGGGCAATATAGATGCGTTTTCGATGGGAAGTGTTTGATCACCCACAGTTCAGCCCATTAATGGATGCCCTGAGTTTCATCTCTGCTCACATGAACCGCTGGCTTTAAAGAAAACTTCTTAGCACAGTCAACGAGCTGTGGACAAGCGTAGAGAATTGGCAGAAAGCACAGGCGACTGCCTTTTATGACGCGGGTAGTCAAAAGATGGTACAACGCTCGGACAAATTTATAAGTCGGTGCAGCGACTATGTAGAGAAATAGCTGGAAGGTGTACGTAATGAAACTTCTTAATTTATGAATTTTTACTTAAACTGCTGAGAGAATTGCATGCAAGTGAACCTGCTTAAACTGCTGAGTGAAACAGAACGTACGGACACTTTGCTTGTCCCTATCATTTCATTTCTGACCTAAAAAATTACACTAATGGCCATTAAAATTGCTACACCACGAAGATGACGTGTTACAGACGCGAAATTTAACCGACAGGAAGAACATGCTCTGATATGCAAATGATTAGCTTTTCAGAACATTCACACAAGGTTGGCCCCGATGACAACACCTACAACGTGCTGACATGGGGAAAGTTTCCAACCGATTTCTCATACACAAACAGCAGTTGACCGGCGTTGCCTGGTGAAACGTTGTTGTTATGCCTCGTGTAAGGAGGAGAAATGCGTACCATCACGATTCCGACTTTGATAAAGGTCGGATTGTAGCCTATCGCGATTGCAGTTTATCTTATCGCGACATTGCTGCTCGCGTTGGTCGAGATCCAACGACTGTTTGCAGCATATGGAATCGGTGGATTCAGGAGGGTAATACGGAACACCGTGCTGGATCCCAACGGCCTCGTATCACTAGCAGTCGAGATGACAGGCATCTTATCTGCATGGCTCTAACGGGTCGTGCAGCCACGTCGCGATCCCCGAGTCAACAGATGGGGACGTTTGCAAGACAACAACCATCTATACGAACAGTTCGACGACATTTGCAGCAGCATAGACTATCAGCTCTGAGACCATTGCTGCGGTTACCCTTGACGCTGCTTCACAGACAAGAGCGCCTGCGATGGTGTACTCAACGACGAACCTGGGTGCACGAATGGCAAAACGTCGTTTTGTCGGATGATCCAGGTTCTGTTTACAGTATCATGATGGTCGCATACGTGTTTGGCGACATCGCGGTGAACGCACATTGGAAGCGTGTTTTCGTCATCGCCATACTGGCGTATCACCCGGCGTGATGGTATGGGGTGCCATTGATTACACGTCTCGGTCACCTCTTGCTCGCATTGACGGCACTTTGAACAATGGACGTTGCATTTCAGATGTGTTACGACCCGTGACTCTACCCTTCATTCGATCCTTGCGAAACCCTACATTTCAGCAGGATAATGCACGACCGCATGTTGCAGGTCCTGTACGGGCCTTTCTCGATACAGAAAATGTTCGACTGCTGCCCTGGCCAGCACATTCTCCAGATCGCTCACCAATTGAAAACGTCTGGTCAATGGAGGCCGAGCAACTGGCTGGTTACAATAAGCCAGTCACTGCTCTTGATGAACTGTGGAATTGTGTTGAAGCTGGATGGGCAGCTGTACCTGTACACGCCATACAAGCTCTGTTTGAGTCAATGCCCAGGAGTATCAAGGCCGTTGTTAAGGCCAGAGGTGGTTGTTCTGGATACTGATTCCTCAGGATCTATGCACCCAAATTGCGTGAAAATGTAATCACATGTCAGTTCTAGTATAATATATTTGTCCAATGAATACTATTTTATCATCTGCATTTCTTCTTGGTGTATCAATTTTAATCGCCAGTAGTGTATTCCTAACAAATACAGCTAAAACTTATTCATTTATTACCCGCAATATACCAGGATAACGCAGTCTCACTGCTTTAAAATTAACTCAAAAGAATGGCCTCTAAATTAGAATTCCACAAGTAACTTACCTCACAGAAAATCATCATTACACGAACTACAGCTATACAGCAAGCACAAATAGAGCCAGCTAAATAAAAAGATTCTAACTACTGTACGCTGTAACTACTAACGTGCATGTAGTTAGCGAAGGGAAAATTTTGTTGCAGAGCAAACAATGTATTTAGCAGATTTTGCCTTAATCTTGTGAAGACCAGTACAAAAAATTATGTAATCGTCCGTGACATCCAGTTCCAATTATATAATGGTGAACAATATTAAATATCCATGACGCACACGTCCAGACCGTCCACTCGCGCTAACACTTCAGACCTCTGATCTCCATCACTGCCAACTATAAACTTCTAACCTCCATCACTGCTGGCTATTCACCTCCAAACTTCCATCACAGCTGAGTATTCACGTCTAACTGCGAGTCCGACTAGCCACACAGAGTCTCTTACAGAGGACGCACAGCGCTGACTGGTATTAACGCAGACTAAAGAGCTGCCAACATACAAACACATAAACAGGCTACTTACAGTAACTGTAGCAAATAAGACATTTTTAATTCTCGTAGTGGTTTCCATTTCGCGATCAATAGGATCTTAGTTTGGGAACGGTTCTCGTAAATGCTTGACAACGATAGTGATATTATACAATCAAACTGCCACTCACTTTTGGAATGTATAAGTCTGTGAAAGAGAATGGAAGGTTCCATCCCGTTGCCAGAAAAAGTTTTGACACTGTCGCTGAAGCGTAAACACGTAGGCTGTTATTAGAAAGCGCGACCAGCACGTTGCAGGTGGGGCAATTAAAGGAGGCAGCATGCGTGGTAGAGGGCGGCTGTCCGCATTCCAGAGAGAGAGAGAGAGAGAGAGATAGAGAGACAGAGGAGGTTATAGTGGCCTTGGCAGTGAAAACGACTTTGTAGCAAATGTCAGTTCTGATTTTATGGACGAGGTTCCTCTACACTGTCATTCATGTGGACGAGATAACTAACACTTCCGTGGGTTATGAATACATTACAAAGAATGGAAGCTCGTTGCCGTGACGCTGCCTACTCAAAAGTGTTGCGCGTGGATGGACTATAGCTGTTGCAACCTCAAGGTTTACAAGACATGGTCCTTTAAGAGGTACCTTGCCCTCAAGTTTGAACTGATACGAGAAGGCGACCTAGACTTTAACGTGAATTCCGACCGATAGGGAAGCTTATATCCGGCCGCTGTGGCCGAGCGGTTCTAGGCGCTTCAGCCCGGAACCTCACTGATGCTACGGTCGCAGGTTCGAATCCTGCCTCGGACATGGATGTGTGTGATGTCCTTAGGTTAGTTAGGTTCAAGTAGTTGTAAATCTAGGGGACTAATGACCTCAGATGTTAAGTCTCATAGTGCTTAGAACCATTTGAACCATTAAGTCCCATAGTGCTTAGAGCCATTTGAACTATTTGGAAAGTTTATAACTTTCCACATCAACAGGTCATACCCAATTGTGAAACAATCGTTACAGTACGACTGAACCCAGGAGCTTAACCACAACGATGCTGGCCCACGAAAACACAGTTCGACAAACAGAATATAGACTGACGGGCAAAAACTGCAGTACCAAAAAAAATTAACGTAGACTGATTAAATTTCGGTAATACAGGGTGATTCAAAAAGAATACCACAACTTTAGGAATTTAAAACTCTGCAATGACAAAAGGCAGAGCTAAGCACTATCTGTCGGCGAATTAAGGGAGCTATAAAGTTTCATTTAGTTGTACATTTGTTCGCTTGCGGCGTTGTTGACTAGGCGTCAGCGTCAGTTGATGCTAAGATGGCGACCGCTCAACAGAAAGCTTTTTGTGTTATTGAGTACGGCAGAAGTGAATCGACGACAGTTGTTCAGCGTGCATTTCGAACGAAGTATGGTGTTAAACCTCCTGCAAATTCCACAATCAACTGTATGGAGAGTCCTACGAAAAAGGTTAGTTATGAAACCCGAACGTCAACTACCCGAGGCGATGGATCGGCCGCCAGGCAGCCCGTGACAGAGCATTTCATCACTGGCCTCCAAGAAGCCCTGATCTTACCCCCTGCGATTTTTTCTTATGAGGGTATGTTAAGGATATGGTGTTTCGGCCACCTCTCCCAGCCACCATTGATGATTTGAAACGAGAAATAACAGCAGCTATCCAAACTGTTACGCCTGATATGCTACAGAGAGTGTGGAACGAGTTGGAGTATCGGGTTGATATTGCTCGTGTGTCTGGAGGGGGCCATATTGAACATCTCTGAACTTGTTTTTGAGTGAAAAAAAAACCTTTTTAAATACTCTTTGTAATGATGTATAACAGAAGGTTATATTATGTTTCTTTCATTAAATACACATTTTTAAAGTTGTGGTATTCTTTTTTAATCACCCTGTACATTAGTGTATGTAACATATTTAAGTGATTAACGTTGCAAGGTCACAGGTTAACGTGAGCTCGAGATACTTCACTACAAATGTGAAATGCTGGTACATTAATAACCGTGTTTAGCGCCAGGATGCTGAATGCAAGTATGCAAACGTGTATGCATTATGTTTGTATAGGTGCCGGGTGTCGGTTTGTAGAATGGAGTTCCATGACCGTTGCATTTGGTAGGTCGGGGACAGTTAATGCTGATTGTGGATGACGCTGGAGTTTTCGTCGAATGATGTCCCATATTTTCTCGATTGGAGACAGACCTGATGAGCGATCAGATCAAGGCAACATGTCGACGCTCTGTAGAGCGTGTTGGCTTACGACAGCAGTATGTGACGAGCATTAAGCTGCTGGCAAACGCCCCTTGGAATGCTATTCGTGAATGGAACACAACAGGTTGAATCAGCAGACTGACGTATAGATTTGCAGTCAGGGTGCGTGGGGTAACAATGAGAGTGCTCCTGCTGTCATACGAAATCGTAACACAGACCATAACCCTAGGTCCAGTGTGTCTAGCACGGAGACAGATTGGCTGCAAGTAATGAACTGGTCTCATTATGAAACTTCCTGGCAGATTAAAACTGTGTGCCCGACCGAGACTCGAACTCGTGACCTTTGCCTTTCGCGGGAAAGTGCTCTACCAACTGAGCTACCGAAGCACGACTCACGCCCGGTACTCACAGCTTTTCATATCAGCGCACACTCCGCTGCAGAGTGAAAATTTCATTCTGGAAACATCCCCCAGGCTGTGGCTAAGCCACGTGTCCGCAATATCCTTTCTTTCAGGAGTGCTAGTTCTGCAGGTTTCGCAGGAGAGCTTCTGTAAAGTTTGGAAGGTAGGAGACGAGGTACTGGCAGAAGTAAAGCTGTGAGTACCGTTTTGAGTCGTGCTTCGGTAGCTCAGTTGGTAGAGCACTTGCCCGCGAAAGGCAAAGGTCCCGAGTTCGAGTCTCGGTCGGGCACACAGTTTTAATCTGCCAGGAAGTTTTATATCAGCGCACACTCCGCTGCAGAGTGAAAATCTCTTTCTGGAAACATCCCCCAGGCTGTGGTTAAGCCATGTCTCCGCAATATCCTTTCTTTCAGGAGTGCTAGTTCTGCAAGTTTCGCAGTAGAGTTTCTGTAAAGTTTGGAAGGTAGGAGACGAGGTACTGGCAGAAATAAATCTGTGAGTACCGGCCGTGAGTCGTGCTTCGGTAGCTCAGTTGGTAGAGCACTTGCCCGCGAAAGGCAAAAATCCCGAGTTCGAGTCTCGGTCGGGCACACAGTTTTAATCTGCCAGGAAGTTTCATATCAGCGCACACTCCGCTGCAGAGTGAAAATCTCATTCTGTTCTCATTATGGCCAACACACATGGCCATCAGTGGCACCGAGGCAGAACAAGCTTTAACCAGAAAACACAACAGACTCCACCCTGAATTCCAATGGGCTCTCGCTTGACACCACTGAAATCGCAAAAGGAGATGATCTAGGGTAAGTAGAATGCACGCTACAGGGCGTCTGGCTTGGAGCTATCCTTGAACCTATTGCTAACAGTTCGTTGTGTCACTGCGGTGTCAACTGCTGCTCAAATAATGTAGCACCGTGCGCCAGAGCCATAGGACGAACACGGTGGTCTTCTCTCTCGGTAGCATTACATGACCATCCGGAGACCGGTCTCCTTGTGACCGTACATTCCAGTGATGACCGCTGCCAGCAGTCATGTTCAGTGGCTACGTTCCTGCCAAGTCTTTTTGCAGTATTCAGCTTCGCGTAGCTCTGTAACATGACGTCATTCAAACTCAGTAAGGTGTTGATAGTAGCATCCCCGTCGCTTTAAATGCTTTCTTGACTAACATCGACTGACCGCACCCAATCTCAATACTAACGAACCCTCTCGACCGTTACAGCGTGTATTCAAAGCAAAGCTCATTTGCATCCTCATAGTGGCTCTGCTAGCGCTACTCTTATGTCAGTCACGTGAAATTTCAATAGACATCATCTTTCAGATGTAGAAACACGCCTACCAACTTTCGTTTATGTTGCACAATTAGCCGGCCGCTGTGGCCGAGCGGTTCTACGCGCCAAGATCGGTAATTTGCGTAATTCTAAAATTTTTGGGAAAAAAACTTTATAATCATAGGAGGTGTCAGGCATAGCGCCTTATATCGCTCCTGTCTAGAGTCTGTGAATCGAGAGAATGACTCATGAGTGCACAGTGACAGATGGTCTGAAGCGGGTTCAGTCAAGTACGCAGTTCTAATTTTTATGTACTAGAGGACAGTAGTGAACAGAGACATTCAAGAAATAGGTCAAGAGAATGTTTTTGTGAATTGATCTGTTTATTTCTTGAAGACTTTTTTTATTTATGTTTGTACAGTTTTGTATATGTTTTTAGTAGTGTGAATGGAGTGAATGTGGTCTAAAGTAAATATGTAGACCATTGTTCTACTGATAAACGCTTACGAACTAGCGTGAGAAAATTTCAAGACAGTGTAAATGCAGACGATGGGGTATTTTCTATCATAATATGTCAATTTAGTTTATGGTAAAAGGAAAGCTAATTCGAGTGCAAATGAAAATAGTTAATAACGTAAAGTATAAGCAAAAGATAAAAGTGTTAAATATTTATTTCGGGAAAATGTACTGTTCGAAAGTGTCTTATTAGTTAATTGGTTACTCACGAAAAACGCGGACTAACGCGAGAGAATAATGCTTTTCTATTGGCCTTAAATAAAACTGACCAATCAGAACGTAGTATTCTTCGTGAGTCTTTTCTCTTGGAGATACAGAATGCTTACAGCAGTCTAGAGTAGTCGGAGCCCAGCCTTTCAATGGTACGGTCGTGTGTAGTATGAGCTCCGAAGGAAGTTATAATTTTCCGGTTTTAGTTGTGCTACATGCCTCAAAAGTGCTTTAAAGTGAAGACATATTTATTCCGGTGTGGTTTTTGGAAAGTACGGATTTTGTAAGTAAATTTGTGTATGAGAAAAGACAAAATTCCGAGTGACATATTGAGCCAATCGGTGACTAGAAACTTGAGTGCATTAGACATCGATAAACTTAATAATGTGGCGAGCATTTTCATTTAAGGACAATCCGTGCTTAATAGCTGTTCATATTTCGGGAAATGCGTTACCATAGTTTTGCTAACGTGAATGAAAGGGCTTGTGCAGGAGTGTGTTAGAATTAGCACGGGATTGGCAGTGAATGTGTAATTATCGACTTCAGAATATACCAAAGTTTTCATCCATCATTCAAGCTTAAGACCTTTTCCCGATTCTTAGAATAGTTACATTGTATGCAGCCTTGTGCGAGTTGCAGTAAGGTAGGTTTCTGCTCGGGTTTACTACCGGCGGTCAGCTGCAACGAGTTCACAGGTAGGTGCAGGTAAAAGGACGAAAGGAACCGCGCCGCCGCAAGGCGTTATGTGAGAGTTCATGATGGAAGATAAGACACCATTGTAGCTCACGGAGATCACATGGTGCTACTTCACATATCGATCGATGATCTCACGAGTGCTGAATACTACTGATGCCTTGGTACCTGCGGATTGTGGGGGGACGGGGGGGGGGGGGAGAAGTGGGGGCACACAAGATATGTGACGTAAGTATACAGTTTCACCTCGACGCGGTTAAATAGTGTGAAGTCGTGCACTGTCTGGACTGCAGCGTGGTGTGGGCAGAAAATAAAAAAGGCTGCACGTGACCCGACAGTAGATTCCCGTGCCATTCACCCTCTAGAACATATCTCGTCGAATTACCTATACGGACGAGCCCCACTGACGAAGCAGTATAGTTCGTATAGTTTCCGATCTACTACTTACCGTAGCACCTGTGGGACACCTATGCATATCGTAACCCATTGTACTCTTTAAGGTCCCTACAGAAATACTCGTACGTCCGCGATAATGTCTAGGCCCTATTTGTGGTGTCACCGCCAGACACCACACTTGCTAGGTGGTAGCCTTTAAATCGGCCGCAGTCCATTAGTATACGTCGGACCCGCGTGTCGCCACTATCAGTGATTGCAGACCGAGCGCCGCCACACGGCAGGTCTAGAGAGACTTACTAGCACTCGCCCCAGTTGTACGGACGACTTAGCTAGCGATGCAACACTGACGAAGCCTCGCTTATTTGCAGAGAAGATAGAATAGCCTTCAGCTAAGTTAATGGCTACGACCTAGCAAGGCGCCATAATCCTTTGCTATATATATTGTGGTTATAACATGTATCATCAAGAGCGATGTTCTACAAATGTGGATTAAAGTTAAGTATTCCAGAAGCTACGTACTTTTGTTTATAGCATTCATTACGTATCCTGTTTCAGACCTCACGCTGTAAGTAGGCTGTTTAGGTTTTTTTATTGGTAACGCCACCTCTGTATGAAAATCACTGGCTGTGCTGTGGGCAGTCTGTGTCTGCTTTGCATTGTTGTAATACTCGCCATTGTAGTGTTGGGCAGCGGCAGCTGGCTGTGAACAGCGCGTAGCGTTGCGCAGTTGGAGGTGAGCCGCCAGCAGTGGTGGATGTGGGGAGAGAGATGGCGGAGTTTTGTAATTTGTCATGAACTGCTATATTTATATATGATGATATCAAGGTAAATACATTGTTTGTTCTCTATTAATATCTTTCATTTGCTAACTATCCCTATCAGTAGTTAGTGCCTTTAGTAGTTTGAATCTTTTATTTAGCTGGCAGTAGTGGCGCTCGCTGTATTGCAGTAGCTTGAGCAGCGAAGATTTTTGTGAGGTTAGTGATTTGTGAAAGGTATAGTTTAATGTTAGTCAGGGCCATTCTTTTGTAGGGATTTTTGAAAGTCAGATTGCGTTGCGCTAAAAATATTGTGTGTCAGTTTAAGCACAGTCCTGTATAGTTGTTCAAAGGGGACGTTTCAACGCCAGCCTGCGTGAGTTTAAACGCGTGCCTTTCGGTTACCCGTCACTGTGGACTGGCTGTCTTGTCAGTCCACAACACTATTGGCAACGTATGTCGTCTAGCATCAGTTGCCCTCTGCAACGAGGTTATATAGCTACTCACCAATGATTGGTGTCTAGCACTGATTCGCCAAGTGTTGCAATGACGTCTGATGAGCCCAGTGCCTGCACTTCCTCAGAGTGCGTCATTACATTATTACTCACGTCCTGACTTCACACGCAAACATCACCACACAGTGATGTGATACGTCGGTATAGTACACTAAAAATAACCAGCTTGTTAGATCTGTGAGGTAGCTTCAAAGAGCCATTTAGTGAGAATTATTAAAATGTGTGATGTACGAGCGCGTCTAGTAAGTAGCTCACAAGCGTTAGGAGACGTCGGAATAGGCCCTATAATTGACGCGGGAACGGCGTACGGCGCATTAGTATTCCAGAAGAAAGAGGCCACCGAAAGTCGATGCATTCAGAGCTCGGATCGCGGTCGCCCCATTCCGGTCAGCGGAAAGATACGCCGGAGCCGCTGAGCGTGGGTCAGCCGAGGCGGGCGTCGGCCGGGGCTGACACGCTGTGACGTCAGCATGCTCGCGGACGCACAGTGGCTACCAGTTAAGGTCTGCCTATGTATAACGTTTTGGAGTAAAGTCAAGCTTCTGTTAGTAGACGCTCAAATTCACAACGCATTTGGTTATATTGTCGGCGTTGATTTGTCCAAGTGCTAAGACCACGATTTCATGAAATGTTTATGGTGATTTTCAAATTTATACATAAAAAATCTTTGAGTGATGTTTTTTATTAATTAAAAAATATTCTTCACTTCAATATGTCACCGTCAGTGTTGCCACCATAATATTTATTAGAATGGAATAATTGGTACTCCCATCACTCTACTAGTGACTAACCATGCCTCACTCAAACGACTATGAGACCAGTTTTCAGAATGATTCATTAAATCAAAATAAAATTCAAGGATCCTCAAAGACTGATGTTCGCCGGTTCTGTTCGCATACAAATCAAGTTTTGAATACATTTACTGAACTGGGTTGAAAAGGGGGTAAAACGACTAAAATATAAAAAGAGGAAAATCCCAAGAAAAAGGTTATAGGAAAATCAAGCAGAATGCACTTGATAAACAATTATATCAAAAGACTGGAGTTGATTTATACAGCAGACCACAAATCTGCACCCAAATTTTACCAAGGCAGTTTGTCGTTTCTCAACGCATTTGTGACGATGTTTTAATGTATTAATGTTAAATAAAACGTATCTCTTTAATGAAATAAATTGCTTATTCCGCATATTTAATCTCGTTGTTAAGAAAGAGTTTTTCAAGAAAGCAATCAGCCACATATCTTCAGACTGCTACTTCTTCCAAGTACAGAAATGTATTCGTGACCTGCGTGTCGTCTGCTCCTTCACTGCACAAGAATATTTGCGTATTTAGTGCTACTTTATAATTTTTAGATTAAATTTGACATCTAATCAATACAGAAACATCAGCACGTACTTACTATCCACTATCCATTTGATATCTAATCACGTACAGGCACATTAGCAGGTCTTTATTATCCACACAACGTATAAAGTGGAGCTAAATAATGAAATATTCTTGTGCAGTGAAGGAGCAGACGACATACAGCTGGCGAACACATTACTGTAGCTGAAAAACTGAGCCATCTGAAGATGGGCACGGCAGTTCGAAGCCGGTCCTAAAAACCGGCTTTTTCAAAGCGAAAGATTTGAGACAATCAGCCAACCAGTTGCAGGTATGAAGGTTTATTAACAACTCTTGGCCGCGCGGGATTAGCCGAGCGGTCTAGGGCGCTGCAGTCATGGACTGTGCGGCTGATCCCGGCGAAGGTTCGAGTCCTCCCTCGGGCATGGGTGTGTGTGTTTGTCCTTAGATACTTTAGGTTAAGTAGTGTGTAAGCTTAGGGACTGATGACCTTAGCAGTTAAGTCCCATAAGATTTCACACTCATTTGAACATTTTTGAACAACTCTTGACCATGGTTTCAACAATTGTAAAATTGTTATCTACAGAAGTACGTGGACCTATTGACGAATTTTTTTACATAATAGTTAAAAAGAATTATCAAAATGTGAAAATGTACAACCACACTGGGTAAAATGGGTAAAATATAGTAAACAAAAATTACTTACACGTAAAATCACATACTGACGATGACAAATTTTAGAACAAATAAAGCTCATGTCAAATAACATGATATGTGTGACCATCAGTAAAATCAAACAAAATCCGTAAAAAAACATTGCCATTGGAGCTGGTCTAAGCGAGAAATTCTTCACATTAAAATGCACACTAAATTGAAAATTAACGCAAAGGCTCATATGTGGCTGGTGCTACGCGGCGACTGACAAAATTGTCGCAGTGCACGAAATAGGAAACACCGGTAGGTGGAGTATCTGAGCGAGAAAGTATACGCATATAACACACAGATAACGTGCAAACTATAAATCACCAAGTCATATGCGACTGAGAAAAATTTTAAGTAACAAAATGGGCGAAGACGGGAGGTAGGGAAGAGGAGGGGAAATTGTAAAAATAAGTTATAACAATAAAAACGGGGCTAAACAAAAAGCAAGAAAATATTTAAAAAAATATCAATTTAATGAAAACGAATGAGAAGTGGAGGCCACCAGCATACTGTAACTGCATTGATAGGAAGGCTTAAAGGCTTCAAGAAATTGTCGACTCGCAAGTTGCAGCTGATGATTTAATATCCAATCATCCCTACTGAGTGGTGTTTAAAAATTTCCACTTATACACATAATTCTAATTTCCACCTTTGAAACCCCCTTTTACAAAATCATGATTTTTTCCAGATCCTTAGGGGAATGATTAACAATGAGTAAACGTTCAACAAATGTGGAGTGGTGCACATTGCCAGCCTTCTTTTCTAGTAAATGTGCTTTCTACCTTACTTCGATCGCTCTGCCAGTATGACCCATATGGTGAAGGGGAATTATTGCAAATCATCTTGTAAATAACTGAAATAGGAAGGGATAATTGAAATTGTTACCTGTCTGCACGAGGTTTTTCAGTGAGCAGTTGTCAGAGGAGAAGATTAGATTACATTTGTGTTTCTAATAGGCGTTTTTCCTTTATTATACATTTCCTAGGAAAGGAAATATTGAGCAGGTTTTTTTGGAGGTTTTCTTATTGACGATGTGATCAATTAAATTTTGATCATATTCGTTGTTAACGGCAGTGAATTTTATAACATCAATTTCTTTACGTAAATTAATCGGGGAAAGAGGCGATGATAAGGCAAGGTGAATAGCAGAATGAAAGAATGAAACGTTGTGTGCATGTGGATGGGTGGAATCAGCTAGACTAATGTTATCCGAATAGGTAGGCTTATCTACGCCCTGCTACTGAAACTGTGCGGTCATGAAAATTAAGCTCTCCATTTCTGAAGTTAAAATCTTCTGGGTTATTAGGCCGCGTCATGTTTCTTCTAATATGTTCGACGTTTCGACCCCTCTGCTGGGATCTTCCTCAGGATCTTTTAGTGTCCACTACTGCTAGAGCACCAAAAGATCCTGAGGAAGATCCCAGCAGAGGGGTCGAAACGTCGAACAATCTAGAAGAAACATGACCCGGCGTAATAACCCAGAAGATTTTAACTACAGTGACAACGGCCACGAAAGCCTGCAGAGTCTCCATTTTTGTTTTGTACTTTTTTTGTGAAACAAATTTTATCATGTTACATGTTGAATGTTGTGTAGTTGTGGTGACACAAGATGACTGCCACATGTTTTCGTAAGATAACCTTTTCTTCATTAATATAATCTGTAATCCAGTAGGTTGCCCAAAGTAAGTCTGACACTATGACATTACAGTGGACATATACCCTTCTTTAAAAAAGATAGGACATTAAAGAAAGAATCAAAGTGAGACAGCATGGCCTATTTTTGTAGCTATGTTCCTCCAGACATGTATGGACTACTATAATATTAAAAAATACGCGGCAGACTTCGCCACTACTGTGATAAATCTAAAATGTTGTGAAATTCAAGATAGTTTCCTAGTTAAAAAGTTACTGACGTGGTAAACATTTATCGTATTGTTAAACATGAAACAGAAACATATTCTTAAAAAAGGAAGCAATTGTAAGTAGCCTGTGCTTGACCAGACAACCTTATTAGAACTAGTGTGTTATGTTTAACAATTAACTGCTTAGGTCAACGTAAACAACTGCATGAAAGGCCCGCTGTCATGAATGGCGCAGCCTGCCGCCCCACGTTTTTCGTAGGTGGCAGTGTATGTCTAACATACATTCGGCAAACTGCAGACTGTGAATTCATCGCTCCACAAGCTAATACTTCCCTAAACACAGTCATCCACTTCCAACACGTAATCTGATCGCAGGGGTGGAGGTCTTTGCCCCATCCACCAGGCAGCCGACTCATCACGCGTTTATACTGAAGGCGTGTAGCTGTGCTTGTAGTCACTTACCTATCCATCCTATTATACATCACGCTCGCTATTAGAGGCTGGATGCAGCTCTTATCTTATTTTAAATAGAATGCCCAGATATTTGCTTCGGTATGTCAAGAGACAATAAACCTCTGATACACCAGCTGCAACCGACCTAGAGACGAAGTAAGAACCGCCACCTCCCCCACCCCGCCCCAGAGTCTGATTTTTCCATAAACAGATGGGCCCTTTCACAAGTGCGCTGCAGCTCCTTCACACGGCAGAATCGACGGGTTTTGTAATGTTTCCATCTGTATAACCTCTCTATCTCATTCTACAACTCAATGGACCCTCACACATGCCGTGGCAGAAACGTTGAATAGCAGACTTTGTTTGCTTCAGTAGACATTGGTGCCCTCTCACAGGTCCTGACACGGATACTGAATAATAGATGCCAGACGTCAGTAAATGTGAATTGTCACCTAAACATCCTGTAGGCAAGGAATTCCGTGTATGTGCACTATAATTTGTCCATCTAACTTCCAGACGTTGTATTCAATGTGTTCAGGGACGCTCACACAGGTGAGGTGCTCCTGAAAAAATAGACTATAATCTGTGACTAACTTACCTACAGAGAGTGGATGCATTCGATATCTTACGAGCCTGCAAGATATGTGGATCACCATCCTCCATCATCCCTCCCGATCTCTTCTCCAAATATCTTCAAACGTCACAGGATGTTGTCCTGTTGGCTGGATTTGGTACCTACTAACGCGCAAAGTAGACTCGTGCACATTTCGCCTTCCCCTTCCAGTCGACCCATCTGTTGATTATATACGGGCCGATTCAACAGCCCCTACAGCTGTCGTTATACACGATCCGTATTGTTATATCTGGCCTCCAATAACCACGAGCCAAATTTTCATATGCTCTCGACCGCTAAGTGCAAACTGTCAGTCCTACAGAAAAAATGAACAGGACTTTTTTGTAGGTACTGTAATGCCGTTAAATTATGTACTGGGATATGTTTCCGCTAGATGTCGTAGTTATCGTGTTATTCAAGAAAAGAGAAAAAGTGTCCATCAAACGCATCCACACTCCCACACTTGGCCCCCACTGGACAGTAGTTCCAGAATATTGTTCATGTCATTCTCTCCTACTAATGCTGAAAAATTAACGACTGCACGAATTGTTCCTCACATTCGACCGTTTCGGCTTTACGATACCGCCTTAGTCGAGCAGTTACAAATTCTAAAGCTGACGTTTGTGTAAATTTTACCTAACAATTTTCTGAATTTTAATAGCATTAAATAAACATTTACATGGTATTCCTCAAGCCTTCTGACTACGAAAGCATTGTGCTTGTAAGGATCAAGTTGGGATCGACTTGTTAACGTAATTAGTTTTAGCGTAATTTTTACCAACCTCATTTTTCTTGCATTACCTTTATGGGAATGTTTAAATTGGTAATTTTAACAAAATAGCCGACTAAACTGATGGCGTAGTAGCCCAATTAACAGATATCAAAGCAGGTCGAATATCGGGATAGTTCGTGGCTCTGACTCTGAGCACTATGGGACTTAACATCTATGGTCATCGGTCCCGTAGAACTTAGAACTACTTAAACCTAACTAACCTAAGGACATCACACAACACCCAGTCGTCACGAGGCAGAGAAAATCCCTGACCCCGCCGGGAATCGAACCCGGGAACCCGGGCTCGGGAAGCGAGATCGCTACCGCACCACCACGAGCTGCGGACGATAGTTCGTGGAGTCGGAAATTTTTGTACAGTGTAGGAAGGAGTTCAAATGGTTCAAATGGCTCTAAGCACTATGGGACTTAACATCGGAGGTCATCAGTCCCCTAGACTTAGAACTACTTAAACGTAACTAACCTAAGGACATTACACACATCGATGCCCGAGGCAGGATTTGAACCTGCGACCGTAGCGGTCGCGCGGTTCCAGACTGAAGCGCCTAGAACCGCTCGGTCACACAGGCCGGCGTAGGAAGGAGTGCTACAATCAACGTACTAGATATCATGACCAGTTGTGGATGAGTGTGGGTGTTGAGCCGCGTTGAGGGTCACTTTTCTACGTTTTTCTGGAATAACACAAAACCGTGGCCTCCAGCGAAAACGTATCCCATTACAAAATTTAAATACATTAAATTTCTTATGAAAAAGTGCTGTTCTTTTTTTCTGTAGAGCAAACAGTTGCGCGTAACGAGTGAGAGAGTATGGAAATGTCACAAGTGGTTGTTAATGCCAGATATAAAATGACAACTTGCATAAAATGACAGCGGTAGGCGCAGCTTAATCACCCAGTACAAATGGTTCAAATGGCTCTGAGTACTATGGGACTTAACATCTGAGGTCATCAGTCCCCTAGAACTTAGAACTACTTAAACCTAACTGGCCTAACGACACCACACACATCCATGCCTGAGGCACGATTCGAACCTACGACCGTAGCGGTCGCGCGGCTCCAGACTGTAGCGCCTAGAACCGCTCGACCACCCCGGCCGGCTCAGCCAGTACGGAACACACTGCACAGCTCGAATTCACTTCGGTAATACTCTGAGCTATTTGTTATTTTTGACAGAATCACTTTTTTAAATATACAATCATAACTGGTTCGGCCTTCAAAGGCCGTGTTCACACGCTATAAGCAGCACTGAAGGCTGGACTCAAATTTGATACCACCATAAAAATGTGAACTGTGTCAAAAATAAAAAATAATACCTTACAATACGTCAGTCACCATCTCCACAAACGGAATGTCGGTTTCTCCAGTATTACTGATTGCCAGCCACTATGAAAGCTTCCTGGAGAGGATGGTGAGGGCTGTGGAGGTCCTCATCTGGATGACGACATTGCAAGTATGTATTTAAAACATTTTGTGTGCCTGTGTTTGTTCATGTACGGGTGCAAGCTAGCACCGAGTTGACTGGTGGTTTTGTGCCTGAAGAGACTCTGGGGCGGTCGGCCACGTGAGCTGGTTGTGCTGCAACAGTACGCTATCGGCGCACGGTACGTAGGGCACAAGGTGAGTCATATGGCGCCAGTATAGGCTCAACTCAACAGGAGGATGGCAGCAGACCGGCGGCTGCCTGTGGAAGACTAACGTTCTAACCAGTTGTTGTGGCCTCGGCGACATAAGGGTGCCGATGGGCTGAGACAGGCACCAAGCAGCAGCTGCAGAGAACATGGTGGCAGCCCAGTCAAGACATGAAAGTGTCAGAGAAATGCCTTGGGAGGTCGACAGACGCCTCGTCACTAGCTTTAGGAGGACCCCAAAGCATTGGGACACGCAAGGAATAAAGGCTGACAAAAACTGTGGGTGTTTGGCAGAAGGTGCAGCTGTTGAGGATAGCTGCCAAGCAGACGGGGAGGCGGACGAGGCAAGGAGTAGACATGGAAAAACAGGACACATGCAGGGCCATCATGGATACAGGAGAACCAAGCCGCCGAGGGCGACGAGATCACGTTGGCTATGCGATGAAACTTTCAAGACAGGATATCAGAAGGTGCAGGGCAGTCCATGAGCGCCATGACATGAATGCGATGAAAGACGTCAAGGCAGGCTGAATGCGCACCACGGAGGTGCCTGTCTGAAAAGAAGGCGAGAACATGAGATGGGCCAGTATCACGTAGAGAAGAAAGGGCGCCCAGAAAGAGAAGAAGAGCGCTGGGGACAGCTCTGGATCATCGACTACAGGCAGAAAAAATGGTGTCACGATGGGAGAGAGTGGTTTCCAGCTGGTGAGACAGTGGCAGTCCGCTAGTGGCCAGACACATCGACTGACGACGTGGGACAGAGTTAAAGGAGCGGGGAAAGATGCCTCCATACCTGTCAGCCATTCTCATTTCGACTCTTTCCTCTGTCGATGTCAGAGACGTCAGCTCTGTGTACTTAATATGGCACCCCGTACACCTGAAAATCACCTAAATTTTTAATCATGTTTTCCTCCTACTGTACGGTATCCGCATAAAAACAACAATTTTTTTTTTTTTTTGGTATCCTTACTATTGGTTCAGTTATATGGTTCAGACTGTAGAATAAGCACAAATATTCCAACAACCGGCTAGCAAAAATAAACTCTACCGTAGGAATAGCACATGTAAATTACCCACACTAGCCGAAGATTCTAAATATCGGCTTTATATTCCAAGGTCTTCATCTCCAGTAGCTTCGGTGGTTAATGTTCTGTTCCACTCTTTGTTCTTTTTCCCCTCCTGAAATAATTAAAGTTAATAACGTGCAGAGGTTTATACACAATATCACGTTAATATCATAGCCCCAACTGGCTAAACCGAGCGAGGTGGCGCAGTGGTTAGCACACTGGACTCGCATTCTGGAGGACGACGGTTCAATCCTGTGTCCGGCCATCCTGATGTAGGTTTTCCGTGATTTCCCTAAATCGCTTCAGGCAAATGCCGGGATGATTCCTTTGAAAGGGCACGGCCGACTTCCTTCCCCGTCCTTCCCTAACCCGGTGAGACCGATGACCTCGCTGTTTGGTCTCTTCCCCCAAAATAACCCAACCCAACTAGCTAAGCTGTAATGACTGTGCATTTCTGTAACGATTTTATGAAACAAAAACATATAATGCATTCAAAAATATTATATTGTTTGTTCCCTTTTACATCTCTCACAGCAAAATTTAATACGAAGATGTTCATAAATTTGCGATTCTCCGTCCAGATCAAAATGTTTATATCAATAACCATACTTATTTATAAGTGCATCATTGTGAAACACTTGAGGTAATTTGTAAAATCTGCTTAGAATTTTAGTCAAAAACAGCATCAGTTATGAGACTAACATTCTGCAGCAGAGTGTGCGCTGATATGAAACTTCCTGGCAGATTAAAACTGTGTGCCGCACCGAGATTCTAACTCCGGATCTTTGCCTTTTGCGGGCAAGTGTTCTACCAAGTGAGCTATCCAAGCACGACTCACGACTCTCCCCCCCCCCCCCCCCCCCCCCACACACAACTTTAATTCGGCCAGCACCTCGTCTCCTACCTTCCAAACTTCACAGAAGCTCTTCTGCGAATCTTGCAGAACTAGCACCACTCCTCGAAGAAAGGATATTGCGGAGACATGGCATATCAGCGCACACTCCACTGCAGAGTGAAAATCTCATTCTGGAAACATCCCCCAGGCTGTAAGTAAGACATGTCTCCGCAATATCCTTTCTTCCAGGAGTGCTAGTTCTGCAAGGTTCGCAGAAGAAGTTTGGAAGGTAGGAGACGAAGTACTGGCGGAATTAAAGTTGTGAGGGCGGGTCGTAAGTTGTCCTTGGGTAGCTCAGTTGGTATAGCACTTTCTCGAGTACGAGTCTCGGTCCGGCACACAGTTTTAATCTGCCAGGAAGTTTCTTAACAGCATCAGTTGTTTAGGAAACAAATAATAGTCAACGGCGTTCAAAATCATGACATACCTTCTATAAGGTTTTTATAAATTTCAGGAAGCAGCTTACACATACTGTTGGATACAAGCAACTTCAACAAGAAATAAGCATTAAGACTCTCTCTCTCTCTCTCTCTCCCCTCAAATCCACAATTTTGTAGTCACCGTATCGTGACATATTTTGGAATAATTTGTTCCAGAATACACTCTAAGAGAGAGAGAGAGAGAGAGAGAGAGAGAGAGAGAGAGAGAGAGAGAGAAAGAAAGAAAGAAAGAAAGATTCTATGAAGGAATTATCCGAATGGGACGGAAATCGATAGATGTGATATATAATTGCAGATAAATTACAGTTTCTGAAAAACTGAATGATCCATTCAAGATAGAGAGCTTCACAAACTGAGCAAGTCTGTTCCGAATTGGTCCAACGCTGACCCTTCTGTACATCTGCATAGATACTCTGCAAACCACGATACGGTGCGTGACGGAGGGTATCACGTACCACTACTATTCATTTCCTTTTCTGTTCCACTCGCAAACAGAGCGAGAGAAAAACGAGTGTCTATATGCCTCTGTATGAGACAGCCCAATGTTGTATCTTCGTAATCCTTACGCTCAATATATGTTCGCGGCAGTAGACTCGCTCGGCAGTCAGCTACAAATGCCGTTTCTCTACATTTTCTCAACAGTGTTTCTCGATTTCAGTAAGAAAATATGGATCAATCTGGTGGAGTTAGAGCGCAAAACTCTGCAACGAAGAAATCATCACTCTACTTTACAGCATATGCAATGCATCAATATGGATAAATATGTTCGAACCAGCCATGCCACATGTATGCACAGAATTACGTTCTTATTTAAGCACATCCATATATCTGCAAGCAGGTTTTCGGCTTGTCACTGATTGATACACTTGTTGTACGTCCTCCTTAGATATATCATGTCAAATTCTGTCCAATTTTGGCGTTACATTGTCAAAATGCTGAGCTGGTTGAGGGCCCTGCCCACAATGCTATAAACGTTCTCAGTTGGGGAGAGACTGGGCGACCTTGCTGGTCAGGGTAGGGTTTGGCAAGCATGAAAACAGTAGAAACTTTCGCCTTGTATAGACCAGCATTATCTTGCTGAAATGTAAACCCAGTATGGTTTACCATGAAGGTCAAAAAACAGGTTATAGAACATCGTCGGCGCTCCGGTGTGCTGTAAGGGTGCCGTAGATGACAACCAAACGGGTCTTGCTATGAAAATAAACGGCCTCTCAGACCATCAGTCCTGGTTCTCTGGTCTTACGGCGGGCGCGGTCAGGTTGGTATCCCACCGCGTCTCCAGACACGTCTTTGGCCGGAATCTCATTGACTGGAATAGAATTGTCTTCAGTGATGAGTCCCGTTTCGAACTGGCGCCCTGGACAGTCGTGGGGTACCAACCTGACTGTTACCCAGCATACGGCCCAACAACCAAGACACCTTTCTCGATTCAGCGGCCGTTTGACTAATCGTTCGAAGAGTTTAATGACGTTATCCGTATTTGGTCATATAAATGTATCAACGTTTGGAAATTTGTGTCAGACCAGAACCCGAACCCGGATTTCCTGCTTTACGCTGTGGTCATCTTAAGCCTCTCAGACACCTGAGCACGCTCCCTCACTGATCCAAATTTCCACTCTGTTACCCTCTCTACTGATGTAATGATACCCACCCACAACCGCTTACTTACATGATTCCCATAAGATATCAGACATGGTGCGAATCATCACTGAAAGAAAGAATCGCTGGTATTTGTCACCGTATTGTACTGATTTCAGTGAGAAAATACTAGTCAACCTGGTCGAATTATCGAGTCAAACTTTGCAACGAAAAAATCGTCCTCTAGTTCACCGCATATGCTATGCATCAATGTGGGTAAATATGTACTAGCCAGCCATGCAAAATATATGCAGAGAACTACATTCTTATTTAAGCACGTTTGTATATCAAAATACATGAAAGAGTTTGTAATTGAAAAAAAGTTTAAAAGCCACATATATCTTGTTTTTTCTCTCTATAAAATCCCTTGTATGCTGAAGCAGACATATAGTCATCACCATAGCTGAGTGGATCATCACCATAGCTGAGTGGACGAGACAGCCTTTCCAGAAGAACGTCATAGTCCTCACTGTTCCTGCAATTCTAATGAAAACGCGATGAAGAAGAATGAAACACTCTTTCCCAATAATATATGAGTCATGATAGTAGGTCCATCAGACTGAATCGAGACGAATACTATTTTGTCATTACTAATACATCCTGATGGGATTCGCACTGAGCATCTGTTCGTATTTTCAATAACATTATTTGAGCCCAAATACCAGCTGCACACCAGATATTGTCTGCCACTGATGGTGTAACACGTGACATTCAATGTAATCAGTGATACTCCACTATCAGAAGGAGTGCAGCTGAACTTTGTGTTTATATATGACGATATTGCTGTGGCAATCCAGAAATATGGAAATATTTCTGTTTTGCCCATCAAATGGTAGATAACAATTTCTACGATTCTAATGATGTTGCTGAGGGATAATAAAAACCTTATTACCAGTTTCAAACACATTTATCATCCACTTGAAGGACTGATGCGATATTCAGTGAATTTATAACCGTATACGTAGAATGTTGGAATCACGTGCAGTATGGGTTTCTGGTTGTAGATACAACAAGAAAATGGACTGATGAGCGGTGTAGACGAAATTTCCAGGTGGTTTTGTTTAAAAGATGTTTTACGAACCCGTGTAAGACGTGTATATTTCTATTGTCTATTGTCAAACCACAATTTATGAAAGATGTTTATATTTTATTAATAGGATTAAGTAGGAATAATTAGTATTTGTCATGTTGGAAATAACTGTGGTAGCAGGGAATGTCTGCACCAAAGTATTGTTGGCAAGAGAGACCGCACACTGATATAATTTTAAAAAGGGAGGGAGAGACCGCATATGGATACATTTTAAGAAAAGAGCGGGAAAGACCGCGTATTGATACATTTTGTAATGGTAGCAGGGATTGTCTGCACCAGAAAGCATTGTTGGCAGGAGAGACCGCACTTTAGCGTTCGTAGGAAGTCAGTAGTAAGCGAGATGTGAAGCGAGTTGGTAGCAGGTCTGAAGCGAGAGGTTGAGAGGAGCAGTGTGCCTGCCAGCCACCAGCTATGATTTACAAGAGATTATAAACGAATGTACAAAGACATCAACTAACTATTATCATAAGAGGAACTAATATTATTGAATTATTTTCTTTGCGAAACTCAAGTCTACTGAAGGTATGTTTGCGCAATGCTAGTTGTAAGATTATTGTAAAAAGTAAGTCCCATTTGAACGTTTGTGAAATCATTTCATTACCAAAGGTAAATATTTGAAGCGTTTTCAGAATTTAATTAATTTTTGCCAGCAGTGTTGCGTTACTGATTATAATCCATCCCAAAAACCATCAACGTAAAACTTTGCAAAAATTTTATTGTTGTCAAGAAAAAGTGTAACTATGAATTACGTAACTTCAGTCAGATTAATTAAAGAATAACGTCAGCTTTGCTATTAAAGAATCAAGTCAACTTTGCTAATAAATACAGCCACTTCTTATGACAACCCACCACCAGTTAATAGAGTATCGTAAACCAGAGTAAGTATATTCATGTCGCAGTTCGATGTAGCAGTCAGGTGGCGATCCAGTAACAGTAAAAAAGGTAAGGATCAGTTTTGGGTTATTGCAGATAACGACTGAGGGCCACGATGACGACACATTCTATGTTTCGTCGAAATAAACAGAAAATCACTTTTAATAATCAGCAATTAAATTTGTATGCGAAGATTGAGAAGGAGAATGAATTTCAAAGGGAAGATTTCATTTGTTATTATTAACCAAGAGATAGAAATCCTAAGGAAAGGTTTCATAGGTTATTGTAGAAGGGAAGGTTGCGTAAAAAAAAAGAGATATAGAGGAGACGGGGAGGTTTCACTTTTTTTTCCGAGCAGCACGGTCTAACTATAAACCTCCGTATATCTGAATTTGGAGAAGCCTCAATAAAATTTCTAGGTCATATGATTCCACAAACAGGTATTGCACCAGACTCCGACAAATTGCAACCATTGAAAGATATCGACGTGCCAACAAATAAGAAGGAACTTCGGAGCTTTCTAGGCCTTATTAATTATTTTAGAAAATTCTTTCATTATGAAGCATTAGACACACCCTTGCTATACCAGCTCACAAGTAAAAACACAATTTGGTCATGGAATGAAGACGTTGAAGCTGAATTCGAGAATTTGAAAGAAGCGTTACTAAGGGCACCTTTGTTATCGCATCCTGACGCAACACAAAACTTTTCCATTTCAACAGATAGTTCAACTACAGCACTAGGAGAACGTATTTTCCAGGAAGTAGAGGAGGACGGTAAGACAATCGTTAAACATACTGCGTTTGCAATCAGGATACTTTCTCCAGCAGAGCGCAATTACTCTGTAACAGAATTAGAGACGCTGTGCGTATATGGGCATTTAAGAGAGTCCGTCATTATCTATATGAAAGACACACCACAGTATATACCGATCACCGGGCAATCCAGTTTTTATTATCAGAAAAACTTACGCATGATAGATTAAGCCGTTGGAAATTATTCCTTCAAGAGTTCGACTTAACTATTGTACACATTCCAGGCACGCAGAATATTGTTGCCGACACACTATCGAGATCTATTCACCATAAACGACTAGAGAAAGAAAATACTTTCTGCCACAACAACCATAGTATTATGTATATCAAACAAGTAGCTTTCGAAAACTTTATATCATCAGCATTACAGGACATAGAGAGAGAACAGCAGAAAGATGGAAGACTAAAAGAGATTGTAACGCTTTGGCGAAACAAGAGCAACGCAAAAATCAGACATAATTACACTATACATCAAAATATTCTGTTTATTCACTCATACCCAGACGGCAACAATTGGCTTTTATGCATTCCAGAAGGGATCAGAAACAAATTGATATGATATACGCACCTAAGCTGTGCACATTACGGAGCTAGGAAACGCTTTCTAATTCTTCGACAAAATTGTCACTTCAACAATATGGATAAACACATTCGCAAAGTTATAGCATCGTGCAAGATATGTCAGAAAGCTAAATCATCAACAGTATCACATATTCCACCACTGTATCCCATCATACCGGTTAAGTTAAGACACATGGCAGCAGTAGATCTTTTCGGTCAAATCCCCAGAACAAGTGAAGGTTATAGTTATATTCTAGTAGCCGTAGAACTGACATCCAAATTTGTAACATTTTCTCCACTAAGGAAAGCAACAGCTAGATCAGTATCAAGAGCATTTGTAAGAGATTTTCTATCAATAGTAGGACATGTACAGAAGGTTATTTCAGTCAACGGACCACAGTTTAGGTCAGACATATGGAAACAAATGTTAGAGAGTAAGAACAGAACACCAATTTACATATCAAGATATCACAGTTCTTCTAACCCGTCAGCAAGAATAATGAAAGAGATCGGGAAACTTTGTAGAATTTATTGCCAGAGAATGCATACAACGTGGGACGAATACATTTCACAGTTTCTGGAAGTAATAAATGCAATACCTAATGAGTCAACGATGCTCTCACCAACTGTAATACTGACGAATAAGGACCCACCGAATAAACTTACTGAAATGATTACTTTTCCAAAGAAGCGTAGACTTCGTCATTGTGAGATGATAGACATGGCACTAGCGAACATTAAACGAGCTGCAGATCGTCGGAAGAGACAGCAGAAGCAGGTAAGTAGATTACGCAAGTACGAGGTTGGCGATAAGGTACTAGTCCGTACTCGTTATCTATCACATAAAGATAAGAACCGATGCTAAAAATTTGAACTTCTATACGCAGGACCGTACAGAATTCGAAATATTCCGCACGCTAATGTAGTATACATTGAGACACTGAGAACAAAAAAATCTAGAGGAAACCATCATATGTCAAACATAAAGAAATGCTTAAAATAGAAAAATCTTCTTACAGGGATACATATAGACAGAGTATAACAATGAGCTTTTTGACACATTCCAGCAAGCCCGAATACAGTGAGCTACTAATGGGTTATTTACGTGCACAACAGGTCACCTCGCTTCGACCGCAGATAAATACACTGAACATCAATAGCAGTCTTAGAAGCGTTCTCGTAGGACATTTATTTCACATTATGTAAGGTACGTCAAGCAATTAACAGGACTACTTTAAATGTAAATGTATAACACGTACAAATGATTTTCATACAGTAGTAGCAATTAGATGTAGTCTTTAAACCGTGCAAGCAGCATTGTTGTCATAGTTCACCAAAATAAACGTAGTTTTTATTATGATATAAGTATTGAATATGGAGAAATGTGGATAAATGCTTTACAGGTCATGCCGAGAGCTGACGCGATTTTCTAGATGCAGAGAGATGTTGAAGTCATGTCGTGCGCTGACGATTATTATCCATGAATATTTTGTCATAGGTAATATAGAGAGATATTGAAGTCATGCCGTGCGCTGATGATTATTAACAATGAATATTTTATTACAGGCTATGCAGAGAGATGACACGAGGTGCAAAGGAGAGAGGAGAATGAAGATGTTAGTATGTAAGGAATATAATTTAGTAATGGTTTATTTTGATAACAGGTGACACAGTGAAGCGCAGCACTACGGATGGAGAAACCACATTAAATTGCTTACTATATGTACTTTGTTATTCGAAAATTTTTTTCTGCATTGAACATGATATCTTTTACATCAGATACACACATAAGAAAAACAGATCACACCAAAAGTCAGCATACCGATTCGCACTCTACGTAAAATAAAAATGTTTTCTCTTAAATAACAATGATGATGTGTGCTACACAACTCAAACATAATGTATAGTTGACTGAAAATATGACCCGTAACTGACGACCACATTACCGAACATACTGAAGTCACAGAAAGTGACATAGTTTGTCAAAATGTACTTTCATATTTCAAAAACTGTGAATTCACAACCTGTGAAGTAATATAACAGTGTCTTTACGTAATTACTTATATGAGCACCACATTATGATTTATTTAGAGCCACAGAAAGTGACTTGTCTATTTTATTTAAAATGATGATGCCTAAATGTACTAGTAAATTCCACTTACAGAAATATTTGTTTATGTTATTGACTGTCACGTAATGTAATATGTATTGTAGGCTGAATTCACTACAGATGGAAAATGTGTTTTTCAATAATTGTTTAAAACTATAAACTTTTTCTACAGTCACACATGGTGACATATTTTGTCCTTTTAAATGTAAAATAAGAATACGGTAAAGATAATTTTTATAAGCACAGAGGAAAGAGATGACGTAAAATTTGGTAATAACGGTATCAACCACATCCGTGAACCTTTTGACAAAATGATTATACCTGTACCTTGATTCCTGTGCATCCCCATGGTTATGGAGCACAAACAAAGTGATTAGTGACCAATGTTACTTCAATCTACGATGTTTTCTATGAGGTGTCGGCATACCAAGAAGCTCACCACAGTCATGATGTACGTCAATAGGTGCTTGCATACCAAGATGCACACCATCACTATTAATGGACAATTGGAGTTGGAACTTGTACCTGATGTAGCTGCGGCAACTCAGGCAATTCGACGGTTAACTTAGTGTTTGGTTACACTAAAACTATGGATCAAAGAGACGACGGAATCACATGGTGAAACCTGGTGTTGTGCTTTGTGAGGGAAAGAAACGGACTTTTGAGTCATTCACAGACAGTTGCCAGTGGTTTGACCATGCTATACAATTCCTTTTTTTTCCCTTCCTTGAATATGGTACTAATAGATGCCAATTTTACCAGAAAAAAGTTATAATGAAACATGAACTACGTTCTAATTTTTGCCATCCATTTCTATTAGAAATATAAATAACTTTTACTACCTGATGTACACTTCCAACTTACTGACTCATATTATTTGTATATTTTGATGTATACTAATTTGAATATTCTCTTTGTTAGACTTACGAAAACTAATTCTTATGACAGTATATGTATGTGCTTTGTTGAAAGAGATATTCGATCATTAACTTACTTATTACTACACATATTTCTATAATCAAATTTTCTCCTTACGTCAAGTCCAAATGACTTAACGGCGTAGGAAAATTTTAAGGAAACCCAGTGGAGGTTTATGTAAGACGTGTATATTTTTATTGTCTATTGTCAAGCCACAATTTATGAAAGATGTTTATATTTTATTAATAGGATTAAGTAGGAATAATTAGTATTTGTCATGTTGGAAATAACTGTGGTAGCAGGGAATGTCTGCACCAAAGTATTGTTGGCAAGAGAGACCGCACATTGATATAATTTTAAAAAGGGAGGGAGAGACCACGTATGGATACATTTTAAGAAAAGAGCGGGAAAGACCGCGTATTGATACATTTTGTAATGGTAGCAGGGATTGTCTGCACCAGAAAGCATTGTTGGCAGGAGAGACCGCACTTTAGCGTTCGTACAGGGTGTTTCAAAAATGACCGGTATATTTGAAACGGCAATAAAAACTAAACGAGCAGCGATAGAAATACACCGTTTGTTGCAATATTCTTGGTACAACAGTACATTTTCAGGCAGACAAACTTTCGAAATTACAGTAGTTACAATTTTCAACAACAGATGGCGCTGCGGTCTGGGAAACTCTATAGTACGATATTTTCCACATATCCACCATGCGTAGCAATAATATGGCGTAGTCTCTGAATGAAATTACCCGAAACCTTTGACAACGTGTCTGGCGGAATTACTTCACATGCAGATGAGATGTACTGCTTCAGCTGTTCAATTGTTTCTGGGTTCTGGCGATACACCTGGTCTTTCAAGTGTCCCCACAGAAAGAAGTCACAGGGGTTCATGTCTGGCGAATAGGGAGGCCAATCCACGCCACCTCCTGTATGTTTCGGATAGCCCAAAGCAATCACACGATCATCGAAATATTCAGTCAGGAAATTAAAGACGTCGGCCGTGCGATGTGGCCGGGCACCATCTTGCATAAACCACGAGGTGTTCGCAGTGTCGTCTAAGGCAGTTTGTACCGCCACAAATTCACGAAGAATGTCCAGATAGCGTGATGCAGTAATCGTTTCGGATCTGAAAAATGGGCCAATGATTCCTTTGGAAGAAATGGCGGCCCAGACCAGTACTTTTTGAGGATGCAAGGGCGATGGGACTGCAACATGGGGCTTTTCAGTTCCCCATATGCGCCAGTTCTGTTCATTGACGAAGCCGTCCAGGTAAAAATAAGCTTCGTCAATAAACCAAATGCTGCCCACATGCATATCGCCGTCATCAATCCTGTGCACTATATCGTTAGCGAATGTCTCTCGCGCAGCAATGGTAGTGGCGCTGAGGGGTTGTCGCGTTTGAATTTTGTGTGGATAGAGGTGTAAACTCTGGCGCATGAGACGATACGTGGACGTTGGCGTCATTTGGACCGCAGCTGCAACACGGCGAACGGAAACCCGAGGCCGCTGTTGGATCACCTGCTGCACTAGCTGCGCGTTCCCCTTTGTGGTTGCCGTACACGGTCGCCCTACCTTTCCAGCACGTTCATCCGTCATGTTCCCAGTCCGTTGAAATTTTTCAAACAGATCCTTTATTGTATCGCTTTTCGGTCCTTTGGTTACATTAAACCTCCGTTGAAAACTTCATCTTGTTGCAGCAACACTGTGTTCTAGGCGGTGGAATTCCAACACCAGAAACATCCTCTGTTCTAAGGAATAAACCATGTTGTCTGCAGCACACTTGCACGTTGTGAACAGCACACGCTTACAGCAGAAAGACGACGTACAGAATGGCGCACCCACAGACTGCGTTGTCTTTCATATCTTTCACATCACTTGCAGCGCCATCTGTTGTTGAAAATTGTAACTACTGTAATTTCGAAAGTTTGTCCGCCTGAAAATGTACTGTTGTCCCAAGCATATTGCAACAAACAGTGTATTTCTATCGCTGCTCGTTTAGTTTTTATTGCCGTTTCAAATATACCGGTCATTTTTGAAACACCCTGTAGATGGCGCTCTAATAGTCACATTTTAGTCCTTACAGTGGTAAAATTTTTATGCATTGTTAAAATTCAACATAGGCACCATCATCATCTACGTTTTTATAAACGAATGTCAATGTTTGCAACAGACTTCTGCAGATAATCCAGCGGTACGTTTCCAGGAACTTGGCGAATTTGCTCCTCCAGTTCGTCAAGAGTTTTTCGGTTTACGCGATAAACTTCTTCTTTTGCTCACTCCCAGAGGAAGAAATCTCAGTGCGTTAGGTCAGTACTCCCTGCTTGTCATTCAAGAGGGCCACGATGCTCCAACTAGCGTTCAGAGTTCCAGCCAGGGTCCATCTTGCATAAAGATTAGCTCGTTGTAATTGTTCTACGTGCCTATAATACCGTGAACATAATTTTCAACCACGTGAAGATACAGGGTGTTTAAAAAATGACCGGTATATTTGAAACGGCACCAGCTATGATTAACAAGAGATTATAAACGGATGTACAGAGACATCAACTAACTATTATCATAAGAGGAACAAATATTATTCAATTATTTTCTTTGCGAAACTCAAGACTACTGAAGGTATGTTTGCGCAATGCTAGTTGTAAGATTATTGTAAAAAGTAAGTCCCATTTGAACGTTTGTGAAATCATTTCATTACCAAAGGTAAATATTTGAAGCGTTTTCAGAATATCTATTTCTTTATTTGCACGAATTTAAAGTGAGTGTACGGTAATTACGGGAAAGGATGGCCCATTTTAGATGTGCCGGGTATGAGGGCCTAATCTAGTGACTATATGTGGCGTATGGCATAAATTTAGATATGAAACCTGAGCAATGTCTTCCAGGCAGCTGCGTGTCAACAAGAGAGTACGTCGCGATTTGACAGGCATTAGAAGGGTAGTGATAATCATTACAAGGGGCAATGGTCATAGCATATTGCAAATTACACAAGAATTCGGGATTTCTAGGTCAGTAGTGTCTAGGGTGGATTTTCCGTATTGTAGATACAACGTTTCCACGCGAGTAGCGCTCCGCACAAAACGTCTGACGTCACGTCACCTCCGCACAGCTACACTATCTGAAAAAGTGACCGGACGTTCCTATGAAATGTGAAATTGGCCACTAGATGTGGTGAGATCCGAATCCACCAGTATAAAAGGAAATGAGGCGCATTGTCAGCAGAGAAGCGTCAACAACCGATCAGGAGAGTTCAGTGACTTCCAACGTAGACCAGTCATTGGATGTCACCTGTGTAACAAAGCCATAAGAAAGATTTCGAACTTTCTGCAGTTGTCCAAGTCGACTGTTGGCGATGTTACAACCCGATGCATTGCGTTGGGTTGCTTTAAAAAATCGTTTGAAATCAGTGGAAGGAATCACTTGTTAGGTCCAAAGTGCTCCCAGCTGTCCAGATAGCACGATAATTGCAAGTATAGAGTTAAAAATTAGGGGTTACATTGGTCGAGCAGCTTCTTATAAGCCAAACATTCCTGTAGTGAATGCTAAGCGACGCACGAGGCAGTGTGAAAACCGACGCTACTCTAAAGAAGATGACTGAAATCAAGTGATCTGGTGTGATTAACCACGCTTTACCCAGTGGCAGTCCGAAGATAGGCTTTGGGTTCGTCGAGCATCTGGAGAACATTACCAGCCATTATATATAGTAACAACAGAGAAGTGCAGAGAAGATGGTGTTATGACGTAGGGGTGTTATTCGTTGTAAGGATGCGGTCACCTTAATGTGCTTAAGAAAACGCTAAATTCGGATGGATACCATCAGCATTGTGCACTGTCTACAATATAGAAACATTTTGGGAACGATGAGTGCATCGTCTTGACAATGTACCGTGTCATAAACGAGCATCTGTGAGGCAATTGTTTGTAGACAATTACATTCCTGAAATGGACTAGAATGCCAACATGAATCCAGTGGAACACCTTTGGCATGAGTTTTGACGTAGACTTCGCTCTAGACAACAGGGCCCAAAAAATCACTAGCTCCTCTGCTTTCGGCTTTTGAGGAAGAATTGGTCCTTACAAATGTCCAGAGACAGGAGGCCGGATACTTTTGATCAGACAGTGTATACGGTGAAGTCGCCCTCGGTGAAGAGTTGTCTCTGTGCAGAGTTGGGTTGTGGCGGTGAGTCGCGGCGGTGGTCCAGGTCGTTGGTAGCTCAGGAAAACAATATCAGAATGTCAAACATTTTGCAGTGAGTCGTGCTATTGCACTCGTAGCCCTGTGGTGCTCTGCGTTAGACTGTCACCGATTTGACTGTATGCCATAAGATTGCGACCGATTTGACTGAGTGCCATTAGGGGCCCATTTTTACCAGGACTGTACCCAGTCAAACGCACTTTAGACTTCAGCAGCCGACATCCGACGTATACTGGCTTTCCATGATTTTTGGGCAGGTGGTGTGGTCTCCTTGCTTCGGCCACCACGTGTAACATCATTCCGGCTAACCTGTGTACTCTTACACCTCAGACAGGAGAAATCTATTACGTTTTGCACTACACTCATGTTCAGAAAAAACAGAACACCTTGAATGACTAGAGATAGAGGGTTGATAGTCACAGGACGTGTACATCAGTATGTTCTGCAAAAGTGATTAACAATTCAGTCACCTCGTTTCAGCCAATGTCCTGTTGCCTAGTGGCTACAGAGTTCGCCAGGCTCCCAGATAAATTGAAGGGCTTATTTCAATAGTGGTACAAGTCCATTACCTCCACTTTTCTGCCTATAATGCTTCTGAAATTAATGATCCAAACAAACAGAAAGAAAGGTTCATCTCTAGCAAGAAGCCATACGCTTGAATATTTCTGGTGTCTCAACTGCAGATTTTTCAGCGCTCATTTACCGTTAGGACTCTGTATCTCACAATGAACAAAATTGGACTTGTACCACTATTGAAATAAGCCCTTCAATTGTTCCATGCATGATGAGATCGACGCGTGTAAGGCGCAAATGGCGTCCGGTGGTACAGCCATCAATGCTGCATTCAGCCATTTCCAAAGTTCATCCGTGGTGGTTGGCACTGGGCCACAGCGCTGCACCTGTTGTTTCATCATATTCCACACGTTTTCGACTGGTGACGTTTCTGGTTATCTGGCGGGCCGGTGCAAAGGGCTGACATCCTGTGACAACAAGAAGGTACGTGATCGTGCAGCTACATGTGGTCGTGCATTGTCTTGCTGAAAAATGGCGTATGGGGTGTTGTGCAGAAAGACTAAGGCTACGGGTCGCAAGATGTCTTTCACGTAGGTCACACTGGTTACAGTGACCTGGACACGCGCCCAACTGTGATTTGTGATTGTACCCAATAGCACCCCACACCATAAGATTCTGAGCTGGCGCTGTGTGTCTTGTGCGAATGCCGTCACCGTAATGCCGCTCCCTCTGTCTGTGGGCAAGCGGTTCTAGGCGCTTCACTCTGGAACTGCGCGACCGCTACGGTCACAGGTTCGAATCCTGCCTCGGGCATGGATGTGTGTGATGTCCTTAGGTTAGTTAGGTTTAAGTAGTTCTAAGTTCTAGGGGACTGCTGACCTCAGATGTTAAGTCCCATAGTGCTCAGAGCCATTTGAACCATTTTTGAACCCTGTCTGCGGCGGACCAAAATGCGGCCGTAATTTTCGAACAAACAGAAACCGCATTCGTCCGAAAACACTATCTGGTGCCAGTCCTGTCCCCAGTGACGTCGTTCCACACACACCATTGCCATCTAGCATGTCTCTGCACGTTCGTCAAATGTAGGCGGAGAAGTGGACAAGGAGCACGTAACCCATGCCGTAATAAACGGCGACATATTGTCACCCCTGATACTGTACTATGAGTTACTCTGTTCCACGTTGCACCAGAGCCGGGGAGGGTGCAGATCTGTCCTAGAATTCTATTCAGAAGACGTGTCAGCCTTCTCGGGGGATGGTCTGGGCGGTGGGACCTGACTCATCTCATCATTAGCACACACCTGTCGCACTGCCGAAACACGAACAGCAATTTCCCGGGTGGATGCATTATATTCCCTCATGGCGATAATGAACCACTTTTCAGACTCACTGATTTGACGGTACGGTTCGCGCCTACGTCTTTTAGGCATCGCGCACGCCTTCTCAAATCACACTAATCCGCTACTTTCGGTTTATAGTGACAAGGAGAGCCAGAGGCACATTTACCGGGAAGGTGGTGTTGCGCCATGATATCGATGTTCACCGTGATCCCGAGGGCCGACATGGTTTCAATGCTAATCGTTTTTGCAGAACATACTAACGAACATGTCCTGTGAATATGAACGTTCTACGTCTAGTAGTTCAAGGTGTTCCGTTTTTTTCCTGAAGATGAATGTGAGTCATTTTCGACACCTTCGGTTTCCTTTCTTTGTAATCCTTCCGCCATATTCCTTGCTAATTATACTATCAATTTCTATAGGTCTTCTAAACCATCCTTACATCCAGTGATTGAATTACATGCGGGTAGATGAGTAACTGCCTTAAGTGGGAAAAGAATTAGCCAAAAACTATCTCCAGCGAAGAGCTGGGCGTTTCGTGAAGGAAACGTTTGTCAGCGCGAGAGTGTTTGGGAGATGCTCAACAAACGCCAGTGGCAGAACTTACAAGAGAAGCGTTGTGTGTGACAGAGAAGTTTACTGTTGAAATTTCGATAACGTACCTTACAAGAACCTCACGCGCCCTGTGAAATGATCACGACGAGAAGATCAGTGAACTTAGAGCTCATATAGAGATTTATCGAATATCGCTCTTCACACACGCCATTCGCGGCTGGGACAGAGTGTAACGTCGGAAATGCATATCCTCCTCTTTCCATCTATTGTACTATAATTTTTTTCCTTATTTTGTTACCTGAAGATATGACATTTCTGTATCTTTATATATTGTAATTATTTTACAATTTGGATATATATATTTATGCATTTATGTCGATGTATAATTGGTTTGTTTCGTAAATATTATTTGTATTTTTACGCTGGGTCTTGCCTAGGGAAAACTATGCTATCGAACGATTACATCGATAGGTCGTGTGGAGAACCAAAATGTTTAGCATCTTGGGTAGTGTTAACTCTGCCGCGTGGAGCTCGGGCAGAGCAGAGTCTGGCTGGACTAGGGCGGTGGAGCAGGCGTGTTGAGTGACGCGCTTTCGGGGATGGCAGCATGTAATTGCGCTCGACTTGCTACGATAGTTTCTGGCACGGTGCCGCGGACGGGAAACATTAGCTGGCACACATTAAGAGCCCGTTTCGCCTGGTGACCGTGTCGAGAAGAAGGTGCGCCAACATCCAGCTTCTGCAACAGCTACGGCCGACAATGAGTGATTTTCGCCACCTTCTCGATCGACGACTTCAAACCTTCAATCAACCAACAAGGAAGACTGAAAGCACGTAAAGTTTTAGAACCGTATGGTAGACCTCAGTTTTTCAAACTGTTCCATTTGCATCACTAAAATACAGCAACTTAGCATGAAACTTTGTTGCTCATTGTCCCAATTGCATTACCAAGCAGGGTCCCTTCCTTTTCCGAAATGAACCAGAGTGTCGTTGAAATTCATACGCCAGCATTAGAGTAATACCATTCCATTTCACTGCTTTAATTTCAAAGTTCAGTTAAAGTATTCATTGCTGGCTACAATTACCAAACAGAACTATATTTAGATTACACAAGCACAAATTAAGAGTGCGAATTTTGTTACCATATTTTAGCTTACCTGTGACTGCAGCCCAACTTGGTACATACTAAATTTTACTATTGTTAATTGTTCAAAATCATTTAATTAAAGTTCAAAGTTAAATCTCTTATTTCTAAATTGCGTAGATTCAAGTTGCTTTTGAGATGATTGTTGAGGTAGCCCAAGACTAACCTTATTTTATTTAATTTCGTAGTGCTCCAGAAACAAAGTTCACTATTAATTTCAGTCTCTAAATTAACTTTCATTTTTCTGGCTTTATTGATTCTTTTGCTAAATTAAGTCAGAGTGTAGCGAAATTTATTACTTCTGACAAACATTCAGTTTTCACACAACACGTGTCAACCTTCAGTTGCCACGATTTTGGTGCGAATTAAATGTGCATTAACCTTTGTTTTTCAGTTATTCTAGTAGTTGTCCAAAGGACTGACGACCGTAATTTTCCCCAAATCTCAAATATCTAACTAACGCCAGTTAATTGTTAACGTAACAACCGCACATTTATTTTCTTTATTAACTTTACCCTTTTTCAAAATTAATTTCCACCAATTTCATTAGCGTTTCTCCTTTCATTTAGATGTAACCCTTCCTCCCTCTTTACCGACCGATTGACTTCGGTGACGATTGCTTTTCTCAAATTTCCATTAGGTACACGCGGTTTAATTTTTCACTGTCATTAAGGTCGATAAGTGAGGGGGAGGTTACAAGAGAGGGAGTTGGGGGTGTAATAGTGGTACCAGAATCACAGTCGCCATACATCGCAGAAGGGCTTGCAGGGAATGGATGCAGATGGAGAGGTAGAACACCCTTGTTTCGGAGAGACAGTGAAGTGACGTTTTGAGCCTTTCTTTCCGTGATCGGCACGCCCTAAGTAGCCGTAACGACGCACGAGCTGTCGAAGGCATCCCTCCAGTGAAACCTTGACCGTATAATCCGGAGCCGCCTAGGCAGGTCTGGGAAAAGTCCGTTAATAGTTCCAGTCGCCTAGCGCAGAATGTCGGTCAAGCAAGTACGGGCAAGGGAGCAGCGGGGCGTTTGCGCCGGGTTTACACGGATCGAGTGGGAAAGCAGCGGCGCGGGTCGGTCGTCGTTACGGGGGGGAAAGTCGGTGAAACATGCGGCGTCTGGGCGCCTCCCCGTCTGGCTGAAGGTGAAAACGGCCCCGGCGCGTCCAGATGGGCAGACCGCCGGGCACCGGGCGCGCCGGCGCTGGACACACGGTGACGTTGGACGTCAAAGTGGGGGGCCCCAGAAGTCAAGGCACGGTGTTGCTGTGGGCACCAGTCGTAAGACTGATTTGATACAGCTCTCCAAGATTCTCTATCATATGAAAGTCTCACCATCTCTGAATATCTATTGCAGCCCACACTGAGGCGACAGAGGTCACGGGATAGCGATATGCACGTATATACAGGGTGGTCCACTGATCGCGACCGGGCCAAATATCTCACGAAATAAGCGTCAAACGAAAAAACTACAAAGAATCTAGATGGCCAACCATAGCGCCATATGGTTTCCCCCTTCGAGCTAGACGAGTTTCGTTCTTTGTAGGTTTGTCGTTTGATGCTTATTTCGTAAGATATTTGGCCCGGTCACTATCAATGGACCACCCTGTAGATGGCGGTAATATTGCGACACAAGGTATAAAAGGGCAGCGCATCGGCAGAGATGTCATTTGTACTGAGGTAATTCGTGTGGAAAAGTGCCCGCTATGATTATAGCCGCGCGACGGGAATTAAAGGACTTTGAAGGCGGAATAGTAGTTAGAGCTAGTCGATGGGGACATCCCATTTCAGAACTAGTTAGAGAATTCAATATTCTGAGAGCTGCAGTGTCGAGACTGTGCCGAAAAAATCACATTTGAGGCATTACCTCTCATCTCGGATAACGCAGTGGCCTGCGGCCTTCACTTAATGACGAAGAGCAGTGGCGTTTGCTTAAGGTTGTCAGTGCTAACAGACAAGCACCACTGCGTGAAATAATCGCAGAAATTAATGCGAGACCATCGTCTCTATTGGAAAGAACGGGGATACTGGGTGCTAATTGGCTATGGCAGCAGACGACCGAGGTTAGTGCCTTTGCTAACAGCACTATATCTCCTGCTGTGCCTCTCTTCGACTCGTAGCCGTATCGGTTGGACCCTAAACGACTTTCACCGAGGCTTAGTGGAATGATTCCCAATTTCAGCTGGTTAGAGTTGATGGTAGGGTTCGATTGTGGCGCAGACACCGTAAAGCCATGGATCGAAGTTACCAACAAAGCACTATGCAAGCTCTTGGTGGCTCCATAATGGTATCGGCTGGGTTTACATGGTATGGACTGGGTCTTCTGGATGTTCGGCTACTTTGAGCAGCCATTCAGAGACATCATGTTCCAAAACAACAATGGAAGTTTTATGGACAACAAAGCGCCAAGTCATCGGGACACAACTGTTAGCGATTGGTTTGAAGGACATCCTGGGCAGTTGGAGAAATGGTTTGGCTACTCAGATTGCCCGACACGAATCACACAGAACATTTATGGGATACAAGCGAGAGTTCATTTCGTGCTCAAAACCCTGCACTGCTTTGATGCAGTCCGCCACGAATTCCTCTCCTGTGCCAAATTCTTCATCTTAGAGTTGCACCTGCAACCTGCGTCCTCAGTTATTTGCTGGATGTATTGCAATCTCTGTTTCCCTCTACGGGTTTTACCCTCTACAGCTCCCCACAGCACCATGGAAGCTATTCCCTGATGTCTTAACAGACGTTCTACAATCCTGTACCTCCTTCCCTTCAGTGTTTTCCATATATTCCCTTCTTTGCCAATGCTGCGGAGAACTTCCTAATTCCTTACCTTATCAGTTCATATATTTTCAACATTCGTCTGTAACACCACATTTGAAATGTTTCGATTCTCTTTTGTTCCGGATTTGCAGCAACACATGATTCACTACCATACAGTGCTGTGCTCCAGACGTGCATTCTTCGAAATTTTTTAAATTAAGCTCTATGTTTGATAGCAGTACACTTCTCTTGGCCAGGAATGTCTACGCCAGCGCTAGGCTGCTTTTAACGTCCACCTTGCTCTCTCCATCATGGGATATTTTGGCGCTTAGGTATCAGAATTCCTTAACTTCATTTACTTCGTGATCGCTAATCGTAATGCTGAGTTTCTCGCTGTTCTCATTTCCGCTTCTTCTCATTATTTTCGTCTTTCTTCGATTTACTCGCAATCCATTACTCATTAGACGGTTCATTCCATTCAGCAGGTCGTGTAATTTGGCTTCACTTTTAGTCACGATAGCAATGTCAGTGACTCGTATCATTGCTATCCTTTCACCTTAAATTTTAATTCCACTCTTGAATCTTTCTTTTATTTCCGTCATTACTTGTTCCATGTAGAGATTGAACAGTAGGGGCGAAAAACTACATCCCTATCTTACACCTTTTTTATTCCAAGCACTTCTTTCTTGGTCGTCCACTCTTTATTATTCCCTGATGGATCTTGTACATATTGCGTACTACCCGTCTTTCCCTATAGCTTACCTCTTTTTATCTCAGAATTTCAAACATCCTGAAACATTTTACATTGTCTAACGCTTTTTCCATGGCGACAAATCCTGTGAATGTGTCTTGATTTTCCTATAATCTTGATTCTATTATCAACCGCATAAGAATTGTCTCTCTGCCTTTCCAACAGCTAAACTGACCATCTAATACATCCTCCATTCTGTTTCCCATTCTTCCGTATATTATTCTTGTCAGCAACTTGGATGCATGAGCTGTTAACTGATTGTGTAATAATTCTCACACTTGTTGGCTGTTGTAATCTTGGGAATTGTGTGGGTGATGTATTTCTGACAGCATGATGGTATATCGTCAGACTCATACGTTCTACGCACCAACGTCATAGTCGTTATGTTGCCACCTTCCCCAATAATTTTAGAAACTCTGATGGAATGTCATGTATCCTTGCAGCGTTATTCGATCTTAAGTCTCCAAAGCTCTACTAAATTCTGATACTAATACTGAATTCCCTTTCTCATCTATAGCGATTCCTGTTTCTTCTTCTATCACGTCATCAGACAAATCTTCACCCTCAAAGAGGCCCTTAATGAGCTCTTTTCGTCTATCCACTCTCTCCTCTGCTTGTGACAGTGGAATTCCCATTGCCCTCTTACTGTTGTCACCCATGCTTCTAATTTGACCGGAGGTTTTCTTTATTTTAAATATGCTGAGCCAGTCCTTCCAACCATAATTCCTTTTTCGGTTTCTTCACATTTTTATGCAGGCATTTCGCCTTAGCTTCCCCGCACTTTCTTTCTTTCGTCCCCAAGTGACTTGTATTTCTGTAATTCTGGATTTCCCCACCCATTTTTGGACTTCCTTCTTCCATTGATGAACTGAAGTTTTTCTTCTGTTACCCTTGGTTTCTTCACAGATACCTTGTTTTTACCCATGTTTTTCTTTCCACCTTCTGTGATTGCTCTTTTCAGAGATGTTCTATTCTCTTCAACTGAAATGCCTACTGAGCTGGTCCTTAACGCAGTATCTGTAGCCTCAGAGAACTTCAAGCGTCTCTCTTCATTCTTTAGTACTTCCGTATCCCACTCCTTTGCGCATTGATTCTTCCTGAATAGTCTCTTCATCACAAAGAGTTCTTCTTATAGGGTACATCTAGCTCACACTCCGCAAGCCACCTGATGGTGTGTGGTGGAAACTACTTTTTGTACCCCTAAGTCAGCCCTCCAAAGCTCTTCCACTCGCGAACAGCGCGAGGGAGGAATGATTGTCGGGTAAGCTTCTATATTGGCTCTAATGTCTAGAATTTTCTGCTGATGGTCATTACGCGATACTATGTGAGGGAAGTAATATGTTGTCCATCCCTTCTCGGAAAGCGTTCTCTCGAAATTTCTATAGCGAATCTCTCCGTGATGCACAACACCTCTCTAGTAACGTCAGCCAAAGGAGTCTGTTGAGTATCTCCGTAGCGCTCTCACGCCGGCTAAACGATCCCCGCCGCTCTTCGCTGGATCTTCTCTATCTCTTCTATCAGTCCTACCTGGTAGGTATCCCAGATAGATCAACAATACTCAAGAATCGATTGAACAAGCGCCTTATAAGCCACTTCCTTCGTAGATGAGTTACATTTCCTTAAGATTCTTCCCACGAATCTGAGTCTGCTACCTGCTTTTCCCACTGTTTCTTTTATGTGGTCACTCCACTTAAGGTCGCTCTGGATTGTTAGTCCTAGATATTTTCCAGCTTCCAGCTGTCTGTCATCAGTAGTGTAGCTGTACAGCAATGGATTTCTTTTCCTATGCATGCGCAATGTGTTACGTTTATTTACGTTCATGGTTAGCTGCCACAACCCTCACCATTCATTCATTCTCTGCAGGTCGTTTTGCAAATCGTTACTATCTTCTGGCGTTGCTACTTTCTTAGAGACAACCGCATCATTTGCGAACGGCCTTAGAGGACGTCCGAATTTTCTACTACACTCTTGCACATAAATTAAGTATAATGCTGATAAATGATGAAACAACGCTCTGGTGGGCGGTATACGGGTTTAAATCACCTAGGGGTTTGACCATGCGGTGCATTTGACCTGCGGTCGTCGCACGGTGGCGCTGGCAGCAGTCCACATACGCAGAGGTGTTGGTGCATGTCAGAGTACGGTGCAGCGAGTGAGTATGCAGACGTTTCCAGACGTGCTAATGGTGACTGTGTGTTGAAAATGGCTCAAAGAACACATATGGATGACTTTATGAGGGGTAGAACACTAGGGCGACTGGAGGCTGGTTAAACACAGCAGGTCGTAGCACGGTCCCTCCGTGTGCCACAAAGTGTGATCTCACGATTGTGGCAACGATTCCAGCAGACAGGAAACGTGTCCAGGCGCTACAGTACGGGACGTCCACAGTGTACAACACCACAAAAGACCGATATCTCACCATGAGTGCCCGCAGACGGCCATGGAGTACTGCAGGTAGCCTTGCTTGGGACCTTACCACAGCCACTGGAACAGTTGTCTCCAGACACACAGTCTACAGACGGTGAACAGACATGGTTTACTCGCCCAGAGACCTGCAAGGTGCATTCCACTGAGCTCTGGTCACAGGAGAGCCAGTAAAGCCTGGTGTCGAGAACACAGATCATGGTCATTGGAACAGTGGTCCCAAGTTATGTTCACGGACAAGTCCAGGTATAGTCTGGACAGTGATCTCGCCGGGTTTTCATCTGGCGTGAACCAGGAACCAGATACCAAATCCTTAATGTCCTTGGAAGGGAGGTCGTGGTTTGATGGTGTGGGGTGGGATAATGACTGGTGCACGTACACCCTCTCATGTCTTTGACAGAGGAACTGTAACAGGTCAGGTGTATCAGGACGTCATTTTGCACCAGTATGTTCGCCTTTTCAGAGGTGCAGTGGGTGCTACCTGCCTCCTGATGGGTGATAACGCACGGCCCCACCGACCTGCCATCGTGGAGGAGTACCTTGAAACAGAAGATATCAGGCGAATGGAGTGGCCTGCCTGTTCTCCAGACCTAAACCCCATCGAGCACGTGTCGGATGCTCTCGGTCGATGTATCGCTGCACGTCTTCAAACCCCTACGACACTTCAGGAGCTCCGAGAGGCACTGGTGCAAGAATGGGACGCTATACCCCAGCAGCTGCTCGACCACCTGTTCCAGAGTATGCCAACCCGTTGTGCGGCCTGTGTACGTGTGCATGGTGATCATATCCCATATTGATGTTGGGGTACAGGCGCAGGAAACAGTGGCGTTTTGTAGTACACGTATTTCGGGACGGTTTTCTCAACTTATCACCAATACCGTGGACTTACAGATCTGTGTCGTGTGTATTCCCTATGTGCCTATGCTATTAGCGCCAGTTTTGCGTAGTGCCACGTCGTGTGGCACCACATTCTGCAATTATCCTTAATTTATGAGCATGAGTGTAGATCGTTTACATATACTGTAAACAGCAACGCTCCATCACACTTCCCTGAGATACTTCGGAAATTACCTTCACTTCTATAGATTTTGTACCATTAAGAGCGACATGTTGAGTTGTGTGAAGGAAGTCTTGAATCCAGTCGCAAACGCTCTCAGATACTCGATAAGCTCGTATTTTTTCGCTAGACCAGAGTGCGGAACGGTGTCAAATGCCTTCCTCAAGTCAAGGAACACGACGTCAATCTGAGCGTCGTTGTCTGCGGCGCTCTGGATGTTATGGAGGAACAGAGCAAGCTGAATTTCGCAGGATCTCTGTTTACGGAATCGATATTGATTTTTATGGGGGAGATTTTCATTCTCCGAAAACGTCATAGTTCTTGTGCATAAAACATCTTCCATAATCCTGAAACAGACTGATATCAACGATATAGGTCTATAACCTCTCCACTACTAAGCGGTTGTATTTGTTTTTCTATTTCGCGATCGGTTATCTCAATATCTGCATTCGACGTTCGTACGACGATTGAAAGGAGGGACCGTATTACGATTTTCCATGGTGAAACGATTTCGGAGCATCGAATCCAGTACTTCGGCCTTCTCTTTTTTATCTTCCGTTTCGGTGCCGACGCTGTAAAGTCCATTTTGAAAAATCAATCAAACAGCAGGACAGTTGCTTAATCCACAGTCTTTTATTAGGTTCCATCATCTGGGGGTAAACAGCAATAGTAAAAATACTCTGTTACACGCGAAAGGGAGAGGATCTTCAAGTCTGAAATATTAAATGAGGAACTAAGCGGCTAAAGTTTCTAAATCAAAACAAATTAAAAGAGAGAGAATAGGACGATACTTACAAATCACTTAATCATCCGAGGTCATGCTCACTCCAATGTTGCAATGGAACATAAGATTCCGAGTCAAAAAAGTAAAAGGTACCTAAAATAATCCGAAAAAACCATACATCACGACGGGGCACCAAAAATTACCAAAATAATGAATCGTGTAAAATGCAATAAAAATGACTGAGAGAGGGGGGAGGGGGTGGAATCACATATTACGTAATGACATAACTTCAGTTCGCTCGTGGATGGTACGTGATACGTGGATGTTGAAATCGGCCGGCCGTGGTGGCAAAGCGGTTCTAGGCGCTTCAGTCCGGAACCGCGCGACTGCTATGGTCGCAGGTTCGAATCCTGCCTCGCGCATGGATGTGTGTGACGTCCTTAGGTTAGTTAGGTTTAAGTAGTTCTAAGTTCTAGGGGACTGATGACCTCAGATGTTAAGTCCAATAGTGCTCAGAGCCATTTGAACCATTTTTTTGTTGAAAACGTTATGTTGCCATTTTTGCACTTAATGAAGGCAGCAAGGAAGAATGTGATAATTTGCATAACAAACTTAGTGCATTCCACGGAAAGATTGTTTTCTGTGTTCAGCATCAGATTAACGAGACCATGCCATACTTAGACTTAAAGATCACCTTCAATGGCGGCAAGTCAGAGTTTGATGTCTATAGAAAAGAGCCTACTATTGATTTAGTTCTGAATGTAGCATCGAATCACCTGTTTAAACATAAAATTGCTGCCGTCCGATCTCTCCTAAACAGACTAATAATAACGTTCCCCTCATATCAGAGGCATATGATAGAGAGTTCGGTATAATCAAGAACATCGCTGTGCGTATGGGTATCATGCATCAATGACCGAGAAACTGAATAAGAAAATACTATCGAAGCGGGAGGAGCATGGAAGGGAATCACTCTCAAGGCTGCAGACAAAAAGAAAAAAACAAGTTTTATAAGATTCCATTTCATGGATACCTGCTAGAGAGAACTGGAAAGAAACTGATGTTAGCCAACATAGCTCCGGCATTTTTATTACGAAAAAATTTGGGCACTAGCTCAAGGGAACGTGAAATCTTCAAAAAGGATTCTTTCTTCTATCCCGGAGTGTATAGTATTGAGCGCGATAAAAGTTAATCGTCCTAGAGCAGATACATTGGCCAGAACGGCTGGAATTTTTATACGAGATATAAAGAGCAGTTCCAGGTCAGCTCTGGAAATGAATTTGATTCAAATCATCGGTTGCAGCAGGTCAGTGATATTTTAACTTTCTTACACACTGCTGAGGAAGGTCGGATACTGAGTGTTCTGGAAGAAATTGAAATTTTGAGAAGACTTCACTTTCATCCTCTCGATACAATTACGAAACGAACAGATGTGTATCACAAAAATATTTTAGATAATTAAGACATTTCCAGGCAGATTAAGGTATCCATATAATGTAATATTTTTACTTGTTTTTTCATATTTGTAGGCCTTCTTCTCTCTTAATATTGTGTTGCTTTCGTCTCCTTCCTGCTGTTACTTCCCGCTATTCCACTTTAAACAGTTCACCAATCTCATGTCTGTTTCGTACCGCGTCTGCACTTGGATCGTGTGCGGCTTCAGTACTCACAGCTAATTCTTACAATCACAAAGTTTTGCTGTTTGTGTTCCTGGCTGCGCACCACGATGGAACGGAATTGATGTAAGTAATCCCACGTAATATGTGATTTCACCCTCCCAGCGCCATTTTTGTTGCTTTTACATGTTTCATTATTTTGGTAATTTTTGGTGTCCGGTCGTGACGTCTGTTTTTTTTCTAATCGTTTTAGGTCCCTTTTACTTTTTTGACACGGAATCATTGGTTCCATGACAACATTGGGGTGAGGATGACTTCTAACGATTAAGTGATTTTACTTGTAAGTAACGTCCTGTTCTCTCTCTTTCAGTTTGTTTTAATTTAGAAACTTTAGCTGCACAGTTTCTTGTCAGATATTTCAGACTCGAGGATCCCCTCCCTTTCGCGTGTATCAGAATATTTTTACTATTGCAGTTTACACCACTGTTCCGTAATTGGTCGGGTACCCAAAAAATTGTGGCTTAAGCAGCTTTCCTGCGGTTTTCTACTCTTCATCTGTATCTGCTCCTGGGTACGTCTTACAATTTGATTTCGGAATCTCTGCCTGACCATGAAGTAACCTAACTGAAATCGTCCCGCATCTCCAGTCCTTTTACGAGTATACCTCCTTCCCTTATGATTCTCGAATAAAATATTCGCTATTACTAGCTGAAATTTCTTGCAGATCTCAGTTACATTTTCTTCTCTCCCATTCCCAGTTCCAAGCCCATATTCTCTCGTAAGCTTTTCTTCTACTCCGTCCCCTATAACCACGTTCCAGTCCCTATGAGTATTAGAATTTTCATCTCCCTTTACGAGCTGAATTCCCCGTTCAATATCCTCATGTATTTCTTTATTTCTTCCTCTTGCGCTTGCAACGTCAGCATGTATGTCTATGGGTGCTGGTTTGCTGTCGAGTCTGATAAGAACAGTTCACAGTAACTCACTCTCGGCCCTACCTCACTATTCCCAAGGAATTCTACCCCCTACTATATTTGCACTGAGACTTTGTACTTCCCTTTTCACATTTTCTAGCTTCCCTACGACGTTCAAACTTCCGACGTTGCACGCCCCGACTCGTAGAACGTTATCCTTTCGTTGATTATTCATTCTTTTTCTGATGGTGACCTCCCCCTTGGCAGTCCCCTTCCGGAGATACGAATGGGCGACTACTCCGGAATCTTTTGTCAGTGGAGCGATCATTCCATCACTTTTCAGTTACAGGTCAAATGTCCTGTGGATATAGGTGTTCTGTCTTTAATGCAGTGGTTTCCATTGGCTTCTACATCCTCAAGCCGTTGATCATCGCTGATTCTTCCACCTTCAGGGGCAGTTTACGATACCAGGGGCAAGGGAGTGCCCTGAACCTCTGAACGCTCATCCACCCTTTTTTACAAGGTCGTTGGCTGTATCAGGGCTGACTTCTTATACCGGAAGTTTCGGCGCCTTTGATGATGATTTTTTTTTCTGCGATACCTGCTCTTCTTAGGACAAAGAGGACGTGCCTTTACAACCAGATATAAAGAACATCGTTCAATAAAAGATGGCACTAGCCCCCAAAATTCGTCTTTTGCCGACCATCTTCTGATTACAGGTCACGCGCCTAAAGCTATTTGCGATATCAACATTTTGCACACCGAGAAGAAAGGACGTAAATTAGATATTCTGGAAGAATTAGAGGTTTTTAAACATCTTTCTCGAAATGATTGTCTCGTTCTCAATGAACAGTTGCAGTTGCGCAATAAAAATTCCTTCAACGGTATAAAGCCGTTACTTGGAATTTAATTTCGGCTCTCCTTGTGCAGTTTACCGAAATGTTTTTTGACATCTAAGTTAACTCATAATTTTTCCATTTTTTAAATGATTTATTAGCTGTATTTCATGTTATATCGATTTCTACAAGCTGTGTCACTCAGCCCTTACTGTATTTTCTATAATGACGTTTTTATGCTTCAAACTGATGCATACAAAATGTTACTTTATCTATCGCTGTTAAACAAAATATTGCTTTTTACATTATAGACTGAACAATATTCATTATAATTTTCATCTGTCTACACTTGAATGTTAAGTAGCCAAGTTGTACCTGCGGCTACTAGATGGTACTCTCGATGCAACGTCGTGTTCCCCTGCTCGCACTTTTAACGCAGACGCCTCAGTCTGTTGCAACCTGTGGCTGTACAGGTACGAGCAGCCCATAGTGGCTCGCCTTCACGCATTCCGTTTTATATATTTTGTGACTAAAGCCCTTCTGGCCTGTTAATTATTTCATACAGGGTGTTTCAAAAATGACCGGTATATTTGAAACGGCAATAAAAACTAAACGAGCAGCGATAGAAATACACCGTTTGTTGCAATATGCTTGGGACAACAATACATTTTCAGGCGGACAAACTTTCGAAATTACAGTAGTTACAATTTTCAACAACAGATGGCGCTGCAAGTGATGTGAAAGATATAGAAGACAACGCAGTCTGTTGGTGCGCCATTCTGTACGTCGTCTTTCTGCTGTAAGCGTGTGCTGTTCACAACGTGCAAGTGTGCTGTAGACAACATGGTTTATTCCTTAGAACAGAGGATTTTTCTGGTGTTGGAATTCCACCGCCTAGAACACAGAGTTGTTGCAACAAGACGAAGTTTTCAACGGAGGTTTAATGTAACCAAAGGACAGGAAAGCGATACAATAAAGGATCTGTTTGAAAAATTTCAACGGACTGGGAACGTGACGGATGAACGTGCTGGAAAGGTAGGGCGACCACGTACGGCAACCACAGAGGGCAACACGCAGCTAGTGCAGCAGGTGATCCAACAGCGGCCTCGGGTTTCCGTTCGCCGTGTTGCAGCTGCGGTCCAAATGACGCCAACGTCCACGTATCGTCTCATGCGCAAGAGTTTACACCTCTATCCATACAAAATTCAAACGCAGCAACCCCTCAGCGACGCTACCATTGCTGCACGAGAGACATTCGCTAACGATATAGTGCACAGGATTGATGACGGCGATATGCATGTGGGCAGCATTTGGTTTACTGACGAAGCTTATTTTTACCTGGACGGCTTCGTCAATAAACAGAACTGGCGCATATGGGGAACCGAAAAGCCCCATGTTGCAGTCCCATCGTCCCTGCATCCTCAAAAAGTACTGGTCTGGGCCGCCATTTCTTCCAAAGGAATCATTGGCCCATTTTTCAGATCCGAAACGATTACTGCATCTCGCTATCTGGACATTCTTCGTGAATTTGTGGCGGTACAAACTGCCTTAGACGACACTGCGAACACCTCGTGGTTTATGCAAGATGGTGCCCGGCCACATCTTTAATTTCCTGAATGACTATTTCGATGATCGTGTGATTGCTTTGGGCTATCCGAAACATACAGGAGGCGGCATGGATTGGCCTCCCTATTCGCCAGACATGAACCCCTGTGACCTCTTTCTGTGGGGACACTTGAAAGACCAGGTAAACCGCCAGAATCCAGAAACAATTGAACAGCTGAAGCAGTACATCTCATCTGCATGTGAAGCCATTCCGCCAAACACGTTGTCAAAGGTTTCGGGTAACTTCATTCAGAGACTACGCCATATTATTGCTACGCATGGTGGACATGTGGAAAATATCGTACTATACAGTTTCCCAGACCGCAGCGCCATCTGTTGTTGAAAATTGTAACTACTGTAATTTCGAAAGTTTGTCTGCCTGAAAATGTACTGTTGTCCCAAGCATATTGCAACAAACGGCGTTTTTCTATCGCTGCTCGTTTAGTTTTTATTGCCGTTTCAAATATACCGGTCATTTTTGAAACACACTGTATGTGACGTGTAAGTACTGCCTCTGCCTTTTCTTGTTCGTCAGTACTTACACTTTTTGTATAAAAATGTCTTTTCCCATAAATTTGTAACTATGTTATAGGCCATTTTAATTGTTTTTATTCTGATGAAGGCACTCTTAGAAGTGTTGAAAACTGATCAATAAGACTAAAAATATTAGTGACCGAGGGCTCATTTGTTTCAATTTTTGTGATGATTTTGAACCAAAATTTAAGAAGTGGTGGATTTCGAACCCGAGGTCGAGTACGTTTTAATTACTAATCAAAGATGCTACTCTAGACCACGGGATCCCGCTATGAAAAGAAATGGCACCCCATGTTGTCAGGCCGGATGGCAGCCAACTGTCAAGTTGATATTCCACCGCTGTCCACCGCGTCTCTAGACACGTCTTCGCTCATCATCGGGTCTCAGTCCAAAGGGGGTCTCATCACTGAAGGCAGTTCTACTCCACTGAATGAGATTAGAGGCCCAATACGTGTCTGAAGATCCCCCAAACAGTGGTGGGATGCCAACCTCACTGTCGCCTGCTATACAGCGTAACAACCAGGAGTGATGGTCTGAGATGCCATCCTCTTCATAGCAGGACCCTTTGGTTGTCATCCACGGCACCCTTACAGCACAACCGTACGTCGATGATATTCTATGATCCGTTTCGTTGCCCTCACGACAAGCCATACTGGGCATACATTTCAGCATGATAATGCCCGTCCGCACACGGCGAGAGCAAACGGTGAACACATTTGGCGACACCGTCTCTGGTGCGCCGTTCGAATTTGCGTGCCTAATGGCCTCACTGGATAACTTCAATACTAACTGGCTTGGAAACGGGGCAGTGTATGGAATTCTTTTCTTAACAGTTATTTCTCAGCACAACCTAACCTGCAGACCCTTACAAGCTTTCCAGACTGTTTCGACCAAGCTGTGTGCATTCAGGATGTCTCTTCTAAGAATCATCAGCCGTATTTCCTGTATTGTTTCAGCATATATTCGTAACCTCGTTTTTGCAATATGTAGATGGAATCGAGGCAAGCAAATATTACTCATAGTATATTTCAGCAAAACAAATTTTCAGCTTAACAAGCTGATTTGTTTCCCGATACAAAAAAATTTTTTAAGTGTAAATTTACGTGCCTATACGACAGAGTGGTCCCAAATTAGACTAACTTGGTTTTGCAAAATTTATTAACAGACAAAGTATAACATGAGAATAACCAGTCCGTCAGCAGCGACTGTGTAGCACTGCTGCATGGCGATAGGCAGTGAGGCACGTGAGACAGGGCACGTTGGGCAAGGAATGCTGTTGGAGTTCTCACATTTTACAGGCGTTGTTGATAAATATCGATAAAGCGAATATGGCCGTAGACTAATTTCATTGGGTTTGTCGAATGAGCACATAAAATTCCACTTTAAAAATCACTTTGTTGGTAATAGGAAGCAAACCATCGCTTTTGTTGACACTGGGCGTCACATGAAAGATGTGATCAATATTTGTTTGGGATCACTGCAGCTGCACGTGACAAAACTGAAACTGCAGGTATCTGCCTAAACATCAGAGGAACTGATCCTGACGACAGTTATTAAGAAAGCATACCGAGATGTACTCATCTGTGACATGAGTAATCTCTTCTACATGTTTGTGTATGGGACGTGTGTGCCAAAATAGGCAGGTGTGATTTCAGGGTTCGATTCTAGGGTGCAGAATCACAGATATACACACATAAAAAAAGTTTTGCATCACCCCCATTCCCAGAACTCCTGAAGATAGACATTGACTGTGGATACTGTATCACAGACATAGTCCCTTTGACTGTTCAGAGATGTCACTAACAAAGATCAGAGAGATTGTAAAGCAGGAAAGAAAAATTCTTAGGAAAATATATGGACCAGTGTTTCGGGAAGGAATTTAGATGAAGAGGCCAACTAGAGAGATTTACAAAGACATAGAAACAATAACAGACACCATTAGGAATAGAAGGACGAAATTTTATGGACATATCAGCAGGATGGATAAAAGCAGGCTCGCAAGACAAATCTTTGAGATAGTAAACAAGAGCAAAAATAAGACAAAGTGGATCACTGTAGCCGAACAAGACATTAAAGAACTGGGGATCACACAAGACAACATAAAGAATAGAGAACAGTTTAGAATCATACAGAAACACACATTTAAACAAGAACATACGGAGAACAGAACGGGAAAAAGATGGTCGGAAGAATGCATGAGAGAACACAGTGAACGTATGAAGAGAATTTGGAAAGAATTAAGAAAGAAGAAGAATGACTACTCAAGTTCAATAGCTCTCTCAAAAGGGAAAATCGAAAGTGATATATATCAAAAAAAATTTTGACTCATCCCGGTAAACCAGAACTCCTTGTGATAGACGTTACCGTTGACTGTGGACATTGTATCATAGACACAGTCCCTTTGACTGTTCAGAGATGTCATTAAATCCGCCCAAAGATGTAAACAACCATGCATGAGCAGCGCCTATTAGACGGAGGGGGTCCGACAGACAATCAGTTCCAGTCATTCCACCAGGAAGGAGGCACACGGCTCGTGTTGTCTGTAGTTCAACCAGCGATGTTGTTTGGACATGGAGGAGATACAGAGAGACAGGAACTGTCGATGACATGCCTCGCTCAGGCCGCCCAAGGGCTACTACTGTAGTGGAGGACGGCTACCTACGGATTATGGCTCGGAGAAACCCTGACAGCAACGCCACCATGTTGAATAATGCTTTTCGTGCTGCCACAGGACGTCGTGTTACGACTCAAACTGTGGGAAATATGCTGCATGATGCGCAACTTCACCCCCGACGCCATGGTGAGGTCCATATTTGCAACCACGACACCATGCACCGCAGTGCAGATGGGCCCAACAACATGCCGAATGGACCGGCATCACGTTCTCTTCACCGATGAGTGTCTCTTATGCCTTCAACCAGACAGTCGTCGGACACGTGTTTAGTGGCAACTCAGTCTGGCTGAACGCCTTTATGTCCAACCAGTGCAGCAAGGTGGAGGTTCCCTGCTACTTTCGTTTTTCAGTTTTGCACATCATTGTGTGTTCAAAGAACTTTGATACTCACTGATCGGTGGCGGTAACAAGTGTGTCTTAAAAAGCTGCCAGCGGTCGCCCGCTGGGGAGCGGGACCTGTAATTTAGCATTGTGGTTGTGGTTTCCGTTGCTGGACCTAGCCAATTGTATGTGCTAAAAAAGCAGAGAAGCTCTGAACAGACAACAAGCCACAGTGCTAGATATCTATGGGAAGTTCTAGTCAGGCTGGCACTGCCTTACACCGAGGAAGCAAAACATCTCTAACAATTACGAGTGTACTCAGTTTAACTCACACAGGCGCACACACTTTACAATAATTACTCAAGGAAACGTGAGAAACTTCTCAAAAATGAGATCGACGGAAAGTGCAAAATGGCTAAGCAAGGATGGCTAGAGGACAAATGTAAGGATGCAGAGGCATATCTCACTAGGGGTAAGATAGATACTGCCAACAGGAAAATTAAAAAGACTTTTGGAGAAAAGAGAACCACTTGTAGAAATATCGAGAGCTCAGATGGAAACCCAGTTCTAAGCAAAGAAGATAAAGCAAAAAGGTGGAAGGAGTATATAGAGGAGCTGTACAAGGGTGATGTATTTGAGAACAATATCATAGGAATGGAAGAGGATGTAGATGAAGATGAAATGGGAGATATGATACTGCGTGACGAGTTTGACAGAGCACTGAAAGACCTACTCTACCATCTGGTGAGTAAGATGTATGAGACAAGTGAAATATCCCCAGACTTCAAGAAGAATATAGTAACTCCAATCCCAAAGAAAGCAGGTGTTGACAGATGTGAAAATTACCGAACTATTAGTTTAATAAGCCACAGCTGCAAAATACTAACGCGAATTCTTTACAAACGAAAGGAAAAACTGCTAAAAGCCGACCTCAGGAAGATCAGTTTGGATTCCGTAGAAAAGTTGGAACACGTGAGGCAATACTGACCTTACGACTTATCTCAGAAAACAGATTAAGGAAAGGCAAACCTACGTTTCTAGCATTTGTAGACTTTGAGAAAGCTTTTGACAATGTTGCCTGGTATACTCTCTTTCAAATTCTGAAGATGGCAGGGGTAAAATACAGGGAGCGAAAGGCTATTTACAATTTGTACAGAAACCAGATGGCAGTTATAAGAGTCGAGGGACATGGAAGGGAAGGAGTGGTTGGGAAAGGAGTGAGACAAGGTTGCAGCCTCTTCCCGATGTTATTCAAACTGTATATTGAGCAAGCAGTACAGGAAACAAAAGAAAAATTCGGAGTAACGATTAAAATCAATGGAGAAGAAATAAAAACTTTGAGGTTCACCGATGACATTGTAATTCTGTCAAAGACAACAAAGGACCTGGAAGAGCGGCTGAACGCAATGGACAGTGTCTTGAAAGGACGATATAAGATGAACATCAACAAAAGCAAAACGGGGATAATGGAATGTAGTCGAATTAAATTGGGTGATGCTGAGGGTATTAGATTAGGAAATGAGACGCTTAAAGTAGTAAAGGAGTTTTGCTATTTGGGGAGCAAAATAACTGATGATGGTCGAAGTAGAGGGGATATAAAATGTAGACTGTCAATGGCAAGGAAAGCGTTTCTGAAGAAGAGAAATTTGTTAACATCGAGTATAGATTTAAGTGTCGGGAAGTCGTTTCTGAAAGTATTTGTATGGAGTGTAGCCATGTATGGAAGTGAAACGTGTACGATAAATAGTTTGGACATGAAGAGAAGAGAAGCATTCGAAATGTGGTGCTACAGAAGAATGCTGAAAATTAGATGGGTAGATCACATAACTAATGAGGAGGTATTGAAAAAGAGTTAGGGAGAAGAGAAATTTGTGGCACACCTTGACTAGAAGAAGGGATTGGTTGGTAGGACACGTTCTGAGGCATCAGGGGATAAGCAATTTAGTATTGGAGGGCAGCATGGAGGGTAAAAATCGTAGAGGGAGACGAAGAGATGAATACACTAAGAAGATTCAAAAGGATGTAGGTTGCAGTAGGTATTGGGAGATGAAGAAGCTTGCACAGGTTAGGGTAGCATGGAGAGCTGCATCAAATCAGTCTATGGACTGAAGACCACAACAACAACAACGTGAGGAAGGAGAGAGACTGCTGACATATGGATGAAATAAAACGGTATCTCCAATGTTTTTCTTTCCCATGTACTTAATCATTAGACAAAGATTGCCTGTGAGACATTTTAATAAGATAGCAAGACATGATAATAGGAAGAATTGTGAAAATGAGCTCCTGTAACAGACAGATGTTACATGACAGACGCTATCACGGAGAGTTTTACTGTTGAAATTCAGAGACCATATCTTCCAAAGACAGTCGGGCAACATAATACTTTCTCTCACATTCGAATCACGAAATGACCACGGCGAGAATTTCAGAGAAAAGCCGTTATTCCCACGTACCTTAGACTAATAGAACAGGGAATGGAGGAACATATCTTCCACCACACGCAGTAAGGTAGTTTGTGGAATATAGGTGTCTCTGGAATACCTTTAATGTAGAGGGTAAACAGCAGGGACAACATGCGCCTACCTTGAGAGTCCTGTTCGTGAAGTATGAGTGTAGGGGAATAGCCTTTCGGAGGAGCCTGCGGCGCTCAGTTTACGGATGAGACCGATGTGTCGGCGATAACCAATGGCTTTAGGAACAGTACATCTGTCTATACTGTATAGTTTATATTTGTATCGATAAAAACAATTTTGGTTCTACCGAATTTCTTTCTCCCACTCCTCTTCCCATTCTATGTGGGGCGTTCGATAAGTAATGCAACCAAAATTTTTTCTCAGCCAATTTCGGTTGAAAAAACGCTAAATAGATTGTTGGAAACCGCGAAATATTCCCGCTTCAGCCTCTGTTGTTTCATGGAGTTCCGATAGGTAGCAGCGCAATAAGTAGCCTTCAACATGGCGTCTGTAACGGAGTTGCGTTCCAAGCAGGCGGCTGTCATTGAGATTCTCTTGGCAGAAAACCAGAGCATCGCACATATTCATTGGCACTTTTGGAGTGTCGACGAAAACCTGGGAGTGAACAAAAGCACGATGAGTCGTTGAGCGAAGCGTCTGTCGTTACTATAACGAGGTCGCACAAACCTGTACGATCTGTAGCATGCCGGTCGGCCGCGCGACACTGTGACTCTTGGATGTTGGAACGTGCGGACCCTCTCATTCGACGTGATCGACAGATGACAATCCAGTACCTCGCTGCACAACTGGACGTCCCCGTTGACAGTGCTGACACACTCTCCACCAGATGGGGTACTCAAGTGTGTGTGCTCACTGGGTTCTTCACCGTCTAACAGAAGACCGTAAAGAGCAGAGGAGGACCGTCTGCGCGGAAATGCTTGCGCGTCACGAGGCTGATGGTTATTACAATTTCTTTTTGTCGAACATCGTCACGGGTGACGATACGTGGTTTCATCATTTCGAACTGAAAAAAAAACGGCAATCCGTCGAGAGGTGCTGTAACATCGCGAGTCAATACGCAATAGCATTTATTGAACTACTTTACAGTATGGCTCGTAGCTTTGGAACCGTTGGCGGTGATAGAAACAGCCGCTTCTATCTTAGCCTGACTCATTCACACCTGTCACCAGCCTAGCCGTAGGAAGCGGTACCTGTGTCAATTCGAGCGACAGAATATTCAAGCCCCTAAGAATCTAAATAAACTATATTAAATATTATTCAATTTAGTTAAAAGTCCCCACCCCCATTGAACCATGGACCTTGCCATTGGTGGGGAGGCTTGCGTGCGTCAACGATACAGATAGCCGTACAGTAGGTGTAACCACAACGGAGGGGTATCTGTTGAGAGGCCAGACAAACGTGTGGTTCCTGAAGAGGGTCAGCAGCCTTTTCAGTAGTTGCAGGGGCAACAGTCTGGATGATCGACTGATATGGCCCTGTAACACTAACCAAAACGGCCTAGCTGTATTGGTACGGCGAACGGCTGAAAGCAAGGGGAAACTACAGCCGTAATTTTTCCCGAGGGCATGCAGCTTTACTGTATGATTAAATGATGATGGCGTCCTCTTGGGTAAAATATTCCGGAGGTAAAATAGTCCCCCATTCGGATCTCCGGGTGGGGACTACTCAAGAGGACGTCGTTATCAGGAGAAAGAAAACTGGCATTCCACGGATCGGAGCGTGGAATGTCAGATCCCTTAATCGGGCAGGTAGGTTAGAAAATTTAAAAAGGGAAATGGATAGGTTAAAATTAGATATTGTGGAAATTAGTGAAGTTCGGTGGCAGGAGGAACAAGACTTTTGGTCAGGTTTAATACAGGGTTATAAATACAAAATCATATGGGGGTAATGCAGGAGTAGGTTTAATAATGAATAAAAAATAGGAGTGCGGTAAGCTACTACACTCCTGGAAATGGAAAAAAGAACACATTGACACCGGCGTGTCAGACCCACCATACTTGCTCCGGACACTGCGAGAGGGCTGTACAAGCAATGATCACACGCACGGCACAGCGGACACACCAGGAACCGCGGTGCTGGCCGTCGAATGGCGCTAGCTGCACAGCATTTGTGCACCGCCGCCGTCAGTGTCAGCCAGTTTGCCGTGGCATACGGAGCTCCATCGCAGTCTTTAACACTGGTAGCATGCCGCGACAGCGTGGACGTGAACCGTATGTGCAGTTGACGGACTTTGAGCGAGGGCGTATAGTGGGCATGCGGGAGGCCGGGTGGACGTACCGCCGAATTGCTCAACACGTGGGGCGTGAGGTCTCCACAGTACATCGATGTTGTCGCCAGTGGTCGGCGGAAGGTGCACGTGCCCGTCGACCTGGGACCGGACCGCAGCGACGCTCGGATGCACGCCAAGACCGTAGGATCCTACGCAGTGCCGTAGGGGACCGCACCGCCACTTCCCACCAAATTAGGGACACTGTTGCTCCTGGGGTATCGGCGAGGACCATTCGCAACCGTCTCCATGAAGCTGGGATACGGTCCCGCACACCGTTAGGCCGTCTTCCGCTCACGCCCCAACATCGTGCAGCCCGCCTCCAGTGGTGTCGCGACAGGCGTGAATGGAGGGACGAATGGAGACGTGTCGTCTTCAGCGATGAGAGTCGCTTCTGCCTTGGTGCCAATGATGGTCGTATGCGTGTTTGGCGCCGTGCAGGTGAGCGCCACAATCAGGACTGCATATGACCGAGGCACACAGGGCCAACACCCGGCATCATGGCGTGGGGAGCGATCTCCTACACTGGCCGTACACCACTGGTGATCGTCGAGGGGACACTGAATAGTGCACGGTACATCCAAACCGTCATCGAACCCATCGTTCTACCATTCCTAGACCGGCAAGGGAGCTTGCTGTTTCAACAGGACAATGCACGTCCGCATGTATCCCGTGCCACCCAACGTGCTCTAGAAGGTGTAAGTCAACTACCCTGGCCAGCAAGATCTCCGGATCTGTCCCCCATTGAGCATGTTTGGGACTGGATGAAGCGTCGTCTCACGCGGTCTGCACGTCCAGCACGAACGCTGGTCCAACTGAGGCGCCAGGTGGAAATGGCATGGCAAGCCGTTTCACAGGACTACATCCAGCATCTCTACGATTGTCTCCATGGGAGAATAGCAGCCTGCATTGCTGCGAAAGGTGGATATACACTGTACTAGTGCCGACATTGTGCATGCTCTGTTGCCTGTGTCTATGTGCCTGTGGTTCTGTCAGTGTGATCATGTGATGTATCTGACCCCAGGAATGTGTCAATAAAGTTTCCCCTTCCTGGGACAATGAATTCACGGTGTTCTTATTTCAATTTCCAGGAGTGTACAAACAGCATAGTGAACACATTATTGTGGCCAAGATAGACACGAAGCTCACGCCTACTACAGTAGTACAAGTTTATATGCCAACTAGCTCTGCAGATGATGAAGAAGTTGATGAAATATGTGACGAGATAAAAGAAATTATTCAGGTAGTGAAGGGAGATGAAAATTTAATAGTCATGGGTGACTGGAATTCGACAGTAGGAAAAGGAAGAGAAGGAAACGTAGTAGGTGAATATGGATTGGGGCTAAGAAATGAAAGAGGAAGCCGCCTGGTAGAATTTTGCACAGAGCAGAACTTAATCATAGCTAACACTTGGTTCAAGAATCTTGAAAGAAGGTTGTATACATGGAAGAACCCTTGGAGATACTAAAAGATTTCAGGTAGATTATAAATGGTAAGACAGAAAGTTAGGAACCAGATTTTAAATTGTAAGACATTTCCAGGGGCAGATGTGGACTCTGACCACAATCGATTTGTTATGAACTGTAGATTAAAACTGAAGAAACTGCAAAAAGGTGGAAATTTAAGGGGATGGAACCTGGATAAACTGAAAGAACCAGAGGTTGTACAGCGTTTCAGGGAGAGCATAAGGGAACAATTGACAGGAATGAGGGAAAGAAATACAGTAGAAGAAGAATTGGCAGCTTTGAGGAATGAAACAGTGAAGTCAGCAGAGGACGAAGTAGGTAAAAAGACGAGGGCTAGTAGAAATCCTTGGGTAACAGAAGAGATAGTGAATTTAATTGATGAAAGGAGAAAATACAAAAATATAGCAAGTGAAGCAGGCAAAAAGGAATAAAAACCTCTCAAAAATGAGATCGACAGGAAGTGCAAAATGGCTAAGCAGGGATGGCTAGAGGACAAATGTAAGGATGTAGAGGCTTATCTCACTAGGGGTAAGATAGATACTGACTACAGGAAAATTAAAGAGACCTTTGGAGAAAAGAGAACCACTTGCACGAATATCAAGAACTCAGATGGAAACCCAGTTCTAAGCAAAGAAGGGAAAGCAGAAATGTGAAAGGAGTATATAGAGGGTCTATACAGGGGTGATGTTCTTGAGGACAATATTATGGAAATGGAAGAGGAGGTAGATGAAGATGAAATGGGAGATATGATACTGCGTGAAGAGTTTGACAGAGCACTGAAAGACCTGAGTCGAAACAAGACCCCGGGAGTAGACAACATTCCATTAGAACTACTGACAGCCTTGGGAGAGCCAGTCCTGACAAAACTCTACCATCTGATGAGCAAGATGTATGAGACAAGCAAATTCCATCAGACTTCAAGAAGAATATAATAATTCCAATCCCAAAGAAAGCAGGTGTTGACAGATGTGAAAATTACCGAACTATCAGTTTAATAAGTCACAGCTGCAAAATACTAACGCGAAATCTTTACAGACGAATGGAAAAACTGCTAAAAGCCGACCTCAGGAAGATCAGTTTGGATTCCGTAGAAATGTTGGAACACGTGAGGCAGCACTGACGCTGCGACTCATCTTATAAAATAAATTAAGGAAAGGCAAACCTACATTTCTAGCATTTGTAGAGAAAGCTTTTGACAATGTTGACGGGAATACTCTCTTTCAAATTCTGAAGGTGGCAGGGGTAAAATACAGGGAGCGAAAGGCTATTTACAATTTGTACAGAAACCAGATGGCAGTTATAAGAGTCGAGGGACATGAAAGGGAAGCAGTGATTGGGAAGGGAGTGAGACAGGGTTGTAGCCTCTCCCCAATGTTATTCAATCTCTATATTGAGCAAGCACTAAAGGAAACGAAAGAAAAGTTCGGAGTAGGTATTAAAATCCATGGAGAAGAAATAAAAACTTTGAGGTTCGCCGATGACATTGTAATTCTGTCAGAGACAGCAAAGGACTTAGAAGAGCAGTTGAACGGAATGGACAATGTCTTGAAAGGAGGGTATAAGATGAACATCAACAAAAGCAAAACGAGGATAATGGAATGGAGTCGAATTAAGTCGGGTGATGCTGAGGGTATTAGATTAGGAAATGAGACGCTTAAAGTAGTAAAGGAGTTTTGCTATTTGGGGAGCAAAATAACTGATGATGGTCGAAGTAGAGGGGACATAAAATGTAGACTGTCAATGGCAAGGAAATCGTTTCTGAAGAAGAGAAATTTGTTAACATCGAGTATAGTTTTAAATGTCAGGAAGTCGTTTCTGAAAGTATTTGTATGGAGTGTAGCCACGTGTGGAAGTGAAACATGGACGATAAATAGTTTGGACAAGAAGAGAATAGAAGCTTTCGAAATGTGGTGCTACAGAAGGATGCTTAAGATTATATGGGTAGATCACATAACTAATGAGGAAGTATTGAATAGGATTGGGGAGAAGAGGAGTTTGTGGCACAACCTGACTAGAAGAAGGGATCGGTTGGTAGGACATGTTCTGAAGCATCAAGGTATCACCAATTTAGTACTGGAGGGAAGCGTGGAGGGTAAAAATCTTAGAGGGAGACCAAGAGGTGAATACACTAAGCAGATTCAGAAGGATGTAGGCTGCAGTAGGTACTGGGAGATGAAGAGGCTTGCACAGGATAGAGGAGCATGGAGAGCTGCATCACACCAGTCTCAGGACTGAAGACCACAACAACAACAGCAACAGTTAAAAGTCAATATACTGCCTTTCGTTATTAAAAAGAAGATTGTGTAAAAATCTCAGCTTTCTAGTTGGCACATTTTCAGAGTTAGAGAAAATTACCTAAAACTCCCCAAACCGACACTTGTGAGATTAAAGTCCGTTAGGATTCATAACAGTTTTTCTTTTAGTATCATGTGGAATCATTACTGAAGCTCACAGTTTTTAGGTCAATTTGTTTAGAGTTTCATAATTAAAAACGTTAACTATTTTTCATTTTCGTAACACAAAATACAGAAATGATCAGTATTCATGTAATATGTTGTTGTGTGAGTAAATGAGAATGAGTGAGAGTGTGTACGTGGGACATACGAAAAAACTAAATATTATCTCATGTTTAACATTATGTAACTATGTCATGGGAAAGTGTTAAGCAAGCAAGTTGTAATGAAAAATGTAATTTCCCCACCGTGCTGATGACGTATGTCCAAGGATACTTGCTTTTGTAAGAAGGCAGCCAGAAGAGCCATTTGCAGGGTAATGTTTTTCTAAAGTTATTTCAAGCTTAGTTTTCGTTTGTTTTTGTTAAACATTTTATTAATATTTGGAAGATGAAGTGACGTACATGCATCTTTGAATGTTGATTGTCGTAAGACAGTTTTAGCGCGAAAAAGAACTCGAAGGATTGTTTTGACTGGCTGGTCATTTTGAACAACCAATCAGAATTAAGCATTTCCCGCGCATTGCAAGTAATTATAGACCCTGTAGGAACGGCAGCGAGTCAGTCGCTAGTGAGCTATCGGACATGCAGTTCATGTTGGACGTGTCTGTCTACATTATGAGTAAAATTAAGAGGTTACTGGTTTCTAGCGTTCGGATTGTATTGCTGTAAAAACAGTTGCCTTTAAAGACAGATTGTGTAAATTTGAGGTTGGTGAAGTGTTATGTTAGAGAGATAAACGCATGTGAACTTTCGGCCTTTGTAAAATTCCTCGTGGCATGTTTCATATTCGTCTATGGAATATTTGGTGAGCAATTTCTTTATTACACTACTGGCCATTAAAATTGCTACACCAAGAAGAAATGCAGATGATAAACGGGTATTCATTGGACAAGTATATTATACTAAAACTGACATGTGATTACATTTTCACGCAATTTGGGTGCATAGATCCTGAGAAATCAGCACCCAGAACAACCACCTCTGTCAATAATAACGGCCTTGATACGCCTGGGCATTGAGTCAATCAGAGCTTAGATGGCTTGTAGAGGTACAGCTGCACATGCAGCTTCAACACGGTACCACAGTTCATCAAGAGTAGTGACTGGCGTATTGTGACGAGCCAGTTGCTCGGCCACCATTTCAAATGGCTCTGAGCACTATGGGACTCAACTTCTGAGGTCATCAGTCCCCTAGAACTTAGAACTACTTAAACCTAACTAACCTAAGAACATCACACACATCCATGCCCGAGGCAAGATTCGAACCTGCGACCGTAGCGGTCGCGCGGTTCCAGACTGAAGCGCCTAGAACCGCTCGGCGACAGTGGCGTGCGATGGATTATGTCCCGCCCCCTAAATACCGAAGTTCGTAAGAAGAAAGACAACACACCTCTTTTAAGATGTCGTTGGATATGCAATAGAACGCTTTCAATGTCTGTATTAGAGGTGGTGTTTATATTTTGATTGTGCCATAGGCCCTGCTTTTTTTTTTGTCATAACGTTTGGATTATTTCGTTCTATGCATGTATCTTGTACACTGAAAGGAAGAATTCCTGTACGTGCAAACTGAGACACGCGAAATGAGTAAATGTGTTTCTGCGATGAAAATAAAAGTTTTATTTATCCCTTGCATGTATTTCTGTTGAGTTCTCAGGTAACAAATTCTGTATTTTTTTAATTTTTATTTATTTATTTATTTATTGTTCCGTGGGACCAAATTAAGGATAAGTCTCCATGGTCATGGAACAAGTCAATACATGAAATTATAACATGATATTAGAAACAGATAAAATGAAATATAAAAAACATATTCAGGTGACAAGTAAGTTTAATAAAGAAAATCAACAATGTAACACTGGAATTTGCTTAATTTTTTAGATGTTCCAGGAGCTCCTCGACAGAATAGAAGGAGTGAGCCATGAGGAAACTCTTCAGTTTAGACTTAAAAGAGTTTGGGTTACTGCTAAGATTTTTGAGTTCTTGTGGTAGCTTATTGAAAATGGATGCAGCAGAATACTGCACTCCTTTCTGCACAAGAGTCAAGGAAGTGCATTCCACATGCAGATTGGATTTCTGCCTAGTACTAACTGAGTGAAAGCTGCTAACTCTTGGGAATAGGCTAATATTGCAAACAACAAACGACATTAAAGAAAATATATACTGTGAGGGCAATGTCAGAATTCCAAGACTATTGAATAGGGGTCGACAAGACGTTCTCGAACTTACACCACATATAGCTCGAACAGCCCGTTTTTGAGCCAAAAATACCCTTTTTGAATCAGAAGAAATACCCCAAAAAATAATACCATACGACATAAGCGTATGAAAATATGCGATGTAGACGACTTTTCGTGTTGAAGTGTCACTTATTTCACATACTGTTCTAATGGTAAATTAAGCAGCATTTAGTTTCTGAACAAGACCCTGGACATGGGCTTTCCACAACAGCTTACTATCTATCCGAACGCCTAGGAACTTGAACTGGTCCGTCTCGCTTATAATATGCCCATTCTGTCTGATCAAAATATCGGTTCTTGTTGAATTATGAGTTAGAAACTGAAAAAACTGAGTCTTACTGTGATTTAACATCAAATTATTTTCCACAAGCCATGAACTTATTTTATGAACTACATTATTTGATACTGTTTCAATATTTCACACAAGATCCTTCACTACCAAGCTGGTGTCATCAACAAACAGAAATATTTTTGAATCACCTATAATACTAGAAGAGCATATCATTTATATAAATAAGAAACAGCAGTGGCCCCAGCACCGACCCTTTGGGAACTCCCCACTTAACAGTGCACCATTGGGACTGAACATCACTACCACTCTCAATATTGCGGAGAATTACCTTCTGCTTTCTGTTCTTAAAGTAAGAGGCGAACCAATTGTAAGCTACTCCCCTTACTCCATAATGGTCCAACTTCTGCAGTAATATTTTGTGGTCAACACAGTCAAAAGCCTTCATTAAATCAAAGAAAACTCCTAGCGTTCGCAGCCTTTTAGTTAATCCGTCCAAAGCCTCACAGAGAAAAGAGAATATCGCATTTTCAGTTGTTAAACCATTTCTAAACCCAAACTGAACATTTGACAGCAAATTATGCGAATTTAAATGCTCCAGTAACCTTGTATATACAACCTTCTCGATAACTTTAGCAAACACCGATGGCATAGAAATAGGTCTATAATTGTCAATATTATCCCTGTCTCCCTTTTTATAAAGTAGCTTCACTACCGAGTACTTTAATCGGTCAGGAAACCGACCACTCCTAAAGGAAAAGTTACAGGTATGGCTAAGTACTGGGCTAACATACATAGAACAATACTTCAGTATTCTGCTAGATACCCCATCATATCCATGAGGGTTCTTGGTCTTTAGTGATTTAATTATTAACTCAATCTCCCTCTTGTCAGTATCATGGGGGAGCATTTCAGGTAACAGTCTCGGAACACTTTTTTCTAAGAGCGCTATATGATTCCCTGTTGGGACTAGGTTTCTATTTAGTTCACCTGTTATATTCAGAAAGTGAACTGTACATATATGCGACTTATCAGTAACACGGACGTTCCCACTACGCACTGATTCTATATCCTCGACCTGTCTCTGCAGACCAGCCACTTCCTTTACGACTGACCATATGGTTTTAATTTTATCCTGAGACTTAGCTATTCTATCTGCATACCACATACTTTTTGCCTTCCTAGTAACATTTTTAAACACCTTACAATACTGTTTGTAATGGGCTGCTGCATTTAGATTTTGACTGTTTCTAATGCATTGATATAATTGCCACTTTGTTGTACAAGATATTTTTATCCCTCTAGTCAGCCACCCAGGCTGCCTGATAGTGCTAGTACCCTGGTTTGAACGTTCTAACGGAAAGCAACTTTCAAAGAGCACGAGAAAAGTATTGAGAAAAGCATTATATTTATCGTCTACTGTATCAGCGCTATAAACATCTTGCCACTCTTGTTCCTTGATAAGTTTTACAAAGGTCTCTGCAGCAACTGGATCAGTTTTCCTAAACAGCTGATGACTATATTTAACACGTGTTGCAGCACAAAAATCTTTTAGAGTTAAAATTCTTGCATCATTATCTGAAAGACCATTCACCTTTTTGCTAACAGAATGCCCTTCTAGTAATGAGGAATGAACAAAAATGTTGTCTATGGTTGTGCTACTGTTCCCTTGCACTCTCGTTGGAAAGAATACGGTTTGCATAAGATTATATGAATTAAGAAGGTCTACCAGCATCCTCTTCCTTGCACAGTCACTTATACAATTAATATTGAAGTCACCACATATAACTAACTTTTTGTATTTCCTATAAAGTGAACAAAGAACCTTCTCTAACTTTAGTAAAAATGTTGTGAAATCAGAGTCTGGGGATCTATAAATAACAACAGTTAGAAGTTTAGCTCCATTAAATTTAACCACACCTGCACAACATTCAAACACCTTTTCAGCGCAATACTTTGAAACATGAATTGACTCAAATGGGATTCCGTTTTCCACATTCATGGCTACTCCCCCACACCGCAAAGAGCTCCTCGAAAAGCTGCCAGCTAACCTGTATCCTGCTAAAGGAAGCCTCTGAATTATCTCCTTATTTAAGAAGTGTTCAGATACACAAATTCTGTATTTAGCATATGAACAAATTTCGGGTAGTACAGTTCTTTTCTGTGATATACATATTACAGTCTGCTAGGAAATTTCACACAGTCTCAGTAGCCACGTGAAACTATAGTTTTCTGCACTTTGACATCATTTCCAATCTGGGATGAGAATATGAGCAACAGCGTTTCGCTAGACCTCGTCATGATGGATAGTTCTACCAGGTCTGTTTAAAATTATGCTTCGTCCCTTACACATAAATTTATGTTCCGCTGCGTAGGTTAAATGACAAATTTGACCATAGGTCACTGGTTCCAAACCTTCCTCAGACCATTACCCCTGCCGTCTGTTGCTACCCCCTCCCCGACATTATCACTAACTTCAGCACTCAGTTAAACTGTAGAATGAAAGTCTTTTCTGGGAACACTTTTATTTTTAAAATTATGAAAGACGAATGATATTTAGTCAGAAAGCTTCTGCTCCTTCAATTGCAATCAAGACTTTAATAAAATAGTTAAGATAATGTTAATCAGAACACTGGGAGGAACTGAGGTCTAAATAACAATAGATTTATTCATTTATAAAATCACGTGACAAAAAAAATGCTAAAGAAACGCCAAATAAACATTTTTCTCTGACAAAAGCTTTCAATGATATGCGGTCTATGGCGAACAAAGTGATCAGCTGAGGATCAACACACCACACTAACCAAAACTAATCGCGTTATCTGACTACATAAATGGGAATGCGTGGTATGGCCCAAAAACGACACTACTATCAAGCATCTATACCATTCCATAAAGAAAGATATGGTTGCAAAGAACAGGGTGCTGAGAAGCAGCCGGCCGTTGGCCGTGTGGTTAAAGGCGCTTCAGTCTGGAACCGCGTGACCGCTACGGTCGCAGGTTCGAATCCTGCCTCGGGCATGGATGTGTGTGATGTCCTTAGGTTAGTTAGGTTTAAGTAGTTCCAAGTTCTAGGGGACTGATGACCACAGATGTTAAGTCCCATAATGCTCAGAGACATTTTTGCTGAGAAGCACATATTGGAGCCCTACGCCGTAGCTTCGAATGCATTACCCTTCTGTAGGTGAAGGCGGCACAGCACGACGCAGTGGCTGACTGGAGTCATGGACAGCGACAATCTGTTATTAGTGCCAAACGCATGGAAATATGCAAATACACGGTCTCGCGTTCAGGTGATTCGGAGTGCAGGAAATTCCCTATGAGCCTCTGAAATCCCGGTGGATTCCAGTGTGCAGGTGGACCCGTTTGCTGGTCTGCCAAACCAACTTCACTCCGTGACACGACTATGCGTGATGGAATATGTCAAACTTTTAGACTGCCTGCTCAAAACAAATAAGTACATCCACGCATCACTCATTGTGAGTGTGATGCAAGAAGCAGTACCTCAGATGGCACAGATGGTGACTGGTACAGGCTCTAAGTGGCACCCTAGCAAAGGACACAAGTCTCACCATGTAGGTAAAGACCTGCCGTTCCTTTCTAGAGAAGTGCCAGTGCAAGAGTGAGTGCTCTTTCTCTCCAGCTTTCCTCTCCAGCTCAGTAGCATAGCACATATACATGCTTAGACTACTCCCACTATGTATATATATAATACATAGACAAACATTATTTCACACTTTAGAGGAGTTCAGCATTGACAGGAAAACAAGGTCAATTATTCAACAGGCATTAACATATACAACCTCGAAAGTTAAATTCATGGGAGAAACATCAGAAGCATTTCATATCCATACTGGTGTTCGCCAAGGAGATGGAATGTCCCCCCTTCTGTTTAACATGGTTCTGGAAAAAATTGTGAGGACATGGGAAAAAAAAGTAAAAGGAATTCAGCTTGGGATTAAAAAAGAGCAGAGAATTAGGGTGAAGTGTCTGGCTTTCGCGGACGATCTTGCCATTCTAACGAACAATAGAGAGCAAGCCAAACTGGCATTGGAAAAACTACACGAAATCTCACAGAAATCTGGGCTACAAATCTTTTACGAGAAAGCACAGTATATGGTAAACAAACCTGTAGACTATCTCCCCATTACTACTAAACACGGGAAAGCGGCACAAGTTGCCCACTTCAGATATCTGGGAGAGATAATCCAACCATCAGGACTGAACTAAATAGCCAATGAAGATAGAATCTCCAGATTACAAAAAGCATATAAGCTCACTTAGAATCACTATAATAAGAAATCAATTTCTGTCAATGAGAAACTAAGGCATTACAATGCAGTAGTCCTACCAGAAGCACTTTATGCTGCAGAAATTGCAGTAATTCATGGTCATACGAAGATCAGAGAGATTGTAAAGCAGGAAAGAAAAATTCTGAGGAAAATATATGGACCAGTGTTTCGGGAAGGAATTTGGATGAAGAGGCCAACTAGAGAGATTTACAAAGACATAAAAACAATAACAGACACCATTAGCAAGATAAGGATGAAATTTTGTGGACATATCAGCAGGATGATTAAAAGCACGCTCACAAGACATACCTTTGAGGTAGTAAACAAGAGCAAAAACAATACAAAGTGGAGCACTGAAGTCGAACAAGACTTTAAAGAACTGGGGATCACACAAGACAACATAAAGAATAGAGAACAGTTTAGAAACATCATACAGAAACACACACTTAAATAAGAACATACAGAGAACGGAACGGGAAAAAGATGGTCGGAAGAACGCATGAGAGAACACAGTGAGTGTATGATCAGAATTTGGAATGAATGAAGAAAGAAGAAGAAATCATGACACTCAAGTTCAATCGCTTTCTCAAAAGGGAAAAAAAGAAAATAATATATTTCAAAAATGTTTTGCATCACCCCGGTTACCAGAACTCCTGACGATAGATGGTAACGTTGACTGTGGATATTGTATCACAGACACAGTCCCTTTGACTGTTCAGAGATGTCCCAAAGATGTAAACAATCATGCATGAGCAGCGCCTATTAGACGGAGGGGGTTCGCCAGACGATCAGTTCCAGTCATTCCACCAGGAAGGAGGTACACGGCTCGTGTTGTCTGTAGTTCAACCATGCCTAGACGGTTAATACCGTGGTTCTATGAAGTCGGCATTGTTACTTTGTGCCAGGAAGGGCTCTCAACAAGGGAAGTGTCCTGGCCTCTCGGAGTGAACCAAAGTGATGTTTTTCAGACATGGAGGAGACCCAGGGAGACAGGAACTGTCGACGACATGCATCGCTCATGCCGCCCAAGGGCTACTACTGCAGTGGATGACCGCTACCTACGGATTATGGCTCTGAAGAACTCTGACGGAAACGCCACCTTGTTGAATAATGCTTTTCGAGCAGCCACAGGACGTCGTGTTACGACTCAAACCGTGCACAATAGGCTTCATGATGCGCAAACTTCACTCCCGACGTCCAGGGCGAGGTCCATCTTTGCAAACACGACACCATGCAGCGCGGTATCAATAACATGCCGAATGGATCGCTCAGGACTGGTATCATCTTCTCTTCGCCGACGATTATCGCATATTCCATCAAACAAAAAATCGTCGGAGACGTGTTCGTCGGAGACGTGTTTGGAGGCAACTCAGTCAGGCTGAACGTCTTAGACACACCGTCCAGCGAGTGCAGCAAGGTGGAGGTTCCCTGCTGTTTAGGGTGGCATTATGTGGGGCCGACGTACGCCGCTGGTGGTCATGGAAGGCGCCGTAACGACTGTACGATATGTGAATGCCATCCTCCGACCGACAGTGCAACCATATCGGCAGCATATTGGCGAGGCATTTGTCTTCATGGACGACAATTCGCGCCCCCATCATGCACATCTTGTGAGTGACCCTATCTAACATGTCTGGGATAGATTGAAAAGGGCAGTTTACGGACGACGTGACCCACCAACCACTCTACGCCGAACCACCGTTGAGGAGTGGGACAATCTGGACCAACAGTGCCTTGATGAACTTGTGGATAGTATGCCACGACGAATACAGGCATGCATTAATGCAAGAGGACGTGCTACTAGGTATTAGACGTACAGGTGTCTACAGAAATCTGGACCACCACCTATGAAGGTCTCGCTTTATGGTGGTACAACATGCAATGTGTGGTTTTCATTAGCAATAAAAAGGACGGAAATGATGTTAATGTTGAACTTTATTCCAAATTTCTGAACAGGTTCCGGAACTCTCGGAACCGAGGTGATGGAAAACTCTTTTAGAGAGAGAGAGTAATGGATATAAGCAGATATTTTTACATTTGATACATTTGTACACTTATTTCTACACACACCAGTGTATTGGTTGTTTTTTCTCTGCATTGAACAGTCTTTTCATAAACACGTCACAAACTTTACAACCTGTTGTTCTCTGCATGGCCATACTTGGGCCACGTAGTGAACGAAGCGTGACAGTACAGACCGTTTGTTTCCCCGCGTCCAGTCTTCAACACCTGACCTACTGCCCAGGAGAAAACAGACATTAACGGCTTGCTTGTACAATCCGCATGTGAAGATACTACCCAATCTAAAAACATACGACTTTTAATAGCTGCAATTACTAAACTGCAAACGACATAAATTCTCATGTTATGCTGTTCAATACATCGTTGTCAGTCAATAAGATAAATATTTGCACCTACAGCCGTTATGTCCTACATATTTCTAACTTTGTCAGCTAACATAGTAAAAGGTAAAGGCGAAGTTGAGCGTTCTGGCCCTAGGCGGGCCACTCAGGGCCACACCGACCGCAGTCTCACCCTCTGCCAGTGACGTCACTGGGTGCGGTATGGAGGGGCATGTGGTTAGTAGACCGCTCTCCCGGTCGCTGTCGGGTCTCTTGACCCTGGAACCGCTGCGCATCAGGCGAGCAGCTCCTCAGTTGGCTTCTCGAAGCTGAGTGCTCCTCGTACCACCAAGGAAAAATCCCTGAAAATACCGGGAATCGAACCCGGGTACCATGCATAGCATCAGCCGCTTTGAAAACTCAGCTACGGCGGTGAACTCGGATTGTAATGTAGCCTGGGAACTAAGAGTCTCGGAATGACACAAGCTACATTTAACAAAGATACAGTCCCAATGCCGGCGTAAGCCCCAGGCCACATGACTGAGATTACGGCCTGAACCTCTGCACAGGACATTCCAACCAGGTTTAGGCGAATATTCATAGTAGCTGCTGTCAACAGCAAATGTGGCACGCTTCGTGGGCCCTCGCGTAGAACTAACAAACCACAGGAAGTTGTGAGTGGCTAGAGAGAAAGGAAAAGAAAAAAATGCAGAGAGACTGTATTTCCCGAAAACAGTAAGAAACGACCGCAAGCAATAGTACACCCATGTCTCCGATTAAAACGATGAAACAGTAATGCATCCATTATATTGATGAATGTCTGTCAGGGTTTCTAGTAGAGACAAACGGATCACTGACAGGTGAATTGTGTTGGAAGTGCTTAACTGCATGTCGTTTTCAGGTGATGTTGATCTGTCTAAGGTGTAGGAGAACTCAAGTACGATGCTGGTGTCCACAGTTAGTAGTGCTTACGGAAGCTGCGCCAGCTGTTGCGCCTGGGATCCAGGATGGAGTTGACCTCTCGCGTTATCTGCGAGCTTCCAAATCATTACACAGTCACTGAAGTCTCTACCCTCTAATACAGGGTGAAAAGTATTTAAACCGACAAACTCTGGGAGGTTGCCGAAGGTTGTATGGGATATCAAAACAAATATTTTCCCCTAATCCTATGAGGATTATTTAAACCGGTAGCGGCCGTATTACGCTCTTCAGTTGTTAGAGGCCGTATTATGCTCTTCAGTTGTAGGCATCTGCTGTCCACCAGTGTATTAGTGCATTGTCTCTGTTTACTAATGGAGCGATACACCTGGAGTGAGTACACTGGTATGGTTGGTGCGTACTACGTAGCGCACCACAACGGACGAGCTGCACAGCGGGTTTATCAACAACAATATCCTAATCGCCGTATCCCGCATCATACGACCTTTGCTGCTGTGTACCAACGTCTACATGAGACCGGGTCATTTTGTAGATTTCCTGGACAGGGACGCCGTCGCACGGTAAGAACGCCGCAATTTGAGGAAGCTGTCTTGCAGCATGTGGAGCGGGATCCTTCAATCAGCACTCGTGCAACTGCACGTAATATTTGGACGAATCAGACGAATGTAAGAACTGTATTTCGAGAGAAATTTTTACGTCCATTTCACATACAGCATGTCCACAACCTGGAACCAGCTGATTATCCACCCAGAGCACAGTTTCCGCAGTGGTACCTGGAACAGTGTGAAATGCATCCTAAATTTCCATCCTCTGTGTTGTTTACCGGTGAAGCAACGTTCGGGCTTGATGCAGTCTTCAACATGCACAATTCGCATGTTTGGAGTGAGTATAACCCACATGGCACAGTTACTACCGCTCATTAAGTGCGGTTCTTCGTTAATGTGTGGGTCGGTGTAGTTGGGGACTGTTTAATTGGGGCGTATCTGCTACCTAGGCCATTAAATGGTAGGAACTATTACAATTTTCTCGCCAGAGCATTGCCAAAATTGCTGGAAGACGTCCCGCTCACTACAAGACAACGCATGTGGTTCCAACATGGCGGGGCGCCGGCACATTTAAGTCGTCGTGTGCGTCGATTCCTGGACCGGCGGTTCCCATAAACGTGGATTGGCAGAGGTGGTCCTGTACCATGGCCTGTTCGATCCCCAGACATGTCCCCTCTGGACTTTTTGTGTGGGGAGAGATGCGCAACCCTGTTTACGCAACTCCTGTTGCATCAGAAGAGGATCTGGTTGCCTGGATAGTAATAGGAGCAGCAGCAGCAGGAACAAATCAGGATACTCCTGGGGTTTTGGCTCGTGTCAGACGGAACATGATCCGACGGTGTAACCTTTGTTTACGTGTCAATGGAGGCATTTTTGAAAATCTACTGTAATTGAAATTGGGTTGTGTTAAATGTGATGTCTCTTGGTCATAAAAAAATGGAAAAGTGTTTGTTGGTTTAATTAATTTGCCGCCAAAGAAATATTCCTCTACCGGTTTAAATACTGCTCATAGGGAAAAATGACATTAGGGAAAAATATTTGTTTTGTTGTCCCCTACAACCTCCCAGAGTTCGTCGGTTTAAATACTTTTCACCCTGTATAGCAGCCAACAGCCATTACAGGACAGTCTCTCCCCATCCTTTGAGATAAAATTTCTATGGACGTCTGCACGCATCTAAATGGCTACCTGATGTTTTTTCCTTCCGCGAATCGATTTATTTAACAGTAACTTCCATAACTGTTGCTCAGCAGGGCCGTTCCGAGGGCATGGCGACATTGATCCCAGGCAAAGGCACAGACGAAGAGTGGATGCAAAACTGACCGGAAAAAAATCTGAGGTAAAAGGACGGCTTAAGAATTAACTGGAGTGTTTCACCTGTATCTCTCGTATTCCTATCTTATGCCTACGATAAGAACCCCTACCGTCGTCCCACGACTGTAAACGCAAGCTCTTGTCACATTGGCATTACTACAGTGTTATTTCTTCCAAGTAGTGTCATAAAGAAATGCCTCTCTCGCTGACATGGTAACAACAGTGCGGTTAGTTCAAACAAATGCCGCCTACAGATCTAGTTCATTTTCGACGGTGGATTTCTTGCTGTTACGGTATACTAGGTTTCCAAAGGGCGATGCGCGTGTGCTGAAGCATATATGCTATTTCTCCGAATGCTTCCGATATTTCCCGATCTTTGTTGACTGATGACTAGAGCGAGACGTGGCGGTGGAGGAAGCAAATAGAAAAGGTGGTAAGAGGGGGGCGGGGGGTCGGATGGTATTTTATAATTTATTATAATTTACTAGTCACTCCAGCCAATACTTTTTCTCTGAAACTTGAGCTTCCTCCATATCTAATTGTCAAATAATTCACAGAAATATTGCTGGGTAAAGTCCTCAACAAATGCCAATATTTGAGCAGGCCAGCACCCAGTCATCATCAAGAACAACTGGAACGAGAGGTCCCTGTGCATGGCATCTGTTAACAGCAACATTTTTCAGTAATGTTTAACTTCATTAAATGCATTTACGAAATCACGATCTTCGATATATCTGTAGGAAAAAACTACCGAAATTTCTTTTTTCTTTTTTTTTTTGGGAGGGAAGAAGTTAGGGTGGGGCAGGGAGCAGCTTTGGTAGATATGTCAATGGTGCAGGTTCACCTTGGTACGGCTCTGTTGCTTACTGCCCTCTTTTCCCAAGCTAAAGGGCACACACATTTGCCAAATATTTTTTCTCTGAAGCAGTTTCTCCGAAACTGCGTTTCCTCCGTTATTGCGAACTGCGAATTCCAATACCTGGCCAAAGAAGAACCTAAAAGGTATTTGAAGACCTGTTGTATGAGCGGTCAGTTTGGGTTTACAAATGGTAAGGGTGCCGTAGTGGCGTTTCTCACTCTGCGGCTGATATTGGACGCAAGACTTAACAAAAACCACTAGACACATTCGTAAGATCTGTGGACCTAGAAAAAGAGTTCCACATTGTGAAATGGAGCAAAACGATCGAAATTCCCTGAAAAATAGGTATGAGCTTTGTGGGAAAAGGATAATACAGGGCTGGTAAAAGAAAGCTGGCCCGAAACATATGTACAGTCATGCTCAAAAGTATCCTAACGACCTGAACTGCATATCGCCTGATTCGCATGCAACCGGCATAATGCGGCTGTCTAGCGGGTCCTCTAATCGCTCCTGGGTACAGTCGTTTGATTATTGAAAATGGTTCCAACATGTCACCACTAGAAAACACTGCTCTGTCTCGCAATAACTCATGATGTAAAGTAATACCACGATACTGCAAATATCAGGGAACACCTTATCACAGATAAGACTGTCCTTAAGACTGGTAAGCTAACATTTATTACAATAAATGACATACCTGAAATGTTACCACTCTCATTATTACGTCAGATTGGTAATGCACGTGATAAGTTCGTGGTATTCATGATTTCCTCTGCAAAGTAACATACCGTACATATTATTTAACACAAAATGACATTAAAAATTTAAGTTATTCAAGTGCTGCTAGTTTAGAATATGTATGAACTTCAAATGACACGACGAACGGTCTCGTTCTGCATATAGATTCAAACCTAGGTCATGTAGACTAAGCAAAGATTTCGTGACTGACGCAAACTAACAGTCATTCCTGATTAGGCATACAGAGAGTGATATACCTCGATTTTAGATAGTATCAGTTAGCAAATATCAACTTTAAATTACATAACACAAACATTTTTAACGGACGCGAATTCCTCCCCAGCATCTCTTGTCCCTGTTAACGAACTACGAGAGATGTTAAATATTGCTTTTTCACAAGTAACTTACTTGAAATGCCGTGAGGTAAAGCTTTGTGTTGGACAGGGATTCGAACCCAGAACCTAATCGGATTGATATCGAAGCACAACCAACTGTGACATATCGGATTTCCTCGGCAGTAGCTAGATGTTTGTACTGAAATGACGAGAAGAAACATTAATTTTTTCCTTCCCAGGACTCCAACCCGGGGACATATCGGTGTTATATTCTAGAGAAAACGAACGTTAAATATGTGTTTGTTGCACCAGCTGCCGCATTTGAGCATGTTTGAACTAGAAATAATATGACGAAGAGTTCAGTGCTCACTGGGAATAGAGCACCACACACATCGTTGTTGACTACACAAAGAGACGTCAGCTACCGAAGTTTTCTCCACCAGCAGCTCGGAATAACATCTTGAACTTACAGTGATCTCGCAAATAGTTGTGTGTACCACTGGGAGTCAAAAACGTCAGACGTCGTTAGCGTTGACAACGAATGAAAAAACATTAAAAAACAAAATTATTATCCACCAGCAGATAGGTGTTCTCATGCTAGAGCTTGATAATATATAATGAATTCTTTAGTGCCGGGCCAGGATTCGAACCCATTCACACGTAATATGTGGAGATGTTGAGGAATCTGCAGTTTTGAACAAACAACAAATTGTAGCCGAGCTCTATTGCCACGAAGGGATCAAATTCCACGTTAAGGGCGGTCTGAGTTGCATTCTCAGTTCTGAACCAATTTTATCCACATACAGAAGCTCAGATAAAAGATAGAATAAGTGTCCGGTGACTCTACATAGCTTTTGTTTCGTCACTAGAAATAAGTAACTATTATAAGAAATGTTACTGGTGATAGGGTTTCTACATGTCGCCACTCCTGACTTTATTGTGGTTCAACCTAACATCTACTTGGCAGAGAAGGAATATCATCTTTAATGTGAATTTCAGACCACATTGCCATTATATCTTCTTCACTTGATGTAGTCAGAAGATAATGGACTCTTTCTCTCCCTATCTAAAATCATTAACAGAAGTGGGAATCGAACACAGCCCATAGGTATAAGACCTACCATCTGTCCAACAGACCACCTAACCCTCTTTTCTGTGACTTTTTTCTATTGCAACGCCGTTGCGCCACACTGGATGAGAATTCTGACACACAGGCTCCCTGTAGTAAATTGCAGCATGTTCAGTAAATTCATTTACTTGGTTGACCGAATCGCCATGAACTAGCTGCCACAGCTACCCGGTGCATTCATTCGACTCTATTTTGTAATCACCGAAATAAAATCACGTAACTTCCACCTGCACAGAACTGCCAACAGTGTAGGATGCAGAAATTTAAATAGGAAGTGTTCCTTTCCACTTGAGCTATTCTATTGCGCTATCTGTTTGTAAAAAACGTCGTGCATCGCAAAAGAAAAGCTGTAACTGTTTTTCTCATTGTCATAGATAAGATGTCGCGAATTCGAATACATTTACTACTAAATTTCTTAAAACGCAATTCTGCTGTCTGCTGAAGTTAGCAATCTAATGGAACTTTGAACATAATTCCCTTCACTTCTCAACCCAAAATAGTCGCATGTGGAAAAATGGCTAACTTCTGTGACATTTTGTTCTTTTCAGGTTTAATAGACAGACAGGCAGCAGATGCAGCTCGAAGCTTTTGTATTATGTACGGGGAGAGCACATCGTGCCCAAATACGTCAGACAAGTATTTTCCACATTAGCTGCCGTGTGATAGTGGCATTTTATTCTTCTTCAAACATTGTTTGACAGCTTTAACTCAGAATAAGTTTTCTACATGCACGTAATCAATAAATTGCATGTGCAGCATCAGACTGTTATAGATAACATCAGAGAATTCGCATATATCGTTAATGATTAATTTCGCTCTCATGTTTCAACAACAGTAAAGGAAACCTTACGAAAACTGTGCACTGTATTATAAGAAATGAGATAAAACTACCCACGATAACCTTACGACGAAAGTCTGTTTTAATAAAACTGAGTATCTGTACACAAGCATGCCTCTATCGACGAGAATTAGTAAAATACTGCTCACTGAGATTTTGATTGGGTCTTTGTTTAATTGGTATGCTGTGTCATACTCAAGAGGTATGCAAATGTGGCATTTCATAAATATAGTTATGTATTTCTAGAAACCCAAAATTTTATTGTCAGCAGCGGAAAGAGGCGTTACCTGTTGTGCAGCATTGTAAGTTTTTCACCATTGGACTAGGAGCGGAAAGTATTTTCTTGCGATTTCCTTATTGATGTTTGATCTGACTGCTTGTAGCTCTTTCACAGAAGGGGTAAAAACGTTGTAGTCAGTGAGACTGGAACTGCGAACCATAACAGACGCTTTTTCACAGATCAGCACTTTACCACAGAGCTGGCGAACAGGTATGTGTGCGAGCTTCCTCTTACGAGGCCAATAGTGGCTAGAGCTCACAAACCGCTATTTAAAGGACGAGCTTAGTTGCGATTTCCACATGCTACGACTTTCCTGGGCTGGAAACCGTAAGTTTACAATCTTTTGCTCCACCTCAAGCGATAATAACTGAGATTATTCAATGGAAATTCCGTGCACACAAGGAAATAACTCGTCGATCACAGAGTTGCCAAACATACGTTGCCTTGGTGCCAAATCTCAGTTACAGTACCAGCAGGAAGAAGAGGAAACGATGTGATTCTACAACATGCTGGGAAGTGACCATAGCTGGTGTCTCCAAGTCGCAGCTGCTACGGCCTGGAATACGTAATGCGACTGATTCGCATTTCTGTAACTAGGTTTAGGGACTGGAGCGTAGTTACTAAAAATACTCAGAATTGACTGCAAACTAAGCATTATAAATCAGTAACTCTGATAGTTGTTTTTATATTTCTTTCGCAAGTGTACTCAAAACTAAGAAACTCATTCACAGGCGTTTTCGTGCCTCACCGATAGACGAGCACAACAAACAAAAAAAATATAAAAAAATGTGTCTGCGTGTGTGTGTGTGTGTTTGTTGTGTGTAACAGAGAGAGAGAGAGAGAGAGAGAGAGAGAGAGAGAGAGAGAGAGAGAGATAAGAAAGAATGAGGGAGAGACAGAGACTGTGTAAAAAATTGTTGTAAGGAAATTGAATCATGATATGTAAAGAAATCTTTCATTTAAAATGACACATTCCACATCATTGCGAAATGTCGTATTCATGATCTGTGGAACAAGAATTAATCTAATCTAATCTAATCACATCATATTGATGACTAACCATGAAGAGTCATGAATTAGCGAAATTTTTGCCAATACCAGTAACCAAATCTAAACTTGAAAATAAAAGATGACAATTTTTGTAATAAACCGGGACCCCTATCTAGACCCTTTCGCCCCTGTTAGCTAACCACGAAAGATGTCAGATATACCTCAATTCTGAAGTAACAATGTTTTTCTTACGAGCTGCTAGGTGTTTGAATCTAAAATAAGGATACAAAGTTTTGTGCCTAAGCGACAATCGAACTGCACACGTACGGTGCATCCACGAATATAGCTTAACTGTCAGTTGCTTACTCACTAGTAGGTGGGTGTGCACTTGATAGAGCTTGGAATGAAATTATGAATATTCTTTTACTGGATCCTTTGGTGAAGACCTAGAGAAGATTGCAGTCTTGGGAAAAGGGACGAAATGATTGAACTATACTGTTCTGAGAGATTCAGATCCTCGAAAGAGGAGATACGAATTCGAATCACAGTCCAGCACCAAATTTTTCAGCGCCTCTATTTCAATCAAGTACAAATAAAATAAGAGACCTGTTCCTTTAAATGGCTATCGGTTAATCAAATAAAATAAAATTTTCTAATTTAAGTGAGTTTACTGGTGACTGTATTTCTGTTATCTATGACTTCCGCTATGTCATTTACCAACGTAAACCGGCTCTGCCCAGTTGGTAATGAAGGAACGTGATGTTTAATGCGGATTATGGATTATAACGACTTTCTCTTGAGGTTATCAGAGGTAAAATAAATCTGTTTGTCCCTCTTAAAAGTAAATTCCTAAACCCACGCAGTGCACCTGTGATAATTCGTTCTACCAGACCATTGTGGCCACATTTCCCAGCCTCAGGAGTCTGCTGTAACGAATGATGAGCTTAGCTCACATAATTAGTCATGGTGGAAAATACGCGAGTGTATTAAATGGTTAAGTAGAAGTAAACTTCTGACTCGCAGATTATGCTATTCTCATGTCAGCAGGATATAAGACTCCTCTAGGCATCATAGGTTCGAAGTAAAGCCATTTTGAATTTTCCCAATTTGAGCAAATTTCTTAGTTCGAGAAAATCCGCTGTGAAGTGTGAAGTTACCGGCTAATTCGTTTATTACCGTCATTATAACTATCATTTTATTCATACCGCTGCTGGAACACACGTGCTTGAAGATCATTTAATACCTTTTGGTCAATATAGAAGTAGTTTCCCAAGAACAGGTTCTTTCCCTGTCTACGGAATCCTTTTCATGTTAATATCAAACATCAGCAATTACTCGTAGATCACATTAAAACTAAAGTAATTGATGAAGACGTTACTTGATAACAAAAACGCGCTGCCTTTCTTCATTTACTTGCGCCTAGAAATGGCTGTCGAGTACTGCCAAACCAAAAGGCAAGAGATCTTACTGCCTTCCGATATACGTCGCTGTCAGTTCTCCCATATGATTTGGTCGACATGACTTGTTTCAAGTTATGTATGACAGACAATGTTTTAGAAAATCAATTGTTTTCTTTTGAAATAAACAGAAAGATTTTCATTCTAAGCTCTCCAAGCACAAAATTTTCGCAGTATTAGTTCGCAGTATTACCAGCTCTATGGTAACGTGCTGACCTGTGAAAAAGCGTCTGTTATGGTTCGCAGTTCCAGTCTCACTGACTACAACGTTTTTACCCCTTCTGTGAAAGAGCTACAAGCAGTCAGATCAAACATCAATAAGGAAATCGCAAGAAAATACTTTCCGCTCCTAGTCCAATGGTGAAAAACTTACAATGCTGCACAACAGGTAATGCCTCTTTCCGCTGCTGACAATAAAATTTTGGGTTTCTAGAAATACATAACTATATTTATGAAATGCCACATTTGCATACCTCTTGAGTATGATACAGCATACCAATTAAACACAGACCCAATCAAAATCTCAGCGAGTAGTATTTTACTAATTCGCGTCGATAGAGGCATGCTTGTGTACAGATACTCAGTTTTATTAAAACAGACTTTCGTCGTAAGGTTATCGTGGGTAGTTTTATCTCATTTCTTATAATACAGTGCACAGTTTTCGTAAGGTTTCCTTTACTGTTGTTGAAACATGAGAGCGAAATTAATCATTAACGACATATGCGAATTCTCTGATGTTATCTATAACAGTCTGATGCTGCACATGCAATTTATTGATTACATGCATGTAGAAAACTTATTCTGAGTTAAAGCTGTCAAACAATGTTTGAAGAAGAATAAAATGCCACTATCACACGGCAGCTAATGTAGAAAACACTTGTCTGACGTATTTGGGCACGATGCGCTCTCCCCGTAAATAATACAAAAGCTTCGAGCTGCATCTGCTGCCTGGCTGCCTATTAAACCTGAAAAGAACAAAATGTCACAGAAGTTAGCCCTTTTTCCACATGCGACTATTTTGGATTGAGAAGTGAAGGGAATTATGTTCAAAGTTCCATTAGACTGCTAACTTTAGCAGACAGCAGAATTGCGTTTTAAAAAATTTAGTAGTAAATGTATTCGAAATCGCGACATCTTATCTATGGTGCACGACAGTTACCATTACGCTACTAGCTGACACATAGCTCCAACAGCTCCAGAGCTGAACAACAATTCCTCCAGAACTTCTGCATACCACAGCGCAGCGAGATAATGCAAATGGCCGGGTCTAGACTTCTGACAGTGAGAAAAACAGTTACAGCTTTTCTTTTGCGATGCACGACGTTTTTTACAAACAGATAGCGCAATAGAATAGCTCAAGTGGAAAGGAACACTTCCTATTTAAATTTCTGCATCCTACACTGTTGGCAGTTCTGTGCAGGTGGAAGTTACGTGATTTTATTTCGGTGATTACAAAATAGAGTCGAATGAATGCACCGGGTAGCTGTGGCAGCTAGTTCATGGCGATTCGGTCAACCAAGTAAATGAATTTACTGAACATGCTGCAATTTACTACAGGGAGCCTGTGTGTCAGAATTCTCATCCAGTGTGGCGCAACGGCGTTGCAATAGAAAAAAGTCACAGAAAAGAGGGTTAGGTGGTCTGTTGGACAGATGGTAGGTCTTATACCTATGGGCTGTGTTCGATTCCCACTTCTGTTAATGATTTTAGATAGGGAGAGAAAGAGTCCATTATCTTCTGACTACATCAAGTGAAGAAGATATAATGGCAATGTGGTCTGAAATTCACATTAAAGATGATATTCCTTCTCTGCCAAGTAGATGTTAGGTTGAACCACAATAAAGTCAGGAGTGGCGACATGTAGAAACCCTATCACCAGTAACATTTCTTATAATAGTTACATATTTCTAGTGACGAAACAAAAGCTATGTAGAGTCACCGGACACTTATTCTATCTTTTATCTGAGCTTCTGTATGTCGATAAAATTGGTTCAGAACTGAGAATGCAACTCAGACCGCCCTTAACGTGGAATTTGATCCCTTCGTGGCAATAGAGCTCGGCTACAATTTGTTGTTTGTTCAAAACTGCAGATTCCTCAACATCTCCACATATTACGTGTGAATGGGTTCGAATCCTGGCCCGGCACTAAAGAATTCATTATATATTATCAAGCTCTAGCATGAGATCTGATGTGGACTGACAAGGCAGCCAGTCCACAGTGACGGGTAGCCGAAAGAAAGGCACGCGTACACACACGCCGACTGGCGTGAATTCTGGAACAGGATAAGTAGTGAATTCTGATAAGAAAAGTATGCAGCTCCTCGAATACTTAACCTTAATCTTTGTTGGTTTACAACGTTCTTCTTGTTGAGACGTTTCATACGATAACTATCAAACTATGTAAGGCTAATGGCGCCTTGCTAGGTAGTAGCCATTGACTCAGCTGAAGGCTATTCTAACTGCCTCTCGGCAAATGAGAGGAAGTCTTCGTCAGTGTAGTCGCTAGCAAAGTCGTCGTACAACTGGGGCGAGTGCTATCCCGTATCTCGAGACATGCCTTGTGGTGGCGCTCGGTCTGCGATCACACAGTGGCGACACGCGGGTCCCACATGTACTAAATGGACCGCGGCCGATTTAAGCTACCACCTAGCAAGTGTGGTGTCTGGCGGTGACACCACAAGATCACCTATCTGCTGGTGGATAATAATTTTGATTTTTAATGTTTTTCATTCGTTGTCAACGCTAACGACGTCTGACGTTTTTGACTCCCAGTGGTACACACAACTATTTGCGAGATCACTGTAAGTTCAAGATGTTATTCCGAGCTGCTGGTGGAGAAAAATTCGGTAGTTGACGTCTCTTTGTGTGCAGTCAACAACGATGTGTGTGGTGCTCTATTCCCAGTGAGCACTGAACTCTTCGTCATATTATTTCTAGTTCAAACATGCTCACATGCGGCAGCTGGTGCAACAACCCATATTTAACGTTCGTTTTCTCTAGAATATAACACCGATATGTCCCCGGGCTGGAGTCCTGGGAAGGAAAAAATTAATGTTTCTTCTCGTCATTTCAGTTAAAACATCTAACTACTGGCAAGGAAGTCCGATATGTCACAGTTGGTTGTGTTTCGATATCAATCCGATTAGGTTCTGGGCTTGAATCCCAGTCCAACACAAAGCTTTACCTCACGGCATTTCAAGTAAGTTACTTGTGAAAAAGCAATATTTAACATCTCTCGTAGTTCGTTAACAGGGACAAGAGATGCTGTGGAGGAATTCGCGTCCGTTAAAAATGTTTGTGTTATGTAATTTAAAGTTGATATTTGCTAACTGATACTGTCTAAAATCGAGGTATATCACTCTCTGTATGCCTAATCAGGAATGACTGTTAGTTTGCGTCAGTCACTAAATCTTTGCTTAGTTTGCATGACCTAGGTTTGATTCCAAATGCAGAACGAGACGGTTCGTCGTGTCATTTGAAGTTCATACATATCTCAACTAGCAGCTCGTGAATAACTTAAATTTTTAATATCACTTTGTGTTAAATAATAAGTACTGTATGTTACTTTGAAGATGAAATCATTAATACGACGAACTTACTACTTGCATTACCTATCTGACGTAATAACGAGAGTGGTAGCATTTCAGGTATGTCATTTATTGTAATAAATGTGAGTTTACAAGCCTTAAGGACTGTTTTATCTGTGAAAAGGTGTTCCCTGATATTTGTAGCATCGTGGTATTACTTTACATCACGAGTTACTGCGATACAGAGCTGTGTTTTCTGGTGGTGACTTATTGGAACCATTTTCAATAGTCAAACGACTGTGCCAAGGAGCGATTAGAGGACCTGCTAGACAGCCGCGTTATGCCGGTTGCTTGCGAATCAGGCGAAATGCAATTCAGGTCGTTCGGATACTTTTGAGTATGACTGTACACCATCGCAAAAGGTTTCCACATTTAATATTTCAGTATAGTATTCAGTATTTAATCACCTTAACACCTCATGCATGCAAGCAGCTAGCAAGAATAATATACTGAAGACTGGAAAAGAAAACTGAGGATCTGTTAGATGATCAGTTTGGCTTTAGGAAGGGTAAAGGCACCAGAGAAGCAATTTAGGCGTTGTCCTTTGCATCAGAAGCAAGACTGAAGAAAAATCAAGGCACGCTCATGGGATTTGTCGATTTAGATAAGACGTCCGATAATATAAAATAGTTCTGAGAAAAATAGAGGTAAGTTACAGGGAAAGAGGGGTAACATACAACATGTACAAGAACGAAGATTAAAAGACCAAGGACGAAGTGCTCCGATTAAAAAGGGTATGAGACAGTGATGCAGTCTTTAGCCGCTGCTGCCCAGTCTACAGGTCGGAGAAGCAAAGATGGAAATAAAAGAAGGTTCAAGAGTGGCATTAAAATGCAGGGTGAAAGTCTATCGATGATAAGATTCGCTGCTAACATTGTTATCCTCAGTGACAGTAAAGAAGAATTATATTATCCATGATTTGGAATGAACAGTCTAATCGCCACAGAATATGGACTGAGGGGTAAAGCGGAAAAAGATGGAAGTAATAGAAATGAGAATAGCGAGAAACTTAGCATCAGAACTGGTGATCACTGGGTACACGAGGTTAAGGAATTCTGCCGTCTTGGTAGCGAACTAAACCATGACGCACGAAGCAAGGAGGACATACAAAGGAGATTAGCACAGGTAAAGAGGGTATTCACAGCTAAAAGAACCCTTCTGATACCAAACGTAGGCATTGATTTGAGGAAGAAGTTTCTCCGAATGTACTTTTGGAGGACAACATTGTATGACAGTGGATAATGGACAGTGGGAAAACCGGGACAGAAAGAGACTAAGCATTTGAGATGTGATACTACAGTTGAAATGTTGAAAAAGAGTTTGCGTGATAGGAGAAGGAATGTAGAAGTTCTCCGCAGAACTAGCGAAGAAAGGAACATACGGAAAACACTGACAACAAATAGGGACAGGATGATAAAACATCTGTAGAGTCATCAGCAAATAACGTCTATGCTACTAGAGGGAGCTGCAGAGCGAAAAACTGGAGGGGAAGACGAAGACTTGAATATGAGCAACAAATAATCGAGGATTCAGGATACAAGTGCCTGAAAAGGTTGGCAGAGGAGAATTTGTGGCTGGCTGCATCAAACCAGTCACAAAAAATGACGACTCAAAAACAATGTTTATTGAGAACTAAGCTATACGATCGCTTACACAACATTCGAACGGTTCTCTCTCTCTGTCTTTTTATTTAATTTTTTTAAGGCAAATTGAGGTTAAACGTAATATAATACACCGAAATGTCCATGCTAAGATTAAAGATTGGAATTTGAATATCAAAGAGACGTTAAGTGAAGGAGAAAGTGTAGTCGTTGAGCGACTGTGCCCTAGAAGGAATTTATATTTGATCGTATGAATGTCAGACTGCTTTAAATGTGGACAAATTTAAATTAGTGCAAATGGGGATGTACCGATACAATATTAATGCTCTGTTGCTTGACTATGCCGCATCGATTAAGTTTCTAGGCGAAACAAGCACGTCTGTTCTGTTGCAGACTTGATGAAAGGGCTACTGCAGTTTACTAGGAGAGTTACAGTTCCCCACAGTAGTTTAATAAACAAAGTAAGAGCATATGGACTATGAGACCAATTGTGTGATTGGATTGAAGAGTTCCTAGATAACAGAACGCAGCATGTCATTCTCAATGGAGAGAAGTCTTCCGAAGTGAGAGTGATTTCAGGTGTACCGCAGGGGAGTGTCGTAGGACCGTTGCTATTCACAACATACATAAATAACCCTGTGGATAGCATCGGAAGTTCACTGAGGCTTTTTCGGATGATGCTGTGGTATATCTAAAGGTTGTAACAATGGAAAATTGTACTGAAATGCAGGAGGATCTGCAACGAATTGACGGATGGTGCAGGGAATGACAATTGAATCTCAATGTAGACAAGTGTAATGTGCTGCGAATACAGAGAAAGAAAGATCCTTTATCATTTAGCTACAATATAGCTGGTCAGCAACTGGAAGCAGTTAATTCCATAAATTATCTGGGAGTAGGCATTAGGAGTGATTTAAAATGGTATGATCATATAAAGTTGATCGTCGGTAAAGCAGATGCCACACTGAGATTCGTTGGAAGAATTCTAAGGAAGTGCAATCCGTAAACAAAGGAAGTAGGTTACAGTACACTTGTTCGCCCACTGCTTGAATATTACTCACCAGTGTGGGATCCATACCAGATAGGGTTGATAGAAGAGATAGAGAAGGTCCAACGGAGAGCAGCGCGCTTCGTTAAAGGATCATTTAGTAATCACGAAAGAGTTACGGAGATGATAGATAAACTCCAGTGGAAGACTCTTCAGGAGAGACGCTCAGCAGCTAGGTACGGGCTTTTGTTGAAGTTTCGAGAACAAACCTTCACCGAGGAGTCAAGCAGTATATTGCTCTCTCCTACGTATATCTCGCGAAGAGACCATGAGGATAAAATCAGAGAGATTAGACTCCAAACAGAGGCATACCGACAATCTTTCTTTCGACGAACAATACGAGACTGGAATAGAAGGGAGAACCGATTGCTACGGTCGCAGGTTCGAATCCTGCCTCGGGCATGGATGTGTGTGATGTCATTAGGTTAGTTAGGTTTAAGTAGTTCTAAGTTCTAGAGGACTGATGACCACAGATGTTAAGTTCCATAGTCCTCAGAGCCATTTTTGGAGAACCGATAGAGGTACTCAAAATAACCTCCGCACACACTGTGAAGTGGCTTGTGGAGTATGGATGTAGATGTTAACAGAAAGTGTAGCGCATCTACAAAGGAGACCATATACAGAACGCTTCTCGGATTCAAAAAGACCATCGAAGCAATTCAGATGCGTGTTGCTAAACTTGTTACCGCTTGATTAAGTCACTATTTAAATGTTAAGAAAATGCTCATCGAGCACGCAGTCTACAGTGCTACGGCAGCCCACTTCATACATAGCAGCGCGTACTGCATCGGGATCCTACTTCACATCCGTCCAACACGGAATGCCTGCATCACAGGGCGTATATTCACCAGGAAAACCTACGTCGTCTGTGTTGTCAACACTAATATTTACCGGCGGCAAAACCAACGGCCGCCAGGGACCGCTACTCGTTCGCAGAGCTAGAGGAACGACGTACGCGATCGACGGGTATACTAGAGACACTGCCCGATGCACCTGTGCAAAACTTCATCGAATTTTCACTGTGGTTTCCATTTCGCGACCGATAGTTCCTCACTTTCCGAATAAGCCTCGTGTTATTATTTGTCATCTTATATTTGTACGATCCGCAGTTGGGATCGATTCTGTTGTTCTTTTGGAGATTGTATTATTTTTTCGTTTCGGTGAGTGGAATAAATTGTTTTCCGCATTTAGATACTGCTAACGCAGATACTTCATACAGGATAATAGAATTCTTGTAATTTTTTATACTTATGATCCGTGAGGTTCAGGACATAAATATAAATCACCCAAAACAATTTGATGCAACTGTGAAATATTCTCGAGAAAATCGACTTTGATGTTTTGTGACCATCTTTAATTCGCTAACCCTAGGAAGATTTTTCGATGGGCCAGTGTGTCGTCCACATTCGATTCGCGGGTGAAGCAAATTTTTGAACAAACATGCATGTTCTATGAGCATTTCCGCGAAGCTTAAAATGAATAATATTGGTAAACATCAGTAACGCTGGAGACTGATAATCACTGGTCCGAGTGCTGTTTCCTGTTTATTTAGAATTACTACGTCCTTTAGATATAAAATTCCTCAAATACGAGAAAATTAACACACATATAATTAATTTTTTTTTGAGAAATGCACGTCTTCTGTTTCTAATAAAATATGAGCAAAAAATGCAGTTTTCACTGAAAATATAAATTATTAATTACTTATCTTTTATAAAAGCTGTCAGTCAAAATTATTTAACCTTTAAAAAACACTGCAGATGAAATTTTTCATCTTTTGGCATTTTACACTTAATGGAAAGAACTTAGAACTTTTATTAAAAATCTGCATCAGCTGCCAATCGAACATGGGCCACCAGATATCAAGCGAACATTCTGTCGCAGAGTCACATGACCCATAGAAAAATCGACCAAAAGTTTTAGCTAGTTAAAGATTCTTGGAAAAATTTAAAATCGACTTTCTCGAGAATTTTTGAGTTGCATCCTTCTGCATAGACGGACTGGTAAGTGAGTCCTAAACATCCACACCATAACAATAAAAACTTACAGGTTTCCAATGGTTGTGTGGCGTTCTTGTTAGATGGGAATCAATGGGGAAAACAATGAGTCCTACTCTTCACTTACCATAGACATAAAAATTTACAAATTTACGATGGCCATGTGGTCTCCTTATTAGTTGGGAATCACCGGAAAAGGAAAAAAACACTTTTCTTGAAATGCTTATGAGGAAGTTTAAAGAACCAACTTTTGCGACAGACTGCGAAGAGAGCCAGTATTGCTCGATTACACTATTTCCCACAAATCAATGGAAACAGTAATAAGTGTAAAGTACAGAGCAGTATGCGTTCGGAGTGAGCAAATGTGGAATGACCCCGTAAAGCATCTGTAGTTATAGCAGAATATAGGTTAAGATTCATGGGAAGAATCGTAAGCAAATGTAATTCATTCACAGAAGAGACGGCTTACAAAACGCTTGCTCAACAGACGTTTATCGATCTGAAACTCTTACTAAGTTGGATTAACAGGAGATATGGACTAGACGATCCGACGAAGAGCAGGTCTCCCCAAGAAATTGTTTAGATGCTCAGACGTTACAAGCGAGGCGTTGTGCGCCACGGAGATATTTTGCTATTGACATTCCGAGAGCGTACACTCCACGAAGAGATGGAGAACATACACTCCTGGAAATTGAAATAAGAACACCGTGAATTCATTGTCCCAGGAAGGGGAAACTTTATTGACACATTCCTGGGGTCAGATACATCACATGATCACACTGACAGAACCACAGGCACATAGACACAGGCAACAGAGCATGCACAATGTCGGCACTAGTACAGTGTATATCCACCTTTCGCAGCAATGCAGGCTGCTATTCTCCCATGGAGACGATCGTAGAGATGCTGGATGTAGTCCTGTGGAACGGCTTGCCATGCCATTTCCACCTGGCGCCTCAGTTGGACCAGCGTTCGTGCTGGACGTGCAGACCGCGTGAGACGACGCTTCATCCAGTCCCAAACATGCTCAATGGGGGACAGATCCGGAGATCCTGCTGACCAGGGTAGTTGACTTACACCTTCTAGAGCACGTTGGGTGGCACGGGATACATGCGGACGTGCATTGTCCTGTTGGGACAGCAAGTTCCCTTGCCGGTCTAGGAATGGTAGAACGATGGGTTCGATGACAGTTTGGATGTACCGTGCACTATTCAGTGTCCCCTCGATGATCACCAGTGGTGTACGGCCAGTGTAGGAGATCGCTCCCCACACCATGATGCCGGCCCTGTGTGCCTCGGTCGTATGCAGTCCTGATTGTGGCGCTCACCTGCACGGCGCCAAACACGCATACGACCATCATTGGCACCAAGGCAGAAGCGACTCTCATCGCTGAAGACACGTCTCCATTCGTCCCTCCATTCACGCCTGTTGCGACACCACTGGAGGCGGGCTGCACGATGTTGGGGCGTGAGCGGAAGACGGCCTAACGGTGTGCGGGACCGTAGCCCAGCTTCATGGAGACGATTGCGAATGGTCCTCGCCGATACCCCAGGAGCAACAGTGTCCCTAATTTGCTGGGAAGTGGCGGTGCGGTCCCCTACGGCACTGCGTAGGATCCTACGGTCTTGGCGTGCATCCGTGCGTCGCTGCGGTCCGGTCCCAGGTCGACGGGCACGTGCACCTTCCGCCGACCACTGGCGACAACATCGATGTACTGTGGAGACCTCACGCCCCACGTGTTGAGCAATTCGGCGGCACGTCCACCCGGCCTCCCGCATGCCCACTATACGCCCTCGCTCAAAGTCCGTCAACTGCACATACGGTTCACGTCCACGCTGTCGCGGCATGCTACCAGTGTTAAAGACTGCGATGGAGCTCCGTATGCCACGGCAAACTGGCTGACACTGACGGCGGCGGTGCACAAATGCTGCGCAGCTAGCGCCATTCGACGGCCAACACCGCGGTTCCTGGTGTGTCCGCTGTGCCGTGCGTGTGATCATTGCTTGTACAGCCCTCTCGCAGTGTCCGGAGCAAGTATGGTGGGTCTGACACACCGGTGTCAATGTGTTCTTTTTTCCATTTCCAGCAGTGTATTTACATTCTCTCATGTACGACTCGCGAAATTACCACGACGAGAAAATCTGTGGAATTAGAGCTGGTACGGAGGTTTATGAACTGTCGTTCTTCATAAGTACCATCAGCAAATGAAATAAGGAGGGGAAATGACGGTGGGGAACGACCCTGGTATCACAAGTTGTCTCCACTGTAAACCGGAAAGTGGCTTGATTGAGTACAGACGTAAACGTAGTGTCGAAAGCAGTTGCCCTTTGGCGGGCGTGACTCAGACACTTTGAAGGACAGCGAAAATTTGTGCCACGAAACTGTGAAATATGGAAATTTCGTCGTTAGAGCTTCTTTTTCACAGTAACCAAGAGGTCAGAGTACGAAATCTGGCACAGATTTACGTTAGTGAGGATACAGTAATCACAGCAAGTTTTGCTTTTGTGATTAGATTTCAGTGACACATTTCATGTCATTACAATCCAGTGATTTCATCTACTTTCATTTGATGTCAGTGGAACTAATTCAAACGGCGAATGAATGTGAGATTTAGAGCAGGAAAATTAGGCTGAACTAGATGGAGATTGACGGTATCGCATGAAGTAAAGAAGAGCTATTCACAGTCTTTGAAGATGTACTTTTGGGTGATACACACGGTGGCTAATACAGGGCTATTCAAGAAGAAAGAACAATTACAAACATTTATTGCCTTCAAACTAAAAAAGATAGACAAAAAATTTCAACGTTCGTGAAAAGAGAAAGGTTCAAATGTCCTGAAACACACGAATCAGCTGGTCTCTCGTTATTGAATTCACAGCTTGAGCAATGCGATGTTGCAGAATGTCAGGAATGTCAGGCATAGAAGGGATAAAAACGCGGTCTTTTACCTCATCCCACAGATTTAACTCGTTAAACTTCGGTTACACGATAAATATGTCTAATCTAAAAGCCGTAAATTAAGCTAAATAACTAGGTACTACAATTACGAAGAACTTAAATTGGAAAGAACACGTAGAAAATGTTGTGGGGAAGGCTAACCAAAGGCTGCGTTTTATTGGCAGGACACTTAGAAAATGTAACAGACCTACTAAGGAGACTGCCTACACTACGCTTGTACGTCCTCTTTTAGAATACTGCTACTCGGTGTGGGATCCTTACCAGATAGGACTGACGGAGTACATCGAAAAAGTTCAAAGAAAGGCAGCACGTTTTGTATTATCGCGAAATATGGGACAGAGTCTCACAGAAATGATACAGGATTTGGGCTGGAAATTATTAAAAGAAAGGCGTTTTTCGTTGCGACGGAATCTTCTCACAAAATTCCAATCACCAACTTTCTCCTCCGAATGCGAAAATACTTTGTTGACACCGACCTACATAGGGCGGAACGATCACCACGATGAAATAAGGGAAATTAGAGCTCGTACGGAAAGATATAGGTGTTCATTCTTTGCGCGCGCTATAAGGGTTTGGAATAATAGAGAATTGTGAAGGTTCAATCAACCCTCTGCCAGGCCCTTAAATGTGATTTGCAGAGTATTCATGTAGAAAATGTAACATTTAGAAATGTAACAGATAAGTCACAAAGCGTGAGGTCTGGAGACCTGGGAGGCCACTGGCGATGAAGTTTACTTTCTGCTGCTCCTCTTACAATCCAACGTCCAGCCTTGTGACTTATCTGTGGGGTTACGTAAAAGATCGTGTTTTCGTCAGCCCTATGCCTGACACACTTGAAAGTCTGCGACATAGCATTCATATAATGGAAAATATTTCAAACAGTTAAGGGGGGTAGTAGAACGTCAAACGGGTCGACTTGGGGCAGGAGAGGCACCACAGGACATTTTAATTTCAACTGTCTGTAGTTTTGCAAATAAATTCACAAAACTTTGTCAGCATGACCAGGAAAAATGCAGGATTCACACTCATAGCAGTGGGAGTTCAAAAGCATAAAAAATAATTTCTCTCATCGTTTTTTCACTTACTATTGGATGCTTTGTTGTTGTAGGTACAGTTTTCTTCATGAGTAAGAGAGATTCTTCGATGAATTTTGCACTGCATTCAAACCATACATGAAGGTGTATGAAACTCTACAACTTATGGAAAAATGAATGAGCTGTTACACTTTAAATTTCATGTTTGGAAAAAAACTCATATTTTATAGTTACTATCTCAATTTCTTTACACAGTTTTTAATAGATTTGGAAAATGCTAGAGTTTAATACACCTGTAAGTATGGTTTGTATGCTGAGCAAAATTCATCGAAAAATATCTCTTGCTTATGAACAAAAGTGTACCTATAGCTACAAATACAGGCAATAAGTGAAAAATGATGAAGTTTCACGTGTAAAAAATTTATTTTGTTATGTTTTTGAACTTGAATCCTTCCTCGTAATGCTGACAAAGTTTTGTGAAGTTATCTGTAAAAGTATAGACAGTGGAAATTAAAATGTTCTGTGTTGCCTCTCCTGCTCCAAGACGGCCCGTTTGATGTCCTACTCCTTCCCCCCTCCCCCCCCCCCCCTCCATTAAAGTTATGCAACAGAACGTACGTCACTGGCCCCTCATTATCTTAAAGTACGTGAAATACTTTTGGAGGCAGTTTTGTTTCGCCACCCTGTAGTTCTTTGTGCCCAATCAAGGTCACGGTGGCATGATTTCCATTGAATGTTGAGGAATGGAGATACCTAGGTGCACGAAGTTTTCCTTTGATGCGGTAGCGTGTAGATGTCAGGACTTGAGGATGCGCCAAAGCACAAGAAAGGAATAGAAAGGTAAACACTTCCTAGAGCATTTTTTATTTCTTTATTTTTGCATAACCGCTTTACACCAGTTTTTAGTTCATTCTCAGATCTGTTACTGCAAAGCGTAAGTATTTAAACGTCAAAGAATTAGTTAACTGAGTTATTGATTTTTAACGGGATATTTGCCAACTGATTTGTGCTTTGCAGTAGCTCTGAAGATGACCTAGAAAAGCTCGAACACTGGTTGTCCAATAAAGTAAAGAAGTGAACTAGAATGTCATTCTCTTTCAGTACACCGAAGTCGTCACGATTCTCTGCGGATATTATGTATTCCATTGTATGACAAGAAAGAGAACTTCAAAAATTCCAAGCTTTAGTTATACAGCGAGTGAGGTGACGCAGACGTTAAGACACGGACATTCATTCGGGAAGCATGCTGACCAACTAAAGCCTTTAATAAGGAGCAACGCATCTAAAACGTCTCGTGATCGAGTAGTGAAACTTACCGACACGTTCAGAGCTACTTAAATGTACCACAGGTGTCAAGCACACACACTATTTCCTGTTTTTTCTGACGCATTTCCGTTTATCTCTAAATACTTTTTAAGGAAATGATGGTTCAAATGACTCTAAGCCCTATGGAACTTACCATCTGTGGTCATCAGTCCCCTAGACTTAGAAACTACTTAAACCTAACTAACCTAAGGACATCACACACACCCATGCCCGAGGCAGGATTCGAACCTGCGACCATAGCAGTCGCGCGGTTCCGGACTAAAACGCCTAGAACCGCTCGGCCACAGCGGCCGCTTAAGGAAATGAAACAAGCATTTTGAAACCGTCTAAAAAATTTCTCCTGGTAATTTAGCCAGGTTGTTAATAAAATCTCCCAAATTTTATTTATTCGAACCTGTGAGAAGGAAATCAGTTCCTGAAATCTAAGACGAGCTGGATGCGACACCAGAAAGGTATGGTGGGTGTGATCGTAATTTGATTCCCGCCTAAATTTTCAGCTGAATTCTCTTGATTATGCGGCTTCCGTGTCCAACGAGAGGAGGGAGATAAAAAATGATAGCTAATTTCTCCACTCTTCTTCTTTTTAATGGAAAAGCGATCAAATTTTCGTAAATATTGCCCAAATTATGTACTGTATTGTTATTGTTCGAAGCTTCATCAAGACCAGTTTCTTAACAAAAAGCGTTTTATGAACTGGTCACTGAAACAGGGTTATAGATTATTCGAATCTGTAGAACTCTCTGAGATAAATGGAAAAGTGCATTTGGGATGAATTACCAAAGTAAAACCTCTACTTCGTCTGCTGATATTTCCATAAAATGGAAACAGGGTGCATGACAGCTGCACTGATGTCAGGCACGACATCCATGGGTATGGGTTCGAGTTCCTCGACGACTGTACAGGTTTTTTTTTCTTTCACCGTTCTTTTCACGTCTGGTAGTATCTTGCGTAAGTGAAAAAAAAAGAACATTATACTGCACGCTTGTTGTGTGAGACGATTCTGCACGGTTGAGCTAATCTCGTCTTTAAGGGAGCTCCGTTAGGTAGAGAGCTGCATATAACTTCCTGTTGTTTTGTACAAACTAGTTATTTCTGAACAGTAAAATTCGAATCACTTCTTTGTTGATAATGTGTTTCTTTAGCTGGATGCTGTGGATACTGATGGACGTCTGAAACGAGGCGAATGCAAACAGAGGTTTAGCGAAACTCAGTTTGCTCCAATCGTCAGTGACATACAGACCGGCGAAGGAAAGACGTTCCAGTTGATGCCGTATTTGTTGATTTCCAGACGGAATTCGACACAATTCCGCACATTTGTTTAGAGAATAAAATAAGGATCTTTTCGAGTATCGGACTAGATTTGTAATTTCATAAGGACATCTCCGCAGTTAGAAGTCGACACGTTGTTTTTAACGGAACAAAGCCGACAAACGTTAAGGTGTATTAGGGTGTACCTCAAGGAAGTACGAGGTGCATTCAAATTCTAAGACCTCCGATTTTTTTTCTAATTAACTACTCACCCGAAATCGAAGAAACTGGCGTTACTTCTCGACGTAATCGCCCTGCAGATGTACACATTTTTCACAACGCTGACGTCATGATTCCACGGCGGCGGCGAAGGCTTCTTTAGGAGTCTGTTTTGACCACTGGAAAATCGCTGAGGCAATAGCAGCACGGCTGGTGGATGTGCGGCCACGGAGAGTGTCTTTCTTTGTTGGAAAAAGCCAAAAGTCACTAGAAGCCAGGTCAGTTGAGTAGGGAGCATGAGGAATCATTTCAAAGTTGTTATCACGAAGAAACTGTTGCGTAACGTTAGCTCGATGTGCGGGTGCGTTGTCTTGGTGAAACAGCACACGCGCAGCCCTTCCCAGACGTTTTTGTTGCAGTGCAGGAAGGAATTTGTTCTTCAAAACATTTTCGTTGGATGCACCTGTTACCGTAGTGCCCTTTGGAACGCAATGGGTAAGGATTACGCCCTCGCTGTTCCAGAACATGGACACCATCATTTTTTCGGCACTGGCGGTTACCTGAAATTTTTTTGGTGGTGGTGAATCTGTGTGCTTCCATTGAGCTGACTGGCGCTTTGTTTCTGGATTGAAAAATGGCATCCACGTCTCATCCATTGTCACAACCGACGAAAAGAAAGTCCCATTCATGCTGCCGTTGCGCGTCAACATTGCTTGGCAACATGCCACATGGGCAGCCATGTGGTCGTCCGTCAGCATTCGTGGCACCCACCTGGATGACACTTTTCGCATTTTCAGGTCGTCATGCAGGATTGTGTGCACAGAACTCACAGAAATGCCAACTCTGGAGGCGATCTGTTCAACAGTCATTCGGTGATCCACCAAAACAATTCTCTCCACTTTCTCGATCATGTCGTCAGAGCGGCTTGTGCGAGCCCGATGTTGTTTCGGTTTGTTGTCACATGATGTTCTGCCCTCATTAAACTGTCGCACCCACCAACGCACTTTAGACACATCCGTAACTCCATCTCCACATGTCTCCTTCAACTGTCGATGAATTTCAATTGGTTTCACACCACGCAAATTCAGAAAACGAATGATTGCACGCTGTTCAAGTAAGGAAAACGTCGCCATTTTCAGTATTTAAAACAGTTCTCATTCTCGCCGCTGGCGGTAACATTCCATCTGCCGTACGGTGCTGCCATCTCTGGGACGTATTGACAATGAACGCGGCCTCATTTTAAAACAATGCGCGTGTTTCTATCTCTTTCCAGTCCGGAGAAAAAAAATCGGAGGCCTTAGAACTTGAATGCACCTCGTATTATTGTATCACCGCATTCTAGTCCTGATGAGGCAATCGAGACCGTCCGACCACTGTGTCATCTTCTGCCAATGACGTTCTCAGGCTGTGATTTGAAGTGGTGCGAGGTTGCCACACCGTAGTCCCGCTTGTTGTCGGCTTTCTTGACCCTGCAGTCGCTACTTCTCACTCGAGTAGCTCTCAGTCGACATCACGAGGCTGAAGGCAACCTGGTCTTGACTTTCCACCTAGAAAGAATCCCTGGCAGTAGCGAGAATCGAACTCTGGTCCTCCGCTTAGGAGCCAGTCACGCTGACTACTGAGATACAATGGAGGACGCGTGTTGTGGGGCCGCTTCTGTTTACAGTACATCATGATGAACTGGTGGATTAAGCTGCAGGCTCCATGAGACTATTGCCGCTGATGCTGTTTTCTACAGGGATGCTGCAATTCCAGAAGTCTGTAGCTAAAAACTGAGACTTGCAGGCGATCGACGATTGGGGCAGAGATTTGCAGTTGACCCGAAGCGTATTGAGACGTAGCATGGAGCTTGTAGGTAGCTGAAGAGATCCACTACTGTTAGATTACGCTAACTTTCGTAGAAAACGTAGCAGTAACCACTCGGAACGATCTAAGCTCGAACGACCACATACAACAAATAATATAAAAAGTAGGTACCAGGCTGACATTAATTGGGAGAATCTTAAGGAACTGTACCTCATTCACAAAAGAAGGGGTTTACTGAATAATCGTTCGGCTGATTCTTGAATACTGTTGATCAATCTGGGAGTTTTGCCAAGGAGGAATAACAGAAGATAAGGAGATCCAACAAAGAGTAACGTGTTTCGTCACGGGATCGGCGGAAGAGTGTTACAACAGACGCTCAACATATGTTCCCGTGGCAGGCGTTACAAGAGAGTCGTCGTGCGTCATTGCGAGATTTTTTGTTTGAATTTCGAAAGCGTACCTTCAAAGAAGAGCCGGACAACACATTACTTTCTCCCACATAGATCTCCCGAAATGACCACGACGACAAAATTAGGTGTCACACGGATTTCCACCGACAGTCCTTCTTCACATGCACCTTTCGTCAGTGGAATAGGGAGGGGGGAGGGGAGAGAGAGAGAGAGAGAGAGAGAGAGAGAGAGAGAGAGAGAGAAAGAGAGAGAGAGATAGTGGTAGCAGAATTATGCTTCTTCACACGCCGTAGTGTGGCCTGCGGGGTATACACGTAGAGATAGACCGGTAAACAAACTTTCGTGTTATTCAAACCATTCGTGTTACTGGAAATCACAAAACCGGCACAATATCCTTATAAACTGATGAGGTTGATTAAAATTCAAGAGTAATCGTCGATAATATGACTGTCGTATTCGATTCGAAACAGCGTTTGGAGCTCCTTGTCTCACAGAGGAATTTTGCTCTCTGTTCTGTACCTGCAACAGATTCTGGAAATTAAAACACTGAACATACAATAGTGGTTCACAACAGTGAGCTATTGTGTCACCTTGGTACTGCAGACAGTAGCTGGTGAATGACTGTATTTCAACATGTCGCAGCGTGTGTTCTTTTTTCGTTGTCGTAAGTAAATGCAAGAAAACCCAATCTGAGTCAAATGAACAGTGTCTTATTTTTCCAAGCGCTCCGATTAATCGGTTTAGGAAGGCTGAATACGTTTTACCACATCATCTACACCGAAAATACACTCTAATATGGTCACAATATGAACAGAGGTGTTCCTAAGCTTTGTTTCAGTGAGAATCGTATACACACCAAATATTTTTTTTGCTAAACGAGAACGCTTGCTCTGCTCAGCACATTAAGAAATGGATTGAAAACATTTTGATTTTCAGTATCTCGTCACCAGTAAAAGCCGGCCTCTCAGAGATTACCCTTTTATAAGCTCTGAACAATTGAATACTACGAAATGTTACTGCTACCAAAACTACTCTCTGACCCACACTGTAAGGTGGCATGCTCGATAGAGACGCAGGTGCAGAGGTAGACCGATAAATACAGTACTGGCCATAAAAATTGCTACACCAAGACGAAATGCAGATGATAAACGGGTATTCATTGGACAAACATATTATACTAGAACTGACATGTGATTACATTTTCACGCAATTTGGGTGTATAGATCCCGAGAAATCAGTACCCAGAACAACCACCTCTGGCCGTAGTAACGGCCTTCATACATCTGGGCATTGAGTCAAACAGAGCTTGGGTGGCGTGTACAGGTACAGCTGCCCATGCAGCTTCAACACGATACCACAGTTCATCAAGAGTAGTGACTGGCGTATTGGGACGAGCCAGTTGCTCGGCCACCGTTGACCAGAGGTTTTCAGTTGGTGAGAGATCTGGAGAATGTGCTGGCCAGGGCAGCAGTCGACCTTTTTCTGTATCCAGAAGGGCCCATACAGGGTCTGCAACATGTGGTCGTGCATTATCGTACTGAAATGTAGAGTTTCGCAGGGATCGAATGAAAGGTAGAGCCACGGGTCGAACACATCTGAAATGTAACGTCCACTGTTCAAAGTGCCGTCAATGCGAACAAAAGGTGACCGAGACGTGTAACCAATGGCACCCCATACCATCACGCCGGGTGATACGCCAGTATGGTGATGACGAATACACGCTTCCAGTGTGGGTTCACTGCGATGTCGCCAAACACGGATGCGACCATCATGATGCTGTAAACAGAACCTGGATTCATCCGAAAAAAGTGACGTTTTCATTCGTGCACCCGGGTTCGTCGTTGAGTACACCACCGCAGGCGATCCTGTCTGTGATGCAGCATCAAGGGTAACCGCAGCCACGGTCTCCGAGCTGATAGTCAATGCTGCTGCAAACGTCGTCGACTGTTCGTGCAGATGGTTGTTGTCTTGCAGACGTTCCCATCTGTTGCCTCAGAGATCGAGACGATGCTGCACGATCCATTACAGCCATGCGGATAAGATGCCTGTCATCTCGACTGCTAGTGATTCGAGGCCGTTGGGATCCAGCAAGGCGTTCCGTTTTACCCTCCTGAACCCACCGATTCCATATTCTGCTAACAGTCATTGGATCTCGACCAACGCGAGCACCAATGTCGCGATACGATGAACAGCAATCGCGACAGGCTCCAATCTGACGTTTATCAATGTTGAAAACGTGATGGTACGCATTTCTCCTCCTTACACGAGGTACCACCAGGCAACGCCGGTCAACTGCTGTCTGTGTATCACAAATCGGGTAGAAACAGTCCTCATGTCAGCACGTGTAGGTGTCGCCACCGGCGCCAACGTTGTGTGAATACTCTGAAAAGCTAATCATTTGCATATCACAGCATCTTTTTCCTGTCGGTTAAATTTCGCGTCTGTAGCACGCCATCTTCGTGGTGTGGCAATTTTAATGGCCAGTAGTGTAAATCTGGCCGCGCGGTCTAAGGGCGTCTTGTCACGGTCTGCGCGGCTCTTCCCGTCGGAGGTTCGAGTCCTACCTCGGGCATGGGTGTGTGTGTGTGTGTGTGTGATGTCGTTAGCGTAAGTTAAAGTAGTGCGTAAGCTTAGATACCTATGAACTCCGCAGTTTGGTCCCATAAGAACTTACCACAAATTACCTAATATCCAAATAAACATGTAGTATCAATTTTATGTGATAGGGACCGCAAATCAGTACAATACAGTCGACAACACGGCGCTCTTATTCGATTCTATATGCAGATTATTTCCTTACCTGGCAGGGCAAATATTCTGTAATTGAACACTAAAGTAGTTTCTCACGACAGTGAGCTCTTTTGCTCACCTTGGTATTGCACACAAGTAGCTGGCCACTCATTGTGTTTCACATGTCGCAGTGTGTGTTCTTTTGCTCCTCTGTCGTAAGTAAACGTAAGACGCTTGCATAACAGAGTATCATACTCAGAAAATGGACGTAGAGCGCAGACGAAGGAATCCTGTGTCGCCGTCCTGGACTAGATTCTGGAGGCGGTGGTTCGCCAGCGCCTTCCTTCGACGTGTTATGAAGTGTCGTCCGGATGTCTGTGCTGAGTGCTTGTACAGAGCTGGGGGTTTGTTTTGTTATGGACGAACTGAAGGGAGAGTGTGAAGCCTGTTGTGGACATATAGCTTGCTCCTATCGAATAGCGCCAGGGGGGGGGGGGGCATTCGAGCTAGACGCCCACATATGGCGGATGGATCTCGATGAACAATGTCGCATGCCCCCATTTCATGACAGACTGGGAAGAGCTTTGAAATTCAGGGACTTTGCTGCAAAGGATAGCGATCAGGAACTACACAATGTCATCTCTCTTCTCCTGTCCGGGTAAATACTGGCAGTGTAAATTTTCCACCATCAGGATTCGAAGCCGTGCCTTCCCCAATCGAGAGCCGTCGCAGAAGCGTGCCTTTGCGACCTCTACTACAATGGCAGGGCAGTGTCGGAAAACGCTAAAGCCGACTGGAGTGACCGTGCGGTTGTAGGCACTACAATCTGGAGCCGGGCGACCGCTACGGTCGCAGGTTCGAATCCTGCATCGGGCATGGATGTGTGTGATGTCCTTAGGTTAGTTGGGTTTAATTAGTTCTAAGTTCTAGGCGACTGATGACCACAGAAGTTGCATAGTGCTCAGAGCCCGCTAAGCTTTGTGATGTATGAATACGGTTTAGCACATCAGCTCTACCGCAAACAGTTTATGACGGTCACAATGTAAACACAGTTGTACGTCCCGTTTGGTTTTTACTGTAGCGTGTGCATTAAAAACCAAACTTCTTTCCGGGTGCACGAAATTCGGAATGCCAGAGATTGCTGCAGTCCAGAGACAACATTCGAAGCTTCGACGAACTCCAGCTGAATATTAAGGAAAGGTTTCTCTGAAAAATCTAAGAAAACGATTTCAGGCAGCGTTGTATCTCTTTCTTTCTTTCTCTCTGTAATCAGCCAGCGCTGTGTGTGTGTGTGTGTGTGTGTGTGTGTGTGTGTGTGTGTGTGTGTGTGTGTTTTTCTCAAAAGCTGTTTGCCATCGTTCTCTCGTAACTGCGGATGTGTCCATTCATCTCTTCACATACTAGCTTCCTGCAGTACAGTCAAATAGCTATACACCTGTTGCAGGTGCTGTAAATGGGATTGTCACTTACCACTCAATTCATTTATATTAAATAAAAGACAATAAATGTAAGATTCTAGCATTTATTTTCCGCTGTCTTCTTTACATGAGTTATCTCTGTATCGATGGGAGGAGGTAGACAGTTCCGGCATTCGCCTTACAACCAAGGAAAACCTCCCGAAAACCTTGGTCGGAACTGAGGGGCCGGCTGCCCGTAGACACCTCCACGAACTGCAGGGGGACCACGACGCTTGGTACTGGTCACGTAGAGTCGTCGGCCACCGGTGAGTGTCAGACGCGAGGAGATGGTAGAGTCTCTCAGCTGTCGCGTTGAGCGGCCGACACGTAGCAGACTATCGCCGACCGGCAGAATGTGTCGCGCCGCCCAGAAATTCAGTCCAATACAGTCCAGTTCAGTCCAGCAGAAGAGGGCAACACGGGGTGACGGGAGCTTTACACATCTGAGATTCACACGCGTGCACGCCTTCCTGTTGGAATCTTAACGCCTCTGGTTCAACACATCTGACTGGGACTACTCTTCTGCGACTGGATCGGTACATCGAAGACACACACACTACAGTTTTTGCCTACCGGGTTGGGAATCATGTATTTAGGACTACACGTCTAGCCCTCCCACGTATCTGTACTCTACACCTCTGCGTCTCAATTCGTCGGGGACCGTTACGGTGTGCGTCAGAGAATCTTCGCTGTGAGTCCGCGTTCTGAGAGTTTGCGCTATGTATCACGAGGCTAAGTATCTGCTACCCTCCAAATCCACGAATCTACGCTATGCTGTCTACGCTACACATTCACGAGACTACGCTTTCTTGTCCACTCACCGACGGTCAGCCCCGACAGTCTGAAGCACTAACCGTAAAAACCCTCCTGCGAAAGACCGACGAACGATCCAGCAAGGCGACGCATGGCCTAGAAGGTCCAGCGTAAGGTCTTCTGGGTGTTACACGTGGTAGCAACAGGACTGGCATCGCGCTATAAGGCGTTTGCCATTGCCCTTGCAGTGTTCTTCTCCTGACCGAAGCATCACGTAAGCTCGCGGACACACAGTGCAGGCTCGTGGACGGTTAGTGTAGACAATTGGATGCATAGCATATACTCACAGATGCGTAATGTAAGAGTAGCAGATGCGTAGACTCGTGGGTAAATAGCACAGACTAGCAGACGGCGGACTGCTGACAGATTCTCAGACGCGCAGCTTGGAGTCCCGAACGACTTAATTCACAGACATGTAGAATATAGAAGCAGACTGCTTAGATATGGAGTCCTAAATGTGTCCAAGTCACAGCACTGTAGCTCAAATGGTAGAATCCTAGACGTAGCACTGCCCTAGTAAACAGGAGTCACAGAAGAGCAGTCCCAAATAGATGTGTTGAACCACAGACGCGTGAAGTGACCAACGTGTAGTAGTGCAGGTGTGTCAGTCGTAGATGTGAAGAGCCGCAGACGTGATGAACCGCGGACTCTTATCCGCCGACGAACCTGTCGAGACACAGTCGAAGCTGCGCCCACGTGAAAACTCGCAGTTGCCGTCACCCCATGTTGCCCTCACCTGCTTCTGAACTGGACTGAATTTCAGGGGTAGCGTGTCTCCTTATATAGCCATCGCGCCTTTGTTGAACGGCCGTTTCCGCGGTAACCGGGTGCGATATTGTTGCTTAACCGCCCTGGTATTAATATTACAATAATCAGTAATATGTTTCACGTGTATCCTCCTTATAACGCCTGTACGCCATAGCTGATCCAAACATTTCAGAGGACGTAAACTTTCAGCTGTTCCGATCTATTTAACTGCTGATAGCGATTTGCAACCTGTAAGCAACTGCAGAAACATATTCTCTAATCTTGATCCTCATAATAATTTTGCAACATCTGCTCGCATTTTCACGTCGAAAGCAGCAGACATTCCTCTGCGCTTCTAAAGTCCTTGTCGTCTGTATGTTCTGGATGAAAAAGAAATACACCACAAGATTCGTAATCTGTGTAGAATGGAATACCTTATCGTTCATAAGAAAATTCACACCTGCTTTCATTTCATAACATCCATAAAATGGAGATTACTTCTGTAGACACTGAGAAGTTGATACTACGTTACATTGAGAACACATAACCAACATAAACACGGATTTTTGTTTAATCTTTCGATACGTTTGTAGAAATTTCCGTGCGTGAAATGATGTGTAATGAATCAGAACACGAAGTCCAACGCTGTACCACTGAAACAAATTCGTGTAGATAATACACAGGCAATATCACCTAATACAATGAGAATATAACAACACTAGAGGTGCAGACCAGTCATTAGCCATACTACCTGAACAGAGAAAGAAGAAATTTGTTGTTTTTCGTTACGTCTGTCAGTCAGGTCGTCCTGATTTACGAACTCTAAAAGAGTATCACAAAAATTGTGAGGAGTGCCAAATTTTGTAAGCCGTAAGTGTCTTACGAAAGTCGCAGTCAGGCTCTGAAATAGTTAACTTGGAAAAATGTTAGATGTTCACAACCCATCGCCGAAAATAGATGTCATAGTTGTGATCCTTGCATGAAGCAAACTGCGTAGCAACATGAGGCAGAACTTACAGAGAATTATAGTGATCGAGACAGCAAAAGCGATTTGGAATAGTGAATACGTTATATCACGTAACTGGCCGAGTCAGAATTCCAAGTCTTCCACGAGGATACCTATTCGATAAACGTATCATGGGGCAGGCGCAGATGGCTATAGTATTACCGTGTGGGAACGTTGAAATCTGATACGTTCAGAAGGCAGTAATATTACCTCTAACGTTCTGAATCCCTCAATCAATTATGTCGTTGCTACAGGGTGCTACATTTTTCAACCACTGTAATCAGTGTTCTGGCATCCGGGTCTGATGAGCTTCTACGCTACCCAAACGTATAGAATGGCATAAAACGCCATCACCACAGAAATCACAAACCATCACTTCGTAATCTATGCTAAATGACCGTTCTGTTTGTACGTTTATGGCGTCATGTATCTCCTAATACATTCTGGAGCATTCCATACCAGACAGCTTGCTGTTATTTTGAACTCCAGACGCTGGGCAACATGCTCATAATATTGTGGCATAACACTATGCAGAGTTTATCTGTTTACAGCAAGTAGGGCGAAGTTAGATCAGCATTCCGATATTAGTCCCCAGGGGCAGAATAACCTTAGTCTTATTCTGAACAGTTCTGAAAATTAGTGGAGAAAGTTGGCAGAAATGAAGTTGTGGGGCTTGTTGTGAAAGGTGCCTAGTTGCCTAATTCGGGAAGAACATAGCCCGTCAAAACCAAGATTCCGGTTCGAGTCGCGGGAGTTTCACAGCAGTGTGCTGAAGTGTAGAGATGTTTTCTAAGGTTCCAAGACAGGTTTCACAGTAAGTAACAGATAACAAAGGGTGGTAAATTACAGTGTACACCTGAGATTTCAGTAGTTGGATATATAGCCCCAGCAGCTACTGATGATATGTACAGTCATGCTCAAAAGTATCCGAACGACCTGAATTGCATTTCGCCTGATTCACATGCAACCCACATATCGCAGCTGTCTAATCGCTCCTTGGTACAGTCGTTTGACTATTGAAAATGGCACCAACAAGTCACCACTAGAAAACTCTGCTCTGTATCGCAATAACTCAAGATGTAAAGTAATACCACGATACTACAAGTATCAGGGAACACCTTATCACAGAGAAGACTTCCTTAAGGCTTGTAACCTCACATTTATTGCAATAAATGACATACCTGAAATGTTACCACTCTCATTATTTCGTCAGGTAGGTAATGGGCGTAGTAAGTTCGTTGTGTTCATAATTTCCTCTTCAAAGTAACATACCGTACTTGTTATTCAACACAAAATGAAATTAAAAATTTAACTTATTCTCGAGCAGCTAGTTGAGAATATGTATGAACTTCAAATGACACGACGAACAGTCTCGTTCTGCATATGGATTCAAACCCAGGTCACGCAGACTAAGATTTCGTGACTGACGGAAACTAAGTCATTCCTGATTAGGCATACAGAGAGAGATTCCTCGATTTTACACAGTATCAGTTAGCAAATATCAACGTAAAATTACATAACGTAAACATTTTTAACGGACGCGAATTCCTACCCAGCATCTATTGTCCCTGTTAACGAACTCCGAGAGATGTTACATATTGCTTCTTCACAAGTAACTTACTTGAAAAGCCGAAATGCCATTAGGTAAAGCTTTGTGTTGGACAGCGATTAAAGGCCAGAACCTGATCGGATTGCTATCGAAGCACAATCAACTGTGACATATCGGATATTCTCGGCAGTACCTAGATGTTTTAATTGAAACGACGAGACGAAACATTCATTATTTCCTTCCCAGGATTCCAACTCGGAACCTATCACTGTTATATTCTAGAGAAAACGAACGTTAAATATGGATTTGTTACATCAGCAGCGACATGTGAGCATGTTTCAACTAGAAATAATATGACGAAGAGTTCAGTGCTGACTGGGAATCAAACCCCACACATATCGTTGTTGACTACACACAAAGAGACGTCAGGTACCGAATTTTTCTCCACCAGCAGCTCGGAATAACATCCTTGAACTTACAGTGATCTCTCATATAGTTCTGTGTCTCACTGGGAGCCAAAAACGTCACATATCGTTAGTGTTGACAACGAATGAAAAACATTAAAAATAAAAAATATTATCCACCAGCAGATAGGTGTTCTCATGCTGGAGCTTGATAATACATAATGTAACCTTTGGTGCCGGGCCAGCATTCGAACCCATTCAAGTGCAATATGTGGATATGTTGAGGAATCTGCAGTTTTGAACAAACAACAAATTGCAGTCTAGCTGTATTGTCACGAAGGGATCAAATTCCGCATTAAGCGCTGTCAGAGTTGCATTCCAAGTTCAGAACCAGTTTTATCAACACACAGAAGCTCAAATAAAAGATGGAATAAGTGTCCTGTGACCCTACATAGCGTTTGTTTCGTCAGTAGAAATAAATAACTAGTATAAAAATGGTTACTGGTGATAGAGTTCCCACATTTCGCCGCTCCTGACTTTATTGTGGTTCAGCCTAACGTCTACTTGGTAGAGAAAGAATATCATGTTTAATGTGAATTTCAGACCACAATGGCATTACACCTTCTTCACTAGGCGTAGCCAGAAGAGAACAGAATCTGTCTCTCACTATTAAAAGTCATCGCCAGAAGTTGGAATGAATTCAGAGAATCACAGGATCACAGAATCACAGGAACCTATCATCAATCCAACAGACCTCCAAATCCTCTTCTGTTTGACTCATTTTTCTATCATAACACCGTTTCGGCACACTCGATGAGAATTCCGACACACAGGCTCCTTGTAGTGGTTTGCAGCATGTTCAGGACATTCATTTACTCGGTTGACCGAATCGCCATGAACTAGCTGCCACGGCTACCCGGTGCATACATTCGACTCTATTTTGTAATCACCTAAATAAAATCACGTAACTGCCACCTGCACAGAACTGCCAACAGTGTAGGATGCAGAAACTTAAATAGGAAGTGTTCCTTTCCACTTGAGCAACGCTGTTGCGCTATCTGTTTGTTGAAAACGTCCTGCAGTGCAAAAGAAAAGCTGTAACTGTCTATCTCTCAAAAGTCTAGATCCGGCTGTATGCATTATCTCACAGCAGTGTGGAACGCGGAAATTCTGGAGGAACTGTTGTTGACCTCTGGAGGTGCTGCAGCTGGATGACAGGTAGTAGCGTCACGGAAATTGTCGCGCATCGTAGATAAGACGTCGCGAGTTCTATTACATTTACTGCTACTTTTCTAACAAAGCAATTCTGCTGTCTGCTGAAGTACAATTTTAATGGAGCTTTGAACATAATTCCCTTCACTTCTCAACCGAAAATAGCCGCATGTGGAAAAAGGACTAATTTCTGCGACATTTTGTTCTTTTCAGGTTTAATAGACGGACAGGCAGCAGATGCATCTCGAAGCTTTTGTATTATGTATGGGGAGAGCGCATCGTGCCAGAGTAGTCAGAAAAGTATTTTCTACATTATCTGTCGTCTGGTAGTGGCATTTTATTCTTCTTCGTACCTTGTTTAAGAGATTTAACTCAGAACAAGTTTTCTACATGCATGTAATCATTAAACTGCTTGTGCGTTGTCAGACTGTTATAGATAACGTCAGAGAATTCGCATATATCGTTGATGCTCTCTCATGTCTAGTATTGTTTTAACAACACTAAAAGATATCTTACGAAAATTGTGCACTGTATTATAAGAAATGAAGTAAAACTATCCACGATAACCTTACGACGAAAGTCTGTTTTGATAAAACTGAGTATCTGTACACGAGCGTGCCTCTATCGGTACGAATTAGTAAAATACTACTCACTTAGCTTTCGATTGGGTCTGTGTTTAATTGGTATGCTGTGTCATACTCAACAGGTATGCAATTGTGACAATTCATTAATAAAGTTATGTATTCCTAGAAACCCAAAATTTGCTTGTCAGCAGCGGAAAGAGGCGTTGCCTGTTGTGCAGCATTGTAAGTTTTTCACCATTGCACTATGAGCTAAAAGTATTTCCTGGCGATTTCCTATCGATGTTTGATCTGACTGCTTGTAGTTCTTTCACAGAAGGGGTAAAAGAGTTACATTCAGGGAGACTGGAACCGCGAACCATAACAGATGCATTTTCACAGGTAAGTGCGTCACCACCTCAAGCGATAATAACTCAGATTATTCAATGGAATTGACAGGTAAAATCAAGTGAACTTTGAGGCTTAATTCCGTGCACACCAGGAAGTAATCGTCGATCACAGAGTTGCCAAATATACCTTGCCTTGTTGTCAAATCTCAGTTACAGTACTAGCAGGAAGAAGAAGAACCGATGTGATCCAACAGCGGGCTGGGAAGTGACCATAGCTGGCCTCTCAAAGACGCGACTGCTACAGTCTGAAATACGTAACGAGTCTGATTCGCATTTCTGTAACTAGGTTTAGGGACTGGAGCGTAGTTACTAATAATACTCAGAACTGACTGTAAACTTAGCATCATAAATCAGTAACTCTCATAGTTGTTTTTATATTTCTTCCATAACTGTAGTCAAAACTAAGAAATTCATTCACGGACGTTTTCGTGCCTCGCTGATAGTCGAGCACACCAAAAAATAAAATAAAAGTGTGTTTGTGTGTGTGTGTGTGTGTGTGAGAGAGAGAGAGAGAGAGAGAGAGAAAGAGAGAGATAAAGATATAAAAGAATGAGAGAGAGGGTAGAAAATTATTGTAAAGAAATTGAATGCTGGGAGGAAAGAAATTATTCATAAAAATGACACGTTCCACATCATTACGAAAAGTCGTATTCATGATCTATGGAACAATTATTAATCTAATCTAATCATATCATATTGCTGATTAGCCGTGAAGAGTCATGAATTACCGAAAAAGTAACTTGAAAATAATAGACGACAGTTTTTGTAATAAACCGGGACTCCTATCAAGACCCTTTCATCCCTGTTAACTAACCACGAAAGATGTCTGATATACCTCCATTCAGAAGTAACAAAGTGTGTACGCATTTAAATATGAAGTGCATGATGTGAAGTTCTGTGACGGAGGTACGAACCCAACACATAATCGGATTGTTAACTCAGTAAAATCAAATGTCACGTATCGGTTTTTCATATTATGAATACTTCTGTTCTGTTTTTTGGGGGAGACCTAGAGAAGATTGCAGTCTTGGAAAAAGGAACGAAGTGATTGAACTATACTGTTCCGAGGGATTCAGGTCCTCGAAAGAGGAGATACTAAATTGAATCACAATCCAGCACTAAATTTTTTAACGTCTCTAGTTCAATCAAGTACAAGTATAATAAGAGCCCTGTTCCTTTAAATGTAATGGAAGTAAGTTTACTGGCTCAGTATTTCTGTATACAATGACCTCCGCCTATGTCATTTCCCAAAGCAAACTGGCTCTGTCCAGTTGGGAATGAAGGAACGTGATGTTTAATGCGGATTCTGGACTATAACGTCTTTCTCTTGAGGTTACCAGAGGTAAAGCAAATCTGTTTGTGCCTCTTAAAAGAAAATGTCTGAACCGACGCATTGCACCTGTGATAGTTCGTTCCACCAGACCATTGTGGCCACATTTCCCAGCCTCAGGAGTGTGCTGTAACGGATTGTGTGCTTAGCTTACAAAAATTAGTCACGGTGTAAAAGATACGGGTCTATTAAATGGTTAAGTGGAAGCAAGCTTCTGACGCGGAGATTGTGTTATTCTCACGTCAGCAGGATGTAAAGACTCTTCTAGGCATCATAGCCTCGATGTGAAGCCATTTTGAAATTGTCACTAATTCAGGAAATTTCTTAGTTCGAGAAAATCGACTGTGAACTGTGAAGTTACCAGATAATTCGATTATTGCCGTCAGTATTACTATCATTTTCTTCATACCGCTACTGGAACACATGTGCTTGAAAATCATTTAATGCCTTTTGGTCATTATGGAAGTAGTTGCCCAAGAACAGGTTCTTTCCCTGTCTACGGAATCCTTTTCATGTTAATATCAAACATCAGCAATTACTCGTAGATTACATTAAAACTAAAGTGATTGATGAAGGCGTTACTTGATAACTAAAACGCGCTTCCTTTCTTCATTTACTTGAGCCTAGAAATGGCTGTCGAATACTGCCAAACCAAAAGCCGAGGGACCTTCCTGCCTTGCGATATACGTCGTTGTCAGATCTTCCATATGATTTGGCCGACGCGACCTGTTTCAAGTTGTGTATGACAGAGAATGTTTTAGAAAAATTTGTTGTTTTCCTCTACAATAAACAGAAAGATTTTCATTCTAAGCTATCCAAATTCAAAATTTTCGCAATATTAGTTCAAATTTAATATTCGCTTCTATAAGGAAGGAAAGCACTTCACAGTTGCGAAACCCGCATCCGACTCACTGTCCTTACACTTAGTCGCTGATCAAAATTCTAGCTCAGAGTGACACCAGTTTACGTAACCTAATGTAGCGAGGACTGTTTCCCACTGCTCTTTCTCACCGGAAAATATGCAATTCACTCATTGGGCTCCATGAGTACACTGTAACAGTAATTTCTGTGTGTACGCAATGCATACTGATTGTAGAATTTAGTGGTGCTCTCTCATCCACTTCTGTATACAATATGCCTGACCTAAATTGGCGCTTTATCATTACAGGCTCTGGACGGTGCAACATCATACTGACAACAGTAATGTGCTTATACTGACAACCTCACCGTTCGTTTTACCTGATAAATAAAACAACATGACCTTCCAGTGGGAGACATTTCGTTCCCCTTTTCCTTCTGTGAAATTTGTCAGTAAGGTTTTTGCCTTCCAGCCAGCGAAATGCAGTAGCGTACGGCCGGATAACGATTCACAAACCACGATTTAGTGCCGTTAAGACGATTTCTTTAACATTGGCGTAACTGAAGGAATTTAGTTTCTTCTTAAATCGTCTTATGCATAAACGTTCACAGATATCTCAAATAGGAAAAGTTCTTTATCCAGGTACGAAGGTTGTAAAACAATCTTCCCATTGTATACGTCAGGTTGATCTTTTCGTCTGATTGCACTGCATAAGTATTTTGTCTAAGGGGTATCACAAGTAGTGTTCCTGTAGCTGTGGGAATCATTTTTTGAAAACGAGTTTAACACCTGTGGGTACAGCACTGCTAAATATTCAAAATGATTAGCAACCTGAGTTCATCCACATACTGAGGCGTATTTATAGTATTGAAGCTAGACTGTGTATCCTTGTCTTCCTTGAGTGGGCATTGGAAGGCGTTGACACACACATATACAATACAATGAATACTTCGAACGCTATCGTTAACGTTGCTGTCATAATCTAATTTTGTTTTGTTAATTCATCTGGTTCTTATGCGTGCAATATGTGTTGTAGATACAGTCTTAGAGAAAAAACTGACCGCCAAGTGGTTCACGTAAGATGGACGATACATTCGTGCTCCCCTCTTAATTCTATGTTCGGCAATATTCTCGACATGGCAACATTGTAGACTGCTACACTTCCCGTAGGAACTCTGGACTGCAGTCAGAGTACATCACTCTTGTCTACGACCGTTGTCTTGATGTAAAACACGAGACTAGCTAATACGACGTCTGGTAACCAAAAGCACACGTCGACAAAATTTTTATCGCCCCTTTCCTCTTGGTGCTGCAGCTATGAGTATAATTCAAGCGCCGGTCGGTGTGACCGTGCAGTTCTAGGCGCTTCAGTCAGGAATCGCGTGACCGCTACGGTTGCAGGTTCGCATCCTGCCTCGCGTATGGATGTGTTTGATGTCCTTAGGTTAGTTAGGTTTAAGTAGTTCTAAGTTCTAGGGGACTGATGACCACAGATGTTGTGTCCCATAGTGCTCAGAGCCACTTGAACCATTTTTATAATTCAAGCGAATCATTCAAATGGAAAGGGAATATCAAGTAAATTTAGCGCGTCAATTCAGTACCATACGCGGAAGTGACTGCACTGTCACAGTGTTGCCAAATGTTTGTGACGATGTTGCCAATTCTCAGCTGTGCTCGGAACGGCTCCGTAGCGTTATGGGAGGAGAATCCCGTGCTCGTGTCATAGGAGGATACAGAGAGGAGGAGAGGGATTTGGTTATTATGCAGAATTTTCTCCTAGCAGTTGTGTCAAACATTCAGGTGTGTAATCTTTCATCACGATTACAGTTTCCCACAAAATACATACGAATAAAACACTTACCTTGTTACTTTGTGTCAAATGATTATTTCAGTACAATAAAATGTCTTTGCAAATCAACTTTGCCCACCTGTCACGAAAAGTAAGATAACAAACACTTGGCACCTCGATATCTATTTCATCTATGTGCAGTCTTGTGATCATACAAGTAGAATTTCATGAATGTAGAAAAATGTTGGTGCGAATGGAATCTGTAAGAAACGCAGTTAACTAATTATTCTGTACCACGTAATAATCAATTCATTTGAAAATTCAGAAGAGAATAAACTAAAAGTTATGCCCATTAAGACAGAAACTAAAGTGCAGATTCGGGCACTGTGCAGATCTGCGCTTTTTCATCTTCAAATTTATACAAATAATGTATACTAACCAGGGTATTCATTGCTTTCGTAATGTTTCCCTCTTGTTTAGTCTTCTAGTGGTGAACTGGATCCACACCCATGAGTCTGATTGTTTCTTTGTATCCTTCCATCCCCTATCTTTGTGTGTTATTGTTCGGTGTTCAAAAAGCCAAATATTATGCCTGCTCCCACGAGGTATTAAAACAAGGTCGCAAGAAGGCTAACGAATTATAATCAAAATACAGTGAGACGCCAATTTGTCTGTCGTCATGGTGTTAAGTCAACCGGCATCCCGTTGTCGTCTTCTCTTATTGAGATTTTCATATTACCCTGAACACAAGACGCCGAGATAAATGTGTATATTCTCCGTGACGAAACATCCCATATTCCATTCATCGTGATCCATTCGTTACATGCATAGGCAGCAATGAGTGATAGGGAAGCTGTTGTGAGGTGACGAATAACAATAAAAATGCTAGTAATAACGAATCAGTAATCAAGGATGTTACTGCATTACAGGTGATTAACAAAAAAAACAAGAAAATCTGAGTGTTTAATTGGCCAACTGCATAGGTGTCCTTACCACTTTGTTACTGAATTCTGTTCTGGTTGTTTGCAGAGAGAAAGGAAAAAACCCTGTAGCCATACATATCCCTACTACAACGAGATATTACCTATCAATTATACTTACTTTACATCACGAGACGAACATGGCGTCACCGAGCTGATATTTGAAATACATTTCTCTTTTCACTCTCTGTCTCTCTTTTTTATTTTTGTTTTTATTTTTTGAGGAAAGCATCGAGAAGCGCGAATAATACGCAAGTAGGCATATAAGCTGTTTACTGGTATTTCCATTCGGATACATAATGGAAAAATACAACTTTTAAGTGTATTATTGCGTAATTCAGATATCATTTTGGATGCGTACCGAGTGTATAAAAGTATATCTTGAAATACGCAGAAAGTCACATAGAGGCATTAAACTGAAACATAGCCATGACCAAGACTGTAACTGGGGTCGACAGCATCGTCGTCTACCACATTGACAACTCGAACGGCGACAGTGCCCGGCCGGTTACTTTCGTTTACTGGTATCAAGGCTACAGCATGAAAGCACAAAAATGTTAATAACCCGAAGATCATTAACTTTGGAACCCATAGAAAGTAAAGCAGTCATCAGTCGGAAGAGTGATTTGAATACCACAGTGCTTTAATAGGCACGGTCTTGTTGGAGGTGGTATGCCGTTGCTTTCCTCGGACCTTAGAGTTGACTTACCTAGCCAGTTAATAGGGGAACCCACAGTTTTAACGTGACTTCCGGACCACAGTGCAACTCAGCATTTTTCACATCGACAAACATTGGCGGGAAATAAGTGTAAAATGGCACATAAAAACCATGGGCCTAACGAGGGATTGAACCTGAGACCTTCGTATCGATCCTCTTGCTCTTTATCACTTTGCCACCATGTGGTTTCTAATTAGCATTGAAATTAAGGATCTCTCGTTTGTGCCTGCGTTGGCACATGCATGTCCCTTAGGAGACCTTACTTTTGGGGTTACCCTCGTATACGTGTGTGTAAACGCCTTCCGATGCCCACTCAAGGAAGACAAGGATACACTGGCTAGCTTCAATATTATAAACACGCCTCGTCTTAACGGCACTAAATCGTGGTTTGTGAATCGTTTACCGGCCATACTCTGCCGCATTTCGCTAGTTGGAAGGCAAAAACCTTACTGATAAATTTCACAGAAGGAAAAGGGGAACAAAATGTCTCCCACTGGAAGGTCATGTTGTTTTATTTAAATGATTACAAAATCATGTAAAACGGACAATGAGGTTGTCAGTATAAGCACATTACTATTGTCAGTATGATGTTGCACCGCCCAGGGCCTGTAATGATAAAGGGCCCGTTTAGGTCTGGCATATTGTATACAGAAGTGGAAGAGAGAGCACCACCAAATTCTACAATCAGTATGCATTGCGTACACACAGAAATTACTGTTACAGTGTATTGCATATTTTCCGGTGAGAAAGAGCACTGGGAAACAGTCTCCGCTACACTAGGTTACTTAAACTGGTGTCACTCTGAGCTAGAATTTTGGTCAGCGAGTAAGTGTAAGGACAGTGGTTGCGGGTTTTTGCAACTGTGAAATACTTTTCCTTCATTATAGAAGCGAATATTATATTTGAACTAATATTGCGAAAATTTTGAACTTGGATAGCTTAGAATGAAAATCTTTCTGTTTATTGTAGAGTAAAACAACAAATTTTTCTAAACATTCTCTGTTATACACAACTTGAAACAGGTCGCGTCGGCCAAATCATATGGAAGAACTGACAGCGACGTATACCGCAAGGCAGGAAGATCCCTCGGCTTTTGGTTTGGCTGTATTCGACAGCCATTTCTAGGCTCAAGTAAATGAAGAAAGGAAGCGCGTTTTAGTTTTCAAGTAACGTCTTCATCAATTACTTTAGTTTTAATGTAATCTACGAGTAATTGCTGATGTTTCAAATTAACATGAAAAGGATTCCGTAGACAGGGAAAGAACCTGTTCTTGGGCAACTACTTCCATAATGACCAAAAGGCATTAAATGATCTTCAAGCACGTGTGTTCCAGCAGTGGTATGAAGAAAATGATAGTAATAAGGACGGCAATAATCGAATTATATGGTAACTTCACAGTTCACAGTGGATTTTCTCGAACTAAGAAATTTCCTGAATTAGTGAAAATTTCAAAATGGCTTCACATCGAGGCTATGATGCCTAGAAGAGTCTTTACATCCTGCTGACGTGAGAATAGCATAATCTCCGCGTCAGGAGCTTGCTTCCACTTAACCATTTAATAGACTCGTATATTTTCCACCGTGACTTATTTTGTAAGCCAAGTACACAATCCGTTACAGCACAATCCTGAGGCTGGGAAATGTGGCCACAATGGTCTGGTGGAACGAACTATCACAGGTGCAATGCGTCGGTTCAGGCATTTACTTTTAAGAGGCACAAACAGATTTGCTTTACCTCTGGTAACCTCAAGAGAAATACGTTATAGTCCAGAATCCGCATTAAACATCACGTTCCTTCATTCCCAACAGGACAGAGCCGGTTTGCTTTGGGAAATAACATAGGGGGAGGTCATTGTAAACAGAAATACTGTCTCCAGTAAACTCACTTACATTACATTTAAAGGAACAGGCCTCTTATTTCACTTGTACATGATTGAACTAGAGACGTTGAAAAATTTGGTGCTGGACTGTGATTCGAATTCGTATCTCCTCTTTCGAGGATCTGAATCCCTCGGAACAGTATAGTTCAATCATTTCGTTCCTTTTTCCAAGACTGCAATTTTCTCTAGGTCTCCCCCAAAGGTAAGTATGTGGGTCCGATTCCTGATCCAGTACAAAAGTATTCATAATTTCATTTCAAGCCCTATCACGAACACAGCAGCCTGCTAGTGAAAAATAACGTGTATTTTTAATGTCTGTTCATGTGTTGCCAACCATTTCTGGTCATACACGCACACATGTTACTGTCCGTGAGTAAGCAATTGACACTTAAGCTACATTCGTGAACGTTAAAGAAGAACGATAGGAGAGCGGTTCGATTGTCGGTCAGGCACAAAAATTTGTATCCTTATTTTAGATTCAAACACCTAGCAGCTGGTATGAGAAACCGATTCGTGACATTTGATTTTACTTAGTTAACAATCCGATTATGTGTTGGGTTCGTACCTCCGTCACAGAACTTTACATCATGCACTTCATCTTTAAATGCATACATACTTTGTTACTTCTGAATGGAGGTAAATCAGAAATCTTTCGTGGTTAGTTAACAGGGATGAAAGCGTCTTGATAGGAGTCCCGGTTTATTACAAAAACTGTCGTCTTTTATTTTCATGTTTAGATTTGGTCACTGATATTGGCGAAAATTTCGGTAATTCATGACTCTTCACGGCTAATCAGCAATATAATATGATTAGATTAGATTAATAATTGTTCCATAGATCATGAATACGACTTTTCGTAATTATGTGGAACGTGTCATTCTTTCCTCCCAGCATTTAATTTCTTTACAATAATTTTCTACCCTCTGTCTCATTCTTTTATATCTTTATCTCTCTCTCTCTCTCTCTCTCTCTCTCTCTCTCTCTCTTTCTCTCTCTCTCTCACACACACACACACACACACACACACACACACACACACACATTTTTTTTTTATTTTGTTTGGATTGCTCGACTATCAGCGAGGCACGAAAACGTCCGTGAATGAATTTCTTAGTTTTGACTACAGTTATGGAAGCAATATAAAAACAACTACGAGAGAGTTACTGATTTATGATGCTAAGTTTACAGTGAGTTCTGAGTATTATTAGTAACTACGCTCCAGTCCCTAAACCTAGTTACAGAAATGCGAATCAGACTCATTACGTATTTCAGACCGTAGCAGCCGCGTCTTTGAGAGGCCAGCTATGGTCACTTCCCAGCCCGCTGTAGGATCACATCGGTTCTTCTTCCTGCTAGTACTGTAACTGAGATTTGACAACAAGGCAAGGTATATTTGGCAACTCTGTGATCGACGATTACTTCCTGGTGTGCACGGAATTAAGCCTCAAAGTTCGCTTGATTTTTCCTGTCATTTCAATTGAATAATCTGAGTTATTATCGCTTGAGGTGTAACAAAAGATTGTAAATTTACGGTTTTCAGCCCAGGAAAGCCGTAGCATGTGGAAATCGAAAATTAACCTCGTCCTTTAAATAGCGGTTTACGAGTTCTAGACACTATTAGCCTCGTAAGAGGAAAGCACGTCACATACCTCTTCGCTAGCTCTGTGGTGACGCGCTTACCTGTGAAAAAGCGTCTGTTATGGTTCGCGGTTCCAGTCTCCCTGAATGTAACTCTTTTATCCCTTCTGTGAAAGAGCTACAAGCAGTCAGATCAAACATCGATAGGAAATCGCCAGGAAATACTTTTAGCTCATAGTGGAGTGGTGAAAAACTTACAATGCTGCACAACAGGCAACGCCTCTTTCCGCTGCTGACAAGCAAATTTTGGGTTTCTAGGAATACATAACTTTATTAATGAATTGTCACATTTGCATACCTGTTGAGTATGACACAGCATACCAATTAAACACAGACCCAATCGAAAGCTAAGTGAGTAGTATTTTACTAATTCGTACCGATAGAGGCACGCTCGTGTACAGATACTCAGTTTCATCAAAACAGACTTTCGTCGCAAGGTTATCGTGGATAGTTTTACTTCATTTCTTATAATACAGTGCACAATTTTCGTAAGATATCTTTTAGTGTTGTTAAAACAATACTAAACATGAGAGAACATCAACGATTTATGCTAATTCTCTGATGTTATCTATAACAGTCTGACAATGCACATGCAGTTTAATGATTACATGCATGTAGAAAACTTGTTCTGAGTTAAATCTCTTAAACATGTGTGGGATGTCGGATGTCGATAGGGGAGCAGGAACCTGTTTGATGTCTACCTGACAGCTTAAAGTCACATGTTACACGTCTTATACGTGTCGATGGTACTCTTCTTAATTACCACTATTTATTGACTGATATTTCTACGATTGTATCAGAATTAAACAAGCATACTAAATATGGCCGTTGACCAACGTTTACAAAATGATACACCACTCTAAAAATCAGCACAGACGAACTCTCAAAACACTCGTAAAAATCCTCCAAAGGATTCGAAGGTCAGAGATGGGCAAATCTGTCCCATGGTATGCAGACAAAGAATCCCAGATCGATACACAGATCGATCAAAGCGTCCATCCAGTTATACTGCAACATTATAAAACTCATCTATATCAAGGTCACTAGATACACAACACTAGATCATCATTAAGAAAAAGTATTTTTCCCATGGTCCCCTCACGTAAGTCCGAACAGGTGACTAATCTGGAATCTTTTGCCAATAGAAAGTTTATCATGACTCTATCTTTTAATTAAAATCCACATGTCCTCTTGATGCAATTTATGTGTCTTCTACAGCTTCACATCATTGATCATTGCTCATGCTTCAGCGTTTTAAGGGCAGAATCCCAGCCCAAAAGTAAGAGGGTACTCTGAACATTTGTCCATCACTCCGTCCTCTTTGAAAAGCCTGTTGGTAGAAAGAGGATGACTCCCTATAGAGGAAGTTTCGACCGTCATTGCTGATGAATTTAATCAGGATGTAAACAGTGGCCGCGGTGTTCTGAGTACTAGTCAAAGGCATTACCTCAATACCGCGGTGATTGTAATAAAGTACAGGAAGTAACCGATTTGACTTTCTGAAACAGCATTCAAGTGAAGGGATTTGGATACCACGTTACGGTTTGAATCTCACTTCCCCCCGAGTCAAGTGTTTTAACCACAGCCTAATGTAGTGCCAAAGGGGCATAATCCGTAGAATGATCGAGAAAGGTCACTAACTGACATTATGAGCGAGGATGTGGGTAAATTCTGTAATTACGAACACAGACGTAGCTTGTAGTAGGCAATCGGACACCGAAATTCTTTCTACTCGCTTGCACTAGCCGCCACACAGGAATGTGAAATCTGTACTCTCGCAAAACAAAAAGTGCGCACCAAAACAGGTTTAAGTTGTCTGGGGCCATTGACGGTGAAACGGCGTTGGTTCAGACCTTAGATGTCCTGGATGATATAGCTAAGTAAAGTAGCAAGCAGAATTGAGCTTAGAGTGGTAAGCAGCTGAACTAAGCACACACAGAAGCAAGAAAAATTTTGTGTAGCATTTATTCACCATTCAAACAATATAGACATAATGAACACTTAAATAAATTTCCTTCACTTCACGAATCTGGTCACAAATTTTTTGTCATCAGAAAACCCGTTTCGGTCTCTAATGACCATCTTCAGATCTGTTTTATAAAAACATGCAGTTTGTTTTGAACAGTAGTGCTGCTAACAAGATGACTCTTGTATACACTATTATTTGTATGTATTTGACGATGCTGGCGCTGATTTTCCGTTTAGCATTTCACGATGTTACTGTGGCTTCGGTATATTAGGACATGTTTTTATAACACAGATCTGAAGGTGATCATTACAGGCTGAAACCGGTACTCTGATGACAAAAAGTTTGTAATCATAGACGTGAAGTAAAGGAAATTTATTCTGCATTCGGGTCACTGTTCAATTCATGTCGCAGCTCATGAGATCAGCTAAATTCCGTTAAATTCCAGGGAAAGACAAAATTTCAATTAACACAAAATTATCTTTCCTTCTTCGACAACGGGCCTTATAAGAGCCACCACAAACTCATTAATGAATCACACAATAAGTCGCTTCACTTTAAAAAATTTGAAGTATATTATAAAATTTTACACACGTGAATTTTAAATCTCATCAACACTGAGAAATCAGTATTTACAAGTTTGACAACAGTTTTCTTTTATTCAGTAGATGAGTTAAAAAGTGCCGCCGGGCGGGGTAGCCGCGTGGTCAGAGGCGCCTTGCCACGGTTTACGTGGCTGTACCCGTTGGAGGTTCGAGTCCTCCCTCGGGCATGGGTGTGTGTATTGCCCTTAGAGTAAGTTCGATTAACGTAGATTAAGTACTGTATAAGCCTAGGGACCGATGACCTCAGCAGTTTGGTACCATAGGAACTTACCACAAATTTCCGAATAGAGTGCCCAATTTAAACATCAAGAATAAAAGCATTAAGAATATCAACTCACAACTCAAGGAACTGAAAGCAGATACATTTGCTTAGCAACACAGACATCGGTCGGTCCCTTCAATCGGCTCAGATTAGGTACTCTGAAACACGCAGGGTAAAAATTAAAACTACGTAGTCACAAGGTGACACCAACTAAAATGAATTACAGATCACAAGCTGAAAGATCTTGTAAGGCTCTTTCAAGCCTTAACTATGAACAACATATTTCGGCTTAGTAATCTTGAAGTGAAACAAATTTGTGACAATTTAACATATGAATTTTTAAAATGGAACAATCAATTAAAAAGATTAATCTTTCATGGCGGTTTTCACACATATGCCTTTAAAATGGAAACACACGATTTAAAACTAATTATTATTGTGAACATTGAATACTTGTAAATATATGTGTAACTACGCTGTTCAGGTTTTTAATCACTGACTGTGCTGTGTGCAGTATGTGGCTGGTTGGCATTGTTGGAATATTCTCTATTGTAGCGCTGGACAGTTGGATGTGCACAGCGCGTAGCGTTGGGCAGTTGGAGGTGAGCCGCCAGCAGTAACGGATGTGGGGAGAGAGATGGCAGAGATTTGAGAGCGGACGATCTGGACGTGTGTCCGCCAGAAAAAGGAAATTTGTAAGACTGGATGTCATGAAACGATATATATATATGATGACTTCTGAACACTATTAAGGTAAATACATTGCTTGTTCTCTATCAAAATCTTTCATTTGCTAACTATGCCTATCAGTAGTTAGTGCCTTCAGTAGTTAGAATCCTTTATTTAGCTGGCAGTATTGACGCACGCTGTATTGCAGTAGTTCGAGTAACGAAGATTTTTGTAAGGTAAGTGATTCATGAAAGGTATAGGTTATTGTTAGTCAGGGCCATTCTTTTGTAGGGATTATTGAAAGTCAGATTGCGTTGCGCTAAAGATATTGTGTGTCAGTTTAGTGATGATCAGAATAAGTAAAGAGAGAAATGTCTGAGTACGTTCAGTTTTGCTCAGCTGTTTGAAAATCAAATAACGTAAGAGGTTTTATCAGCACAGTCATTAATAATTTTCCAAAGATGACGTTTTATATATGGTGTTGCCCGGAAACATTTTTTCCTTCTGTGGGCAGTATTGACAATATAATTGAAAGTTCTTGCGTGCTACACAAACCAAGGACGTTTACTTGGGTTTGTTGTATGGGAAATGAGCTCAAAACAAAGTGGAAGAGCATTATTCATTATTATTAGAATGCATCGAACTGCATAAATCACTGCCGGCATTGTGGGACGTCTGAGTAGATGAGCGCAAAAACAGAAGTGTTAAGAATGCTGAATCGTATAATCTGTTGTTCAGAAAATATTGCGAACAGACACGAAGGACGATGTCTTATTTTTAATGCAAAATTATGAATAAGAATAATATAGATACTTATGTCTGTGTATACATTGCTTCGTCGAATATAACCCTCGCGTGATATTGCATGACACGTTTTCATAACTATGTCTCAAATACTGGAGGGCAAAACTGCACACGTAAATTTCAAATCTTCTAAGGAATTATCAGTAGCAGGGTACCGAATAGTAACACATTAGCGCCGATTTGGTTAAACTGCAAACTGCGTTTCTCATTGTATTATTTTGTTTTCTGATGATGGAGATATGGGTATCCGCAGAAACTTATTCGAGTGGTGGACGGTAGTGGGAGTGGTAGAGGCGGTGGCAAGCAACTGCCTATATATGGGGACGCCAGTGCATGCGGAGAAACATTACCAGAAACGTATCAAATGTTGGACCATCTAGGTACGAAACCTTTTGATAGTCCTACTTTTTCGTTCATCCTCAATTTTCTGGGCAAGGTGAGTGATCTTTGACGCTACTTGGACCCATTTTACAGCCACCTTTTCTTCTTGATGCAGCAAAGTTGAGCAATTATACAGCAGCAGTGTCTTTATCGTACAACGTTCTGAACCACAGTTTTATTACACAATATTATTGACAATATAATTGTCAATATTAGTTAGCTGTCTAGGGAGAACGTCAACAATATTCCACAATATTATTGACCATCGCTTAATTATCTCTATGAAGTGGCGACGTCCATCACATTGCTGCCATTTGTTTCCAGTGAAGTATCTTCCAATAAGAGCAGCACGACATCTGTTGTGGACTGTATCTACATCTACATCTACATCCATACTCCGCAAGCCACCTGACGGTGTGTGTCGGAGGGTACCTTGAGTACCTCTATCGGTTCTCCCTTCTATTCCAGGCTCTTATTGTTCTCGGAAAGAAGGATTGTCGGTATGCCTCTGTGTGGGCTCTAATCCCTCCGATTTTATCCTCATGGTCTCTTCGCGAGATATACGTCGGAGGGAGCAATATACTGCTTGATTCATCGGTGAAGGTATGTTCTCGAAACTTCAACAAAAGCCCGTACGGAGCTACTGAGCGTCTCTCCTGCACAGTCTTCCACCGGAGTTTATCTATCATCTCCGTAACGCTTTCGCGAATACTAAATGATCCTGTAACGAAGCGCGCTGCTCTCCGTTGTATCTTCTCTATCTCTTCTATCAACCCTATCTGGTACGGATCCCACACAGCTAAGCAGTATTCAAGCAGTGGGCGAACAAGCGTACTGTTATCCTACTTCCTTTGTTTTCGGATTGCATTTCCTTAGGATTCTTCCAATGAATCTTAGTCTGGTATCTGCTTTACCGACGATTAACATTATATGATCATTCCATTTTAAATCACTCCTAAAGCGTACTCCCAGATAATTTATGGAATTAACTGCTTCCAGTTGCTGACCTGCTATATTGTAGCTAAATGATAAGGGATCTTTTTTTCTATGTATTCGGAGCACATTACACTTGTCTACATTGAGATTCAGTTGCCATTCCCTGCACTATGCGTCAATTCGCTGCAGATGCTCCTGCATTTCAGTACAATTTTCCATTGTTACAACCTCTAAATATATCACAGCATCATCCGAAAACAGCCTCAGTGAACTTCCGATGTCATCCACAAGGTCATTTATGTATATTGTGAATAGCAACCGTCCTACGACACTCCCCTGCGGTACACCGCCGGCCGGTGTGGCCGTGCGGTTAAAGGCGCTTCAGTCTGGAACCGCGTGACCGCTACGGTCGCAGGTTCGAATCCTGCCTCGGGCATGGATGTGTGTGATGTTCTTAGGTTAGTTAGGTTTAAGTAGTTCTAAGTTCTAGGGGACTGATGACCACTGAAGTTAAGTCCCATAGTCCTCAGAGCCATTTGAACCATTTTGCGGTACACCTGAAATCACTCTTACTTCGGAAGACTTCTCTCCATTGAGAATGACATGCTGCGTTCTGTTATCTAGGAACTCTTCAATCCAATCACACAACTGTTCTGATTGGCCATATGCTCTTACCTTGTTCATTAAACGACTGTGGGCAACTGTATTGAACGCCTTGCGGAAGTCAAGAAACACGGCATCTACCTGGGAACCCGTGACTGTGGCCCTCTGAGTCTTGTGGACGAATAGCGCGAGCTACAGAGTAGATACTTAGATTCCTATCAATAAAACACGGGACCAACGCTGCTGTTCTTGAACAGCCTGGACCACACGTTGAGGGCCCAAGGTCGTTATTTACCCACTTGTCTTAGCCAGCAAGGATTTTTATGTGCCCAGTAGTACATACTGCGAAAACTGATTCACCCATGCTTTGTAAACGATGCTTCATCAGTTAATAAAATCAAGCAGAGAATCTGAGCATCGCTTTGCGGTTTTCGTGGACCCCTTTCGAAGATTTGTAGACGATTTAGAAGAATAATTGACACGGAACTTCGATGTTGCAAAATATGGGAAGGATGATAGATATGCTTGGACTGATCACACTCATCGTACATTTAGTCTGCCTGGTAATGACGCGTGGAGTGTGTAGGACAACTGGTAAAACGTTAGTTGCATTTCTGTCATCGGTTGTAAGTAGGCTTTTTAGGTTTTTTTATTGGTAATGTCACGTAGCACTCTATATGAAGATCACTGACTGTGCTGTGTGCAGTCTGAGGCTGGTCGGCATTGTTGCAATAGTCGCTGTTGTAGTGTTGGGCAGTTGGCTGTTAACAGCGCGTAGCGTTGCGCAGTGGGAGGTGAGCCGCCAGCAGTGGTGGATGTGGGGAGAGAGATGGCGGAGTTTTGAGAGCAGATGATCTGGACAGAGACAGTAAATTTGTAGGACTTGATGTCATGAACTGATATACAATATGACTTTTGAACAATATTAAGGTAACTACATTGTTTTTTCTCTATCAATATCATTCATTTGCTAACTATGCCTATCAGTAGTTAGTGCCTTCAGTAGTTAGAATCTTTTATTTAGCTGGCAGTAGTGGCGCACGCTGTATTGCAGTAGCTTGAGTACCGAAGATTTTTGTGAGGTAAGTGATTTGTGAAAGGTATAGTTTAATTTTAGTCAGGGCCATTCTTTCTAGGGATTTTCGAAAGTCAGACTGCGTTGCGCTAAAAAATATTGTGTGTCAGGTTAAGCACAGTCTTGTATAATTGTTCAAAGGGGAAGTTTCAGTTGGAGATATGTACTTTCAAATGATAGGTGTTAATATGCCGAAATAAGTTTCCTACCGCTCACTAAATATGTAAGGTTGTACTATATGAATATTTTAAATTACCAATACTTCATAATTAACAAAGTTTCTGAGTTAACTAATTAGATCACTGCAACCACAATAACAACTAGTACGTAATGAATGATATTCAATGGGACTGAACTTATTTATGAAACTAAAATTACTTTGTTCTCAATGGGTACGAGGTACACTATAATACTGTCACTATCATAGTTTAAAAAAAAAAAAAAAACATATTAGATGCGATTGGATACTGAACTTGCTTCGTCTCAATCTACTCACGGAAGTCCACTGGGGGCTGTAATCATCGAATGACAGCGAAACTTGGTAGATACGCTAATGCGTTAATAGCGAACCGTTTTACTCTGGAAAAAATAGATCCCATTTGGTCACCAGGTGCAAAACTGGCGCTGTACAGCTCTCTCCGGCGCTCATATTGAACAAACTGTCTAAGTGGCGTTAATAAGAAAATCAACATTACGGCTTTCTCATTTTTTTTGATCGTTTCTGCCTCAGTCTCTTTCCTAATCCATAACCGGTACATATGGAAACAATTCTATATGTCTTCCTTGCATTCACAACATCAGATTTGCACCTCCTGGCCAAAATTGAAATTATTTTTTTCAGCGTAAATCGGTTCCAGATTAACGCAAATAGAATATGTACCAAGTTTCGCTGCCACACTATAATTACAGCCAATACCGGACCTCTGTGAGTAGCTGCACTCTAATCATAAGCACCTGGTACTACACTACTGGCCGTTAAAACTGCTACACCAAGAAGAAATTCAGATGATAAACGACTATTCATTGGACAAATATATTATACTAGAACTGACATGTGATTACATTTTCACGCAATTTGGGTGCGTACATCCTGAGAAATCAGTATCCAGAACAACCATCTCTGGCCGTAATAACGGCCTTGATTCGCCTAGGCATTGAGCCAAACAGAGCTTGGATAGCGTGTACATGTACAGCTGCCCATGCAGCTTCAACACGATACCACAGTTCATCAAGAATAGTGACTAGAGTTTTGTGACGAGCCAGTTGCTCGGCCACCATTGACCAGACGTTTTCAATTGGTGAAATATCTGGAGAACGTGCTGGCGTTGCGCTAAAAATTTTGTGTGTCATTTTAGTGTTGATCAGAATAGGTAAAGAGCAAAATGCGAAATGTCTGAGTACGTTCAGTTCTGCTCAGCTGTTTGAAAATCAAATAACGTAGGGGTTTACCAGCATAGTAATTTATTAATTTTTTTAAGGGGACGTTACACGGTTACTGTTCTTCTTCGTTTGCTCATTTTATTCTCCTTGGACTGTGATAGCTTGGCCCGATCAGGATACCTTTCAGCAAACAGCTGTAGAGTACCAACATCCACCGTAACCAAAAACCATATCCACTTCATTCGACTGTCTTATAAATTGTCAAATTCTGAACAACTTCGAGAGCAAGTTCTCTGACCGCTAACAGCAGAGCCCAGATTTACAGGTTACAAGCGCTCAGGTCAACACAAGAACCTAATATGAGTTACGTGCTTGCGTTAAAGTTCTTTGCGAAGGCTCTTCCCAATTCCACAGAAAAATACACTGATCCATTTTAAAATTCGAAACCGCTAGTATATTTCTTCAACTCTAAACGTTAAAAAATGGTTCAAATGGCTCTGAGCACTATGCGACTTAACTTCTGAGGTCATCAGTCGCCTAGAACTTAGAACTAATTAAACCTAACTAACCTAAGAAAATCACACACATCCATGCCCGAGGCAGGATTCGAACGTGCGGCCGTAGCGGTCGCTCGGCTCCAGACTGTAGCGCCTAGAACCGCACGGCCACTCCGGCCGGCTAAACGTTAAAAGTTACTTGCATCTGTCACCAATTCGCCACATTTTCTGCTATTACTCATCAAATGTTTATAGTAACGGATCCCTTATGGGAAACAACTACGTTCGTTGACAGCTCCTGAGGAAGACCACGTTCGACAATGCTGGAACTGCCCTCATATATGTCGAGATATGGGAACACGTAATGCACCAAGGAACATTGTCAAACATGATCGCTTTTGCGGTGTAGATATTATAGTTTCGGGACGTAGAATGTTGCACGGACGTAGTGACTTCTGAACCTTTGAATGTAATTTATTCGCTGGTCACTATCATTGTGACACTGTACTCATTCCGCATGTGCGTCTTTGTGGATGATAGCTCGCGAGCGCAACGAACTCCACAAGGGGAGGAGCTCCTGGAACGAGAGGACATTCGGCGAACGGACTTGACTGCCCGTTAACACGACTTACATTCCGTCGAGCGACCAACAGGAGTCAACCGCGCAGGTGGAGGGTTGGAACTCCCTACCACAAGAACTCCTTGCCAATACTGCCATCAGCATGGAAGCACGTTACAAACCACGCGTTGCCGCCCGTGTTGATCAGACACCCTATTCAGAATCATGTCCCGCCATTTGTAATTTTCAGGGGCCATCATAAATGGCCCCGACTTCAGTACAATTATTGCCTTTGAATAAAAGTGTCATTTGTTGTTCGCCTCAGCCTGAATTTCTTTCAGTTACGTTCTGTGTTATATTGTAGCAGTTCATTCTAGGTATCGGGCAAGTTTCATCGAACTATGGTACTTGGCAGTGACACATCATGTGAAAAGTACTTTCTTCCTGCACACCGATGTGTTTACAAACATGGTTATCACAGAAGAGTTTCTGTGAAGTTTGGACGGTAGGAGACGAGATACTGGCAGAATTGAAGCTGTGAGGACGGGTCGTGAATCGTGCTTGCGTAGAGCACTTGCCAGCGAAAGGCAAAGGTCCCGAGGCCGAGTCTCTGTCCGGAATACAGTTTTAATCAGCTAGGAAGTTTCATATCAGTGCACACTCCGCTGCGGAGTGAAAATCTCATTCTGGAACCCTCCCCCAGGCTGTGGCTAAGTCATGTTTCCGCAGTGTCCTTGTAACGCCGGAAATGCATATCCTCCTATTTCCATCTATTGTACTATTATTTTTTTTCCTTGTTTGTTACCTCAAGATATGACATTTCTGTCTCTTTATATATTGTAATTGTTTTACTGTTTGTATATATATATTTCTGCACTTATGTCGATGTATAATTGGTTTGTTTCGTAAATATTATTTGTATTTTTACGCTGGGTCTTGCCTAGGGAAAACTGCTATCGAACGATTACGTCGATAGGTCGTGTGAAGAATCAAAGTGTGTAGGATCTTTGGTAGTGTTAACTCTGCCGCGTGGAGCGCGGGCAGAACAGAGAGAGTCTGGCTGGAGTAGCGAGTGGAGCAGGTGTGTTGTGTGACGCTCCCGCGAGTTGCCGCGCTTTCGGGGTTTGGCAGCATGTAATTGCGCTCGACTCGCGATGATAGTTTCTGACATGGTGTCGCGGACGGGAAGCATTAGCTGGCGCACATCAAGAGCCCGTTTCGCCTGGTGACCGTGTCGAGAAGAAGGCGCGCCAACATCCAGCTTCTGCAACAGCGACGGCCGACAATGAGTGACTGTCGCCACCTCCTCGATCGACGGCTTCAAACCTTCAATCAACCAACAAGGAAGACTAAAAGCACGTAAAGTTTCAGAACTGTATGGCAGACCTCAGCTTTTCAAATTGTTCCATTTGCCTAGCAAAATTACAGCAACTTAGCATGAACCTTTGTTGCTCATTGTCCCAATTGCATTGCCAAGTAGGGTCCCTTCCTTTTCCGAAATGAGCCCGAGGGTCGTTGAAATTCAAACGCCAGCATCATTCGATTTCACTGCTTTAATTTCAAAGTTCAGCTGGCTACAATATTTAGATTGCACAAGCACAAATTAAGAGTGCGAGTTTTGTTACCGTATTTTAGTTACCTGTGACTGCAGCTCAGCTTGGTACGTACTAAATTTTACTATTGTTAATTGTTCAGAATCATTTAATTCAAGTTCAAAGTTAATTCTCTTATTTCTAAATTGCGTAGAGTCAAGTTGCTTTTGAAATGATTGTTGAGGTAGTCCAAGACTAACCGTATTTTACTGGATTTCGATGTGCTTCAGAAAGAAAGCTCACTATTAACTTCAGTCACTAAATTAACTTTCGATTTTCCGGTTTTATTAATTCTTTTGCTAAATTAAGTTAGAGTGTAGCGAAATTTATTACTTCTGACAAACTTTCAGTTTTCACACTACACGTGTCAACCTTCAGTTGCCACGCTTCTAGTGTTAATTATATGTGTAATAACCTTTCTTTTTCAGTTACTATAGTAATTGTCCTTAGGACTGGCGACCGTGATTTCCCCCAAATCTCAAATATCTAATCACCGCTAGTTAATTGTTAACGTAACGGCCGCACATTTACTTTCTTTATTAACTTTACCCCTTTTAAAAAATTAATTTCCACCAGTTTCATTTGCATTTTTCCTTTCATTTAGATGTAACCCTTTCCTCCCTCTTTACCGATAGATTAACTTCGGTGACGATTGTTTTTCCCAAATTTCCATTAGGTACACGCGGTTTAATTTTTCACTGTCATTAAGGTCGATAAGTGAGGGGGGAGGTTACACGTGGCGACCTGGTGACAGGACAATCTTCGGATTTGAGGTTGTTCTGGACACGAATTTTGTATGTTGCAAATCTCGTAACAAAGTACTGGTTACGTACAGGCCGTTACGTCAGCGAGAATAAGTAGTGGGAGTAATCCTAATTATATTGGAGATTTGGCAGTTATATTGAAAATTATTAAAATGAGTGAAGGCAACAATTGCCAAAATTTGGTAGACTTGGATACGGAACAATCGGTCGAACAGTGGGAAACGCGCGCCACGGTACCCATTGTTCAGGGACAGGCGGCTAGCATGGAAGACGCGACCGCCGAAACGCAACAAAGAGCAGAAATGGAATTCCAAAGTTTAGAAAATGTTTCGGAATCAGAAGTGAAAATCAAATCTGAATCCCTTGATGACGAATACGGGGGGACAATTAAAGAGGAAGCCGCTACAGAAGTAAAACCGGTAGTTTCCGGGAATTTAACTGATTTATTGAATGTTTTGATTAACGAAATCAAGAGTCAATCGGCCAAGCAAGAAGATCAGGCTGCCAAACAAGAAGCTCAGGCTGCCAAGCAAGAAGCTCAGTCTGAAAAATTTGAACGGATGCTAGACAATCAGAACAAAGCGATTAACGTTGTTATCAACAATGTTGGAGTTGTTAACACAAAAGTTGATAAAATCAAAGAAGATATTGTTGTAATTAATACCGAAATCGGTAATCTTAAACAGGAAATGATAGGCGTTCAGGCGGAAATTGCGAGCATAAATACTCGTTTTGATTCCGAAATTAGCAGAATCGAGAAAAGTGTAGGAGACGCAGTTGCTCCGATCATCGAGAATAAGGTGACGGAACAAATTCAATTAGTGAGAAAAGAGGATCATCAGAAGGTGGAAACTTTAAAGGCTTTAGTATCCGAAGTAGATACCAAAGTGACGAAGCAGGCTAATACCTGCGAAGAGAAAAAGAGGGAAGTGGAAACGCTTGCGACAACCACTTGCCAAGTGATTACGAGGGTGTCGGAATTAGAAAGGAAACTTGACGAAAAACAGAGCTATGTGCCAATCTGTGCACGTAGTTCGGAGTTGTTCACGAAAGAGGAGCGGTTCGACCCCTTGAAAAAAGGCGGTATACACCCGACGGATTTCATTAAAAATTGTGAAAGAGTTTTACCCAGATCATGGACTAATGAGAGAAAAATTAATGCGGTTATTGATGTGTTGGCTGGTGATGCCTAGCGTTGGGGCTTAAACCTCAACATTACGAACCTGACTTTTGACGAGTTTAAAAATTTGTTTCTGGCTGAATACTGGTCAGAGCAGAAACAGCAAGGTGTCTGGCGCGAATTTGTCGTATCGAGGCCTTTCGATGCGAATTCGCGCGTTTCGATGAAGGAGTTTTGTGAGGGCTGGATCCGCAAGTTGGCATATTTGCGTGATCGCCGCACGGAATCCGAAATAGTCTGGGAACTCTACAAGAAGCTTCCAGATGATACAAAACGCTACGTAGGAAGCAATTACAGGACAATCAATGATTTCCTGGAAAGAGTTGAGGACGAGGACAATTGGCGCAATAATCGCGACAGTGGTGGAGGCCATGGTAACAACAACAGGAACCACAACAACGATAACTATGGGAATAATGCATACCGCAATCTTGGCAGCAATAACAATAATGGTTCGGGCCGTAATGACAATCGGTACAATGCAAATAATAACCGGAATGACGGAAACCAGTATCATACTAGCATGATACGGGCTGCGCAGAATAGTAATAACGCCAGAGGGTGTGACCAGCCGCCTCAGCAGTATCCGGGGAGCGTATCTGCTGGGACGAGACAGGGAAACCATTAGCCGCGCGGGTGAGGGGCCGACCGGGCGTGGAGAAATTTTGGCGGCCCAATAACAGGAGAAAACCGAGGTGTCGTCGTTATGAAAATTCCGTATGGTCTAATCAACGGCGGGAGAGTGTGCCAGTGTTAGGAGAAAGGAGTGCGTCCACAAGTAGTAGATCAACTGTATACACGGCAGTAGAAAATACATTCACTGTCAGTGACAACAATTTAAGTAGTGTTCCGGAAATCTATTATAAAGGGGCAGCTGTAATACCCACAGCGGAACTGGAGATTGAGTTTAAGAATAATTCGCAATTGTTGAGGGAAGATCAGATGTCGGATAACACGTCCGTCATTGAGCGAGGGGATGCAGAGAGGGATGAGGTCTGGTTAAGGCAGTTCGGTCGCTTATACGACGAACTAAGAGATTATAGGGGCCTGTACGGGAGAAGCATTTATGGAGAGCGCGGGCAGGATTTGCCGCGTCTCGTCCCGCAGGAAGATAGTGATTGTGAAGTGATGGAAAGTTCTGGCCCTAACCGGCAGACTTTACTAGAAATAGTTTATGTTAATGGGGAGCACGAGCAAGATGCGTCGTGTTTCGTCCCGCAAGAGTTGAATGTTGAAGTAGTAACGGAAAGCTCTGGCCCTAACCGGCAGACTTTACCGAAAGTTGTAGTGGTAGAAGTAGCCGACCCATCCGACGCGAACATCCAGTTTAAACATTGCGAGAGTATTAAGGAGAAAGATTACGAAAATTTTAGTGATAGCCGGAAACGATTGGTAGAAAAGCACGTAGATTACAGCGTGTATGAGGTTAGAGCTGACATTATACGGTCAGAAGATAACAGTGTGGGTTGCGCAGATCTAGAGAAAGTAATTGCAGATACTACTGGGCACATGTCTCCAGGTAGATTGGCAGATGAGATCAATCTGATTAAAGAGGAATCAACGAAGGTGACAATTAGTGAATTGATAGCAAAGCAACACTCACTAGTTGACGAGTTACAGGAAAAGGTTTCGGTATTGGAGGCGACGCTACAGACTAAGCCTCAGGACAAACGTGTTGAAATTAAAACTGTATGTGAACAGAGGCTGAAAAAGCCGCCAGATAAACCGGATTTAGGATCAAAGCCGGATGGTTTTTTCTGGAATGACCTGGATATAGACGAGGATTTACTGTGGGAAAATAAAGAAACAGTCGAGGACAAGTGTAGACAGATAGTAGTGTCTGTTAATATGCACGACCTACAACTAAACGTGTTGATTGACACCGGTGCAGAATTGAGTGCTGTATCTGGGAAAATATTTGAGTTACTGAAAGACAGACCTGGCATCGTAGTTATGCCAGTAACAGGGGTGAAAATTATCGGTGCTACTGGGAAGGCCAGTAAACCGGTCACAAAACAGACTTTTGTCAACTTCGAGATATGTGGGGCACGATTTGAACAAGAGTTTGTCGTCGTGCCAGACTTAACTACGGAAGTAATTATCGGGTTAGATTGGCTATTAAAGTACCGTGCAGTGATTAATTGCGAAAGCAAAACTTTGACATGTACGTCACAAGATAAAGCAATAGTAGTTAGTTTTGACGAGGCAGGAGACGGTGTGCATAGGCAATACCAGCCTACACACATTGTTAACTGGCCGGATGACATTGACGTAGGAATGAATTTGAACTGCCGTAACGTGAGGAATCTCGGCATTGACAAAAGTGTAGAAAGTGAATTGGAAGAGATAATCAAATTCCCTCCACGGATTGACATTAGTATTGGTGTGAAAAAAGATCGTTTGCGAGAAGTAATGAAGCTAAGAGCCGATGCACGCATACGTCGTCATGACGCTAAAGCGCGTTTTGCTAAGTTTGCAATCGGAGACTTAGTACTTGTAAAAGCTCATGAGAAATCGAGCGAGATAGACAATGAAATCTCTAAATTTAAGTTTGTTTATAATGGACCTTATAAAGTCATTGGTATACCTCACACAAATGCTTATTGCTTAGAGTATCCAAGCTCTGGAAAACGATTAGGTATACGGAATATAGTAGACTTGAAATTGTACCAACCTAGGATCGATTAATACCACACAATGCGTAATTTGTACAATATGTAAATATAGAGTGTAAGATTTAAGGATGTGCCATGTGGCGATGCTTTTGCCTGACCTAGAGGTCATTAAAGAAATTGTAATTAATAAGTAATTTATGTTGATTAAATGATTTAAGAGTGATTATTTATCAATTGAAAAATCCAAGCTGCTAGTTTAAGTTTTCAGCTGAGTCACAGTAGATTAAGGAATGTAAATATGATTTTGTAAATAGCTGTAAGATTCCATAAATATGTGATTTACTAGTCATTGCCGATGTACTTAGACGCTGTTTTCAGTTTCAGGCTTGTACATGTGTGATGATGGACAGTGTTGAGTTATCCACTGTGATAGTGTTAATGGACTCCTTGAGATTACTCGGGAGTGAGTTTTTCCTAAAGAATTCAGTGAAACGGACGTTCTGGAAATGCCGTTACGCAGGCGAGTGAGATCAAGCGTGCCGCATAGGCGGGCGCAACAATACTGGCGAGGCTGAGCCGCTGTCGGCTCTTGTGCCGCTGTCGGCTCTTGGGCCGCTGTCGGCATTCTTTGTACTTGCGAGTACGGAAGGCGGAGTTGTTTTTCTTCCCGGACAGCTGATATGAAAGAATTCTGTTGTCAATATTTATGTTTTTGTCGATCTGCTGTATATTATTTTCTTGTTTAGCGTTAAGTGCACACTCATGACGAGAATATTAATTATGAAAAGTTTATATAAAACACATATTCTGTGTAATTAATTATTAATTTGAGTATTTTGATATACCTGTTTTCTATGACCATGTAATCTGATTAATTTTGTAAATAGTATTCCATTTCTTGATACTGTTGGGAATTTTGACAATTTTAGAATAGCTAAACCATTTTCTATGTTTTCTATGAATTTTGTCAACCTGTTTTATTTTGTGCAAGATGACAGAGTGGAATAAGATTAGGAGTGTCTTCACTCAATTATTATGGTCTAAAAATTGATTTATGGTTAATTAGACGAATGCTAAATTTTGTTGATGTTTTGAGCATATGCATATCCGCTGTTTCTTTTTTGGGACATTTACTGAGTCTGTTTACGTTACACGAACATCCTCAGACAATGTGGGGCACGTGTAACGCCGGAAATGCATATCCTCCTATTTCCGTCTATTGTACTATTATTTTTTTTCCTTGTTTGTTACCTCAAGATATGACATTTCTGTCTCTTTATATATTGTAATTGTTTTACTGTTTGTATATATATATTTCTGCACTTATGTCGATGTATAATTGGTTTGTTTCGTAAATATTATTTGTATTTTTACGCTGGGTCTTGCCTAGGGAAAACTGCTATCGAACGATTACGTCGATAGGTCGTGTGAAGAATCAAAGTGTGTAGGATCTTTGGTAGTGTTAACTCTGCCGCGTGGAGCGCGGGCAGAACAGAGAGAGTCTGGCTGGAGTAGCGAGTGGAGCAGGTGTGTTGTGTGACGCTCCCGCGAGTTGCCGCGCTTTCGGGGTTTGGCAGCATGTAATTGCGCTCGACTCGCGATGATAGTTTCTGACATGGTGTCGCGGACGGGAAGCATTAGCTGGCGCACATCAAGAGCCCGTTTCGCCTGGTGACCGTGTCGAGAAGAAGGCGCGCCAACATCCAGCTTCTGCAACAGCGACGGCCGACAATGAGTGACTGTCGCCACCTCCTCGATCGACGGCTTCAAACCTTCAATCAACCAACAAGGAAGACTAAAAGCACGTAAAGTTTCAGAACTGTATGGCAGACCTCAGCTTTTCAAATTGTTCCATTTGCCTCGCAAAATTACAGCAACTTAGCATGAACCTTTGTTGCTCATTGTCCCAATTGCATTGCCAAGTAGGGTCCCTTCCTTTTCCGAAATGAGCCCGAGGTCGTTGAAATTCAAACGCCAGCATCATTCGATTTCACTGCTTTAATTTCAAAGTTCAGCTGGCTACAATATTTAGATTGCAAAAGCACAAATTAAGAGTGCGAGTTTTGTTACCGTATTTTAGTTACCTGTGACTGCAGCTCAGCTTGGTACGTACTAAATTTTACTATTGTTAATTGTTCAGAATCATTTAATTCAAGTTCAAAGTTAATTCTCTTATTTCTAAATTGCGTAGAGTCAAGTTGCTTTTGAAATGATTGTTGAGGTAGTCCAAGACTAACCGTATTTTACTGGATTTCGATGTGCTTCAGAAAGAAAGCTCACTATTAACTTCAGTCACTAAATTAACTTTCGATTTTCCGGTTTTATTAATTCTTTTGCTAAATTAAGTCAGAGTGTAGCGAAATTTATTACTTCTGACAAACTTTCAGTTTTCACACTACACGTGTCAACCTTCAGTTGCCACGCTTCTAGTGTTAATTATATGTGTAATAACCTTTCTTTTTCAGTTACTATAGTAATTGTCCTTAGGACTGGCGACCGTGATTTCCCCCAAATCTCAAATATCTAATCACCGCTAGTTAATTGTTAACGTAACGGCCGCACATTTACTTTCTTTATTAACTTTACCCCTTTTAAAAAATTAATTTCCACCAGTTTCATTTGCATTTTTCCTTTCATTTAGATGTAACCCTTTCCTCCCTCTTTACCGATAGATTAACTTCGGTGACGATTGTTTTTCCCAAATTTCCATTAGGTACACGCGGTTTAATTTTTCACTGTCATTAAGGTCGATAAGTGAGGGGGGAGGTTACATCCTTTCTCTCAGAAGTGCTAGTTCTACAAGGTCCGCAGAAGAGCTTCTGTGAAGTGTGGAAGGTACGAGACGAGATACTGGCAGAATTGAAGCTGTGAGGACGTGTCGCGAATCGTGTTTGCGTAATCAGTGGTAGAGCACTTGCCCGTGAATGGCAAAGGTCCTGAGTTTGAGTCTCTGTCCAACACACAGTTTTAATCTGCCAGGAAGTTTCATGGTTATCATATATTTTTGAAGGATAATTCGCAGCAAATAGCAGTTTCCGAGGTGATGTTTTGGTTGTGGTCTCATAGTATACCTAAACCTAGGGTGTACAGTACGCTCCATACCGTGCTCTATATAATTAAAACCACACTGGAGAGAAAATGAGCCACCCTCGGAATACATCACACTAATATCGTGTAATAGTATCTCTAGCCTTATTATGGTTACCATTTTGGCGAGGATGAGTGTTCACAAGTTACTTCAGGTATGTAGTTTCCAGCTGAGGCCACTCATAGGTGATTAGAGCCTCTAGACCTACCATATTACGAGGATGCTGACTTGCTACATTCCAGCCGCTGTTGCAAATAGTCCCGAAAATTTCCTTTGGATTAACATGGGGTGATTCAGCTGACCTGTATGATGCGACAGGATGACTGGTTGGTCAAATCAGGAACGCATACCTGCAGCCCTGTAAACACGGGTGTTGTCATCACAGAAGACGCAAGTCAGATTAGCTGCAGAGGAATGGTGAAGAATTGGTCACTCAGAATGTTGAAATAAACGTTTGGTTCATGTTCGCGGTGACTGGAATAGCTGTGTCCAAGTCCTGCTGTAGAAAACACCTCCGAAACATTATAGAATCATCTCCAGCCCGACTATATTGTTCGTCGGTGCAGTCTGGCTCTATATGGAGAAAAATGCAAGTTACGATCCAGAATCAGCAGTGTCCTTCCTGTCACGTCGTTTAAATAATATCTGGGCATAAAGCTGAAGAGAAATGTGAAATGGAACAAGCATATGAGTACTGTGGTAGGGAAGGCGAATGGTCGACTTCCGATTATTGGGAGAATTTCGGGAAAGTGTGGTTCATCTGTAAGGGAGACTGTTGTGTTGGCAGAAGAGCCAACACCGTGTTACTAGTGGAGGCCGAAATGCACGCGTTTTAGCTCACGCAGGCTGGCGTGAGGAGGGAAGAAGTACACTCCTGGAAATGGAAAAAAGAACACATTGACACCGGTGTGTCAGACCCACCATACTTGCTCCGGACACTGCGAGAGGGCTGTACAAGCAATGATCACACGCACGGCACAGCGGACACACCAGGAACCGCGGTGTTGGCCGTCGAATGGCGCTAGCTGCTCAGCATTTGTGCACCGCCGCCGTCAGTGTCAGCCAGTTTGCCGTGGCATACGGAGCTCCATCGCAGTCTTTAACACTGGTAGCATGCCGCGACAGCGTGGACGTGAACCGTATGTGCAGTTGACGGACTTTGAGTGAGGGCGTATAGCGGGCATGCGGGAGGCTGGGTGGACGTACCGCCGAATTGCTCGACACGTGGGGCGTGAGGTCTCCACAGTACATCGATGTTGTCGCCAGTGGTCGGCGGAAGGTGCACGTGCCCGTCGACCTGGGACCGGACCGCAGCGACGCACGGATGCACGCCAAGACCGTAGGATCCTACGCAGTGCCGTAGGGGACCGCACCGCCACTTCCCAGCAAATTAGGGACACTGTTGCTCCTGGGGTATCGGCGAGGACCATTCTCAACCGTCTCCATGAAGCTGGGCTATGGTCCCGCACACCGTTAGGCCGTCTTCCGCTCACGCCCCAACATCGTGCAGCCCGCCTCCAGTGGTGTCGCGACAGGCGTGAATGGAGGGACGAATGGAGACGTGTCGTCTTCAGCGGTGAGAGTCGCTTCTGCCTTGGTGCCAATGATGGTCGTATGCGTGTTTGACGCCGTGCAGGTGAGCGCCACAATCAGGACTGCATACGACCGAGGCACACAGGGCCAACACCCGGCATCATGGTGTGGGGAGCGATCTCCTACACTGGCCGTACACCACTGGTGATCGTCAAGGGGACACTGAATAGAGCACGGTACATCCAAACCGTCATCGAACCCATCGTTCTACCATTCCTAGACCGGCAAGAGAACTTGCTGTTCCAACAGGACAATGCACGTCCGCATGTATCCCGTGCCACCCAACGTGCTCTAGAAGGTGTAAGTCAACTACCCTGGCCAGCAAGATCTCCGGATCTGTCCCCCATTGAGCATGTTTGGGACTGGATGAAGCGTCGTCTCACGCGGTCTGCACGTCCAGCACGAACGCTGGTCCAACTGAGGCGCCAGGTGGAAATGGCATGGCAAGCCGTTCCACGGGACTACATCCAGCATCTCTACGATCGTCTCCATGGGAGAATAGCAGCCTGCATTGCTGCGAAAGGTGGATATACACTGTACTAGTGCCGACATTGTGCATGCTCTGTTGCCTGTGTCTATGTGCCTGTGGTTCTGTCAGTGTGATCATGTGATGTATCTGACCCCAGGAATGTGTCAATAAAGTTTCCCCTTCCTGGGACAATGAATTCACGGTGTTCTTATTTCAATTTCCAGGAGTGTATACTGACGTGAGGTCTGGAACATGACATGGAATTAAAATTCAGAAAGCGGACGTAATTAGTTTGATACTTAACTTTAATCCATTAATGAGAAACGTCGCTCTTGACGGTATATGATTCGCAATATTATCTGTTCAGAAAACATATATTAACTGAAGAAGGCGCCTTGCTAGGTCGTAGAAAATGACGTAGCTGAGGGCTATGCTAAACTGTCGTCTCTGCAAATGAGAGCGTATGTAGTCAGTGAACCACCACTAGCAAAGTCGGCTGTACAACTGGGGCGAGTGCTAGGGAGTCTCTGTAGACTGGACCTGCCGTGTGGCGGTGCTCGGTCTGCAATCACTGATAGTGGCGACACGCGGGTCCCACGTATACTAACGGACCGCGGCCGATTTAAAGGCTACCACCAAGCAAGTGTGGTGTCTGGCGGTGACACCACAGAGATCGCATATACGACGCTGTTTTTGAGTACCACTCGAGTGTTTGGAACCGCACGAGGTCATATTAAAGGAAGACATCGAAGCAGTCAGAAGCATGGTCACCTAGTCACGGCTGTACACCTTTTACAGCGCTCCAAAGCGACCCGTGTGCTGTTTCTATGGTGTGACTAATACTTTGTTTAGCAAGCCTACTTTGTCCGTGTCATATCGTACCAACTTTTCGTTTACACTGACGAGCCAAGATTGACGAAAAGGCAATGGGGCACGACGTGATGCATTTGTCTCACCACAGTTGTGGTAGAATAAGGTTTCTGACGCCCCACATTCAAATTGAGTCCCTAAATTCAAACCAACAGCGACCACATTTGCTGTAGACCCTCTGTAGCCTCTTATAGATCTGTAGAGGAGACGTGACGTCGATTAGTCACACACTTGTAGTCGTTCCCTGCAGCTGTTTATGCATGTCGAAACACTGTTTTTGAGATCTTCCCTAACATGGGATCTTGTTTAACCTGCAATGTTCTATAACCCATGCACCTTGCACCAACTATCATCTCACGATGACAGTTAACACGCGACGTATTTTAGAATTCACTACACTCCTGCCTGAACAGACTACTCAGATGTTGCGTCTACACTAGCGCACTATGCCTGTAGTCACAACAGCCGAGCGTCATGCGCGACAATCTTCGAAAGGGACAACCATTCCCGTTACTTTTGGTCACCCACTTTATGACTCTACTTTAATTTCGTTCTATCGTACAGATGACATCTCGACAATGTTTATGCGACACAGTTCTCTCAATGCTTTTGCTACCTTGTTAAATCAGCCAGTATCACTCAATGCCAACTCATATCCCATATTTCCCACATTTTTCTTTAAAAATTCGGTGTGGCAGATTTTATTATTTTAAATACAGGGTGATTGTAATTAAGGTGCAGCTTGGAACAAACCTCTTCCTTGCTGCATAAGCTTTATCTGTTCATCTCGGTAACTGCGCTGGTCCAAAAACCGACTGAATATCTATAGCAATATTGTGGTCGACACAAGAGGTAGATTTAAAACACTTCCATTACATTCTCGGTATAAACTGTTCATCGATGTAGCGAGTTTCGGGTGTCACACATAGTTCAGATTAAAGGGAAGCATATTGTTACCTACTCACTAGTTCACAGATTGTTAAAACTTCCTCATGCAGCAATCACACAGCACAGTCCATTGATTCAAAACGATTCATATGTGGCAAAAATTTAATGTATCGGTTCACCATATCACGTCCTGATACATGTTTAAGGAACTAGAAATAATTACGATAGTGCACAAAATAATCAGTAAGTTCGTCAACACTGTCCTGCAAACCAGTCATTGTTCATGGGACTCTAATAAGTTCTCACTCGGAATTAATTAGTAATTTCTGTCACAGAAGTCACGAATTAAAACCTCGAGTGAAGAAAATAAACTGTACGCAAAATAAGTAAATACTTCAGAATATTAGTTATCGGACTACGGCACACTGCTCACAAGACACAGGCGTTACTCCCTTTACTCTCAGCCGCAGACTGCCTGACTTCAAATGTGCCATGTCCATGCATAATTTCGCCTATGAAAAATATGTTTTATACTATTCATTATTAATGGCAGCCATGTTAGATAAAATATTTTATGACGCTCAAAATATTGAACTTTCTGCTTGGCGAGTAAATTAAAAATTATGCACATGAAACAGAAAGTAAAAAATTTATCAAAAAAACTATAACTCCAGAGTTCAGAAGCTAACAGTACTTTTCACATAATTTGTAACTGACGTTACCAATGGTCTAAAACTCCAATGTTAATTAATTCGGAAGATAATTAGTTTCAGACAATTTTAGAAACTTTACAGAAAAGTTGTGTAAGTAGGCTGTTTAGGTTTTTTTATTGGTAACGCAACCTCTGTATGAAAATCACTGGCTGTGCTGTGTGCAGTCTGTGGCTGCTTTGCATTGTTGTAATACTCGCCATTGTAGTGTTAGGCAGTTGGAGGTGAGCCGCCACCAGTGGTGGATGTGGGGAGAGAGATGGCGGAGTTTTGAAATTTGTCATGAACTGCTATATTTATATATGATGATATCAAGGTAAATACATTGTTTGTTCTCTATTAATATCTTTCATTTGCTAACTATCCCTATCAGTAGTTAGTGCCTTCCATAGTTTGAATCTTTTATTTAGCTGGCAGTAGTGGCGCTCGCTGTATTGCGGTAGCTTGAGCAGCGAAGATTTTTGTGAGGTAAGTGATTTGCGAAAGGTATAGTTTAATGTTAGCCAGGGCCATTCTTTTGTAGGGATTTTCGAAAGTCAGATTGCGTTGCGCTAAAAAATATTGTGTGTCAGGTTAAGCACAGTCTTGTATAATTGTTCAAAGGGGACGTTTCATATGTCGACCCTTAGCCGAGGATACCTCACTGGAATCTTCTGATTTTTTCTTGTAGTTTGTGTAATTAGTGTAGCTATTGTTTATTGCTAGCGCGTAATTGTAGAGAGAATCTCCTTTGTAGTTGCAGTCTTTCATTGTTGTACAGTAAAACAGTTGTGGCATGTATGTAGATTTGCACCAAGTATTTCGCAGCTGCAATTAACTAGATATTATTTTCAGTGTTATGTTAATGTGTTCTCTTATTTTTGCTCTTCAAATTGTGTTTTTCTGTGTTATCGTGTGAAATATTGTGACAATTATGGCGTGTGAAAAACGTAATACTAGGCTCCAAAGTAAACTGAGAAATGACAGTGAAGACGAAAGCAGTGTGTTAGCGCCACCGAGTAGTGAATTAACTGATGTTCAAAGTAGTAATTTGGTAATTGCGCATAGGGAAATGGAGCGGGCGGCAAACAATGGTGTAGACAGTGAAACAGGTAGTGAACAGGGAAGCGTTATCGATCGATTGGTCGGCAACAGCTCGCCTCAGGAATCGGGAATGACAGAACACAATATTGCAAATACTGCAGACTCAGGATTTGGGTTCTCACCGTTTTCTCAAATGAGTCAAGACACATTTTCCGCTTGCCAAAATGTGAATGTTGCCGGTGCAACTTCACTGCCGAAAAGCACTGAGGAACATGTTTCAGACACCAGTGCATTGTTATTACAATTAATGCAACAAATGGGACAAAAGCTTGAAAAGTTAGACACAATGGAACAACACCAGAGACAAACACAGCAACAGTTAGACACAGTGGAACAAAATCTCAAAAAGTTAGACACAATGGAACAACACCAGAGACAAACACAGCAACAGTTAGACACAGTGGAACAAAATCTCAAAAAGTTAGACACAATGGAACAAAATCAGAGACAAACACAGCAACAGTTAGACACACTGAAACAAAATCAGAGACAAACACAGCAACAGCTTCAAAAGTTAGACTCATTGGAACAAACTCTTGAACAAACGCGTGAAGATTTAACTACTGAGTTACATAACATTGAATCGAAATGTCAAAAAGTCTGTAATGACGTAAAAACTCAAATTTGTGAGCATTTTCAACCTATTTTTTCGCGGCATGAAAATGCATTACAGAATCACGAAGCAGCCATAAAAGAACTGCAAATTATTGTTCATGAAAATCATGAGACCTTGCAAGCTAAATTTGACTCAGTTGCATCTACCGATTCGGTTACGCAACTTGCAAAAACTCAGGAAAACATTAAGGACACAGTAGATACTCTGAAACTTGGTTCAGAAAAACACACTGAGGAAATAAGTACACTATCGGAGAAAGTAGCCGAACTTTTGGATCAGTTCACTAATTTATCTACGAAGGTAGATGATAATCTGATTGACGCAAGACCGGTAGTCTTTAATGACACAGAAGAGTATGAACAAATTAGGAAATTCAAACAAAATCAGAATCAAATTAATACACAACACCAAAGAGATATCCGGGAAGTACAAGATCAGCTGACACAGGTAATACAAGAATAACGTATTTCAGAGGACACTCGCGCTCCAACACGGGAAGAGGGACTTAGAAATACGGAAAAGCCGCAAAATAATAACACAGGGCATTTCGGAAGTTATGAAAGAAATTGGCAATGTGCACCGAATTTTGAGATGGAACGGCCGACACGACCTAACAATGAGCGATATGCGACTCGCCGACATGATGATTTTGACTATAAGCTCTTCATTACTACACGTAAATTCAAAACATTTAAGAATTCTGGCAACGACATTCATCCACAAGCATGGCTCCATTCAATTCTCGCATTGTTTTCCTCCCAACTGGTCGTTAGAACACAGATTAGAATTAATGTGTGGCTACTTGGAGAATGAACCAGCTGCAAGAATGCGATCGGTAATTCACGATTGCCACAGTGAAGGAGAGTTTTACCATGCCTTCCTCTCAGCATATTGGTCTCAAGCCACACAAGACCGAGTAAAACATAGCATCATAATGATGAAACGTTTCGAACAATCTGAATTTTCCAGTCTTATGAAATATTTTGAAGACATGTTGCATAAGAATCAGTATCTTTCAAACCCATACAGCCCCTCAGAACTTATCCGCATTTGTTTAATCAAACTGCCTGAACATTTACGACATATTATTTTGGCAGGACGCTGCAAAGACGACATTGAAGCATTTCAGGGACTCTTACAAGAATTAGAAATTGACACTGACAATCGCGGAACGCGAAACCAGGAACACAACAACTACAGGTCACATCCGTCACAATTCCGTGACGACAGAAACAATAACTGGACACGACAAGTCTATTCTTACAACGCAAATCGTGACCAAAACAGACACCACCCGTATGACAACCACTGGCAGAGTAATAGTTACAGAGAAAGATCGCATTTCCGTAGTAATGAATATGACAGAGACAATCATAGAAACAGACAATTTGGCAACCAGAACTATTATTATCACGGGAGACAGAATAACTTCAGACGCAACGGTCCACCGTGCAGTGATAATTCAGGGAGAAATTCTCCACCACTTAACCGACAAGAAAGAAACTACAGGAACTACCGACATGACGACAGACGATATAATCATAACGACAGACCTGAATTTCATCAGAACTGGCGGGATTCAAACAGAGCAGGGCACTTTCGACAACGTGAATTTGTAGAAGCTAGGTCTGCTAATCCCAATAACGACGCGCGCCAACAAAGAGACAGACAATGACTCGCGCCGCAGGCACCCACGTGCGCCGGCTGGCTCAGAGAAAAATAACATAGAAGCTAACCTTGAGAAAAATTCCAGTATTCTTTACCGACGTATACTGCATGATAATTGCGTTCAAGCTGAAACTCTGCGTACTAGGAAGAGTAAAGGTTTACACCACATTTCACATGTAAAACCGTTTATTGAATCTGCTTTTTAACTTAGTCTTTGTCATAAAATTTTTCGCTTCACATTACTAATATGCTTTGTCAGACTTAGAATCTGTTAACATACAACAATGTTTGAAGTTAAATATCCAATCAAGAACCAAGAGAACTTATTTAAACAGAAATGACGAATGCATTGTTATAGTGAACAGACGTCACAGTGTTATTGTGTGTGTACATTCTTGCTTGTTTGTTGCACGATTACGTAACGACTATAAGGCTCACATACTTAGAACATTTACTGGTACTGCTAATGAGATTTTAATGCAACATTTTGGTTTACTTGAAAATACATTCTGGGTTTAAAGTACTTTCTGTGAGATACCAGACGACACAGTGGTTAGTTTATGTGACAACTACATGGTTTTATCACGACGCTACTAATGAGTGACAATTTACAATGTTGCTTTTGCGGTGTTTCTGTTTTATATCTGCACAGTTTTTCTACATTATTCTGCAAAGTAAAACATGTTTTAGTAGTAACTTTTGTGGTATAGCTACAATGAGACTGCCTTTTCCATAGCACAACAATACGTTACAGCACAGTACTTTCCTCATCATGGCAATAAGCGTAATAACTAAGACATTTATACGCAAAGCATTTCACTTTTGTGTATTATGAGGTAAGTACATTGACTTCTGCAGAACTTAGCTTTCGGAGGACGATAACTACAACACTTCCACACAGATTATGTTGCAACAAGACGCACATTTAGCGCTACAGTACACATATTTGAGTGATTAATTTTGTACTTAAAACATTTATTTTTAAAGATTTTTGAATTACAAAGAAAGTTTTCCGTGATACATTTCATTCCATTGCTGTAATCTGTAACACCTGAGGGTATAATTACATTAATCCTCAGGGGGGTACACGCTTACTTTGTGTACCATGTGTGTGGCAACCACAAGGAACCCTAGCTAATATGGTATTTGCTTATACAACTTTACACATCGGTACCATATTTCTCTAACACGCAAATTACACAGCTATCTGATCATGTAACTGAGAGATAAACTTTTTTTTTATTACATCACTGACAGATGTTTACGCAATTACACAGTTGGATAACTTCACACTTATGAAATTGTATTTTGTCTGTACTTTGTGAAATGCTCATATTTTTTCGGAACCATTGTGATACTATGAGAGCTTTGAATGATATATTTGGTAAGGGAGCATGATTTTAAAGTACGTTTGAGGTAGATGACACTGTTGAAATGAGCAGAGAATTTCTTTTAGGTTTTGAAATTATTGGAGGAAGCTACGACGATTTTGAGAATTGACTGAGATGTTATGTTATTATTACGACGACGATGTGTACTATGCTGTTGAGATATGTTTATGATCAATAAGATGACGCTACCGTATATGAGGAATAAGAAGTATGTTGGAAACCAAGAATCGTACTTTAAGAGTTATGAAATGTGCGTAAATGCGTGACTATATCACAATGCTGACGAATATTTTATTTGGACACTTATATTTATAGGATTTTCTTTCTACAGATTTGCAACGCTAATTCTTGACCTGTGAAATATTTTTATGTGAGACTGTCACTGTAGCGGGAACTGCTGTCGTAAATATTTCCATAAGAAAGTTAAGTGACCACCTGCACGTAATGCGTCGTGGGCACGCAGCTGTGTCAGACGCTGGGAGAACAAGTCATTAGTGAGTGCCTCATCAGAAGCACAGGTAGAAAAAAAGAAAGGGGAGGCCATTATCCTCGCTATTGACATTTCCTTGTCGAAAGCATACTGTGGAGCTCGTAATTTATGATATTTACTGAAATGCCTAATGAAATGCCTAATGAAATGACGAGAAATATTTTTACATCTGCACACCTGATTACGACAAGCGTCTTTCTACGAGAGTTGAGAGAATTTCTACTAATTTATGAAATGTCACATGACTATTGAATGATATTTTTATGCTTTGCTTTTTGTAGTTGCTTATTTCACTTGATATCTGGTTTCCAGCTGTGTTGCAGCATTGCTTTTATAAAATAAAATGCATTTGCTAATGTGAACACTTTCTGTCAACAGATCTATTAAATAATAATTTTGTGATCCACATTCTTCAAAAAAGGAGCACTTGGAAAGGAGAGAACAATAAGAAGGGACTAGTAACAGTAACTGCATACATAATATTCTTTTCAAGTACATGGTAATATTTCTTTTACAATAAGTTGTTGTGGTGCACCACTTTAATTACTTAGACATTAAGATGTGATTATACATTTCCCTTATCTGCATTGTTATCTTTAGTGTACTATTTTTTCTGCTTGAGCTATGTCATGTTTAGATATAAGCTGCTGTTTGCCAGGCATAGTGCTACTGAACTTTAATTTGTGTTACTCTGCTAAGCCAGATTTATTTTTTTGTTTGCTGCGCATTGCCTCATATTAGTTGTAATGTTGAATTGCTTGGTAATTTAGATTTACTGTAGCTTGCTTTGCGATTTTCCATTTTTTTTTCATTGCTGTTTATATTAATTGTTTTATGTGCTGCTGCATTGCCTCGTCCCTTAGTTTAGCATCTGAGCTCAGTAGATTTAAGTTAGCTTAAGAGGGGGTAGACTATATAAGAAACTGACTATGGAGAATAGGTAAAGAATGCATTGCGAAGTTATATGAAAAAGATTTGGGCCCAAATGAGTATTGTACAATCAGAAATAATTATTTTGAAAGAAATATGAACAGAATACAGAAAGCAGGCTTAGGTAGGACTTTTTGGGAATAATGATGAACAAAGGGAGATCTCCATGCAAAATACTGCAGTAAAACAAACCCTGTCCTTTCCTTTTGTGTTATCCCACTATATGTTTGTGTACCCTTGTGTATTTGTTTTCTTCCTGTCTCTGTGTACTGTTTCATAGAACTTTTTTCTCTTCTAATACTATGTTACATTCACTATGATGAGGAATACTGTTATCCTCAAATACAATTGGCATTAATAATGTGTTATTTACTTTGTAAAGATGTTTAGACATTATTTATTCTGTTTTGTGTTAATGCTCATGTGTGAAGTTGATGTTTCGAAAGTTATTCTGATCTTTTATGTATGTACTCATGTCATAATTCCTGTAACACTGACGTATATGTCTATTTCTATTCTTTTGTAACGCCTGTTTTACTACAAATGTTATCTGTATTGTTATGTTCTTTAATGATGTATTTTGTACCTTTGTAATTGTATTCTCATGTTATAAAATTGTAATTGACACCAGTTCATCTTATTATTAACTTGTAAGTTACATTTCACTGCACACGTTTCTGTTGGTCATAGTATATGGACAATATGTGAGAAGTAGGGACTGTTAGTGTTTGCACGTGTGTTAATAATTCAGCAAGGGACTGGATAACAGCATTGCTGGTTCTAAGGACAATTCCAAAAACTTTGTGAGTGCACAAGTGGTGGTTATGGACTTGCTATATTATCCGCAAGACTCTTCAATGGTGATTGTGCACCTGCACAGTCACAACAGATGGCTATCTCTACAAGGACTACAATGGGTCTACACCTTTGATGACTCACCAATACCATTATTTATACAAGGGCTGCAGTGGGTCTGCACCTCTGGTGGCCCACCAATCCCATACTATCTACCAGGACTACAGTGGGTCTGCTCTGTGATGACCTACCTACCAATATTCTTCAAAACTTCGACTGACTCTGCTGTGGGTTTGCTCTGTTGTGGCGCATTACCTGTCTGCATGTCGAGAGTCAGCACTGTCTTTCCGTTGGGAGGTCAACACTACTTCTTCAAGACTGCATGGAAATCCACTACTTCTGTGTGCATTTTCTTTTACTGCTCAGACTTTGAGAAAAACACTGCAATTTTACTGTGACGAATGATGAGGACTGTCTTTATGGACTGTGAGAAAATTTGAGCTTTTGACCAACATTGTATCAATAAGTGTGTGCATTTGATTTCTTTGTTATTGTAATTATGAAAAATTTTTTCAAATCTGTATTGGCCACTGCCCAAACCAATTTGTAAAATTTTTTGTGGGGGAGCATGGGGGCTATGTAAGTAGGCTGTTTAGGTTTTTTTATTGGTAACGCAACATCTGTATGAAAATCACTGGCTGTGCTGTGTGCAGTCTGTGGCTGCTTTGCATTGTTGTAATACTCGCCATTGTAGTGTTAGGCAGTTGGAGGTGAGCCGCCACCAGTGGTGGATGTGGGAAGAGAGATGGCGGAGTTTTGAAATTTGTCATGAACTGCTATATTTATATATGATGATATCAAGGTAAATACATTGTTTGTTCTCTATTAATATCTTTCATTTGCTAACTATCCCTATCAGTAGTTAGTGCCTTCCATAGTTTGAATCTTTTATTTAGCTGGCAGTAGTGGCGCTCGCTGTATTGCAGTAGCTTGAGCAGCGAAGATTTTTGTGAGGTAAGTGATTTGTGAAAGGTATAGTTTAATGTTAGCCAGGGCCATTCTTTTGTAGGGATTTTCGAAAGTCAGACTGCGTTGCGCTAAAAAATATTGTGTGTCAGGTTAAGCACAGTCTTGTATAATTGTTCAAAGGGGAAGTTTCAGTTGGAGATATGTACTTTCAAATGATAGGTGTTAATATGCCGAAATAAGTTTCCTACCGCTCACTAAATATGTAAGGTTGTACTATATGAATATTTTAAATTACCAATACTTCATAATTAACAAAGTTTCTGAGTTAACTAATTAGATCACTGCAACCACAATAACAACTAGTACGTAATGAATGATATTCAATGGGACTGAACTTATTTATGAAACTAAAATTACTTTGTTCTCAATGGGTACGAGGTACACTATAATACTGTCACTATCATAGTTTAAAAAAAAAAAAAAAACATATTAGATGCGATTGGATACTGAACTTGCTTCGTCTCAATCTACTCACGGAAGTCCACTGGGGGCTGTAATCATCGAATGACAGCGAAACTTGGTAGATACGCTAATGCGTTAATAGCGAACCGTTTTACTCTGGAAAAAATAGATCCCATTTGGTCACCAGGTGCAAAACTGGCGCTGTACAGCTCTCTCCGGCGCTCATATTGAACAAACTGTCTAAGTGGCGTTAATAAGAAAATCAACATTACGGCTTTCTCATTTTTTTTGATCGTTTCTGCCTCAGTCTCTTTCCTAATCCATAACCGGTACATATGGAAACAATTCTATATGTCTTCCTTGCATTCACAACATCAGATTTGCACCTCCTGGCCAAAATTGAAATTATTTTTTTCAGCGTAAATCGGTTCCAGATTAACGCAAATAGAATATGTACCAAGTTTCGCTGCCACACTATAATTACAGCCAATACCGGACCTCTGTGAGTAGCTGCACTCTAATCATAAGCACCTGGTACTACACTACTGGCCGTTAAAACTGCTACACCAAGAAGAAATTCAGATGATAAACGACTATTCATTGGACAAATATATTATACTAGAACTGACATGTGATTACATTTTCACGCAATTTGGGTGCGTACATCCTGAGAAATCAGTATCCAGAACAACCATCTCTGGCCGTAATAACGGCCTTGATTCGCCTAGGCATTGAGCCAAACAGAGCTTGGATAGCGTGTACATGTACAGCTGCCCATGCAGCTTCAACACGATACCACAGTTCATCAAGAATAGTGACTAGAGTTTTGTGACGAGCCAGTTGCTCGGCCACCATTGACCAGACGTTTTCAATTGGTGAAATATCTGGAGAACGTGCTGGCCAGGGCAGCAGTCGAACATTTTCCGTATCCAGAAAGGCCCGTACAGGACTTGCAACATGCGGTCGTTTATTATCCTTCTGAAATGTAGCGTTTCGCAGGGATCGAATGAAGGGTAGAGCCACGGTTCGTAACACATCTGAATTGTAACGTCCACTGTTCAAAGTGCCGTCAATGCAAACAAGAGGTGACCGAGACTTGTAACCAATGGCACCCCATACCATCACGCTGGATGATACGCCAGTATGGCGATAACGAATACACGCTTCCAATGTGCGTTCACCGTGATGTCGACCAACACGAATGCGACCATCATGATGCTGTAAACAGAACCTGGATTCATCCGAAAAAATGTCGTTTTACCATTCCTGCACCCAGGTTCGTCGTTCAGTACACCATCGCAGGCGCTCCTGTCTGTGATGCAGCGTCTAGGGTAAATGTAGCCATGGTCTCCTAGCTGATAGTCCATGCTGCTGCAAACGTCGTCGAACTGTTCGTGCAGATAGTTGTTGTCTTGTAAACGCCCCCATGTGTTGACTCAGGGATCGAGACGTGGCTGCACGATCCATTACAGCCATGCGGATAAGATGCCTGTCATCTCGACTGCTAGTGATACGAGGCCGTTGGGATCCAGCACGATGTTCCGTATTACCCTCCTGAACTCACCGATTCCATATTCTGCTAACAGTCATTGGATCTCGACCAACGCGAGCAGCAATGTCGCGATCAGATAAACTGCAATCGCGATAGGCTACAATCCGACCTTTATCAAAGTCGGAATCGTGATGGTACGCATTTCTCCTCCTTACACGAGGCATAACAACAACGTTTCACCAGGCAACGCCGGTCAACTGCTGTTTGTGTATGAGAAATCGGTTGGAAACTTTCCCCATGTCAGCACGTTGTAGGTGTCGTCATCGGGGCCAACCTTGTGTGAATGCTCTGAAAAGCTAATCATTTGCATATCACAGCTTCTTCTTCCTGTCGGTTACATTTCTCGTCTGTTGCACGTCATCTTCGTGGTGCAGCTATTTTAATGGCCAGTAGTGTAGATATAATTATTTCGCATCTACCGTTTAGTGTCATATCTATGTATTTGATTTTGTCTAAGCCTTATGATCACTCTCGGACTTCTGTTTAATTATTATTTATATTTTAAATTTGAATTATTGCAAGTCATCCATTCCAAAGTGGAAGTTCCACTACCGCAAGCGTACGTTTAAGCCACTTTTCGACGGTCCGTTAGACTGCCGTCTGCTGACTTTCCGTCGCCTACCAAAACCCGCCCGCTGGAGCGTGGATGGCGCTCGTCCCGTAGAGAGTGTCTGTCGGCTGCAGTGTGCCGGTTGCCTGCTGGGAGCCGGTTTCCCAGGCAACTGCAGACGCTGCGTGGCGGGACAAGGTCATTGCCACGGCGCGGCGTGGTTGCGGCGCTGCGGGTTGCGTCTGTCCCCTTACAGCTTCAGCGTCAGGGACTGAGAAATGAGGAAAGGAAATTTAGGGGCTGACGTCGCGTCTTGTATGTGTGTGTGTGTGTGTGTGTGTGTTTGTGTCTGTGTGTGTGTGTGTGTGAACTCATTCATAATAACTGATAATACGTAACTGAATAACAGCAAGTGGATAATATGTAGAATGTGATAACGATTAGGTTGGCTTTGAGGAAGGTAAAAAGCACAGTAGAGGCAGTTTTGAAGTTGCGCTTGACAATGGAGGCAAGGTTTAACACAAATCAAGGCGCTTGCATAGAATTTGTCAAGAGAGACAGCACTTTCGACAAATGGCGAAGTATGTTTGAAATTCTCGGAAAAATAGGTAAAAACGACAGCGAAACAGAGGTAAACGCAATAAGTATGAGAGCCAAGAGAGAAGAAAGAACAAAAGATCAAGAAAAAAGAGTGCGGATTGGAAAGGGCCTACGGCAGATATAAAGTCGATCTCCCTTATTGTTTAACTTGTATATCAAGGAACGGATGGTGGAAAAAAGAAGAAAGTTTCAATAGTGGGATTAACATTCAGGATAAAAGGATATCAACTGAAGAAATAAAGTCAGTAAATGAGTCCACGATCATGTTTTCCCACTTTATTTATAAAGGTCCGTCTTGATCGCATAAATTGTTTAATTCGCAATTAATGATTTCATCCGCTGTCATCTTCAGACCTGTTACAAATAGGAAAATAGTGGTGCAGCATTCTAAGTTGAATTTGGTGTAGCAATTTCTACAACAAGTCTAGTTATAGATAATAAAAACAGAAATACTAACATGATTAACGACCATGCATACCAGCCATATATACCATAAAAATATTCTGATGTCAGTATCAACGTCATGATCTATATATCTAGGTACATAGTAAGTGTTGGTAATGGTCTGGGCGCGTCCTGTGTTTATACAAATAACTGAGGCTAATAGTGGGCACGAATGTTAGGGTACATGAATAACCAGTGTCGTGAATTCAATAGATAAAATGCAATATGCGTAATAATAAATTAAAATTATTTCGCATGGCAGAAAGAGCCTTTGACAATGAAACACGATCTGAAATACAATATGTGGAAATAAAATTCATACTTAAAACCACGTGAAACGTGTAGAGAGTAATAATAGGAAGCTACTATCCTGGCAAAGTAAATAACACATAATCGCTGCGGTAAAAAAATAGGTAACAGGAACGAGACAACAGATTCAGTGGGTGAGAGGTTTGTTGCTACGTCGTACAATGGTGCATTTCCCGACAGAATTGCACAAGCGTTTGGAAAAAAGGAAGTAAAAATTGGATTTTTTAATAAAAGGACCGATGGTTCTAGGCTACTCCACAACATTAGTAACAACAGCAACAATATGTAGGATCTGGTGTCTACATCACCGACACCCAAAACTATATATATATATATCCAACATAAGAACACATTCTGTACACTTTTGGATAAAGAAAAGCATATGGTAGGATATACAGGAATACTGCGGAAGTGTTGCAGAAGGAGCCAAAGAAGAATTATTGAACCTATTGGAAGAAATGGAACATTATGTACATACAAAATGACAAACAGGGTTATAGCTAAATGAAAATAAGAGTTTAACTTGAACGCTTAATCTGATGTATCCAGAAACCTACCAGTTTTAGCATTGTGGCGGGCCGCAGTAGCTTGGCGTGCGGTTGTGTGCGCCGGCCACCAGTGGCGAAGAGGCTGGGCCTTCTTCCGCAAGCTTCGCCTCAGAACTCCAGAAACTTCTTACAGAGAATCCACGAGGCAGTGCCACTGAGATTCCACTCCGAATGTGTCATGGGCTACCGATATTTTAATTAATGGTCAGTGTCCTGTCAATTATCTTACACTTACGGCTATGTTTGATTGTTTTGTCATGCTAAAATGTTTCGATCATAATTGTGCTGTCATTTTCAAAGGTTTTTAGTCTGACTTTTATACAGTCACAAGTTATTTACTATTTTTATGGTACGTATGGCTGGTATGCATGGCTATTAACCATGTTACTGTTATTATTTTTCTTATGTATCACAAGGCATGTTGTAGAAATTGCTTCTAGTAGTTGAACTTACGTTGTTTGTTACAATAGTGCTTTTCTGTTTGTAAGCTGAAGGTGGCAATGGACGGAGCCGGTAATTGCCAACTGCACAATTTAAGTCATCAAGACGGACCTTTGGAAATGAAGAGATATCAGTCATAAAATTCGCTGACGGTATTGTTATCCTTTGTCAAAGCGAGAAGGAATTACGGATCGTACTGAATGGGATGAGGAAGACGGGATATGGACTGAGAGTAAAGCAAAGAAAGACGAAGATAATGGTGAGTTGCAGAACTGATATTAGCGACAAACTTTGTATGAAAATTGTCGATCACGTAGTGGAAGAACTGAAGAAATGCTGCCACCCTGGAAGCGAAATTCCGCATGACGAACGAACCAAAGAGCATATACGAAGAATACCTGCACAGGAAAAAAAGGAATGCCTTGCTAAAAAAAAGCCCACTAATATCACACATAGGCCGTAATCTCAGGTAGAAAATTTCTGAGAAAGCCCGTATTGTGCGGATGAGAGCCGTGGGCGGTGGGAAGACTGAAATATAGAGAAGTGTAGTGTTTAACATGTGGTGCTATAGGAGATTGATGGGTAAGAAATGTGGAGATCGCTGCAGAATCCTTGAAGAAAGAATATGTGAGAAAAACTGATTATATGCACGGATAGCTAAAAGGACGTTAGGAAATAACTACCGTCGTAGTAGGTGGAGCTGCAGGCAGCACAGATTCTTGAGAAAGACAAAGATTAAAATACATATCCAGTAAATAGTTCAGGACTTGGGATGAAAGTGCTCCTCCGAGATAAAGCGGCTGAGGCATGAGAGGAAGTCGTGGCAGGCTGCATCAAAGCAGTCAGAAGTCTGAACAAAGAAAAAAAAAATTTAATGTTATGTGTGTACTATGTATAACGTTGAGTCATTTTAGATGCCTATAAGAGTTTTCGCTCAGATGTCAGCGATGGAGGATAGTATCAAATTGGCCTAAGACAGAGAAGGAAACCGGCAGTGTACGAGTATATGTCAAAGGAAGCACCCCTTACCTCGGATTAAATGTCTTAAAGAACCCATAGAAAACCTAATTGAGTATAGCCAAACGTAGATTTCGGTCTTGCTCCATCTCGCTCCGTCAGAATGTAACTTAAGTATCCCGCTCAATTCGAATGTACCTCCAGTATGGTAACCAAGGCGCCCCTCGCACAACTGCTGCTGTAACGTCAGCCTCACTGGCGGTTAACAAGCTGTGTCTGTTTCCATATACTGCACACGTGTAACATGAAAAGCTTCCGTAACACCGCGTGAAACTAGCCGACGGCGCAGTCTAGCGTTTCCCGACAAGGAAAAACTGTACTAGAAACACCAACAATAGAAACAAACAACATTAGACGTTTTTCTGTATAGTCTATCACCAAAAAGCTGTTATAAAACTCTGCTTTGTTGCAGCTGGTGCCGACTAGTTGATCATCTTCTAGCAGACCTGAGCATAATACATGATAAGAGTACGCTACTGAAAACATTATTTAGTTCCTTTAAAAATAAGCGAGGTCATTGTCATATTCCAGCAGCTATTAATGTAACCCAGAAAATTTCCCACATTTTCGGCTGCTACTTTGAGAAAACAATACCCCGATTTTTATTGGTTCTGGATGTATAGAATTGAAGATTATGATGTTTTATCGAAATTGGTCACATCATAATAACAAATGCGCAACTGAAACTGCAAAATAAACGATAAATCTGAAATATCAACACAATTGCTGGATCTCTAGCGACGAATATGTCGACAATAATACAATATACAGGCTGTCCCCCAAAAGGAGTTTACAAGTTTGAATTTTAATAACTGGGGAGCTATTAATGATAACCCGATCCTGTGGTGATTCTATGGTGCTCTTATGACTGTGTGTGTAGCCATTCATTTGCTTTTCTTTTGTTATTATTTTCAGTTGCCGGTAACTAGACAAAAATCTCAAGATGGCTGTAAACTTCTCGTTGGAACGGAGAAAATTGATTTTAAAGTGTTGTTGAAATGTAAAAACATGAAAGGAGTGCAAAGGCGATGGCGGGCAGAGTTTGGTATTGGACCACTGTCACATGTAACAATAACGAAATTACGTGACAGATTTGAGAGGAAAGGAAGAGTGCGTGATTTGAAGATGGGGTGGTGTGGCAGGAAGAAATCAGTAGCGAATAATAGAGGGATGAACACAGTGGTACAAACTCTGACAAGATCCCCAAAGAAAAGCATACAGCAAGCTGCACTTCAATCACGTGTAAGCAAATCAAGTATTCACCGTATTTTAAAGTAAGCAACTTGAAAACCCACACATTACCATCGTGGCTTGCGGTAATTACTGGATGAATGAGATGGATAGGCCGACAAGAAAATGTTGAGTTTTCAGCGATATCTCCCGATTAAACACCGTTAGACTTCATCTGTGGGGAACTCTGAAGAACACCGTCTAAGCTGGATGAGGCAATTGTGACGACCTGTGAATCCATTCCAACTGTAACCGTAACACATGTGTGTCGATGTGTTTCTCAGCGTTGCAGACACTGTACCCTCACAGAGTACATGCTCAGCAAATGAAGAGTAATGATTCTGCAATCTTCAGCCGCGTTCATGCTCTACCAATCTACTAGCTGCCTGATTGACCAATATAAATTTATCACAATCAAAAAAATGGTTCAAATGGCTCTGAGCACTATGGGACTTAACATCTATGGTCATCAGTCCCCTAGAACTTAGAACTACTTAAACCTAACTAACCTAAGGACATCACACAACACCCAGTCATCACGAGGCAGAGAAAATCCCTGACCCCGCCGGGAATCGAACCCGGGAACCCGGGCGTGGGAAGCGAGAACGCTACCGCACGACCACGATTATCACAATCAACACAAGTAATTTTGGTAACCCACTTTTGGTTAGTAATTGCTTCTGATCTTTTCAATTGAAAATACACTGCGCTGTGATATTCTTCACATAGCAGGAAATCCTATAATTGCAGGATTTCGGAACCTTTGGCCGTAAAATACCATTAGAGTGCTTCATCCTGTAACGATGTAATATATTCGCTACTGATGAAGTATTGCCATTATTAATCATTTCTTCACGAAACTAGCTTTACTTCGAATTTAGTCTTCAACTGTATGCTTCTGAAAGGCATATGTGCTAGCTATTAAACTTGCAACACCATTTGCATAAAGAATACTACCTTATTGGAAAGTAAATCATCAGCATTTCAGCGCAACCATACAGTATAGGTTGGAGTAAAGCCAGCTACATTCTATAGATGAAAAGAGATTACACAGCGAGTTTCTGATCAATATTTCAATGTTGTTTATTTGTAAGAAGATCGTGATTTTTCTTGCGTGTGTAGGAGAAACTTCTACGATCGCGAGTCGGAATTTGGCATCGACAGGATCGAGGCCTATCTACACTTTGGTTTGTCACATCCAAGACATAACTGCTCAGGGTAGTCTGAATCCAGCGACTTTCATGTTAATGTGGAAACTATGAGTTCAGGAGGTTTGCACTCAGTGCCATTCAGAACCCCAGCGGCCACATGCAACTACTGACCGAGAGGAAACATATTCCAGAACGAGATTTTCACTCTGCAGCGGAGTGTACGCTGATATGAAACTTCCTGGCAGATTAAAACTGTGTGTCCGACCGAGACTCGAACTCGGGACCTTTGCCTTTCGCGGGCGAGTGCTCTACCATCTGAGCTACCGAAGCACGACTCACGCCTGATCCTCACAGCTTTACTTCTGCCAGTATCTCGTCTCCTACCTTCCAAACTTTACAGAAGCTCTCCTGCGAACCTTGCAGAACTAGCGCTCCTGAAAGAAAGGATATTGCGGAGACATGGCTTAGCCACAGCCTGGGGGATGTTTTCAGAATGAGATTTTCACTCTGCAGCGGAGTGTACGCTGATGTGAAACTTCCTGGGAGATTAAAACTGTGTGCCCGACCGAGACTCGAACTCAGGACCTTTGCCTTTCGCAGGCAAGTGCTCTACCAACTGAGCTACCGAAGCACGACTCACGCGCGGTCCTCACAGCTTTACTTCTGCCAGTATCTCGTCTCCTACCTTCCAAACTTTACAGAAGCTCTCCGCAATATCCTTTCTTTCAGGAGTCCTAGTTCTGCATTGTTCGCAGGAGAGCTTCTGTAAAGTTTGGAAGGTAGGAGACGAGATACTGGCAGAAGTAAAGCTGTGAGGAGCGGGCGTGAGTCGTGTTTCGGTAGCTCAGATGGTAGAGCACTTGCCCGCGAAAGACAAAGGTCCGGAGTTCGAGTCTCGGTCGGGCACACAGTTTTAATCTGCCAGGAAGTTTCAGGAAACATATTGTTCACTCAGCCGTGCAGGCTCTTACAGCCCCGTCATATACCTTGAGAGGGAGAATGAAGCGGCTTGTAGCAAGACAAGAACGTGAAACGCGACTGTGTGACGGCATCTAGAGCAACACAGACAGCACAACGACCATTGCTATGGCTTCATTGACGGGGCACCAGTGAGGCGCGCAAACAACAGTGCACTCAGAGGCACTACTGGACACTGGAAGGGCATCACATCAGTTTTTCAGACAGGCTGCATTTCTGCGTGCAGCATTACATTAGGTCTGATCGTATGTGATGGCGTCGAGGAGAATGAATAAAGCCAGATTACATTCATTACTGTCACATGGATACAGCAACCAGTGTGGTGGTACTGGATGCCACTGGCTACACAACATCGTCACCTTGGTTTCTATTGTTAGTAATTTGGGTAGCAAGCCTTATATTTCTCATTTGTTAAGCCCAGTCCCTGTACCCTGTCTTCGAGATCTCAGTGACAGTTTTCAACAATATAACGCAATAACGCATTTCCAACAAGATAATGCAAGAAACGCAGTTTTCAAGATAACTCAAGAATGAATTTTACCATAGCTGTTCAGACTTACCTCAGCACAGAGGGTGCTCGACTAATATCCTGACCGGCATGCTCTCTAGACGTCTCACCTACTGAAAACATCTGGTCATGACCACTCACTAGACAATAAGATCGATCAGCTCTGACATAGAGTTGAAGCATCATGGAATGACATACCTGTGTCTGTCATCCAAGATCGGTTCAATTCCATGCCCAGCCAGTTTAGGGCGTTTTTTGCTGCTTTGTGTACTAAATTTTTCACCCTGCGTTGCTACAAACTTCATACAAATTTAATAGTGCTTTCTTGCTACCACAACATAGATTCACAAGAACTAAAATTTCGGTATTTCCTATTGTTCCCGGAGTTCCAATTTTTATCACCAGACTGTGTACTTGGAAATATACTTAACAGTCACCTACCTATGCTTCTGGTCTCGCTATCAGACTGCCATTGACCCAAATCTCCTGATTCAGAGCGTCTCTCCAATGGTTTCATGTTACTTTTTTTTTACTCCCTTACAAATTAAAATAAATTTTCTTCGCTTATTCAGCTAAAACCAATAAAAATGCTTCACTCACTTTCTACACAAGGAGGAATTATAGTTTAACCAGGAGAAAAGTTTTAGTTTCATATAGGTCAAGAAGTATTACATTGACATGATTAATTTTTTAGTGAATCGATTCTGAAAACTGTTTTATTTCTTGCAAACATGTTCCTGAGAAAAAATATGTTGGTCACACTCTGATCTTTATGAAGCTGCTCTCTAACGTATCTAATGGATATATTCCAGAGATTGAGACCAGATCCTAGACAGTGGTATCATCCAAAGATCACAGTGCCACACCACAGGCGGCAACGCACATTGATACCACAGCTATTAGCGAAGTCTCGCTGCAATCCGCGACGACGAATTGGAGACGCTAATGAAGATATGCCGTTTCTCTCTCTCTCAGCACAGCAGCGTCCTCACACAGAGGTCCATACAGACCCGAGGTTGGAAGCGCCCTGACCACTTAGTGACGTCAGCTGAAGCAGTCAGCCTCATCGAGCAGAACGAAAGAGTATTCAAGTCTCAGATAGAACTGTACTTTTGTAAATGTTGAATATTGTACTTTAAGAGAAGAGTTTGTTAATTAGCGCATTAAGTGTTGCTTTAACACTCAATGACGTCTGTAAATTATCAGAAATTCCCGAGGCAAAGGACTGTATCAAGTTAAGTATATCTTTTTATTTATTCAAGTAACAAAGTGAACTAATGTTTCATATGTTGTAGATCCAATGATCCACAGTTATGTCCAGGAGATTGTACTTATTTCTGATAAAACACAGACAAGCGTTGAGTGAAATGCAAAGAAAAACCTGAGGAGCTCGTCTAGATGTATTCCATCACTGAATTCTGCTGCATAGGCAAAGTCGATACGGCTAGATGCAGGCACCAAACCTCTGTATATCGTTGAAGGCGGCTTCCTGACATTTCCAATACTTTATAGTCATCAGAGAGGTAATTCTAACTATCAGTTTGACTACCTGTTGAAAAACAGATTTGGAGTGTTCCATAAAGGTCCTCTTTTCATCCACAATGACGATATCTACAAATAAAATTATGAACTATGGGGATTTTTGAAGGATTTCTGTTGACAGGAAACCCGTGCTTCAGCAATATTTACATTGTTTCGTGAATAACCAAATGAGTTGTTGTCTCTGAGCTCCCACTACGTTATCACAAGTATATTACTCGTCTTTTCTTCAAGTTTCGAGTCCGCAGATATTTCTGATAAAATACTCTTTCAATAGCGTGACCGGTCTAAGAAAGTTCCTAGGTGAGGTAGGAAGGCCCCTTCTTTACCAGTGGTTTCTGTGCGAAACCTTAATTTTTAGGTCGACTATCTTACTAGTGATGTGATGACGTTTACAGGTACTTACTGAACACTAGCGGCCATCTGAAATACTCGAGTTTGAATAGTACACATATCCCATCTTTACTAGCTCCCGTACTATGGTCAAGGAACCCGTTATCTTTAAGCTGGTTCATGCTTAGGTCCAAAATACGTCAGTTTTTATTGATGTTAAGTGCTAATGCGTCCAATTATCTTTTATGTGCAGCAGGTTATAATTACGCGTCATATTTCGTATTCAATAAGATGACCATGTTTGATTTCAATCTGAAAACGCTGCCAGTATTCAATAAGATGTTCATGTTTGATTTTAATCTGAAAACGCCGTCAAGTAAGCGTCGAATCATCTCCGCTTTTTAGCAGCGAAATCGTGGAACCTCTTGTCGTAACCAGTGACACACTATATCGCCTACCGGATGAATCGTCAAATGATCATCAGCCAGTAATCTCCAACACTGCAACGGTAGCACCACACAGCGTGGCATTTCTTGGTGTATTTTTAATCAGTACCAGAACAATCATCAACAAAACTGAAGCAAGAGGTAGAATGTGCTTGACGGATCGCAGAGTTGCTGACACATCAAGGATTCTGTGAGCTAACAACTTGTTCGCCAGCAATAAGAGTAAACGAAGCACTATGCATAATACGTTACGCACCACATGTTCTACAAGCTAAACGTTTAAATGAAATGGATGCACATAGTGAAGAAAACATCAAGAAGTTGTGCATTGTGTAGCACAGTGAGACGACTACATCGTACCGAACACCTGTGCCAAACATGTGAGATAGCATACCATCTGAGTAGTAATGAGTGCAGAATGGCACGATCCCTGCTTTACCGGTCAAACCACAGAGAATAAAATCAACTGTAAAATTTTTTTAGCGAAATACTTATGTTATATTGACGTATACTTGATTGTACCAATATTAATCACACAATAAGTTTAACAAATATTTTATTACTGATGAAGAAAGCGATGTAATTCAGTAGCTTCAAGGTCGATATCAGCTCCCTGGATATCTGAACTCACGGCATTAATGTTTCTCACATTTATTTCCAAACCAACTGCTGAAGAGGCGACGTACAGTCTTTTAATCGTAGTTGTACTGCCAGGTCTTCACATATGAGCACGCTGTCGTCAACAGATCGATTGTTTGGAGAACGGCATGAAATCTGATCCCTGCGCTATCCTAATCCAATCACGAGCGTACGAGGGCAGTTCAATAAGTAATGCAACACATTATTTTTCTCGGCCAATTTTGGTTGAAAAAACCGGAAATTTCTTGTGGAATATTTTCAAACATTCCCGCTTTGTCTTGTATAGTTTCATTGACTTCCGACAGGTGGCAGCGCTGTACGGAGCTGTTAAAATGGCGTCTGTAACGGGTGTGCGTTGCAAACAACGGGCAGTGATCGAGTTTCTTTTGGCGGATAACCAGGGCATCTCAGATATTCATAGGCGCTTGCAGAATGTCTACGGTGATCTGGCAGTGGACGAAAGCACGGTGAGTCGTTGGGCAAAGCGTGTGTCATCATCGCCGCAAGGTCAAGCAAGACTGTCTGATCTCCCGCGTGCGGGCCGGCCGTGCACAGCTGTGACTCCTGCAATGGCGGAGCGTGCGAACACACTCGTTCGAGATGATCGACGGATCACCATCAAACAATTCAGTGTTCAACTTGACATCTCTGTTGGTAGTGCTGTCACAATTGTTCACCAGTTGGGATATTCAAAGGTTTGTTCCCGCTGGGTCCCTCGTTGTCTAACCGAACACCATAAAGAGCAAAGGAGATCCATCTGTGCGGAATTGCTTGCTCGTCATGTGGCTGAGGGTGGCAATTTCTTGTCAAAGATTGTTACAGGCGATGAAACATGGGTTCATCACTTCGAACCTGAAACAAAACGGCAATCAATGGAGTGGCGCCACACCCTCTCCCCTACCAAGAAAAAGTTTAAAGCCATACCCTCAGCCGGTAAAGTCATGGTTACAGTCTTCTGGGACGCTGAAGGGGTTATTCTGTTCGATGTCCTTCCCCATGGTCAAACGATCAATTCTGAAGTGTATTGTGCTACTCTTCAGAAATTGAAGAAACGACTTCAGCGTGTTCGTAGGCACAAAAATCTGAACAAACTTCTCCTTCTTCATGACAACGCAAGACCTCACACAAGTCTTCGCACCAGAGAGGAGCTCACAAAACTTCAGTGGACTGTTCTTCCTCTTGCACCCTACAGCCCCGATCTCGCACCGTCGGATTTCCATATGTTTGGCCCAATGAAGGACGCAATCCGTGGGAGGCACTACGCGGATGATGAAGAAGTTATTGATGCAGTACGACGTTGGCTCCGACATCGACCAGTGGAATGGTACCGTGCAGGCATACAGGCCCTCATTTCAAGGTGGCGTAAGGCCGTAGCATTGAATGGAGATTACGTTGAAAAATAGTGTTGTGTAGCTAAAAGATTGGGGAATAACCTGGTGTATTTCAATGCTGAATAAAACAACCCCTGTTTCAGAAAAAAAATATGTTGCATTACTTATTGAACTGCCCTCGTAATTTCAAATTTCGAAGTAAGCTCACCGGACATAAAAACATTCATCACCAGGAGACATCGTACTAACAGCATGTAACACCGCCTTTAGCCTTGGCTGGCTTCTATTCAGCGAAGAACAAAGTTCCTTCAAATATTGCACATCTTGCTGAATTTACATCTACATCTACATAGATACTCCGTAAGCCACTGTGCGGTGCGTGGTGGAAGGTACCTTGTACCGCTACTAGTCACTTCCTTTCCTGTCCCACTGTCAAATAGAGTGAGGGGAAAAAGAGTGTTTATATGTTTCCGTATGAGCCCTAATTTCTTGTATCTTATCTTCGTGGTCCTTATGCTCAGTGTGTGTTGGCGGCAGTAGAATCGTGTGCCAGACAGCTTCAAATGCCGTCTTATCTATAGTGTTGCTCGAAAAGAACTTCGCCTTTCCTTCAGGGATTTCAATTTGAGTTCCATAAGAATCATCATAACACGTATTTTTCGAACCTATCGGTGACAAATGTAACAGCTCGCATCTGAAATGCCTCGATGTCTTCCTTCAATCCGACGTGGTGTGAATCCCAAACACCCGAGCAGTACTCAAGAATAGGTTGCACCAGCGTCCTGTATGCCGTCTCCTTTTCCCAAAATTCTCCCAATAAACCGAAGTCGACCATTCGCCTTCCCTACCACAGTTCTCGCATGCTCGTTCCACTTCATATCGCTTCGCAACATTACGCCCACAGATATGTAAACGACTTGTCTGTCTCATTAAGGACACTAGTAATACTGTATCCGAACATTACAGATTTGCTTTTCCCGTTCATCCACATTAACTTAATTTTTTCCAAATTTAGAGCTAACTGCCATTCATCACATCAACTAGAAATTTTGCGTAACTGGTCTTGTATCTTCCTGCATTACGTAATAAAAAAATCGGTCAAAATTATTATTTGAGTGCATTTTTTCGTCTGAGTGCGTGAGAATGATTGAGAGAGTGTATGTGGGACATATGTTAAAATTTGATATTTCATTTTACGTAAAACCGTGTGCAAACGAACCGTGGGAAAGTATGTTGCAACCGCTATTTAGGTAACGTATGTCGGTGTGTGCTTGGCTTTGTATAAAAGCAGTCAGAACGGAAGTTAGAGGCGGAATAAATTTATTTATCAATTTGAAGAATATTTTGCACTTCGTTTATTTTGATTAAACAAAATACAAGAATTTGAAGTTTAGCTGACATTAATTACTATCAACATAGTGATTGGATAAGGCAAGATTTCCACGAGAATGATCAGGAAGGAACGTTCTGATTGGTCGTTTAGATCAACAGCCAATCAAAAATAAGTAGGAGTGGGCAAACAGGAGGGTACCTCGAGAAGAGTCGCTTGCTAACTGGTCTACGGATAACACGACGTCAGATCGCTCCTCAAAAATACTCTGTAAGATGAGGAAATCGTGAGCTAATTTCTGTTCGAAGATATCGTGACTGAAGCGACTGGAGTTACGAACATTCTAATGAAAGTTTGGTGTTCCTAAGTTAAATAGTTCGAGAGATATGTGAGTGTGAACTTTCTGGTCGTAGTAACAACTCCGCGTGGCGTGTTTCGTGCTCTGTACGGAATATTTTGGCGAGCACTTCTTACGAAGAACACCACTGAAACAACCAAATGTTTAACTCGCGAATTGTTCTGGGTCTGTGAATGGTAGAACGTGAAAATTAGTCGGGTCGGACTTACTAAAATTCTGGCTGCTTTTCTAGTGAATATTTGTTATGCAGACAGTGAACTTCAAATGATAACGTTTTACCATATAGACTACGGAGTTGATAGCCATTTCGTGTGTTTCAATATGAATAAAAAGCAGAGTTAGTCTAATTTTAAACGCTTTTCTGCAAGTAGACTGAAGATCCCGAAAACCAGATTTTTTAACCACGAACGTTCAGGAACTGACTTTCAGCTACAGTTGCGCGCCCTCTGTGTGGTAAGTATTAGGTGGTGGTTTCATCAACGCTGCTGTTCACTGCCTAGCACGTATCTGCTATCACAGAGTGAAGGGAATCGGCAAGAATCCTATCGAGGTAGGTGGACTGAACGATAGCGTTAACTAAAACGCGTACCTCCGACCCCGCCCCGCCGCACATGGTGATACAACTACAAATCGGGCAACTTCATTCACGTTGTTGTAATCGGCAACTCCAAGCAAGATATCTCCTCTCTGCCATTCTGTCGCGGCCCCTTTTCGGCTCGTCTTTCTGCACTAATTCCTATAATAGTCTTGCGCATGTGCATCACTTCATTGTCGCTGCGTATGTCAGCGGTGGAGAGTTTTACGATTTCTTGTATGTCGATCCTTCTGAGTGAAGGTTTGTGACACTTCAGCCGTTCACTTGTGTAATAAAATGACACAAACACCTGCAGGCGTTCCTTCAGTGTTATTTAGCATACAGTAATTAGTGACTCAGTACACCAAATGGTTCAAATGGCTCTAAGCACTATGGGACTTAACATCTGAGGTCATCAGTCCCCTAGACTTAGAACTACTTAAACCTAACTAACCGAAGGACATCACACAGATCCATGCCCGAGGCAGGATTCGAACCTGCGACCGTAGCAGCAGCGCGGATCCGAACTGAAGGACCTAGAACCGCTCGGTCACAACGGCCGGCTCTCAGTACACCATCTTCAGGGCTTAACTGACGCTGAGGGGCTGAACTCCAGTCGTATACACGATCCTTTCAGTGGCTAACATCAATGAAGTCGTGTATACGATTGGAGATCACCCCCTCAGTGTCAGTTAAGGCCTGAAGATGGTGTATTGAGTCATCGAAACTGGTTGCAGTATAATAAATAACACTGAAAGGACAGCTGCAGATGTTTCATAATATTACAGTCACACCAATGTCTGGTACGAGTTCCACAACATCTAACGTACTCCAAAGCGACCATCCTGCTGTTTTTATGTGGTGACTAATACTTTGCCCGCTAAAGTTAAACATTCTCTGTGGACCCCTATGAAACTAATGTGCATTAGTAACGGTTTGAGCTCAGAAACAGAAACTAGCAATCGCTACCTACTCGTCACATCAATAAACAGCTTTTCATGTTATGCAACTTTCGGTTACTAATTTGGCCACTGCGCACAAGGGAATCACCATCAGATTGAAGCAACGCCTTAGCGCACTCCTAATTACATTTGTTAAATCATGGTAGAAGTTGCAGGAGTTAGGCTTCATAAATGGAACAGACATCACAATTTGGAGGTTTTATTTATATTCAGAATCAACATGAAATCTTTTTTGAATGCGACTCTTGGAAACAAAAACACAGAAAACTAACGTGAAATACTGAAGTTTGTCATGTGAGACTTTGTTCGACATCCTTAGAACTCAAAGAAAAAGAAAGTCACAGTTCCCCATTTTCAGAAGTCGCATTTTTAAATTAGCATGAGAAATAACCCAACAAACTCTGCATCCAAGACGCACAAACAACCAGATAAATGTGAGTTGCTCAGAGTACTGTCTCTGAAATATAAAACTAACACCTAAAGCTAAATCAAAAAGCGGCAGACTTCAAATTTCACAGTCAGTGAGGGACGCTAGCTTGGAAGCGAATGATGGGACATGAATACTTCCTGGAAATTAGCAAATAGATTTCCAGAGTCTGTGTACTCAATCTCAGTTTCGAGAGGCGGCGACAAGCTTGCAGCTAAAGTAAATGAGCCTCGTAGGATGAAAACAGAGAAGAACGCTGCACAAGCTTCCCTGATACGGCGTACAAATGTTCATAGGCAACTTGTAAGGTTGGTACTGAGTCTGAATGGTATTTTACTACAGCTGAAGTACCACGGGTAGTGTCTAGAATGGGAGGCAGTACACAGGATCGGGCTTGGCCGAACAGAAATAGTGTTGAAATACAGCTAGACTTCTCTAGTTTCATGGGAACGAATAGACAGGATTTATTTTGATGTCCATGCTGAAAGGATACTTTCTACATCTGAAGTAGGCACTTGGGGTCTAAGGGACCACTGCGGCCTCGCATCAGCGATTAACTCTCGGAAACCGCAACTTCAGAATGCACCGAGCAGGCTCTGGGAACCACCCCAGAATGCCATCCGGCCTAAGCAAAGCCTTCGTGCTGCAATTCTACAGTAGAAACGGGATGTCCCGGAATCCGAAACTTGGCGTGAGAACCTTTCAGCCACCGCCCAACAGTTATTACTGCCCTACTCTGTAAATGAAATGCATTGAAGCGCCAAAGAAACTGATATAGGCATACTTATTCAAATACAGAGATATGTAAATAGCCAGAATACGGCGCTGCGGTCGACAACGCCCATATAAGACAGCAAGTGTCTGACGCAGTTGTTAGATCGGTTACTGCTGCTACAATGGTAGATCACCAAGATTTAAGTGAGTTTGAGCGTGGTGTTATAGTAGGCGTACGACCGATGGGACACAACATCTCCGAGGAACGATGAAGTGGGGATTTTGCCGAACGACCATTTCGGGAGTGTACCGTGAATATCAGAAATCCGGTAAAACATCAAATCTGCAACATCGCTGCGGCCGTAGAAAGATCCTGCACGAACGGGATCAACGACAACTAAAGAAAATCGTTCAACATGACAGAAGTGAAATCCCTCCGCAAATTGCTGCACATTTCAGTGCTGAGCCATCAAGTGTCAGCGTGCGAACCATTGAACGCAATATCATCGTTTAATATATTTTGTATGGGATCTAAAATTTAAAAACCTCTCTCACACCGGCCTGATTTAGCTTCACTGATCAGGATAGTAAAAAACATGCGTATATTAAGGGAATTTTCATTGACAAAGCAGGCTTATCACATTCACACAGTTCAATACTGTTCTATCCTGGTTACATTAAGCTTAACTTAAATTCCATAAGGCAGTGAAGCAATTTCGAAGTGTCGGTGCGACGAAAATTGTCAGTCGATCTCCTGGAAACATTTGTAATAATTATTAACTTTCGGTGATCACATGGGGAAGACCGGAGATCTGCTGGTAAGACCGTGTTAGCCTATTTATTTGAAGTAACTGGATATCTTGAGCATACAAAACGGCAGGTTCGTCCAGTGTAAATCAGACGTTCCCCACTGATCCCGTGCAACACAGTGTAGTAAGCAGACACTGTCAATAATAATAATCCGTTAAATAATACGCGAACACACTTACTTTAGTTTAGTTCATGTATTAAATTCCTTCTCATACAGAATCTCATCAAGATGGCGACTAGCTCAACAATACATACATATACATCCTTCTTTCAAGACTAATCGGCAAGAAGTCCCCTATTCTTTTTCCTAAGAGAAAACATAGATAGCAGAGAAGCTATTCCATGGAGTAAATGGACGCTCCAAGGAATAATTGGGCTTGAAACTACTTTGCCTTGATAATCGGTAAGATAAGAAGATATATTTCGAGATATGTACTGAGTTATATGATTTATAAAATTTCTGTAAATATCGCGGAGAGACCGCTGCAAGAGACATTACAATCGATATGGGCTTTCGGAGCCTAACACCCACTCGTGTATCCCTGTTGACTGTACGACACAAAGATTTACGCCTCTCCTGGGCCCAACACCGATAATGGACCGTTGATGAGTGGAAACATGTTGCCTGGTCGGACGAGTCTCGTTTCAAATTGTGCGTGTACGGGTATGGAGACATCCTCATCAATCCATGGACCCAGCGTGTCAGCAGGGGACTGTTCAAGCTGGTGGAGAATCTGAAATGGTAGGAGGCGTGTGCAGTTGGAGTGATATGGGGCGCCTGAAACGTCTAGATACGACTCTGACAGCTGACTCGTACGTAAGCACCCTGTCTGATCACCTGCATTCTTTCATCTCCATTGTGCATTCCGACGGACGTGAGCAATTGCATCAGGACAGTGCGACACCCCGCACGTCCAGAATTGCTACAGAGTGGCTCGAGGAACACTCTTCTGAGTTTAAACGCTTCAGCTGGGCACCAAACTCCCCAGACATAAACATTATTGAGCATAGCTGGGATGCCTTGCAACGTGCTGTTCAGAAGAAATCTACACCGCTTCGTACTCTTACGTATTTACGAACAACCCTGAAGGATTCATGGTGTAATTACCTCCAGCACTACTTCAGACATTAGTCTGGTCCATGCCACGTCGTGTTCGAGCCCTACACGATATTAGGCAGGTGTACCAGTTCCTTTGGCTCTTCATTGTAACATGTACAGGATCGTCTGGCAGTCTGTACCAGTCATGTTCCACCTATTTGTATTAACCACATAAAATATAGGTCACGCGGCTCTGAAGCCTTATTGTCTATACCTCAGAAATTCGAGCAGCACCGTTCCTCTTTTTGTGGGATCTCCTACGTTGCGCCTCCCTTCTGGTGCGACCTGTTCCATAGAAAGCGAACGCGCGCAGGCGCGGCGACCGGCGCGTGTGAGTGCATGCCTCTGGAGAAGCAGCAGAGACTTCACCTTTTTTTTTTTTGCTCGTGTGAGGCGGCGGCAGAGGGCTCGGCCGGTCGGAGTCTGTGGGAAAACTCGGCGGGTCCGGACAGAGCGAGCCGCGGCGAGAGTGAACCCGGCCGGTACGGCTCTCTCTGGCGCAGCACCCCCCGCCACGCACCTGGCCGCCGGCGTATATATGCGGCGAGGCGGCAGGGGCCCGGCACAGCCGCCGCAGACGGTCCTGTCCACACGGCATCAGCGCGCAGCGGAGCCACCTCCGCTACTCCGGCGACATGGCTCGTGCTCTCTGCCTCGTGAGTAGCCTGCCTGCAGCACCCAGCTGTCCGCCTAACTCGTACTGTGCCTGGTCCAAATCCTCACTCAATACACGTCACTATCGTCGTGTATTTGAGAGTAATTCTGTGTCACCTCCCATCTTCACCACCACCATCATCACTCCAGCAGTCTTGGTGTTTTGCTACATGTGCCCCCCCTCCATTTGGAACTATCAATTTAAATTTTATTTTCATTACATTGTTCACAGTTCACAATGATCCGTCTCTTTCCAAATTCTTTCAGAAACAGAACGATATGGCATCGTGGCTGGACTCGTACACCTGGGGATGGCATATCATCTGTGGTTTCCATAAACCGCTTAAGGCGAATGACCGGGTGATTCTTTTGAAAATGCTACGGCCTATTCCCATACCCATCTTTCGCCTGTCCGAATTTGTGCTCCGTCTCTAATGATCTACTAGTTGGCAGGACAACGCATCCTGATCATCCTTTCTTCCCTGCGTTTTATTTCAGACTTTATCTTTCGTAGGCCTCTAGATCTTTGCCCTGTCACAGTTCTTCCAAATACTTTCTTTAAATTCCACATGAAGCCATTCTTTTCATCTACCTACATCATTTAGGTCTTTTAAGTTACTAAAAAAATTATGTCGTGTGACTAGGACCTCCCGTCGGGTAGACCGTTCGCCGGCTGCAAGTCTTTCGATTTGACGCCCCTTCGGCGACTTGCGCGTCGATGGGGATGAAATGATGATGATTAGGACAACACCACACCCAGTCCCTGAGAGGAGAAAATCTCCGACCCAGCCGGGAATCGAACTCGGTCCCTTAGGATGGACATACTGTCGCGCTGACCACTCAGCTACCGGGGTCGGACTTTTAAGTTACTGTGCGTCCTTCAATCAAGTTTTAAAGTGACTAATGGTCGTATAATCTCAGTTTTTTTGACTGTGGTTTTCTGAAAGCTAAATCGGAAAAACGTCATTTCATTTCCCTGGAAATGATAGCTCGGCGCTTTTTATACGTACATCAATATTGGCAGAAGCCATGATTCACTAGAGTCGATTGTGTAGGCAAAATTTAAGCTGAGAAGTACAGTCCTCCAGCATCTGATATATCGGCAAAATGTATTTCTTCCTTTGACAGTTTCCGAATCTATGGTATTATCTGGTGTGGCTCGATGGCTAAGACTCATACTACATATCCGAAAGCCTAGGGTATAAACCGCGGTAGTACCAAGATCTGCTAAAATAATCATGATTCAATGAGTGACTTATTAGCGTGCCTAAATTTCGGTATATTTTTAAAATACTGTTTTATACATACACCTTATGTGAGTGGGAAAGAACTTCCCAAGCTGTTTAGCTATAAAATGTTATTCGTGACATCCTGACACACAGTTTGAAAAGTTATTTTTAAATTTTTTTTAAATTTTTATTTGGGGGTAACATTTAGTGGATTGCCAATAAGCTGGAATGTCTTCTCGGTAGGGTGAAATACGAAGCAGATCACAACGCCCTCCTCATATCATTTGCACCTTGATCAGATTTCTTCGTCTTCTCATTATTATAATTAGCGTAATAGTGGTAAGTCCATTCAACACTTCGCGATAATATACCTATCCTCTCTTAATATTGTTCTCATTATCGTCATATTGTTTTTGTTCTCATTGCATACTCATCTCGCAAAATAGGTTTGCGATTTGTAATTTAGTCACTCACTAAACCAGATATATATTAAATTTAAATAACTTCTTGTTATTGTGTAGTATGACATGGTGGATAAAACGACGTTGAAAACATTGAAATATGATCATAAACTTATAGTAAGTTCCACTCAAAATGACGAGCGAACATGTTATTAATAAAGGAAATAAATTTCCTGTATGAGACGAAAATATTTTGAATATTTTGTGAATGAAATTGTCTAGCCCTTCAAAATTGGGATCTATTCACATCTCTTTTTCACTCATTTTGTGCAGGCTGCTGTCCGCCGCATGGACGTCTCGTTATCTGTCATTCTTATCTCATACGTTACATAAAAAGCTTGCGGGTTTACCCGAGATTATGTTCAGGCGAATGGGAGTGTCTTTCTGCGCTACACTTGGTTTCAGTGACATTGATAAATATTCGTATTTACCTATGACACTTGGCACTGTTCTCTAAGATATCCCAATCTACCACATATGATATTTTAAGCAAGGTGCTGTGTATGAGGATGTAACGAATTTCCTAGTTCAGTACACTATAGCACGTCAAACTGCTTATCACACGTATTGTGGTCGAATGAGAAATCCTTTTCCTAAGGTGCTTCTAGGCGACGACTTTCTGAAATAAATATGTGGAAATAACTTATTATACAGTGCGTTGTAGCACACTCAAGTCACTGTGTTCACAAAGTGCAGCATTTTAATTTGTTTTTATTCTGTCATGGCTTAGAAACAAAGATCTGTGGCTATAGGTGTCAAAGAATTAACTAACAAGACTGCTGCCTTCCGTGAAAACACCGTAGGAAGTTACGACCGTCACGCTAGGCCCTCTGGATTCCTGACGCAGTTTCCGGGCGTTCATGGAGCGCGTGAATGGGCCCGCGTCACGGCCGAGGTGAGCTACAGAACGGGTTCTGTGGCCGACAAATGGACTCCACTCTCACTCCGACCTTGGAGAACGTTCTCGCGCTTAAACAGCTTTCTGCTTCGGCCGTTAATCGCGCCAACAGCGACCGCTTTCAAACCGCCTGCACTCAGCAGCGTTGCAAATGCCGTATTTCTGACTGGGACCTACAATTCCCACGTCTCCTTCACATGACTTGATTGAGTTGTCATTATTCAGGTCCCTGCTAGTGCCAGAGGATTCCTATGATAATTACAATAGTTCCCTGTAGGTCAACAACCTGGTGCGAGTAATTTAACTGGGCGCCGCTTCGATGACCTGCGTTTCCCTAACCTACCTCAATTACTCTACCACGTATATTAGGATCTATAGTTTAACGTAGAATCAGAACTACTTGTCGAAACCAGCCAGTATTCATATCAATTAAAAGTGAAGGCTAGCTTAATGGCAGACACATATTTTTGGTTCAAGTGGGCTTCGATCCCGAGACTAGAAGAAGAAATTTCGATTCCATTTTAAGAAACCATCATTAACGATCCGCCTTTCCATTTGTTCTTCCTGTCACCTCTTCCAGTGATAGGCAGAAAAGCATACATGGTCAGTTTGCTTCTGAACTCTGTCTTTCGGTAGATACGTTGTTGTGGAGACGAGAAAGCTATGACATGTAATTATACCAGCCTTTGCAACGTGAAATGACGAAAAAATTCGCCACCTGTCCGTACAAATCATTTTAATTCCTCAAAAAATGTTAAAGAAAACATTCTTCCAGATTTTTCAAATGTTCGCACCTTTTCACCACCAGGTGTAATTAATTCGTAGAAAACAGGTCTCCATATCCACTGAAACAACAACTCATGCTGTCCATGTCAGCCGGCCGGAGTGACCGACCGGTTCTAGGCGCTACAGTCTGGAACCGCTCGACCGCTACCGTCGCAGGTTCGAATCTTGCCTCGGGCATGGATGTGTGTGATGTCCTTAGGTTAGTTAGGTTTAAGTATTTCTAAGTTATAGGGGACTGATGATCTCAGAAGCTAAGTCTCATAGTGCTCAGAGCCATTTGAACCATTTGTCCATGTCAAAATCCTCATACCCACGAATAGAACAGAAAGAGATGTTAGAGTCTAAGCTCCCACTGACATCTGTCTCACTAGAGACAAGTCATGAAGTCTGCTGCTCTGTTGGAGGAGTGCGAAGAACTGAAATGCCTCTAATATTGAAAATAGGGCTAACCAACTTTGTTTTCAGATCGGTAGGAATCGGGGTGTCTTAATACAATGCGAATTTGCACACCTCCAGTGCTGTTGGTCCTAATATCAGTGTTTGGAGGAGATCGCAAAATGTCATGATCTGGTGAACCGAGTATATGAACCACAACACTAGACAAGTGATAGAGTAACGGTTTGCATTATGCAGGAGAAGAATCTTTCATTCAGCAAAGTGAGCTGTACACTACAGTTTACTGACAACTGAGTGTGATTGTTATGATATTCTGGCGTTTCCAAGCACATAGAGAGCCCGTCGGGCGACTGTAAGGAATTGCTGAAAGACTTGGCCATAATTTTGGCTTGATGTCATGAACGACTGCTCTCTTTAACTGTGAATAAACTCAGTTACTATAACAAAGAAAGAACTCCACAGTACCCGATTCAAACATCAGTGGCGTCCATCATTAGCACGCTATATCGTTTAATTATTTAGGGGTAATACCAAGAAGTACTATTACCTTCTCGTAAAGTATAAAGCGCAGTGATATAGCTTGCAAACATAGGGTTGTGAGCCAAGCTCAGATCGGACCCAAGCGGCGGGTTAATGATAGTAGTGTGGTACACCTTCCAGCTTGAATGATGTTTTAGGTGGTTTCCCACGCTTGTTTAGGTAAATCCTGGACTGTTCCCCATATTTCGGCCCAGAGAATGTGATACACAAACAGAAGACGGACAACAAACGTTTACACAGTTCACAGTCAGATGGTACACTCTTCGATGACTGTACCTTCGAAGGGCCTCCGTCCACAAAGTTAGGGCATCGGAAAGTTAAATAAAAAAAATTTTTGCCGAATCCTGAAAAGGGGACCCGTACTAGGCGGGATAAACGCTATGGAAAAGAAAGTGACCAAGGCATGATCTTAGTTACGTGGGCACGTATCTAAGATTACTAAGGGTGGCTGCATTGTATGGATACTAAGATGCGATATCAAAAATCACGAATAAATCAAATCAGTTTTAGATAAATAACAGAGTTAGGGTTTTAGGTAAGTCCCGCGCACCTCTAAAGTAAATAGCGTATAAGAAGATACCTGGGCCAGTAGTTTTTGGAGACATTATCAAGTAGCCCCGACAGCAGCTATCGCATTAATAAAAAGCAGTAGTCCATACGAATGTGTAAGAGATACACTCAGGAAAATAATGAGGAAAGGGGGAGGGTAGGGAAGTCAAATGGAAACGAGAGACGAGACCGTCAATGGCTTCATGGGCAAATGTTTTAGGTTGGTTAGGACTTTAAGCAGACGTGCACTTCTCCGTCGGAAGCAAATCGACGGCCACAGTGTCTTTCTCCTGGGGCCCAAAAGTATGCTAATTGCACGAGTAGAGATCGGTCTGTACGGAGGATGTGATAGGGCTTCCCAGCGAAACTTCTATAGCATACTTGAAACAACCTTGGCAACACGCGGGCGGGTAAATATTAAAATGCGCATTCGAACAATTATTAGACAGTGCTGAATATATTTCGTACTTAATGGAATACTTTATCGGAAGTGGTAGCTGGAAAACTTTTCTAATGACGTGGCGGTCCAGAATGAGATTTTCACTCTGCAGCGGAGTGTGCGCTGATATGAAACTTCCTGGAAGATTAAAACGGTGAGCCGGACCGAGACTCGAACTCGGGACCTTTGCCTTTCGCGAGCAAGTGCTCTACCAACTGAGCTACCCAAGTACGTCTCACGGCCCGTCCTCACAGCTTTACTTCTGCCAGTACCTCGTCTCCTACCTTCCAAACTTTACAGAAGCTCTCCTGCGAACATCATGGTCATCCGAAACTCAGAGATAGGAAACAATGTCGCGTCAGAAGGACTTCCAGTGGACTGGATAAGCACGGATCTAATGGTAAAAATACAGTGTGTAGTTTAAATTAATGATTATAATTTGTTTTTCTTTAATAGTTTAGATTCTGATGGCCTTAGTACTAGTTATTTCAGGTCTACCATGTCATAAACTGTGTGCAAAATAACACATACCTCCAAAGTGGCATAATCCTAACGTTTAGGACTCAGGGCTCAGGCGGTGAATTGTGAGGTACGTAGGCAGTCGTTGTTCCCTCGCTTATCAACCGCCAAGGACTGAACAGTGGTTTGCGGATGTACGATATGTAGGTCTAGCCGTCGCCAGCAAGAGCAGAATACGAAAGAACGGCGAATCGCGTGGTAGAAACCTCTCTTATCCCACAAGACAAGGCATGACAATGACTTTAAAAGCGACGGCCAAGACAGTCGTATGGCAAGGAGTCATCTTCATAACAGCACAGTGTCATCCGAAGATGTCATTTGGAACGGACGTGAGCGGTATGAAATTGTTAGAGTCGAATCACGTGCCACAATGCATGACACGCTGGACTGGTACTGTGGTTGAAGAAGGTTGACATATCCGCCTGCCCACTGTGCGATTTTCATGCCTCCCCAACTCGTGTTAGGTGATTTCTGGAGTGGTTCCCGTAAATAGACGAAGCCATTTCCCTTCTCTACGACTTGCCCGGCTTCTGTCTGATGATCACGATGCCGACGGGACGGTTAGCATTTTCCTCCACGGACGCGCACTGCCGTGATGCAGGCTTGTGGTCGGCAAGCTCAGCTGTAATCCCATCCGCTGTGCTTCACGGTCCAGTCGCCACGTTTGGTAACGGCCACGACCGCCAGTCACCGCTCACTGTGTCCTTGGCCGTCACGTCTGCCGCCTGCAGAGTCCACGTTACGTCACTGAGGACAGTCGCCTACTACAGCTCGCCCCATTCATTGAGAACGCTGGATGACTAGAGTGTTACTGAGAGGAATTCCGTTTTCAGCTGACTGCATACTCACTAAAAGTTTGCCATCCCTTCTTCTTTTTCCTGCCCCTTTATCCCGCATCGGTGCAGGGTCGGCATGGTTATCAACGAATTTGACACGATTAGTTTAAAGGTGGCCGGTACCCTTTCTGTCGCCATCCTATTAGCTCCTGGGACTGTGTATCCCAACTATCGGCGTGCAACGAAAGTGAGTGGTTTTTTTTAATGTTTGCAAATCATGTAACTGAGCTGGGACTTGGGATTTGGGATGTGGAAAACCACCTAAAACCATATCCGGATTGACCGGCACACCGACCCTCGTCGTCAATCCCCCGGGCAGATTCGATCTGGTTCCGGCGCATCTCCTCGTCGCGAAAGCGGCGCTTTAATACGCACTGCTATCCGCGCGGGTAACAGTTTATCATGACTATATCTCAGAAAGCCTCAGCGGTGTTTCCCGTATAGTATTAGGACAAGGTACACTGAGTGACTAAAATGTGATGGGAGGGCGCCGTGTCCGTACAGTGCTGGTAGAAGTAGGTACCTGACAAGTCGGTGATAGTCTTCACTCTCAGCGACGCCTAGGCCAACAAGGCTCTACGAATGCGACGTGACGTCCGTTTGTCAAACACTTGTGATAGCACTGCGGAGTTTTCTCCTGTGTGGAAACATTGTTTCTGTGATATTAATGATCTTCCCTAACCACATTTGCCCCCGGAAACCCGAAATCTCTGATATGCTATGACCCATGAGTTTTGCCCCGATTGTGCCTTTTGCCTCGATTATCATCAAACGGTCAAATTCAGTTAATTTGGGACGTGCTGCCATGTTCAAATGGTTCAAATGGCTCTGAGCACTATGGGGCTTACCTTCTGAGGTCATCAGTCCCCTAGTACTTAGAACTACATAAACCTAGCTAACCTAAGGACATCACACACATCCATGCCCGTGGCAGGATTCGAACCTGCGACCGTAGCGGTCGAGCGGTTCCCGACTGTAGTGCTGTCATGTTCAACACCAAACTGTAACAGCCTTATAAGGTCTTGTGTCTACACTCGCGCCGTGCGCCAAACGTACTCACAACATTCGGGCGTCATGCACAGTACGTCTTTATCGGATAACCACTTCTGTGACTTTTGGTCACTCTTTTAAAAGGCTTTTTGGCCAAGCCTGCCATTAAAAAATTGTGTTTCTGGTCAAATCTACACTTATTTTTCGAAAGAACTGTTACATCAATTCACCTGTTCGACATTGTCTTTCCAGACAGCTGATTATATTCGAAATGTAATTCGGGAAAATCTGGATAAAACTCATTTCATCACTGGACTCAAAACTTTTCCTACATCTAACCCACCCTAAGCTAACCTGACCAAAACCAGTTTAACTTCTTCTTCTCCTGATTCTTGCATTTCGAGGAGTTGGAGTCTGCCCTTTCCGAAATCAAAGGAATTTAACAATTGTTGTCTTCATTTCTTCATTTGTCGTCCTTTGTCCCGTTTTCCAATTTAGTTGAAATGTAATGCCTTCCTTGGTAAGCGCTCAGGTGGAATCCTTTGGATGCGATCATAGCATTTTTTTATTTTTATTTTGTGATGTCAGGTCTCTTCCGTCATTGTTGTTCATACGTCTAGTTGGTGTTTTAGACCTTCATTTCGCACTCTGCCTCTTAGCGTTAGTTCAGGAAGTAACCTCAGAAACCTCATTTCTGCTGATTCAATTCTTAGTTCATCTCCTTTTGTTGAGATCAAGTTTACACTACCAAACATAATAACAGGCTTAGTTGCCACGTTGCGTAGTCTTTCCTCATAGTCCTCCAAGATACCTCCTTATACAACCATTTATAGCATTATATTTCTGTATATTTTGAACCACATCTGAATTAGCTTTGTATATAGATATCTCTGCCCCGAGGTGTTTGAACGAACTTACCTATTATTTTATGGCTTATCACAATTTTTCCCATTCTTATATGCCTTCCCTCAGTTACCAATACTTTTGTTTTATTTACGGATACAACCATTCCAGAAGTTTGTAAAACGTTATTAAAAATTTTTCAATTGAAAATTTATTTCGATGTGAGAACAGGTGGAACCCAAAGACTCCGCGTTTCTCTTTTCCCCTTGCGAATTCCTTTCTGGGAAGTACACTTTCTTGAGAAATGAGGATTTTTTTCCCATTGTAATCGAATCGTCTTCTTAGTTATTTTTTCATCCAGCAGGTTCATAATAACCACACACTATTCGCTGTTTAACGTTCTGTCTTTGGAAAGCAATCAATAAGAAAAATCCCATTCCCAGCACATAAAACTTTGGCTATAAACTTTGTAGTAGACTATATATCCTTCACTGTTTCTGGCGCAGAACCGTTAGCTTCCACTACTTTAATTTCTGTTCGTATCTGGTGTGACATGGTACACCTGCATTTCATCAACAGTAATAAATGGGCGCTCATCGTCAGTTGCATTCCTTCTGGAGCAGTTTTAACACTGGTAAAACGTTTTTCTGTTTCAACCAGTGTACAACAAATACAGCACCGATTATGAAAAAAAGTTTGCCAATTACTTTTTCACCTGAAGTGCACTGTACTGCTTCTTCTGATACCGTGGTGACATAACTAATTTCAGAAACCTTTGACAGCGGTCGCTCAATACCATATTCGGCACTTCTGCAGTATTTTCATCTGTTGTCGAGGCCCTGATCGCGGTTATTCTTCAAGAGACGTATGTCCACGCTGTTGAAAATGAAGGAGTTACGTAAATCTTCACTACTTCTTATGAATTTTTGCTTGCAGTGAAGTTTCGAATATACTTTTAAGAAGCCACGCTACACCATTTTATTTATTCAACAAGATACACTCAAGATGACTGGCTACAAACTCCATATAACAGAAGTATACCATAGTTAATATTGACAATTTCTGTTATATTACTGAAAAAGATGTACATATGTAACATAAAATTTCATTCATATCAACGCCACCTTTGAGGTAGAACGGGAAACGTCTTCCTTGCCTCCCTGCGTACCGTTCCTTGCATCCAATTTTGCATGGAAGTTCTCCTCTCTTCTTTCAAAAGGTGAATCCTTGTCTTTGCAGCTGCAACTTCCTTCTCTTCAGCGGTCCTCTTCATCTCCATGTTTGAAGGGAAATTAATCCCACTGACGGTACTTTTTAGATAACATGTTCTCCGTCGTCCCCTCGTTTTCTTTTCTACGATCGTGCCTTCGGAAATGTTTTGTGAAAGAATATAATTTGTCGTTAAGTGTCCAGTGAGTAATGCTTTGCGTTGACCCATAACTTCCAGAAGTTCTTTCTTCTCTCCTATTTCTTGTGGAGCTATCTCATTCGTTTTGCCACCAGCCCATCTAGATCTTTCAGTTCTCCTCCAACACCACATTTCCTTAAGCTTCGAGTGAGCTTTCTCCTGCTCTGCTGACGCCCAGATTTCCCATCCGTCCGTTACGACACCCCATACAAAGGTTGTTATAAACCTTTTCTTAGTGTGGAAGCTGACGGACTTCTTCAGCAGAAAGTGCTTCGTATTTGGGAACCTCGTCAACCAGAACTACGGTTTCTGCAACCGCCTGAGAAAAAACTTGTGAGACTACAGACGAAGCAGTCGTGTAGGACAGCCGACTAAAAACCTAATTGTTCTAAAATATCGCAGAGAATCGTTACATTCATATGTGTAATTGTTATGTCTTCACAGACAGCAGTCCGTAATCCAGCTGTCCAACTTCTTGTCTGGCCATCCAAATTTAGGTCTTCCATGATCTACCTAAATCGCTTGAGGCAAATGGTTCCTTTGAAGAGGACCAGGCCGATATCCTTCCCCATCCTTCTGCAATCCGAGCTTTTTATCCGGTTCTCCTCGTTGTCGATGGAATGTTAAACTTTAATATTCCTTTAATTTTTTTTTTTTCATAGGAAGCAAGTTCTGTATATTTGCTTTCGATATTGCCCCGCCATTCGATTTCACACATCATTTATGAGATATACTACAATTAGCTGACGATTCTGTTCCTAAGCGTTCTTGGCCCCCTCGCTGTACACTATATGCTACCTTACTGACTGTGTGAGCCTATGTAAATGCAGATCCCTGCAATTACGAGACTAACACAGAGTTCTCTTCCGTGTTTCAGGTGGTTTGCGTTCTGCTGGCAATCATCGCTACAGTCGGCGCCGGCTTTGGCGGGAATGAACAGTGAGTACATTACATACTTCTCTACGACACGCCTCTTCCCTGTGGTTTACTATACACCTTTGTGTTTTAATGGAACGGACTTATAGTAATGATTCTCAGTAATTCACAAAATAATAAGTAAAAACTCTGCTAACGTTTACTTTCAGCGTTGTCAAGCATGGTATCGCCAACTACAATACTAATTCAAAACTTTTCAATAACAAACTTTAATGCTCTTTCCACTTTATTTCTATCATTTATTGAGCGCTTATTATTTTGGCAAATTATGAACTTCTTCCTATTTCAGTATCAATTAACTCACGAATAAACAAGCTGTTGCTAGTTAATGTTGCTAAAATGCTCACAGGTAGCTGCAGGTAGAAGTTATTGTTATGTTTGTATGAAGTGGTTAGACTATTATTTTTATTTTTAAGTCATGAGAAATTCGCTCGGATTTATGCTTCCAGCACCAACTCAGCTGTCCATTGATGTCACAGCAGGTATCCCATTCACCTGCTAAGGTCATCCACAATTTATTTTCCTTAACCATTCCTTTTAGCGCTTCTTCATTTCGTACTTTACCTGCCTAATTTTAAACTTTTTTCTATACCATTAGACTTCAAACACTTCCACTTTGTTTTCGCTTGATAATATTCTGCGCATTGACTGTCGGTACTAATAATAAAATACTCTTTTACCTTAAATTATTGACTACTCTACACTTTTTGCTGTGCAGTCATTTTCAACCGACTGAAATTTACTATGCGATCAAAAGTATCCGAGCACACCGCCGAAGTAGTTTCGAACTGGCCAACAGGTGTCACGAAAGGCGGACCCGGCACTGTAATGGGTGCCGGGGACTACTGTACTGTCAGTAAAGGACAGTAACAGCACAATGGGTCGTTCAAGACAGCCCTGTGGACTGGATGCTTGATTTCGCCTGAGTAACAAATCCAAAGGGACATTTCAACCCTTCTAAAGCCGCCCAAGTCGACTATTGGAGATGTGATTTTGAAGTGGATACGCGAAAGGGACAACCACAACTCTACCGAGAGCAGCCAGACCCCACGTGCAGACGAACATTGCGGAGGCTGCTTGTAAAAAATTGCATGAAATCAGCAGAAGAAATCACGCGTGAGTTACAGAGCGCTACCAGTGGTCCAGCTAGCATAATGACTGTGCGTAAGGATTTAAAAAGACGGGGTGCTCCTCAAGAGCCACACATTCCTATTGTCAGTGGTAAGCGACGATTGAGCTGGTGTAATGGACGATGTCAGTGGAGAGTGGATGACTAGAAAAGAAAGATGTGGCGTTATGAAGCACGCTTTAGCCTGAGGCAGTTCGATGGAAGTGATTTAGTTTGGCGGATGCTCTCAGAACGATACCTGCCAACAGTGGAGTACGGATGAATTGTGTTACTGTATGCAGGTGTTTTTCTGGTTATGATGTAGTCCTCTTGGTGCGCTTAAGCAAACGTTAAATGTGGGCGGATACTAACACATTGCACATAACTGTGTAGTTTTTACTGTAAAGGAACATTTCGGAGATTGTGATTATTTGCATCAGCATGACAATGCGCTATATCATAAAGCTGCATAAAGCTGGACGACTACGTTCCTGAAATGGACTGGCCTGTCCAGAGTCCTGGCCTGAACACAATAGAAGTCCGTTGCGAATAGAACGTCGACTTCGCTACACGTCTCAGCGTCGAAATTCATTACTTTCTCTGATTTCGGCTCGTGAGAATGAACGAGCTTCCAAAGACATTAAGACATCTCACTGAAGAGTCCGCAGCACACTCCAAGGCCTCATAATAGCGAAGGGTTGACACATCTCACGTGTCCGACCACTTTTGATAAGATAGTTTAAATAGCAGGTATAGTATCTTTAGAGCACAAACATAAGAAAACAGTTGTTTAGTCGCAGAACAAAAGCGAAAATTAAGTTAAAGACAACTTGCATGCTATAGCTTGTGAAGCGGACATGTCTGGGCTACAGTCAAAACTTAGTGCTGGTCATGTATAGTTAAAAAGCAGTGCAGTGCTGTGGCCTGGTACGCAACGAAATACAGCTGCACTGCTCTCCCGGTCGTTGCCAGTTTCCGAGGCAATTGAGCCGCTACTTCTCACTCAAGTATGTCCTCAAACGAGGCAACCAGATTGAGTGCACTCCATTGCATTCCTCTGACTAGGAAAAATCCCTGGCAGTACCGGAAACTGAAGCAAGGTCCAGCATGTAAGAGTCAGACACGCTTAGTACTTAGCTACAGAGTTGGAAAAGAAATAAAATAAAAGGTTTTGCATCACTGGATTTTAAAATAAATGTGACATCAAGTACTCCACGAATGCTTCCTCTTTCATGTTCTTCCGATATGTAATGACCCTTAACATAGACAAATGTAATGTATTGCGAATACATGGAAAGAAGGATCCTTTATTGTATGATTATATGATAGCGGAACAAACACAGGTAGCAGTTACTTCTGTAAAATATCTGGAAGTATGCGTACGTAACGATTTGATGTGGAATGATCATATAAAATTAACTGTTGGTAAGGCGGGTGCCAGTGTGAGATTAATTGGGAGAGTCCTTAGAAAATGTAGTCCATCAACAAAGGAGGTGGCTTACAAAACATTCGTTCGACCTATACTTGAGTATTCCTCACCAGTGTGGGATGCGTACCAGGTCGGCTTGACGGAGGAGCTAGAGAAGATCCAAAGAAGAGCGGCGCGTTTCGTCACGGGGTTATTTGGTAAGCGTGATAGCGTTACGGAGATGTTTAGCAAATTCAAGTGGCAGACTCTGCAAGAGAGGCGCTCTGCATCGCGGTGTAGCTTGTTGTCCAGGTTTCGAGAGCGTGCGTTTCTGGATGAGGTATCGAATATATTGCTTCCCCCTACTTATACCTCCCGAGGAGATCACGAATGTAAAATTAGAGAGATTCGAGCGCGCACGGAGGCTTTCCGGCAGTCGTTCTTCCAGCGAACCATACGCGACTGGAACAGGAAATGGAGGTAATGACAGTGGCACGTAAAGTGCCCTCCGCCACACACCGTTGGGTGGCTTGCGGAGTATAAATGTAGACGTAGATGTAGATGTAGATGTACTTCAACCCTATGCTATGTTCCAGCCGTGTAATGTTACGATATTTGCTCCTCGCATCCAGTTCTGTGTCTAGTGTCAATAGAACCTCTTTTATTGAAGACAGCTTTCTCGCCTTTGTCTACTTCTGATCTATTCCTTGCTTCGACCTTATTGTGGTAGTGACTCGCAATAAAATGTGGAGAAAATTGAGGTATTTTGTCAGATGAATGAATGCCAGGCGTTGACCTTAGTGCTACGGTTTGTTTCAGCGTCCACATACGTGTGCACGTCCCACACCTGATCAACGAGGTGCACCATCAGAAGAAGATCATCTACCAGGAGCACCACCCCAGCTACGGCGGCGAATTCTCCAGCCACGGGGGTGGAGGCGGCTTTTCCAGCAGCGGCGGCGGCGGCGGCTACGGCCACAGCAGCAGCGGTGGCGGCTACGGGTTCTCCAGCAGCGGGGGCGGCGGGGGCGGCTACGGCTACTCCAGCAGTGGGGGCGGGGGCGGTTACGGCCACCACCACTAGCCGCCTCCTTCCTCCTCAGTCACCTGCTGAGGCGGCTCACTGAGTACGGCGTGCCGCTACGTCACCAGGTCCGGCAGAGTGGTCGCCTAATGCGACGAGAGGGGAACTAGAGGGCAGCTTAGGTAACGTGGAAAGGCGTTAGGGTCACTGAAGCCCCCCCCCCCCCACCCACACTCTTCGTCACCCCGTCCCAAAGACAACCCGTATTTATTCCGTCACGTTTCTAATACCCTATTCACTCCCGCTGTGTTAAGTTCAACTTTTCTCTCCTGGAAATCATGGACACTTTTCGACATGAGACAGATTCATGGTGCTAACATTTCCAAGAAGTGTTAATTCGACTGATTTATGTGACTTTTGTTATACAGACTAGAATTCGTTGTTACAACTTTGTACATATCTTGTTGTTATTTGTTACAATGTTTGTACTTTTTTCTGTAATAGTTCATGCTTTGCGCATGAATAACGTTGTTTTTCTGCCTGTCATTTGTAAATAATTTCACTGAACAAATAAACCATTATTTTCACTGTTTATTTCACTCAGTTTCATTTCCGACTGTTGCCAATGGCAATTCTGAACACAGATCAAGTTGAATGAAACACCAACAGTGAGATGGCATGCAGCGAGAAGTAATCACATACGTAGCCAGCATAATACTGATAACAGTTCTAATACACGTCTTGAAACATCCAGACAGATTTAAAAAAACGGTTCAAATGGCTCTGAGCACCATGGGACTTAACATCTGAGGTCATCAGTCCCCTAGAATTTAGAACTACTTAAACCTAACTAACCTGAGGACATCACACACATCCATGCCCGAGGCAGGATTCGAACCTGCGACCGTAGCGGTCGCGCGGTTCCAGACTGAAGAATCTAGAACCGCTCGGCCACACCGGCCGGCAAGACAGATTGAAACTGTGAGCTGAACTGCATCTCTGACCTGGAATCTGGTTGCCTTTCCTGGCTGCCTATCGTACCGACTGTGCTATCTAGCTGCAGTGGGTAAAGTATCTCCTGCAAAAGGCAAAGTTGTTTCAACCTCGATGCGCTACAGTGTTTCAACGAACAATATTTCTAACAGCTCATATGTCTGCAGTGTAAAAGATTCGTTCTGGAAGCGTAAATGACCTTAAAAAATATTTCCCTTATCTAAATGACTCCTATAGAACTATAATATCATCGTCCTTCTACGCCTATGTTTCGTCAACGACACATTTCGCGTACAGATAGCTTTTTATCAAAGGGAGAGAAATTGTACCTTTTACTATACATGCAGTTAACGAAACAGTAAACGGTGACATTTTCCTAAACAAGCTATTTAGTTATGACAGTAGGAACCTACGAATCAGACAAATTCGTCTGCTGCCAAAGAAGAGGGAAAAAAATTAACCAAACGCACAACGCTGTAAAGACATAAGTAATTCAAAACATTTGTCAGCAGAGTATTTAAACATCTATGACATTCCTCAGGATCGGTATTAGCGCGTCCCTCTTCCTCATCAGGGCCCGGAACTTGAATGTCGATTCACGTAAAACATAAAAAATAAATACACTCCTGGAAATTGAAATAAGAACACCGTGAATTCATTGTCCCAGGAAGGAGAAACTTCATTGACACATTCCTGGGGTCAGATACATCACATGATCACACTGACAGAACCACAGGCACATAGACACAGGCAACAGAGCATGCACAATGTCGGCACTAGTACAGTGTATATCCACCTTTCGCAGCAATGCAGGCTGCTATTCTCCCATGGAGACGATCGTAGAGATGCTGGATGTAGTCCTGTGGAACGGCTTGCCATGCCATTTCCACCTGGCGCCTCAGTTGGACCAGCGTTCGTGCTGGACGTGCAGACCGCGTGAGACGACGCTTCATCCAGTCCCAAACATGCTCAATGGGGGACAGATCCGGAGATCTTGCTGGCCAGGGTAGTTGACTTACACCTTCTAGAGCACGTTGGGTGGCACGGGATACATGCGGACGTGCATTGTCCTGTTGGAACAGCAAGTTCCCTTGCCGGTCTAGGAATGGTAGAACGATGGGTTCGATGACGGTTTGGATGTACCGTGCACTATTCAGTGTCCCCTCGACGATCACCAGTGGTGTACTGCCAGTGTAGGAGATCGCTCCCCACACCATGATGCCGGGTGTTGGCCCTGTGTGCCTCGGTCGTATGCAGTCCTGATTGTGGCGCTCACCTGCACGGCGCCAAACACGCATACGACCATCATTGGCACCAAGGCAGAAGCGACTCTCATCGCTGAAGACGACACGTCGCCATTCGTCCCTCCATTCACGCCTGTCGCGACACCACTGGAGGCGGGCTGCACGATGTTGGGGCGTGAGCGGAAGACGGCCTAACGGTGTGCGGGACCGTAGCCCAGCTTCATGGAGACGGTTGCGAATGGTCCTCGCCGATTCCCCAGGAGCAACAGTGTCCCTAATTTGCTGGGAAGTGGCGGTGCGGTCCCCTACGGCACTGCGTAGGATCCTACGGTCTAGGCGTGCATCCGTGCGTCGCTGCGGTCCGGTCCCAGGTCGACGGGCACGTGCACCTTCCGCCGACCACTGGCGACAACATCGATGTACTGTGGAGACATCACGCCCCACGTGTTGAGCAATTCGGCGGTACGTCCACCCGGCCTCCCGCATGCCCACTATACGCCCTCGCTCAAAGTCCGTCAACTGCACATACGGTTCACGTCCACGCTGTCGCGGCATGCTACCAGTGTTAAAGACTGCGATGGAGCTCCGTATGCCACGGCAAACTGGCTGACACTGACGGCGGCGGTGCACAAATGCTGCGCAGCTAGCGCCATTCGACGGCCAACACCGCGGTTCCTGGTGTGTCCGCTGTGCCGTGCGTGTGATCATTGCTTGTACAGCCCTCTCGCAGTGTCCGGAGCAAGTATGGTGGGTCTGACACACCGGTGTCAATGTGTTCTTTTTTCCATTTCCAGGAGTGTATATTTAACATCTAGTGAACTGTGTTACAAGTCAGCTCAGTAAATTGGGAACAAAAGGTCAGCTCATTGTAAACGATGTTATTAGTTGCTCTGCACAATTACCGAAATAAATTTCTCTATTATCCAAATCTCACGTTAACTACAAACGTATGAAAAATAAAATTGCAGCAAAGTTCCATGGTATTCTGATACAAAGTAACTTAAAATACTTCAGACGTGTTGAGTGTATCAACTGAGTAGCCCTTATTGGAATGCCCTGCTTAACCCGCACGACCGGACAGATAGAATAAATTGTGGAAAGGGCCCAAAATAAGGGGCTGCCAGTTACACTCGAACATACAACTTTATTATTTGATCAAACATTACAAGAGCCCAAAAAATTTCTTAAACACACAGCTTTAATCTTTGGGACTTAATTACCGGCTGAAAGCCACTTTAATTTAAAAACGGCTGAAGGCCAATAACTTAAAACGCAAGCATAATCATAAATTTAAAAGACAAGCCTTATCTTACAACAGTTCTTTAGCTAGGCTGAAGTAAGCAAGTTAAATTCAAATCGGCTGAAGTCCGAACACTTAAAACTCCAAAACATTAATTTTTTTAAATACCAAAGTCCTTACGTGAAACAGTTCTTTAATTTAGGCTCAAGGCCTTAAGAACAAACAACTGAAACTCAAACTGGCTCAAGGCCGAACACTTGAAAATTCAAAAATTTTTTAAAATTCCAAAAGGCTTACCTAAAACAGTATCTTAAACTAGGCTGAAGGCCTTAAGAGTAAAACAACTCTAATTTAAAACACAAACCGGCTACAAGCCATACAAGTGCCAACAAAAAGAACAAATTTTAAAAAAATAGGGCAGTTCACACAAGGGCGCCCAGACGTTCGAGGGTCGGCCTGTAATTCAAACACTAACGCTCGCTTAGGTGAGACAGGCAGTCGGGCCAACCATTCACGATCCGACGACAACCCAACCGACCGACAGTCAGCGGACCCACCGACAAAATAACTTCCACTTCACCCGACCAGGGCACAACAGGGAGCTCAACAGAACAACGTAGAAGATATTGGCCCTCACAACCAATCATACACGAAGCTGTCAAACTACACACCATGCTAGACAGCAACAACACGATGAGGAAACTACACTGCCCGAAATTTGCGTCAACGCCCAGGGCAGGTAACTGGAACGTTAACGGCCACAAGGCAGATGATTCCGCTGGTGCACTTCAGTTCAAATTACCAAATACAATGAAAGTCCACCGGAGGGTGGATAGAATTTCCCAACTTGAAAACCACCTTCTTGCTCGCGGGAACATCCCAGCAGCCGACAACGAACTCCAAACGACACAATGTGAACAGTCTTGACTTGCTCGTAGGTTAAATCAAAACTCAACTTTCGTGTCCAGGGTCAATGAGCCACGGACCTCGTAGCAATGGGAACGACGCCACATTATCCAACACCACGTAGAGACCCCCAGCGGGCCCCGGCCAAACTACGCCCCGCCGAGAATTCCTCATTGCTCCACGCCAACTGTTCGACTCCTCGCACACCGCCCAGCCGGAAACTATAAACGCCAGGTCAAAGATAGTCCAAGGTGCGAATATCGATACACACCGCTGCTGCCACCCGCGGGAGGAGAAGATAACAGCATAACCGCGATAACTGCGAGGGAATAAAGACAAAATCGCAATGAAGGTTTAATCCAGCACATAGCATGAGCCAACCACGGCTCACTTATTATCTTTTACCGGTTATATACAGACCGTTAAATGAACATCCACTAATTAGAGCTTTATCTGATTATAAGAGTGTGTCGGATTATGCGAGTCAAAGCTACTTAGTCACTGATACTCGCAGATTCAAAATATACTTTACTGAATGTTGCTTAGAAAATTTAGGAACAAAAGAAAGAATTAATAAAACACGAAAAAAATCATTGTAAGAGAGTATACAAATAACACATTACAGAAAGAAGTTCTGAATTATTGCTAGGAACTCCTACACGAGACAGGAGTAGTATGTCATAAGGAAACCTTTCAATTAAGATTTGAATCCTTCTGTTTACTACTCTTCTTTTCAGTTCTGCTAGAAGCCTATTGAAACTGAAACTTGTTGAAGACTGCACACTTTTCTGTACAGTGTCTAAGGAAGTATTATCCAAGTGAATACCGTTTTCACGCCTAGTCTTCACTGAATGAGTGTTGCAGTTTCTTTTGAAAGAGTCAAGTTATATGAAGCCAGACAGTTTTAAATCTTTTCCCTTTTTGTTGAGACCGCTTCCTAGTTTACAAATATAACGTGACCTATTACTGACCTATTCCATAGTTTACAAAATCAAATATTTTCGTTAAAGCCCAAAAAATAAGGCCAATTGTCCTCGATCTATGCTTACTACGCATTTACATATCTTCGTATATATCTGAATATGGCCTCATACTCTCGGAACATTCACCAGCTGCTTAGGGGAACTTCAGATTCCAAAGAATAGCCGTTGGTACAATTGCAGGCGCACAACAAGACAGCCATGTGAACTATTGTTTAAAATACTCAAATTACTACCATTGCTGTGCATCAGTATTATGGGTACCTAACCCATATTAAGAATGTGTAATAGTGGATGTTGGTGGTATTGAAGAAAATTGTCATACATACAGTGTCAACACGAGATTGAGAGGAGACCTGTATATACAAGTTTATGCCTAAAATGTATTTTGTATATCGGAACAAAACGGTTTAACCAATTACAACGAAGAATGGAATGTGGAGAAAATAATAATCTATTCGAAAGACTCACCGGAAAATATATACGATAACACTGTTTCTATTAAATAGGTGAATATATGAATTTCTTGTATATGTGATCACGAATACAATAAGGTGACAAGTCATGGGATACCTCCTAAAATCGTGTCGGACCTCCTTTTGCCCAGAGTAGTGCAGCAGCTCATCAAGTCGTTTGAAGCCAAAAATGGTTCAAATGGCTCTCAACACTATGGGACTTAACATCTGAGTCATCAGTTCCCTAGATTTAGAACTACTTAAACCTAACTAACCAAAGGACATCACACACATCCATGCCCGAGGCAGGATTCGAACCTGCGACCGTAGCAGCAACGTGGTTCCGGACTGATGCGCCTAGAACCGCTCGGTCACAGCTGCCGGCCGTTGGAAGTCCCTGCAGAAATATTCAGCCATGCTGCCTCTTTAGGTGTCCATAACTGTGAAAGTGTTGCCTGGCAGGATTTTGTGCATGGACTGACCTCTCGATTATGTCCCGTAAATGTTCGTTAGGATTCACGCCGGGTGATCTGGGTGGCCAAATCATTCGCTCGAATTGTGCAGAATGTTCTTCAAACCAATTGAGAACAACTGTGGCCCGGTAACATGGCACATTGTCAACCATAAAAATTCCATCTTTGTTAGCGAACATGAAGTCCATTAACAGCCGTTTCCAGTCAATGATCGGTTCAGATCGATCAGAGGACCCAGTCCATCCCATGCAAACACAGCCTTCTCAATTATGCAGCCACCACCTGCTTGCACAGTGCCTTGTTGACTACTTGGGCCCCTGGTCTCGTGGAGTATGTGCCACTGTGCCACACAAAAATCCTATCGTCAGCTCTTACCATATGAAATCGGGACTCATCTGATCAGGCCATGTTTTTTCAGTCGTTTAGTGTCCAACCGAAATGGTCACGAGTCCAGGAGGGGCGCTAAGACAATGTCGTGCTGTTTGCAAAGGCACTCATGTGGGTCGTCTTCTGCCACAGCTCATTTCTACATCTACATCTATACTCCGCGAGCCACCTTACGGTGTGTGGCGGAGGGTACTTATTGTACCACTATCTGATCCCCCCTTCCCTGTTCCATTCACGAATTGTGCGTGGGAAGAACGACTGCTTGTAAGTCTCCGTATTTGCTCTAATTTCTCGGATCTTTTCGTTGTGATCATTACGCGAGATATATGTGGGCGGTAGTAATATGTTGCCCATCTCTTCCCGGAATGTGCTCTCTCGTAATTTCGATAATAAACCTCTCCGTATTGCGTAACGCCTTTCTTGAAGTGTCCGCCACTGGAGCTTGTTCAGCATCTCCGTAACGCTCTCGCGCTGACTAAATGTCCCCATGACGAATCGCGCTGCTTTTCGCTGGATCATGTCTATCTCTTCTATTAATCCAACCTGGTAAGGGTCCCATACTGATGAGCAATACTCAAGAATCGGACGAACAAGCGTTTTGTAAGCTACTTCTTTCGTCGATGAGTCACATTTTCTTAGAATTCTTCCTATGAATCTCAACCTGGCGCCTGCTTTTCCCACTATTTGTTTTATGTGATCATTCCACTTCAGATCGCTCCGGATAGTAACTCCTAAGTATTTTACGGTCGTTACCGCTTCCAATGATTTACCACCTATGGCATAATCGTACTGGAATGGATTTCTGCCCCTATGTATGCGCATTATATTACATTTATCTACGTTTAGGGAAAGCTGCCAGCTGTCGCACCATGCATTAATCCTCTGCAGGTCCTCCTGGAGTACGTACGAATCTTCTGATGTTGCTACTTTCTTGTAGACAACCGTGTCATCTGCAAATAGCCTCACGGAGCTACCGATGTTGTCAACTAAGTCATTTATGTATATTGTAAACAATAAAGGTCCTATCACGCTTCCCTGCGGTACTCCCGAAATTACCTCTACATCTGCAGATTTTGAACCGTTAAGAATGACATGTTGTGTTCTTTCTTCTAGGAAATCCTGAATCCAATCACAAACCTGATCCGATATTCCGTAAGCTCGTATTTTTTTCACTAAACGTAAGTGCGGAACCGTATCAAATGCCTTCCTGAAGTCCAGGAATACGGCATCAATCTGCTCGCCAGTGTCTACGGCACTGTGAATTTCTTGGGCAAATAGGGCGAGCTGAGTTTCACATGATCTCTGTTTGCGGAATCCATGTTGGTTATGATGAAGGAGATTTGTATTATCTAAGAACGTCATAATACGAGAACACAAGACATGTTCCATTATTCTACAACAGATTGACGTAAGCGAAATAGGCCTATAATTATTCGCATCTGATTTATGACCCTTCTTGAAAATGGGAACGACCTGCGCTTTCTTCCAGTCGCTAGGTACTTTACGTTCTTCCAGCGATCTACGATAAATTGCTGATAGAAAGGGGGCAAGTTCTTTAGCATAATCACTGTAGAATCTTAAGGGTATCTCGTCTGGTCCGGATGCTTTTCCGCTACTAAGTGATAGCAGTTGTTTTTCAATTCCGATATCGTTTATTTCAATATTTTCCATTTTGGCGTCCGTTAGGCCAAATTTCTAAAGGATACGTGCGTCGTAAGTCCCACATCGATTCGTGCGTTTATTTCAAGTAGTGTTGACTCTCAGGTAGCTCTTACAACAATGGTTCAAATGGCTCTGAAAACTATGGGAGTTAACATCTGAGGTCATCAGTGCCCTAGATATTCGAACTACTTAAACCTAACTAACCTAAGGACATCACACACATCCATGCCCGAGGCAGGATTCGAACCTGCGACCGTAGCGGTCGCGCGGTTCCAGACTGTAGCGCCTAGAACCGCTCGGCCATCCCAGCTGGCTAGCAGTTACAACTCTACGCAAACGCTGCTGCTCTCGGTCGTTAAGAGAAGATCATCAGCCACTGCGTTGTCTGTCGTGAGAGGTAACGTCTGAAACTTGGTATTCTCAGCACTCTGTTGACACTGTGGATCTCGGAATATTGAATTCCCTAATGATTTCCCGAACTGAATGTCCCACGTGTCCACCTACCGTTCCGCGTTTGAGTCTGTTAACTCCCGTCATGTGGCCATAGTAAACCGTTTCACGTAAATCACTGGAGTACAAATGACAGCTCCAGCAATACATTGCCCTTTTATACCCTGTGTAAGTGATACTACCACCACCTGATTGGTGATGTTGCTATTTTAATTTCTATTGCCTGAATATTAAATTTTGGTGGTTGGAATTATATTTATTATTATGATTTTATTTCTAATTCTTTTGAAATAAAGCGTATTACTATATTAATTGTTTTGGCAGCTATAACTAAAAGAGCTCAAATTCCTTTTTCTTCTTGACTTCCTGCTGCTATGGCTGCTCCTACTCCTGCTTCTGCTTCAGTTCATTCTTCTATTCTTGTTACGGGTGGAGTTTATTTATTGATTCGTTTTAGACCAATACTAGATACTTATAATTGTGGTTGATTTTTACTTTTAATTGGTTGCATGACTATATTTATGGCCGGATTGGGTGCTAATTTAGAATTTGATTTAAAGAAAATTATTGCTCTTTCTACTTTAAGACAACTTGGTTTAATAACAAGAATTTTGGCTATAAGTCATCCAAAGCTTGCATTCTTTCATTTATTGGCTCATACTTTGTTTAAGGCATTATTATTTATTTGTGCACGTTCAATAATTCATAATTTAAAAGATTCTCGGGATATTCGTTTTATGGGCTCAATTGTAAATTTTATGCCTTTAACTTCTGTTTGTTTTATTGTTTCTAGTTTGTCTTTGTGTGGTATACCTTTCTTGGCCGGATTTTATTCAAAGGACTTGATTCTTGAAATGGTTTGTTTAAGATGAATTCATTGTTTAATTTTGTTTCTTTATTTTTTTCTACAGGTTTAACTGCTTCTTATTCTTTTCGTTTATTTTATTATTCAATATCTGGGGATAATAATTTTTATTCTGGATTTTCTTTTGATATGTGAATATCGATATCCCACGATTTTACCACCTCAATATATCTTCCATGCACACAGAAAACATTTAGATCAAATCGCGATATCATCAAGTACATTGCACTGAATATAATCCAGTATAATAAATAAACACACATGATTTTCATATAAAATGGGCTGGAGAATGTTGCCATACATTAACCAGCCGAAGGAGACTGGTACGTAGCCAAACAGATAATAAGGAAATGGACCACTCTTAAGTGAGAGCTGTGTGAGGTACGCTACCTTAACCTGACCTGCAGCTGCTACAAAAGTGAAGCTTCGAGAAGGGAAGGAGGAAACGAAATGCATATTCAAACGAGTAGAGAGGTTGTGTGATGTTTTTTTCAGTGATTACAAAGTCGAGTCGGATTTACTGAGAATCGACAGTATAAACCAATTTATCGGTATGACGTTGCACCCAATCTGGACTGTGTGCAATAAACTGATTCGGTTCGCAAGGGCGTCAAAAAGCCATTGCATCGTCTCCTGAGGCGAACTGTTCCACAACTGTTGTAACTCGTCTTGATATCCTGGATGTAGGCATTGGGACAGAGTTTACGCCAGAAGTGGTCCCACGCGCTTTCTGTCGGAGACACATCTGAAAGTCTTCCTGCGAAGGAAAGTATCTCGACATCACACAGGTAGTTAATAGAGACACGTGCCATCAGTGGACAAGAGTTATCCTGTTGAATAATGGCACCACGATACTGTCGCCTGAGAGGTATCACATGAGGACACAAGATGTCCTAGATGTACCTTCGTACCATCAGAGTCCACACATTAACTACTAGCCGTGGTTTCATACATAATGGCTCCCCACACAATAATACCAGGTGAAACGTCGCTGTGCCTTTAGCAAAAATTGGGAGAATGGCACCGGTGCCCAGGTCCTCACCATATTCGTCGACGGTGGTCACTGGGGTAGTGCATAACAGGCACTCATCGCTGAAAAATTGACTCCATTCGGCAGCAGTCCACCCTTCCTGGTCACCGCACCACCCCAAAGGCAGCCATTTGTTTTGTGTTAACGATAGCCTACACATTGGACAGTAATTCTCTAGTTCGGCCTCTGCTTGTCTCTCACCAATGGTGAGAGACAACATGGTGCCGCAGTCGCTACAAGTGTGCCTGTTCCCGAAGGCCCCCAGTGCAGAGGTTGTTGTTGTTGTTATTGTGATCTTCAGTCCAGAGACTGATTTGAAGTAGCTCTCCATGCTACTCTATCCTGTGCAAGCTTCTTCATCTCCCAGTACCTACTGCAACCTACATCCTTCTGAATCTGCTTAATGTATTCATCTCTCGGTCTCCTTCTACGATTTTTACCCTCCACGGTGCACTCCAATACTAAATTGTGATCCCTTGATGGCTCAGAACATGTCCTACCAACCGATCCCTTCTTCTAGTCAAGTTGCGCCACAGATTCCTCTTCTGCCCATTTCTATTCAGTACTTCTTCATTACTTACGTGATCTACCCATCTAATCTTCAGCATTCTTCTGTAGCACCACATTTCGAAAGCTTCTATTCTCTTTTTGTCTAAACTAGTTATCGTCCATGTTTCACTTCCATAGATGCCTACACTCCATACAAATACTTTTAGAAAAGACTTCTTCACACTTAAGTATATACCCGATGTTAACAATTTCTCTTCTTCAGAAACGTTTTCCTTGCAATAGCCAGTCTTCATTTTATATCCTCCCTAATTCGACAATCATCAGTTACTTTTCTTCCCAAATAGAAAAACTCCTTTACTACTTTAAGTGTCTCATTTACTAATCTAATACTCTCAGCATCACCTGATTTAATTCGACTACATTCCATTATTCTCATTTTGCTTTTGTTGATGTTCATCTTATATCCTCCTTTAAGACACTCTCCATTCTGTTCAGCTGCTCTTCTAGGTCCTTTGCTGCCTCTGACAGAATTACAATGTCGTCGGCAAATCTCAAACTTTTTATTTCTTCTCCTTGGATTTTAATTCCTATTCCAAATTTTTCTTTTGTTTCCTTTACTGCTTGAACAGTACACAGACTGAATAGCCGCGCGGTTTGAGGAAGCTTGTCACGGATTGCGCGGCCCCTCCCGCCAGATGTTCGAGTCCTCCCTCGGGCATGGGTGTGCGTGTCGTTATTAGCATAAGTTAGTTTAAAGTATTGTGTAAGTCTAGGGACCGATGACCTTAGTAGTTTGGTCCCATAGCAATTCACACATTTGAGCAGATTGAATAACATCGGGGATAGGCTACAACCCCGTCTCACTCCCTTCTCAATCATTGCTTCTCTTTCGTGCCCCTCGACTCTTATAACTGGCGTCTGGTTTCTGTACAAATCGTAAATAGCTTTTCGCTCCCTGTATTTTACCCCTGCAAACGTAGGTTTATTTTTCCATAACCTATCTTCTAAGATAAGTCGTAGGGTCAGTATTGCCTCGCGTGTTCCAACATTTCTATGGAATCCAAACTGATCTTCCCCGAGGTCAGCTTCTACCAGTTTTACCACCCGTAGTAGTACATGCTTGTACGTCCTTACATTTGTCCTCTAGCCATCCCTGGTTAGCCATGTTGCACTTCCTGTCAATCTCATTTCTGAGACGTTTCTATTCCTTTTCTCCCACTTCATTTACTGCTTTTCATATCATCTCCTTTTATCAATTAAATTTCATATCTCTTCTCTTAACTATGGATTTCTACTATCCGTCTTCTGTTTACCTACTTGATACTCTGCTGCCTTCACTATTTCATCTCTCAAAGCTACCCATTCTTCTTATAACGTGTCTCTTTCCCCTGTTCTTGGCAATCGTTGCCTTGTCCTCTCTCTGAAACTCTCTGGTACTTTCAGTTTATCTAGGTCCCATCTCCCTAAATTCCTACGCTTTTGCAGTTTCTTCAGTTTCAGACTACAGTTAATAACCAATAAATTGTGATCAGAGTCCACCTCTGCCTCTGGAAATGTCTTAAAATTTTAAACCTGGTTTCTAAATCTCTGTCTTACCATTATATAATCTATCGGAAACTTTCAAGTATCTCCATGCCTCTTCTACGTATACAACCCTCCGTCAAGTTTCTTAAATCAAGTATTAGCTGTGATTAAGCTATGCTCTGTGCAAAATTCTTCCTAGGCGGCTCCCTCTTTCATTCCTTACCCCGAGACCACATTAAAAAATAGTGCAAATGGCTCTGAGCACTATGGGACTCAACTGCTGTGGTCATAAGTCCCCTAGAACTTAGAACTACTTAAACGTAACTAACCTAAGGACATCACAAACATCCATGCCCGAGGCAGGAGTCGAACCTGCGACCGTAGCGGTCGTGCGGTTCCAGACTGTAGCGCCTTTAACCGCTCGGCCACTCCGGCCGGCAGACCACATTCGCCCACTACTTTTCCTTCTCCTTCTTTTTCTACTATCGAATTGCAGTGCCCCATGAATATTAAATTTTCGTCTCCCTTAACTATCTGGATAATTTCTTTGATCGCGTTATACATTTCTTCAATCACTTCAGCATCTGCGCAGCTAATTGGCATATAAACTTGTACTACTCTGGTAGGCGTGGGCTTCGTGCCTATCGTGGTTACAATAATGCGTTCACTATACTGTTCGTAGTAGCTTATCCGCGTTCCTATTTTTTTATTCGTTATTAAACCTTCTCCTGCATTAGCCTTATTTGATTTTGTATTTATAACCTTGTATTCACTTGACCAGAAATCTTGTTCTTCCTGCCATTCTTCCTGCCACCGAACTTCACTAACACCCACTATATTTGAATTTAACCTATCCATTCCCTTTTTTAAATTTTCTAACGTACCCGCCAAATTAAGCAATCTGACATTCCACGCTCCGATCCGTAGAACGTCAGTTTTGTTTCTGCTAGTAACGGCGTCCTCCTGAGTAGTCCGCGCCCGAAGATCCGAATGGGGGAATACTTTACCCAAGAGGACGTCATCATCATTTAACCACACAGTGAAGCTTCATGTCATCGGGAAACATTACGGCTGTAGTTTACCGTTGCTTTCAGCTGTTCGCAGTACCAGCACAGCAACGCCGTTTTGGTTGATGCTACAAGCTCGATCAGTCAATCATTCAAACTATTGCCTCTGACACTACACAAAAGGCTGTTGCCCCTCTTCAGGAACCATACGTTTATCTGGCCTCTCAACGGATACCCCTCCATTGTGGTTGCACCTACGGTACGGCTATCTGTATCGCTGAGGCACGCAAGCCTCCCCACCAACGGCAAGGTCCATGGTTCACGGGGAAGACCATTACATTAATGCACTATAAAGCAGTTATGTACGCATACTTTGGTAACGATAATCAGATTGAGTGTGGGCAAGATTAAATATGTTTTCTGAGAACAACAATACCAAAAACACACATAGAAACAGTAAAACAGTGCGTGTGAACTCTCTCTCTCTCTCTCTCTCTCTCTCTCTCTCTCTCTCTCTCTCTCTCTCTTACCGTCCTCCTTTCGGTGTCTGACGTCCCACATAAACTTTGTTTATCACTGCTCTGTAGCGTTACTTTGAATCATCAGTTGAAACACATTTTGGAAACACATCGTGTTACTGATACAATGCGGATTAGTTTCCACAGGCAAATGAAGCCTCAGTCCATATTTAAGGATTTATGTTTCTGTGAGTGTACAGCTAAAAGCAGAACAACTAATTTAGACTCAGAATCATTTTTGAGCTAAGTTGAAACTTAAAATTTTCTGGATAGTGCAGTGAGATCACTACATTTACATCTACACCCATAGTATTCAAACACTTTCAAGTGGACGGCACGGAGTGGTTTCCATTCTGCTGCTTGTCATGGAGTTTCCTCCCTTTCCATTCTCATTCGGAATGTGGAAACCATGTCTCTGTGCAGTCTGTCATTAGGCTAATTTTGTCTTTAGGGTCTCTATAGGAGAGATGCAACGGGAGTTATGGTATATTCCTTGACTTCCCACTTAATATGGTTTTCGAAATATTGTCAGTAAGCTTTCGCGTTACAGTTCACGCCTTCAGGCGTCTGTCATTTCAAATTTTGCAAAATTTCCACGACCTTCTACCTTGTATCAAACGCCATTTGCGAGGCTTTTCATTTTATACGCACAGTTTCCTGTATTAGTGCTATTTTATTTCAGCAGTATTCACAGATGGGTCGACCGTGCGTTTTGTAGGCAATATCTTTTGTAGCCTGACTGCGTTTTCCCAATGTTCTACCAACGACCTGAAGTTTACCACTTGTTTCATCTACGACTGAGCCTATGTAAGCATTCCATATCATTCCATTCTGTTAAAAATTGTTACAGCCAGGTATCTGCATCACTTGACTGAATACAGTTGTGACTCTTTGATATTGTCGTCATATGAAATTACGTTTCGTGTTTTATTAACTCCACACTTTTACGTTTCTGGACGATTAAATAGAGTCCTGTACCACTTTGGAATCCTATCAAGAAGTGATTATTTGTGCATCTGTTTTAGACAGTACTTTATTGTGAGTGATTCCATTATGTACTAGAAGCCTGAGTTTAATATTAATATTACCTGACAGGAAATTAGTTTACAACATGGCCAGCAAAGGGACCAACACACTTCCTTTACCTAGTGAGGTGGCACAGCAGCTAGCACACTAAACTCGCATTCGGGAGTACGACGGTTCAAACCCGCATCCTGCCATCCCGTTTTAGGTTTTCCGTGATTTCCCTAAATGGCTTCAGACAAATGCCGCGATGGTTCGTTTGAAAGGGCACGGCCGACTTCCTTCCGCATCCTTCCCTAACCTGCTGGATCCAATGACCTCGCTGTTTAGCCCCCTCCGCCAAATCAACCAACCAACCGCACTTCCCTGGGCCATGCCGGAAGTTACTTCTGTCGATGACTCTCCATTGAAGACAACACCATGCACCCTCCCCACGAAGAAATTCTCATTTCAGTCACAGTTTTCTTTTTTTACTTTTTGATACCCTTATATTACAGTAGCTTTGTTATCAAACAATCGTGTGGAACCATATCAGAAGCTGTTCGGAAGAAAGACTATACCCACCCTTCCCGGGTTCGATTCCCGGCGGGGTCAGGGATTTTCTCTGCCTCGTGATGACTGGGTGTTGCGTGACGTCCTTAGGTTAGTTAGGTTTAAGTAGTTCTAAGTTCAAGGGGACTGATGACCATAGATGTTAAGTCCCATAGCGCTCAGAGCCATTTGAACCATTTTTGAACTATACCCACCCGGTTTCATTGACCCGTACCTTCCATGTCATTTATGAATTAAACACGGCGGCATTTTTGGGAATCATTTCTGCTACTCTTCTTATAAATTGCTGACACAAGTGCCCTGTTCCATCTACTGGGTAGACTCTTGCACAAGGGATCCAAGGTACGTTAGTCTTCAAACAAGAGGCTCATTCTACAGCAAATTCGTATAGAATCTGATACGAGATCCATTGAGTTTTGGGGCCTTGTTCAATTTTAGGGACAACAGCTTTGTTTCAGCGCTATCGGCAATCCTGTCTCTATGACTCATATTTTCAGCGGTGCGAGAAAGGAACAGGAGCATTATAACGGGGTAAGTAGCCTGTTTATACACTCCTGGAAATGGTTGGTTGGTTGGTTGGTTGTTTGAGGTTAAAGGGACCAAACAGCAAGGTCATCAGTCCCTTGTTTCAAATAGACTCCATTCTGCTAACGGGACATCTCAGAAAAGTCAGAACAATAAAACGGAAAAAGGGGAAACGTAAAAGGGCAGTCACGTTGTCAATAGTAAAAACAAATGAGGGAAGTTGGCAAGAGAACGAACCCAACACTATGCTGAAGCAGCATAGGCAAGACCACCTGTGACTTAAAAGGTACAACTGCTATAATGCAGAAAGTACGTATGGGAATAGAAAAACTAACCAAGCCTTAAAAATAAGGGGGAAAAACAGAGTAAAAGGGAAAGAAAAGAGGATTCCGGTCAGGGAGGTGAATCGGGAATCTCTGAACACTGCCTACAGTGGGAGTCACCCAAACACTCACCGCCCTGCCCCAACACCAGAGGGAGATTAAAAACTTTAAAACTGAGAATAAAAACCACTCTGCCGGAGGAAACCTAGAACCAGAGAGACCATCCGGGAATCGTCAGCCAACAAGTGTGGGGGAGTCTGTACTTAGCACGCAGAGCCAAAAGAAGGGGGCATTCAACCAAAATGTGGGCCACTGACTGGAAGGCTCCACAACCACATAGCGGGGGTGCCTCATCACGCAAAAGGAAACCATGGGTCAGCCTGGTATGGCCAATGCGGAGACGACACAGTGTGGTCGAGTCCTTGCGGGAGAGGCGAAAGGAAGAACGCCATGGGCCTGGATTCACCTTAATGGCACGAAGTTTATTAGACAGTGGAGAAGCCTCCCAAGAATTGGCCCATGACTGTGCAAAGTGGGATTTGATGTGAAGCCGTAAATCCGCTGCAGGAGGGGTTACAGAAAACGGGGGGTAAGTAACTGCTCCCCCAGCCAAACGATCAGCGAGCTCATTACCCGGGATACCCACATGGCCCGGGACCCATAGGACGTCAATGGAACAAGCAGCACGGTGAAGATCAGCGGGATGGTCATGGATGGCAGAGACCAAGGGATGGCGCGAAAAACACCGGTCAATAGCAAGAAGGCCACTCATCGAGTCTGTACATAACAAAACGCGGTTGTGTTGGGATTGTTTAATAAAGGTAAGGGCCCGGGAAATTGCCATCAATTCCGCAGTAAACACCCCACATGAGGGTGGCAGTAGATGATTTTCCGTTCCAACAAAGGACGTGAAGGCATACCCAACATGATCAGCAGATTTAGAGCCATCAGTGTAAAAAACAACAGCATCCCGAAACTCCCATAAAATTTGGCGGAAAAAGGAACGGAACACCACCGGGGGATGGAATCTTTCGGACCGCGGCGGAGATCCATCCGAATTCGAGGCCGAGGAACTAACCAAAGAGGGGTGGAGGGGAGGGAGCGAGGAAGACAGGACAAAGAAGGAAGCCGAAAATCACGGTTAAGAGACGCAAGGCGCAGTCCAACCGGTAAACCCGCCCGAGGGCGGGAGTCAGGCGGGCGACGTTCATGGTCTGGGAAATTGATAGAATAGGAAGGATGAGCGGGAGAAGAACGGATAGTAAGGGCATAAGACACCAGAAGCTGGGACCGCCGAACAGAAAGGGGGGGGATCCCAGCTTCAACCAGGAGACTATCAACAGGGCTAGTAGGGAAGGCACCGGTGGCCAAACGGATACCACGATGGTGGACCGGATCCAGCACGTGCAGCGTGGAAGGAGCAGCTGAACCATAAACTTGACAACCATAGTCCAAACGTGACAGAACTAGAGCACGATAAAGACGGAGGAGGAGGGAACGGTCCGCACCCCAAGAGGAGTGGGCAAGGAAGCGAAGGACATTGAGTTTACGGAAACATCCTACCTTCAGGAGTCTGATATGGGGCAGCCAAGTGAGCTTGTTGTCGAAAAGAAGACCTAGGAAACGAAACTGTGGAACCACAGGCAATCTTTGTGCAGCGAGATAGAGCTCTGGATCAGGGTGGACCATAGTACGGCGACAGAAGTGGACCACCCGCGATTTTAAAGGAGAGAACTGAAACCCGTGTGAGAGGGTCCATGCAGAGGCACGCCGTATAGCCACCTGGAGCTGCCATTCTGCAGATGGCATCGAGGAGGAACGAACCCAAATGCAGAAATCATCCACATACAGGGCAGGGGCGACCAAGGGACCGACAGAGGCCACAAGTCCATCGATAGCAATGAGGAAAAGAAGGACACTCAAGACAGAACCCTGTGGGATGCCCGTCTCCTGGGTCCGTGGAGAACTAAAAGCAGTACCAACTCGAACTCTGAATGACCGATGGATCAGGAACTGGCGGATAAAAATCGGGAGTTGGCCCCGAAGACCCCACTGATGAAGGGTTAGTAAGATGTGATGGCGCCAGGCCGTGTCATAGGCCTTGCGAAGGTCAAAAAACACTGCAACCAAATGGCGGCGCTGGGAAAAAGCCTGCCGAACTGCGGATTCCAAGCGAAGTAAATGATCGATTGGAGATCGTCCCTCTCGAAAGCCACACTGGTAAGGGGACAATAGATCCCGAGATTCGAGGACCCAAGTGAGCCGACGGGCTACCAGCCGTTCAAGTAACTTACAACCAACATTGGTCAAACTAATTGGCCGATAGCTGTCAACAGATAGGGGGTTCTGACCAGGCTTAAGGACAGGAACCACAATGCTATCCCTCCACTGAGAAGGGAAGTCACCCTGGAGCCAGATACGGTTAAACACCCGAAGAAGATGGTGCCGTTGTGGAGCACTGAGATGTTGAAGCAGCTGGTTATGAATGGAATCTGAGCCAGGGGCCGTATCGTGAGAAGATGATAGAGCAGAAAGAAATTCCCATTCAGTGAAAGGTTCGTTGTAAGATTCTGACTCACAAGTGGTGAAACATAAGGTGACAGCTTCAGCCTGCTGTTTTTGATGAAGGAAAGCAGCTGGATAGGAGGCCGACGCTGATGCCACTGCAAAATGGGTCGCAAGATGTTCTGCGAGAACTAATGGGTCCGTACAAATGCCATCTGGGAGGTGAAGGCCTGGGAGGGTGGACTGCCGATGGCAACCTTGGAGAGAGCGAAGTGTAGCCCATACCCGTGACAGAGGGACAGTGGAACCAAGGGAAGAAACGAATCGTTCCCAACATATCCGCTTGCTCTGTTTGATTAAATAACGGGCTTTAGCGCGAAGGAGCTTAAAGGTAGAAAGGCTGGCTACAGATGGGCGCCTCTTAAAGTGTTGCAAAGCTCGACGGCGATCACGGATGGCAATGGCAATGGTCGTACTCCACCACGGGACTTGCCGACGACGAAATTGTCCAGATGAGCGCGGGACAGCAAGGTTAGCAGCGCGAACAATCGCGTCAGACACGTCACGTAGGACGTCATCAATACAACCCGACAAAGAGGGAGAAAACTCGACCTGTGCAGTATATAGAGGCCAATCGGCGCGGTGGAAAGACCAACGAGGTTACCTCTCCATCGGGGAGCGGGAAGGGAGCGTGATAATCAACGGGAAATGGTCACTATCACAAAGGTCGTCGTGTGGCGACCAGTGTAATGAAGGGAGGAGAGAGGGAGAAGAAAGAGAAAGATCAATGGCAGAAAAGGTACCATGACCAGCACTGAAATGAGTAGGGGAGCCATCATTAAGAAGACACAGGTCGTGGTCTGCAATAAATTGGTCTATAAGAAGACCTCGTCTAGATGGAAAGGCACTGCCCCACAAAGGATGATGAGCATTAAAATCCCCAAGGAGGAGGAAGGGAGGAGGAAGTTGCTGAAGAAGGGTGGTTAAGGCAGCAGGTGTAAGAGTCCTGTCAGGAGGGAGATAAAGATTGCATACTGTGACTGCAGAGTCTAAGTGGACCCTAACAGCAACCGCTTCCAATGTAGTTTGGAGAGGAATCCACGTGCTAGCAATGTCTGTACGGACCAACGTACAAACGCCACCAGAAGCCCGCAAGGGTCCGACCCGATTTCGACAGAAAACACGGAACCCACGGAGGGTCGGTGAGTGAGCATCAGTAAAATGAGATTCCTAGAGAACCACACAAGCTGCTGAGTAGGACGAAAGAAGGGATTTCAATTCCGGAAGGTGACGATAGTAGCCATTACAATTCCATTGGAGAACCACAGAACGATGGTTTAAATGAGGGCTGAACACGCTAAATCCAGTCATACCGCCGGGTCCCCACCCGTCACCGACAAGGAGGGGGCGACATCCATAAACGACAGGTCAGAATCCGGTTGTGAAGTCGGGGAAGGGACCTCCGGTGACACCAGAGGCTCTTTGTCCCGGGACTTATGTTTCTTCTTCTTTTCAGGCTGAGATCGAGGAGGGCTGTGTGGCATAATGGAGCCAGCTGCAGCAAGATCAGGAACAGAAAGAGACCGGGCGATCTGGGGGCCGATAGACCGCGGCTCTCGCGGTCGCCGCGCTGCAGCAGACCTTTGACCTGGAAGGTGCCGGGAAGGGGCATCCCGGGAGAGGCGCCCTTGACCTCGTCTCCTACCTCACTGGAGAGCTTCTGTTAAGTTTGGAAGGTAGGAGACGAGGTACTGGCGGAAGTACAGCTGTGAGGAGTGGGCCTCTGTCGTGCTTGGGTAGCTCAGTTGGTAGAGCACTTGTTCACGAAAGGCAAAGGTCACGATTTCAAGTCTCGGTCAGGCACACAGTTTTAATCTGCCAGAAAGTTTCATATCAGAGCACACTCCGCTGCAGAGTGAAAATCTGGTAAGGTAAAATCTGCTAAATACATTGTTTGCTCTTCAACAGAAACCTTTCTTGTGCCAACGACAAGCCTCCTAGTACTCGGAGCCTATATTAGTTAGAATCTTTTTGTTTAGCTGGCTGTACTTGCTGCTTGCTCAATTTGCTGTAGTTGGAGTAATGAAAATAGTCTGTGAGGTAAGTGAATTATGAAAAAGTGTAGGTTATTGTTAGGATTTCTTCTAATTCAAGCCATTCTTTTGAGTTAATTTCAAAGCAGTCCGATCGCGTTATCCTTGAATATTGTGGGTAATTAATGAATGGGAGAAGTTAGAGTTGTGTTTGTCAGGGCAAATTCTGTAGGTAAGTGTTGAAACGATAAAGGCAAGCAAAGTGAAAAAGTTTCACCTTCTCAGTTATTCCAGTCCAAGTAAAAATATATCAATAAGTTTCAACTGCACCCCGTTAAATTTGATAATAGCCATCCGCCTGGTCTGATGCGATGTGTCACGACTTCATCTCGTGTGCAGACCTGCTCGTTCCAGCGTCCTCAATTATTTGTTGTGTGAGTGTGTGCTGAAAAGTAATGGCTCCGAACATTTTATGTGAATACTCTTACAGCTTTCCAAACAAAACAAATGTAATTAACATTCTACGTCTTTATTCTTCATGCGTATATCTTTGCAACCCTGTGCCGCTAGAAGGTTCCATATTGTAGCGTGTAACATGGCGGTCTGTAACGATGTAGGTGTATGACACTGTGTTGTACTCGAGTTTCGAATTCTAAGACTTCGTCCACACATGGAGCACCCTCTCCATCATGACAATGCCAAACCAATAGGATCACTGCGACATCTGCAACAATTCGATGACATGGGTTCACTGTCATCGATCATCCTCGATACAGTACCGACTTGGCCCCTTCTGATTTTCAGGTATTTCCAGACCTTAAAGACCTCGAGGACTTCCCTATGATAGTAATGAAGCGTTGCCAGCAGAGGTGAGGTTGTAGTTCTGTCAACAAAGTCAAACATTCTACAATGGCAGCATCTAGTAAGTAATTTCTTATACGAATGAAATGTAACAATTTCAGAGACTTTAATGATCTCATACATATAGGATTTTATGTAAATAGACTCAAGCGGCGAGTGAAAACACATACCAAGACCGGGAATCGAACACGTGTCTCCCGTTTACTAGGCAAGTGCGTTAGCCACTAAGCCACCTTGGCCCAGCGGTTCAGACAACTCTATGGATTAGCCAGGCATGCCACTTACCTCGATCCAAATTCTCACTGCCGCCCCAGTTCACTTTACCTTCCCACTTACATACGAACAGATGCCGAGGCTCTCCATGTTCCGGAATAGCACCACAGCAAATGGGTGATCCAGGTTGAAACCCAGGTGCAAGAACGCGCAATTTTCAGTCCATATACATAAAAGCTGGTTCTCGTTGAGAGAAATGTGTTTGTTGCCAGGATGACTATGCTGAGAAATAAATGACATGACGAAAAAGGATGTAGAATGTTAACAGCGTTTGTTTAACCTACAAACTTCAGGAATTTTCACATAAAAAATTCGGAGGCATTACTTTTGAGCAAGCCCTCGTATATCCAATCTCTGTTCGCCAGTGAGGTGCCATACTTAAAATGTCAAATGAGGAGCTTGTTCTCATTCAAAATTTAGCGAAGATCTATTTATTTGCGTCAAGTAAATAAGATTTTACGTAGAATCTCTATGTCATTTCCCCCCTGCTTTTACGATCTCTTTTTTGCTTAGCTAAGTTCGGCGCCGACAAGTGGAACAAGTAATAACACATCTCTTCAAGCTTACTAGTGACGCAGATCTGTTACTTTGCAGTGTTCTAGGTTTAAGGAGATTCCTACTATAAAAACGCTAATCGCCCTTAAGTCTGCAGTTTCAGTACACTTTTCTCCTCTTTTCATGATCTCCATTATTTCAGGAGAGTTTGCTTTTTAGGTAAATAGCTTATAAAATTTCAATAGCTACACGTTATTATTTTTAGTTAATTTATTTATATTCCTTCCTTTGCGGCTATTTTCATCTTTATGTTAGTAGTGAGCTTTTATACAGAAGAGCCACCTCAAGTGCAATAAGTAAACTCAATTTAGCTCAACACATCAGTTGTGTTCATTCCACATTACATTTGTTGGCTTCGCCAACTTACAATCATGTTTCTTCTCAGCCTAGCCAAAATCTCAAGTTGTACTACAGTTCACTCTGTCACTGTAATCTTCATTCCACAAAACAGTGTACACAATAATGATTAAGCACTGACATATTGCTGTTATTGCTGTTCTCGTGCATGGGATGAGTTCGTTGACGTTTGTATGCAGCTGGAATAGTCGGGACTGTCAAGTGAGCGGAGAAATTCTGTTATCTGCTGTAGGTATTGTCTCCCCTCCAAGAAATAATGTATCCCTCACTATTCGTTGGCTTGACTGGATGGCAAGCCTATCATACGTTCTGCTCCCTATATGCAGGATGGACATTTCAGGGTGTTACACCCACATCCCTTATTGAGTTGCTGGCTTCCACTGAATTTAGCTACTGTCACAAATTTGACCTGGAAGAAGCCTGCTGTGCCAGGGGGAAGCATGTGAAAATGATAGAAGTCTGTTAATTGTCGGCAGTCTGAAAGCACTGTGAATAATGCTACCCTTTAGGGAAATGAAAATGTGGGATGTAAAGGATCACACTGGGAAACCATTTTGTATGCCTTTGGGCCTCCTTCATCATGCTGAAGGGGCTGTTCCAAAGGCATTGACGGAAGAGGGTGCAGCCGATTGCAGATTGTGGCTCTTGTAACAAGAGATGCCTGTCTCTCTAGGCTCCGACCTTATACTTGGATCATCCCAACAACTGTCAACGAAGATGAAGACGAACAGGCTTCTTCATGGAGTTTCAGTGGAGCTCATAACGTGCACGACTGTCCTCTGAAGCGGTCATGCACCATTGGTTCTTAATTGAGTTGAAGGCTTAACCCAAAAACTTTGAAGATTCTGCACAAGCTAGGCACTGACTTTGTGGACTGAAGACATATGTTGAGAACTGGTCGGGCGTACACGACACAACAAACGCCACTACCCAGGTGGGTGGCTGTATATGAAATGCGCACAAGGATTTTTTCTGGTGATACGTAGAAGAGAACCTAAAGTATTAGACTAAGAACGAAAGTTTTGCCCCCCCCCCCCCTCCCACACACACACAGATGAAACGATTAAAGTCCTAGCAATGATCTGCCTAAGCATCTGCAACAAAGTCCTAGAGTTTGGAGTGGTAGGGAAAAGTAGTGGGACTCACATAATATCAGATACAAAAAGTGGCTATAGCTCAAAATTGACTTCTCAGTGTATACCGAGGGGAAACCAAGATGATGTATTCGTCGCTGCAGACAGGAAACTAAATCCATTGAGACAGAAACCGCAAGTGCATGCGAGATTGTTAGGGCAAGACTAAGTATAAAGGGTGTTTATAATTGAATCTTTCTGTCGATTACCAGACTCACTCCCAGCTGTAACGGGAAATTTCAGAGAAAAACTCTGCTAGCTTCTATATATGTTCCCTAATCATGCTGTCATCATCGACACAGGCAAATCATCCAAAATTTGTTGGGATCATTCACTTTTATTACTGGTCATTGGCAAAATTCCCAAACGATCTTGATGAAATCTGGCGAGTGTATAGAGGGGACAAAATAAAGCAATACATATTTTTTGTGCCCAGTTTCACTTTTAAGGGGTAAAAGACACCCCGAAAGGGAACTTGGCATTTTCGATTTAGAGGGCATATCTTCGAAACGATGACACATAAAAAAAGAGTTGTCATAAAAAATCTGATGTATAACTAATGTTCCTGAAAACTGTGTAATCTACTTTTGCAATAATTTGAAATTTAGCAAAGCACCTCATCACCATAAATTAATTCTGAAAGACTTTTGTCACCACATAAATTAAAGGAACTTTCAAGACACACCTGTGTAATAAAGCTAGTTTCTGAAAGACTACTTTTGGAAAACGACCTGCACACCATGTGTTGTCGGAGTATATTCTTCACGTAGTATACAAGACAAACTTCTCTGCCTCGTGATGACTGGGTGTTGTGTGATGTCCTTAGGTTAGTTAGGTTTAAGTAGTTCTAAGTTCTAGGGGACTGATGACCATAGATGTTCAGTCCCATAGTGCTCAGAGCCATTTGAACCATTTGAACAAGACAAACAAGACAATATAAGAAAAAATTCAGCAGGATTTCAAACTGTGACTGGCGATCCACTAAATATCCTGATTTGTATGAGACGTATTTCAGTACATTGGAAAGCATTGGCGAAGAGAATTGATTATGTACTTGTGACTGTAGCTTTTTTCTGTTGTTTCTCAAGTGGAGATTGATATCACAATCATTCAACAGAACTAGATATGAAAATCTTTTCACAAAGTTCTATCAACATCGAACGCCGTATATATTCTACTGCTGTAACTGTGCCAGGTATGAAGTTTAAAACTTTTTTTTTTTTTTTTTTTTTTGGACTGGCCACCCCTGTTTTCATAGTTTTGAATGAAACTAACGGTGAGTTTGGATCGAAAATTCCAGAATCACATGTCGAAGCCCAAAATGTCCTTGTGGCAGCATTTAAATCTCGTAAAAAAACACCTGACCAAATCAAAAGATATTTAGAAGGTTTCCTTCCCAGTGAGGGAGAAATATTTGTATAATTGTTAGATTCTTGCTGTGGTCAGTGTGAAAGAACTTATTACAGCATCATACCTACGGACGAGGAACTCTTTCATCTGGTGATCCCAAAGGCCTCGAAGGCACAGGTACAGCCGTAGGACGTAAACAGCTTTCGATGTTGGAAGAACTTTATAAGAAGACTTTCAGATCTAGTTCTGTTGAGTGATTATGATTTCTCCACCTGAGAAACAATATAATCAAGCTGCAGTCATTAGTACATAATCAGTTCTCTTCGCCAACGCTTACCAGTGTATTGGAATATCCCATATACAAACCAAGATATTCAGAGGATCACCCGTGACAGTTTGAAATTCTGCTGAAGTTTGTTTTATGTTGTCTTCTCCGACGTGAAAAATTTCTTTCATTTTATGTGTGTTGCGTAACAAAAATAATGTTTGAACCATTTATTTACATTTTATCGTTCCTGTGCTTATTTTCTATCTTAAGAATGATTTATTTATTATTTTAAATTAACAAAATACTCCTATGTGAAGAGGTAAACTAAAAACCAAAAAGCCATGAATGTAATACGTAAAATAACAGTTTAAAACATAAAATAAATGTAAGTAAAATAAATAATTAGAATAGTAATGGATGCTGAAAATACCCCGACAGCACATTGTGTACAGTTTTATTTTCCAAAAATGGTATTTCGCAAATCAGCTTTATTATGTTCTAAGTATCTTGAAAGCTTCTTTAATTTATGATGTACCAAAAGTTTTCATTTTTCAGAATTAGTTAATGGCAGTGGAATTTTTGAAAAATTTCAAATTATTACAAAAATTAATTATACAATCTCGAAGAAGATTAATAACATATCTTTAATATCGAAAGCATTTTTCATATATCATCGTTTACAAGATACTCCCTCTAAACCTAAACTGCCATAATACTTTTCGGGACGAATTTTAATTCTTAAAAGTGAAAGTGGACACCAAAAAAAAAGTATTGCACTATTTTTCCCCCTCTACAGACCTGCCACAATCCATTAAGATCATTTGACACTTGGGAATGTTCCCTTGTAAGTGCCCTCTCTGAAAACTGCCTTCAACCCCTCCACTTCCAAAGAAACGGGGACTATTCACTTTTCACCCATTCATTCATTTATTCACACATTGTGTTACTATCAAGTGCAGCACTTCAAAAATTGGAATTTGTGCTTTCACATCACAGATTTTGCAATTAATCCTTTTCACACATATATTTTCCGCATATGTTTTAGGCTATAGGCAGACGGTTAAATAAGAAAATAAAAGAAAGAATAAGAGACTTACGTGATACTGTTTTTTTTTCTTTTTACTTTATTTTATTAGAGTAAACACAGAAGCGGGAATTGGAATCATAAAGAACTATTGGTGTCATTAACCAAATTAAATTTTACGTGTGAAAGTAGAATGTAGTTTCCTGTAGGGTGAGGATAGAGATCGAACGTATTGGCAATAAAAGCGGCTATGAACTGCACCGGCTCCTACCACAGTGTCAGTAAGTATTAAGTAAGTGTGTGTAATATGTAGTCAATAAGGCAGGTAACCTCTAAGAAACTTGAGTAGCAAAATGCGTTTCATAATAGATGCTTCGGATATGCTGCATGGTGACAAAGATATATTTTATCTCCTATAGGAAATTGGCCGTTTATTTTCTCCTGAAGAAAGGAAGAGCAATAATTTTTAGGCGGGCACACTGTCCTTTATTTTTTAAAAAAAGGAAAAAGAAAAGAAAAGCAGACCTAAACCATACAAGCCAGTTTAGAAAGACCCTTGTGGTATTCTGGAAAACTGCAGGAGGAAAGGTAGTATGAAAAGATATTGAATTCAGTATTTTAGCTGAGGAAAGTGAGCCATATGTTGTGGTAAGGTTAGAATCCCGGTTGAGAGGGGTTAGAGAAATTTCTCCTCGAGTGTATTACATATACAGAAGGAACAGAGGGGCCAGGGATAGAAGGGGGGGAGGGTCATTTTATTTTATGAAGTATTTGCATGCTAGCAGATTTATTCTGACAGCATAAACAAAATTCTGGGAACACAGTTCAGCACCTCCAGTGGGAAAAAGGTAAATATTCTAGCTGTGTACAGACTAAGAATAGTGGGCAGGGCTCACGGTTTAGCTGAAAGATTTTGGAACAATGAGAAGCACCCTCTAGCATGCGATTCACTGTTATTTGCAGGGTATGGCTGTAGATACAGATTGACAAAAAGACATCTTGGCTAATTACACGAATGAACACTTGAGAACGAGGCTGCGCAGGGCCGATTCGAGAATACTTTTTCGATCTTCCCCTTTCCCCTCGTACACTTGGACCCGTGTCACTTTTCACTACGAATTGTGTTACACACTGTATACAGATCTTCCAGGTGGGTGTCCAAGGCGCAGCTCTCAGCCTGAGCCCCGAGCGATCGCTACTCATTGTGACACACCCCGTTTAGAAACCTTACAGTTGTGGCGCATTGGGCATCCCTTCCTGCTTGGCTCCCCAAACGGAAGCATGTGACGCTCGGGCCTTAAACCAACCCTGGGGCTGCGATCTCGAAACTAGGTGCAAAGAAAGAAATGCAAATAACTAAAGTGTAGCTGCATTTTATCTTCTCTCTAAGCACACGGTGTCAACCAGAAGAACGAGCGACAACTGCTGACAATACTGCCATCTCGCATGTTGTTGGAACACGGGATTCAGATTCCCAACAGGTATTTCTAATATTTTCCGTCAACTTCTGTGAATGAGCTGTTAGCTTAACTTGGACCGCAATAGCTTGCAAGACAGAGAAGTGAACCAAAACGGATCGATTCCACGCGTTCTTAATCTGTTTCATAGGCCAGCCTGTGAGCAGTTTTTAGCGTTTTCCACGCTTTTTAGGTGAATGCTGTGCTGATCCATAATCTCCGTCTCAAAAAATACGGTATGCAAACAGTTAAAATGCGATAACACACAGAAAAAGTTTACACGAATCGCAGACAGATGTCGCACTCGCCCCTTTCCTCCCAAAGCTCTGAATAAAGAAATTAGCGAAAACCTTTTATGTGCGGGGGCAGTTGAACATCGCGTGGTACAAGGCAGTCATTTTGGACTCAAGTAGTACATGGAAGAAAATGCGAGAATAGATCTATTTAGAGATTATCTTCGTATATAGGTTCGTGTGAAACGTGCAGACTCGTTTCATATTCGGTTAAAAGCCTAACAAAACGTGTCAACTTTTCTGTTGCGAAGTCTGCCCCAGTGTTGTGCAGTGAACTGCTATTCGACGGCATAGGGCAGTAAAAGATTTTTTTCAAATTCCATAAGGCAAAATGAATGCGGAAAGGTGCAATGTAAGGCTGCATCGAATTCGAAAGAAAGATGTATTTCTATACGAATTTGCTGGACGATATGCAATAAATAAACATTTCTCTCATTGTAGATTTCTTAACAATGAACTTACACATCCCATTATTTAGTATCTTCATTACATCATCACGGGTAGGATAATTGGTAACGTACTAGACTTCAAATGCAATGTTCGCAAGAAGAATCCTCATTGGAACCAATTTTTTCCTTCCTGTTCTTTTCTCTTAAAACTACTGTGTTCTTAAATTTAATTCACTTGAAGTACAGTTATTTAAGAGCTTTAAATTCCACCTTATATTATCTTTTAATATCTACTTTCATTTATTAGCGTCATTTTACACCTGATAAATTTAACATGAATCACAGGAATGGTGTTCAGAAACTGTATTTCATGCCTGATTGTAGCTCCTATTCTGAACAGTCTGAGAACCTTTTAACAATTTCCGACCTTTATTTTTCCCAAACAAGTCGGTGAAGACAATAATTTCCCTTTCCAATTGTCTCGATTGAGCCTATTGTAAAGTTGTATGATTTTGACAAGGGAAACAAATTTGACATTGCTTTAACCTACGAGAAAATGTAAAAAGACCAGGGCACTCAGATAAAATGGAACATGGTACTGATTAAGCACTTTGGGTTAGGTTAGGTTAGTGTTGTTTAACGTCCCGTCGACAACGAGGTCATTAGAGACGGAGCGCAAGCTCGGGTTAGGGAAGGATGGGGAAGGAAATCGGCCGTGTCCTTTCAAAGGAACCATCCCGGCATTTGCCTGAAACGATTTAGGGAAATCACGGAAAACCTAAATCAGGATGGCTGGAGACGGGATTGAACCGTCGTCCTCCCGAATGCGAGTCCAGTGTGCTAACCACTGCGCCACCTCGCTCGGTTAAGCACTTTGAAAGTGTAGTGTTTCAGCAGCAGTTAAGTACGCAGTAGAACAACATATAGTTTATGGTTATACAGCGTCAATTGCATATTTTAAAGATATATTTTTCTGGCGGTTTAAATTAATGACCTGGAGGAACATTTAATGCAGTTGAAGGCAAACACGATGTTGCTCTATAGTTCCCCGTGAGTGTTATTACGCTGTTCGAAAATTTGAGAAAGAGGTGCCTGGAAAAGAGTAGTAAGTTCTAGCAACAACCACAGCAGCTAACAATAAGAATAAACTTCTGAATGAAAAATGTTTCTACTGTGTCTCAATGTGCAGGCTTTTACAAGATGGTTTTCAATAACTTTTGACCATAGTTCGAGTAAATAAACCCAGTTCCAGATTCCTTCAGCTTTAAGGTAGTTCTGCAGCTTATTGCTGTGTCAATATTTTCAACCCGGTCGCATGGCAGTTATCAGACAGAAAATGCTTAACTCCTCATCAACTTCCTAGAAGACAGGCGTACCTGTCACAAGTAACAAAGCAACAACGATGCAGCCATGCCTCTAAGTCCAAATTTAGACTTAAGCTACGTAGATAAGATTTCACACGCTGAAGAACCGTTTTTGAATTATCAAGCTCGGAGAAACGTAAAAAAAAGTTAAGCATAAATACTTGTTGTGATGTGTACTGTGTCCCACTTTCAACAAATTAATAGCATGAATGAGAAAATTTTCGTAGGTTTACCGAACTCAAAATTACACGACCAACGACAGCTTGGATTGTGTACCGAAAGCAGCTTAAAACATTATTGAAATGGCAGAAAAAGTTTTCCTTGTTTTTGGCATCGAAGTTGTCGCTTCAATTACTGGAGAGAGATGCATGTATAATTCCTCCTTGAAACACTGTCACAAAGATAATTCTTCATATCTTGTTGACAAAAGAGCGAATATGCTTTTGAGGAAATGTAACAGCCAGACAGAAATGGACGCCACTGTAAAATGTGGCAGTAAAAGTGTAGGCAAGAAAAATGTGGTTAGGCTATTTCAAGACGCAGGCACCAGGCAGATAATTTATTTCCTGTATTTTTTTGGCTAGTAATGTTGTGTAAAGATGGTGAGTTATAATTTGCAAAACAAACAGAAACATTAACATATAAAGAGAAGTATGCATTTGTGTTTCAGATGGGTCTCGAATTCAAAAATATCCCCCTCAAACAAACTGGATGTGCATCATATATAATGCTATTACATCTAGAGTATGCATTACTTATCACTGAAGTAAACGCGAGGAAATTTTACCCGAGTTATGAGAGAAAAAATGCCATTATTTCAGGACGGACTGACGAAAGTCGTCATTTTATTCACTTCATATTTGCGGTAGATACGAGGTAACAATTAAAAACTGTAGTTCATTGTTTACTTTACGCCTCGCGGAGTGGCCATGCGGTTATAGGCGCCATGTCACGGATTGCGCGGCCGCATCCGCCGGAGGTTCGAGTCCTCCCTCGGGCATCGGTGTGTGTGTCAGTTTAAGTAGTGTGTAAGTGTAGGAACCGATTACCTCAGCAGTTTTCCCCCTAGGAATTCACACACATTTGAACATTTTTTGTTTACTTTACGGACAAGGATATCACATGTACGTATAATGCCTTTCACTTCCTCAAATGAGAATTTAACAATTCTGTCTATACAGCTTCTATAGGCTTTTGGTCCAAAATGGCAGCCGCCGTCGAGTTGGCAGTACTTCCTTCGTTCAGGGCTTTGTTTCCTCCCTCATGTTAACTGAGGACTGCGGCGACAAAAAGTGCATAAGGCCACAAAGATAAATCAAAAATAAATTTGCCAAATCATGAAAAACAGAGGACACCTTGTGACGGCATTTTACGGCAAGGAAATGTAAGACCCAACACTGCAGTTTACGCCACAAACGGCTTAAGGACTATACGGATCCTCGGTTTGCCTGCCCACTTCTCTGATTTGTCATCCATTGAGCATGTCTGGTACGCGACGGTAAGAATTACACCTTCGTGTCAGCCTCCAACCACCAGTATTCATGGACTGACACAGCACGTGTTTCAGGCACGGCAAGGAAGTCCGAAAGAACACATTAGGAGGCTTTCTGCTTCCGTGCTACAACGAATATAAGATTGTATTCCTGCCTGTGCGAGTAACATCTTATACAAATGTTGATGATGGATCTCAATTCCACATGGAGTGAAAGTTTAATGATTTAATAATCGTTAGGCGATGATCATTCCGACAAACTTTCATAAATATCTGACTGGTGTTTCGTTACGTGACAATTCAATTTCCACGAGTGTATGATGGAGCAAAACTAACCAAATGGATGGAGCAAAACTAACCAAATGGTAGTCGGCTTAGAGTAATGTCTGCCTATTTCTTCTCTTTAAGTCTGCCAGTTAGTTTCTGTACCGAAATATAATTAAAGAAACATACTTTGCCAATCTAATTTCTACTTCAGCATGTTAGCCTTGTAAACAACTTGATCATTCACTTCAAATTAACAACTCTGTGCACAAGAATTAGAGGGTAATTGCTTTGAAACTTGTTATTTTCCCCACTGTGACGCAGAAGTTTCAAATTTGACTCAAAGGTGCTAAACCGCGGCGCGCTGCGGCGTCACCTTCGGGCTCGGAGACGCTTCAGACAGCAATGTGTCCACACATACGAAATAAATGCCATAGCTCAGAAGTTCTCGTGAGTTGTAAGGTGGGTTAATGATGTCACTCGGGCACCATACTTCATCGCAATTCTGCCCGACGCCACCGCGGACGTATCACGCTATGCCCCTTCCCCTTCACAGTATCTCACGCCTTCTCTTGACGCCCCTGCAGTGGAGGTTATAACCGTGATGCCCAGCAATGAAATCGAGTGATTTTCTTGTGGGTGGCTCAGCAAAACTTTTCGGACACATTATCGCACGGAATCGAAAAGGCTTCAGGAGGTGGCGTAAAGGGCGTTAATGAAACCACTCCTTTCGTTGTGGCGTTATTTATACACATTACTGGGTCGAGAAAGTTTTAAGTGCGATGTGCAGCAGAACGACGTTCTTGACAACCTTTTAACAATGCCGGTACGCTGCCCCCATCCCTCCCCCACGCCTCCACTCGAACGATTCAACTTCCTCGAAGCAACTGAGTGGCGCCGCGCTGCAGCTCCAGCGCCTGCTTGTGGGCATGCGGAAGCTGAGGGGTGTCGAAACGGCTGCCTGCCTGTAGGCGCCTAGGAATCGGTCGATATTTGTCTCTGTACAGTTACATTTTAATGTGTTCAGCAAAGACGCAGAGGGAGTTGCCGAACTGGAGGGTCTTAGAGGAAACATTTGCTGTTTCACACATGCACGTGTCAATGAATGTTGCACTTTCTTCATACTCCCCCCCCCAAGGTCAGGCCAGAGGAAGTTGCAAAACAGCTGGTCTGAAAAAGCATAAACATACTTTGCTGCTTTGGAACACTTTCAAAGTTAAATTTCGTAGGATGATTTTGAATATTCCTCAGTAGTTTCACCCCTAATACCAAAGGAAAAGCTGTGGTCGCCCTACACTCCAAAGGTATCATATCACATTCCATGAGGAGGCAGCCCTAAGGTGTCCTTCGAGAGTTGAATCGTACGAGGTGCGTCAACAGTGTCGAAGGTTGTCAAGTTGAAACGTCCCCTTTGAACAATTATACATGACTGTCCTTAAACTGACACACATTATTTTTAGCACAACGCAATCTGACTTTCAAAAATCCCTACAAAAGAATGGCCCTGACTAACATTAACCTATACCTTTCACAAATCAATTACCTCACAAAAAATCTTCGTTACTCGAACTACTGTAATACAGCGAGCGCCACTACTGCCAGCTAAATAAAAGATTCAAACTACGGAAGGCACTAACTACTGATAGGCATAGCAAATGAAAGATTTTAATAGAGAACAAACAATGTATTTACCTTAATAGTCATAATATATATATCAGTTCATGACATCCATTCTTACAAATTTCAAAACTCCGCCATTTCTCTCCCCACATCCACCATTGCTGGTGGCTCACCTCCAATTGCGCAGCGCTACGCGCTGTTAACAGCCAACTGCCCAACACTACAATGGCAGACAACAATGCAAACTAGCCACAGACTGCACACAGCACAGCCAGTGATTTTCATACAGAGCGCTACGTGGCGTTACCAATAAGAAAACCTAAACAGCCTACTTACAAAGTTATCAAGAACGTCGTTCTCATGCACATCGCACTGCAAACTGCTGTTTTCGAATATGAAATCTACGTCTAAAACGATTTCTACGTCGAAATCCATACCCTGCAAACCACCATGAGATGCATGGCAGATGGTACGTCCCATAGTATCAGTTATTAGTGTTTCTTCCTGTTCCATTCACATATGGAGCACGGGGAGAATGAGTGGGGAGAATGATTGGAAATTTATGGTAAGATCTTATAAGACCAAACTGCTGAGGTCGTCAGTCCCTAGGCCTACACACTACGTAATCTCACATACGCTATAGGCAACACACACACATCCATGCCCGAGGGCGGACTCGAACCTCCGACGAGGGGAGCCGCACGGACCGTGACAAGGCGCCCCCTAGACCGCGCGGCTACCCCGCGCGCGGCGAGAACGATCGTTTGAATGCCTCTGTGCGTACAGTAATTATTCTAATCTTATCCTCATGATACCTATGTGAGCGATACGTAGGGGGTTGTAGTACATGCCTAGAGTAATCACCTAAAGCCGCTTCCTGAAACTTTGTTAACAGACTTTCTCGGGGTAGTTTACGTCTATCTTGAAGAGTCTTACAGTTTAGTTCCTTCAGTATCTCTGTGACACTCTCCCAAGGATTGAAAAATCCCATGACCATTCGTGTTGTCCTTCTCTGTATACTTCCAGTACCCCTGTGAGTTTAGTTAGTAAGAAATTATCAGAATGTGAATGGAAGTATGGAAAACAGTGCACGAAACAAGCTGGTTTGCCTGTCTACTTGTCAGGATATGAAATCGTTGCTTAATGAAGGGTGAGGCAAAACGGAATTTACATCTTTGGCATGATATAGAAATTTAGTAAGACAAGTTGCAGAAATGGTACATGTATCATTTTGTAGTAAACAGCCTCAAGCTCCACATAAAAATGTCAAGTGTTATTCTCGTTCGATGTGACTACCATTTGCGATACGGCAAACATCCCACCGGTAGTCAACTTCTTTCAACACTCGCTGCAGGAAATTGGGCGTAACTTCTGTAGCGGCAGCGTAGATTCGATTTTTCAGGTCATCTAAATTCTTTGGTAGAGGAGAAACATACACACTGTGTTTAATTAAACCCCAGAGAAATAAATCCAGTGGTGTCCAGGAAGCGAGGTAGCCATGCGATTGGCCCTTCACGTCAAGTCCACCGAACTGCGAAGCGATTATCGAGGAAACCTCCAACTTTCGTGAGGAAATGAGGTGGTGCACCATCTTGCTGGTAGTCCCATCTCAGTCATCTTCATTGATCTACGGAATTAAAAAGTTTTCAAGCATTGCTAGATAGACAATAGCAATGACATTTTTCTCCATGAAGAAGAAAGAAGTACACTTTCAATTTGCTAACGACACAAAACACATCAACTCTCAGTCTGTCAAGAGTCCCAGGGTTGCATTTGGATTTTCGCTGCCCTGTATTGTGCAGTTGTGGGTGTTCACCATGCCACAGACATGAAATTACGACTTACCCCTGGAGATTATTGTGTTCAGGAATGCCTCGTCATCCTTTATCCGATGTAACATTTCTGCACGGAATTCCCCAGGAGAAACCTTATCTGCCTCATTGATGTGCTGTACCATTGTGAACCTGTATGCTTTCATGCATAAACGTTTAGTCATTACTCACCAAACAGTCTTATGTGGAATTCCAGTCTTGCGAGACACATGTCATGTTGATTTTTGTGGACTGTGGGCAAAGCTCTCTCTTACCAGTTCAACATAATCAACACGTGGCGACCTGCTGTTTTAGAACGTGCAGTGAACAATTCGTGTCAACAAAGTTCCTGCGCTAAGAGTAAATTGTAGGCCAGCTTGGAGGTTCTTTAGCGTATTCGGTGCGAAATTTACCCCGAAAAGTTTTTGCAGACTTCATTTCATGAAACCAAAACACACAACGAGCGCGCTCCGCACCAGTGAAAGTAGCCATTTTAAATGCGGACTACGCTGGCGCTCTTGGTGGTGGAATGGAGTATTGATGCACTACGTGAATCACACTTGTGGTTGCTTCCTACAAAATGATAGATCTACAGATTCTGCATGTTACCTCAATAAATTCTTATATCATCCCAGAGTTGTGAGATCCTTTTTTAAATCACCCTAAATTTATAAATTGATGCTCAACACTTAATGTACTGAATAACATTCCCCCCCCCCCCCCCCCCCCCCCATGAACCATGGACCTTGCCGTTGGTGGTGAGGCTTGCGTGCCTCAGCGATACAGATGGCCGTACCGTAGGTGCAACCACAATGGAGGGGTATCTGTTGAGAGGCCAGACAAACATGTGGTTCCTGAAGAGGGGCAGCAGCCTTTTCAGTAGTTGCAGGGGCAACAGTCTGGATGATTGACTGATCTGGCCTTGTAACATTAACCAAAACGGCCTTGCTGTGCTGGTACTGCGAACGGCTGAAAGCAAGGGGAAACTACAGCCGTAATTTCTCCCGAGGACATGCAGCTTAACTGAATGATTAAATGATGATGGCGTCCTCTTGGGTAAAATATTCCGGAGGTAAAATAGTCCCCCATTCGGATCTCCGGGCGGGGACTACTCAAGAGGACGTCGTTATCAGGAGAAAGAAAACTGGCATTCTACGGATCGGAGCGTGGAATGTCAGATCCCTTAATCGGGCAGGTAGGTTAGAAAATTTAAAAAGGGAAATGGATAGGTTAAAGTTAGATATAGTGGGAATTAGTGAAGTTCGGTGGCAGGAGGAACAAGACTTTTGGTTAGGTGATTACAGGGTTATAAATACAAAATCAAATAGGGGTAATGCAGGAGTAGGTTTAATAATGAATAAAAAAATAGGAGTGCGGGTTAGCTACTACAAACAGCAGAGTGAACGCATTATTGTGGCCAAGATAGACACGAAGCCCATGCCTACTACAGTAGTACAAGTTTATATGCCAACTAGCTCTGCAGATGATGAAGAAATTGATGAAATGTATGACGAGATAAAAGAAATTATTCAGGTAGTGAAGGGAGACGAAAATTTAAGTCATGGGTGACTGGAATTCGTCAGTAGGAAAAGGGAGAGAAGGAAACATAGTAGGTGAATATGGATTGGGGGGAAGAAATGAAAGAGGAAGTCGCCTTGTAGAATTTTGCACAGAGCATAACTTAATCATAGCTAACACTTGGTTCAAGAATCATGAAAGAAGGTTGTATACCTGGAAGAATCCTGGAGATACTAAAAGGTATCAGATAGATTACATAATGGTAAGACAGAGATTTAGGAACCAGGGTTTAAATTGTAACACATTTCCAGGGGCAGATGTGGATTCTGACCACAATCTATCGGTTATGAACTGCAGATTGAAACTGAAGAAACTGCAAAAAGGCGGGAATTTAAGGAGATGGGACCCGGATAAACTGAAAGAACCAGAGGTTGTACAGAGTTTCAGGGAGAGCATAAGGGAACAATTGACAGGAAAGGGGGAAAGAAATACAGTAGAAGAAGAATGGGTAGCTCTGAGGGATGAAGTAGTGAAGGCAGCAGAGGGTGAAGTAGGTAAAAAGACGATGGCTAATAGAAATCCTTGGGTAACAGAAGAAATATTGAATTTAATTGATGAAAGGAGAAAATATAAAAATGCAGTAAATGAAGCAGGCAAATAGGAATACAAACGTCTCAAAAATGAGATCGACAGGAAGTGCAAAATGGCTAAGCAGGGATGGCTAGAGGACAAATGTAAGGATGTAGAGGCTTGTCTCACTAGGGGTAAAATAGATACTGCCTACAGGAAAATTAAAGAGTGGAGAGAAGAGAACCACTTGTATGAATATCAAGAGCTCAGATGGCAACCCAGTTCTAAGCAAAGAAGGGAAAGCAGAAAGGTGGAAGGAGTATATAGAGGGTCTATACATGGGCGATGTATTTGAGGACAATATTATGGAAATTGGAGAGGATTTAGATGAAGATGAAATGGGATATATGATACTGCGGGAAGAGTTTGACAGAGCACTGAAAAACCTAAGTCAAAACAAGGCCCCGGGAGTAGACAACATTCCATTAGAACTACTGACAGCCTTAGGAGGGCCAGTCCTGACAAAACTCTACCATCTGGTGAGCAAGATGTATGAGACAGGCGAAATACCAACAGACTTCAAGAAGAATATAATAATTCCAATCCCAAAGAAAGCAGATGTTGACAGATATGAAAATTACCAAACTATCAGCTTAATAAGTCACGGCTGCAAAATACTAACGCGAATTCTTTACAGACAAATAGAAAAACTGGTAGAAGCGGACCTCGGGGAAGATCAGTTTGGATTCCGTAGAAATGTTGGAACACGTGAGGCAATACTAACCTTACGACTTATCTTAGAAGAAAGATTGAGGAAAGGCAAACCTACGTTTCTAGCATTTGTATACTTAGAGAAAGCTTTTGACAACGTTAACTGGAATACTCTCTTTCAAATTCTGAAGGTGGCAGGGGTAAAATACAGGGAGCGAAAGGCTATTTACAATTTGTACAGAAACCAGATGGCAGTTATAAGAGTCGAGGGGCATGAAAGGGAAGCAGTGGTTGGGAAAGGAGTGAGACAGGGTTGTAGCCTCTCCCCGATGTTATTCAAATTGTATATTGAGCAAGCAGTAAAAGAAACAAAAGAAAAATTCGGAGTAGGTATTAAAATTCATGGAGAAGAAGTAAAAACTTTGAGGTTCGCCGATGACATTGTAATTCTGTCAGAGACAGCAAAGGACTTGGAAGAGCAGTTGAACGGAATGGACGGTGTCTTGAAAGGAGGATATAAGATGAACATCAACAAAAGCAAAACGAGGATAATGGAATGTAGTCAAATTAAATCGGGTGATGCTGAGGGGATTAGATTTGGAAATGAGACACTTAAAGTAGTAAAGGAGTTTTGCTATTTAGGGAGGAAAATAACTAATGATGGTCGAAGTAGAGAGGCCATAAAATGTAGACTGGCAATGGCAAGGAAATCGTTTCTGAAGAAGAGAAATTTGTTAACATCGAGTATAGATTCAAGTGTCAGGAAGTTGTTTCTGAAGGTATTTGTATGGAGTGTAGCCATGTATGGAAGTGAAACATGGACGATTATCAGTTTGGACAAGAAGAGAATAGAAGCTTTCGAAATGTGGTGCTACAGAAGAATGCTGAAGATAAGGTGGGTAGATCACGTAACTAATGAGGAGGTATTGAATAGGATTGGGGAGAAGAGATGTTTGTGGCACAACTTGACTGGAAGAAGGGATCGGTTGATAGGACATGTTTTGAGGCATCAAGGGATCACAAATTTAGCATTGGAGGGCAGCGTGGAGGGTAAAAATCGTAGAGGGAGATCAAGAGATGAATACACTAAGCAGATTCAGAAGGATGTAGGTTGCAGTAGGTACTGGGAGATGAAGAAGCTTGCACAGGATAGAGTAGCATGGAGAGCTGCATCAAACCAGTCTCAGGACTGAAGACCACAACAACAACATTTTTGATTTCCTTAACGATCAATTTCACTTTTAACTTCGATATACACTGAAAAGCATCAGACCTAACGTTAGTTGGTACGTTGGTGAGATATTTAAAGTTTCTAAGCTTAGTAACACGTGAATGTAAGATTGCTTGGTGAAGAACTTGAGTCAACAGGTAGTGCAATCTCAGCTAGATGAAGCAGATCGAGCTAAAATTTGTGAGCCAAATTGGTTTGATACACTGCCAACCGGAGTGTAAAGTTTTTAAAATGTTTCGTCCGTAGATTGCAAGTGCTACTCCGAGGTGAAGAAGTTGGCACAGGAGAGAAATTCGTGGCGGACCGCATCCAAACAGAAGACTGACGACAAATAAATAAATAAAAAGTAAGAAATAAATAGAAAGAAAGAAAGATACTTCAAATTATCGGAAGTAGTGTCTACCCCTTTCTTCCCTGCAACCCACATCACGGAGCGGGTATGCGAGCAGCAGAAGTAGCAGGCGCTCATCGAGGAATGAAAGCATTTGTTCGCCATGCTCTCTCAGTGTCACGGGGAAGGGAAGATGATGAGGGTTTAACGTCCCATACTTGACTAGGTCCCAAGTTTCAGTGACGTTGAAGTTACAGTAAACATTAAATTCCATCTCTGCCACTGTAACAAAATTTTAAGCATAGAATAAACGGTTACAGTACTTCACAGGGTTATTTATAAATACCTCTAGGATTTCAGAAGTCAATGCGCGGAAACTATAAGAAACACAGAAAACAGACATATATCATTGGATACAACACATGTCCAGGTGCTCAACTCACACTACAGTTGCTCAGGGTGGACACCGGAGAAAGCGCGACGACTGCCTGCTTGGGAAATCTGTTCATTGGATTTCCTATCTGCATGTGCGAACTAATTCAGTGAAACATTGAAAAGCGAGTTATTTGTGTTCATATTCTGACACGCCTGTCCCCTAGCGGTGGGCACTGCAACTACGCCACGGTGTATTTGACGAACTGAAACTTGAAGCTTGGAGAGACGCTCTACCCACGAATAGGTGTCATTTTTCTGTTTGTCGTATAGTTTTCACGCATTTGTCATCTGAAACCCAAGAGATATAAATAACCTTACACAGTAAACAATTTCATTGTTTGAGGTGTGAAGTAAGGGGACGTAAAAATGAAATCGAATAACAGTTTTAATTGAGTAAGTTTTAACTGCCTTGATTTGAGATGGTGGTCACTGTGCCCCAAGGCTCCGTCCTCTCCCCCCTTCTGTACCTTTTGCACACGGCGGACATGCCGCCGCCGTCAGCCCCCGTCCACCTTCTCCAGTTTGCCGATGACACCGCCTTCCTTGCCCTTGCCCCCACCCTACAGCGCTCCCAACACCTTCTCCAATCCCATCTTGACCGGTTCACCACTTGGTGCAACCAGTGGTTGCTCAAGGTCAATCCCTCCAAAACCCAGGCGATCATTGTAGGCAAAACCACCCCTTCCTTTCGCCTCCTTGATTTCTATCTCACCATCTATGGCCGTCCTATCACCCGCACTCCCACCCTTAAGTACCTTGGCGTCACCCTCGACCGTCGCCTCACCTGGACTCCCCACCTCCGGACAATCCAAGCCAAGGCACGCTCCCGACTCAGTCTCCTCAAGCTCCTCTCCGGCCGTACGTGGGGTCTGGACCCCTCCACCATCCTCCACACCTATAAATCCCTCATCCGCCCTATCCTTTGTTATGCCCATCCGGCTTGGATCTCCGCCCCCCTTACCTTTTATAAATCCCTCCAAATCCTTGAACGTCATGCTCTCCGCCTCGCCTATCGCATCCGTCTCCCCTCCCCCGCGCGGATCCTGTTCAATCTCATCCCCTTCCCCCATCTCCTCCTTTTCCTTGAAAGGATATGGATCCTGTACACCTCCCGCAAACTCGATCCTCCTCACCCGCTCGTCTCCCCGATCCTCTCCCACCCCCGCCCGCTGCCGCGCCTGTATTCCCACGTTCCACCCGGTCTCCATCTCTCCACCCTCCTTACCCTCTCCCAAGGTGGCTTCCGCCAGCTCCCCCTCCCTGATGATGCCCTCCTCCCCTCCATCTACCCCTCCTACCAACTTTGATCCTCCCGCCCTCCTCCTGTGTTTGCTCCTCTGGGCACCCTCCCTCCCTTCTCTCCCTTTTCCCTCCCTCCTCCTTTTCTCCCCCCTCCTCCCCCGGGCCTCCCCTCCCCTGTCCCTCCCCTCCTGCCCCCGTCTCCTCAGCCATTGGCATCCTTTTTCTCCCCTCTCCCCCACCTCACCCCTGTTCCCCTCTTGGCAGATCCCCGGACTCGCACACGCTACGTGGACATTCGCGCGCCGGAGATCACCGCCATCAGTGTTTCGTGTGTGCCGTCGTGTTTAGTGTTCAGTGTTCACCGTCACACTCCCTCGTTCACCAGTGCCATCGTCATCTTCAGTGTTCGTGCGTCGTCTCATCAGTTAGCAGTGTGGATTATCGACGAGTGTGAACGGCTCCGTGTTTGTCTCTATGTGTCTCCTGTTTTATTGGCCACCGTTCTGTAACTTGTGTCTTCTCACTGTTTTTGCTGCTTGTGTCTTCTATGGCTGAAGAGCAGCGTAGTGTGCTGCTGACAGCCTGCCTGTTGTACAGGCTTTATAATAACAATAAAGTAAAAAAAAAAAAAAAATGGTGGTCACGTCTTTCGGAAGCGTGGAACAGGGAAATAGTGATGAGAGGCAAGTAAAAATATTATTCAAATGTTCCACGTTTGAAAATATGTAGCGCATTGATTCGTGAACTGTTGTCACTACAAAGTGTCTGGCACCGTGCAATAATGGATCAGCCCTGTGACGGAACCCCTAGAATACCGCTCAGAGAAGACACAGGTCTTCACGTGCCCCGATCATGCTCCATTACGAGACGTGAGCACCTTTACTCATCAGCACATCAAAATCCAGCATTCGAATGACGTAACTAGAAACGATGAACCTGAAATGATTTTAATAATTGGAAGAGAACGTATTGGTAGGAACACTGAAAGTTACTACTTCGGTGAAACTTCCTTCAGGCACAGAATAAGTCGCTCAGGAAAATGCCATATTTCGTCAGGTGATGAAGCGAGACCTAGTGTCCGACCGGAAGACGTCACAGGATTCGTGGACGACGCCGTTTCCGAGAATTGACACAGCGAAACTCACGGAGTCTGTTTTAAGGGGAGCGACTCTTATTTGCGAAAGCCAAAGGAAGCCGCTGTTGGAATGAATAGCGAAAACCGCTCATGTTCCTGTTGCCGTCAGCCCAGCCCTTAGCTCAGTGACCGATAAGGTGGTATCATGGTCGCAAGTGACTTTGCGGATAGTTTTGCATTTTGCATGTGACAAGAGTAGACAAGTAGCCAGAAAGCCATCATGATACATATGTTTTTAAGTAGCCCTTTATTAGGGATCTCTATGATGAAAAGTGCCAGTAGTTTTGTTAACTTTGCCACAGAGATTTCTATACCTGAAGTCATGGGCGGAATAAATGTATTTGGTATATGTGTGTGTGTGTGTGTGTGTGTGGGTGGGTGGGTGGGTGGGTGGGTGGGTGGGAGGGTGGGAGGGTGGGTTGGTTAAGGGCATTGGTTAAGGGCACTCAAAGTCGATATTCCATTTGCTTCTCGCCAGCTTAGCTACTCTTTAGTACTGTTGGCCATTATAATTTTGGAGATTGCTGATTGAGGTAACACGCACCAATGCATTCTCATATGGTGCATTCGCAAATGCAACGTCCAGTCACATCAATGTGACCACTGCCTGTGATCGACGTCAACGTCCAATAACCACTCACAGACGGCAGCTTGCAACACTAGCAATGGAGGATATATAAAGCGTATTGCTGGGGGGACGGGGGGGGGGGGGCGGGGACGCGGGTAACAGTGCTGTCGTTGTAGAAATGCGGAAACGGAGCGATTTATTTTACGTCCAAAGGAGCATGACCGTTGACTTTCGGCTAAGTTTGTAAGCTGCTCCCGTGCGCGATGGTTTCAGTACACTGTGCGTGGCCAAATGGCGCTATCCAAAGCGGTGTCGAATCAACAGTGGTGCACCACAGGCATAGACGAAAAGGATGAACGACGGCTGTGAAGATGTGAACGGCCGAACAGACGTGCAACTTTTGAACAAGTGACCACCCAGATGAACCAAGGAGCTACGAACAGTGACTCATCACCGACCGTTCAGCGAATGTTACTGCATGTGGGCCTTCGTTGCAGGTGCCTGGTTCATGCACCCATACTGATTGCTATTCATTTGAGACGGCAGATGGGATTTTCACGTCAATACGTCCGCTGAGTGGCGACAGGTGGCCTTTTCAGGTGAGGCACTTTTTGTGATTTGTCGGATAGATGGCCGTTGGATCGTCGGAAGGGTCCAAGTCGCAGGAGGGAGCGTTACAGTCTGGGGAATGTTTTGTGGCATTTTGTGGATGGTTTCGTCATTCTGGAAGGCACAGTGGATCAATACAAGTATTCATCTATCCTTGGATTCAAGAATGGTTCAAATGGCGCTGAGCACTTAACGTCTTAGGTCATCAGTCCCCTAGAACTTAGAACTACTTAAACCTAACTAACCTAAGGACATCACACACATCCATGCCCGAATCAGGATTCGAACCTGCGACCGTACCGGTCGCGTGGTTCCCACTGAAGCGCCTAGAATCGCTCGGCCGCTTCGGCCGGCCATCTATCCTTGCGGACTATGTCCACTCCAACATGCAGTTTGTTTTTCTTCGGCAAGATGGCATCTCCCAGCAACTCATGACAATGCAACGTGTCATTCAGTTTGTAGTGCATGTGTCTGGTTCAGAGAACACCAGGAGGAGTTTCGAGTACTCCACTGGCCACAAAACTCCTCGTATTTAAACTCGATCGGGCTGTTCACGCCATGGATCCTCAACCGAGAACCCTAGGGCAGTGGAGTCTACATGGTTCAGCATCCCTGCGATACCTCGCAGAACCTCACTGACTGTCTTCCTGCGCGTTTCAAAGCGGTCTGCGCTGCAAAAGGTGGTTATTCAGCCTTTTCACACGTGGTCACATTAATATGACTGTACAATGTATTTAATGACATGCTTAGATAGTATCATTCATTTCACGAGTTATAATGTAGAGACTCGTTTCATGAGTACCAAACGCTTGACAGGGCGGTTACTTCACGTTTGCCATGCATGCATGTGTTTAGGAAACCGTTACATCGCTATTCACACTTTTAAGTGCACTTAGTGTAGAGATAAATTTTTGACCAAATTGTTTAATGCATCAATACACTTTCCTGCTTCATACTTGTATCTATGTGATTGTACGCGACTATGTGTAAAAGAGCCAAGCAGCTTTCATTCACATGTAATCGAGATTCCTTAACTGTGTTTATTGAGCTACAATATAACTTAAAATTAGACAGAAACTCCGTCCGAATAGACCTTGGAAGGCCCAACGGTACCTATCGGCCGCCGTGTCATCCTCAGCCACAGGCGTCACTGGATGCTGATATGGAGGGGTATGTGGTCAGCACACTGCTCTCCCGGCCGTATGTCAGTTTACGAGACCGGAGCCGCTACTTCTCAATAAAGCTCCTCAGTTTGCCTCACAAGAGCTCAGTGCCCGCTTGCCAACAGCACTCGGCAGAACGTGCCCTTAGTGCTAGGATTTCACCCCTCCCTCCCCCCCCCCCCCCCCCCTCCGTGCCTATCCGTAGTGTAAGGCCCTCTCCTAAATAGCCGCCAGTTCCGCAAACTAGAAGCTACAACAAAGTTGTTATCGTCACAGTCCAACACATGTTAGACTGTGATGAAATTCAGTAACGATAAGAAATTTTAGTTTTTCTGGATAGTAATGTAATATGAATCTGCATTATTAAAGAAATAAAAATATTTATAGAGAATTGAAAGCATCGCCAGCAATAGAAAACAAAAAATAACATGATGTTATTTAAGGCAATAAGGACAAATTTTCATTAACTAATTCACTTATTATAATACGTTTATTTGAGGGAAACACTAGAGCAAACATACAATGCGAAAACAATCGTCTTGAATCTGTCATGTCGGTAGTAAAGCCACGGATGCAGTCGAATAACTCTGTTGTCTAAAATCAACGTTATATAGAAATAAGTCAAGGTTGTTTTGTTTATGTAAGCCCTCATAGTAGCTCACGAAAATTAAAGAATATAAGAATGTCATAAAGTAGAAATGCCTAATGAAAGCAGTAAGATATTTGCTTGTATGACATATCGTTAGTATTTGCATGGGTAATCGGTGAATTTTAACTTGCAAATTCTCCCAATGCCATACCTGCGCATTATAAACGAGGTTACAAAGAATTGTGGCTGTTTGTGTTATTAGTGACCCATATGCTGTTGCAAAGGTCTCAGAAAAATAATGTGTCGTTACTCTTTGTCCTGTCTGTTTTCAACCAAAAGATTTATTAATTTCGTAAATGTCATTCAAACCATTTTAAAAAAATAATAATGTGATGTGTATGTTTGTCACAGAGCAGTCATGGAGGAAATAAATGCTGCGGTGTTTCACGGCTGTAAAACGTCCTTTATGCAATGCTAGTTCTTCTTTCACCCCTAAAACTTTTCAGCAAAACTATTCAGTGAATAGCACGCAAAAACAGCTTGGACCGATCTAGCAAGAACAAAGTAATTTTGATGCCCTCGGGAAGTATAGTGAACATTGGTGCTTGTTTCACATATACTGTCTGAGTTCTGAAACTTAAGTGTCAAGTATACTGTGGTTCCTCTTTCTCCAAGCAAATTATTCTTTGAGGGTAGGTTTATCCTGTTTTAGCTTTGGGTGCTTTTCCGGGCATAGAAGTGCGTTTCTTCATAGGCTGTTCATCTGAATACTGAGTTCTCGTATTTAAAGAATTCAGTGCTAAATTGTTTTCTCTTATGTTTGCTGTGGAAGAACCTGACACAGCTGAGGCCAATTGTGTACGTTTTTTTGTAACGTGTCTTTTAACTACCTGGCAAATTTTAAGACCTAGCAAGATATTAATTTAACATACACTCCAAGTGTAGCCGAACGCGGTAAACTACATGGGTCAACTGAAACGATGCGCAGGCACAGAACAAAGACCGGGAAAACCGGGGGTGAGTGGGCGGGACTTGTTCCGGGTGAAATCCTAGCGCTAACGATTCCTCTCGGCAGACAGGTTGGTCACCCAGCCAAGTGCTAGCCCAGCTCGACATCGCTTAACTTCGGTGATCTGATGGGAACCAGTGTTACCACTGCTGCAAGGTCGTTGGCAAAATTGAGACAGAGCATGATTAATTTTATCCGGAACCAATAACTTGACGCTTGACGATTAGAAACTCACTGAACGTGAACTTCCTGAATACGCATTGAACCGTTGCGTGATTAGTTTCTTAAATCTTTATGTCTTGCACTCAGCGTGATTTATTTAATAGCCATTGCTCGACGACGCGTTACGAAGAAAATGGTGCCTGATTTACGCGGGTCAGCAAGTAGCAGAGTGATCCATTACAACTACGCAGAGCTGAGGATATCGTTCTGCAGATGAGGATTAATATCAGGGCCATGACAAATCATTATTTGGTGTGCTTAAGGAAAAACAGTTATCTGTTTCTATCTAATTTCAAAGCATCATAAGTAACTGCAAGTGGTTGTTTCATACTCGTCAGTACCCTCCCCTGGGATAGGACATCTTCTTCTTCAGGTGCCACACCAAGCTCATCCGTGCTTCCGAATTGCATTATCAGCTTCTTTAAACCATTTAATGACATGGGACCTATCGTCAAACGTTTCTGTTGACGATACTGTCTATGTAGCACTGTGATTGCTGGCGTTCACATAAAACAGTTTTACTGACAGCGCATGGTCCCTCTTCTCGATAGCCATTCTGTTCACTTACATTATGGATTGACAAATGACAGCGTGGATATCAGCGCCAGATTTTGCATCTGGTGACCACAACTGGAACTAATTTGTGTTCCGACGTTAATCGGTTCCCCATTAACGATTTACCATATCTACCAAGCTTCGCTGCCGTACGACAATTACATCCCACATTGGACCTCCGTGAGTAACTACATTTTAACTATAACCACCCGGTGTATGAGATGAAACCGTTATTCGAGGTTACTCCGGATGTACCTGGAAAGTACATAGTATCTGAATATCCGTTAGAATGACAAGGTACCAATCATCTTTAAAAGTTCGATCGCAAACGTCATATCTTTTCTGTGCTACACAAAACTGAAACAAGAGTACAGGAAAGACTAGACTATGGTTACACGTCAATTAAGTTTCCAAATGAAACAACAGGATTAGATTGCTAAATGCAACTGGTGTCAGTATTCTACCAGATGGCTAGCCCCTGATAAAGCGTTACACGATCTCCACGGCGGTCCCGAAAAACTATTGTGTGTTTAGTATTAGTTCGCTAATTGAAGAGTGGAAATGTCAAACGTTCCAAGCGCCATTATTCTTTGCAAAAAGCGTTTTCAGCGCTTTTGTGTTAACGTTACTCTGTTGCCTAGGCCAAGATTTGTTCCAAGTACCAAATCATGAAGAGTATCCAGAATGAGATTTTCACTCCGCAGCGGAGTGTGCGCTGATATGAATCTTCCTGGCAGATTAAAACTGTGTACCATACCGAGACTCGAACTCGGGACCTTTGCCTTTCGTGGGCAATTGCTCTGCCAACTCAGCTACCCAGGCACAAGTCACGCCCCGTCCTCAGAGCTTCACACTGTGGAGCTCTTGCCCGTGAAAGGCAAAGGTCCCAAGTTCGAGTCTCGGTCCGGCACACAGTTTTAATCTACCAGGAAGTTTCATATCAGCACACACTCCGCTGCAGAGTGAAAATCTCATTTTGGAAACATCCCCCAGGCTGTGGCTAAGCCATGTCTCCGCAATATCCTTTCTTTCAGGAGTGCTAGTTCTGCAAGGTTCGCAGGAGAGCTTCTGTAAAGTTTGGAAGGTAGGAGACGAGTTACTGGCAGAAGTGAAGCTGTGAGGACGGGGCGTGAGTCGTGCTTGGGTAGCTCAGTTGGTAGAGCCCTTGCCCGCGAAAGGCAATAGTCCCGAGCTCGAGTCTCGGTCAGGCACACAGTTTTAATCTGCCAGGAAGTTCCATTCATTACTAGATGGTGCACGATCTTTGTGGCAAGCAGTGCTTCCTCTGGAATTCCAAGTATCATGAGTCAATATCACATCCATTTTGTTAAACACGATTTGTGTGGTATGGAGAGTGCATGTAAGCTTATGTTTGCATCAATAAAATATATTTGTATTGTAAGTAGATGTGGGTTTCAAAAATTGAAAAAAGAGAGAAATTGGACAAGCAAACAGACAAATGAACTTGTATCTAGAAAATGAATGGTAAACAAGGCCTTTGTTGCGCAGGATTCACACAAGATTGTTGGGCCAGCTGAAATTATCAACTCATTTCATGTAATTCAATTGCGTAGAATTGAATACTTCGGTTTTAAAAATGGCACTGAAGGATCGTCGAAATACAGTATGATCAAAGTATCTCATACTCATCCATCTCGAATCGCTATTAAAAATTCTTCTCCTGAAACGGAAGAATGTATAAATGGCCATGTATTCAAAAGAGGAAAGACCATGGCCATGCCGTACTTCGTCTGAAAAACTTACCATGTTTATCAGCTGCAAAACAGAACGACAGCCTTTCGACGACGTTACCATTTCTTCCTCAAGAGTACAGGGAGTTTTAGAGTAAGCTAGGCAAAATCTGATCCCAAGAATGGGTTTGCGTAAGAAACAGAAGTCAATGGTGAGAGATTCTCTCTAGGTATCCTGCCAAATCCTTGCATTACACAGACAATCAAACAACTCATATTAATGAATTTTATTACAAACTGACAAGATATAATTACTATACTTAACTTTCGTTCATGTGTCGCAAGCAAAGGGCGACATTTAAAATAATCAGTCTTCTTCAGAATAGAGAAAGACAAGGCACTGCTACATAGAGATTCCTAATGCAAGTGGCTATCATTGATGCTGCTATCGAAGTGGCTAATCTTGAAGCTACTATACCAGTGGATCGTCACCAGTCGGACGCGGCGTTTATGTCCTCTCCATGTAGGGGCCGCTGTTGTTGCGTTGTCGTCCTGGAAGAGAGGTTGGTCAGTGTGTGATTGGGTGACTTCTCACAGCCTTCTCTTCCCTGTTGTTCCAGAATGGTGTGCCGGTGCTGACTAACACTGTAACAGATTCTTTTCTTAAATTTAATTTTCTTTTTCTCCTGTAAAAAGTTTTGAAATGTATGAGAATCTCTTGTACTACATTTCTACTGGTTAAGACATTACTGCTGTATTTCTGTACCAGTATAATCACAATTAAGAAGTAGCATGGCAGTATTAACAGCACTTGAAACAAAAACTTACTTATTGGCCCTAAGATAATGGGTATTAATAAATTATTTTCTCGTAATTTGTCTGATCATTTTTTGTAATGATGAGGTGGGCAGCATAATTTTGTGGTATCAGAATACTTTAGCAATTAGAAGACGAAAAGGTCTTCTAAAAAAAGAAATACATTGTTTTTTATTATTCTGACAAAAGTGAATTTGGCACTTAGAATGTTTAACATTTCCTCCTTCAATTAGCCTCTAAATATTGAGTATTGTATTCTTGTCGTCAGTCTTGGTCTGCACTCCTAATTATAACATTAACAATAACAGTCAAAATTCTAAGTTAACCCATAGGCAGCTATAGGTACAGTTATTGGTACACTCCCACTGCCTCATAGTGAATTCCATCAAAGTGGTCTGTTGAACAGACTATCCAAAACACCACTGCATATGATCTACAGTTGATACGACTCTCATGACCGACGCCGCTTTGTGGACGGTCTGTATCGTCAAACCACTTCACCAGTTGCAACTAATGCTGATACCACATAACACAGAACCACTGGAGAGACGTTTAGCCCTTGTCGATAGGTTGCTTTTAGAGTGCAGGCACCATATCAGCCAACAAGCCACAGCATTACCACAGTACTCTACGAATCGGCAATCCGCCACACGCACTGGACAGCGAGTTCCATCGACAGTGATGTTACCACCACCACACAGTGGCAGGCTGCACATGGCACCAACCCCACACCGGACAACACAGCAACGACCACAGCGGCCATTTCGACATTGCTAGCCTGCTGGTACCACATCATGTAAGGCGACATTTCGCACAAATACTGCAACCCATGTGATTTTCCAAACTGCATAGAAGAGCCGTTGTAGGTCCATGAGCTTGCACAACTACATCACGTTGCCACCATACACTACATGTATAACACTCACACCCTCACATGTTCATCAAGGAGGCAGGTTATACATTATTGATTTCAACTCTGGTGAATATTTCCTCATCAGCACTGTACCTGACACAAGCTCCTTTGCACAAATAGCACACTGACATGCAGCCACATGCACTTGCTCCAATTTCATTGACCCAACAACTCAACAGCTGGAATGTCCGGATCCATGACATGCAATATATACCTCTCAAGTCAATGCAACTCACATAGACATACGTCATCACTGATGGCTCAGAGCACTATGGGACTTAATATCTGAGGTCATCAGTCCCCTAGAACTTAGAACTCCTTAAACCTAACTAACCCAAGGACATCACACACATCCGTGCCCCAGGCAGGATTCGAACCTGCGACCGTAGCGGTCACGCGGTTCCAGACTGAAGCGCCTAAAACCGCACGGCCACCCCGGCCGGCTATCACTGATATCACTGAACTAGCATTGGGCAGCATCGATTTTCTTCATCATTTATGATTCTCGCCAGACATCACAACTGCTTTCCTTGTACAACATACGATAGTGGCGAATGCATCCCAGGATTTTTGGCATTACCACAGCTCCATACCATGATCCAGCGCACTGCCCTACCTGGAAATACAACACAAATCTGCAGGAACTTCATGAGCCCATCAATATTACAATAACTACTGCACCGATACTGATACACTCCATACAAAAAATTCTTCCCTAGTCCAATTTATCAACAACACACCGACCGCTTTTGCACTAGCCCGTGAACAGCTACAGCACACTTCGCTCACCCAAAGCATAGACCATCAAGCAGATACACCCACCCACATGCCCACGCAACCCGAGCATATCTACCTGGTGCAGCCACACAGAACAAAGGTTTGTACTGCACCATCTGCTTCACTTTGTGCCACCTCACACACTGCCTTTCCTCAATTCTTCAAACCCCATGTTAGCAAAGCTAGGGCACGTGCAATCAGTGATGGCACTGCGCGCCGAATCTTAAATATCACATGCCCTAATGGCAAAAAGCACGCTGACTGGCACCGACTAACTTATGTGCTGCTAGAGAACAGATTGATGAGATGTTACAGGCTGGCGTCGTTTGTTCATCCTATTCCCAGAGAATCAAATAAGTAAAAAAAAAAAAAAAAAAAAAAAAAAAAAAAAGAAGACGGCACTCTATGTCTCTGTGGCAGAGTGTACATCATTGTAAAAAGCCAATTCGCAGATCGATGTGCACGCCAACGATACTGCGAAAATGCCAATTATCATGTACTTACATAAATACCTTTTCGTGCCACACGGGTTGGGAAATGCTTCATAAAGGGGGCAGCAATTCATTGACAAGATCTTCTTCCACCTCAGTCATTGTTAGGCATACCTTATTTTTCCACCACTTTGGAAGAACATGACATATACCTTGATCAAGCTCTCAGTAACTTACAACAGAACGGTGTGTTGTCCAATCATGACAAATCCCCCACTACAACAAAAGGGAGTCACTTTCCTCGGACACTAAGTCAGTATCACAGGCATCAGCCCAACACCAGACAGAACAGATGCCATACGACAGATCCAACTACCACAAATGTACCACAAAATTGAGCATTACCTCGGAATTTTGAAATTCTACCGGAACCAATCGCCACAAGCTGCTGCCTTAAAAGTGCCATTCACAGCCACATTATCAGGTCACAACAAACGTAGAAAAAGGAAGGTCAAAAGAACCAAGGACATATTAAACACTTCCAGTTGGGCAAGAGACTGTCTTACTAATGCAGTTACACTCATGCTTATCGCCTCAGATGCTCAACTGACTGTTACCACAAATGCAACCGACACTGCCATAGTGCTGTGCCACAGCAGTTGGTAGAAAGTGAAACTCAATCTCTCTAGTTTTTTCTCTTATAAACTGACAGCTTCCCAGTCCAAATGGTTGGCATTCAACAGGGAACTCCTCGCATTTTAGGAGACATTTAAGTCTTTTCATGAAGAAATCGAAGGTCAGAACATCATACTAGTCACAGACCACAAGCCACTTGTTGATGCTGTAAAATACCTGTCAAAGGATGTCGACCCACAACATTATCGATATCTGGATTTTATCTCACAGTACTCAACAGGCATAACTAGCCTTCATGGTACAGGCGTATTATTTTTGCTTACCTATCGAGGGTTAATACAATCTCCGCCCGACTATGAACAGTTAGCTGTCCCCCAGCACAGTGATACTGGTATTGCCAAACTACTATGTAGCAATGATACCAACCTCAAAATTGAAACACTCTCCACTCCACGCAGAGGAACATCGATCCTTTACGTTGTCTCCCTCCACAAAATTGACCGCTTTTATGACAAACAATATGATGTAAAATCTTCAACCAGCTGCATGGCCTACCACACCCCAGCATCTGCCCCAAGGTCAGACAACTCACTGAACATTTCATGTGACCAGCTGCTGGACCTGGGCAGAGACATGTGAATCTTGTCAATGTAACAAGTTAGGACGACACACTCAACCACAGCTCTGTCAAATTGAGACACGCAAAGCTCGCTTCCACCACTTCTACACTGATCTCGTGTATCCTGTTACCGAGTCATGAGGTTACAAGCTCCTTTCCTCTGCCATAGACAGGTTTCATGATATGTCAAAGCAACATCCATCAAAGACATTTCAAGTGAAACAACAGCATGTGCTTTTGTCAACAATTGGATATCATGCTTCATCACACCAGAAACCATTACTGCAGACCAGGGATACTAATTTGAATAGGCACTCTGCAATCTGTGTGGTATTAAATGTACCCACACGACCATTATTTGCCATGGCAGGTCTTGGTCTGAGGCTCTACCTTAGAGCCTTCTTGGAGTGTCTACAAAGAAGATCTCCATGCATCGTTGGCCAAAATCTAATACATTGAATCTTTGGTCATCATGACTCACTACCTACATGGAACAACAAACATTCAGCCCCACCAGCACCTATACAATGTGTCAAAGAATGCATCTGACGCTCCCATATGTCACCGCCCACTCCTCACACCACACCTGGAATATTTGTACACAAAATCCTTTCAGACTGTGAACATTTTATGTTTCAAGGTAATGTAGGCCCATTCCAAGTCATCAAACGGAACACATACACTTTCAACGTCATTATCAATGATAAAGCCATTACCAAAACCATCAATCGACTGAAACCAGCGCGTGAACTTCAAGAGAGCAACAACTCAGATGATTCCAATATCTTCAGGTGCCACCACCTCTGACATCCGTGAAGATCGCCGCACCCAATTCTAAACCATCTGTCACCATCGAGCTCAGTGTTGCTTCCTTCAACCCAAATTATCTTTCCAGCAAGCTCTTAGACCATGGCTTAATTATAACCACACTTAACAACACTCTCCTCCGAATGATGCTACATTAATTCGATGATTGGATCATACTTATTCCCTTACATACAACATTATGCTACCATTTCGTCTGACGTGTCTGATAACAGCGTCCTCCCTGTTACATGCACTGTCCTAGTGCATGTAACAGGGAGGACTCATTCATAAACAACCCACTCACTCACACTGCATAACACATTAGATGCAGCTGCAGGTATGACCACATCCCCAGCACCGCCTCTGTCTCACGTATTTGGCAACATCTAGGCACCATTGTCCCATCATTGGCATCTGTACCATATATGTTGCATAAACAGTGCACCAAACTGCAGAACACCCACCACTGAGAGTCCTACCTTGCCTCGCACCAGCATCTGCCACAGCATTGTCGATCACATGTATTTACGCCAGCTATCACTGAGAAACGGTCTGACCATGACACACCCTGTGCTAGCCATGGTATAGTCATTCACATGCATATATGCTTCCAAAGCACATTCTCCAGCCATCTCTGCACCATCTCGTCACTTGATGTCCCCATAGACATCCTCCCTTCAGTGCACTGGATTATGGGGGGGGAGTCCTATGTGAGAAACATCGATAACTATGAGCATCACTGGCTAGCAAGGACTATTTCATCTTTGTATGGGACAAAGATGCTAGTGCATTTTGAGGTGTACTTATGAGTGGATGTGTTTCATGTAATGTGTTTTATCAGTATCAGTGCTTCCGTCTTTGTTATTGATATATTCCTACCATATTGTAGTGAATTCCAACAAATGTGTACAGTTTTTCGAACCTGTTCTAATGCATCATGTGACTACCAGCATCTACTGCATTGCTGTGGTGACTGATTGTGTTGTGGAGGATTGTGATTATTTTCGTATGGATGACCATAGAATGAATGGAAGGGAGAGGGTGACATATGATGCTGCGACATAGTTTCCTAATTTGGAATGATGTGTGAAGTGGCAGGCCACTAGCTAAAATTTTATACATTAATTTTTACTGTCTTAGCCGCAAAACAAATATTTTTCCTCAGTGAGAATCTTATTAACACATTTGTGAACATTCAATCCTTTCGTCATGCGCAAATGCTGCCACATGTCTGGCATCTCTATAAAAACATCAAAAAGGGGATGTAGCAGTCCACAGCAGCTTGTGACTGCCAGAATAGAAAGAAGTGGTTGGTTAACTCTAATCCTCAGTATAACTGAAATTTGTAATTGTTAATTTTCATGGTAATTATTGAATTATCAGTTTCTTTATTAGAGCAGCGAATATTTCAGAATTCATTACTTTTGTCCATAGAATTAAGTCCAGTGTACAAAATATATTTACAATGGATGTGCATATTTCCATAAATCTTATTTCTGAACTCCTTTACAAATGACCCAAGTGTGTTATGGCGCAAATAAAAATTTTCCTTCCTCCATAAAAAATTCAGATCTGAAAGGGTTGAAATTTTAGTATGGCTTCTACTCACAGCATTTGTGCCAGTTACTTCCAGGTACCTGTTACAGAAGTGAATATGAATTGTAGTGGTAAAATAAATAGTGTGGAGCATATAATTAATGAAATCGAAACGGTGGTGCACATGAAACAGAAATACAAGGGAGACAATGAAAACTAAAAGAATAATACGATTAAATTAACATAAATTATATTTGAAAAGTTGGCAATGTTGGTTAGTGGAGAAAAATCAAAACAAAAACAAAAGCTAAGTTCTGGTCCAATCACCAAAAGGTACATGTAAAAGTAAACTGTAAGAAAACCTCGTCCTGACACAATGACATCCTCAGTTAAGGAAAAATTCGGAAATGAAAAACCAGAGCTCTCCACTAAGTTACGCAATTTCTTTGCAGATGACTGAATTCTTTTCCTATCTGTAGGCCATTGAGTGGTATAGGGTGCGTGCAATTTAAATTACGAAAAGCTTTTAGCGATTATCTTCCACTGGAGTATTTGTGTTGGCTGCATTACATTTTACGACTTCACGAAATAATATTTATTATCGTAAAATATATTCGCCATTACTTGGACTATGTTATTTCCAGGTAGAAAAAGTTATTTGAAGATTCTAAGTACTTTCTTTCCAATATTTCTTCTGTACATCTAGGTAACTATGCTGACTCTTCACCAGTCAAGCACTGTTCTTTCTAAAAAGTAAAAGTAAAAATATTCAGTGCTCATTTCCTTTAAAATGAATTTCTAGAATCACGTACAATTAGTGTATTCTCTGTATTTTTCAAATAATGGAGACAGTGAATCTTCAGAAGACTAACGCAACAATTGTAACAGTTACCGGTACTCACCTCCAACAATATAAATAACGTATGAAATAAATTTCGCCGCCATGACACAAAATCACAGTTATCGCGTCGCAAATCCTGACTGAACCCATAGAGTAAATATCTCTTTACTCTATGACTGAACCTCTAAAGTCTAAACGTCCCTGACTGTTGGGTGCTGCCATCCAGTGGGCAACGCGTCGACTACTTCCAACCACTTGCTCTTCCTCGCAGCTGCCAGATCGCGCGGTGTGTTTCTCTTTACAGCCGTGTCCACAACGGACATACCCCGCGTAGAGCCACGCCTGCACAATCGCACGGCACTCAATTGCCATTGTTGCCAGTAAAAACTAGTCTACACGACGACAATAACTGTGTTACCGGCCACTGGGCATGTGCAGCGCGCGTTTCGGCAACTCGTTGGCGAAACTAAACATTTTCGGCTTGTTGCAACTTTAGCGATAATAGTTGCTTGAGTATTAAGGTTAGGTATGTCGCTAGAGAGTAATCAAACAGAAATATTAGATGGGAACGGAGGAAATTGTCCGGTTTTTGGATATCAATGCTACGCATAGGTATTTGCAGGATTTTAATGACGATGACTACCAAAACAAACAGCGACTTGCTGTTGCACTTGAGACTGTCAAACGTGATCTGAACATGGATTCGTAGACAATATTGAGCTGTGGAGCAATGTCCATTTAATTAAAATTATAGGAATACATACACAAAGCAATTGAGAGAAATACAGGCAAGCAAAACATCTAGCTGCGGGACAGCCCACGTCTATAATGCTAAAATCCCATGGTTTGAGTTGGCTGATACTTTTTAAAGGAAAATAGTTGACAGGAGAAAAGGCTAAAGAAATCTGGAAAGCTGAATTCTTTATTTAACGTTGTTGTTGTTGTTGTTGTTGTTGTCTTCAGTCCTGAGACTGGTTTGATGCAGCTCTCCATGCTACTCTATCCTCTGCAAGCTTCTTCATCTCCGAGAACCTACTGCAGCCTACATCCTTCTGAATCTGTTTAGTGTATTCATCTCTTGGTCTCCCTCTACGATTTTTACCCTCCACGCTGCCCTCCAGTACCAAATTGGTGATCCCTTGATGCCTCAGAACATGTCCTACCAACCGATCCCTTCTTCCAGTCAAGTTCTGCAACAAACTCCTCTTCTCCCCAATTCTGTTCAATACCTCCTCACTAGTTATGTGATCTACCCATATAATCTTCAGCATTCTTCTGTAGCACCACATTTCGAAAGCTTCTATTGTCTAAACTATTTATCGTCCACGTTTCACTTCCATACATGGCTACACTCCATACAACTACGTTCAGAAACGACTTCCTGACACTTAAATCTATACTCGATGTTAACAAATTTCTCTTCTTCAGAAACGCTTTCCTTGCCATTGCCAGTTTACATTTTATATCCTCTCTACTTCGACCATCATCAGTTATTTTGCTCCCCAAATAGCAAAACTCCTTTACTACTTTAAGTGTCTCATTTCCTAATCTAATTCACTCAGCATCACCCGACTTAATTCGACTACATCCCATCATCCTCGTTTTGCTTTTGTTGATGTTCATCTTGTACCCTCCTTTCAAGACACTATCCATTCCGTTCAACTGCTCTTCCAAGTCCTTTGCTGTCTCTGACAGAATTACAATGTCATCAGAGAACCTCAAAGTTTTTTAATTCTTCTCCATGGATTTTAATACCTACTACAAACTTTCCTTTTGTTTCCTTTACTGCTCGCTCAATATACAGATTGAATAACATCGGGGAGAGGCTACAACCCTGACTCACTCCCTTCCCAACCACCGCTTCCCTTTCATGTCCCTCGACTCTTACAACTGCCATCTGGTTTCTGTACAAATTGTAAATAGCATTTCGCTCCCCCCTGCCACCTTCAGAATTTGAAAGAGAGTATTCCAGTCAACATTGTCAAAAGCTTTCTCTAAGTCTACAAATGCTAGAAACGTAGGTTTGCCCTTCCTTAATCTAGCTTCCAAGATGAGTCGTAGGGTCAGTATTGCCTCACGTGTTCCAACATTTCTACGGAATCCAAATTGATCTTCCCCGAGGTCAGCTTCTACCAGTTTTTCCATTCGTCTGTAAAGAATTGGCGTTAGTATATTGCAGCTGTGACTTATTAAACTGATAGTTCGGTTATTTTCACATCTGTCAACACCTGCTTTATTTGGGACTGGAATTATTATATTCTTCTTGAAGTCTGAGGGAATTTCGCCTGTCTCATACATTTTTCTCACCAGATGGTAGAGTTTTGTCAGGACTGCCTCTCCCAAGGCTGTCAGTAGTTCTAATGGAATTTTGTCTACTCCCGGGGCCTTATTTCGACTCAGGTCTTTCAGTGCTCTGTCAAACTCTTCACGCAGTATCGTATCACCCATTTCATCTTCATCTACCTCCTCTTCCATTTCCATAATATTGTCGTCAAGAACATCGGCCCTATATAGACCTTCTATATACTCCTTCCACCTTTCTGCTTTTCCTTCTTTGCTTAGAACTGGGTTTTCATCTGAGCTCTTGATATTCATGCAAGCGGTTCTCTTTCCTCCAAATGTCTCTTTAATTTTCGTGTAGGCAGTGTCTATCTTACCCCTCGTGAGATAAGCCTCTATGTCCTTACATTTATCCTCTAGCCATCCCTGCTTAGCCATTTTGCACTTCCTGTCGATCTCATTTTTGAGACGTTTGTATTCCTTTTTGCCTGCTCCACTTACTGCATTTTTGTATTTTCTCCTTTCATCAATTAAATTCAGTATCTCTTCTGTTACCCAAGGATTTGTACTAGCCCTCGTCTTTTTTACCTAGTTGATCCTCTGCTGCATTCACTACTTCATTTCTCAAAGCTACCCATTCTTCTTCTACTGTATTTCTTTCCCCCATTCCTGTCAATTGTTTCCTTATGCTCTCCCTGAAACTCTGTACAACCTCTGGTCCTTTCAGTTTCTCCAGGTCCCATCTCCTTAAATTCCCATCTTTTTGCAGTTTCTTCAGTTTTAATCCACAGTTCATAACCAATAGACTGTGGTCAGAGTCCACATCTGCCCCTGGAAATGTCTTACAATTTAAAACCTGGTTCCTAAATCTCTGTCTTAACATTATATAATCTATCTGAAACCTACTAGTATCTCCAGGGTTCTTCCATGTATACAACCTTCCTTCATGATTCTTGAACCAAGTGTTAGCTATGATTAAGTTATCCTCTGTGCAAAATTCTACCAGGCGGCTTCCTCTTTCATTTCTTAGCCCCTATCCATATTCACCTACTACGTTTCCTTCTCTTCCTTTTCCTACTGTCGAATTCCAGTCACCCAGGACTATTAAATTTTCGTCTCCCTTCACTACCTGATAATTTCTTTCATATTTAACATAATTACTTTTATATTTAACATTAATGCATTTAAAACGCCACAGCACTGCTTTCCATTCACAAACTGTAGAACAGATGATTAAAATAACTCAGAGTGTCTTCCAGCACAATTTCTTTCAGGAAGATCAGTGAGCAACAGAGCCGAAGTTTTTCCTTCATGAAATGAGGAACCCAAACACGCTTCTAATTTTTTTTTTTTTTTTTTTTGCCAAGTATAGCGATTTCATACAAAAAGAGGTTAACACCAACATAACTTTTTTTTTCGGCGTTTGTTTCCCTTCTACTCTAATGCGTGCTGTATTCCCTTCTTCAGCCATTTGGTTCTAGGGAGCTGTATTCGGTTCTTTATTTTTTTATTTATTGTTTCTTGCAAAATGGGAGGCTTATTTCTCGCAACCGGGAATTTACAATTTGCCGAAGCGCGCTCCCTACACGCGTTCGTCCGTTCGCCACTCCTAGACAGAACTGCCTAAACTTTCACTCCGGCACTCAAAACGACGAAACTGACGTGCACAGTGGTGGCGCGTGTCTACTACTAGGCTTAAAGCAAAATGGAGTGAGCAGTTATGTCCGTAAGTGCGCAGCAACGTTGCAGTTTGCACGCACGTCTCGCGCGTCAGCAAAAGTGGAAAACGAGGAATGCCGTCTGAACAGAGCACGCACGAACGAAACATTTCCTTTGACGTGCCGCCACTACGGTGAACTTTTTCGTTGTTGCGCAAAGCAGCGCGGCTTGTCGTTCACACAGGCTGAGCCCCGCTGAGCCAAACCTCTTTCCTTGGATTTCAGCTGCACATCTCGGCGCGGCCGGTGTGAACGCGGCTTAACGTGGTGTTCTAAATGTGGCAGCGTTAATTAATGCATCGGTGCTGGACTTCAAGAAAACTCGACAAAGTACCACACATTTCGAATTTTATTCTCATTTTTTCGTAAAAATATTGGCTGTCACAAACCTTTAAACCATTTTTTCCTTAAATAGGAAAGATTCAATGATAATTCTCAGTAGAGAACCTAAGGTTATTTTCAGTTAAAGTATTTTCATCTGCAGAACAAAGCTCCGTAATTATTAAGCCAGATACAACTACCGTTCAATGATGATGTGCTCGAAGCTGGCGGTATGTGTGAATCATATTTGCATTCAATGTATCTAATATTTTCACTTTAGTAATTCTACTTATTTTAGGTTCAGGGATTTAAACTATTCAATTCTACTGAAATCAAAGAATTCCTTTACACTTATTTTGTAATAAATCTTCTCACCTTGCTGTTTATTGAGTGTGGGTTACAGTGTTAGTTTCTTTCCTGGTGTATACAATACAAATATTATCAATTTAAAAGAACCGCGGCCACCGTCTAGCAACTCTTAGCACTCCGTCTTCAGGCCACAAGTGGCCCATCGGGACCATCCGACCGCCGTTTCATCCTCAGTTGAGGATGCGGATAGCACGGGCGTGTGGTCAGCACACCACTCTCCTGGTCGTTATGATGGTTTTCTTTGACCGGAGCCACTACTATTCGATCGAGTAGCTCCTAATTGGCATCACGAGGCTGAGTGCTCCCCGAAAAATGGCAACAGCGCATGGCGGCCCGGATGGTCACCCATCCAAGGGCCGCCCACGCCTGACAGCGCTTAACTTCGGTGACCTGACAGGAACCGGTGTATCCACTGCGGCAAGGCCATTGCCCCAGCAACTCTTAATGGTCACTTAATATTTTCACGACAATCAGAATGAAATTTTCACCCGTAGTGAAGGTCTACCACGAAGTATCTTTGCTCCCGCTATTTTACTGAGTTATGTGCGCTGGCCGGGGTGGACGAGCGGTTTTAGGTGGTACAGTCCGGAACCGCGCGACCGCTACGGTCGCAGGTTTGAATCCTGCCTCGGGCATGGATGTGTGTGCTGTCCTTAGGTTAGTCATGTTTAAGTAGTTCTAAGTTATAGGGGACTGATGACCTCAGAAATTAAGTCCCATAGTGCTCAGAGCCTTTTTTTTTTTTTTTTTTTTAGTTATGTGCGCCGGAGCAGACGGGAGTGGTCCATACCAACACAGGCGACGTTGTTTGAGGGTGGCAGTGATTCTCTGTTGTTTTGCACTTTACAGAACCATATGATTTGTCGCATGATCCTTCCATGATATTCCCCAGATGCTCCGTAAGCACCGCAGGTGAAAGGCGTTGAGGTTTCACTCCTGTTTGGCGTACGACGTCCAAGTCTCAGCCCCATACAGGAGAGTACTCAGCACATATGATTGATAAACAAGTATTTTTGTCGACAATGTAAGATGTTTGCTGTCCCACGCTTGTGTGCGGAACTCTCCGAAAGCGCTGGCAGCGTTTCCTATTCGTGTATTTATCTCGTCATCCAGGGAGAACCAAAATAGCAGAATTTATCGACTACCTTCAACAAGGAGTCGTCCAGTTTGATGACAGGCGAATCTGTGTCTCATTGTGCCTTGAAAACCGTTTTCTTTACGTTTATAGACATGGTGAAGAGCTTGCATACAGTAGAGAATTTGTCCACAAGACGTTGCAGATCGTCTTGAGTATGGGCTACAAATGCAGCATCGTCAGCAAATAAAAGGCTATTTACAAGCAAGTCTTCTCGGAAGCGCTTGGATCTGAGTACAGAAATGTTGCGGAGCTTGCCATCAGCTCTGGTATACAGATGGATGCCGAGGTTAGTTCCACCAAAACCAACTTTGAGTAGTGCTGAGAAAAAAATATTGAACAGAGTGGGAGCCAATATGCAGCCTTGACGAACCCCTCTTTTCTCAGCAAACGGGTCAGTTGTGATTCCGTCGAAGACCACAGCACCTTCCACATCTTCATGAAAAGCCTTGATCATTTTTAAGCGCTTTGGAGGACACACTATCTTCAAAAGTACTGCATACAGTCCTTCTCTGCTGACTGTGTCGAAAGCCTTGTATAGGTCGATAAAGTCAATGAACAGAGGGGTTTTCTGCTCACGGCACTTTTCCTGAATTTGCCGGAGCCTTAAGATCATATCAACTGTAGATCGTTGGGGACAAAACCTATATTGCTCCTCAGGGCATATGCGCTCGGCAAGCTTCTGAAGTCTGCCCAACACCACACGGAAAATGTTTTTCCAGGTATACTCACAAGTGGGATTGCACGGTGATAGTTGCAATCGCCGCGATCACCTTTACCTTTGTATAAAGTAACAATATTGGCATCGCGCATGTCTTGAGGCACAGTACCCTCAGCCCCACATTTCAGTAAGAGGTTGAAAAGCAGCGGAAAAACTGGCTTGAGTTTTACAATTTCTGTAGAGATGTTGTCTTTGCCAGCGCACTTCCCACATTTAAGCTGTCCAATTGCTCTTTGAAGCTCCTCCATAGTAGGCGTGACATCCAACTCATGGTAAGGTGTCATCTGACGAATTTCATCCATTGCGTTTGGACTAATGTTGATGGGATGTGAATAGAGACTGGAGTAATGTTCTCCCCAACGGTGTAATTGACGATTTCGATCTGTGATGACTTTTACATCTATTTCCTTGAGTGGTATACTCTTCTCCTTTTAATGGGTCCAATGGCCCATTTGATGCCCACCAACGTCGCCAGCATTGAAACACTCCTGTATGCCAGGGCAATGCTCCTCCCAATAGAACAGTGCGTTGAACAGCTGCCTTTGCTTTGCTTAGTTCCCTGCGTGTAGAACTGCATGGATTTTCATGCCAGATGACAGTGGCCTGACGCTTAGCCTCAAGGAGAAGTTTCAGGACATCTACGTTCTCGATGAACCAGTCCTGAGATTTTGTTTCCAGAATACCGAACACATTTCCAGCCGTAAGGGTAAGTAGCGATTTTATCTCCTGCCAGTCTTCAGAAATAGGAGCGGCTGGGTCCCATGGATCCACCTCTTTGCTTATCTCCTCACAAAATACTTCTAGTGTAGCAGCGTTTCTTGTTTGGCAAAGATTAATTTTTGTTTTGCAAGGTGTTCTGGCAGAGTGAAACTTTTTAGTCTCGAAGCGCACTTTTGTCGCTACTAGAGCATGATCCGTGTCACAATCTGCACTGACGAAAGAACGTGTATGAAGAAAGTAACGCAGATCATTCGTTTTAGTTAGAATAAGATCTAATTGGTGCCAATGTTTTGATACAAGGTTATAGATAAATACATAAACAATAAACAGCTTTCATAGTTCAGAGAATAAGATAAAGAACTATAAAATGAATATCTAAAGAAGCCGCAATGAAAGAAAATATCCTGCCTCCAGAGAGCCTCTCGTACCCTGCGGCACGCCGTTGCAGGAAAAGAATGATAAAATTTCGTACCAGTACATGAACAAGATTATCTAGTTAATGCAGTATATTGTATAAACAGAGAAGGAACAAGAAAATATTAGAGTTATGCACACAACGTACGAAAACAAAGTAAATATGTAAGGCACACTATACTAGGTGAAACTATCAACAAACTATATATAACAGAGGCGTTCAGTGATTAAAGTAAAACAGTATCAAACGAAGCAAAGTAGGCATTGGGTACGAAATAGCTTTGCCAGTTAAGCAGTTTTGTTGGTTCTTCCTTTTTTGTTTTATAAATTTCAAGCTCCTCTAACAAATTAAGAGCACGGTCTTTTTTCACTCTGTGGAGAATACGCACACAATTCTCAATGCTCCCTAAACAATGACCAGTTTCAGATAAATGCTGTCCCAGAGCAGTTTTGTTCCGTGGCTGTGAATGTTCTAGAAAGCTTAAGTTAAAAGAGCGGCCCGTTTGACCGATATAACATTTGTCACAGTTACTGCGATCAATCCTGTAAACTCCGGAGCCATAAAATTTGTCATATGTCCTATTCAGTTTTATCCGCAGTTTTAGGGTGTTTTTAACCGAAAGCCACATCTGAAATCAGATTTCCTAAAACATTTTTCTATTTGCAGGGACATTTTGCTGTTAAATTTCATAGGAATCTTTTCCGTTCTTTCTTTACTGATTCTATTTTGTGTGTGAGCGTGTGTCTGCGGTTTGTTATACGTTTCTTCAGCGCGTGACGTCATTTACAGAAAATCCGTTAGCTACCGCAATCTGCTTTAAAATGCTGAGTTCTTTACGCATTTCGCATTCGTCTAAAGGTAGACGAAGGAGCCGATGACCCATGGAGATGGAGAAGGTCTTTTTGTGTTGGAGAGGACGGCGCGAACTGCCATTGATGATACTATCTGTACGAGTAGGTTTTCTAAAAATCGAAAACTTATGTTTGTCGTTAACTTTCCTAATAGTAAGGTCAAGGTAGTTAATGGTGCCCTCTGCTTCAACTTCAGTAGTAAAAGTTTTTTTGGGTGCATGCTACCTATTGCTTGGGCAAATGCGTTGACCTCACGGGTGTCGCCTTCTATCAGTATCTTCATTACGTTGTTTGCTTTGTTTTCGTGGCACACTGAAAAGTTACATAAGGTCCTGATATTTTTTCCTACTAGTGTTCTCCTAGAAGACAGACGAAATATCTGAAAGCAAAAGGTATTTACTTTTACAGAAAAAACATTCACCATGTATAAATAAGAATGTAAATAGATAATCGTGTTTTAATGAAAATTATTTCAAAAGTGGAAATTATTGGACGAGAAAAATAATTCTCGTGGTTATTTGGAACTTAGCAAGAAAACAAAATACAAAGGATAAAGCGAAAAGATGCTATTTACTGCGTTCTACATATTGTGTGATATGTTTGCATGTATATATTTTCTCGAGCAAACAAATGTATATGTTCAAAAATGTCTGGATGACACTGTTCCTATTCTTTCAGTTCTCAGGAGTGTGAACAGTTTACCATACGACATTTGACAAGAACGTTCACTATGAATTCTGCTTACACTCTATTGTCACTGCTTACTCCTACATTTTGTTACTATATTTCGACTTTTCCGTAAAAAGGATAGTCCCTCAGAACCTCATTTTCACCATTCAGATATCCAAACTGCACAGCAGATAGCTCTCACAACAACGGAAATTTTAGCGCTGACATGTAAACGGAAACGACCACTGTAAACAGACGAGACTCAGTACGGGAATACAACGCCAGGGGCGCTGCGGTAGACGCACTTGTCTCCTGTGGGCAATAGACAAAGAAAGTAGACCCTGTAAAACGGACTTAACTTGTCCGCTGCCCACCAAAAATTGTGGGTTACTAAAGCACACTCTTAGTGCCCCGTATATTATACAAGTAGCAAGTCCAATCTTCTCCATACCTGGTTGTGGTTGCCATCTTCTCTGGCCACGGGATAAAGACAATTCCGCTCTCCAGGTAGGTGCTGTCCACGACAGCTTGGTGACGTCCCGCATTGGCCGTTGACTGCACGGGGTGCCCGGAAGCTCGGCACACTACGTTCCAACTGAACTTCCGTAAGGCTGCTGACCACCAACTAACTGCTCTCCAGTCTCCTCCTTCCACAGAGAACGACGCCAGAGGCGCTAGCGTCAAACTCTGCGATAAAGCGAGACCTGTGGCGGAGCGTGTCATACAAAATTTGCCCGAATCTCGCCCTTGGCAGCGGAAACGCCAAAATTTCAGTTTCGCACAGCACAATTAATATGTTTGTGGATGCCAGTTTTCTGAATTGTCTGAAATTACATTTTCATATTATCAAAGTGAGCATGTTAGAAACAAAAGATTTTTATTATGACGTTTCATTTCCTGTGGCTATTTCGCAGTTATAAAGTGAGTTGGAGCAGTGTGCCTGAGAAAGCAGCCCTGCGCTCATCACGGTGGATGGTTTTTCTGACGGAAACATCGTCACATCCTCTGCTATCGGCTCTGAATCCCATTAACTCGAGAGGGGCCCGCTTTGGGGAGAGTAGCCAATCTACAGAATCCAGGCGATGGTCCAATATGTGGCATCGGTAGTTCCGATGCCACAGCGTAGGTCGGCACTGCGAGAGTGGACGAACTACGCCGACGACAGCGCCCTCTGGCCGATGCTGTGGAGGTCAACGAGCGCCTCTCGGCTTTCGGCTTCATTTCATCAAGAGCAGACGGCCTGGAAACATTGCTTCAACTTCAGAGTTTGTTGGCTTGCTATTGAGACTTTGTACTGCTTACAACGGGAATACGGCTTCGCACCTACGTGCTCATCATCGCAAAGTTATGTACCCATTTATTAACTTGTTTTTCCTATAGTAAATATCTTTAATTTTACACGCAGTACCGAAGTACTTTACCTCTCCTGCTCCTACTCGCTTCCTTCATTCGGCATATTTTGCAGATCACAAGAGAAGACCTACGCAGGATACAAAACAATATGTGGGTATTGAAAGCCGGGCTGGCGCCTGTGCTCCCTAACGTCCTCCCTGAAGTTGTGTATGCATGCCACAGCCGCCACACAGCCCCACTGAATAACTATCAGCAGCATTCACTCTCTTCTGCGTGGTGTCAAACGACAGACACCGCAGCAGCATTTCGCCAACAGGGGAGAAATGCCTCCACCTTCGTAACTCTTCAACAGTTGGCAGCATTGGTATGAGAATTTCTGTATGGTGCGAAAAGTGGCAATTGGCACTAAACAAAGAAAAGTCCGAGGTCATCCACATGAGTACTAAATGAAATCCGATAAATTTTGGGTATGCGATAAATCGCACAAATCTAAGGGCTGTCAGGTCGACTAAATACCTAGGGAGTACAATTACGAGCAACTTAAATTGGAAAGACTACATAGATAATATTGTGGGGAAGGCGAAACAAAGACTACGCTTTGTTGGCACAACACTTAAAAGATGCGACAAACTCACTAAAGAGACAGCCTACATTACACTTGTCCGTCCTCTGCTGGCATATTGCTGCGCGGTGTGGGATCTTACCTGGTAGGATTGACGGAGGACATCGAAAAAGTGCAAAGAAGGGCAGCTCGTTTCGTATTATCGCGCGATAGGGCTGCGAGTGTCACTGATATGATACGCGAGTTGGGGTGGCAGTCACTGAAACAAAGGCGGTTTTCTTTGCTGCGAGATCTTTCTACGAAATTTCAATCACCAACTTTCTCTTCCGAATGCGGAAATATTTTGTTGACATCCACCTACGTAAAGAGGAATGATCAACATAATAAAACAAGAGAAATCAGAACTCGATCGGAAAGATTTAGGTGTTCCTTTTCCCCGCCCGCCATTCGAGAGTGAAATGGTAGAGAAGTAGTGTGAAAACGGTTCGATGAGCCCTCGCCAGGCACTTAAGTGTGAATTGCAGAGTAACCATGTAGATGTAGATGTACATGTACTGGCTTGTTCCGTAGCCTCTTCCCTACAGCTCCAGTTGGCGGGAAGCCTTTGCATTGAACGGTTGTGTTGCTACAGTGTAAAATACGGAACCCTGCACAGACGCGATTTAAGTAACGTGCAGTCATTAAATTCTTGACAGCAGAAGGTGTCACCCCAAAGGAGATTCATCAGAGAATGGCCGTGCGGTTCTACGCGCTTCAGTTTGGAACCGCGTGACCGCTACGGTCGCAGGTTCGAATCCTGCCTCGGGCATGGATGTGTGTGATGTCCTTAGGTTAGTTAGGTTTAAGTAGTTAAGTCCCGTAGTGCTCAGGGCCATTTGAACCATTTTGAAAGCAGTTTATGGTGATTGTGTTGATGTGAGTACTGTGCGTCGTTGGGCGAGTAAGTTTAATGATGTTGAGGCGGGAACATCTGACTTGCGTGACAAACAAGAAGTTGGATGTTCTGTGACAGCAACCACCGAGTTTCACAAGCAAAACGTCGACAGGTTGATTCAGGACGACCGTCGTATCACTCGGAGAGAAATTGCAAGCATAATCGGCGTTTCACGTCATTACGCTTCTGATGAAGACGATTAGAGTACTGTGAGACCGTGGTTGCGGAAAGAGAGTGTCGACTTCTTCCGTGACGGCTTCAAAGAACTTGTTCATCGTTGACAGAAATGTATCCAGTTGGCTGGTGATTATATGGAAAAGTGAATATTGGTAATTAAAGATCATATTCTAAGGATTATTTCTGCATTTGATTTATTAACATATTCCCACCCAAACCCAATTAATGGAGGTGGAGACATTAGTTTTCAATCAACCCTCGTATATTACATTATTTTTACTTCTCTATATACCTGCCAAGGTTCATCACGATTATGGGAATTGAGCCGTGGCGGCTGGCGTTAGTGTGTTCGACTTGCATCGCTGATATCGATATACGGCCGTCCTGCTATCTTTGACTGCTCCCCCGGCGGGTTTTCCGGGTGAACGTGTGACGAGTGAGTCTCAATGAGCCAACTTGTGTTGAAAACAATCCCGCGTCCCTAACCGTGGTGCATGGGCCTCCGTGCTCGCCGCCATTGTCTTGGGACGCGCCGGATGTACGGTGCCAATCATTGGGCACCTTGACATTCAAAATTGTGGTGGGTTCGTCGTCTCACGCTTCCCAATTCGTAATTGGGAAGTTCCAAGTTACGTATGACTTTTATTCTGTGTTTAACTAAGAAGACTGTTGAAACTTATTGTGGTATGGGTAGCTACCGGAGATGGTTCTGGACTTGGTTCCACAGTGGCTATTTTAAGGAGGTCGATGTTCCTCATTCCGTTTTTGATCATCCGTGGAGTGTGTGTTTTAAGTCGTTTTCATGCAAATTTTAACTTGTTTTTGGACACATTGTCTGCTTTGGGACTAGCTGCGGTTGTGTACGTGCCCGGCAGCTGTAGAGTTATTGGTTTGATCATTTATAACGGCAGAATTTGGTATGTTTATTCAATGTTGAAAGTACCTTAAGGCAACTGGAAGTGATCTCTAAGTTTCCTGCTAATTTACTGGGAGGCGGGTAATGTTAGAGTATTGCTCATTAAGAATTTGGGTGCTTGCTTATTATATATTCCAGTGGGGCTGTGATTTGACCTTGTTTTCATTGCAATCTATTTGTGCTGCAGGATATTTGTTAAGACTGCTGGTTCCCTGGCGTCGGCGCAGTTATGGATTCTTGTCAGGACCGCTCATTGTGGGGCCGGTCGGATTATATATAAATATATACCGCCCGCTATGTAACCCTGTGCTCAAGCCTTGGGGAGTGCTGGCCGTAGCGTTATTGCTTCCGAACACTGCTATGGGCCTTTACGCTGTTTTCTAAAGTTAAGTGCAAGTTGGGAATCAAAAAAATGGCTCTGAGGACTATGGGACTTAACTTCTCAGGTCATGAGTCCCCTAGAACTTACAACTACTTAAACCAAACTAACCTAAGGACATCACACAAATCCATGCCCGAGGCAGGATTCGAACCTGCGTCCGTAGCGGTCGCGCGGTTCCAGACTGTAGCGCCTAGAACCGCTCGGCCACTCTGGCCGGCATTTGGGAATCATTCTGAGTCATTATGTCCGTTAGTTAAGTGAGGCCACCTTTTTGATATTGGCGTTTCTGTAAGTCATTTTATTGGTTGAGTTATTACTAGTTATTACTACCCATTCTTTGTTAACACTTATGTTAATCATCTGTGTATCTTTAATGAACGTGCAACTTGTTATTATTCCTCTGTGCAAGTTTTGCGACCTTGGTTTGTTTGTATTTTTAGTACAAGCATATTTCACTGTGGACCTTTATGTGGGCAGCTTAGTTTTATTAAGCTTTAAGATCTCTATGTTCTTTATGAGGTTGTGGTGTTATGTGGCTGTGTAACTTTGGCTGGAAGTGTATAGTGTTATAAGTTTCTTGAGATATGGTTAAACAAGAGATTATTCACCGTCCCTACTATCAATAATGTTGGTTGCGGACGCAAAATAATATGATTCTTGTTCAAACAAATTTCGGGCTTGCAGCCGGTCGTCGTTCAATACTTCACACGATATTTCAACTGGGCACCTGCCAGTCATCTTCAGCTGAGCCGTCGCAGACTGGCGAAAACGTCTTTCTTTTTCTTTATTGTAAATTTAAGCACCTCATACAGGCGGGCTGTCAGCAGCATATTCGCCGCTCTTCAGCCTTAAGTGGTACAATTATATGACATATAAGTGACACAGACAATACAATGAAAACGGCGGGCAAAAAAAGGAGATACAAAAAACAATAAACATGATGCCTTTTGTGGCGGTGTTCGTAGCGACAAGCAATTCGCTGTAGAAACGGCTTACGAAGTCACCGCCACACTTTTAATAGCGGGCCGACCGGTCCGCTGGAACAGTGAACAGAAAGATGAAAACCCAAACACTCTGATTAAATAAAAGTCGGTACTTATCTTTATTAACGAAGATACAGCAACACAGTAGTGAACTCCGTGTCTACAGAAATCTGTCTAGTTCGAGTCGGAGCGGCTAGGTCAGCGTCGGCTGACGACAAACAACAACTCTGCTGCGATGAACACACAACTGACTAGCAAGTACACAATTCGGTGGCGAGTATACAACTGAGCGGCGAATACAGAACTGTGCTAGCGCTCGCGACTCCAGCGCTTAAGTACCCAGAAGCCAGCGGTGGCGCGCGCAGACTTGCGGCGATTTCCTCTCTCGCTGGCGCTGCTTATGCGGACGGCGTCCGGACTTTGATGCTGCCAACCTTTTGGCAGCGGGCTCGGGTGGCATTACTGGCTAGGATACAACAAAGCCGTTCACGCTGGACGAGAAAAACAGTAACACTTGTTGACACGGCGCACATAACACGTAGGACTGCGACGGCACACGAGAACAGTGGAGGCGTGACGGCGAAAGAACACAAAACACAAAACGAAGGCACACACATGAGACACTGATGGCGATGATCTCCGGGGCGCGAAAGTCCACTGAGCGTGTACGAGTCCGAGGACCTGCCAAGAGAGGAGGAGGGAGGGGGGGGGGGGGAGAGGAAGAGGGGAGAGCAGAGATGCCATGGGCAGAGGAGATAGGGGATGGGAGGAAGGGGGAGGGGAAGCTTGGGGGAAGAGGGGTGGAGGAAGGGGGATGGGGGGAAAATGAAAGAGAAAGGAGGGGAAGGGACGGAGGGTGCCTAAAGGAAAGGACATAGGAAGTGGGGGGAGTATCAAAGTTTATAGGAGGGGTAGATAGAGGGGACGAGGACATCATCAGGGAGGAGGAGCTGGCGGAAGCCACCTTGGGAGAGGGTAAGGAGGGTGGAGAGATGGAGACCGGGTGGGACGTGGGAATACAGGCGCGGCGGCGGGCGGGGGCGGGAGTGGATGGGCGAGACAAGCGGGTGAGGAGGATCGAGTTTGCGGGAGGATCCGTATCCTTTCAAGGAAGAGGAGGAGGTGGGGGAACGGAATGAGATCGTACAGGATCCGCGTGGGGGAGGGGAGAGGGATGCGATAGGCGAGGCGGAGAGCATGGCGTTCAAGGATTTGATGGGATTTATTAGAGGTATGGGGGGGGGGGGGGGTGGAGATCCAGGCCGGATGGGCGTAACAAAGGATAGGGCGGATGAGGGATTTATAGGTGTGGAGTATGGTGGAGGGGTCCAGACCCCGCGAAAACGTGCTCCGTTCCGCAATATACAGCGTACTGTAACTGTTCTGCGCATGTGTCGAAAACTTGATAGCTGAACCACACTGCCCACCGGCAGCGCCCTCGCTGGTGGAATAGCCGAACTCAGTCGCCCTCTGCGTTGCAGTTTGCCACGGCCGTTGACGCACTCTGTCGTCTTCGATTTGACCAAATCGTGGAGATGATGGGATTCCATGCACTGTCCAGCTGGTAGCCGCTGTCACGGTTTAACAGATTTTCCGCCAGTCGTGTTTCTACGGATTCTTTAATAATGGAGTCCCAGAAAGACGTTGGTGTGGACAAAATCATTGTTTTCTCATACTCCATTGAATGTCCAGTAGAAATGCAATGTTCAGCAATAGCAGACTTGCTTGGCTGCAAAAGGCGGGTGTAACGTTGATGTTCAGTGCAGCGTTCCTTCACGGTGCGTGTGGTTTGACCTGTGTAAGCAATACCACATTGGCACGGTATCTTGTAAATTCCGGCCTTTCGTAGTAACAGATTGTCCTTAACTGATCCCACAAGGTCCGCAATCTTCGATGGTGGGCGGAAAACCACTTTTACCTGAAATTTTCGGAGGATTCTTGCTATTTTAAACGAAGTGTTGCCAACGAAAGGAAGAAAAACTAAAGATTGTTCTGGCATGTTCTCCTCCTTATTCACTTCCTGCTTCTTAGTTTTAACTATTAGTGCCCTGTTAATGTGCCGGATGGAATACCCATTTTCGCTGAATACTGTCTTTAGATAGGCGAGTTCTTGAGGTAAGCTATCTAGATCTGAGACAGTCTGAGCTCTATGAACAAGTGTTTTAAGCAAACTCATGGTTTGCGATGGGTGATGGCAACTCGACGCTTGCAGGTACAAATCAGCATGAGTGGGTTTCCGGTAAACTGAATGCCCTAGAGGACCATCATTCTTCCTTCGAACCAGGACATCCAAGAAAGGCAAACAACCATCTATCACTATTTCCATGGTGAACAGGATGTTGCTATGAATGGAGTTGAGGTGATGTAGAAAATCCATTAATTTATCTTCTCCATGAGGCCACACTATGAAAGTGTCATCCACATACCGCCAAAAAACTGTTGGCTTCAGGGCAGCTGATTCAAGCGCTCTCTCTTCAAAATCCTCTATCAAAAGGTTGGCCACCAAAGGAGACAGTGGACTACCCATCGCAAACCATGAGTTTGCTTAAAACACTTGTTCATAGAGCTCATACTGTCTCAGATCTAGATAGCTTACCTCAAGAACTCGCCCATCTAAAGACAGTATTCAGCGAAAATGGGTATTTCATCTGGCACATTAACAGAGCACTAACAGTTAAAACTAAGAAGCAGGAAGTGAATAAAGAAGAGAACATGCCGGAACAATCTTTAGTTTTTCTTCCTTTCGTTGGCAACACTTCGTTTAAAATAGCAAGAATCCTCCGAAAATTTCAGGTAAAAGTGGTTTTCCGCCCACCATCGAAGATTGCGGACCTTGTGGGATCAGTTAAGGACAATCTGTTACTACGAAAGGCCGGTATTTACAAGATACCGTGCCAATGTGGTATGGCTTACACAGGTCAAACCACACGCACCGTGAAGGAACGCTGCACTGAACATCAACGTTACACCCGCCTTTTGCAGCCAAGCAAGTCCGCTATTGCTGAACATTGCATTTCTACTGGACATTCAATGGAGTATGAGAAAACAATGATTTTGTCCACACCAACGTCTTTCTGGGACTCCATTATTAAAGAATCCGTAGAAATACGACTGGCGGAAAATCTGTTAAACCGTGACAGCGGCTACCAGCTGGACAGGGCATGGAATCCCATCATCTCCACTTTTTGGTCAAATCGAAGACGACAGAGTGCGTCGACGGCCGTGGCAAACTGCAACGCAGAGGGCGACTGAGTTCGGCTGTTCCACCAGCGAGGGCGCTGCCGGCGGGCAGTGTGGTTCAGCTATCAAATTTTCGACGCATGCGCAGAATAGTTACAGTACGCTACATATTGCGAAACGGAGGACGTTTTCGCCAGTCTGCGACGGCTCACCTGAAGATGACTGGCAGGTGCCCAGTTGAAATATCGTGCGAAGTATTGATCGACGACCGGCTGCAAGCCCGAAATTTGTTTGAACAGTCAATTCGCCGGGAAAATTTTAAAATTCACAATATGATTCTTATTCGTGTTAATATACTTCAGTCAAAGTGAAGATTTGTATATTGCATCAACCCCCCCCCCCCCCCCATGAACCATGGACCTTGCTGTTGGTGGGGAGGCTTGCGTGCCTTAGCGATACAGATAGCCATACCGTAGGTGCAACCACAACGGAGGGGTATCTGTTGAGAGGCCAGACAAACGTGTGGTTCCTGAAGAGGGGCAGCAGCCTTTTCAGTAGTTGCAGGGGCAACAGTCTGGATGATTGACTGATCTGGCCTTGTAACAATAACCAAAACGGCCTTGCTGTTGTGGTACTGCGAACGGTTGAAAGCAAGGGGAAACTACAGCCGTAATTTTTCCCGATGGCATCCAGCTTTACTGTATGGTTAAATGACGATTGCGTCCTCTTGGGTAAAATATTCCAGAGGTAAAATAGTCCCCCATTCGGATCTCCGGATGGGGACTATTCAAGAGGACGTCGTTATCAGGAGAAAGAAAACTGGCGTTCTACGGATCGGAGCGTGGAATGTCAGATCCCTTAATCGGTCAGGTAGGTTAGAAAATTTAAAAAGGGAAATGGATAGGTTAAAGTTAGATATAGTGGGAATTAATGAAGTTCGGTGGCAGGAGGAAGAAGACTTTTGGTCAGGCGAATACAGGGTTATAAATACAAAGACAAATTGGGGTAATGCAGGAGTAGGTTTAATAATGAATAAAAAAATAGGAATGCATGTAAGCTATTACAAACAGCATAGTGAACGCATTATTGTAGCCAAGATAGACACGAAGGCCACGCCTACTACAGTGGTACAAGTTTATATGCCAACTAGCTCTTCAGATGGCGAAGAAATTGAAGAAATGTATGATGAAATAATGGAAATTATTCAGATAGTGAAGGGAGACGAAAATTTAATAGTCATGGTGACTGGAATTCGGCAGTAGGAAAAGGGAGAGAAGGAAACGTAGTCGGTGAATATGGATTGGGGGTAAGAAATCAAAGAGGAAGCCGCCTGGTAGAATTTTGCACAGAGCACAACTTAATCATAGCTAAAACTTGGTTCATGAATAGAAGGTGGTATACATGGAAGAAGCCTGGAGATACTGACAAATTTCAGATAGATTATATAATGGTAAGACGAGATTTAGGAACCGGGTTTTAAATTGTAAGACATTTCCAGGGGCAGATGTGGACTCTGACCACAATCTATTGGTTATGAACTGTAGATTAAAACTGAAGAAACTGCAAAAAGGTGGCAATTTAAGGAGATGGGACCTGGATAAAGTGACTAAACGAGAGGTTGTACAGAGTTTCAGGGAGACCATAAGGAAACAAATGGCACGAATGTGGGAAAGAAATACAGTAGAAGAAGAATGGGTAGCTTTGAGGGATGAAGTAGTGAAGGCAGCAGATGATCAAGTAGGTAAAAAGACGAGGGCTAGTAGAAATCCGTCGGTAACAGAAGCAATATTGAATTTAATAGATGAAAGGAGAAAATATAAAAATGCAGTAAATGAATCAGGCAAAAAGGAATACAAACGTCTCAAAAATGAGACTGACAGGAAGTGCAAAATGGCTAAGTAGGGATGACTAGAGGATAAATGTAAGGATGTAGAGGCACATCTCACTAGGGGTAAGATAGATACTGCCTACAGGAAAATTAAAGAGACCTTTGGAGAAAAGAGAACCATTTGTATGAATATCAAGAGCCCAGATGGAAACCCAGTTCTAAGCAAAGAAGGGAAAGCAGAAAGGTGGAAGGAGTATACAGAGGGTCTATACAAGGGTGATGTACTTGAGGACAATATTATGGAATTGGAAGAGGATGTAGATGAAGATGAAATGGGAGGTATGATACTGCGTGAAGAGTTTGAAAGAGCACTGAAAGACCTGAGTCGAAACAAGGCCCTGGGAGTAGACAACATTCCATTAGAACTACTGACGGCATTGGGAGATCCAGTCCTGACAAAGCTCTACCATCTGGTGAGCAAGATGTATGAGACAGGCGAAATTCCCTCAGACTTCAAGAAGAGTGTAATAATTCCAATCCCAAAGAAAGCAGGTGTTGACAAATGGTTCAAATGGCTCTGAGCACTATGGGACTCAACTGCTGAGGTCATTAGTCCCCTAGAACTTAGAACTAGTTAAACCTAACTAACCTAAGGACATCACAAACATCCATGCCCGAGGCAGGATTCGAACCTGCGACCGTAGCGGTCTTGCGGTTCCAGACTGCAGCGCCTTTAACCGCACGGCCACTTCGGCCGGCAGGTGTTGACAGATGTGAAAATTAGCAAACTATCAGTTTAATAAGTCACGGCTGCAAAATACTAACACGAATTCTTTACAGACGAATGGAAAAACTGGTAGAAGCCGACCTTGCGGAAGATCAGTTTGGATTCCGTTGGAACACGTGAGGCAATACTGACCCTACGACTTATCTTAGAAGCTAGATTAAGGAAAGGCAAACCTACGTCTCTAGCATTTGTAGAGTTAGAGAAGCTTTTGACAATGATGACTGGAGTACTCTCTTTCAAATTCTGAAGGTGCCAGGGGTAAAATATAGGGAGCGAAAGGCTATTAACAATTTGTATAGAAACCAAATGGCAGTTATAAGAGTTGAGGGGCATGAAAGGGAAGCAGTGGTTGGGAAAGGAGTGAGACAGGGTTGTAGCCTCTCCCCGATGTTATTCAATCTGTATATTGAAGAAGCAGTGAAGGAAACAAAAGAAAAATTCGGAGTAGATATTAAAATCCATGGAGAAGAAATAAAAACTTTGAGGTTCGCCGATGACATTGTAATTCTGTCAGAGACAGCAAAGGACTTGGAAGAGCAGTTGAACAGAATGGATAGTGTCTTGAAAGGAGGATATAAGATGAACATCAACAAAAGCAAAACGAGGATAATGGAATGTAGTCGAACTAAATGAGGTGATGCTGAGGGAATTAGATAAGGAATTGAGACACTTAAAGTAGTAAAGGAGTTTTGCTATTTGGGGAGCAATATAACTGATGATGGTCGAAGTAGAGAGGATATAAAAAGTAGACTGGCAAAGGGAAGGAAAGCGTTTCTGAAGAAGAGAAATTTGTTAACATCGAGTATAGATTTAAGTGTCAGGAAGTCGTTTCTGAAAGTATTTGTATGGAGTGTAGCCATGTATGGAAGTGAAACATGGACGATAAATAGTTTAGACAAGAAGAGAATAGAAGATTTCGAAATGTGGTGCTACAGAAGAATGTTGAAGATTAGATGGGTAGATCACATAACTAATGAGGAGGTGTTGAATAGGGTTGGGGAGAAGAGAAGTTTGTGGCACAACATGACTAGAAGAAGGGATCGGTTGGTAGGACATTTTCTGAGGCATCAAGGGATCACCAATTTAGTATTGGAGGGCAGTGTGGAGGGTAAAAATCGTAGAGGGAGACCGAGAGATGAATACACCAAGCAGAATCAGAAGGATTTAGGTTGCAGTAGGTACTGGGAGATGAACAAGCTTGCAGAGGATAGAGTAGCATTGAGAGCTGCATCAAACCAGTCTCAGGACTGAAGACCACAACAACAACAACATCAATAAGAGGGCAAATGTCTGAATTGAAGTATATTATAAAGTCTGTTTTGAGTCAAAATTGTAAAACAATCACAACCTTGTCCATCACCAGTGATCCTGGGCTTCCTATTTCCTTTAAGTAACTGTGGTGAGATTGTAATTTTGATTTTCTAAAGAATTGGGTAGTACCACGGTTCAGGACTGTTTCTTTGTGAGAGAGTTCAGTTGGTTATGGCAGACTTTAAGAAAATTCTGGACTCTCTTCCTGGCAGAGCCGAGGTAGCTACCAACGGTGATGGGAGTGCTACATGGTATTAACATGACGTCTCTTGTGGATTTTTTTTTTTTTTTTTGTCCATTCAGCTTGGTTGAAGTGTTATGCAGGCCCATGTGGGCAGTGTAGCTCCCTCCTTCTTTCCCATGGTTTTTGGTGTTTGTTTACGTTCGTTTTCTCACACACACGCAGTTTATCAGTCTGATGAGCTTTCAAAATTCTGCCTTACCTAACAATGTCCGCGTATTTGTTTGTGAGCCTTGAACTATTGGTCAAGTCCGCGTACGTCGGATACCAGCCATCCATTATTATTTGTGTCTTTGGGAAAAATATAAAGGAATCATTTGTATTGGTCAGTCGCAAAAAGCTTGGGCGGGGGGAGGGGGGGGTGACCCCTTTGCTGTCGCTACAGCTGGAAGATGACCCCACTGTGCCTCAGAATGGCGTGTGTGGGAGCTATGGGACGGTATCTTCCAGCACTGTGGCGAGTGAAGAGCGAAGAGTGCTTACTCAACAGAAACGTTCTTCATTAATCGTTGCTTCCGTACAGGTCGACGACAGTAGCCAGGAACCGGCAGAGGTTTAGCAGGCGGCAAACATGTACAGAGAAACGCTGCGACAGCCGCAACAGAGGCTGGCGGCGTGACGTCTTGCTGGTGCAAGACGGGAGACAGCTCTGCAGCAAGCGGGCTCACCGCTAGATCCGCGTGTACTGCTCACGGCCCAGTTATGTCGCAGAGGCGTGCAGGCGTCCCACGCTGAACCCAACCCCCTCAGAGACTGGCCAGTGCGTCAGGCGGCCTCGCCTCGCAGGTACCAGTTCGAAGCCAGGAACGAACAGGGCGACTTGCAGACCAGCAGCTTCGCCTAGCTGATGGCTCTGATGCTAATGCCTGATTGGAGAGCATTTATACTTGCTCCAGTCAGGTGTTTACTGACAGGAGTTCGCTCCTCGTTATGTTCCAGCTGCGGAGATGCAGCATTGTGTGGTGTACGCAGGGCTGCCAACAGCATATTTCGGCTCTTGCCTCATTGTTCGTAAATAGTCACTGTACTGCGCACAGTGAAGCCGCCAGCGGCCACCGAAACACCAATCTTGCCAATGGGCAACGGGCCTGCTGCGGCAGAGAGCGCTGCAGGTGGGGGACTACTCCCCCACGATCGCGGCGCTATGCGAGTATCCATCCGATCCGAGCATGACTACTTAGCTGGCGCCAGACCATCCTCGGGCAGTTACAGTCAGTTCCACAAGAAAGTGTACGCCATAATTGTAAATGTAAAGTCCGCAGCGACATCTCTAGTAGTGGTCTGAAATCCTGTAATCAGTGCGCTTTTGCATATTGTATAGATAAACAGTGCGAGAGTTGAACGTTTTGTTTCATCGGCTGCACTTTAAAATGAGTGCAATATATCTGAAGCGTTACGAAGCAGTGTTCCTTGTAAATCATTCGAAGGGACCAAAGCTTTCATATGGAGGTGCTGCTAAAGTTCTTAGAAAGTCAAAGACATTCTTTACGAAGTGAGTCAAACGATATTTAGAGTTTTGAAACATGAATGATTTACCAGAGAGAGGGCTAACGTGCGCTACGTGGTTATTTGCTCTTATTTACAGCCGATTTAAACATTGGAAAAATGTCCAATATTGATCAGAAATGCGTTCTGAGATCCGTTAAGAAACTATTTGGTTCGAACGAGGGAAACTGTTTGCTTCAAGAGGATAATGATCCGAAACATCGCAGCCGTTTCTGTACAGCGTGGAAACAAGACAATAGGGTGTCCACGATGGATTGGTCTACAATGTGTCCGGATGCAAATCCGATAGCAAATGTTTGGTATGTATTAGATGAAGCTCAAAGGAAGATCAATATTTACTCTGAAGGAGCTTGCGGCGTTGCTCGGTTAAAATTCGCGTAACTGTTTACTGCTTCTTTCGTCGTACTGTCAACCACAGAAGTTCCACCTACCTCAGTACGGCGTCTGGTCACCAACCCGCTTCTCTGCAACGCAAATACTGTTCTGACGATGTTAAAAGCACCATTGAAGAAAAACATCGTCAATGTTTACGTTAGCACAGACGGCATTAACTCTGTAGCTAAATGTCATGTAAATATCTTATAACAATTTTCGGGTGGAGGGCGATTGTTTAATCTCTTAGAAAAATGCCAAAGTTCGGCAAATAGTTCTTTATTTGCTTTAGATGCCAAATCAGATAGGTGCCATCAGTCCGCATTTAAAACTAACAGTTAATATCACTGTCCTCATCTCACAGCTCGTACCATCTAGTACACACGCAAGACAGCCAGAAATATATCAAAGTTCAACCCGAATTGTTACGCGATTTTCGCAGCTTATATTCAGCTACAACATGAGTTGTACATTCGCTCCTTTTCAGTGGATTTCTTTAAAAGAAGTTGCTCGCCAACTATTCCGTAAACGATTACGAAATAATAAATGAAAATCACCAGTTTACTTATGTTCTACAATACTACTTTTGTTGTTAACCGGTTTTCGGCTTTCAACGCCTTGTAAGTAATATTGTAGAACAAAAGCAAACTGGTGCTTTTCATTTATTATAATGTTGTTCTACCAAGAACTTACGGAAGATTCAGTTGACATGATTACGAAGTATGCTACGCGGAATTCTTCACAAAGGCCGAGAGTTCACACGCGTTTATCTCTCCACCTAATTCCTTCACAAAGCTCAAATTTTCACAATCTGTCCGTAAATGCATCTGCTTTCCCGGCGATATAAACCGAACGCGAAATAACAGTACCTTCTTCATTTTACACACAACTTTTTCGGACACATTCAACATGACCTGTGCGTCCGACAGCGACCCTACGACTGCCTCAATGCCGTTGCTCACAGCGCATATACTACTTGATTGAGCGCGGGGAGACTTCACTCTGATTGGTTGATCAAATGAACAGCCAATCAGAACCAATCTTTCAAGATCTTATTCACGTCTAAACTGTTTTACTCCAATCAACATTCACAGATGCATTTACGTCATCTTATGCTGCAAATATAACATGTTCCATCAAACCAAACCAAACGAAAATTAATCTGGAAATAACTTTAGAGAAACGTTACTCTACAAACAACTATTCTGGCTGCCTTCTTACAAAAACAAGCACACTAGGACATACGTCATCAGCAAGTAAGGGGAATTACAGCTTTAGTTGCAACAGCTTATCCGGCCGAAGTGGCCGTGCGGTTAAAGGCGCTGCAGTCTGGAACCGCAAGACCGCTACGGTCGCAGGTTCGAATCCTGCCTCGGGTATGGATGTTTGTGATGTCCTTAGGTTAGTTAGGTTTAGCTAGTTCTAAGTTCTAGGGGACTAATGACCTCAGCAGTTGAGTCCCATAGTGCTCAGAGCCATTTTTGAACCATTTTGCAACAGCTTGTTGCACACTTTCCCGCCGGCCGCGGTGGTCTAGCGGTTCTAGGCGCGCAGTTCGGAACCGCGCGACTGCTACGGTCGCAGGTTTGAATCCTGCCTCGGGCATGGATGTGTGTGATGTCATTAGGTTAGTTAGGTTTAAGTAGTTCTAAGTTCTAGGGGACTGATGACCACAGATGATAAGTCCCGTAGTGCTCAGAGCCATTTGAACCATTTTTTGCACACTTTCCCACGACCAAGTTACATAATGTTTTAACAGGAGATAATATTGAATCTTTACATACGTCCCGCATACACACTCATTTATTTACATAACAAAACAAATATTTATTAAATGAATATTAATTATTACTGAATTATCTATTACGAAAGCGAAAAATAGTGAACGTTATTTGAGTATAAAATTTCAGTCATACTGACCTAACATTTTGTAAACTTAAGTAATGATTCCAACTGATAGCAAAGGACAAACTGTTATGCATCCGAACTGACTTAAATATATTTTTTTTACTGTCGGTTTTTGGTATTTTTGTTAATTTTCTCTAACTTTGAAAGTATCCCAGCCAGAAAGCTGAGATTTTGCAACCAGCTTCTTTTTTTATAACAAAAGGCTAAATATAAAATTTTTTCGAAACTGAATAAGATGTAGTATAGTTTATTTAGATTCTTAAGGGTTTTAATCTTCTGTCGCTGTAACTGACACAAGTAGCGCCTCCCACGGTCGTGCTAGCGACAGGTGCAAGTGAATCACGCCGAGATACAAGCGGCTGTCACCGCCTCCGACTCCAAAGCTACGAGCCCGTACTTCAAGGTAGCTTACTGCAATAAAATGCTATTGCAGTTTGACTCGCGACATTACAAGCTGTTATACAGGGTGTTACAAAAAGGTACGGCCAAAGTTTCAGGAAACATTCCTCACACACAAAGAATGAAAATATGTTATGTGGACATGTGTCCGGAAACGCTTACTTTCCATGTTAGAGCTCATTTTAATACTTCTCTTCAAATCATATTAATCATGGAATAGAAATACACAGCAACAGAACGTACCAGCGTGACTTCAAACACTCTGTTACAGGAAATGTTCAAAATGTCCTCCGTTAGCGAGGATACATGCATCCACCCTCCGTCGCATGGAATCCCTGATGCACTGATGCAGCCCTGGAAAATGGCGTATTGTATCACAGCCGTCCACAATACGAGCACTAAGAGTCTCTACATTTGGTACCGGGGTTGCGTAGACAAGAGCTTTCAAATGCCCCCATAAATGAAAGTCAAGAGGGTTGAGGTAAGGAGAGCGTGGAGGCCATGGAATTGGTCCGCCTCTACCAATCCATTGGTCACCGAATCTGTTGTTGAGAAGCGTACGAACACTTCGACTGAAATGTGCAGGAGCTCCATCGTGCATGAACCACATGTTGTGTCGTAAAGGCACATGTTCTAGCAGCACAGGTAGAGTATCCCGTATGAAATCACGATAACGTGCTCCATTGAGCGTAGGAAGTACAGTACATACTGACGAAACTAAAATGAGCTCTAACATGGAAATTAAGCGTTTCCGGACACATGTCCACATAACATCTTTTCTTTATTTGTGTGAGAGGAATGTTTCCTGAAAGTTTGGCCGTACCTTTTTGTAACACCCTGTATAAAATCAGGACGATATGGAGATCGTTACCGAGAGAATACGCAGGAAATCTCGTGAGAAGCATGCCAAAAAGGTGCCAAGCTATGATCGATAGTGGCGGCGATTGGTTTAACTATCAGGTAATTATGCAGTTAATAGTAATATCTGTTTTATGTAAACGTATATTTATAATAGTGTCTTTTATTTCATACAGATAACGCCGTCCACTTTCTTGTGGTACTGACTGTACGTCCCAGTGCTCCCCGCCGGCCGTACCAGTTCCGCTTGCCGTGAGCATGTGTGGCTGACGAAACTCGGAACCGCCGTCTGGCGTTCCCAGGTACCACGCCACGCAGCACGTCTCATACCAGCAGCTGTCGTTGTCCGAGCCATCGCCTCAGACATCTGCGAAAGCTCGACGTCCCAGAAGTACCGTCGTCTCAAGGGCATACTACCAAGTAGCGGGGTGGATCATAACGCCAGTCATCCTAGTGCTCCACCGCCTACCACGACTCGTGGGGTTAACCGTGTAGGCACATCTCAGGCCGTGTTCTCCCCGGTAGCTGAGTGGTCAGAGTGATGGATTGCCGTCCTACGGGTCCACGCCTGGGTCGGAGATATTCTCCGCTCGGGGACTGGCTGTTGTGTTGTCTTCATCATCATTTCATCCCCATCCGGCGCGCAGGTCACCCGATGTGGCGTCGAATGTAATAAGACCTGCATCAAGGCGACCGGATCTGCCCCGCAAGGGGCCTCCCGGCCAATGGACGCCAAACGCTCATTTTCATCTCAGGCATTGGCCAGGCGAGACAGTAGTACTTCAGGTGTGAGCACATTCAGCCACGAACATTGCATTTGAATTCTGTTTTCTATATCGTTTATAAGTAGTTCTTATTGTAAGATGTCCTCGGTCACTCCTGATTTCGAGCATACTTCACATTGTGGTGCAGCATGTAGAAGTCCTCCACCGCTACGTTAGACAGCTGTGTCGCAGAATGCTACGCCCAGCTGCAGAATTATGTAGGTGGCTGGCTTTGTTGGAGGTCAGTGCTGCAACATAATCAAAAATGTCGCTCGTAGAATTTAATAACTCGAGTACAATATTCCACCCTTCCCGTCTGTCACTCCTAAGATTGCAGCTACTTTCCTATTTGCAACACATTACGTTGAATCGATTTATATCTTAAATTTTAGCTACTAAGGTATTGCAGCAGAATGAGTTGCAGATCAGGACTATAGACACTTTCCTTTGTACAAATTATTGTTGATAATCATGTTAATTCACTTCAGGGCTGTTTTCAGTCAGATGGCTTATTAATGTAAATTAGTTATGGGCTTCACCCACTCACAGCAGTAGTGTCTATATTAAGTAATACACGTAGTGACATTGCTAATTTGCAGTAAGAAAAAAAATTATAGCACCACACAAATTACGACATTTGTGACATATTCCTAGCCTCGTGATTTCCTCAACGTCGCTGTCAATTTGCTCTGCGGGTTTAACGTTTATGTCTGAAGTGAGGTGTGATGTTTATGTCTCACAAAGAACAGCTATATCAAGGGGTATACTGACTCCGTATCTGATTACGTGTATCTGTATATTTATCTAAACCTGTTTCACGCAATCTGTCTACTAGTAAGAAAGCTATACCAGTAAACCCAAACTAATTAAAACCTGTGCGCGATAATGACCAATTAGAGATAACTACACTTAGATCTACTCGATCTTACTACGGCCCTGTGCATCTGAATAAGTACAAAAGCAGTCCCTGTGAGAAAATCCATAAATTGTGTGAAATAAATTTCTTACCTCGTATTGGTGTCACCTTCGATAACGCGTTGTTCTGCTCTCAGCACTACTAAACTAACTACAGCTGCAAAAGTCAAAATACAAGATATTTGACTGAGACACATTTAGAATTTGTTTACATAAAAACGGCTTGGATCTGGGAGGTGTAATATGACAGAGGAGAGTGACTGTAATACCTTACTTGAAAACCTTACTACATTGTAAAACTGTTAAGCCATGCCATAAATACTACATTTACGCAAACAGATGATCTTTGCAAAAATATACTATAAAAAGTTTGGATTACATACAAAGCTGGTTTCGTTGAAATTCCCTCTACAGCAAAAGCGTATAAATACATGAATACTGATTATCTTACTGTAGATCTATGTAACAATATTCTTCAACAAAATTTCATAATAATATTTATAGCATTTTCTTAACTTTACTTCAGATCTTATTTCTTCCATAAATCATTAATATACAACACTGAAATTATTACACCGTATTTATTTAATACCAAGCGACTGCCCACTCTGGGGCATCGCAACAGACACTGCCAGCCTCTGGCTCGCTACTTCTGCTACTCACGAGCAACAACTGTCCAATACTGCCCGACCTAACATAAGCTCTTTGTTACACATACTCTTCGTCAGTGATAGCTGCCTCGCAGCGTCCTTTCACATGTACATCTTTGTAATAGACAAATCGCTTATGCTGTTGGATAATACGTTAAAATTTACAACTTTCATTATTTGCACCTATTTCACAACCCTATGGCCACCATGACAGGAATTTGGGTGGGGTGTTATGGCTTGTCGGCTGGAGTGGCCGTGCGGTTCTAGGCGCTACAGTCTGGAGCCGAGCGACCGCTACGGTCGCAGGTTCGAATCCTGCCTCGGGCATGGATGTGTGTGATGTCCTTAGGTTAGTTAGGTTTAATTAGTTCTAAGTTCTAGGCGACTGATGTCCTCAGAAGTTAAGTCGCATAGTGCTCAGAGCCATTTGAACCATTTTTGTTATGGCTTGTACCCAAAACAAACCTACAAATTCTTAATATGCAATGGAAAAAGTGTTACTGAAGTAAAATAGAATACAAAACTATTTGTCTACGTATACAGTTATTCTAATCATCAGAGTGATTATCGAAATTTACAGAGAACTGACTGTGATGCTCAGTTGCTGTAGAAAATTCAAAATATCATCTAAAATTTACAAAAAAATTGTTACTGATAAATTATAAAGATATAAAAAATCAGACAATATTTACTTTATTCATTGCAAGTAGTGCTCATATGCAATATAATTCTTGAAACATATTGCACAGTGACAAATAGCCTGGCATATGGCTCATAAACGGCATATGGACATGACCCTACTTATAAATGTTTATATATACGCCAACTAGGCACGGCACCTTAAGGGGGCAGCATTTTTTGCTCTGTACTCATTTTAACCTTTTACGTTTTAAAATGATTGCGCTTACAGACGATAAACATTTTTAATATTGTTAAACAACTTGCTGGTTTAAAAAATCCTTAAGAACGAAATTCGACAATGCAAGCTTGGAAATATACATAGTTTACTTGATGACTGAATGGAAATGTAACATTGGGTTTCTGTCTGTTATCATCTTCAGGACTGTTCAGAATATTTTGAAGTAAGCTGTCAGGACAGCAATCTACAATACAATGTTTGAAACGCTATTATTCTGAGAATGTTATCGGCTTCTACTTAACCTTACCTTTCGAGGTGAAAATACTGGGACCCTTGAAAAGCTGTGATAAACTAATCAGCAGTTTGTTAAATACTGTAACATGTGTGGGCCTCAGTATGTAAAACCCGACTCTACTTAAATTTCTTGTAGAAATTACGGGTAAGTATTAAGTTATAATTAATGTGAAAGCTCTGTGGTTTTCAATATCTGTGCTTTGATTTAATGAGACCTGTTTAACAAAACATGTTGATACTGGGAATGTTTTACATTTTTAAACACATGTTTATACGAAAAGGACATAAGCAGAATATCTATTAATGTATAAAATACACTTCACAACAATTTAAAAATTTTATTTATTTACTCAGTTACTTTTCTTGGTGAAAAAAGAAGAAGAAACCAACTTTCTTTTATCTCATTTATTGTGCTGCAGCCTGCACGATATCAAAGTTCCCATTCTGTGTAATCAAATAGTACGTGGCATTGCAAATTTTATATTAAACTTCTTAACTAAGCTTTTTTTCTTCGAGGAAAGGTTATTTTTATTTTATGTTGGAACAAAAGGTGCATTTGCGTGTAGACATAACAGCATTGTTCTCACAAATAACAGCACACCACGTCAACTGCCAACAAGACTACTTAGATTTTCTAATCTGTCTTCTCTCCCCACAGAAACCGCTAAAATGTTATAAGGATAAGTGGGATAAGAGCCGATCCAGCACACATCACTGCAAGAAATTACAAAAATTATTTGCTTTTTAAACTCGAAAGACAGTGTCAAGAATATTCAGATCATTTTTGCGTCCCAGCTAAAATTCTGGTGATGCGGGTAACAGAGGCCAAAACACATTCCCATTTTCTTTACGAGACGAATTCCAGCCGGCAGGTGTGCGTCTACTATTCACTGACAACAGAGAAACAGGTGACAATGAAATTAAGTTATTCTGCATTGTCGTTCTTTCATAGCACAGTTACATCGAGTAATCCGAGTTGATCATTTCATCGCTCAGTGTTTAAGGGAAAAATCTTTGTGCTCGTGTGCCGTGTTTAAAGTAAAATGCTCTGCGCTCATGTGAGGTGTAGTACGATTAGAACTGGTTACTGTCTTTCTTTCCTTTCACAATTTTTTTTCTTTTGTTTTGACTGTTGGTAGGCAATTTTGCAAGTGCCTTAACATGAAAAACAGTGAAAAAAAGCAAACATGCAAAGTTAAGTGGGGCGGAATTTCGGAAAAAAATTTACTGCCATGGAAACAAATATTGATAACACTTAATTGCCCTTTGTGGAGCGTGCAGTAGACAATGAACGCACATCATTTGCGCCTAATGAACAGACTTTCTCAAATATGACATTGCCCAGTAATGCGATCATTCCGCTGAATCGGAAGCCGTTCAAACACACACTTTAAGCGTGCAAAACCTAGATTCTGAAGAAATACACACAGATAGTGTCAATGGTAATACCAATGAAACTGCAACAGAGGTGCCTACAGATGACACAGTTGCGCACACAACACAAGATACGGGTTTAAGTACAGTAGAATTCGCACACATTACATCGGATTCTAATCCATAATTAAGTAGTGATATTTCTATGTCTATGAATGAATCATCTCTCGTGCGACAAACTATTCAAAGTACATCACACACTGAAGTTCAGACAGGAGAAGATCCCTCTTGCCACAAAAAACATACAATGAGACAAACACATTCCAACGTTTCAAGATATCATCAATTCCATTCCTCATGAATCAATAATGTTATCGACGTATCTCATTTTGAAAAATGTAGAGCCACCGAACAAAATTAGAGAAATAGTATTCGCACAAGTGGTTTTTCAAACGTATTATTGGCAATATGTGTGAGGGCATTGATAACGACCTCCCAGTTTTCATATGGACTTACACATGCTTCCTCTCTTGCTGACCAACATGTTTTTGATAAACTTTTTACCGTTTTGCTTCCTGGTTTCATGGAAGAAAGAAGTTTATCCCAGCGCTGTGTAGAAGCAGAGAAAAAGTTATAACGGTTTTGCACTACAGTGAAAAATGAACATGCTTCCCGACAACAGCTTTCAGAACTAATGCCGACTAAATTCAAAGAATGTACTGCACAAGGCACATAATGCGCTTTCGGATTTCGTTCTTTAATGCGTTCCTGCAAACCAGTGTAGGTTCCTGACATATTGCTTGCGTTGTCATATGACTGGCCAGAAGTCAGTAATATCAATGGAATTCGTAGACAGGGCTTTTAGTAGGGCCTCAACTAAGTTTTCGGACTTGTATCAAAATGACTGAGCACTATGGGACTTAACATCTGTCATCTGTCCCCCTAGAACTTAGAACTTAGAGCTCCTTAAACCTAACTAACCTAAGGACATCACACACATCCATGCCCGAGGCAGGATTCGAACCTGCCACGGCAGCGGTCGCGAGGTTCCAGACTGAAGCGCATAGAACCGCTCGACCACAACGGCCGGCGACTTGTATCCCGTGTTTGGTAAAAATAGAAGGAAACGTTCAACAGGTTCAACTTTCTCGTTCACATTTCTTAATATGAAAGGTAACTGATCAATATGTAAAATTTCCACAGAAGGATCTACTATTATAGAGAAATATTTGGCCTACTTTATTTCACTTACGATAATTCTTCTTATTCGTTCAGAAAGAAGAATCATTTCATCACAGATTGTTGAAGAAAGATAACTTGTATGTCCCTGCCCTGGATTTCCATATCATTCAATGTGCTCTGCGAGAAAAGGATCAAACTTGTCTATAAGTTCAAGAGACGACATAAATTGACCATTACATAATGAATGGAACCTTTCACTATGTCCACGTAGGGGAAGTCCACGATTTGTTAGCTTCTTCACTCCTGCAAACGCCCTTTTCAACACAATGCGCCAGTACATTTTTTCCGTCTCAGCATATGACTCGAAAACATTATCTATTGTTACAAGTGACTTTTTCCGTGTTAAGAGTGATAACTCAGAATTTTTGTGTTTAAGTGAATTCTCATGAGAACAAATATTAGAAATATTTTTCCAATCTGCAATACCATTACTAACAATCGCGGCCTTACCTCCGAACAACTTACATGATGCACAAAAACAGCACTGGTGCTACAGGAGCATATTAGAAAATCACGCAAAGTTGATTCACCAGTTAAAAGTGTACACTAAAATACATTTTTATTCAAATATCTGATTTTATCGCCTATTAACCTTCTTGAACTAGAAAAATCACCGTTACAGTTTTAATTAATGCCACGTTGTAAGAGAATGTCGATTGTTGATTCATTGACACACCATTGCGCAGGATCATCACTAACGAGGTGGTTTCTTTTTGTAATGTCTGACTCGACACTTAGTTTCTAGTGAAACTCGAAATAATTTGGTTTTCTTAATTTTTAACTTTTGTTTCTTCTGTATTTATAGTCTTTTACGGCAGCTGCAGTGTCAGAAATATTATACGTACCTCTTGAACTCGAAGTCGAACCAGCAACATATTTTGCGAAAAATGAGTCTACTCTGCTAAGCATTTTTAGAACATTGGCTTTTCGTTCTCGCCTTCGACATATTATTAGTTTTTATTACATTAGGATGCGAGCGATGTTGATAGTTTTGGGTGACATGCTCAGTTAACAAAGTCAATGGACAAATAATCACCAAGACAAAGAGAATGAATAATAAAACAATAGACCAAAAAATATGCCATTGACCTGTTGAAAACAAAAAAATTAGTACGAATTACTAATTGCGTAGCGCCAAAATTTGTAATTACATTTATTAGTATGCAAGTGAGAGCTGAATTTAAGTCTGACTATGTTATAACCAAAAGATTCTCAAACAGTTACGATCCTGACCATGTTATCGTAAAGTCCATCCTTTATGTCTTCAGTAAAGTGTGATGAACATGTCTAACGAAGAACAGTAATATCAAGTGGTGTGCTCACTGCTTATATGATTACGTGTATCTGTATATTTTAAACAATCCCTCTACTAGGTACAAAGCAATACCAATAAACCCCTACTAATTAGAACCTGTGCGCGATAATGACAAATTAGAGGTAAGTACATTCAAATCTACTCGATCTTACAAAGCAAAACCCAAAATGCAAGATATTTGACTGAGACACATTTAAATTTATTTAAATTAAAATTGACTTGGAACTGGGAGGCGGAATATGCTCTTTATTACCCATACTCTGCCTCAGTGATAGCTGGCTCGCAGCATTCTTTCACTCGTACATCTTTGTAGTCGATGTATTGCTTATGCTCCTGGATAATACGTTAATATTTACAATTTTCATTATATGTACCTACTTCAAGGCATAGCGTCCAGTACAGCTCTTTTCTGTTCACGACAAAGTATGATACAGTTAAAAAGAAATGACCCAATTTTCCTTGCATGTTGCTTCGCGATGTAGGCCTGTTAGATTGTGGTTGTACTGTTCACCGTGAAGAGCAGGCCACACCTCATCTACATCTACATCCATATGATTACTCTGGAATTCAAACCTTAGTGCCGGGCAGAGGGTTCCACAATCCATCTTCAGACTATTTCTCTACCGCTTCACTTTCGAACAGGCGCAAGAAAAACAAACACATACGTCTTAACGTGTGATATTTCTCATATTTTATTGCAATGATCATTTCTCCCTCTGCTCGCTGGCGTCAACATGATATTTTTGCATTCAGGGGAGTAAGTTTGTGATTGAAACATCGTGAAAAGATCTCTCCGCAACAAAAAATGATTTCATTTTAATGAATGCCACCCCAAGTCACATACCTCTCACCCATGTCACGATAATACAAAACGAACTGTACTTCAACTTTTCGATTTCTTCCGCCAATTCTATCTGGTATGAATACTATACCACACAACAATATTCCAGAGGCGGACAGACAACCGTGGTGTAAGCAATCTCTTTAGCAGACCTTTGCATCTTTTACGTTCAACGAATACCTGGAGAACGTTAACTATCACCATGTATAGAGCCAGTATTGGAATTGTGGAAGAGGTTGTGTATGGTATGGAGTTGTTTCTCGTGATTACGGTACGGTCCCTTATTGCGCAAAAGAAAACGCTAGATAGACAAGGATGAGGACGTTTATTACAGCACTGTGCCCTGCGTACAGTAGTGGAACAGTTGGGAGACGATGATTGTTGTCACCAGCATAACAATTCACCCTGTGATAAAGCAGCATCCGGGAAGCGATCGTTTGCGGACAATGGGATTCCTGAAGTGGACTGGCTTGTTCGGAGTCCCGAACAGAAGCGAATGGAACGCTTTTGGGATGAGTTGGAACGTTGACTTTGCTCCAGACTCCAACGCCCAACATCACTATTTTCTCTGGTTTCGGTTCTGGTTTTGTCATTTCTCCACAGGCTATCAGACACCTCATCCAATGCGTCCCAAGCAGAGCTGAAGCCGTCATAAAGGCGAAAGGTGGACACACGCCGTATTAATATCGACTAACATGTGATCGATGCTTTTGATCAGCTGGTGTATTAATAAAAGGGAAGAAAAACTGTTTCAATAGACTGGTCTATAGATAAATCAGAGAGATGTGCAGGTAGATACAGCGTTTTACGGAGATGTGAAGGTAGTGAGAGCCCTTTCTCTGCAGACAGGTGTAAGGGGAGATTGCTGTTGGGATACGAGGTGTACCCTTAACTGTGTTCCGAAGCTGGAAAAGTATGCAGTTTCTACGCGATTTTGTGGAAGATCGTTCCAGACGCGCGTTCGCGATGCAGAGAAAGATTCTGAGAAAGTAGCTGTGTTATGGAGCGGTACAAAGTGGGATTTTCTTTGTTGACAACGAGTTTTTGATGCAGAAATGTTAGAGTCCGAAAGGCGTAAAAAGCGATGGAGAGATTTTGAAGACGGCGGGGCAAATAGTGTAATAGTTCCTACGTTCATCCGGACGAAGTAACATCATAACGGTGTAAATACTTGATCTGCAATAAGTTCGAGTACATACTTCAATAATTTCAAGTACATAATATAACAATGCAGTGCAGTTTCGCAGAGTTATTTTCTATTGTATTTAGTATGCTTTGAAGCAGTCCTGTGATTGATAGTGATCGTGGCATAAGATTCGTACACCTTTCTGACATGCATGTTGTTGAGACTACAATTGCCCTCCAGCAACTTATCGCTATGCCAGTCTTTTTAAAATATGAGGGGTGTTCAAAAAATAGGTACAAAACATGATGTCTTTCTTCAAAATGAATCACCAGAGGCCTTAGCACAACTATCGCACTGTTTCACGAGCCGAAGGATTCCCTGTTCCCAGATTTCCTGTGTCTGTGACGGGAGCTAGTCCTCCTTAATGAAATTTGTCATTAAAAATATATCACTTTTCTAAACCAACAGCTCATTTCACGGAATCAGTACTAGAAATAAGAATAATCTTCACAAGGATTTATAGTCACTTACTCTTGTACAAAAAGATGCACATTATTCAGGAACACACATTTTCAATAACTTGCCAGCAGCCATAAAAAGCTTAACAACCAATGAAATTCAGTTTAAGAGAAGCCTAAAGGATTTATTGGTGGCCAACTCCTTCTACTCCATTGAAGAATTTCTCACTAGAATCAACTGATTTTCTATGTATATATATACAGGGTGTTTCAAAAATGACCGGTATATTTGAAACGGCAATAAAAACTAAACGAGCAGCGATAGAAATACACCGTTTGTTGCAATATGCTTGGGACAACAGTACATTTTCAGGCGGACAAACTTTCGAAATTACAGTAGTTACAATTTTCAACAACAGATGGCGCTGCAAGTGATGTGAAAGATATAGAAGACAACGCAGTCTGTGGGTGCGCCATTCTGTACGTCGTCTTTCTGCTGTAAGCGTGTGCTGTTCATAACTTGCAAGTGTGCTGTAGACAACATGGTTTATTCCATAGAACAGAGGATTTTTCTGGTGTTGGAATTCCACCGCCTAGAACACAGTGTTGTTGCAACAAGACGAAGTTTTCAACGGAGGTTTAATGTAACCAAAGGACCGAAAAGCGATACAAGAAAGGATCTGTTCGAAAAATTTCAACGGACTGGGAACGTGACGGATGAACGTGCTGGAAAGGTAGGGCGACCGCGTACGGCAACCACAGAGGGCAACGCGCAGTTAGTGCAGCAGGTGATCCAACAGCGGCCTCGGGTTTCCGTTCGCCGTGTTGCAGCTGCAGTCCAAATGACGCCAACGTCCACGTATCGTCTCATGCGCCAGAGTTTACACCTCTATCCATACAAAATTCAAACGCGGCAACCCCTCAGCGCCGGTACCATTGCTGCACGAGAGACATTCGCTGACGATATAGTGCACAGGATTGATGACGGCGATATGCGTGTGGGCAGCATTTGGTTTACTGATGAAGCTTATTTTTACCTGGACGGCTTCGTCAATAAACAGAACTGGCGCATATGGGGAACCGAAAAGCCCCATGTTGCAGTCCCATCGTCCCTGCATCCTCAAAAAGTACTGGTCTGGGCCGCCATTTCTTCCAAAGGAATCATTGGGCCATTTTTCAGATCCGAAACGATTACTGCATCACGCTATCTGGACATTCTTCGTGAATTTGTGGCGGTACAAACTGCCTTAGACGACACGGCGAACACCTCGTGGTTTATGCAAGATAGTGCCCGGCCACATCGCACGGCCGACGTCTTTAATTTCCTGAATGAATATTTCGATGATCGTGTGATTGGTTTGGGCTATCCGAAACATACAGGAGGCGGCGTGGATTGGCCTCCCTATTCGCCAGACATGAACCCCTGTGACTTCTTTCTGTGGGGACACTTGAAAGACCAGGTGTACCGCCAGAATCCAGAAACAATTGAACAGCTGAAGCAGTACATCTCATCTGCATGTGCAGCCATTCCGCCAGAAACGTTGTCAAAGGTTTCGGGTAATTTCATTCAGAGACTACGCCATATTATTGCTACGCATGGTGGATATGTGGAAAATATCGTACTATAGAGTTTCCCAGACCGCAGCGCCATCTTTTGTTGAAAATTGTAACTACTGTAATTTCGAAAGTTTGTCTGCCTGGAAATGTACTGTTGTCCCAAGCATATTGCAACAAACGGTGTATTTCTATCGCTGCTCGTTTAGTTTTTATTGCCGTTTCAAATATACCGGTAATTTTTGAAACACCCTGTCTGTATATTGAATGTTGTAAAATGATCCTTTCTTATAGTCTTCATTAAAAAAAATGACCATTCCACTTGGGACATGCGGAAGGTACATTAGCTTATTTGTTTTAGTTGTAAATATTTGCCATGTATTATTGTTTTTCTGACATGTTCTTCATCCTGGAGGACCTCCTTACTACGGATCAGTTGGAATGAAAGTAAATCTAATGTAATCTCTGATCTCTAATCTACGTTCTTCAGTTTGTCGACCGTGTTGAACCGCTTACCGCTTCCCCTTGAGATGTTTTTTAGGGGACCAATCACATGGAAGTCGCAGCGCGACATGTCTAGTCATTAGGGCGGATGCTCAGTCTGTTCCCACTTGAACGTTGCCATTGCACTTTGTGTAATCTTGTGGACGCGTGGTCGCGCGTTATTGTGGAGCAGGATCACTCCCTCCATGAGCAGCCCTCGCCATTTGCTCTTGATGGACCTGCATAGGTTACGGAGTGTCTCACAGTACATGTCATTGTTAATGGAATTCGATGAGTATCGTACCTAGGATGTGGGATAAGGCGGTGAACATCACCTAACCTGTTGAGGACACAGCTTTGAATTCTTTAGGGGGAGGTGACGGCGCATGCTGAGATTGTCTAGATGTCTCACAACGTTATCACAAAGCGACATATGTAAATTTCGAAAGGTTTGGTTATTACAGTGTTTCGTGCCTTTTCATTCGAAAAGTCCTCATACAATAAAGAGCCAAAGAAACTGATACACCTGCCTAATATTGTCTGGGGCCCCCGCCAGCACGCAAAAGTGGCGCAATATGACGTGGCATGGACTCGACTAATGTCTGAAATAGTGCTAGAGGGGACTGACTCCACGAATCCTGCAGGGCTCTCCAGAAATCCGTAAGAGTATTTGGGGATGCAGATCTCCTCCAAACAGCACGTTGCAAAGCTTCCCAGATGTGCTCAATAATATTCATGTCTGGGTAGTTTGGTGACCAGTGAAAGTATTTAAACTCAGAAAAGTGTCCCTGGAGCTACTCTGTAGCAATTCTGGACATTTAGGGCGTCGCATATGGCTCTGTACGACATGAACGTTTATTCGGATAGATGCGTATGGGACCTGAAGATGACAATGAAATGCTGAAAGTGGTAGCCTTCACAATAAAATATATCTTAAGTTACACGGCTGTTGGTGAGCTTTATTGACATTGACTGTATATAAGCCAACCGATTCCCCTGTCCATGACGCACCAACAGAGATTGAATGGATGCAGGTGATCAGACAGGATGATTACATACGTCTCACCTGTCAGAGTCGTATCTAGACGTATCGGGGGTCCCGTATCACTCCAACAGCACACGCCACACACCATTACAGAGCCTCCACCATCTTGAACAGTCCCATGCTGACATGAGGGGTCCATGGATTCACGAGGTTGTCCCCATACACGCCCATCCATTCCATACAATATGAAACGAGACTCGCCCGACCACGCAACATGCTTCTAGTCAACAGTGCAATGTCGGGGTTGGTGGGCCCAGGCGAGGCGTAAAGTTTTGTCTCGTGAGGTCATCAGGGGCACACGAGTGAACCTTCGGCTCCGAAAGCCCTTACCGATGAAGTTTCGTTGAATGGTTCCCACGCTGACACTTGTTGATGGCCCAGCAATGAAATCGGCAGAAATTTGCAGACGGATTGCAATTTGTCACGTTGAACGAGTCTCTTCAGTCGTCTTTGGCCCCGTTCTTGCACGATCTTTTGCGGCCGCGGCGATCTAGGAGATTTGATGTTTTACCAAATTCCTGATATTCACGGTGCACCCGTGAAATAATCGTACGGGAAAATCCCCTCTTCATCGCTACCTCGGAGATGCTGTCTCTCTTCGCTCATGCGCTGACTATAACACCACATACAGTTCACTTAACTCTTGATAAGCTGCCGTTGTAACAGCAGTAACCGGTCTAACAACTGTACCAGAAACCTGTTGTCTTATATAGGCTTTGCTGACTGCAGCGCCATATTCTGCCTGTTTACGTATTTCTGTGTTTAAATACGCATGCTTATACGAGTTTCTTTGGCGCTTCAGTGTAAATGTAGCGTATGAAGTAATGCAACACAAGGTGGTCGAAATAAGGAAATAGGATGGTGAATGTGAAGTAAAATGTCTGCAACAAAGAACAGACCTTTGCCTGAAACACAAATTAAACTTACGGAAAAAAAATTTAAAATTTTAAAACTGTGGAGTGCCCCAAACAGGTACAATTACATGACAGGACAACCGAGAGTATTAAAAAATGCGATGCTGCAGCAGGATATCGAAAACTAAATGGACAGACAAAACACAAAATTAAAAAATGCTCTATACAACGTCATCTGAGAATTGTTACCAGTAAAACAGGTTTATTTGACAAAACGTATGGTATTGTTTCAAGGTTTGGTGAGTTTGTGAGTTTTAGTGATTCAGAGAGCAATAAAAGATTACCATTCCAGGGCTGGACATAATATTTGTGAGAAATTCTCGGACATGCTGTATGAAGCGTGGTACTACTCAATTCTTTAGAAAATCAAAAATTACAATTTCACCACAGTTATATAAAGAGGAAGCCCAGGATCACTGGTGATGGACTAGCTCGTGATTGTTTTACGATTTTAATTTGACTCAAAACGGACTTTATTATAAACTTCAATTCGGTCATTTTCCCTCTTACTGATGCAATATACAAATCTTCACCTTAACTGAATTACATAAACACGAAGAAGAATGTATTCCGACTAACACATGAGCAATTCTCAAAAGTAAAATTTATCTGTGTGACGTACTAAGAGTAGTTACTTATCGTTCTACCAATAGGAATGTTCATTCGTTGAATCTAGATAAATATTTCCAAGACGCAATGGATTATGAGGATTAATTTTACCTTTGTTTCGAAACTGCAAAGTGTCTCCATTACGTGCCGTATGTGTCGAGCGAGAAAATGTAACTAGAGCACAAGTTCGTCTTAAAGACCATAATTACAGAAGATAGAAACGACACGTCACACAAGCTGGTACTTCATTCGCGCAAGTTAAAACACTGACACTTTGCAAGTAAGTACCTAAAAATAAATCCCTCAAGCAAAAGTTTTCTAACTTCAAGCTACCTAATTCAATCGAGATTTAATAACAATAACCTCGTTTGTGCTCTTTTGAGCGCAGTAATGTTGTCATCATCCTGTTGCGAGTTGATGGCGTTTCGGTTCAACGAATCGACACTAGCTCCTTGTGGCTAGGGAAAGGATAGGAAAAAATGTATTTTAAATGCACTTTTTAACATTTATTTTACACCTGTGCTTATAAAATTATTTAATGAAAGACCTCCACAAAAGTAGTAAAAATTGAGTTCGTACTCGCGTAATCATCATTTCGTCGGATGAAGATAGATTATTGAACAAATAGGTGAGTTAAAAAAAGTATGGAAAGGTTCTGCAAACTGCATTTACCCAGCCCATGCGACACACACAAATAAAAAAAAACAGACGACTAAACTTGAGATAAAGTACAACAGGGGCGTACGATTATTTTAGAAGACGGATCTGTACATTGTATATACATGTAAATAGGCGTTAAAATATCATTACCTCTAGGAGCTACAAGTAACGGTCGAAATATAATTTTCGCAATGTGTATTAAATTATGTGGTAGCTGAGTTAACGATTTATATCCGGTCTTAATTGGCAGAGGTGACGATACTTACGTACCACACTGGTGGTCAGCATTCCATATTAGACACCGAATGTGTCAATAAGAAACGTGAGTGAAAAATTTAAGCGAAAGATAGCGCATATAAATAAAGAATATGTAACGGTGGCTTAAATTAAAGCAAAAATTAGTTCTGAATACGACTGCCGGGCCCGTACCTATCAATGTCCGGTTCATGGCATCACATTAGTGACTTAAACAACTTACTTAGTTCTTCAATAAACCGATAACAGAACAACGAAAGTGTTGACCTCCAAGAACGAACAGGAAGAAATGTAACTTCCATACTTCACGTAAATCAAGACGGCCCAATGATGAGGTTGTTGAGCAGGTTCCGGAATCTGATAGCCAGGAAGAGCGCCATGTGATTCCACGAAAGTGTAACCGGTTCCACAGTCTCGGCGTATAAATTTCGTGTACGGAGACCGAGGACTGAACATCCCACTGAGACACTCAGTTCCACTGACACATGCAGTCAAATCAAATTATGAGTCATCTCAAATTAATAACTAAGAAAAGTGAGTGCAGCATGTTTGCAGTTTATGATTACTTTTGTTTTGTTACATCTAGCAAAATTACAAAACGCGTATAGTTGCAGAACTTTTCAGTGCAGGTTTTATTAACTGCAAAGCCACCATATGACGGGCGAGATTCTGAAACCAATAATTCATTGTTGTCTCGAGAAAATTGTGTATTTCAAGATAACAGAGGGGACAGCGCCTAAGCACCAGTTATATAATTAGATATACAGGGTGTTGCATAAAAATTCCTATTACATGTTTCGAGGGTTTGTAGGGGGTTGGAGAGGGGACTTAGTTGATTAAATATTAGTTACGAACCCGTGTCTGGAAATTTGTATTTTAAAGAGTCCGCTCTGCAACCGGTAGAAGCTTGTATTTGAAACTGTGAAACTCCCTGTATATTTTGACTGTCAATAAAGATAATAAACGCACTTTTGTTGACAACAGACGAGTTTGTAACAGTGAGGTGATCACAACAAAATTTGTCACGCAGTCACTTGTACACGATTGGCAAGGAAACAAGGAAAGATCTCTGTACAGCCAGTGAAATTTTCTATTATGTGCAGCTTAATGGTAGCTTTCTGAATATAAAAACTTTCAAGCAAAAGTAACTTTGAGGACATACATTTTCGCATGTGTTGGCAGACTTGGTGATATTTATGTTGCAGATTTTGCGTTATCCATTTCTTCGTTCAAGACTTTGAACATTTTCGAATGTGGTCGCGGACTCGACATACATTACATTACACTTACGTTACATTAAAATACTTCTTCCATAGATCATGAATAAGACATTTCGTAATGACGTGGAACGTGTCAGTTTAACATAAGTTTTCTTTACACAATATAATAATTTTTCTTTTAAAGTTACTACATCCTGCGTAAAAATTCATCTGTTGAGTAGAATGAGTTGTCATTCAGAAATTCTTTTACATTGTTTTTAAATGTTAGTTAGCTATCTGTCAGACTTTTGATGCTGTTTGGCAAATGACCAAAGATTTTTGTGGCAGCGTAATTCACCCCTTTCTGTGCCAAAGTCTGATTTAACATAGAATGGTGAAGATCATCCTTTCTTCTAGTGTTGTAGCTATGCACTTCGTTATCATTTTTTAAATTGGGATGGATTATTAATAAAAAATTTCGTAAGTGAATGTATGTATTGGGAGGATACTGTGCCGGCCGAAGTGGCCGAGCGGTTCTAGGCGCTACAGTCTGGAACCGCGCGACCGCTACGGTCGCAGGTTCGAATCCTGCCTCGGGCATGGATGTGTGTGATGTCCTTAGGTTAGTTAGGTTTAAGTAGTTCTAAGTTCTAGGGGACTGGTGACCACAGCAGTTAAGTCCCATAGTGCTCAGAGCCATTTGAATCTTTTTGCGATGAATACTTTTTCTCTTAATGTGAATTACCCCAAAATAGGATGCCATATAAAAGGAGTGAATCAAAATAGGCATAGAAGGCTAATTTACTAATATGTTTATCACCAAAATTTGCAATAGCCATAATGGATTAAGTAGCTGAACCTAACCGTTTCAGCAGATCAATGGGTTTCTTCCAGTTCAATTTCTCATCAGTGCACACACCCAGCAATTTTGAATATTCTGCCTTAGCAACAGACTTCCGCTCAAAGTGTGTGTTTATCAAAGTTGTTGTGCCACTTACTGTGCAGAAGTGTATATACTGTTTCTCAAAATTTAGTGAGAACACATTTGCAGAGAACTACTTACTAATTTTCTGAAAGACATTATTTATAATTTCCTCAACTGATTCTAGTTTGTTGGGTGTGATTACTGTACTTGTATTACAGCAAAAGGAACTGCCGCAAAAGAATGCAGCACATTCAAGGACTGTGTTCAGTAGCAATAGGTTTAATACGTACATATTGTGGGGTTGCAGGGTTAACGATTCATTTATCGCAGCCATCGGCGAGCACATGGTGCTCAGGAGGACTCGCTGTTCTCAATCTGCAGACAGTAACTGTGCTGGGTTTAAGGGTGAACAATGTTTGCAGGACTCATTCGGTACAACCATCCCCCCCCCCTTCCCGCCCCTGACGAGTATGTACCCTTGTTGAACAGCTTCAGTCATTTGAACGGGTTCACATTGTCCACCTGCAGGGGGCAGGACTGACGTATCAACGGACAGCTGCACATGTTGGGCACAATGTTCCAGCGGTTTCAGTAGTTGATCTGTGGAACTTCCCCATACCTGTAGATAGGATGCAGGTCCCATGTGTGTGTGCGGTGGGTGGCATGAATTGCTACTCGTGGTCACATTTGGTGTTTCTGCAGGGTAAAAGAAGAGCCCGTTACATTGCACGGGACTGTTATACCCCAGTTACTACATTTCTCCATTAGGCATGTGATGCGCTTTTTCAGCAGGACAATGCAACTCCACACACAGCTGCTGAGACGCAACGGGCTCTTCGTGGTGTAAAAAAAGTACCCCGGCTTGCAAAATCACAAGGCCTCTCGCCAGCTGAATGACTGTGGTACATGATAAAGGGAGAACTTATTCCAGAGCCGGCGAGAACCATTTCAGATATGCCTGGAGTAATCCATCGCAGGACCCAATTCGGCACCTTTATGATCAATTTTTGTGATAACACGAGGGTAATCCCAAAACTAAGGTCTCCTATTTTTTTAATAAGTACAGAACTCTGTTTGTGTGGCAGTTGGTCACACTTATGAAGAGTGCTTCACGCGCGGTGTGTAAACATGAGCACGCCGCGCTGAGGCGCTCAGTCTTGGCTTGGCAGCCGTTGAGAATGGAGCTCCCGTTGGATGTTACCGCCAAGTGCCAATTGCATGCAGTTATTAAGTTTTTTAACGCAAACAGCACTGCGCCGATTGAAATCCAACGCCAATTGACGGAAGTGTATGGTGATTCGTGCACGGATGTCAAAAATGTTCGTAAGTGGTGTAGAGAGTTTGCAGCTGGTCGGACCGAAATTCACGACGAACAAAGGAGCGGGAGACCATCAATTTCTGAGGAGACATTGTTGCAGGTTGAGCAAGGCATGCGTGAAGATCGGCAGATCACCCAGGATGATCTCTGCACGTTGGTTCCTGAGGTTTCCCGAAGCACCGCTCACATAATTTTAACGGAAACATTGAACTACCGGAAGGACTGCGCAAGATGGGTGCCACGTATGCTGACTGAGGACCACATGCGGCAACGAGTTGATGCTTCCCGCGCATTTCTTTACCGCCTTGCATCCGAACAGGACAACTTTCTGGACTCAATTGTCACAGATGACGAAACCTGGTCATACCACTTTACACCTGAGACCAAGCAACAATCACGCCACCCGCATCTCGTGGTCGTGCGGTAGCGTTCTCGCTTCCCACGCCCGGGTTCCCGGGTTCGATTCCCGGCGGGATCAGGGATTTTCTCTGCCTCGTGATGGCTGGGTGTTGTGTGCTGTCCTTAGGTTAGTTAGGTTTAAGTAGTTCTAAGTTCTAGGGGACTGATGACCATAGATGTTAAGTCCCATAGTGCTCAGAGCCATTTGAACCATTTTTGAACAATCACGCCAGTGGCGGCATCCTTCTTCGCCAAAGCCGGGAAATTCAAACAAACAGTGTCTGCTGGTAAAGTCTTGACAACCGTTTTGTTGTTTGACTTTATGCCCAATGGGACCACAATTAACGCTCCAGGTACTGTGAGACTTAACGGGCAATTCAGAACCATAGAAGAGGAATGTTGAGCAAGGGCGTACACATTCTCCATGACAACGCTAGCCCACACGTCGCTCGGCAAACCGTTGCTCTCCTGCAACAGTTTCAGTGAAACATAATCACCCACCCACCCCATAGTCCTGACTTGGCGCCCAGTGACTATCACCTGTTCCCTAAATTAAAAGAACGTTTGGCCGGAAAGCGATTCAGCTCCAACGACGAGGTGAAAGAAGAGGTTCATAACTTTCTGAACAGCATGGCGGCGAGCTGGTATGACATGGGCATACAAAAACTGCCACAGCGTCTACAAAAGTGCATCGACAGAAATGGTGATTATGCCGAAAAATAGCAAAATGTTCAAGCTGTGAACTGATGTAAGCCATTATAGAAATAAACACGTCTATGTACTTATAAAAAAAATAGGAGATCTTACTTTTGGGATTACCCTCGTACACGCTCGCATTGCCGCCAGAGGCGGGTGCACTGTGTATTAATGTGACTGTTTGGACGCCCTTTACTGCCTCATCTGGGTTTCATTTGGTCTAGATTTGAAGAAAGGTGATATTCCAGAGGGTGTTTTTAAATACGTCAATCAAGAGTGATCAGAACTTCAATTTGCTTTACAAAATAAACATCTTGCACTTGAGCGCTGAACTGTTTATACCTAGAAAAAACGGTGAGTCTGTTATCACAGTACCAGATCTTGCACGTATGTGAAGGAAACTATTGTATTTAGTGAATTATAACCACTCTGTGACTGTGCCAGCAACTTAATCAACAAAAAGTAATTAACAAAATATAACAGGCAACGAAGTTGTATGGACTTCTCCATGACACGAGTGATACCATCGAACATAAAGCAGGCGTAACACTTCTACCTAACCCAGGTAGGTAGTGAAGTGGATGGGCGGTACGGTTGCATGATTTAGTTTTAACAAGTGAACAAATTGCACTTCTCTCTATCCCTGATCTGTTTCAAAGAGTAAATTTAGACTTTCCTTTATTATCTGTTGTCATAATATGGTAAACACTGATAATTTGATTGAACAGTGATAGAGACTAAGGTCAGGAGTGTTGCTACAAATGTTTACGATCTCGCTTGTTCTTTTACTCTTTGTGACGAAGCATTGCAATTTAGTGGCCGAATAGTTCAGAAATCACCTCCATAACCAGGTCTTTCGTAGTTGAACTTACATCATTAGACAAAAGACTTGTTTATCGTCGTAATGTTTTTGTAACGACGCAATTAAAATTGTCAGCAGAAGGAAAATTGTTTCAAAACCTAACTTTTTGTGAGTACAGCACAAGTAAGCGCAGGGGCCTACTCCAAATTCTCTAGTAATAAACAATTGGATATGAACTCTAAAAATCACAAACTCGTTTTTCGCCCAACAAACGACGTCTTATTATTACAGAAAATAAAACAAATGATCACAGTTAACTGAGCAGTAAATATTCTCCTAATCTCCCAATGTAATCATTCTGAGAAAATATAGCTAAATGAAGCCCAGCGAGCCTAACTGGTGCCACCGTAACGACGGAAAAAAATAGTTTCACAAGTAATTGTTAACCTAGCAAGCATCCGTTTGAGTATGAAATTCTATTTCAGGTTTTATGACAAAAAAGATTCTGTTTCAGTGAAAAGGTACTAGCGGCGCTACCTCATTACTAAGCATGGCACGTTTCGATGGTTCAATACAGCTTGTCGGTGATTCTCCGAGCTCGTTAAAGTCACTTAAGCGGACATCTCCAGAATCAAATACTTGAAACGTAATTTCATTTTCGCACATCTTACTTTTAAGGACAATGGCGACTACTGTTTACGGCGGCTAGTTGTCCTTACTTTGTTATCGTTCTCCTTGTTTCCAGTGCATACAGATCTGGTTCCCCAGACAACTATCAGAGGACCAGTTACTTGCTTTCTCAGTTTTTACCGGATGTCCCGAAACTTTTGCGTCAAACCTACAAAATACAGCTCTTAAACGGAATGTTTTTACGGAAGAAACCAATGGTTGGCAAGGAATACTTCAGGAGATACGGAGTCTGCGATGATCAGTGCGTGTGAAGGACATATTTGTAAACTTATTATCTTTAACGACAAAAAATGTCCTGCATCGAAGTAGGTTACATTGTTTTGAAAAGGAATGCGTGATCGTTTATGAGTGCCAGGAAAATGTGTTAACCAAGAATTGCATTATATTTTACAGACACTTAACAATCATACAAAGTAGCGCAGCAATGTTTACCGTTCGGAAATATTCTTATAAAAGTTTCAAACCGACGTCGTCCTAATTGGAATAAATTAATCACCCTAAATAAAACTGGGTATTTCAAACTGTTGGGAGCTAACCAATATATTCTAGAAAGAATTGTTCATATACTGAAATTAGTAACCTCAATTAACTTTAGAAGAATGGAAACTGATAGAAACCAATCTCAGGAAAGATCAAGAGGGTTAGAAAGCCGTTTGCGGGAGATGCACAGGCCCCGGATCAAATCCGCCCGGCGGATTAACGAGGATTGGTGAGCCGGCCAGCCTGGATGTGGTTTTCAGGAGGTTTCCCACATCCCACCAGATGAATAAGGCGCTGGTACCCAACCCGCCTCAAATACACGATTCGCAAACATTTAGAATACTTTCGCTCACTTTCGCATGAATAATACTACATGCAGACATTTTGGGTACTCGTATTCAGTCCTGAGGTGTAATGAAGTGGCGATAGCAAGGGTATTCCGGCACCCGTCAAACTAACAATGCCAAATCTGTTAATAACTATGCTGATCCTGCGCTGGCACAAGAAAAAGAAGGAAATCGATCTCAGGGTAGATCAGATTGAGTGCATCTCTCCGTCCCGCAAACGGCGTTCTAACACTATTGTCTTCCCTGAGATTGGTTTCTATCAGTTTCCAGTCTTCTAAAGTACTTCTAAGTTAAGTCCCATAGTGCTCAGAGTCATTTGATTCTGTTCGTGTGACTTGTGCAATTTTCCAGTCGTTAGGTACGGATCTTTCTATAAGCGAGCGGTTGTATATAATTGCTACATATGGATGTATTGTATTAACATACACTGAAAGGAACCTGACTGGTGCACAATCTTGACCGGAGGCCTTGCCTTTATTAAGTGATTTAAGCTGCTTTGCGACACCGAGGGTATCTACTTCTATGCTTCTCATCTTGACCGTTTTTCTTGATTGGAATTCAGGAATATTTACGTCGTCTTCTTTGGTGAAGGAGTTTCGGAAAACCGTGTTTAATAACTCTGCTTTAGTGGCACTGTCATCAGTGACTTCACCGTTGTTATCGCGCAGTGAAAATATTGATTGCGTCTTGCCACTGGTGTGCTTTATGTATGACCTGGATCTCTTTTTCATCCATCCTCAGTTATTTTGTTACACAAATAGCAAAACATTGTACTACTTTTGATTCCTCATTCACTAATCTAATTCCCCGTGCATCGCCTGATTTAATTTGCCTACATTCCATTAAGTTCGCTTTACTTTTGTTGGTATTCATCTTACAACCTCTTTTGAAGACACTGATCATTCTGTTGAACTACTCTACTAACTCTTTTGCATTAGCCGATAGAATCACAGTGTCGTCGGCGAACTTCAGAGATTTAACTTCTTTTCCCTGAACTTTAATTCAATTACCAAATTTTTCCTTGGTTACCTTCACATCTTGCACAATATACAGATTCAATAACACCTAATATAGGCTACAAGCTTGTCTCATTCTTTTCTCAGTTCCTTCTTCCCTTTCATGTCCTTCGACACTTGCCCGCATCTCGTGGTCGTGCGGTAGCGTCCTCGCTTCCCACGCCCGGGTTCCCGGGTTCGATTCCCGGCGGGGTCAGGGATTTTCTCTGCCTCGTGATGGCTGGGTGTTGTGTGCTGTCCTTAGGTTAGTTAGGTTTAAGTAGTTCTAAGTTCTAGGGGACTGATGACCATAGATGTTAAGTCCCATAGTGCTCAGAGCCATTTGAACCATTTGAACCTTCGACACTTGTAATTGTAGTCTGATTTCTGTACAAGCGGTAAATAACCTTTCGCTCCTGTTACCCTCAGAATATCAAAGAGTATATTCCAGTCGACACAACGAAAAGCGTTCTCTGAATGTGTAAATACCAAGGACGTAGCTTTGCTTTTCTTCAGCGTATTTTCAAAGATAGTTGGTAGGGTCAGTTCTATTTCACATGTTCCTATATTTCTCTGGAAGCTAACTAACCTAAGGACATCACACACATCCATGCCCGAGGCAGGATTCGAACCTGCGACCGTAGCAGTCGCGCTGTTCCGGACTGGAGCGCCTAGAACCGCTTGGCCACAGCGGCCGGCACCTAAAAGGGAAACAGGATTAATCCGCTGAATTACAGGCCCATGTCACTAACGTCAATTTGCAGTAGGGTTTTGGAACATATACTGTGTTCGAACATTGTGAATTACCTCGAAGAAAACGATTTATTGACAGGTAGTCAGCATGGGTTCCGAAATATCGTTCTTGTGAAACACAACTAGCTCTTAATACTCATGAAGTAACGAGTGGCATCGACAGAGGATGTCAAAGAGTTTCCATATTTTTAGGTTTCCAGAAAGTAATCGAGACCGTACCTTACAAGCGTCTTCTAACGAAACTGCGTGCCCATGGAATATCGCCTCTGTTGTGCGACTGGATTCGTGATTTCCTGTCAGAAAGGTCACAATTCGTAGTAATAGACGGAAAGTCATCTAGTAAAACAGAAGTAGTATAGGCCCTCTATTGTTCCTGATCTATATTAGCAACATAGGAGACAATCTGAGTAGCCCTATTAGATTGTTTGCAGATGATGCTGACATTTACTTTCTTGTAAAGTCATCAGATAACCAAAACGAATTGCAAATGATTTAGATAAGATATTTGATTGGTGTGAAAAGTGGCAATTAACCCTGAATAAAGAAAAGTGTGAAGTTATTCACATGAGTACTAAAAGAAATCCGCTAAATTTCGATTACGCGATAAGCCACACAAATCTGATGGCTGTAAATACAACTAAATACTTAGAGATTACAATTACAAATAACCTAAATTGGAACGATCTCATAGATAATATTGTGGGTAGAGCAAACCTAAGACTGCGATTCATTCGCAGAAAACTTAGAAGGTGCAACAGGTCTACCAAAGAGACTGCTTACACTACGCTTGTCCGCCCTATTCTGGAGTATTGCTGTGCGGTGTGGGATCCGCATCAGGTGGGACTGACGGATGACATCGAAAAAGTACAAAGAAGGGCAGCTCGTTCTGTATTATCGCGAAATAGGGGAGATAGTGTCACAGACATGATACGTGAATTGGAGTGGCAATCATTAAAACAAAGGCTTTTTCGTTGCGAAGGGATCTTCTCATGAATTTTCAATCACCAGTTTTCTCCTCTGATTGCGAAAACATTCAGTTGGCACCCAGCTACTTAGGGAGAACTGATCATTACGATAAAATAAGAGAAAGCAGGGCTCGCACAGAAAAATTTAAGTGCTTGCATGAGAGACAACCACGCTGTAAGCAGACATCTTGAATAATAACCACTAACGTGATCATTTTGCTTCTACGCTACGAAACCTGACGTTAAATAAATTATTTGCAAGAGCGGTCAAGCAGTTATTATTCAAAATACTAACGACAAACATAAATGTGACAAAGTATTTGCTAAAAATATACACTTCTACTGTAGCCTTTCATGGAAGGCAAATGTTAACTATCAACGGTATAGATAAGAAGCATTTGCAGTGTGGTGCCGGAGAAGAATGCCTAAGATTATATTTATGGATCAGATAGCTAATCAAGATGTACTGTGTCAAACTGAGGGGGAAGTGTTTTATGGCACAGCCTGAGTAAAAGAAGGAATCAGATGGCAGCACACATCCTGAAGTTCATAGAATCTTCAGTTTAGTAATGCAAGGACTACAAGGGTTAAATATTGTCGAGGGAGACCAACTCAAAATTACAGCAAGCAGTTTCAAAAAGATTCGGGTTTCAGTAATTATGCAGCGATGAAGAGACACACAGGATAGACCGGCTTGGTGATTTGCATCGAATCTGTCTTCGGAATGAAGACCGCAACGCCATCAGCAAAATTTGAGGGAATTGTAAGGGAAAACGTTCATCATTAAGCACTCGTCTACTTGGCCGCAAAATGCGCACTACAAAGCAGACAGTATAAAAATACTAGTTGGCCCGTCTGCTCGCACAGAAGATTACTAAAATTTGGTTTTAAGCAGAAACTGAAATTAATTACTGCAAAGAAAACCGTTAAAACTAACTGGAGCAATCGGCCATTGTTGCTGGTGGATGAATTTTTGTTAGTGGCCAAACAGACTTCAGGAAAAACGCTGTAAAACTTGGAGGAGCTTACATCTTTTAATACCACATTTTTTAAGACCACCATCGATTTTGCGGGCGGCACCGGTAGCTGTTATTTACGGACGAAACGGAATCGTAGCCTTGGGACTGTGGCCAGACCATTTAAGGTTCCGCGCTTGCATTTAAGTTACCTAAACGCTTCATGATGATCTGCACTTAATCTCAGGGACGCTGTAGCAAGTTGCTAATGAATAAATGGCAGAATATTAATGGTATTCTGCCATTGCGTCTCCTCGCCACGATCCGTTAAGCTAGTATTGGTCGTTGACTGTAACAATAAACCATTAAAACATTTCATGTATCATATATCTACTAGGAGAATTACTGAAATGAAAACTCATGAGATTTAACTAATTCACATTCATTTAATTACAAATGGTTTTCAAGGTAGACTTACGTCAGGTTAGTCTATACAGAACAAAGATTAGTCACTGATACCCAAGGAACGCAGCTACAGTGCATCCTATCAGTACAAAAGCTAACAGACAAGAAAACGCGATACGAGCAGGAACGGTCTTTACTTACTTTCTAAAATAAAAAATAAATAAATAACGTATTGTAATCGATCGCAATCAGCCACAGGCTGGCTGCCGCTATATCTTTGAAACGTTTTATGAAAATAAAATTACGTTTCACAAAGTTAATGTACATACGTTATTTAGATATGGAATTATTTACACTAAAAAATAGATTAGTGCGCATTTTTGGGCTTTCCGTCGTTTTTGCGACATGACACATAAAATTACGTGGGTCTGTCCATGTAATGCTTCATAGTGTAGCAAGAATTACACCTATTTTGCAAACAACGTATTTAAGCAGTGGGATTAAATAAAATGTGTACCCACAGTTTTTATCTATGGATTATGCGGCACAGTTCCGCAGTGCCGATCTTCCTACAGTTTGTTCATTGTCGAGGCTCTTACCAATGCGATCGTGTTTTCAACGGCAGCAGTGCCCTCTCTGAATTGATGGAAAGCCATATTTGATAAACTTACTATTGTAAGGTGAGGGGGACCCAGCGATCTGTATTATTTATTACAAATTTCAGCCGTCTTGATGGCAACAGTCCAGTTGAAAGTGGAGAACCGGCTTCGGTTGACCAATAACCATCTTCAGAATTTTCACTGTGAAAGGCATCTGCTCTTACCCAAAACACCTTTCATGTTGCCTATTCGGGATAGCGACGATAGGCACTTGTGTGCCTCAAAGAATTGTAGTCACCCATCTGTCTGGTGAATTCGTATATCGCTAGGTCTAAACTGCAAGTTCTGCTTTGCAGGTCGTGCGAGCATTGATGCCAGCTAACCTATATGGATGCTAGGTGGCAGAATTCGTTTTGACGGGGCCTTGTGACCGACACACAAGTAAATTCTCTTCTTCCTGCTGTCGTGATGACTACGAGCCGATCTGACCAGAAGTATAGAAGCTTTGTCTTCTGATAGTAAAGTGGACGGATTCAACCGACTTCATTTGTGTTACAGTGTGAGTGCTGCATTTGTATGATTGTACATTACATCGTTTTTCAAAGCATGAAGACTTAGATTTCTTTCCGCTATACATTTTGCAGTCGTGTTTAACGTTGGAAACTTTAGTTTTTGTTTGCACTTCAACAAACTTGGATCACGTGGGGATCAATATCCAATTTTTATTCAGTCATGCAAGGTTCACTCATAAGAAATTAATACTAAAATGTAGTGATGGTCATTTATGTGCTGGATTCGATGGTAATTTAAAGACGAAAACTCCACTGAATTGAATTTGCACATGAAATACGTTGTCTTGCACTCAGATACTGGAAATTACATTACGTTGAGCATAACTGCGATTTTCAAAGGTTGATTATTTTATCACCACTTTCCATGGCCTTTGTTGAAGTTAACTTTCCACATGTTGCATTCGTCCCCATGAGTTGACTCAAGAACTAGGTTCTCGAAATGTACCGTATTCGGTCTTATTGTATTTAAAGTTATGAAGTGATATTCTGCGCTAAGCAGACATTGCAGTTACATTAAATAAAATTTTCAGCTATGCATATAATTTTGTGGTGCTGTTGTACTTCGAGACACTAGACAGCTGTGGTGGAGACATCGAGATAATTTCTGCCACCATTCTAGCAGAGAATTTTGATATTATTAGACAGAAGTCACGGATTTAAAGAGCATCTGTATTCCTGAATTCTATCTGTAAGATGCAGTTCCTTTACATGAGCTGTTAATAACTGCAATTAAATCAATAGTGAGGGCTGTAATTTCAATTTTGTCTTTGTTATCATTCCTTTGCGCTTTACGAAAGTACTTGCCACTCAGTAAATAAATTCAAACATATTGCGCTTATTCACATATGGGTCTAATTTAATATAAAGGAATACATTTTAGGGCATAAAAACGGCAATCATGGTCTCTTATGAGCCTCAAATTAAATTATAAGTAGGATGGTAGACTTTCAACTCTACCTGAGACACTATACAGTGGTAGATGACAGTTTATAATTCTCAGGAACCAATTAAAGTGAATGTATGAGGTGAAGATGGTTGTTGATTGGCTGTAAACTGTTACTAGTCACTACTGGATTGTACTGCTGTTAATACTATCAAAAACTGTAACAGAAAATCCATATGTCTCTGATCAATAGACCGATTGTCTGTCAAGTTATGGGTTGTAATTATACAAATCAATTAATAGTTTTTTATTCGCTCCCGTCGTTACCTGGTCTTCACCTGAGATGTTACATGAGATGTTATATGACACCACGCAATCATATAATTGATTCACCTAGAAGAGGAATGGCGTCATCTCCTTCATTGCGCATGCACAAGTACGAGGTGCATTCAAGTTCTAAGGCCTCCGATTTTTTTTCTAATTAACTACTCACCCAAAATCGATGAAACTGGCGTTACTTCTCGACGTAATCGCCCTGCAGACGTACACATTTTTCACAACGCTGACGCCATGATTTCATGGCAGCGACGAAGGCTTCTTTAGGAGTCTGTTTTGACCACTGGAAAATCGCTGAGGCAATAGCAGCACGGCTGATGAATGTGCGGCCACGGAGAGTGTCTTTCATTGTTGGAAAAAGCCAAAAGTCACTAGGAGCCAGTCAGTTGAGTATGGAGCATGAGGAATCACTTCAAAGTTGTTATCACGAAGAAACTGTTGCGTAACGTTAGCTCGATGTGCGGGTGCGTTGTCTTGGTGAAACAGCACACGCGCACTCCTTCCCGGACGTTTTTGTTGCAGTGCAGGAAGGAATTTGTTCTTCAAAACATTTTCGTAGGATGCACCTGTTACCGTAGTGCCCTTTGGAACGCAATGGGTAAGGATTACGTCCTCGTTGTCCCAGAACATGGACACCATCATTTTTTCAGCACTGGCGGTTACCCGAAATTTTTTTGGTGGCGGTGAATCTGTGTGCTTCCATTGAGCTGACTGGCGCTATGTTTCTGGATTGAAAAATGGCATCCACGTCTCATCCATTGTCACAACCGACGAAAAGAAAGTCCCATTCATGCTGTCGTTGCGCGTCAACATTGCTTGGCAACATGCCACACGGGCAGCCATGTGGTAGTCCGTCAGCATTCGTGGCACCCACCTGGATAACACTTTTCGCATTTTCAGGTCGTCATGCAGGATTGTAGGCACGGAACCCACAGAAATGCCAACTCTGGAGGCGATCTGTTCAACAGTCATTCGGTGATCCCCCAAAACAATTCTCTCCACTTTCTCGATCATGTCGTCAGACCGGCTTGTGCGAGCCCGAGGTTGTTTCGGTTTGTTGTCACACGATGTTCTGCCTTCATTAAACTGTCGCACCCACGAACGCACTTTCGACACATCCATAACTCCATCACCACATGTCTCCTCCAACTGTCGATGAATTTTAATTTGTTTCACACAACGCAAATTCAGAAAACGAATGATTGCACGCTGTTCAAGTGAGGAAAACGTCGCCATTTTAAGTATTTAATACAGTTCTCATTCTCGCCGCTGGCGGTAAAATTCCATCTGCCATATGGTGCTGCCATCTCTGGGACGTATTGACAATGAACACGGCCTCATTTTAAAACAATGCGCATGTTTCTATCTCTTTCCAGTCCGGAGAAAAAAAATCGGAGGCCTTAGAACTTGAATGCACCTCGTACATCCGACTTACTGCGGGAATCTCAGGGTAGCGAGCGTGGAGGAATTGGACAGGAACTGTGGATAGGTGGTACTTGGAGGGACTGTAGGCTGGCCTGCTTAGTAAGCAGGATATCTTGGCTTCGAATTCCGGTCTGGTACACATGTTCACTCGTCGCTGCTGATGTCCCAATCCAGATGACATCAGTAATTGCGTCCCTTTCCTTTCTCTGACCCTCCACCTTCAATTGACTTATAATGTATCACAGCTGCGGATCCCGCGTGGTGTCTGTTCTTTCGGTCATGTCCTAAACAACAGATACCACGCATTCACACACTTGAAGTCCGCTGAATCAGTTGTTTTAGACCGTGTCTGTTGTTGTCCGGAAGAGCATCTCGTTCAACACGACGGTGTATCACCCAACTTCGGTATTAATATCTGAGCACATGAACAAATAATACCGTTATCGCCTTATCGTTGGATTGGAACGAGAGATCTTGGTCTATAGCCAACACGACTATCTGTCCTATGAATTTTCTCCTACACTACTGGCCATTAAAACTGCTACACCAAGAAGAAATGCAGATGATAAACGGATATTCATTAGACAAATATATTATACTAGAACTGACAAATGATTACATTTTCACGCAATTTGGGTGCATAGATCCTGAGAAATCAGTACCCAGAACAACCACCTCTGGCCGTAATAACGGCCTTGATACGCCTGGGCATTGAGTCAAACAGAGCTTGGATAGCGTGTACAGCTACAGCTGCCCATGCAGCTTCAACACGATTCCACAGTTCGTCAAGAGTAGTGACTGGCGTATTGTGATGAGCTACCATTGATCCGACGTTTTCAATGGGTGAGAGATCTGGAGAATGTGCTGGCCAGGGCAGCAGTCGAACATTTTCTGTATCCAGAAACGCCAGTAAAGGACCTGCAACGTGCGGTCGTGCATTATACTGCTGAAATGTAGGGTTTCATAGGGATCGAATGAAGGGTAGAGCCACGGGTCTTAACACATCTGAAATGTAACGTCCACTGTTCAAAGTGCCGTCAATGCGAACAAGAGGTGATTGAGACGTGTAACCAATGGCACCCCATGCCATCACGGCGGGTGATACACCAGTATGGCGATGACGAATACACGCTTCCAATGTGCGTTCACCGCGATGTCGCCAAACACGGATGCGACCATCATGACGCTGTAAACAGAACCTGGATTCATCCGAAAAAATTATTTTTGCCATTCGTGCAACCAGGTTCGTCGTTGAGTACACAATCGCAGGACCTCCTGTCTGTGCTGCAGCGTCAAGGGTAACCGCAGCCATGGTCTCCGAGCTGATAGTCCATGCTGCTGCAAACGTCGTCTAACTGTTCGTGCAGATGGTTGTTGTCTTGCAAACGTCCCCATCTGTTGACTCAGGGATCGAGACGTGGCTGCACGATCCGTTATAGCCATGTGGATAAGATGTCAGACATCTCGACTGCTAGTGATACGAGGCCGTTGGGATCCAGCACGGCGTATCGTATTACCCTCCTGGACCCACCGATTCCATATTCTGCTAACAGTCATTTGATCTCGACCAACGCGAGCAGCAATATCGCGATACGATAAACCGCAATCGCGATAGGCTACAATCTGACCTTTAACAAAATCGGAAACGTGATGGTACGCATTTCTCCTCCTTACACGAGGCATCACAACAACGTTTCACCAGGCAACACCGGTCAACTGCTGTTTGTGTATGAGAAATCGGTTGGATACTTTCCTCATGTCAGCTCGTTGTAGGTGTCGCCACCGGCGCCAACCTTGTGTGAACGCTCTGAAAAGCTAATCATTTGCATATCATAGCATCTTCTTCCTGTCGGTTAAATTTCGCGTCTGTAGCACGTCATCTTCGTGGTGTAGCAATTTTAATGACCAGTAGTGTACATTCTTACGTAAAATCTTTGGTGTATGAAATCTCCGTGGTACTAGCTGTTTTGATCCTAGCTGGCTGACAGAATGGAAGAGGAGGCTTCAGAAAGTACGTTGTTATGGCAGGCCTAGTAACTTTTTTTGAGGCGTGCTTTACAGTTATGGGTGACACAGATACATTATAAACCTACCACTACTATTGTAATTTAGTATGCTTTTACCTAGATAACAGAAAAGCCTTTCTCTATGTTTTCACGTATATTATACCCCAACAGAACAAATAGTCCTGTTACGGGGAAAGCCACGTATAACCCTCTTACTAAAATTTAGTTTAGTTTCCAAATAAAGCACACTCTGAGACGATAGGCCTGGTAATAGGAAAAGCTAATCAATAGAGTTCCCCTTTTTACAGGAGCTGACCGCGTGATGCGTCTAATGGATAAGTGAATCAGACTATTCAATTCCTTTCCTAAGATTTTCCCAGCAGTTAAACAGAAACGCAGTGTAAATAATATTATACTGAAGCTAGGACAACTCGGTTCCAATTTCATTTAGTAGTTTAAAACATGTACTATTGGTCGCCAGCCTATCCAGGCAATGAAACAGTGAAGTATTGGAAAAGCAGAACTATGAATTTTGTTCTACTTTCTTCCTACTGTTTAATTTGGTTCTTTTAATTAATATTACTCCACGTAAACAATGTTAGTGGAGACACCGGAATTTGCTTTTGACTACTACACCCCTATACATTACGTTTTAAAAAGAGAAAAAGCCCAGTAGAGAACTTCAGGGACGCTACAGTAAAAAAAATTGGCGAGGGAGGACACATAGAAAAGCAATTTCTATAATATACAAACTTACATACTAAAATACTTGAATTTTAAACCACGCACTTTTATTCTTAACATTTCACTTCAAGCAAACCTCTTTCTCACTAGAATTTATTTTTTTAAAAAGCTACTATTCTTTGAACTAGCTCTGTATAGTCGTTTACCTCATTCTAGTAACTTGGCTACACTCTGAATTTTACACAAGAAAACTTTTGTTATAACACTTTGAAACTGTTAAGAAAACACGAAAACAATTTAAATGGTGCCTCTATATATTAACTCGACACTTTATAAGTCTGTAAAACAGGATATTCGGATTCGTCAGACACTAGAAAGTAAACCCATATAGGTGTATGGTTAGGATGAAATAACAGGGTGAACCACATTCCGTAAAGTTCAAGAATGATTATTAAAACACAGTTTAAATTAATGGTTCACTCTGTACAAAAGTAAATTTACTATAAAAGTCTTATCTGGTACCTGTAGGCTTTGGTGTGGCGAACAATTATGGCGACTACACTACCCACAGTACGACCTGCAAATCTCTTGCTGTATGGGCTCAATTTCTCTTACTGGCGTCGGTCAGTTCTACATACAGTAGCCCAACAACTCGCAGCTGTGGTGAAAGCCGTTTGCAGTTTCCATTCCAGGCATTTTGTGCGAATCTGCCGGCAAAGCTTCTCCTGCTCCACAAGGGTGTTGCCTCAATCACTGCTGCTTACAGACCGTGTGACTTACTTCCCGCGCTTGCTCTAGGTAGCACGCCAGTTCGCCCTTGCTACCTTTTTCACTCCCCAGAGACACTTTCGTTTTTAACAAAACCACACTGGCTTTTACGTAACACCTATTTCTTATATAGTTGCTAAGCGTGACCAATTTTTAAATTGCCAAATTTACATTAACATGAACAATTTATACACACATATTTTAAATACGAAAGGTCACCAGAAAATTATTTAACATAATAAAAAATTTACTTAGTATTTCACACACATTGCTCACATACATTATAAAGAACTTCAATGTTCAGTATAGTACACTTTACTTTACACACACAGAAAATATATTACCAATGTTCGAAAATTTTAAAACAAAAAAAAGTTATAAAAAATTTAAATGAACCGTAAATTTTGTTATAACATGACACTATTTTTCAATATAGTCGCCAAATGTCTAACGACGATTGGAATTTTGTACTAACCGTTCAATTACCCAGAGAGAGATATCTGCTCCTTGATCAGGGAGAAATTCGCAAACTACTTTGTGAACGTCCACATCATTAAAAAGTGTCTCCCCACATGTTCTTTCAGCACGTTCATGGCGCAAAATCTGGACACCCTGATCAGCATCAGCATCTGTGCGGCCTTTGTCAAACTGATGGAGCATTCCGCCATAATTTCACGGTGAATCTCTCTACACTTTAGACGTTTCGCCCACAAGAAGCGACTCTCTCGATACTTCAGCTTTGGAAAACGTTTCCAATTGCCACGACATTTCATTCACGCTCTTTGATGTCTCTGTTACTCAGCAGAAGAGTGTCTGGAAGAAGCACGGAACACTTACTCTCTTCTGATAATGCGCCACTCTTAGCGCCCAGTAGGCAACGGCCATGCCGCAGTGGATACACCGGTTTCCGTGAGATCATCGAAGTTAAGCGCTGTCGGGCCAGGTCGGCACTTGGATGGGTAACCATCTAGGCCGCCATGCACTGTTACCATTTTTCGGGGCGCACTCAGCCTCGTGATGCCAATTGAGGAGCTACTCAACCGAATAGTAGCGGCTTCGGTCAAGAATACCATCATCACGACCGGGAGAGCGGTGTGCTGACCCCACGCCCCTCCTATCCGCATCCTCCTCTGAGGACGACACGGCGGTCGGATGGTCCCGGTAGGCCACTCGTGGCCTGAAGACGAAGTGCCTATTGCCAAGTGGTCTTAGAGTGGGACGATATGTGTAGCCTACGTACAACAGCAATGTTTTAAAGAGTGTAGCTGAATTTTAGGTGTCATTGTAATGCATGTATTCAGAGAGGAGGCCGCTACTCTGAACAGCCTCTACAAACCTAAGTTGCATCTATAAGGTGTAAATTGTTTGTCTACCATACAATAATTATCCATTTCCGACAGTTAGTTCTTTGCCTCAAAATAAGTGATTCAGGATCTTCACTGTGTGCAAACTTTCGCTCTTAAAGGTTGAAGTACACTCTAGATGAAACAGTTTACACCATGAATTATTTTGTGAATTAATTATACATGAAGAACACCAATGAAGCGTCGTAAATTATAATAATACATTTATTATTTGTTGGTACAAAGAATTGTGCAAATGCTTGCTACACAAGACATTTGCCCATTTGCAGCTGCATAAGTACCGCAATCTCACAATCCTCTTTTACAATAACTGTGTTTCTCACATTTTGGGATGATGGGGTATGCAGTGCAACTTTTCTCTGTTAGACTATCATAAGAACAGATAATTTGGTTCGGATTTTGTGAAACGTTTGAAATTGTTCATTAATTTATAATCCAAATACGTATTACAGTTTACCAGGAAAATCAAATATGTAGTGTGAATCAATTATAAAGTTTGAAACACTCAAAGAAGTGACTAACAATGGAAACAAGTTGATCTGCTATTGAGACAAAAATTAGGTCGACGGATACAAATTAGAGGAAAACTGAGAAATAGCGGAAGTGAAAGACTGTATGTCAATTAATTGATCTCTTAAGTTAGTAAAAATTGCAAATCCTAGAGAGACTAGTAGGTGGAGAAAGAAGAAAATGTGGAACAGCTTATTAACGTAAGAGAAATATGCTTAAAATAGATTCATAGCTTCGGGGCGTCTAATAGGTAAATAACACGTGTAAATATGGATCAGAAAATATTATATCCAAAATGGAGTAAATAACATTATGTCCTCCTATTGATAATATTTCGTTGCAATGTTTGACCAACATTTTACACCATGTGCTTCGACGAGAATACTGCTGATATATAGCCGAGAGAGAAAGGCACATCAGTCGCAATTAATGCGTTGCGAGCTGTGGATGCTAACACTAGAACGTAAAAAAAAGCAAAGCCATTAGGACGTCTACTTTCCCCTGACCCCGAGATGCCCGCATAGTCATGGCTGGCTAGTGCGTCTCTCTGGTCGTATTTGACCAGACTTGGTCGCGCCGGTAACTAGTTTACGTGTCCTCCTGCTTCATTTCTATCATTAGTCCTACTGATCAGAGAAAGCTTGTAGTTTCATAATAAGACGTGCCGGGAACAAACATGTCAACAGCGTACAGAAAGTCTTTTAAAAATTGTGTCGGCCGTGAAAAGGGCCTTTTTTGTAGCTAGGACGTTGTTTACTTAAAGCAGGTGCTCGAACTGGCGACTATCTGACGCGACACAAGCCTGGTAACGTCGATTGGTGTTTTGCCGATCTCTTTCAAAGATTCCTGCATTGTCATGATATGACTGGCGGCATGTTGAATGCTATCCATTAATCCCTCTTCGTTTCTAGGTGGTTCGCGTCTGGGTGAGTGAATTAGAACCTTGAAGAATCCCCGCAGGAAAAAGTCCGGTGGCGTGAGTCTGGTGATCGTGGGGGCCATGTCGTACGAGCACCTCTGCCAATTACCCAGCCGTCGAAGAGTTCATTTCAATATCCGCGCACAGCACGTCTGTTATATGCGGGCGCCCCCTCATGCTGAAACCACATGCGTAGCCGTATGTCCAGGGGAACATCTTTCAGCAGGTCGGGTAGAGTTTCTTGCAAAACGTGAAGGTAATTTGTGCCGGTAAGTCGAGGAGGTAGACTGACCGGCCCAATCAGATGGTCACCCACAATGCCTGCCCAATTGTTCAGCGAAAATCGTTCCTGTATGTGTGTATGTGTGTGTTGGGGTTTATGGGCGCTCAACATCGAGGCCATCAGCGCCCTGACACACATTAAAAGGAACGAATGAAAATCGTTCCTGGTGCCCGCGGACGTACGTGACGTGAGGATTTCCCCTTGCCCGGTAATGAACGTTCCGAGTGTTATGAAGGCCATACCGATGGAAGGTGCACTCGTCGGTAAACAACACAATGGAGGGGAAGTAGGGATCTCGTGTAACACAACGCAGAAACCACCGGCAAAACCCTAGCCCGTGTTCATTGCCCGCCACAGGATTTAGGTCTTGGACAGGGTGGAAACTAAATGGATCCCTAAAAATCTCCCAGACTGACCGATAAGTGACCCCTATGTCGTGTCCAACCTCTCGAGTACTTGTCGTAGGTGCTTCCTCGAAGTGTTCGAGAACAGTCTCTTCAAATGCAGCATCACCGTGATATCCCGCTAAAGAGCCTGTTTCGCCAAGTCGCCGGTGAATTGTTGTAGACGTTTGCGGGTGTGGGTAGCGTCTTGCTGTATAAAAGTTATTTAAAGTTTGTTCCGTATTTGCAGTTGCTTACTACAATTTCTAAGCTGTTCGTTTATTTTGCTTTAAAAGAAATATTTACTTTTAATTTTTTTATTATTTTCAAAATACTACTCAAGGTTTTACTCTCACTTTGTGTGCATGAAACACAGTTAGGGAAACTATCATTTTCACCAGAGAAGAGTTTCTGGCTTCGTTAATTTTTTATGCTGTTCAACAAAATAATACAACGCTATTTACAATAAGCAAAATTTTTCACTTCCCCTTCAGTTTTTCAGGCACTTCACTCCAGCATCTTTATTTAAAAACATTGTTGACCACCTAGCTGTCCTCTGAGAATTTTGGCAGTCCCTTTGAAACACCCTTTCCTGCTCTATTCAATTTTGCTGCCCATTTTGCATATTGGTAGTCCATTATATCAAACTGCAGGTCATAATGCAGTACAGCCCTTTATCACTGTCATTTCAAGTTTTTGGAATGTCCATTTCATTCTATACACAGTTACGTTGTTACGAATCTGAAACTTAGTAACACAGCATGTGTTAGAAAAACTGATGACCTCAGATGTTGATTCCCATAGTGCTCAGAGCCATTTGAACTAATTCTTCACAGCATTATAACATCTGTAACAAAACACATTTTTGTAAAAAAATAAATGTATTATAACAGAGTACATATTATTCATGACATGTTTTCAAACAGTGCTCCTTATTATTCTTTTCTGTGAACATAAGGGTTCAAGTCCACTTCATTACGAACGCCCAAGGGCTTCTTTGATTTGAGGCGCACCAGATAGTATGTGATAGTGAGGGGAGTTTCATGCACTTGAAGAGGGCCATTGTAAATATATTTAAATTAGAAAATTTCGTGATTCAGTTCACTAGATTTCTCATGAGTTTAGACGAGAACAGAATCTCCATTTTTGAACTTGGTAACTGAGTTTTTTATCATGCCTCTTAGATCTGGCTACCGCTTTTCCCTCATTCTTTCCCTCACTAATTCTCTTTTTCTCTCCAGACACTTTTAGTATATTCTTCTGGTATAAGCCTGGGTATACATGATGTAGAGCATTCATGACAACTTCAAATTCCGACACAAATATGCCCCACGCCCTATGGTTATGGTGGCAATAAATTCTGCATAATCTGCCTAGTTCAGGCATATATCGTACAACAGGGCTACTTCCTGGATGGTAGGCTGAAATATATTTTACTTGGATATTGTACTGGCCCGTATCCTCTTTCCAAATCTCTGAAATAAACTGTGGTCCATTACCTGATAACACTGATTTAGGTTTTCCTATGGTACTGAAGTATTCTGCCATCCTGTTCAATATCTGTTTAGATGTTGACTTTTTGATAGTGAAAGGTTATATGAATTCCGAAAATGTTTCTAATATTACCAAAATATATGTACAATTTCCAGAAGTTTTCGGAACGAGGCCGTACAAATCCACGGACGGTAGGTCCAGTGTATCTTCCAGCATGTTGTTTTACAAAGGACATTGATTAGTTCGATTCGCACCTTCGCTTCTTGGCAAATGTTACACGATATTATACCGTCAGTTACCTTCTGATCACATTCCTGATATTTGCTACTACACATGAAAGCTTTTCCACACATTTTTCGGGGCCCACAGCGTCCTAATGCAAGGTGAAAATAGTCTCTCGCCCCAGTCTCGTATTGAGACGTCTAACATACTTTCCAATCCCCTCCCCCTCTCCCCCCCCCCCCAAATCCAGATTTTTTCACTTATATCAAACGCCTTCAAAGATCTTGTAATATTTAGCAATTTGGGAAATATTTACAAAATCAAAATTGACTGTTACTTATTTCCTAACTTTATCTTCATTTTGGTAAGGTCTCACGTTTTACAAATCTGCTCAATTTTCCTTCCCCAGTCAATTCTTTTATGAACCTCATTTGGAAAGTGCATTTTCATTACTTTCTTGTGGCACGCAATTTAGGACTTCTGATAATCTAGATAAGACATCTGCTACACAATTGTCAGTCCCTTTGACACAGCAAATTTCGTAGTCGCACAATTGAAGGTAAAGTGCCCACTGGGTTAATCTGCCGGTTAATAGGTGGCAGTCTTTCAGAAATGTCAGGGATTTATGGTCTGTATGGAAGCACAGTTCTTTCTAAGTAGGTTGTTTAAATGGGGACTGTTAAATGCTTTAAGTTGCTTTTTGTTCTGGGGTAGAGGGCATTTTTCAATAGCATTTAGTTTTTCCAGGTCCTTGCCAATTCCATAACTGGTAATGATATGTCTCAGGAACTACATACATTGTCGTCTAGCACTTCCCGTCCTAGAATTCAGTCCAAAACCCTGATAAATACGGAAACAGATGTAAGGGGTCCAAAAGGGACAACTTTATACTGGTAAAACTTTCCAGCAAACAAAATTGCGGTATATTTGCAAGATTCTGCATTCAGCGCCATCTGCCAGTACCCAACATTCAAATCAAGACTTACGTACCACACATTATGAAATTTTTGCAGCACCTCATCTAAATTTTCTGGTCGGTTTACTTCTCTTTTGATAATCTTATTTAAAGTTCGTGCACCAGTCACCACTCGCACGCCCCATCTTTAATATTTACAATAAGGAGAGGACTATTACATTCGCTGTTTCTTCATTCAATAACCCCACATTCAACCATTTTATCTATTTTTGCCCCTATAGCTTGTTTCTCAGACAAGGGAACCGAATAAGATCTCACGAAAAATTTTCGTGTGCTAGAGTACTCAAAGTTCTTGACCGAACCAGGTTTATCCGTAAATACATCCTGTTTTTTTTCTAATATGCTAAACAGTTCAGATTTTTGTTCTAGTTTAAGGTACTATAAGTTATCAATGACTTCTTTAAAATCATTGGCTCTCTGTCATCAATTAAGCTCTTAACGTGGTACATTTAAAAAATAAGACAGTCCTTCATTTTCAGAGTCAGTTTCTAATTGAAATGATTCGAATTTAGGTTCTTGTGATATTTCAGTTTCTTCAAACCCTACTTCAAAATTCTCGCAACTTTGGCAACTCGTAATTTTGACAACTTAGTTATTGGAGTCAATAACTACTTTTTTGTACACACCAATCGATCCCCAAATCATTTCGGGTTTCAGATCCTGAACGAGCAGGAAATCATGATCAAAGTTTTGTCCTTTAGTTCTGCATTATGCCCATATTTGAGTTTTAATTGGCTTACTGGTTTTTCCCGTAACACCTACGACTTAGACACCATTTACGGACATCACTAACCCTGGTTTGTCTGAAATGTGCTCAAAAATGGCTGTGATAATGTCACTGACTTCCGACCCAGTGTCTGAAAGGACTTGTAGCCTAATATCATAACATTCGACAGGAATGATGGATTGTTTAATTGTTCTACTGTCGGAGCTATTTTGTTCCTCCCACAACAAATCTTTGTTGACCGTAAGATCATTCCAAGACATGAAGTTCATCTGCAGATCACATTCGTCTGAAAGTTTTTTCGGTTTTCGGATTTCAAAGTCTTTGAATTCGCTGTTGACTTGGTATCATATAGTCCGGAGGTTCTTTCTTTCTTGGTTCTGTATTTACTTCCAATTCTTGTTTTGAGGTTGCTTCGTCTGGAGGTACAAAGCAACATTTTTTCACGCCGTTCTCGCTTTATGTCACTGCAATATATTCTTCATATGAACTATGCTCTACATCTGTTCATTGTAAGTCATTGCTCGGTTCTAACAAAAAAGTCTTCCTTAGACACGTGTTAATTTCATTATACGACCTTTTGTCGATTCTTAAATGCTCGGTGCACGTTTTTGTCTTAATGTTATTAGTTCTTTTTCTTTCACAGCAGCCTCTCAGTTTGAATAGTCATTTACATCGACTACTTCGTATCTTGTGCAGTCTTCGTGGACTTCAGTAATTCGTAAACAATCGTCTGTATTTACTTCTTCCGACCTGCTGGTGGTTCATTAGTCAGGAATGCTTCGTCACCAACGCTGAGGATTTCACCTTCCTCAATTCTCCTCATTACTACCATATTTCTTTTCTTACTATCAATGTCGGTATTATTGGCAGCTCGCGTACGTTATGCGGTGCTCTTTTCCTCCTTGTCATCGGCCCTATTCCCGACGTCCAATTTTCACCTTTTACTATTACCTAACCTTTGGCGTCACAAATTCTTTTGAAATACTCCCACTCGCACTGCTTTACCCATTGGTACAGATAATCGATCTGTTCACACCAACTAGTAATCACTGACAACCAATTATCGAAAATTTCATCGTTATTCAAACTGTCGTAGGCGTTTTCTTCATCGCCTGCGAACAAGTCGGCGTTTTCTCTTGGCACGGTGTCGTTATCTGCCGAAACAGGTTCATCCGATTCTGCTGTGACGCCTTTATTCTCTTGTACTGCCGTAACAACAGCTTCCACACGAACGCTGATCTGTCTTATGTATTCTACGCTAAGAAGCTCTATGTCCTCACCCTAGTACACGTTTCATCGTCTGCCTGCCATGACTCATTCCTGAGCACACCTGTGGCTTTGCTTAGCAGCCGCTCTCCCGAGTATTGCTTCTTACGTATGGGCCATGAAAATCTGTCCTCGTTAGTTTGGCGCACAGTATACGAGCTCTTCAGTTTTCCGCCTAGTTGCTGTCGTGGTAATGTCACTGTGCAAATAATATTGTTCAAATGTGTGTCAAATCTTATGCGACTTAACTGCTAAGATCATCAGTCCCTAAGCTTACACACTACTTAACCTAAATTATCCTAAGGACAAACACACACACCCATGCCCGAGGGAGGACTCGAACCTCCGCCGGAAGTAATATTCCGCGAACGGCTGAAGTGCCTCGACCTTTGCCCCTACCTCGATGAACAATATAACGCGACACCTAACGCTGTCATTTTGTTCAATGTCATTGTGATTAACCCTATTGTTATTTTTACGGCGACAATCACGAGTATTTCGCCAATGAACTTCATACTCTATTATTTCTAAAAACGGGGAAAAGCTTTTATGATTGCTTCCTACGTATATGTTCGAATCCTCTGGCAGATTTTTCTGCAGACCCAAATAGTCTCGGATTCCGACTGTCTACTTCTTAAGCGCGTCAATTTTCGAAACTAGGATTCACAGAAATCTTTCACAGAGTTTCTGCACCTGTTGTAGTATAATCTAGCCATTATTAATTCTCGCCATAAACAATATTGTTTCTGTTCTGGCCGGTATTCCTCGGTAACCTTTAGTTTGTACTCGTCAAACATCATCTGATCAATGTTCAAATTTAGTCCCAATCGCTTATCATCACCTGATAATGCACTGATAATTACGCTAATCTTCTCCTGATCTGTCAAATATTCAGGAAAAATCGTTTCGTAATTTTTCACGAGATGCGTTGGGTGCCAGCAAGGATCTCTTGGCGGGATCAAAGTGTTCTTCACTCTCTAATAATTTGTCATGAGATATCCTGTCACTGACACAACTGAACATGTCTCTTATTTTCTTTTCAAGGTCGCAAATTTTGCCTTGAATTTGTGAAGTATTTTGGATATACTTTCGTTCTCAAATATTTACCTGTTTGCTTGTTTCTTTCTTTCTCAGAATCACCACCGTCTTGCTCAAATGTGGGAGTTCATTTGGTTCAAATGGCTCTGAGCACTATGGAACTTAACGTCTGTCGTCATCAGTCCCCTAGAACTTAGAACTACTTAAACTAACTAACCTAAGGACATCACACACATCCATGCCCGAGGCAGGATTCCAACCTGCGACCGTAACGGTCACGCGGTTCCAGACTGAAGCGCCTAGAACCGCACGGCCACACCTTTCCAGCGAGAGTTCATTTCTACATTCGTTAACCGAAAACTTTTTCGTCCACTTTGGTTACTACTAAAGGTTCTACCGTTTCTTGGATCTTTATGATTTTAAATCGAACCTTTCGTTGATTTCATCGATCTGCCCCTGCGTAGTGGCCGCATTGGTATTTATTTCAAGTTTCGTGTCTTTGATAGCAGCACTCAAAACGCCTACTTTGTCGTCTACTTTTTCGATCTGTTTACTGATCTTTACACCCTTTGTTTTCTTTTCATTCTCAAGGTTATTATTTTGTGGTTTCAGCTGATTATTAAGGTTACCAGCTTGTGTTTTGACTTGATTACCAAGACCATTAACTTGTGCCTTAATTTGACTGTTAGTCCTACTAATTTGTACTTTACTCCGATCTTTAATTTGCGTAAACAGAACTTTGAATAGCTCGTTCAGGATTAATGATTATGCACTATCCTGCTCTAATGTATCCTCACGCTCTGATCCTACGTCACATGATTCTATCGGTTCTTTATCTGTTTAAGAAGTACTAAACATATCAATCGATTCATTTACGTAATCATTATCTTCCTCGTAAGCTTCCTCGTCCGCTCGTCTTTTGATTCATGGTTTATTTGTGATGGCCTCATCATCTGAATCTGATCATTTACGTACGGGTGGTATTCCACGTAAGCCAGTTGTCATGTGGCGCTACATGCATATTCATTACGGTAACAGCTATCGGTACGCCCTGTACTGTCTCTTTCTGTTCGCTCTGATCTACTACTATTTTTGTATCCATTTAATACTGAATATGAATTACAGTTTACTTTGAAAGCTCCCTAATATTTGCTATTGTTTGTTTTACTGAACTTACTGCAAGTTTATGCCGCTGTGCACGAAGCTAACGGATGCCCTGTCACGCAAGCCGTGCATCATCTCAAGACACCATATAGTTATTTCCGTTATTTTTTAAATGTTTTTTATTCCAGTATTTGAGCACAATGTCAATTCTTTTGAAGATGACCGGTTTGAGTCAGTAATGATCATCCTCAGATCTTTTGTACACCATGTCCTGAAGTGACAAGGCCGTAATGGCATCGTCAAAACATATAAATATACTCAGCACAGCATCGTCACATAGATCTAAAATAAGGTGTAGAATAGGCCACATCGTCCGTTATTTTTGGTGCCAGAATTTCTTCTCTCCTACATTGTCAGTCACTTAGCTGGTTTAGCGTCGTCTTCTTCTATAGCCTTCAGCTTATTTATTTTGCGCTATTTCATTTATGTTTTATCAAAGCAGCCGTCGTCTTGCTTTGATATTCCTAAAGTATTTTCAAACACAAAGGTTTGTTTATCGTTGTTACAAATATTTAAAAACTATTCTGCTACATACTTTACGTTTTTTGTTATGTGCATTAATATGTTGCTGGTGTCTTATTGTAAATGTATACTCTGTTCTCTTTCTGGTGTATCTCTAATCCTATACATCGTATATTCTGGCCTCTCCACATACATTTCGTCAAATGTTTGTTTTTCACCCGTGATATGCAGATGTTTATCGTGCTGGGTTACTTTTTTTGTATCATACCTTGTTTTTTTGTTGCCATAGTCAGAGTAAGAAAATTTGCTCATCATAACCTTGATAGTGAAGAATGTTAAAGACAGATAAAGTTCTGAATGAAAGAAGGGGAACAACTAACAGCAGGAAAAGAAAATTAAGTATGTTGTCAGGTAGCTTAGGCACTTGGTAATCGTCAGTTACCTTGCAATACAAAGTACTTTATAGCCTCCTCAGCTTAGTATTCACAACATTTTCTCATGCTGCTGACGTTTCAGCTAATAATTGTTGTGGCGGTATTTCCGTGGAAGAATGAGGCACTTCATTCGCAACTTCCTGAAATTCAGCCACGTAATCTACCCACATTTGTTGCTTCTTATAACTGAACTGACAACTTTGCCTCCCACAAAAGAATGTAGTATATCTTTGTCCATTTTGTGCTAGCGACTGGCTGTCAAGTCCATGTTTACTGATGTCTTGACGTCACTGAACTTCGGTACAGGACCTTCTAATACCTCACTGTTACCATTTGTGGTATAATGGCACTTTCATCGCCAAACCTTCCGTTCACAACTGCTTCATCTCTCCCTCTGGTTTGTGTGCTGCAAGACCAGTACTGATTCAAGAACACTTGTACAAGTTCTTTATATGAATTACGTGTGTTATTGACCTCTGTTCCCCATAATTTTGCTTATCCTTCTAACCTACTGGTTACAAATTTGAGTTTTTGTTATTCTGCCATGTTTTCAGGAATTATTTCATCAAACTGTTCAACGAAGGCTACTGGTCGTATAGTTCCATAACTAGAGAAATGATAGAATTTCTACGCATTAGCTTAATTTGCTACGTCACTTACATGAACTACACCTTTCTTTCTTTCTTTCTTGTTCGCGCCAAATTTCTACTTTTTCTTTAAGTCATTTTCTATTTTTTCTTGCACCTCAGTAAGTACCTTTCTCTCTCTCTCTCTCTCTCTCTCTCTCTCTCTCTCTCAATTTGCCCAGAATCGCTTGTGTTGCCTTTACAAGAGGATTCTACATGTGAAATATTACAACTAAGTATTTCATGGTCATTTCTGATAGATGCTCCGGGAGTTTTGGGTTACTCTTGTCTTACATTACTAAATACATTGATTGTTGTTTATATTACTCGACTCTGATGCTTAAAATCCCTATTTAAATTTTTTGGTTTCGTGGTCAATCTTTTGATTCATTTCTGTCTTACAAACTTCTAATTTTTTACCCCATTCTTTGGTTTCATAATCTATTTCCTTGCAACATCCTAAGATTTAGCTTCGAGAATTGTAACATTTTGTTCCAAAGCATCGAACATGGCGATAATCTGAGCTATTCCTACCTTAGCTTCTTTAAACCACTTATCTATTTTATTTAAAGTTTCACTTAATACCACCTTATTTTCTTTCAGTGTCTTCTCACGTTCTTTTCTTGTTATTCTTTGTTCTTCCAAAATTAATTTTTGCATAGATCTTATATGCTGATCATCTGGAGTTGGCAAAGTGTCGGTTGATGCTGTACCATGACTTACTTTCTTTATCACAGACATTCTACTAATACTGATGTTCCAATCAAAAATCTTAGAGTGCTATATGCAAGTGCGACAGTTACATTACTTTTCTTCCTCGATGTGCTGTCGCTGATTCTCGTAGCTGCGGGCTGCACCGCTGGATGCAACTCCGCTATAGCGGTGTGCTGAAACTGGCACTTCCAACGCACCGTGTACTGTTAACTGCACCGGCCGCTGCCTACTGCTGCTGCATCTGTTGTCTGCGTCTGCCTCACGGTGCTCTGTACGCTACGCTGTCTCGTAGCATGAAGAGTCTTCAAGTGATGATTTATAACGTAATCCCACGGACCGCGCACATAACCTCAATTTTTATTCTCGGAGCAATTCAGCACTTCCTGTTCCTCAATTACCGATACTACTTTCATTGTAAAGGAAAATTTTATTTTGCTTCATCAGATATTACAGTTCAATTGAAGTTCAAAAACAGTTCAAATATACAGGGTGGTGCACGAAGTGTGTTACCATTTTGTTTTTGAATATAAACTTTATTGTCAATACAATCTGAAAGGAACATATACTACAATGAAGAGCCGTCCATGGAGATTTGTTCTAACTCAGCACATGCTCAATATGTCCACCATTTCGTTTCCTAACTTCCTTCAAACGATCACTGAAGTTAGTGATTACCCTACGGCACATTTCTTCCGTAATTTCACTGCAAGTTTGAAGAACAAGTCTTCTGAGCTCCATTAAATTCCACAGCTTCTTGCTACTGCCTTGACCTTCAACGCGCAGTAGTTCATGCAAGATGGAGCATGGCCACATACTGCAAACACTGTGTTGGAGTTTTTACACGAGCATTTCGACATGCGGATCATTTCACTCAGGTTTCAAGGTCGCTTCAATAACGGACAAAATTGGCCCCCAATAGTCCAGACCTCAATCCATGTGACTATTTTCTTTGGGGGCACCTAAAGGAAAAAATTTTCCCGAAACGTCCACGTGATTTAATGGAGCTCAGAAGACTTATTCTTCAAGCTTGCAGTAAAATTATACGGAAGACATGTGCCGTAAGGTAATCACTAACTTCAGTGTTCGTTTGAAGGAAGTTGGGAAACGAAATGGACATATTGAGCATGTGCTGAGTTAGAACAAATCTCCATGTACGGCTCTTCATTGTAGTATATGTTCCTTTCAGATTGTATTGACAAATTTTATATTCAAAAACAAAATGGTAACATTTCGTGCGCCACCCTGTAGTTCAAAGCCTACTTATCACAGCCCTCATGCACTTCTCTGGTCATTTACAGTTCACACGAATCGCAGTCCTTACACAGTTGTCTGTCTGGTTACAGTTCACAGTTCTCGGTAATAAAATCTAGCTTTATCATTCCAAAGCACTTCGATTTCAAAGATTTTCCCCACCAGGGATGCCGTGTACGGCAAACTGTTGACGAGAGAGGAGAGAGGAGAGAGGAGAGAGAGAGAGGGAAAGTGATATATGCGTGCGGATTATAAAACCTTTCTCTCGAAAATTTCTCTCCTTCGTACACACATCTTATTCACTCCATTCTTTAGTGCTTCGCGCTAGGACATTAAGCTGCTGTAGTGGCGCAATGCGAGTTACAAACTTCTAGAGCGTCTAAAAGCGATACTTTCCGAAGGTCATAACCGCGTACTGTCGGAATTATGACCCAAATTTTGGAGCGGGATCGGTTGCTGGAGCTGATACCGTGCTACTGCGCTTTTTTCTCGTCAAAATACATGGCCAACATGATGATATTTCCTTGTAAAACACATTTCATTTGTCTACATACGAAACAAACAAAAGACATAAACATGTAATCATATTGCCCAAAAAAATTATTACGGTGGGTCTGTAACTGAGGTTGTGCGATATTTCTATCGTGACAACGCTTAGGCCACTTGGCTTGTCACATCATCCCGATCACGTCAAATGGTTTTAGCAATTAGGAGTTATCTTAAGAAGCGGTACGAAGTGGGATAATCGCGTCAAATCAGTAATATTAATGCTGAAGGGAAGACTTAGATTATTGGAAGAATGCACTGCATATGCAAGGTCCAGCCACATTAACGCTACCACCGCCATGTTCGACGTCAACATGTAATAAGCACTCACAGACGACAGGTAGCAGCACAAGTAGTGGAGGATATATAAGGTGTGCCGGGGGCGGGCGAGGTGAGACTGATGCAGAAAACACTGTAGTCGTCGTAATGCGGAAACGTAGCGATTTCTCTGACGCCCAAAGAGCATGACCGTTGTCATTTGGACCAAGAGTGGAAGCATTTCCGAAACGGCTAAAGTACGTAAACAGTTCGCGTGCCACTGTGCTTAGAATACACTGTACTAGGCAAAATGATGCCAACAAAAACTGGCACTCAGGCAATAGTGGTGCACCAGTGGCCGCAGATAAAATGGGCGATGCGTACGGCCAATTACGGGCGCAACTGATGCCCAACTCATGGCCCGGATGAACCAAGAGGCTACCGAGAGTGTCCCTGTAACATCCGTTCAGCGAACGTTGCTCTTTATGGGCACCCGCAACAGGCGGATGTTTCATGCAGCCATGCTGGTTGCCGTTTATCGACACCGAATCGAAGTGGGTGTCCACTGAGTAGCGACAGGTCATCCTTTCTGATGAGTCACTTTCTATATGCTATCGGACAGATGGTAATTAGCATGAATGGCAAGAAATGTCTAAAAGCAAATACATTGCAACAATTATGGTCTTGGGAAAGTTTTCGTGCCACTCTCTGGTGATCTCGTCATTCTGGAAGTCAAAATGGTTCAAGCCAAGTGTGCATCTACCGAGAGGATGTCACTGCTACATGCAGTTAATTTTTCCTCAGTACGATGGCATCTATAAGGAGGACAGTGCAACATGTCACAGCTGGTATTGTACGTGAGTGCTTTGAAGAACACCAGGATGAGTTGACCGTACTCTCTTGGCCACAAAACTCAGAGCTAAGCCCAGTCGAGAATCCGTGGGAACGACTCGACTGGGCTCTTCGCATCATGTATCCTCACCATAAAAACATGGCCATGACGCTGGAGTTGGCACAGTGCCACATTCCTGTTGGTATCTTCCAGAACTTAATTGACTCTTCTTGCACATCTCGAAGCGGACCGCGCTGCTAAATGTGTTTACTCAGGCTTTTGACAGGTGGTCACATCAGTGTGAGTGGACAGATTACAAAGCAAATGCAGACAAGACGCTATTGTGAACACTTATAGAGCATTGTGCAGAATTTGGAGTTGAAGGAAGCAGAGGTGTGCTGCTAGGATTGTAAAAGGTCTGTATAGCCCACACAAAAGTGTCACTGGAAGGCAAAATGGATCAACCCATATATAAGAGGTGCAGTTGGAAAGTTTTAAGAATAGATCCGCTACTGCTTACTGGTTTGGCGGGCAGGTACAGGAAGGGTGGGGAGTGAGTCATTGCCATGTCCTTGAACGCCCTCTGGCAGGAAACTGCGTTTCCTCTATTCAGTTCGTTGTGGCAGTTGGTTGAGTGCGGGTCTGTTAGGGCTTGTTGCTGGATTCTATCTGCGTAAAAATAGACGTAAAACGGAGCAACGAGTGAAATTTTGTTTTAAAACCGGGATATCAGCTTCTCAGACTGACGAACTATTAAAAACAGATTTTGGAGATAATTGTACGAACTAGTCAAATGTTTTTGTCTGGTTCAACAGATTTAAAAATGGCCGCAAATCATTTGAAGATTAACCACGGTCCTGCCGTCTTTCCACCTCAAAAACGAATGAAAATGTTGTTAAAGTTCGTGACTTAGTGCGCTCTAATCATAGACTTACAATTTGGAAGATGGCTGATGAACTTAAGTTTCGATGCAGTTCAGCCAATTTTAACTGAAGATCTGAACATGCCTCGAGTATCCGCAAAATTCATTCCAAAACTGTTGTCAAGTGACCAGAGACAATACCGACTTGATGTGTGCCAAGAACTGATTAATCGGACAAAATATTACCCAGATCCGTTAAATAGGGTAATTAGAGGTGACGAATCGTGGGTATATGGATATTATCCTGAAGCCAAAGTGTAGTCTTCGCAGTGGAAGACTCCAGATTCACCACGACCGAAAAAAGCACAGCAAAGTCGGTCGAAGGTGAAGACAATGTTGGTGAATTTTTTTCGTTTCTACCGCTATTGTGAATCATGAATTTACCCTTGGAGGACAGACAATTAACCAGGAATACTGCAAATGTGCCTTGAGCGTTTGCGTGAAAAGGTGCGGAAGAAAAGGCCTGCATTTTGGAAAGAGAGGAGTTGCGTGCTACGCCATGACAATGCTCCGGTTCATTGTGCCTTCTCCATCGTTGAATTTTGGACCAAATTCAAAATTCCTGTGCTTCCACAACCACCATATTCCCCTGATTTAGCCCATGCGGATTTCTGCCTGTCTCCTAAACTGAAATTTTCGCTGAAAGGGAAGCGATTTGACTCGATTGAAGACATCCAGGCAAATACAGACAGTGTCCTTAACACACTTCAGGAAGAAAATTTCCAGGAATGTTTCCAAAAGTGTAAACACCGTTGGAGGCGGTGCATTCAGTCATAAGGGCACTATTTTGAAGGAGATGCATCGCAGTAGCATGTAAGTACTACCATTCTATAATTACAAGCCCATTCTTAAAACTTTCCAATCACACCTCGTATGTCTATCCTTGAGGACCATGTCCACCCCTACATGCAGTTTCTTTTTACTCAGGATGATGGGATCTATCAACAGGACAATGGCCACACGAGAGTGTAACTGCTCCAGAAACTGAAATGAGTACCTTGGAAAGAAAGAGGACGTAGTTCTCGCGAAATTCTGTAGAATAAATTTAGAGAGCCTATATTCGTAGAAGACTGTGCGACCGTTGATGGTGCCATCATCCTGCATCTTGCCTATGAAACATGAGAATATAGTAACAGAAATGAAGTAATCGTATAACATTGATAGCCGGGAGGCCACATCCAGGGAAGTTCGGCCGCCAGGTTGCAAGTTTTACTTCAGGTGACGCCACACTGGGCGACTTGCCTGTCGGTGATGACGAGGACAACACAACACCCAGTCCACGAGCGGAGAAAATTTTCAACCTGCCCGGGAATCGAACCCGGGCTGTATGGTAGGCAAACACATTGCCACTCAGCTAAGCAGGTGGACTATGGTAACGGAGATAATTTCATTTACAAAGGCATATAGGCAGTCCTCTTATTTGTCTCGCTAAATATGCGAATGGAACGGAACAAAAAAAAACCTTCACGTTGGTATGAAATGACCTTCAGCATGCAATACACAATGGCTTGCGAAATATACAGGGCGGTCCACTGATAGCGACCGGGCCAAATATCTCACGAAATAAGCGTCAAACGAAAAAACTACAAATAATGAAACTCTTCTACCTTGAAGGGGGAAACCAGATGGCGCTATGGTTGGCCCGCTAGATGGCGCTGCCATAGGTCAAATGGATATTAACTGCGTTTCCTTAAATAGAAACCCCCATTTTTTATTACATGTTCGTGTTGTACGTAAAGAAATATGAATGTTTTAGTTGGACCACTTTTTTCGCTTTGTGATAAATGGTCCTGTAATAGTCACAAACGTAGAAGTACGTGGTATCACGTAACATTCCGCCAGTGCGGACGGTATTTGCTCCGTGATACATTACCCGTGTTAAAAATGGACCGTTTACCAATTGCGGAAAAGGTCGATATCGTGTTGATGTATGGCTATTGTGATAAAAATGCCCAACGAGCGTGTGCTATGTATGCTGCTCGGTATCCTGGACGACATCATCCATCCAAGTGTCCGGACCGTTCGCCGGATAGTTACGTTATTTAAGGAAACAGGAAGTGTTGAGCCACATGTGAAACGTCAACCACGACCTGCAACAAATGATGCCCAAGCAGGTGTTTTAGCTGCTGTCGCGGCTAATCCGCACATCAGTAGCAGACAAATTGCGCGAGAATCGGGAATCTCAAAAACGTCGGTGTTGAGAATGCTACATTAACATCGATTGCACCGGTACCTTATTTCTATGCACCAGGAATTGCATGGCGACGACTTTGAACGTCGTGTACAGTTCTGCCACTGGGCACAAGAGAAATTACGGGACTATGACAGATTTTTTGTACGCTTTCTATTTAGCAACGAAACGTCATTCACCAACAGCGGCAACGTAAACCGGCATAATATGCACTATAGGGCAACGGAAAATCCACGATGGCTGCGAGAAGTGGAACATCAGCGACCTTGGCGGATTAATGAATGGTGCGGCATTGTGGGAGGAAGGATAATTGGCCCCCATTTTATCGATGGCAATCTAAATAATGCAATGTATGCTGATTTCCTACGTAATGGTCTACCGTTGTTACTACAAGATGTTTCACTGCATGACAGAATGGCGATGTACTTCCATCATGATGGATGTCCAGCACATAGCTCGCGTGCAGTTGAAGCGGTATTGAATAGCATATTTCATGACAGGTGGATTGGTCGTCGAAGCACCATACCATGGCCCGCACGGGCACCGGATCTGACGTCCCCGTATTTCTTTCTGTGGGGAAAGTTGAAGGATATTTGCTATCGTGATCCACCGACAACGCCTGACAACAGGCGTCAGCTCGTTGTCAATGCATGTGCGATCATTGCGGAAGGTGAACTACTCGCTGTTGAGAGGAATGTCGTTACACGTATTGCCAAATGCATTGAGGTCAACGGACATCATTTTGACCATTTATTGCATTAATGTGGTATTTACAGGTAATCACGCTGTACCAGCATGCGTTCTCAGAAATGATAAGTTCGCAAAGGTACATGTATCACATTGGAACAACCGAAATAAAATGTTCAAACGTACCCATGTTCTGTATTTTAATTTAAAGAACCTACCTGTTACCAACTGTTCGCCTAAATTTGTGAGCCCTATGTTTGTGACTATTACAGCGCCATCTATCACAAAGCGAAAAAAGTGGTCCAACTAAAACATTTATATTTCTTTACGCACTACAGGGATATGTAATTAATATGGGGGTTCCTATTTAAAAAAACGCAGTTGATATACGTTAGACCTATGGCAGCGCCATTTAGCGGGCCAGCCGTAGCGCCATCTGGTTTCCCCCTTCAAGCTAGACAAGTTTCGTTCTTTGTAGTGTTTTCGTTTGACACTTATTTCGTGAGATATTTGGCCCGGTCACGATCATTGAACCACCCTGTATAAGTAGATGCTAAGGTGGTGAGTGTGGGCCTTTACAAGACGACATGTGGTAACGGCCTGCGACGAAGGGCATTTGGCGTGCGCGCTGTGACGGAAATTCCGGTTCCCGCGGAATTACCGGCCATTTGCCAGAGACCCGTCGCTGCTGGCCAGCTTTTATTCCGGGTATTGCGTACAGCTGGGCCGTCACGCGAGCGGGCGCTCCGCCTCCCTGTTAGCTGGGGTTCCACGGAGGCAGTGGCTATGACAGCGCCGGAAGGCTTTCGGGAGAGCAACACCACATATGCAGAGTCACTACCGCGAATCAACCTGACATCAACATCCGGAAGTGACTTACAAGGCTTTACTTAAAACTTTGTACACTTTTTAGTAGATAGGACAACACAACGAGCAATAGTAAGGCATACTACTCGTACGATTTCAAGAATATCCCAAGTTTTATGCGTAACTGGTGTACTGATGCGTTGCAGCCAGGAACACTATATGGTAGCGGCCATATGGTTAGCTTTCAAGCGTTCAACACTAGTTGTATTATTTCATACATACCGCATTTGAAAGGTAAAGTTACATCTTGAGTTTGGACTGTTCATTGTTTCTATTTTTCTTCTATTTTTCACAGTTCACTAGACCTTCTTCATATTTTCTAGCTTTATCTGTGTTCAGTCTTTCATGGGCTATCCACTGGGCCGTCTTATCACTAAATCTGATGGGCGTGGGACGGGGAGTTTTCCCTCTACGGAAAAACAAAATTCGTTAAAATTTTGAAAAAATTCTCAAACTTCTGACACTTTGGACGCATACTAGGCGTAATGCAACATTTCCGTAAATATCGATCCCGGAAATTGCCGATGTACAATTGAATGTATTTCAACAGCGTCTTCACGAGAGCCAATTTCTCATTCGTTGTAAATAAAATATCAAGAAGTTTCAAAGCGCTTGATAAAGTTTTCAACCTGCCTTTAGAAACAAAAGTTGTATTGTTATAATAGAAACTGCAGAATAACGTTGGAAATTCTACAAAAGTTTGTGCAAATACATGTGTCTTTTCATTATATTACCTTTCACATGTAATACGTACGAAATAATATTATTAGTGTTGAAAAAATATAAATAAAGAAGAAAAGAGCGGGACCAGATCTAGCGATGCAGCGATTACGGAGAAAGAACGCTAACGGTTGCAATGCACCAGTACATCAATGAGGCTTAAAAATTTCTTTGCGATTTTCTCAAACTCGCCTAAGTAGTGTGTCTTACTGCTTCCACATTAGCCGTCCCGTGTGACCGAACGGTTCTAGGAGCTTCAGTCTGGAACCGCGCGATCGCTACGGTCTCAGGTTCGAATCCTACCTCGGGCATGGATGTGTGTGATGTCCTTAGGTTAGTCAGGTTTAAATAGTTCTAAGTTCTAGTCGACTGATGACCTCAGCTGTTAAGTACCATAGTGCTCAGAGCCATTTGAACCATTTTGAGCTTCCACGTTATGTTGTTCTAATGGACTATTAGAAGTGTATTAGGTCTGAAGTAAATCCGTGATCTGAATAACGTGGCCTTTCCTTGTTGACAACACCAAAGTTCGCCAACTCTGTTCGCGTCAGATATTGTTGTTAACCGACAAGTGATGTTACGAACAATACTTGATGCAGTGATGAAAACTGTTGCTACAGACAGAAAAATGAAATTTTTGTATAGATACGTATATTATGAATTGCATAGGAATTAGTCCAAAGCCTTGCGGACACAAACACCACCTCATGAGCTCAGTTCTACTACTTGTCACATAGTGGTTTATTCAAAATGGTTAGCTTTAGTTTTTGCATCACGTAATCATACTAAATTTTGAATAGATGCACTTACCACAGTCTACGTTGTTATGGTGGTCTTCAGCTCGAAGATCGCTTTCCTCTAGCCGTTCATGCTAGTTAACGCTTTGTAAACCTCTCCATCTCTGCACAACTACTGCAACCCACATCCATTTTCCTGCTTCTTGTACTCGAGCCTTGCTCTCCCTCCACAATTCTTAAACCCCTAATCATCCATCTGTCACCAAATTCACGATTCCTTGATGCCTCATGTTCTGTCCACTGATCCTTCTGTAAATCAGGTTAGACGAAAATCTATTCGACACCTCGTCTTTAGTTATTCCGTCTACCCATCTAATATTCAGCGTTCCTTTGTGGCACCACATTTGAAAACATCCTATTCTCTTTTTGTCTGAATTGTGTATCGTCCACGTTTCGCTTCCGCTCAGGTTTATACTTCAGACTTCCTAATACAAAAATGTATCTTCGAAAATAATAAATTTCTTTTTTTTTCAGAAATGACTTTGTTGCTGTTTCTATTCAGCATTTTATTCAGCCGTCATTAATTACTTTGCTCCCCGTATAGCACAACTCATCTACTACTTTTAGTTTTTCCTTTTCTGATACTGTATAATTCTGTCGACTACATTTCATTAGCCTTGTTTTCTTGGGTGTACTTTCAAGACACTGTCCATTCCGTTCAACTACTCTTAATAGTCATTTGCAGTTTTTGGCAGAATTACGTCATTGGCAAACCTCAAAGTGATTCAAAGTCATTGTTACTATTCCGTAAACTTTAATTCTCTTTCCAAAATTCTCCTTCGTTTCCTGTACTGCACGCTCAGTGCACAGACTGAATAACATCGGGGATAGGCTGCAAACCTGTCCCATCCCCTTCTCAGATACTGCTTCCTTTTCATGTCCTTTGACTCCTATAATTGCTCTCTCCCTTCTCTAAAAGTTGTAGATAACACTTCGCTGCTTGTATTTTACAAGTGCTACATCCATGAAAGAAGGTTGTATACATGGAAGAACCCTGGAGATACTAAAAGGTATCAGATAGATTATATAATGGTAAGACAGATTTAGGAACCAGGTTTTAAATTGTAAGACATTTCCAGGGGCAGATGTAGACTCTGACCACAATCTATTGGTTATGATCTGTAGATTAAAACTGAAGAAACTGCAAAAAGATGAGAATTTAAGGAGATGGGACCTGGATAAACTGAAAGAACCAGAGGTTGTACAGAGTTTCAGGGAGAGCATAAGGGAACAATTGACAGGAATGGGGGAAAGAAATACAGTAGAAGAAGAATGGGTAGCTTTGAGGCATGAAGTAGCGAAGGCAGCAGAGGATCAAGTAGGTAAAAAGACGAGGGCTAGTAGAAATCCTTGGGTAACAGAAGAAATATTGAATTTAATTGACGAAAGGAGAAAATATAAAAATGCAGTAAATGAAGCAGGCAAAAAGGAATACAAACGTCTCAAAAATGAGATCGATAGGAAGTGCAAAATGGCTAGGCATGGATGGCTAGAGGACAAATGTAAGGATGTAGAGGCTTATCTCACTAGGGGTAAGATAGATACAGCCTACAGGAAAATTAAAGAGACCTTTGGAGATAAGAGAAAGACTTGTATGAATATCAAGAGCTCAGATGGAAACCCAGTTCTAAGCAAAGAAGGGAAAGCAGAAAGGTGGAAGGAGTATATAGAGGGTCTATACAAGGGCGATGTACTTGAGGACAATATTATGGAAATGGAAGAGGATGTAGATGAAGATGAAATGGGAGATACGATACTGCGTGAAGAGTTTGACAGAGCACTGAAAGACCTGAGTCGAAACAAGGCCCCCGGAGTAGACAACATTCCATTGGAACTACTGACGGCCTTGGGAGAGCCAGTCCTGACAAAACTCTACCATCTGGTGAGCAAGATGTATGAAACAGGCGAAATACCCTCAGACATCAAGAAGAATATAATAATTCCAATCCCCAAGAAAGCAGGTGCTGACAGATGTGAAAATTACCGAATTATCAGTTTAATAAGTCACAGCTGCAAAATACTAACACGAATTCTTTACAGACGAATGGAAAAACTAGTAGAAGCCAACCTCGTGGAAGATCAGTTTGGATTCCGTAGAAACACTGGAACACGTGAGGCAATACTGACCTTACGACTTATCTTAGAAGAAAGATTAAGGAAAGGCATACCTACATTTCTAGCATTTGTAGACTTAGAGAAAGCTTTTGACAATGTTGACTGGAATACTCTCTTTCAAATTCTGAAGGTGGCAGGGGTAAAATACAGGGAGCGAAAGGCTATTTACAATTTGTACAGAAACCAGATGGAAGTTATAAGAGTCGAGGGACATGAAAGGGAAGCAGTGGTTGGGAAGGGAGTAAGACAGGGTTGTAGCCTCTCCCCGATGTTGTTCAATCTGTATATTGAGCAAGCAGTAAAGGAAACAAAAGAAAAATTCGGAGTAGGTATTAAAATTCATGGAGAAGAAATAAAAACTTTGAGGTTCGCCGATGACATTGTAATTCTGTCAGAGACAGCAAAGGACTTGGAAGAGCAGTTGAATGGAATGGACAGGGTCTTGAAAGGAGGATATTAGATGAACATCAACAAAAGCAAAACAAGGATACTGGAATGTAGTCTAATTAAGTTGGGTGATGCTGAGGGGATTAAATAAGACACTTAAAGTAGTAAAGGAGTTTTGCTATTTGGGGAGCAAAATAACTGATGATGGTCGAAGTAGAGAGGATATAAAATGTAGACTGGCAATGGCAAGGAAAGCGTTTCTGAAGAAGAGAAATTTGTTAACATCGAGTATAGATTTAAGTGTCAGGAAGTCATTTCTGAAAGTATTTGTATGGAGTGTAGCCATGTATGGAAGTGAAACATGGACGATAAATAGTTTGGACAAGAAGAGAATAGAAGCTTTCGAAATGTGGTGCTACAGAAGAATGCTGAAGATTAGATGGGTAGATCACATAACTAATGAGGAACTATTGAATAGGATTGGGGAGAAGAGAAGTTTGTGGCACAACTTGACCAGAAGAAGGGATCGGTTGGTAGGACATGTTCTGAGGCATCAAGGGATCACCAATTTAGTATTGGAGGGCAGCGTGGAGGGTAAAAATCGTAGAGGGAGACCAAGAGATGAATACACTAAGCAGATTCAGAAGGATGTAGGTTGCAGTAGGTACTGGGAGATGAAGAAGCTTGCACAGGATAGAGTAGCATGGAGAGCTGCATCAAACCAGTCTCAGGACTGAAGACCACAACAACAACAACATCCAGAATTTTCAAATTAATTAAATTTATCAAATAAATACCCCACAACCACGTCCACCCCCACCCCAGATGACATGTTTTCATCACCCGGCGAGTGGGCCCCACCTCCCCCCACTCCTCCCCCTCCCCACCTACTCTATTGGCGGGAATTTCGAATTTCTTTGTCCCAGGGCTGTGGTGATGTCCCACCCCGCCCTCTCCCACAGTAATTGACGGGAAATTCAAAATGGCGGTGCTCTTTCCGGTCCATCTGGAAGTAAAGCCCATGCTCAACCCCAAACAATTACACCGCCAGAGACGTTTCAAATTGCCTGTAGCCAATAGGAACGCAACATCCGATGATATCAGAGATATAAGGCGGGCCCCGCAGCTCTGCAGGCTCAGTTGCAATCAGTCAGTCAGTCAATCAGTCAGCATTAAACCCCACTGAGATCGTCTAGCTCCGCACAGTTGCAGCAGAAACAGAGTAGGAAGAAACTGCGGGTAATTAAATTCCCCCTGCTTAATGTCTGTGTTTACTGTTGTGCTTCTGTCATCGCTTGTAACCATCTTTCTTCTTTGGTCATCAGTGGACGCGACGTCCTCCAGCCTGTCGGGGTCTGCAACAGCGAAGTCTCCCAACCCGTCGGGACCCACAGCAGTGGCTGTATCCTGTGATCCTGTCGCGCACCTAGTCGCTTGATAGAGCAGGACAATCAGCTGTTATTGTCGGTTTAAGACACCCAGCCTGTCCCTAACTCGCTGAAGTGCACTGGGGGGTCCTGATGAGCATGACGCAGGTCGGTACCGCATCATACGCGCCATCACAGAATACTCCAGTGAGGTCGTAGTGGATAAGAAGATACCTCTTAAGGCCTGTGCACCACTACTGTTCACTTCGGCGTATAACTTAACCCCCAGTGGTTCAAAAGGGTTTGCATATTGGTACTGAAGCAACCGCAGACAGACCAGCATGTTGTGGTAGCGATCGAGAATGCAGCTCAAAGTGTTAAAGTGCGGTTTACGGAGGGGGAATGAAATGTTCTGTGTCATACAAAAACCTACATCAAGCAGCAGTTGAGGGCCGGGTATCACCCCAGCCGTCCTCCTCTGGACATTTACTGTGCTGCTGTAACTCTAGCCTTTACAACAGTGTACAATGACTCTGCACTCCGTGTGAACATTGGTGACACATCCATTTGCCTACAGCACTCCAACGTTACAAAATTATTCGATCTACAAATGGTGCTATCCGTTAGAAAGACTAAACAGATGGCTGCCTTCTGTTAAAGCTGTGAATAGGGGCATTACGGAGTATCCAAGTACGAACAGTAGACGAGTTTGAACAGTGGGTCAATATGGTGGCTACGATAACTAACGTACTGCCAATAAGTTTGAGAGAAATACATGCTGAATTCTGTGCTTACAAGAAGGGTTTATTTTCTGTATTCTGTACTGGTGTTAAAGAACCTGTTGACGATGGGTAGATCACATAACTAATGAGGAGGTATTGAATAGAATTGGGGAGGAGTTTGTGGCACAACTTGACTAGAAGAAGGGATCGGTTGGTAGGACATGTTCTGAGGCATCAAGTGATCACCTATTTAGTATTGGAGGGCAGCGCGGAGGGTAAAAGTCGTAGAGGGAGACCAAGAGATGAATACACTAAGCAGATTCAGAAGGGTGTAGGCTGCAGTGCGTACTGGGAGATGAAGCAGCCTGCACAGGATAGAATAGCATGGAGTGCTGCATCAAACCAGACTCAGCACTGAAGACCACAACAACTGTTGACATAGTTCATCCTGTGTATGATTACTGAATAAAAAGCTTATAACCATATATATACTGGACGTTCTAAAGCTATTTCCACCAGTATTTTCACCGCAAACATACAACAGCAGATAATTGTGTCATTTAACGAAATTCTCTGCAAAAGCACATGGCATGCCAGCACCTGGCATAGCCGGTATCATCCCAGAGCATGATGTTCACTATTTTCTGTAAAAACCCATTGCACACCAGTACCTGAGATAGTGGGTATCATGGCAGGGTGGGTGAAGCATCAAGACTTTGTTGTAAGCGACTGGAACTGTGACAGTGTGCAAGAGACCGGAGGAAAAATGGCGTACTCCTTCCTGACAACATACGAACAATAACTGCAGGTCCATCCAGCTATAGCAAGACATATGTTCTCATGTCGCTGCTAACACGTCCGGGTGGAGTCCGCTTTGAGCTTGTATATGTATTTCCAAAAACATTGTTTCAGCACAAATACCAACTATTACCGGAGATACTGGAGGGTGTAGATGGTGTCACATACACGACTTTTAGTGAGAGAAGTGATATCCCTCTAGAAAAAGTAAAGCCAAACATTATGTTCATATTTGACTATGTTGCTGTGGAAAACCAATATCAAATTTGACGATCCATATGGCTGTTGCTGTATTTCATCTGAGTTAGACATATTCCAGAATCCCAAAAGAGCTGGCGAGGGATTATGCAAACCTAATTATAGCATTCAAACAGGATAATCTGAATTTAAAACACATTTACCAGGCTCATGTAGGAACGGAGATGTCGTTCAACGATTTTGTAAACGTATGTGCAGATTGCTGGAATCATTCGCAGTATGGGTTTCTCGTTATTGAAGAAACAAGAAAACTTCCTTGAATTTCCGTGGACTGAGAAGGCATACTTCCTCTTCAACATCTTCATAGTGAGAAGCACGGAACATTGCATACCTATCAAATGTTAGACTGCATACATTCAGAACCCACAGTAGCAGTAAATAGTCATAGGGAAATAATTTTGAAGTAGACTCTGGCACTGGTTAAAGTGCTGTGGTCAAATGCGGTGGAGTCAATTGCTAAATTCCTCCTTCTATTGATTTGAAATGCCAGTATGATGAATCTCGGTGTTTCCTGCAGCATGGAGGTTTTAATAGCCCATGTTTGTCTGCCCGCTGTCGGTTGTACTGGGTACTCAAAAATCTCCCATGGCAGATACGTAGCAGTATTCAGAACTTTTAAAAGCTTCAAACGCTCCTCGTCTGTCACAGTGATGTGTGGCATTTTCCGTACAATATTACTGATGATGATTTGAGTCTCCTCTTGGGTTCCTTTAATGCGTGAGTTCCTATCCGTTGCACTCCGTTCCAGAATAAGCTCCTGGTTTAGAATTCATAATAATCCTCTGCATGTCCTCAAAGTACCCCATAAGCATTTTTAGAAGCATGCATGCACTAAATCGGCAGTATTCTTCTGCTGTTCTGATCAGAGGCATGTCTATGATCTATCCTGTATTTTCTAAACCGTTCAAATCCGAGGGTGATGAGACATACGTTTTAAGGGTTGCTGCTATGCCAATATTACGTGTACAATCAATCTCTACCCCATTAAGTTAATATCGTATTTCCTGGAACAAGAATGCGAAGCATTATGTGTAAGCTTTCATCCCATTGTATGACTACCAACCTCCTTAAACGATCAAGCAAAATATATGGAACTCTTGCATGGAAGAGTTAAAGCGTCTTGGTGCTGGATGACAATCTTGATTTCATCGTTCTTGTTAAATGTCGTTGAAGCATAAGGTTTGCTCGTGAAGTACTCCTGGCGTATGATTCGCGCATCATATTCCACTGGTCACACTAACGAGCCTTCAAAAAAAAACTGGCAGTTGGGTATCTACAAGTTACCTGTGGTTTTCAGGTGCCCACCTTATTTAAGAGATGTTGCAGTTCGATATTTTGGTCTTCGTATCGTCTAAGTTTATACATCCGCTTTTCATCAACTCCGCTGCCGCTTAGTCTGGCAGTACCGACCATCTATAATTTATTTTTCTCAACAGTGAAAACATCCAGATTGATGTTTCCAGTGTTCGACCACCCCGAATCCAGAAGATTCAGTATTTCTTCTTCTTCTTCTTCTTCTTCTTCTCCTCCTCCACCTATTGCTGTTGCATCTTCTTGTTATAATTACTATTATCATTGTTATTTTTATGAGTTTCTACAGAGAGAGGTACGAGCAAAAATCCTAGTACATATGGAATCAAAATAATGCAGCATCTAGCTGCATTTATGTGGCGATTCAATTTGAAATTCTTTTGTTATGGCAACTAGTTCGCTTATTGCAACTTTAGCTGATACCATTGATACCAGTACAGCCACGGTGTCTGTTCATCAGTAAGTAGTTCCGTTAATGTAGTGGGTTGGTAGATAAGTTCGTAGCGTTTTCCCGTAAGCTCAATAAACACAACAGATACACATAAAAGCGATTTTATTCGTCAACAATGTATTCTACTTCAATATTTACAACAGTCTGCCAACGATGGGGTAACTTTTCACTTCCCCAATTGTAGAAACCACGTAGTTTCGAGGCGAAGGGCACCTCGAGTCATGTTCGGAGAGCATTTCCACCCGTAAGGGAAGTTCCTCGAAGGTTTTTCGTTAGAAAGCGGAAAAGGTGAAAATCTGAGAGCGAAGATCATCTACATCTACATCTACATTTATACTCTGCAAGCCACTCAACGTTGTGTGGCGGAGGGCACTTTACGTGCCACTGTCGTTACCTCCCTTTCCTGTTTCAGTCGCGTATGGTTCACGGAAGGAACGACTGCCGGGAAGCCTCCGTGCGCTCTCGAATCTCTCAAATTTTACAGTCGTGATCTCCTCGGGAGGTATAAGTAGGGGGAAGGAATATATTCGATACCTCATTCAGAAACGAACCCTCGAAACCTGGACAGCAAGCTACAGCGCGATGCAGAGCGCCTCTCTCGCAGAGTCTGCCACTTGAGTTTGCTAAACATCTCCGTAACGCTATCACGCTTACCAAATAACCCTGTGACGAAACGCGCCGCTCTTCTTTGTATCTTCTCTATCTCCTCCGTCAACCCGACCTCTTACGGATCCCACACTGATGAGTAATATTCAAGTATAGGTCGAACGAGTGTTTTGTAAGCCACCTCCTTTGTTGATGGACTACATCTTCTAAGAACTCTCCCGATGAATCTCAACCTGGCACCTGCCTTACCAACGATTAATTTCATATGATCATTCCACTTCAAATCATTCCTTACGCACACTCCCAGATATTTTACAGAAACAACTGCTACCAGTGTTTTTTCCGGTATCATATAATCATACAATAAAGGATCCTTTCTATGTATTCGCAATACATTACATTTGTCTATGTTAATGGTCAGTTGCCACTCCCTGCACTAAGTGCCTATCCGCTGCAGATCTTCCTGCATTTCGCTGCAATTTTCTAATGCTGCAACTTCTCTGTATACTACAGCATCATCCGCGGAAAGCCGCATGGAACTTCCGACACTATCTACTAGGTCATTTATATATATTGGGAAAAACAATGGTCCCGTAACACTCCGCTGTGGCACGCCAGAGGTTACTTTAACGTCTGTAGACGTCTCTCCATTGAGAACAACAGGCTGTGTTCCGTTTGCTAAAAACTCTTCAATCCAGCCACACAGCTGGTCTGATATTCCGTAGGCTCTTACTTTGTTTATTAGGCGACAGTGTGGAACTGTATCGAACGCCTTCCGGAAGTCAAGGAAAATGGCGAATAAGATGGGTGCAGAATAACTGTATAGTGGTTTTTGTCAGTCATGCAGATTACGGGCGGACGTTATCGTAGAGTAGCATCGCATCACTCAGTCTTGGTGGTCGTTGTTCGTGGACTGCGTCTGCCAAGATGTGTCAGTTGTTGACAATAAATGTCAGGAGTGATCAGCTCGAGCAAGAAATTCCCATTACACCACACTGTCACTGTTCCACCAGATGTATCCTTTTGTGGAGCCGCGCGATCTTTGCACGGGGAGTTGCTGCTTTGTCTGGGCTCAACCACACCTGGCTTTTCCTTACGTTAGCATGAAGACACCATTTATCGTCACCAGTCACGATACAGGACGGGAATGGTCGGTGTTGTCCACGAGCAAATTGATGTCCATATGGCCACTCGCTGATTTGTGATTTTGGCTTAGAGCAAGCCGATTTTTAACCTTCTCCATTGCATGCAAATATCACACAGTGGTGGAATGATCGGAGTTCATCACGTCTGCTAGTTCTGGCGCACAATGACGTGGATTAATGCGTCTGAACGATCTTCATCAAACCCCGAAAGGCTTGCCAAACGTGGCGTCACTAATGTCAAAACAGTCCTCCTTAGAACGAGACAATCGTTTTCCTGCCGTGTTCTTTCAATGACATTATCCCCATATATGGCGGAAATGTTTCTGGCTGCCTCCACTGATGTCATCCCTCAACTAAACTCAAACAAAAGAATGTGTCGGAAATGTTCCGTTTTCTCCAATTGGCGCTCCGTTTTCTAGCGTCCACAGCTCCACTCACTATCTCCAAATGACAAAATGTCAATTACACTCAATAACTAAACCCATAACAATCGGAATACCGACATGTGATACAAAAAGCGCTACGAACGCGTGCCTCAACCTAATATCACAATTGGTGTAAGGCAATGTGGACCTTCAGATTATATGTTCACACACACACACACACACACACACACACGCACAGTTTAATTACCTTCAAAAGTATCCGAAAACTTCTAGTTTTTATCAAAAACACGTAACCTTCACTTAACTTGTAAAAACTGATGTCCAGCTCAATGTAGACGAACGCCTGTATTATTTGTCAAAAATATGTGAAAGATGTGATTTAGAGTATTTGTGTCAAAATCAACTCAAAAAAGTATGCGAAAAATATGTCAGCAACGCATTGTTTGTCAACTGTCACAAAGTTATTTTGATGTCTAAAATATCTGTCAAAATACGTTAAGGTTATAACTTACAGTATTTCTACACCTAAGTTGGTCTATAACTGTACAAGGCATATGTGCTCTGCTAAAATATCATGCTAAATAGGCAGTTGACTTATCATCCTAGGCTTAGAAGAGACTGTAGACTAAAACAAACTTGACAAAGCATCGTTTTAGGGTGGAAAAATATAACAAGACACACAGTATTTATGTCAAGTATCACTAACTCACAGTATTTCCATATCTTAGACGTTTTTCGAACGATGCATGCAAACTTTGCACGTGTTACAATGCTATCTCCACGTCTAAAATATCGACAAAATACGTATGGGTGTTGGTTATTCGATCGTAGACTTACTTGAGTCACTATCACCAATTATATTTTCATATCGTAGAACATTAGGCATTAGTTTCTTCCCCTTAAAATATTGCTTGGTGAGATGTAGCATTACTGGAAAAGTTCATACACTATGTGATCAATAGTATTCTAACACCCCCAGAAACATACGTTTCTCATATTAGGTGCATTGTGCTGCGCCGTACTGCAAGGTAGTCCATGTCAGCGACCTCAGTGGTCATTAGACATCGTGAGAGAGCAGAATGGGGCGCTCCGCGCAACTCACGGACTTCGAACGTGGTCAGGTGATTGGGTGCCACTTGCGTCATACGTCTGTACATGAAATTTCCAAACTCCTAAACATCCGTAGGTCCACTGTTTCCGATGTGATAGTGAAGTGGAAACGTGAGGCGTCACGCACAGCACAAAAGCGTACAGGCCGACCTCGTCTGTTGACTGAAAGAGAAATGGCTGTGAGCACTATGGGACTTAACTTCTGAGGTCATCAGTCCCCTAGAACTTAGAACTACTTAAACCTAACTAACCTAAGGACATCACACACATCCATGCCCGAGGCAGGATTCGAACCTGCGACCGTAGCGGTCTCGCGGTTCCAGACTGTAGCGCCTAGAACCGCTCGGTCACTCCGGCCGGCGACTGAAAGAGACCGCCAACAACTGAAGAGGGTCGTAATGTGTAATAGGCAGACATCTATCCAGACCATCACACAGGAGTTCTAAATTGCATCAGGATCCACTGCAAGTACTATGAGAGTTAGGCGGGAAGTGAGAAAACTGGGATTTCACGGTCGAGCGGCTGTTCATAAGTCACACATCACATCGATAAATGCCAAACGGCGCCTCGTTTGGTGTAAGGAGCGTAAACATTGGACGATTGAACAGTGGAGAAACATTGTTTGGAGTGACGAATCACGGTACACAATGTGGCGATCCGATGGCAAGGTTTGGGTATGGCGAATGCCTGGTGAACGTTATCTAAAAAATGGTTCAAATGGCTCTGAGCACTATGGGACTTAACTTCTAAGGTCATCAGTCCCCTAGAACTTAGAACTACTTAAACCTAACTAAACTAAGGACATCACACACATCCATGCCCGAGGCATTATTCGAACCTGCGGCTGTAACGGTCACGCGGTTCCAGACTGTAGCGCCTAGAACCGCACGGCTACCCCGGCCGGCGAACCTCATCTGTCAGCGTGTGTAGTGCCAACAGTAAAATTCGGAGGCGGTGGTGTTATGGTGTGGTCGTGTTTTTCATGGAGGGGGCTTGCACCCCTTGTTGTTTTGCGTGGCACTATCACTGCACAGGCATACACTGATGTTTTAAGCACCTTCTTGCTTCCCACTGTTGAACACCAATTTGGGAATGGCGATTGCATCTTTCAACACGATCTAGCACCTGTTTATAACGCACGGCCTGTGGCGGAGAGGTTGCACGACAACAACATCCCTGTAATGGACATTAATGGCGGCCGAAGACTTCCAGGAAATGAAATCACCTTCATTCTGTCAGCTGCCTTGTCAAAGAGAGCGGAGGAGCGAACAGAGGTTCAGGGCATTTTCTTGCCCTTCGGCTGCGAAGTTGCCCCTAAATGCGGAATAATCAGCAATCAACGGCATGAGGGTGAACAACGCAATGGAAGCCAGTGCATTAAAGACATACAATGTGTATCCACAGGACATGTGGCCTGTAATTGGAAAAGTGTCATGATAATGAATCCATTGGCAGAAGATTCCGGAATAGCCCCCATTGGGATCCCCGGGAGGCGACTGCCGAGGGGGAGATGACCGTAAGAAAAGTATTGAACAACCAACGAAAGGGTAACGTTCTAGAAACCGGAGCGTGGAATGTCAGGAGTTTGAACTCGGTAGGGAAGCTAGAAAATCTGAAAACGGAAAAGGTGAGTCTCAATCTAGACATAGTAGGGGGTCAGTAAGGTGAAAAGAAAAGAAGACTAGCGAGTGTAGGCTAATATCAACAGCAGTAAAAAATGGTATAACGGGAGTACGATTCATTATCAATTCGAAGGTAGGGCAGAGAGCGTGTTATTATGAACAGTTCAGTGCTAAAGTTATCATCAGAATCAGCCGGCCGCGGTGGTCTCGCGGTTAAGGCGCTCAGTCCGGAACCGCGCGACTGCTACGGTCGCAGGTTCGAATCCTGCCTCGGGCATGGATGTGTGTCATGTCCTTAGGTTAGTTAGGTTTAACTAGTTCTATGTTCTAGGGGACTGATGACCACAGATGTTAAGTCCCATAGTGCTCAGAGCCATTTGAACCACCATCATCAGAATCGATATCAAACCAACAACGGCAACGATAGTCCAGGTGCACACGCCGACGTCGCAAGCTGAAGATGAAGAGACAGAATGTATATGACGATACTGGTAGGGCAATTCAGTAGGTAAAGGAAGATGGAAATCTAACAGTCAATGGGCATTGGAATGTGGTTGTAGGGGAAGGAGTAGAGGAAACTGTTACTGGTGAATGTAACCTGGGTAGTAGGAATGAGAGAAGAGAGACTAATTGAGTTCTGCAATAAATTTCAGTTCGTAATAGCGAAACTCAGTTCAAGAATCACAAGAAGAGAAGGTATACTTGGAAAAGGCCAGCATATACGGGAAGATTTCATTAGATTACATCATGGTCAGGCGGAGATTACGAAATCAAATACTGGATATGGTGTACTTAGGAGCAGAATGTTGAAAATTAGGTGGAAAAATAAGGTAAGGAATGATGAGGTTCTCTGGAGAATCGGCGAGGAAAGGAGTGTATGAAAAACACATACAAGAAGAAAGGACTGCGTGATAGTACAGGGAGGCACGAAGCTTGACATGCTTGTCTGTTGAAAAGAATGATAGGACTTCCGTTAAGACATCAAGGAGTAACTTCACTGCTACCAAAGGGAGCTGCAGGGGATAAAAACTGTACAGGAAAAAAGAGATTGGAATGCCTCCAGCAAATGATTGAGGACGTAGTTTGCAAGTGCTACTCTGAGATGAAGATGTTGGAACAGGAGACGAATTCGAGGCGGACCGCATCAAATCAGTCAGAAGAGTGATGACTTAAAACAAATGTAAATGATGTAATGGATAACGTGGGAAGTTCTCCCATTTTCAACAGGTGCTGTGAGGGGGCAAGGCCGCCACTTTCACTGAGATGCTACCAGTGTAGTCAAATGATTGCTAATAAAATATTTTTGTCTGTGAATGACATAAAATCATTGTATGACTCAGCAATCATTGTCAATAGCCAATGTAATTGTCCAGCTTGATCACTATATTTAAAAAAAAATGCTCCTTGATGCTATCATCAGACTCACATTTAAAAAAACTCAGTACACTAATTCTTCAGGCTATCCCGGGGAGGCGTTGTCTCACCACAAAGAGATTCGCCACCACCGGTGAGAAAGGGCTGCCCATACTGTTTGCACGTCATTTGCGCTGTCAGATCCTGTTAATTTGGCGATGGAGACAGAACAGCCACAGTGTGTGTTCTATAAGAATGGTTACTCTTCTCGAGATGAAGGCACTGCGCCCAGTTTCCCCGCCATAGGTTCCTGAATAGATACAACATGAAACGCAGAAGGTTGCATATTTGCCATATGTCGGCCCGATATCTGCAAAAATCAGCAGAATTCTCCTCAAACATATCATAAGCGCGTTCCATCCACCCACGAAGATCAAGGCTATGCTAGGGACTGTGAAGGGTAACCTGCGCTTACAGAAACTGGGCATTTACCACGTGCCATGTGAATGTAGTATGGCATACATCGGCCAGACGAACAGGACCGTTGATATCAGGTGCAATTGGTACCAAAGGCACACCAGACTGATACAAACAACCAAGTCAGCGATTGCAGGGTATTGGCTTGGTTCACATGGCTCTGAGCACTATGGGACTTAACATTTGAGGTGATCAGTCCCCTAGACTTAGAACTACTTAAACCTAACTAACCTAAGGACATTACACATATCCATGCCCGAGGCAGGATTCGAACCTGCGACCGTAGCTGTCGCGCAGTTCCAGACTGAAGCGCATATAACCACTCGGCCACACCGGCCGGCTGCAGGGTATTGTTTAGAGCTCAATCATTCTGTGAAGTTCAACGATGCCAAGATTTTTACACGAGCATCGAGATACTGGACAGCGTCATCAAAGAATCTATTGAGATGAAAGTCGCGGAGAATCTTATTAGCCGTGACACCGGTTTCCAGCTGCGCTCGACTTGAAATCCGGCACTTGCTCCTCTGAAGACACAACAGAGTCAACATCAAGACCGTAAGGGACAAGTATGAAGATGGAGCTGAAATCAACAAGCAAGTACATGTAACAAAGGACGCTCGTGAAATGGTACCTCAGACAACAGGCACAATACCGAGGAAGTTTTTCCGAGTTTCGAGCGGAAATTTGAGCACCATCGGCCTGAAAATAACACTGCAGCCGCTCCTGGCGGGCAAAGACTTCGGACGGAACGCCTAATACGCCATACCACGGTAACAGAACGTCCTAGATCACAGGAGGACGGCTTGGACGTCGTTCAGAACTTAATACTGCAAGACTGACAACGGACAAATATCAGAAAGTACGCGCACAGCGTGCTGAGCAGCCGTGGCTAGAAGAAAACGCCGCAGTCGGTGCTGTGGGTCTGCGGATACCACGGACAGAGTGCCTGACGCGGCGCAGACCGCAGACGGAGCGCCTATCGCAGCAGAAGCATAAATACCGGACTCGTTCCACACTCACCCTACACTGTGCATCCAAAGTATGACCTATCGGACACAAAAATATGATAAACCCGACTGTTGCTGGTTGCTGACTCTGATCGAGAGTTTAACACCGGCACCCAGCGGCAGCCGCCGTGCAATAGCACCGCATGACGTCAAACGTATCGACACGCAAGATACCCACTACTAACAAAGCCTACCCTTGAACGACCTATCGCAGGCAGCAAGACATCCGCTACTGCTCTTACCACCTGAGCTAACTATCGCAGAGGTTCTTTTCCCTTGACTCTTGCCTTGGCACTTTTTTTGCTCTGTGCTTCAAACCGCTACCTTCCGCTCGACTTCGACCCAGTCTATCTCCAGATGAGCGTGTATTAATGGTTAACCTTAACCAGACGTACGCAAACATCGGAGTACCCACATCCTGCGACACCTCACTTTAGTGAAAACTAACCCTTATGCAGAGATGGCAGTAGACTTTTGAGTTGGCCATCATGCCGGTGTGGGCGTGGAAGGACTCCACCTCTTTAAAAATATTATAAAAACCACTGGAATCAGTATCAGACAGCACCTGAAGAAGACTGCGAGCTACGCAGCTCAAATATCGTGCACGAAAGACGCAAATAACCGGCAGGAACCCGATTATTCAATAATCTCCACTTGTTAGTTACATGTACATATAAAGGTACAATAGAGATCAAGACTGACAGTTACACTGAATACAATATTTTCCATTTTATGATGTTTCACTGTCCTACCAACGGCCCATACCCTCGAGCTCACCACACCGCCACGAACCAACCCAGAAGAGAAGTGGTTCCATCCTTCCAGACCACTTCAGATGGTAACGTAGATTAGTGGAATGGTTTGATTCTTTCCAATGGATGTCGCAATTCCCTACATCTTTATCTACATGGTTACTCTGCAATTCACACTTAGGTAACTGGCAGAAGGTTCATCGAACCATTTTCATACTACTTCTCTACCATTCCACACTCTAATGTCGATTGGGAAAAGGGAACACCTACATCTTTCCGTTCGAGCTCTGATTTCTCTTATTTTATTATCATGATCATATTTTCGCATTCGGAAGAGAAATTGCGACATCGAAATTTCGTAAATAGATCTCGCCGCAAAGAAAACCGATTTTGTTTCAGTGACTGCCACCCCAACACGCGTATCATATCAGTGACACTCTCACCCCTATTGCGCGATAACACGAAACGAGCTGCCCTTCCTTGAACTTTTTCGATGTCCTCCGTCAATCCCACCTCGTAAGGATCCCATACCGAGCAACAGTATTCCAGCACAGGACGGACATGTGTAATGTAGGCTGTCTCTTTAGTGGGTTTGTCGCATCTTATAAGTGTTCTGCCAACAAAGCGCGTATTTTCGGTGGATACAATTTTATTAATCACATTTGTACCTTTATGGCCTTCCTCCTTACATAATGTATAAAAGAACGACGTTCGTCCAGGAATACCTCCAGATACCTCGTTATTGCGGTTCTTCTAATCAATACATCGTTTAGTTTTAGGATTTCTTGCTAGGTTCCCATTCAGCAGGATTACGTAGTTGAATGAGGTTCTAGTGACAATATGACACTGACACCATCATTCAAGTTAATGAAGCGCTGTATTACACTCTATAATTCTTCGGGAGTCACCGCTTGCTACGAGCAAGAAGTCGTCTGCAAACGCTACCGGTCCACTTACATTGCCGCTGTCATGTAATTTCTGTAGTATGGGCTCTAATGCTGCATCCCGAAACTTTGGACCACACACTGACCCCTGTGGACAGCCTTTTGATATGACCTTCGTCATTTGCATTGGCGGACAATTTAAGATGGATGCCTGCAGCAACAACAGTCTCTCAGCCAGTTAAACAGCGCCCCTGGATTCTCCATCTATCTAAGGCGATTAAAGAAAGACGGCCAATAAGGTTATTGAAAGTGTCAGTAATTGGATTAATAGATGAAACAGAGAATATCCCAAGACGAACAACGAGGTTTCTTACAGGTTCATACAGTAAGCGCGAAAGCGTCACGGAGATGATCAGGGAACTCCGGTGGCACACGCTGCAATAGTGCTGTTCTGCATCATTGTGTGGCTCACCTTTAAAGTTCACAGACTACATGTTCCTATAACAGTCACGAATATATTACTTCCTCCTGTATACCTTGTGAAAAGACAATGTGGGTGAAATTATAGAGATTCGAACTCACACTGCAGTACACAAAGTACCCTCCGCCACAGAACTTAAGGTGCAACGTCGATAACTGATTCCTGGAGACAGGAAAGTTTTCGGCTCACAGTCTAAATTTACGTAGTGCTGTGGCGAAATTTAGGTAGCACGCTACGTATTATTCTGACAATCCACTAGTTTTGCTTGTAATTCTCTTACTTGACTGACGCCAGTCACACTAAATACAGGGTGGTCATAATTAAATTTCATTACTTGAGAGGACTCCCATGAAAAACGAGTGATCGCAGGGCAATAAAACCATGTGTAAACATTTTTAAGGACACGTGGAAGAGAAATAACGTATGAACGACTGAAAGAAACACATTTTAATTTCCACGTTACATGGTAACATTTGTTAATTGCATAACATTTTTACGTTCCAGGATACAAACGGTGCTCAATGTAACAATTGTCTGCGTCTGAGATCCCCTCCTACACCTGCAGGACATGACAGATACTTTAATTTGTATAACGGGGCCAAAGTCAGTGGCTTTCAGTTCCACTCGAACATATTACTTTATTCATTTGACAAACATTAAAAGAGTAAAGAAAACATTAATAACAGAGCAAGCCAAATATTAATTTTAGAACTTAATTCCCGGATAAACGCACCATTAAATCTCACGCCTCAAGGGCAAAACAACTTTAATTTAAAATCGGCTGAAGGCCAATAACTTAGGGCTCAATAGAGGAATTTGAATTTTAAAAGGTAGAAGGCCTTATCCTAAAAGTTCTTTAAATTAGGCTGAAGGCCCAAACAACCTCACGCCTTAAGGGCGAAACAACTTTAATTTAAAATCGGCTAGAAGCCATACATAAACAGACAACAAGGACGGATAAGAAACGGCAGCACATCAAACGGCTCTTGAAGTTTCCAAGGGTCGGCCTGGAATTCAAATACTAACGCTCGCTTAGGTGAGACAGGCAGTCGGCCCAACAATTCTGAATCCGACGGCAACCCGACCGACAGACAGTCAACGGACCAAGCGACAGGACAGCTTCCGCTCCACCCGACCGGCACACAACAGGGAGTTCAATGGAACAATGCAGAAGGTATCGGCGCCCACAACGAATTACACATTCAGCTGTCAAACTATACGCCGTGCAGGACAGTCACAACACGACGCGAAAAATACACTGCCTGAATTTACGTCAACGCCCAGGGCAGCTATCCGGAACTTTAACGGCCACAAGGCAGAAAGAAGATTCAGCTGGTGCATTTCAATTCAAAAATAATCAAGTTAAGTTAAACTCCACAGGATGGAGGCTAGAATTTCGCCAACTTGAAAACACACGTTGTTGCTCACGGGAATGCCCCAAAAGACCACAACGAAATTCAAAACCGCAGTCTGAAGAGTTGGGGCTGGCTGGTACATTAAGTAAAGACTCAAGTTTCGTGTCCGGGATCGGTGAGCCACGGACCTCGTAGCAATGGGAACAGCCCCTCACACTCCGACCGCGCGTGGACGCCGCGAGCGGCCCCGGCCGGACAAGCGCCATGGAGACTTCCTCGCTGCTCCAAAGCCAACCGACCAACTGCCTGCTCACGCCACAACCAGAAACTACAAGCGCGAGGCGAAAGTTAGTACAAGGGTGCGAATATCGATACACACTGCTGCTGCGGCTCGCGGAGAGGGAGGATAACAGCACAATCGCGATAACCACGGGAGACTAATCGCAGAATAGCAACCAAGGTTTAATGCAAAGCATAACACGAGCCAGCCACGGCTCAGCATCCACGACGGCCTGTAACCACACTAGAAATACCGTTTCACAATTGTTCGCAGGTGGACCATGGAATGCTCAGCTGTTGCTGACACTGCTTGTGTGCTGCTTGAAGATTCCACATTGCCTTCAACATTCTCGGCGATGGCAACAGTAACGTCTTCAATAGTTGTGGCTTAATTGATGCTCTTGAAAAGTAGCAACACAATTGCTGTTGTTTTGATAAAACAGCTTAACGATTAAAGCCCTGCGAACCTTGTCCAGACCCATGCTGACTGTCTGCAACGGTAATGCATGCTGACACCTGTGTTTCAACCCTACGTCGCCGTACCAGTACCGCCGCCTAACGCAAGTCATGACACCCTACAAACAACGCAGATCCTCCAGTGCACAGTCTGAACATCATTCCTATAAAGTAGGATGCCCATAAAGTAAATAGTTTTTCGCATACACTGACTCAAGTAGCAAAAGTTTGATTACAACCAACCTGTACGTTTACCCATGGTTTCTGTACGGTAAGCCTTAAACCAAAGCTCTGCCATGGATGATACTACACTCATGCTCATAAATTAAGGAAAATTGCAGAATGTGGTGCCACACAACATGGCACTACACAAAACTGGCGCTAATAGCATAGGCACATAGGGAACACACACGGCACAGGTTTGTAAGTCCACGGTATTGGTGATAAGTTGAGAAAACCGTCCCAAAACACATGTGCTACAAAACGCCACTGTTTCCAGCGCATGTACCCCGACATCAATATGGGATGTGATCACCATGCACACGTACACAGGCCGCACAACGGGTTGGCATACTCTGGATCAGGTGGTCGAGCGGGTGCTGGAGTATAGCCTCCCATTCTTGCACCAGTGCCTGTCGGAGCTCCTGAAGTGTTCTAAGGGTTTGAAGACGTGCAGCGATAAGTCGACCGAGAGCATCCCAGACGTGCTCGATGGGGTTTAGGTCTGGACAACAGGCAGGCCACTCCAGTCGCCTGATATCTTCTGTTTCAAGGTACTCCTCCACAATGGCACCTCGGAGAGGCCGTGCGTTATCATCAGGAGGAAGGTGGGACCCACTGCGCCCCTGAAAAGGCAGACGTACTGGTGCAAAATGATGTCCCGATACACCTGATCTATTACAGTTCCTCTGTCAAAGACATGCAGGGGTGTACGTGCACCAATCATAATCCCACCCCACACCATCAAATCACAACCTCCATACAGGTCCCTTTCAAGGACATTAAGGGGTTGGTATCTGGTTCCTGGTTCACGCCAATGAAAACCCGGCGAGAATCACTGCTCAGAATATGCCTGGACTCGTCCGCGAACATAACTGGGGAACACTGTTCCAATGACCATGTACTGTGTTCTTGACACCAGGCTTTACGCACTCTCCTGTGACCAGTGGTCAGTGGAATGCACCTTGCAGATTTCCAGGCGAATAAACCATGTCTGTTCAGTTGCCTCTAGACTGTGTGTCTGGAGGCAACTGTCCCAGTGGCTGCGGTAAGGTCCCGAGCAAGGCTACCTGCACAACTCCGTGGCCGTCTGCGGGCACTGATGGTGTGGTATTGATCTTCTTGTGGTGTCGTACACTGTGGACGTCACGTACTGTAGCGCCTGGACGCGTTTCCTGTCTGCTGGAATCGTTGCCATAATCTTGAGATCACACTTTGTGGCACACGGAAGGCCTGTGCTATGACCTGCTGTGTTTGACCAGCCTCCAGTCGCCCTAGTATTCTACCCCTCATAACGTCAACAATATGTGTTCTTTGAGCCATTTTCAACACACAGTCACCATTCTCACGTCTGAAAACATCTGCTCACTTACTCGCTGCACTGCGCTCTGACGCACCAACACACTTCTGCGTATGTGGACTGCTGCCAGCGCCACCGTGCGACGATCGCAGGTCAAATGCACCGTATGGTCATATCCCGAGGTGATTTAAACCCGCAAATCGCCCACAAAAGCGTTGTTTCACTATGTATCAGCATTATCCTTAATTTATGAGTATGAGTGTTGTTCAATAAGGAGGGATGCTAACGCAAGATATCAAGAAAAACAAAATTCTTCATATATATATATATATATATATATATATATATATATATATATATATATCTGTGTGTGTGTGTGTGTGTGTGTGTGTCGCGTGATTGGTGCTGAAAAATAGATAAACAGTGTAGCACTAACTTTTTACACTATGAACTAGTGTGTGTATAGTGTATGTAGCATGTGCGACGACTCGGGATGATAAATGAATGACCAGTGAAGTTTCTGTCATATGCAATAACTTCTATGAAAGAATATATAAACAGAAGAGAATTCTATATTGGGGATAAACCGAATTATGTTATACTATTTTAAACACGTTGGCCTTGTCTTCAGGAGGGTGGGGCCTTTATTCTTCATGCAGCCATCCGATTTAGGTTTTCCGTTTTTTCACTAAATTACTTGAGTCAAATGCTGGGATGCTTCCGAAATTAACGCCACGGCGGACTATTTATCTCATCCTTCTCCAACTATAATTGTAAACCTGTAAATCCTCGATTGTAATTATGTTTTTTTGTTCTTAGTCTGTAATACCACAAATTGTCCGTAATCATGTTAGTTATCAACGGATAGAAAACAACAACTACTACTGCGTGTCTCATTACACACGTCGTCCAGGCCTACTTACATTTCTTGGAGACCTGAGTGCTTCGTGATAATATAATAGGTTTTGGAAGGGACTGCTTCATCAAGCTGATCCATCACCCATGATACCTAATGATACGTGTACGTTGTATTAAATAATTTTGACCGTACTACATATCAGAATTATTCTGCTATTGCAGATGAGAAAGGGCGTCAGATTCTTATTTTATTTTATTTCTTTTATTTTTCTAATATTTATGTTTAAGAAAAGTGACCTACGCTATTTTAAGGTTGAGCATTCTGGCATTCCTGTAAAGTATTTTAAATCACCTAAAATTTATTATCTTCTGAAATAACATTCTTCCCTAATTGTGCTATTAATCCTGTCACTGGAAAAGTCAAATATAAGACTACTAGTTCTTACTATCAGGTCGGTGCATAGTCGCGCGGGTTTAGCCGAGAGGACTAAGGCGCTGCAGTCATGGACTGTGCGGCTGGTCCCGGCGAAGGTTCGAGTCCTCTCTTGGGCATGGGTGTGTGTGTTTGTCCTTAAGATAATTTAGGTTAAGTAGTGTGTAAGCTTAGGGACAGATGACCTTAGCAGCTAAGTCCCGTAAAATTTCACACACATTTGTACATTTTTTGGTTGGTGCATAAGTTCGTAGTGTTTTTATTTTGCATGTTGGTATTCCGGTTCCTATGGGTTTATTCATCGATTGTCAATTTTTATTTGTAGTTCACTGTTTCTACTTGAGTTTACATATTGCCATTATGTCATTTGGAGATTGTGGGTGGAGCTGTGGACGCCAGAAAATGGAGTACCACTCGGAGAAATCGGAACATTTCCGACACATTCGTCTGTTTGAGTTCTCTAGAGGAGTGACAGCAGCGGTGGCAACTAGAAACGCCATATATGGGGATAATACCATTGGACAGAGCACGCCAGGAAAATAGTTTTCTCGTTTTGGGAAGAATCTATTTGACATTAGTGACTCTCCAAGTTCAGAAAGACCTTCGGGGCTTGATGAAGATCGTTTAAATGCATTAAGCCACAATCTTTCACGTCATTGTACTCCAGAAATGCAATTGTTACGAACAGCGTGCAATCCACCTTCGTGCGACAATTGCATGCAGTGGGCTAAGTTCTAAAATCAGGTTTATGCGTACCACACGCTCTAAGCCAAAACAAAAATCAACAGGTGGCCATATGTGCATCTCTGCTTTCTCGTCAACCATTGACTCGTGAACAAAACCTATCCCGTATCGTTACTGGAGACGAGAAATGGTATCTTTAGGCTAGCTTAAGGAAATGAAAGGAACAGTTGAGACCAAACAAAGCAGCAAATACCCGTACAAAGACCTGTGCACATCCACAAAAGATAATGTTATGGACCTGGTGAAAAAACGACGGTGTGGCGTAGGGAGGCCTACTGCGAATTGCTTCTCTAAGTTGTAACCATCACTGCTGTCATTTATTGTCAACAGCTCAGAGGTCTTGCAGATGCAATCGAAGAACAACGACCAGGAAGACTACGTGAAGTGATGCTACTCTACTACAACTGAATTAACAAAAAGCACTATACAAGGGTTTGGGAAGTACCGTATTCACATGATCTTGCACCTTCAGATTTTCTCCTCTTACTCTCTCTAGGAAACATCCTTCAAGGGGCTTCCTTTACCGATGAAAATGCGCTCCCAACACGATTAGACGAGTTCATTGCCTCAAATCCACGAGATTTCTGCACTCATGGAATGGAAAAGTTATCAGGGCGATGGCAGACTCTTGCAAATATTGAAAGAGAATATTATTGACAACTAAAGACTCTGTTATGTGTATCTGTAGCGTTTATTAAACTTATAGAAAAACGCAACGAACTTATGCACCAAACAGATAAATTAGTAACTCGCTGGGAATGCTACTCTTGTGAAAGAATTTTTATTTTACCGTGACTATGTAATGGTTAAGGTATCACACTAATCTCGTTTCTCGAAATACTACAACTGAAAGAAAGCAACAGCCGAATAAATGGAAATCGATCCAAGGTTATATTAGTAATAAAGTAAAATGCAAATACACATAAGGAAACGGTAGTCAGTTTAATTAGGCAAAATGTAAAAGTACTCTCACAGTGCATAAATAAAGTTATTTATTGTTATTTACAACTGATACTAAAATACTATTTTTGCTTATAAACACTAGACAGTAGTACATTATCTGTCATGAATAACATAGAAGGAGTATTAAAACCTTTTTGGCAACAATTGGCTCTCAGTAATTCTACTTGTATATTAAATAAGAAAGCTAGTGGTCTTTACAGGTAAATGATTATTAATGGTGGAGCACAACTATCTTAGACATGAGGATCTTTTATGAGTTTAGTTATTGGGAAATACGGTCACTGAAATAGAATTCAGATCTTTATGTCACTTTTTGAGATTACTAATTGCTTTATCAGGAAGCATTTATTTTTGTATACTAAACAGGGCAAACATAAGATTGTGCTCTCTGAATTTGTAGTAGCTTGAATAGTGGAAGTAAGATACTTATTATAGCACATAAATGTTGCAAAATTGGTAGTTGCACTTCATTAGTACAGTAATTGTAATTTGGAAAGCAAAACTAATACAACAGTTTGTGAGGTATCAGAAACCAATCTATTAGTGACTAAGATCAAGGCTGACTACTTTTGTTATAATACAGTAGGAAAAATATTATTAACTGCAAACACATGAAACATACACATTATTACAAACTTGTGCATGAATTATTCTGTGAGCTGAACTCTCAGTTCTACTAGACACTAACTATTCAGACTGATCACAGTTTTATACAGGTAACTTTGACACTGCAGTGATATTTCAAACAGAATGACATTCACGCGAAGCACTTTCGATTTATCCTTGGCAGTTATACTTTAGTATAACATTAACTATTATTTTATGAAAAAAAGCTTGGATAGATTCTGAAATAAGGCTCACTGAATAATTATGACATTTACTATTCCACAACTTTATTAAATATAGTCAAAGAAAGCAATTACTTTTCAATTCAATAAAATAGGAAACATTGCAGCACTAGGAAAAGGTCCCTGACTAGCTAAATGACGAGAGATTAAATGTGAGCCTTCGACACAAAGTTTAAACAAAGCAGCTTTATTATTTTGATAGGAAACCAAATAACAGGCCCATGCAATTATACAGTGCATTACTCAACTGATTAACTGAGACAAAGGTTGTGGCTGTGGAGACATCCTGTGGACACTCAAAACAGTGGCAAAAGTTTCCATACCTCCTTCTGTATAAAAAAGCACTCCGTCTTCAGGCCACAATTGGCCCATCCTCAGCTGAGGATGTGCATACGAGGGGCGTGTGGTCAGTACACCGCTCTCCTGGTCGTTACGACGGTTTTTTATGACCGGAGCCTCTACTATTCGGTCGAGTAGCTCCTCAATTGGCATCATGAGGCTGAGTGCACCCCGAAAAACGGCAACAGCGTATGGCGGCCCTATGATTACAAACCTAAGTAGCCTACGCATGAACCGGTATTCGAGTAAAGTTTTAACATTTCCATTATTTTGTAGAACACTAGTTACAAAATTACTCCTTAGATTAATTACAGTTCATAAATGAAAATGAATAAAAAAGTTGCATAGACAGTACTTCAATTATCATGGTGATAAAGAAGTCACTTTAAACATAAGCAGGCAAAGAAGTCCTACCAGAAAAGTACAAGTAATCTAGATTTTAGTGTTACAGACATTTCCTATCTCATATTTCGTCAAAACCAGTGTGAGATTCCGGACTTTGACTACATTTGTTACCTTAATTTTTCTGTAGAGTGTGACATACAGCGATAACCGCTTAACTTACTAATTAATAATTCCATGCAATTCAGTTTAAGGTGTAGTTTGCGCCTATTTATGCAAATGGGGGGAATCACAATGCAGAACAAAAATAGTGTCGATGTATTCTTATAGTTTTGTGAGCAGGAGCATTTTGTGTAATCCAAAGTTCTGCCGTTCGTTGTACTCCAGCGAAGCAATAAATTCCAATGTACCTGATGTGTTCAAAGCATCGTGTACTTTCCAAAATAACGGTTTGTTCTTATTTCAATCTGTACGTAGTTGGACGTCACTCAAAATAGTCAATCCACAGTTTGAAAGTGAACAGTTAACATTTATCTCGGTAGCGCTCTCACTGCTTGACTCAAGCCAAAATTATATGTATTCTGTATAAGAGAATGCGCACTTTGTTCATCTCGATACTCAAGAATTTTAATGTGTAAAAAACATTCATCTAATTACAGTATCTCTAATTAACGAACATTGTGAATGAACTGTGACATGATGAAGAACTTCTGTGAACTATGTTGTCATCGGATTGAACCATTGTTATAAACAGTGATTTGAATTCTGGACTTTCTTAAATGAAACAACGAAATTTGATTGTCTTTAACAAATTACTGAAGGACTGTGAAAAATTTGAACTATGTCGTTTTTCGATAAATGCGAATACTGCTAATGTTCTGCCACAAATGAAGTAAGTTACTTCCCACAAACTAATCGTGCTGGCCTGTATAGCCGCACTAACATTTGTGTGCAATGTAAAAACTGGTCACCGCAATTAACAAGTATACTTCGCATGGAATAATGTGGGTTAATGGCAACTAAAATGTGGGGTAGAGTACGTTGCTGAACGAAGGCCAGTCCACACCTCCATCAACTTTCAGCATCGAGATGATCAAGAGAAAATGCTACCGAAAACGATGCTATGAATTAAGGATAAATTCAATCACATGTCGTTGTTATTGGACACAAATCTTGACAGTTAAAGAACTCAAGATAAAAGAAATGTTTCACTGAAGAAATCGATAGAGAGGCGTATGAACCGTGCTGCGGCTCGCGTTGGTGCTGTTTGTAGGTTTCCGTGGTCATACCGTATACTTTAGTTGACATGGTTGCTTTTGTTTGTCTTCTTCTCAATTTTACTGGCGCTACTCGTTTCGCAAGCGTTGCCTGTCCGCTAGTGGCAGCAGCGGCGGTTATCGATATGTAGTAACTGTTGCCCCATCTTCGAGCGACGTCGTTGTTTTTCCGTGTTGTATGAGTGGGCAGTTCAGTTGGAGACTCAGGAGTAGCCAGGTCCGCACAGTGCGTAAACATGCTGGGACTTCTTCGGGCTCCGAATACACGAAGCACGGATCTGTTCAACAACATCTTCATAAGTTCACGGTCTACCTGGTGATTTCGCTTACAAAACACCATCGGTTTCCTTGAAAGACTTTAGCCAATGACGGATAGTATTTGCTGTAGGTTGTTCACTAATATACTGACGTCTAAAATTACGTTGCACTATTGTAACTGACTCAGTTTTCACAAGCCAAATAACACACTGCGCTTTCTGTTGCGGAGTACACATAATCCTGAGTTAATATCGAGCATCAAAACCGATTCAAGGATTAGTGAACACAGGGTTGTAGTAGCGAGATTGAATGTTGTAATCGACAAATCCTCGAAAAATAAGCGAAAAATATACCTATTCAAAAAAGCAGATAAAAATTCACATGACGTCTTCCTGAGAGACAATCTCCACTCATTCCAAATTAATAATATAAGTGTAGACCAGATGTGGCTTAAATTCAAAGAAATAGTATCGGCAGCAATTGAGAGATCTATACCAAATAAATTAACAAACGACGGAGCTGATTCTCCTTGGTACATAAAACGGGTTAGAACACTTTTGCAGAAACAAATATCCCAAATTTAAACAGACGCAAAATCCCCAAGATTGGCGATCTTTTACAGAAGCTCTTTACTCACATGAAGTGTTGAGTGCTATTGACAAGGGATTTCAGATCGATTCCGTATTTCTGGATTTCCGGAAGGCTTCTGACACGGTACCACACAAGCGACTCGTAGTGAAACTGCGTGCTTATGGAATATCGTCTCAGTTACGTGACTACTCGTAGTGAAATTGCGTGCTTATGGAATATCGTCACAGTTACGTGACTGGATTTGTGATTTCCTGTCAGAGAGATGACAGTTCGTAGTAATTGACGAAAGTAATCGAGTAAAACAGAAATGATTTCTGGCTTACCCAAAGTAGTGTTATAGGCCCTTTGTTGTTCCTTATCTATATAAACGATTCTGGAGACAGTCTCAGCAGCCGTCTTCGGTTGCTTGGAGATGACGCTGTCGTTTATCGACAAAGGTCAAAACAAACTGCAAAACGATTTAGAAAAAATATCTGAATAGTGCGAAAAGTGGCAGTTGACCCTGAATGGCAGTTGACCCTGAATAACGAAAAGTGTGGGGTCATCCACATGAGTGCTAAAAGGAACTCGTTAAACTTTGGTTACACGATAATTCAGTCTAATCTAAAAGCCTTAAATTCAACTAAATACCTAGGTATTACAATTACGAAGAACTTAAATTGGAAGGAACACATAGAAAATGTTCTGGGGAAGGATTACCAAAGACTGCGTTTTGTTGGCAGGACACTTATAAAATGGAACTGACCTGCTAAGGAGACTGCCTACACTGTGCTTGTCCGTCCTCTTTTAGAATACTGCTGCGCGGTGTGGGATCCTTACCAGATAGGACTGACGGAGTACATCGAAAAAGTTCAAAGAAAGGCAGCACGTTCTGTATTATCTCGAAATATGGAAGAGAGGGTCACAGAAATGATACAGGATTTGGGCTAGACATCATTAAAAGAAAGTCGTTTTTCGTTGCGACGGAATCTTCTCACGAAATTCCAATCACCAACTTTCTCCTCAGAATGCGAAAATATTTTGTTGACACCGACCTACATAGGGAGGAACGATCACCACGATAAAATAAGGGAAATCAGAGCTCGTACGGAAAGATATAGGTGTTCATTCTTTCCGCGCTTTATACGAGATTGGAATAGTAGAGAACTGTGAATGTTGTTCAAAGAATCCTCTGCCAGTCATTTAAATGTGATTTGCAGAGTATCCATGTAGATGTAAATGTAGATGTAGATGTACAGGGTGCCGTCTCAAGGTCAAGCAGACCTGCCAACTGCAGCGGAGCCAAACTTGGAGAGTTGATGAATCAAACACCATAAACTAGGATGGTGTATGTCACTTTGTATAGATTCTAGGACACACAGTTTTTCTTTTTTCAAAGACACTTTATATCACCAAGAAATCGCAAATTAATTACTCTTCGATTTTTGCAAACAGTATTCAGAACTTTTTTAAAAAATATAATGCATTTATGTTTACACCAATATTAATGAAATAAATTGAAATTAAAAGATGTCTGTGCTGCCGGTCTACTTCCCCTTCTGGTGAAACAATCGGTAAATTCGTTTCACACTTCCTTGCCTATCAGTGGCCAGTTACACAATGAAGTGCAGAAGTCTTGGGATAGTACATACATATACTACACTCCGACAATTATGGACGGCTGTAGAGGCAGCAAAACATGGTAAATTCGGCCACTAACCTGTGGAAGCCACTTCTGGAAGTTGACGGAGCTTGAGACTTGAGGCAAGTTAAGGTGGGGGGGGGGGGGATGGGGGGGAAAGGGGGGAGGGGGGGAGGGTTCCACGACAAAGAACTTACAGAAGCAGCTCCTGCAAGCGACTTGAAAGTAATTGGTAAATTCATTTCACACTTCCTCGGCTGTCGATGGCCGATTATACACTACTGGCCATTAAAATTACTACACCACCAAGATGACGTGCTACAGACGCGAAATTTAACCGACAGGAAGAAGATGCTGTGATATGCAAATGATTAGCTTTTCAGAGCATTCACACAAGGTTGGCGCCGGAGGTGACACCCTTAACGTGCTGACATGAGGAAAATTTCCAACCGATTTCTCATACGCAAACAGCAGTTGACCGGCGTTGCCTGGTGAAACGTTGTTGTGATGCCTCGTGTCAGGAGGAGAAATGCGTACCATCACGTTTCCGACTTTGATAAAGGACGCGATTGCGGTTTATTGTATCGCGACATTGCTGCTCGCGGTGGTCGAGATCCAGTGACTGTCAGCAGAATATGGAATCGGTGGGCTCAGGAGGGTAATACGGAACGCCGTGCTGGATCCCAACGGCCTCGAATCACTAGCAGTCGAGATGACAGGCATCTTATCCGCATGGCTGTAACGGATCGTGCAGCCACGTCTCGATACCTGAGTCAAGAGATGGGGACGTCTGCAAGAAACAACCATCTGCACGAACAGTTAGACGACGTTTGCAGCAGCATGGACTACCAGCTCTGAGACCATGGCTGCGGTTACCCTTGACGCTGAATCACAGACAGGAGCGCCTGCGATGTTGTACTCAACGACGAGCCTGGGTGCACGAATGGCAAAACGTCATTTTTTCGGATGAATCCAGGTTCTTTTTGCAGCATCATGATGGTCGCATCCGTGTTTGGCGACATCGCGGTGAACGCACATTGGAAGCGTGTATTCGTCATCGCCGTACTGGCGTATCACCCGGCGTGATGGTATGGAGTGCCATTGGTTACACGTCTCGGTCACCTCTTGTTCTCATTGACTGCACTTTGAACAGTGGACGTTACATTTCGGATGTGTTAGGACCCTTGGCTCTACCCTTCATTGGATACCTGCGAAACCCTACATTTCAGCAGGATAATGCACGACCTGTACGGGCCTTTCTGGAGACAGAAAATGTTTGACTGCTGCCCTGGCCAGTACATTCTCCAGATCTCTTACCAATTGAAAACGTCTGGTCAATGGTGATCTATCGTGTAGCTGAAGTTTAACAAGTTCCTTTTAGCTCTCATGTGGTTGACCTCACACCTGTACCGCTTTATCAGTATAAAAGTGAAGGCCTCGTAGTTGTACTTTAAGTTTTGTAAGCAGATGAAAATCGGATGGGGCTACGTCGGGACTGTGTGGATGGCGATCGATGACAGTGAAATCAAGTCGTCGGATTGTTGCAGATGTCGCAGCGCCCTTTGTGGTCTGGTATTGTCATGCTGAAGGAAAGGGTGTTCCATGTGAGGACGAACTCTTCGAATTCGGAACTAGATTACAACACTCCGTTTCTCACGCACCGGAATAGTTACGTTACACAACATCATGTTACACGCTACAATTCGGAGCCCTCCGCCGGCAGACGGCTGCAAATCTGTCGACACGAAAAATGAAGACGTAGAAAATGACGTCTGTTTTATTTAAAAAGCTTTAACAGTTTCCACATACAAAATTGGAAGGCATTACCTTTCCGCACGCTCTCGTATTGTAGATTTAGGTTTGAGAAGTGCGGTTCTAGGCGCTTCAGTCCGGGACCACGCGGCTGCTACGGTCACAGGTTGGAATCCTGCCTCGGGCATGGATGTGTGTGATGTCCTTAGGTTAGTTAGGTTTAAGTAGTTCTAGGAGACTGATGACCTCAGATGTTAAGACCCATAGTGCTTAGAGCCATTTGAACCATTTCGTTTGAGAAGTGAAAGCTGATTTATTCCGTACCGGCTGTCCACTGAAATATCTAGCCGAACAAGCAGATACAAAATAATTGGGTCAGCGTCTTTTACCAGGGCCCCGCACCATAGTATTACAAGAAACACTTCTTTAATTTTAAAATTCTGTGGTGCGGGTTCCTTTGTGGTGCGGGCAACTACAGGGTGGCGCACGAAATGTGTTACCATTTTGTTTTTGAATATAAACTGTATTGTCAATACAATCTGGAAGGAACATATACTGCAATGAAGAGCCGTCCATGGAGATTTGTTATAACTCAGCACATGCTCAATATGTCCACCGTTTCGTTTCCTAACTTTCTTCAAACGAACACTGAAGTTAGTGATTACCCTACGGCACATGCCTTCCGTAATTTAACTGCAACCTTAAAGAATAAGTCTTCTGAGATCCATTAAATCACGTGGACGTTTCGGGAAAAAATTTTCCTTTAGGTACCCCCAAAGAAAAAAGTCACATGGATTGAGGTCTGGATTATTGGGGGGCCAATTTTGTCCGTCATTGAAGCGACCTAGAAACCTGAGTGAAATGATCCGCATGTCGAAATGGTCGTGTAAAAACTCCAACACAGTGTTTACAGTATGTGGCCTTGCTCCATCTTGCATGAACCACTGCGTGTTGAAGGGCAAGGCAGTAGCAAGAAGCTGTGGAACGAAGCTATTGCGAAGCATGCTCAAATAACTCTCGCTGTTCACAGTTTCTTCAAAGAAAAAGGGTGCAGTAAGTCCGTTACTGGAAATTGCTGCCCACGCTGTAAACCTCGGAGCATAATGTTGTCGTCCATGAAGCACTTGTGGGTTTTCAGTGGCCCAAAGGCGTACATTTTATTTCTTAACCACACCGTCTAAATGAAAATGCGCCTCGTCTGAAAACCAATCGTTGTTCAGAGTTTCTTCCCTATCCTCGGCCCACTGAGCAAACAGTAGTCTCTGCTGCTTGTGTTCATCAGTGAGCTTCTGTGCACAGGTCATCTTGTATGGGTACATATGGGGGTCACTTTTAAGAATGCGTTGAACGGCTCCGTTCAACGCATTCTTAAAAGTGACCTCCATATGTAGGTTCGAATCCTGCCTCGGGCATGGATGTTTGTGATGTCCTTAGGTTAGTTATGTTTAAGTAGTTCTAAGTTCTAGGGGACTAATGACCTCAGCAGTTGAGTCCCATAGTGCTCAGAGCCATTTGAACCATTCAATATTCTCCGGCGAACAAACAGGCTTAGGCCGAGGTCGCTTCGCTTCCAACAGTGTTCCTTCCTGTACAAATTTATCGTACTACCTGTGGATGGTCTTCTTGCAAGGGACCCATCGTGTGTTAAACTGTTGTTGAAAACGCCCCTGAGTCACAACAAGGCTTTTCGTTTCATGAAAAAGTAACACAATTGCCGATCGTTGCTGTGTCGTCAGTCTTCCATTGTCAGCCATTCCTGCTTATTAGTCTCCTAGCGGCAGTATCGTGAATTACACGTCATTTCGTAACTCATTTGTTTTTCCAAGCTCTGCTGGTACTGCTGTAGAGATCCCAGCGGGATATCTAATGTGCGTCGTAAATTGTGAAAGAAACACATTTCGTGCGCCACCCTGTACGTTTCGGTCTAGGTAGACCGTGCTTCTGATGCCAGACCACTTTGGGTTTGACTGAGATAAAGTATGCCGGCCAGCCGTATTCCAGGGTAGGGCGTGAGAATACTTGGTGTGGACGCCGCCGAAGAGCAGGCGCAGCTAGCTAGCTGCTAGCTAGTTAGCCAACACCGAAGCTGTGCGGCGCCGCCCGCGACTACGACCCCGAGCGGCGAGAGAAAGCACAGAGGGCGCTCTGCTCCAGGGCGCCGCGCCGCTATAAGGGGGGGCGGACGTAGCGCCGGCCGCACTCTCAAGGTGCGTCGCTTCGCTCACGACCACACGCTGCGCCGGCGTCGCCCCGACAACGACCACGACCACACGTCACCCACACACAGGCAGTGCAGCGCCCTCCTCCCGTCGCCTTCCACACTACACCGCCGAGGACATGAAGCCAACACGGCAGGTAGGACAGCCACTGCATTCATCTCCCTCACAAAATTACGCGTCTGTTTCTTTCCCATCGAAAGGGCAGGAAGGGTGCGGTTGTTTTTCGATTACTCCTTAACAATTCTCAGTTAACGGAATCGGATTTGTAGGTCCGACTTCTGCATCTACGTCTTCTAACAACCCTACCACAACAAAGGTCAAAATTTAACAATGATTGTGGTGTTGCTCACGCTGCTAAATACTGCGTTTTCGGGCAACAACAAAGTTATTATGTCGCAGGTGTCATTAGAGCACAGTTAATAAAGTCATTTCATGTAATAATGAACAAACTAGGAACTCATCTTTTCGTGTTTCCCACGCTGGTCTCGTTGTAAAATCATGGCTCAATCGTCCAAGCTCGGATGCAAAGAGGCCTAGCTTTTATTCTGCTACATTCAAAAGTTTTTTAGATGCGCTTCACAAACCATTCTTGAAGATTACACTTTTGCAGGACAATGGTGATGTAAAAATGTAATCAGCACTCCGAATTTAAGTTACACTTCTTTTTTATTACTTTTGCTGCAATATCACGTAACACACAAAACATCACTTCACAATACAAAACGTACTTGAAAACATCTTCCTCACTGTTAAAGTTCACATTTTATAAACTGGCTACAATATGCGTCTTTCCAACATGACGTCCAAGACTTGACTTTCTCAAGGTCCGACTATCTAACTAACTAACTAACTAATAATCGCTTACGCGCCCAAAAATCAGAGTTACAAGTACGTCAAAGATCATAGTGACAAAAGAAAGAATACACATAAGAATAATATCATTGCAACATAAACATATCGATGTATCAGAGTATCTCTACATTAATGAAATCAAATCTGAACGTTGGCTCAGAAATATGTTAACTACTTTACAGTAATACAGTAGAATATTGCTGGTATCGAGAGGTTCAGGTGATATACGGTATTCTAAAAACACACTTGTGTGCTACCTGTTTAAGTAATATTCAGAAGCAGTTTGGCTGACGAAAAATACATTTTTAAAATATACATATTAAGTGTTTGTAAAACATTAGGACCAAAGCCTTAATCTTCACGTACCATTCACCTTTGATGCGTGCGAAGAATGGCTTTAAATGCCTCTTTGTGCACTGTAATTAGCCTATTCTTGTGCTTGCGATCACTATGGGAGGTATATATTGGGTGTCGTTTTGTATTCCTAGATTCAACTTTAAAGCTGGGTCTTGCAATTTTGTGAATAGATTTACTCCGGATAGTTTGCTTGTCTAAGGTGTTCTTTCGAAGGCCGCACAGTCCAGAATCGGCATGCCATTCAGACAAAATCACCGTGAGCACTGAGGCAATCATCCCCCAACGCACCAGGCTGAACACACCTGTTTGGTAAAACGCGCTGTCCTGCTGCGCGAAGAGGTCCGTAAGTGCCTGCTGTACATCCTCTTCCGACAGGTCCTTTTTAAGGGGCCGAAAGCGTATAATAGCATGGGGAGAGATCAGGACTGCAGGGCGGGTGTTCGAGTGTCTCCCACTTGACCTAACTTCTGTGTTACGATATTTACGATATTCTACATCTACGTGATTGCTCTGCTATTCGCAATAAAGTGCCTAGCAGATGGTTCAATGAACCACCTTCAAGCTGTCTCTCTATTGTTCCACTCTCGAACGGTACGCTGGAAAGACGATCACTTAAATTTTTCTGTGTGAGCCCTGATTTCTCTTATTTTATCATGATGATCATTTCTCCCTATGTAGGTGGGTGCCAACAGAATGTTTTCGCAATAGGAGGAGAAAACTGGTGATTGAAATTTCATGGCAAGATCCCGTCGCAACGAAAAACGCCTTTGTTTTAATGATTGCCACTCCAATTCACGTATCATATATCTGACACTATCTCTCCTATTTCGCGATAATACAAAACAAGCTGCCCTTCTTTGTACTTTTTCGATGTCACCCGTCAGTCCCACCTGATGTGGATCCCACACCGCAGAGCAATACTTCAGAATAGGACGGACAAGCGCGGTGTAAGCAGTCTCTTCAGTAGACCTGTCGCACCTTCTAAGTGTTCTGCCAATGAATCGCAGGCTTTGGTTTGCTCTACCCACAATATTATCTATGTGATCGTTCCAATTTAGGTTATTTGTAATTGTAATCCCTAAGTATTTAGCTGAATTTACAGCCTTCAGATTAATGTGACTTATCGCGTAATCGAAATTTAGCTGATTCCTTTTGGTACGCATGTGAATAACTTACACTTTTCCTTATTCAGGGTCAATTGCCACTTTTCGCACATTACAGATATCTTATCTAAATCGTTTTGCAAGTCGTTTTGATCATCTGATGACTTTGCAAGACGGTAAATGACAGCATCATCTGTAAACAATCTAAGACGGCTACTAAGATTGTATCCTATGTGGTTAATGTAGATCAAGAACAATAGAGGGCCTATAACACTTCCTTGGGGAACGCCGGATATTACGTTTTACTCGATGACTTTCCGTCTACTACTATGAACTTTGACTTTACTGACAGGAAATCATGAATACAGTCACACAACCGAGGCGATACTCCGTAGGCACGCAGTTTGGTTAGAAGACAGTTGTGAGGAACGGTATCGAAAGCCTTCAAATCCAAAAATATGGAATCAATTTGACATCACCTGTTACTTCATGAGTATAAAGAGCTAGTTGTGTTTCTCAAGAACGTGCGTCATCATGGAGCGGCGGCACCCCTTGTCGAAGTTGGTTTTCGACAGATATGCTGCCCCATATACATTCTGCATTCTCCGCTGGATGTCTACAGGTGTTTGTCCTTCGGCAGCCAAGAAAAGAATAACAGCACGTTAGTCTTGTTTGGATGAATTTGGTAACGATGTCGTCTTAGTTCACGTTTCCGCATTTGCCGCAGGCACGCCGGAAAGGCTAATCTCTTACCGGCACGTCGGTGCTTATATAGCCGCAACGGAGTCGCTCTTCCTTGTACATAGGCTGCAGCGGAAACATTTTGATCGGCCCTTATATGTTCAGATGTCTGATGGTTCACTGGGGGCCTAGAAACGACGGAGAGGCTCCGTCCCTGCCGCAGCCGCAGTGGTCCACAACCCCACGACGATTACCACAGTCCACTTCACCCCTCCACCGCCCCATACCGAACCACTCTTTCAGGGTTATTGTGCGGTTCGGCCCCCGGTGGACCCCCCAAGGGAACGTCTCACACCAGACAAGTATAACCCCTATGTTGGCGTGGTAGAGTAATGGTGGTGTACGCGTACGTGGAGAACTTGTTTGCGCAGCAATCGCCGACGTAGTGTCGCCATGGCGGAATAAGGGGAACCAGCCCGCATTCGCCGAGACAGATGGGAAACCGCCTAAAAACCATACACAGACTGGGCGGCTCAGCGGACGTCGACACAAGTCCGCCGGTCGGATTCGTGCCAGGGACCAGGCGCTCCTTTCCAATCCGGAAAGCCGTGCGTTAGACCGTACATCTAACCGGGCGGGCATCTCCATTGTAGTCTGCCATGGATCAAACAAACCTGTGGCCGTTCTTGCTGCCCTTCTCTCTATACGTTCAGCATCCTCTGATAGTCCTATTTGGTTCAAATTGTTCAAATGACTCTGAGCACTATGGGGCTTAACTTCTGAGGTCATCAGTCCCCTAGAACTTAGAACTACTTAAACCTAACTAACCTAAGGACATCACACGCATTCATGTCTGAGGCAGGATTCGAACCTGCGACCGTAGCGTTCGCGCGGTTCCAGGCTATAGCGCCTAGAACCGCTCGGCCACTCCGGCCGGTTCCTATTTGGTATGGGTCCCACACACATGAGCAATATTCTGGGACGAATCGTACGAGTGTTTGGTAAGCACTCGCTTTTGTAGACATACTGCATTTCCCTAGTGGTCCGCCACTGAACCGAAAGCTGCTACCTGCCTTACCTACGACATAGACCATGTGATCGTCATGTGTACAAACCGTTACAGCCAAGTATTTCTACGAGTTCATCGATTTCAGTTTCGACTCGTTTATACTGTAATTATAGGATACTACGTTTTCTTCGTGTTTTGAAGTATAATTTAAAGAGAGAGAGAGCTGCCAATTCTCTTCTTTTCTTTAGTATATATGACCGTGAAACTGACGTTGCCTCTGTGAGAGAGGTCACTGTGTAACTACGGATATGGTATTCATACAAATTTTGTTGTTGTAAAGTAATGAGAGATATTTTAGATTTATAATAATTAAAATTCATGATTAGGTCCTTAATTGTCGTTTGTTTTTATAGATCTTAACAAATGTGAAGATGGGTAACACTGCCTCCTTCTTTCTTCTTGTTCCTTGTCTTCATCCCGTATCTTCACGGCGTTGGAAGTTTAATTCCTTGATTTGACAATGTTAATGATAGAGGGTGGCTGATTTCCGTCGTTCTGTCACACCCCTTACCCCCCCCCCCCCCCCCTCCCCCACTGACGGAAACTGTGCACCTCATCTCTTTGTGAGTAGTGATATCACTTGGAAGTGTGCGGACGTTTTTCGTAAAGTCTCCGAATCGTGTAACTAAGGCGGGACGTGGGCCCGGAACGTGGGTCCGGGGCGTGGGTACCAGCCCTGTATTCGTACAGTCTCGTGTGGGAAACAGCCTAAAAACCATATTTAGACTGACGGTACACCGGCCTTCGTCGTTAATACGCCGAAAGAATTCGATGCGGCGCCGGTGCGCCTCCCCTAGTGCCGGAGGCTATCCGTGAGGATACGGGTGACAGTGTCTGAAACCGGTTTTCTTGAAATAACAAACCGCGAACAACAGATTTAAAATAGTGTTGTCCTCACTTTTCTAGAAATAAGGGTCACGGACCACTTGCTACTGACAAATATGTCTAGTTTCGAAGCGGAAAAAAAACTAAAAGAAAATTAGCTGACTGTCGAAAAGTGACAAAATCACAAAGGCGATGTTGCAGTGCCCACTAAGTCGAAGGATTACGTTGGTACCAACTATGACGCGTCATCCACTTCGTTCTCTTTTCCTTCACTATATGCAACATCAGGAGTATTTCTGTGCAGTCTTTCGGTACCAGTCGCCGTCTCCATAAATTGCTGTGTGTGAATCCTGCGCCTCTGTTAACATTGTTGGCATACAATCCAATTTCCACAATCTGTTTGATGATTACGTCCCAGCAGGCTGAATCCTAGGTTAGAATCCATGTCCGCTCGAAACAGACCCTGTGCTTCCTTGTTAGGTTATGACAGCAAACAGCACATTTTTCTAGGTTCCTGTACTCATGTACCTCTAATTTTCGTTATAGTGCTGGGAAACGGTTCGAATAGACTGACCCACGTACATACTACAACTCTCACATGGAGTAACATAAACACCTTAGACTCCGAGACCATGACTATCCCTGACAGGGGTTACAGCTCTTTAATTTTGTTAAGAGGCTGAAAGACCATTTCAGTGCCACGTTTATTTAAGATACGTCCATCTGTACTTCATCTTCCATGGAAAGGAAGAAACTTCGTGTGCTGATCCCGTTGTACTACTTAACTAGACTTGGATATGCGGTTTCCGGGGAAATTTGACTCGATTTCATATGCTCTGAGGCCATGTTGTCTAAATACAGAGGTTAGATGCCTTATGGCGTCGCCGTAATTGTTCTCGTTCGATGTGCTTTTAATTCCATATATCAGAGTGTTCAGCCCAATTTCTATCAGAATGGAAAGTGAGGCTATGCCGTTGTGATCGTGGTCTCTGTGGATCGTTTTATGATACACCTAGTGGCTAAGCCTACAGTCCAACCCTTGTTTTTTCCCTTACCTGTTTGATGTGTCCTGCCACCAATTCCGCTCTTCTGCCATACTCTTCATCTTACGTCCTGATTTACTAGTACCATGGAAGTTATTCAGTAACGTCCTACAACGAATCCTACCATCCTGTCCCTTCTTCTTGTCAGTGTTTTCCACAATTTCTCTCCTTGCCGATTGTGCGGAGATCCCCCTCACTTCTTAACTTTTTAGACCAGTTAATTTTCAATATTCTACAATAGCACCACATCTCACACCGATTCTCTTCTTTTACGATTTTCCTACTGTCCATGATATACTTCCACTCAATGCTGTGCTCCAGACTTTCATTCTCAGAAATTTCTTCCCTAAATTAAAGCTGATGTTTGATTCTACCAGTCTCCTTCTTTCCCTATGCTAGTCTGCTTTCTACACCCATGAGCCACAATATTATGAACCACCTGATTAATAGCTTGTTTGTCCGTCTTTGGAACGAAGTAATTCTCTGATTCTGTGTATCACGGATCCGACAGTTTGTTGGTAGGTTTGTGGAGGTATGTGGCGTTTGACGTCTATCCACCACTCATATAATTCGCCGCTGATTTACGTACGCGGTGATAGCGCTCGATTGCGACCCAAACGGGTTTCATAGGATTTACATCTGGCGACTTTGGACGCCGAGGCATCAAAGTTCGCTATCATGCTCATCAAACCACTGTAGCAAGGTTCTGGCTCCAAGACACGGGCAGACATACCGCTGAAAGATGACATCGCTGACGGGGAAGACATCAAGCACGAAGAAATACAGGTGGGTTGTAACTGGCAGCGTGTCTTCGATTATTACTACAGGTTCCATGCGCAGGAGAATGCCTTCCACAAAATAACACTGCTCCCACCAGCCTACGTCCTTGTGGTGCTGCACGCTTCGCGCCCCCATGTACCTCAATGACGGAGGCGACCATCGACGTAGTGTAGCAAAAATGTGATTCACCCGAAAAGCCATTGATTGACGGTCGATTCCCGATGGTCCCGTGCCCACTGCAATCGTAACTGACAATGATGAAACATGTAGGGGGTTGTCTGCTGCGGAGCCCCATGTTCAACAATGTGCGCTGAATGGTGTGCCCCGAAACCAGTTCACGAGCATTGTGCTCTTTCGGCAAAGATGCCTCCGATCGCCAGCTATCTTGTTTACAGAGCAGACAAGCGTCCAAATCCCACATTCTGTGAATAGTAGTGGACGTCCAGCCATTTAGCCTACCTAGATGAAGTTTCACTGTCCTTCTACCTCTTTCCGTAGATGCTCATAACAGTAGAACGTGAACATTCGACAACCTACCCCGTTTTCGAGATTCTCCTCCACAGGATTTGCCTAATAATAATCTGCCCTTTGACAAAGTCTCTTATCTCAGTGGAGTATCCTATTTTTAGCCCATTTCTTCGCTAGAGTGATCGTCATCCGTCTCTGCTGCGCTTACATACTTTTCTTAGCGCCTCATGTGTCCACAGCGCCCCCAGGTGGCATCCAACCTCGCGGTGGCCGGTGGCCATAATGTTTTGGCTTATCAGTGTATACACACCTTTCCTTCTTGCCATAGTTTATTTTACTTCCAACTTGGCAGAATTCCTTCACTTCGTCTACTTCAAGGTCCTCAATTTTTATGGTAAGATTCTCACTACGCTGAAGTAGAACGTCCAAGATGGGTAGCTTTCCTTCCTTCTACATTTTCGCAGCACGCCTTATGTTGGGCTGTATACTGTTCATGTGATCACTGAATTTCTGCAATGATTCTTTGCCATTAACTCAAAGAAAAAGTTAACATCAACATAATGTCAGTAACAGGACGGCCGACGAGGAGCGGTACTTAAGTCACAGTCTCCAACTTTGCACGTGGGAAGAAAATCTACCTCGTGATAAAGGGGACACATGACCATACCGTCGGTCATTTCATAATATTTGCCATTATACAAAAACCAAGCGCTGGTCAATCTGTGTCGCAGTAATTTGAAGTCTAGTCTCAACGTATCTTTAACAGGTTCTTTAGTAATTAGAGATACCGCTTAAAAACGGCGCTTTTATTCGTTTGGTGATGTCGACAAACGTCCAGGAGTTCGTAATGTCGTGTTTACAGCTGCCAACAATAGGTGCCATTAATTCTGTTAAATACTGGACCAGTCTGTATGTTGGAGAGTCACTGACGCTATCAGCGGGTCTCAGCAGTTCATCTCCTTTGTGTATTTGAGGAAGGCTGTAAACTTCACGGCCTCGGAGCCAGTGCTCGTGATTTTCGTGTAACAACGGCAGAAAACCCTGGCTTCTTCACTATTGTGGATGTTCCAAAAGCCGGTATGCACTTTCCTCCAACAATGCACGGACTTTCTCTTCATATTGTGTGGCATTAAGAAGTCCTCATGGGTTTCGAAAAATCTGTTGTCTTTCCACTCTACTAATATTGGGAATTCTAAAACACAGCTAAGAAACAGTGCCTGTTACTGAAATTTACTTCGGACCTTAAATCTACGGGGCGAACCAGAACTCCGCCAACAAAGTTTAGGACGCTGTTCATGTGGCTCGTTGCAGAGTAATAATGTAATTACGATTTATTAGATTTGTTACGTTTGTTTCTGTTAAAACAATATCACAACAGTATGGTAACCTGTAATATGCGATCTCCAAAATCCAAAGCGTGAAACAAAAAACAAAATGTAGTGTAATTTAGTTGCGGCAAAAGCAGAGCACAGTTTCGTTGTGCTGCTCTGCCACTGAGCTCAGTGAACCCATTCTCGACGTTTCTAGTGGCCAATTTTCCATCAGGAAACGTATCCATACTGCTGTGTATCACTATGAACGTATAATTAACATTGTCGGGAAAACAAACAAAATGAGATATGATGGAATGAAAGCTTTAGAGTGAAGAGTAAAGTGGGCCTTACTGTTGTTAACAGCGGATACCGTGAGTGAATGGAACAAGTTTGTTTCCAGACAAGATATGCAGCACATACCGTCGACGTTTATAGACGTTATGCAGAAATTTTCAGTGCAATACATTTGAAAAGATAAATGGGGGTAAGAAATGAAACGAAATGAAATTGTTCTATAACGAGCCACCGGAGGCGATTCCTTTTACAAAAATATGAAGCCAATATGCCTGAACAGCCTACGAAAGTGCCATTCGTGTTCAGTTCGTATATTACGAAAGTGTAAATTTGCGACTGTGATGTGACAGTTTGCGTTTAGGAGAATAGCATAAGTGTACAATGGAAAAGTAAAGTCGAGTCGTGTGGTATGTGATTGTCATTAAAAACACATATTGGAAGCAGACAGTTCACAGCAGTGCTGATCTCGATGCTGCAGTCCACTAGCACAGCTGCACCAAACCTCTGATGTGCAGTTCGTAGTCCAGTGCCTTCCTATGTAGGTGAAACAGCAGATGACCCTCAGTTGCACGGTTTCACATTTATGGATCAAAAAATGCGCTTCTTTGCCAGTAATATTCTTAATTTATTCCACTACAGGTTTCAAAGCTTAGAGATTCATCTTCAGGAGCCACCAAATAATTGTGGGAACATAAATATGTGGCGGTCGGGCCAGTCAGTCATCGGGATCACAGCCACGTCAAACAAAGGTATGGGACTGTAGGACGAGCGACCACAGTGCCTAACTGGACAGCACTACCTGATTTCCATCTCATGTTGCCCAGATGGACGTTGTGGTTACAATGAAATTAATACCCCTAGCTGCATACAGGCGTTGATATAAGTCAACGGGGACAGTTGGAAATGTGTGCCTCGACCGGGACTCGAACCCGGGATCTCCTGCTTACATGGCAGACGCTCTGTCCACCTGAGCCACCGAGGACACAGAGGATAGTGCGACTGCAGGGACTTATCTCTGGCACGCCTCCCGTGAGACTCGCGGCTTTACTGCGGATTCCCGTAAGAGTTCGGGCACTGTTTGTGCATCCGCACAGAAGAAGATGGTCACATGGGCGGTGAGCCCTAACTATATATGTATATGAAGACATGTCCGAAAGAACAGATACCATCTTCATATATATAGGGCATTGTGGTCGCTGGTCCTATGCTCCCATGCCTTTGTTTGACATGGGAGTGATCCCCATAACTGACTGCCCCGACCACCACATATTTATCTTCCCATAATTATTTGGAGGCACCTGAAGATGAAGCTTTAAGTTTCGAAACCGGTAGTGAAATAAATTAAGAAAATTACTGCCAGCTGAAGCGGATTTATGTTCTATAAATACGTTCCTCAGTTGCGGATGTTCACCTGATCAAATACTTTGTGTGGTTCCAGTTTGCGGCGGCGCGTGCATGAACGCGATCAGAATCGTGGCGCTCAGACAGGTGGAGAAAAGTAAAGATACATGTTTTCACTATTCACGTGCCGACTCTAGCGTGCGGCTACACGCCAGTTCCTGGACATAAATGGTGAAAACTGCACGCAAGTACGCGTGACTACGTCGCGTGACAAGTTCCATCACCTCAAATTTGGCGCGGCGTGCCAGCTAAATACAACCACGCCAAAACAAATTTACACGTATTATTATCGCTACCGCAACTGTAAGTATTGCAGTTATTAACATGAACACATGCACCACCTTTGAAGATTATCCGCGAGGTGGCTTACAGGCGCCGCTGGATCTCTGTGTGTACGTGTAAGAAGTTACATCGACATCTGCATCTACATATCTACATATATACTCCGCTAGCCACCAAGCGGTGTGTGGCGGAGGGCACAATTCGAGCCAAAGTCATAATTCCCCCCTCTGCTCCACTCACGGATCGCGCGAGGGAAAAACGACTGTCTGAACGCCTCAGTACGAGCTCTTATTTCCCTTATCTTTGAATGATGATCATTGCGTGATTTGAAAGTTGGTAGTAATAATAATTGCTCTGCATCCTCGGTGAAGATTCCATTTCGGAATTTAGTGACCAGCCCCTTCTGTTTAGCGCGTCGTCTATCTGCAAGTGTGTCCCACTACAAACTTTCTATGAGATTTGTAACGCTCTTGCGATGGCTAAATGTACCAGTCACGGATCTTGCCGCTCTTCTTTGGACCTTCTCAATCTCTTGAATCAGACCCAACTGGTAAGGGTCCCACACAGACGAACAGTACTCTAAGACTGGACGAACTAACGTATTGTACGCTATTTCCTTTGTTGAAAGATTGCATCGCTTCAGGGTTCTACCAATAAACCGCAATCTAGAGTTCGCCTTACCCGTTACTTGTGTAATCTGATCATTCCATTTGAGATCATTTCGAATAGTCACATCTAGATACTTGACTGATGTTACCGCTTCCAAACACTGATCATTTATTTTGTACTCATACATTAATGGGGATTTTCGGCTTGCTATACGTAGTAGGTTACACTTACTACGAGGGTCAGTCAAAAAGTAAGGCCTCCTATTTTTTTTCTACGTTTAATTGTCAGGAAATTTAAATGCAATTACATAGGTTGAAAACCACAACATTGAGGATCATTTTGTCATTTTTCAATGTAATCTCCGCCCATCTCTACAGTTTTGGTCCATCTTTGAACAAGGGCATGTATCCCAGCACGGTAAAAATCACAGCTCTGCTTCCTAAGCCATTGACGCACGGATGTTTTGACGGCCTCCTCATCTTCAAAATGAATCCCACGATGAGCTTCTTTTAGTGGCCCGAACAGATGGAAGTCTGATGGTGCCAGGTCAGGGCTGTATGGGGGATGAGGCAAAACTTCCCATCCAATTTTGACAATCTCGTCAGAGGTGTGACGACTGGTGTGTGGTCTTGCATTGTCATGCAAAAGAAGAACATCTGCCATTGATTTTGTTGGGCGAACTCGCTGAAGACGTGCTTTAAGTTTGTTGAGGGTTGTGACGTATTGAACAGAATTTATTGTGCATCCCTGCTCCAAAAAATCAACCAGAATCACACCCTCTGTATCCCAGAAAACTGTTGCCATAACTTTCCCTGCCGATCGCACAGTTTTGAATTTTTTCTTCCTCGGCGAGCTTGTGTGACGCCACTCCATTGACTGCCTCTTTGATTCGGGTTCAAAAAAATGCACCCATGTTTCGTCCCCGGTCACAATTTTTTTCAGAAACTCATCTCCCTCCAAACGGAAGCGCTGCAAGTGTTGGAGGCTATTGTTTTCCTTGCCTCTTTATTCTGATCGGTTAACATTCTTGGAACCCACCGTGCACAAACTTTTGAGTACCCCAATTGTTTAATAATCGTGATCACACTGCCTTTACTAAGAGAAATAATGCGACACACTTCATCTGCAGTCACCCGACGGTCACCACGAATGATGTCATCAACTTGCTGAATGTTGTGTGGAGTCACTGCACTCACCGGCCTGCCGCTCCGCTTTTCGTCAGTCAACGGTGTTTGCCCTTCAGCTTCCTTACAACGACGAACCCATCGTCTAACAGTGCTGACATCCACTGTCACAACACCATACACCTTCTTCAGTCTTTCATGAATGCGTATGGGCGTTTCACCTTCTGCATTCAAGAATTCAATCACACAACGCTGTCTCAAACGAACATCGATGTCGGCCATCTTACAAACTTCTGCTGTGCTGCCACCTGTTGACACAGAAAGTTACTACTGCAGTGGATTGCAGAAGAAGGTTTGAGGAATGGCGCCAAATTCAAATTTTTCACTTAACTTAATTTCTTTAAGTAGAAAAAAAATGGGAGACATTACTTTTTGACTGACCCTCGTAATATTGAGAGATAACTGCCAGTCATTACACCACGCATTTATTTTCTGCAAATCCTCATTGATTTTTTCACAACTTGCGTGTGATTCTACTATCCTGTAGACTACAGCATCGTCGGCAAACAGCGTAAGGCCATTGTCAATACCATCAACCAGATCGCTTATGCAAATCGTAAAAAGCAGAGGACCTATTACGCTGCCCTGGGGCACACCTGAAGTTACTCTTGTTTCTGTTGAAGTTACCCCCTTCAGGACGACATACTGCTCCCTGTATGTTAGAAAACTTTCTATCCAACCGCATACGTCATCGGATAGGCCGTAAGCGCGCACTTTTTGTAGCAAGCGACAGTGCGGAACTGAGTCGAACACCTTTCGAAAGTCGAGAAATATGGCATCAACCTGGGAGCCGGTATCTAGAGCCTGTTATATATCATGCACATCAGACCACGTCGTCTGGGTGCTCCACATTTTATTTCATGTGGCCGTGTATTTTAGCTGATAGTGTATCATACTCTATGTGGCGTAATAAGGAGACCAGCTAATCATGTCTCAAACCGTCTAAAAACCGCACTCAATCGTGCCTGTGCGCCAGGGAGCACCGTAAATCCTCCGCGCGCATTCGATGCTGATCTGACTCGCATTCCTGTACCGAAAGTGGTAGAGCAGTGGTCGGCACGCTGGTCTCGCGCCAGGGTGGATGACGGTTCAGAGCACCCATCTGGGCACACAGACTTAGGTTTTCCCTGATTTCCCTAAGTCAAATGTTGCAATGCTTCCTGTGAAATTGCACTGCTGGTTTCCTTCTTCATCCTTAATCTGAGCTTGTCTACATCTACATCTACATCCATACTCCACAAGGCACCTGACGGTGTGTGGCGGAGGGTACTTTGAGTACCTCTATCGGTTGTCCCTGCTATTCCAGTCTCGTATTGTTCGTGGAAAGAAAGGTTGTCGATATGCCTCTGTGTGGGCCCTAATGTCTTTGATTTTATCTTCATGGTCTCTTCGCGAGATATACGTAGGAGGGAGCAATTAACAAAAGCTCGTACCGAGCTACTGAGCGTCTCTCCGGCACAGTCTTCCACTGGAGTTTATCTATCATCTCCGTAACGCTTTCGCGATTACTAAATGATCCTGTAACGAAGCGCGCTGCTCTCCGTTGGATCTTCTCTATCTCTTCTATCAACCCTGTCTGGTACGGATCCCACGCTACTGAGCAGTATTCAAGCAGTGGGCGAACAAGCGTACTGTAACCTACTTCCTTTGTTTTCGGATTGCGTTTCCTTAGGATTCTTCTAATGACTCTCAGTCTGGCATCTGCTTTACCGACGATCAACTTTACATGATCATTCCATTTTAAATCACTCCTAATGCCTACTCCCAGATAATTTATGGAATTAACTGCTTCCAGTTGCTGACCTGCTATATTGTAGCTAAATGATAAAGGATCTTTCTTTCTATGTATTCGCAGCACATTACACTTGTCTACATTGAGATTCAATTGCCATTCCCTGCACCATGCGTCAATTCGTTGCAGATCCTCCTGTATTTCAGTACAGTTTTCCATTGTTACAACCTCTCGATATACTACAGCGTCATCCGCAAAAAGCCTCAGTGAACTTCCGTTGTTATCCACAAGGTCATTTATGTATATTGTCAATAGAAACGGTCCTACGGCACTCCCTTGCGGCACACCTGAAATCACTTTTGCTTCGGAAGACTTCTCTCCATTGAGAATGACATGCTGCGTTCTGTTATCTAGGAACTCTTCAATCCAATCAGACAATTGGTCTGATAGTGCATATGCTCTTACTTTGATCATTAAACGACCGTGAGGAACTGTATCGAACGCCTTGCGGAAGTCAAGAAACACGGCATCTACCTGGGAACCCGTGTCTACGGCCCTTTGGGTCTCGTGGACGAACAGCGCGAGCTGGGATTCCCACGATCGTCTTTTTCGAAACCCATGCTGATTCCTACAGAGTAGATTTCTAGTCTCCAGAAAAGTCATTATACTCCTCGGTCTGTCGACTGGGCGTTAAATACTAACTTTCCCTCCACCCTTCATTCTCCTGTCTTGCGAACTACACTGAGGCGACAGAAGTCATGCGATATCTCCTACTATCGTGACGGACCCCTTTTTGCTCGGCGTAGTGCGGCAGCTCGATGTGGCATGTAGCCAACAAGTCATTGGAAGTCCACGCAGAAATATTGAGCCATGCTTCCTCTATGGCCGCCCATAATTGGGAAAATGTTGCCGACGCGGGATTTTGTGCACGAACTGATCTCTCGATATGGGTGGCTGTATCATTCGCTCGAACTGTCCAGAATTTTCTTCAAATCAATCGCGAACAATTGTGTCCGGGTGACATGGCGCACTGCCATCCACAAAAATTGCATCGTTTTTTGGGAACATGAAGTCCATGAATGGTTCCAAACGGTCCCAAAGTAGCCGAACATAACGATTTCCAGTCAATGATCGGTTGAACCAGGTCCATTTCAAGCAAATACAGTCCACACTATTCTGGGTCCACCTCCAGCTTTCACAGTGGCTTGTTGACAACCTGATTCCATGGCTTTATGGGGTCTGCGCCACACTCGGATCCAGTCAACAACTCTTCCCCACTGAAATCGGGACTCATCTGACCAGGCCACGGTTTTGCAGTCGTTTAGAGTCCAATCTCCACTCATGCTCATAAATTAAGGATAATGCTGATACATAGTGAAACAACGCTCTGGTGAGTGGTTTGCGGGTTTAAATCACCTCGGGGTATGACCATGCATTGCATTTGACCTGCGATCGTTGCACGGTGGTGCTGGCAGCAGTCCACATATGCAGAGGTGTGTACGGTGCAGCGAGTAAGTGTGCAGACGTTTTCAGACGTGCTAATGATGACTGTCTGTTGAAAATGGCACAAAGAACACATATTGATGACGTTATGAGGGGTAGAATACTAGGGCGACTGGAGGCTGGTCAAACACAGCAGGTCGTACCACGGGCCCTCCGTGTGCCACAAAGTGTGATCTCAAGATTATGGCAACGATTCCAGCAGACAGGAAACGTGTCCAGGCGCTAGAGTACGGCACATCCACAGTGTACAAGACCGATATCTCACCTTCAGTGCCCTTAGACGGCCACGGAGTACTGCAGGTGGCCTAGCTCGGGACCTTACCGCAGCCACTAGAACAGTTGTCTCCAGACAGACAGTCCACAGACAGCTGAACAGACATGGTTTATTCTCCCCGAGACCTGCAAGGTGCATTCTACTGACCCCTGGTCACAAGAGAGCCCGTAAAGCCTGGTGTCAAGCACATAGTACATGGTCATTTTAACAGTGGTCCCAGGTTATATTCACGGACGAGTTCAGGTGTAGTCTGAACAGTGATTTTCGACCGGTTTTCATCTGGCGTGAACCAGGAACCTGATACCAACCCCTTAATGTCCTTGAAATGGACCTTTATGGAGGTCATGGTTTGATGGTGGGGGTGGAATTATGATTGGTGCACGTACACCCCTCCATGCCTTTGACAGAGGAACTGTAACAGGTCAGGTGTATCGGGACGTCATTTCGCACCAGTATGTCTGCCTTTTCAGGGGTGCAGTGGGTCCCACCTTCTTCCTGATGGATGATAACGCACAGCCCCACTGAGCTGCCATCGTGGAGGAGTACCTTGAAACAGAATATATCAGGCGAATGGAGTGGCCTGCCTGTTCTCCAGACCTAAACCCAATCGAGCACGTCTCGGATGCTCTCGGTCGACGTATTGCTGCACGCCTTCAAACCCCTACGACACTTCAGGAGCTCCGACGGGCACTGGTGCAAGAATGGGAGGCTATACCCAGCAGCTGCTCGACCACGTGATCCAGAGTATGCCAACCCGTTGTGCGGCCCGTGTACGTGTGCATGGTGATCATATCCCATATTGAGGTCGGGGTACATGCACAGGAAACAGTGGCGTTTTGTAGCACATGAGTTTCGGGACAGATTTCTCAACTTATCACCAATACCGTGGACTTACAGACCTGTGTCTTGTGTGTTCCCTATGTGCCTATGCTATTAGTGCCAGTTTTGTGTTGCACCACATTCTGCAATTATCCTTAATTTATGAGCATGAGTGTATATCGTCGCAAGCTCAGGAGAGGCGCTGCATGCTATGTCGTGCTATTAGTAAGGACACCAACGTCGGTCGTCTGCTGCCATACCCCATTAACGCCATATTCCGCGGCACTGTCAGAATGGACACGTTCGTCGTACGTTCCACACTAATTTCTGCGGTTATTTCACGCAGTGATGCTGGTCTATTGGCAGTGACACCGCAACACAAACGGGGCTGTCCTCGGTCGTTAAGTGAAGGCTGTCGGTCACTGGGTTGTCCGTGGTGAGAGGTAATGCCTGCAATTTAGTATTCTCGGTACACTCATGACAATGTAGATCTCGGAATATCGAGATCCCTAACGATTTGCGAAATGGAATATCCCAAGCGTCTAGCTCCAACCATTCCGCGTTCAAAGTCTGTTAATCCCAGTCGTGCAGCGAGAATCACGACGGATAGGAGCAGTCACAGGCCATTCATGTGTACTGCACCGTCACGGCCTGGCAGATTAAAACTGTGTGCCCGACCGAGACTCGAACTCGGAACCTTTGCCTTTCGCGGGCAAGTGCTCTACCATCTGAGCTACCGAAGCACGACTGACGCCCGGTACTCACAGCTTTACTTCTGCCAGTAACTCGTCTCCTACCTTCCAAACTTTACAGAAGCTCTCCTGCGAACCTTGCAGAACTAGCACATATCAGCGCACACTCCGCTGCAGAGTGAAAATCTCATTCTGGAAACATCCCCCAGGCTGTGGCTAAACCTTGTCTCCGCAGTATCCTTTCTTTCAGGAGTGCCAGTTCTGCAAGGTTCGCAGGAGAGCTTCTGTAAAGTTTGGAAGGTAGGAGACGAGGTACTGGCAGAAGTAAAGCTGTGAGTACCGGGCGTCAGTCGTGCTTCGGTAGCTCAGACGGTAGAGCACTTGCCCGCGAAAGGCAAAGGTCCCGAGTTCGAGTCTCGGTCGGGCACACAGTTTTAATCTGCCAGGAAGTTTCATATCAGCGCACACTCCCCTGCAGAGTGAAAATCTCATTCTGGATTTGCGTTTAAGTTGAAAATTAGTTCCGACATTCAGCCCAGTCTATAAAATCGCCAATTACTAACGATATAAATACATAGAATGTTTCAAAAACATTCATGTAACTTAATAGGATTACATCATCATGAATGAAGATAGAACTTTCGTGTTAATTCTAACTTACCCGTGGTACTACAATGAATTTATTTTCTAAGAACTATTTCATTTTATAAGGCTACCTCTTTTACGAGGGTTAGAATTTTAAAAGTGGCAACTATTTATTTACAGCTAATACAAAATAGATATGTGTTTCAAAGTTTTACTGACCAGCATTGTGTATAACGGGCGGTAAGGAGCGTCTGGTCCCCGGCACGAATGTGCCCGGCGGATTTGTGTCGAGGTCCGGTGAACCGGCCAGTCAGTGGATAGTTTTTAGGCGGTTTTCCATCTGCCTTGGCGAACGTGGGCTGGTTCCCCTTATTCCGCCTCAGTTACACTATGTCGGCGATTGCTGCGGCGCAAACAAGTTCTCCACGTACGCGTACACCACTATTACTCTGTCACACAAACATAGGGGTTACATTCGCCTAGTGTGAGACGTTCCCTGGGGGATCCACTGGGGGCGGAACCGCACAATAACGCTGGGTTCGGTGTGGGGCGACGGAGGGGTGAAGTGGACTGTGGTAGTCGTCGTGGGGTTGTGGACCACTGCGGCTGCGGCGGGGACGGAGCCTCTCCGTCGTTTCTAGGTCCCCGGTTAAAATAAAATACAATACGATACAATTGTGTGTAACTCGTAGCCAGCGATGTGGAAGTTGTAGGATACTCTTAGCAGTGCCACTTGTGTTGACAGTTCGACCGGCGCGGTCTATTGCCCGACGAATTCGGAGCAGTTCTGAAGGGAATGCCGTGAAGTGTTTCCTTCAGTTTAGAAGTCGAGTTCAACTGACGAGGGCTTAAGTCAGGGGAGTGCAATAGGTAGTATAGCACTTAGCAGCCTCATCGATCAACCAAATCAGTAACAGCTTGCACTGTACTTGCTTGAGCATTGTCCTGCAAAATGATGGTCAGGTCCAGCAGAAAGTGTCATCACTTCTGTCTCCAAGATGGTCTTAGGCTGTATTCCAAAAATCAACAGCATAGAGAGAGAAGTGATAACGCTTTCTGCAGGACCTGACCATCATTTTGCAGGACAATGCTCAAGCACGTACAGTGCAAGCTGTCACTGATTTGGTTGACCGATGGGGCTGCTAAGTGCTATTCTACCTACTGCACTCCCCTGACTCAAGCCCTCGTCAGTTGAACTCAATTTCTAAACTGAAGGAAACACTTCACGTCATTTGCTTGAGAACTGCTACAAATCCGTCGGGCAATAGACCGTGCCGCTCGATCTGTCAACACAACTGGCACTGCTAAGAGTATCCTACGACTTCCACGTCGCTGGCAACGGGTTATATACGATGCTGGTGAATACTTTGAAGGTCAGTAAAACTTTGTAACACGTATCTATTTCGTACGAGCTGCAAATAAATAGTTGCCACTATTAAAGTTCCAACCGTCGTACATGTATGCTCATACAACATATAGATACCTTGTACAGATATGTTTAGCGTCAAAGTTTTCGTTTACCTTTCACACTTTTGCCATGTGACCTTCACAACCAGACGAGAGTAGAACTCGTCCCGCACTCATGTTGGGAATGTTGCAGTTCTTCTTATTTCCGTAGTTGGGGTCCTCCCCAGTAGTCCCATATTTTTGACTGCGTATCGCGAGTTACTGCGTTCAAGGCAACTACTATGCGACGTCATAGTTCAAGTATAATTGTTGGCAGGGGAGGCGCACAGACAGAGTTTTTCACAAAACCCCACAAAAAGGTCATACTCCGTGAGCTTGGGTGACCTCGGAGACCATTGTTGCAGTGCGAGTTCCTTAGACCCCTTACGGTCGATCGATCGCTGAGGCAGTACTTTCGACGAGAATCACGCCACATAGTTGTATCTGAAACGGGAAACACAAAAAGCCTTTTGGTGCTGTGTTACGGTTGTCTAGACTCGATGTACGTGAGGTGAAGAACGAGCAAGTGAGGGAGCTAAGTACTCCCAAAGGAAGCGCCTACCGTTGTAAGGTGACCACTTCGTCGAAAACCTTAGTTGCCACCTCACATCTTCATTAATTGACAAAGAATTAATACTTTCGTATTGGTAAACGAATATTTAAATTCGTTCTTAATTCAGTCCCATTTCCGTGTATCAGTTTGATCATAGTAAGCACCAGTGAGAACAGGGAATTGCTTGGAAGAGTATTACAATCACCGGAAAATCACTTGAAAGAACTTGTTGCAGTCAGTGAAAGGACAGCGTTCGACGCAGGGACGCTAAACCGCTAGAGGCGACACCAAGACAGCGACACAACACAAACTGAATGCAGCAGAGGACGTCGTGGATGTAAGAATAAATAATGTCTAATGACACGGGCATGCCGTAGAAATATTGAGCGTAATAACGCTTTTGAAACAGTACCGGGTGCATCACACAGGTGTGACTACTGAATAAGAATACTATCAAACAAAAAAAATGAAATGGCTCTAAGCACTATGGGACTTAACATCTGAGGTCATCAGTCCCTTAGAGCTATTTAAACCTAACTAACCTAAAGACATGACGTCCATGCCCGAGGTAAGATTCGAACCTGCGACCGTAGCAGCACCGCGGTTCCGGACTGAAGCGCCTAGAACCGCTCGGCCAAAACGGTCGGCTTCTGTTTTTAACAAAGTGTTGAACATAATGGAAAATGTGGTACAATCAATGGTAATATTGTATGGTAACAAATGGTGCCATAAAACAAAGTGGAAATAATAAGCTATAACTCAATAGGAACAATTTTAGGGCACTTCATCTACCCATTTACCTACGAATCACCGTCATGGAAAGATCGATACGTTAAAGATGAGCTCACCATCATCTTGAAGGTAACGCAGGGCATGTTATACGTATGTGTAGCAGACACGTCACAACTGTGTTTCAAGGTGAAGACTTTGGAAATTCAGTGACTAGCATTTCGCAGCAGGCATATGAACAGACAAAAGTTAGTTCAGCAATTTAAACAGTAAAAATTAACGCTTAGAAGTTCAAGAAGATAAAAAGTTGGCAGATGGGACTTTATACTGAAACTCACACTAACCAGCAACTTACAACTGCAGGCAAGGTAATCCTTTAATTTGAATGGCTAAGTTGAAATTCACCTCAGGCTTATATCTTCCTTCATGTAGAAAACACAGTCCTGTGAAATTGGATGAATGTTTTGGAGGCCTCCTGTAATATATTGATTATTCCTTGCTACTGTAGTGTTATCTTGAAGCTGTGAGAAAGGAGGACAGGCGTTCCAAGGCGCGGAAGCAGAGACGATGCTGAGGCAGATGAAACTAGGAGAGATATTGTTACATGAAGTAAACCGTAAGGGGAGAGCCTTGCGAAAATGCAGACGTCCCCAGACGCGGTCCCAGGGCGTTAGTTACTCTTCAAGGAATTAGCATGTAACTTCATATGTTGTCTAGACGCTGCAGTAGGTTGTCACCATAGAACTTTGTAACCAACAGGCACGTACTAAAGCCAGTTTGATACCAGCCCTGAGAACAGCAACGTCAGTAGACTCACAAGGGTTAGAAAGAGAGCGAAAATGCCAAAAACTGTTGACCTAGCAGTCCCTACTCCGGGGAGCCCGAGGGGCGGGGCTAAATGACGTATAAAAATAATGTTGCAGGCCTTATTTGGCAGAGCAGCTACGTTTAGCTTTCAGCTGAACAATGTTGATACCAAATACGGAATTAGTTAGTGCAACTGCATTAACATCCCCGCCTTAGGAGCAGTAGAGTGAACCTAACTAAATCATGATTGGCAGACACCTGCAAGAGACCTACGGGATTGGCTGGGTGGCTTAAAGTGGGAAAAACAGTGCCCCCACGCGACTCTTTAAAAACCCTAGATTCCGCATTTTGGCAGAGTTCGCAGTCAGACGATCTGGGCGCCGAATCCGCGTTCTTAGACTCCAGCCACGGTCCAGCACCGTGTAAGTCTGCTCTCTCACTTGGAGTGCCTCAGTGAACAGTGTCACTTTCAGTATGTTTTGTTTTGCAACTAAGTTGTTGCCTTAAGATGCTGCTTGTGTTTTACAGTAGTTAGCATCCACTCCTCGGACTTCTGCACTGGATTCTGCTGTATCAGTATTATTCATGCTTTTTCTAACCCTAGAACTAGCCTCCAGTGTATTAGTTAGTCCTGTCTGGAATAAACAACTATTTAAAAACCCTTTTTGTCTAAGAGTCTCCACAACGAGTTCCCTACCGAGTCTCACCACCTGCATTTCCAGCAAATGCCTGTACCAGTGTTGGCTCAGATAGAAGAAAACAATCAAATCCCTTCACTGTGAATTGTCCTGCTGCCTTTTGCTCCGTACCGCTCGGGAGCGCAGACTGACCAGCAACCCCTTTTTCCCTCTCCCACCTATGTCAGGACACCACACTCCTGCGTATTTTTGTTAGTTGATGAGAGCATATGCATTGGACATCTACCAATATACAGGGTGTTACAAAAAGGTATGGCCAAACTTTCAGGAGACATTCCTCACACACAAATAAAGAAAAGATGTTATGTGGACCTGTGTCCGGAAACGCTTAATTTCCATGTTAGAGTTCATTTTAGTTTCGTCCACCTACGCTCAATGGAACACGTTATCATGATTTCATACGGGATACTCTAGCTGTGCTGCTAGAACATGTGCCTTTACAAGTACGACACAACATGTGGTTCATGCACGATGGAGCTCCTGCACATTTCAGTCGAAGTGTTCGTACGCTTCTCAACAACAGATTCGGTGACCGATGGATTGGTGGAGGCGGACCAATTCCATGGCCTCCACGCTCTCCTGACCTCAACCCTCTTGACTTTCATTTATGGGGGCATTTGAAAGCTCTTGTCTACGCAACCCCGGTACCAAATGTAGAGACTCTTCGTGCTCGTATTGTGGACGGCAGTGATACAATACGCCATTCTCCAGGGCTGCATCAGCGCATCAGGGATTCCATGCGACGGAGGTATCCTCGCTAACGGAGAACATTTTGAACATTTCCTGTAACAAAGTGTTTGAAGTCACGCTGGTACGTTCTGTTGCTGTGTGTTTCCATTCCATGATTAATGTGATTTGAAGAGAAGTAATAAAATGAGCTCTAACATGGAAAGTAAGCGTTTCTGGACACATGTCCACATAACATATTTTTCTTTCTTTGTGTGTGAGGAATGTTTCCTGAATGTTTGGCCGTACCTTTTTTTAACACCCTGTATACGGGAATGGAGGCATTGTCGGCGCACTTTATTGATCGCATTCTTCTCTGTTTATCAGCCGAGTCTTAGCAGCGTGTTGTCGCGACGTTTCGGCGAGTTTCCTTCTCCAACTTCGCCTGAAGATGGCAAGTAGGAAACTCGCTGAAACGTCGTGACAACACGCCGCTACTCCTCGGCTGATAAACAGAGAACAAGTTCATCAGTCTACCAGTACAGTTTCATTAGTCGCGCTCGTTGCTACGAAGGCAGACTTTCCACAAACGGTCGCCCAGGGAACGGGTCGTTGGGTCCGTAGTGCGCGCGGCTCTGCTTCAGAGGGCCTCGACCGACGCGGGGCGATGCCTTCGCCTTGACACGCTGGGAGCAGAGAAAGTGCAGGGCTGGCTAGCGAGCTGTCCCACCAGCGGACTGACGGCTGTCGCTACTACACCCACTTCCGTTTCAAGTACAACTGACAGCTGACGTGTTAGTGTTCTGCTACTCTTCACTACCTTTTAAAAGACAAACTACACGCCCCTTGTTATGGTTATATTATTTTACTGTTAATTAGTTCGAAGCTGAAGGTTGAGACACATTTTCAAGACTGTTCGTGAGATACATCGAAACAGCTTTCCCCGGTATAGCGTGTCATGAAAGTTCCTGTATCATGTGAGCGTCTGCGGTGACGGCTTGTGCAGTGTAGTGTCGTGTGTCGTGCCTTTTTGAATAATTAATTTCAATGAGGTTGTACAGAGTTTCAGGAAGAGCATAAGGGAACAATTGACAGGAATGGGGGAAAGAAATACAGTAGAAGAAGACTGTCTAGCTTTGAGGGAAGAAATAGTGAAGGCAGCAGAGGATCAAGTAGGTAAAAAGACGAGGGCTAGTAGAAATCCTTGGGTAACAGAAGAAATATTGAATTTAATTGATGAAAGGAGAAAATATGAAAATGCAGTAAATGAAGCAGGCAAAAAGGAATACAAACGTCTCAAAAATGAGGTCGACAGGAAGTGCATAATGGCTAAGCAGGGATGGCTAGAGGACAAAGGTAAGGATGTAGAGGCACATATCACTAGGGGTAAGATAGATACTGCCTACAGGAAAATTAAAGAGACCTTTGGAGAAAAGAGAACCAATAGTGTGAATATCGAGAGCTCAGATGGAAACCCAGTTCTAAGCAAAGAAGGGAAAGCAGAAAGGTGGAAGGAGTATATAGAGGGTCTATACATGGGCGATGTATTTGAGGACAATATTATGGAAATGGAAGAGGATTTAGATGAAGATGAAATGGGAGATATGATACTGCGTGAAGAGTTTGACAGAGCACTGAAAGACCTAAGTTGACACAAGGCCCCGGGAGTAGACAACATTCCATTAGAACTACTGACAGCCTTAGGAGGGCCAGTTCTGACAAAACTCTACCATCTGGTGAGCAAGATTTATGAGACAGGCGAAATACCCTCAGACTTCAAGAAGAATATAATAATTCCAATCCCAAAGAAAGCAGATGTTGACAGGTGTGAAAATTACCGAACTATCAGCTTAATAAGTCACGGCTGCAAAATACTAACGCGAATTCTTTACAGACAAATAGAAAAACTGGTAGAAGCCGACCTCGGGGAAGATCAATTTGGATTCCGTAGAAATATTGGAACACGTGAGGCAATACTGACCCTACGACTTATCTTAGAAGATAGATAAAGGAAAGGCAAACCTACGGCTCTAGAATTTGTAGACTTAGAGAAAGCTTTTGACAATGTTGATTGGAATACTATCAAATTCTGGAGGTGGCAGGGGTAAAATACAGGGAGCGAAAGGCCATTTACAATTTGTACAGAAACAAGATGGCAGTTATAAGAGTCGAGGGGCATGAGAGGGAAGGAGTGGTTGGAAAGGAGTGAGACAGGGTTTTAGCCTATCCCCGACGATATTCAATCTGCATATTGAGCAAGCAGTAAAGGAAGCAAAAGAAAAATTTGGAGTAGGTATTAAAATCCATGGAGAAGAAATAAAAGCTTTGAGGTTCGCCGATGACATGGTAATTCTGTCAGAGACAACAAAGAACTTGGAAGAGCAGCTCAACGGAATGGACAGAGTCTTGAAAGGAGGATATAAGATGAACATCAACAAAAGCAAAACAAGGATAATGGAATGTAGTCGAATTAAGTCGGGTGATGCTGAGGGAATTAGATTAGGAAATGAGACACTTAAAGTAGTGGAAGAGTTTTGCTATTTGAGGAGCAAAATAACTGTCGAAGTAGAGAGGGTATAAAACGTAGACTGAAATGGCAAGGAAAGCGTTTCTGAGGAAGAGAAATTTGTTAACATCGAGTATAGATTTAAGTGTAAGGGAGTCGTTTCTGAAAGTATTTGTATGGAGTGTAGCCATATATGGAAATTAAACATGGACGATAAATAGTTTGGACAAGAAGAGAATAGAAACTTTCGAAATGTGGTGCTACAGAAGAATGCTGAAGATTAGATGGGTATATGACATAACTGATGAGGAGGTATTGAATAGAATTGTGGAGAAGTGAAGCTTGTGGCACAGCTTGACTAGAAGAAGGGGTTGGTTGGTTGGACATGTTCTGAGGCATCAAGGGATCACCAATTTATTATTGGAGGGCAGCGTGGAGGGTAAAAATCGTAGAGGGAGACCAAGGGATGAATACACTAAGCAGATTCAGAAGGTTGTAGGTTGCAGTAGGTACTGGGAGATGAAGAAGCTTGCACAAGATAGAGTAGCATGGAGAACTGCATCAAACCAGTCTCAGGACTGAAGACCACAACAACAATAACAAGAACAACTTCAATGACAAAGATCATACTGCTGTTTCTCGATTCTAATGACAGACACCGAAATAAGTGACCACATGATAGAAAACCAACCGAAATCGCTCAACAGGAGAAAGGCAACTGGTCCAGGCGCCGATACAGGTTACGGTTCTGGGAGGGAGTTCAATTTCCCTTCTGCCCTTCCTACCTTCTCCTCATCGATTGTAATCGCCCTTCACTCCCACTTTGCGTCTATATCTACATTTACACAGATACGCCGCAAGCTACCGAACGGTGCGTGGTTAACGGTATCATGTAAGACTACTAGTCATTTCGTTTCCTCTTTCAGTCTCAAATACAGCGAGGGAAAACCGACTGCCTACATGCCTCTGTATGAGCCCTAATTTCTCGCATCTTATCTTCGTCGCCCTTACGCTCACTGTATGTTGGCGGCAGTAGTTTGGCAATCAGCTTGAAACGTCGGTTCTCCAAATTTTCTCAACATTGTTTCTCGAAAAGAAGGTCGCCTCTCCTCAGGGATTCCCATTTGAGTTCTCGAAACATCTCTGTAACACTTACGAGTTGTTCGAACCCATCAGTAACAAACCTAACAGCCCGCCTCTGACCTGCTTCGTGTCTTCCTTCAAGCTGACCTGGTACAGATCCTAAACACATGAGCAATAGTCAAGAATAGGTTGCACCAGTGACCTATATGCGGACTCCTTCACAGGTGAACCACTCCTTCCCAAAATTCTCTCAAGAAACCGAAGTTGACTATTCGCCTCCCCGTCAGCAGTTCTCAAATACTCTTTCAAAATATGGTCCAAATGGCTCTGAACACTATGGGACTTAACATCTGAGGTCATCAGTCCCCTAGACTTAGAACTATTTAAACCTAACCGACATAAGAACATCACACACATCCATGCCCGAGGCAGGATTCGCACCTGCTACCGTAGGAGCTGCCTGGTTGTGGACTGAAGCGCCTAGAACTGCTCAGCCACATCGGCCGGCAATACTCGTTCCATTTCATATCGCTTTGCAGCATTACGTCCAGATAATTAAACGATTTCACTGTGTCAAGATGGATACTAGTAATACTGTAGTCAAACATTACAGGTTTCTTCTTCTTACTCACCCGCATTAACTTACATTTTCCTACATTTAGAGTTAGCTGTCGTTCATCACACCAACTAGAAATTTTGTCTACGTTACCATTTATCTTCCTCCAGTCCCTCAACTTCGACAAGTCACCGTACACCTCAGCATCATCAGGAAACAACCACAGATTGCTGAATACCCTGTCTGCCAAATCATTTATGTAGATAACAACAGCGGTCCTATCACACTTCCCTGGGGCACTCCAGACGATACCCTTGTCTCCAATGAACACTCACCGTCGAGGACAACATACTTTGTATAACTTCAGAAGTCTTCGGCCCACTCACATATCTGTCAACCTATTCCAAAAGCTCGCACCTTCTTTAACAGCCTGCAATGGGGCAAAGTTTCAAATGCTTTCAGGAAATCTAGAAATATGGACACTGCCTGTTGCCTTTCATCCAATGTTCGCAGTAAATAATCTGAGAAAAGGGCAAGCTGACTTTCTCACGAGCGATACTTTCTAAGACCATGCTGATTCGTGGACATAAGCTTCTCAGTCTGAAGAAAGTTTAATGTATTCGAACTGATAAAATATTCAAGGATTCTGTAGCAAACCAAAGTTAGGGATATTGGTCTGTAATTTTGCGGGTCCGTTCTTTTACCCTTCTTATACTCTGAGTCACCTGTACTGTTTTCCAGTGACTTGGGACTTTGACGGAGAGTTTCACGATAAATGCAGGCTACGTAAGGGGCTAATGCCGTACAGTACTCTCTGTAAAACCGAACTAGGATGTCATCCGGACCTGCTGATCTATTTGCTTTCTAAACTTCCAGTTGTTTCTCTACACCAGGAATGCTTATTACTGTGTCGTTCATACGGGAGCCTGTCTGATGGTCAGATGACGGTACGTTTATACGATTCTACTGTGTGAACGATTTGTTGAAAGTGACATTTAAAACTTCGGCATTCGTTCTGCTGTCTTCAACTGCCACACCAGACTGGTCAACAAGTGACTGGTTGGAAGTGGCAAGGTGTGACGGTGGTAGCTGTTATATATATGGTGCATACATCTTTTCAAAGACGCACGAATCTCTACTAACCGCCGGCCGCTGTGGCCGAGCGGTTCTAGGCGCTTCAGTCCGTAACCGAGCTGCTGCTACGGTCGCAGGTTCGAATTCTGCCTCGGGCATGGATGTGTGTGACGTCCTTAGGTTAGTTGGGTTTAAGTAGTCCTAAGTCTAGGGCACTGATGACCTCAGATGTTAAGTCCCGTAGTGCTTAGAGCCATATGAACCATTTTTTTCTACTAACCTCCGCTTGTAGACATTTATGCGTTCCCTTTCGAACCGAGAGTGCAACAGCCTCTGCTTCCTCAGCATCTTCCGAATTTCATTATTAAACCACTGTGAATCTTCTCCCTTCTTTATCCACTTACAAGGAACATAACTCTCCAGACCACAATTTACAATGTGCTTAAACTTCGCTCGTAATTCAGGTCAACTTTGAACTCTACAGAGACAATATTTTTGTTAACTAAAATGAACTCTCCCCCTCCTATGGCCTCTAATCTATCTTTCTGATATACATTCCACTACTCGCTAAATATCTCGGAGCTTTCCACTTCTGGTTTCAGCCAGCTCTCGGTCCCAATAATGATTTGAGCGCGAGAACTTTCCTGGAGGGCAGTAAATTCGTGAACTTTATTACGAGTAGTTCTAAGTTTACTGGTAAATTTTGACGAAGTGTCTTTACTCTAAACGCGGTCTGACTTCCCTTGCTGCGTATCGACTGCCGAGTGTTCATCAGAGCACTTCAAACCATCGCCTAGCCTTAAAAAACCCTCATGTGCATTCCACAAGTATTCTGTTACCCGAGTAGGTGATTCCTTTGTATAGCACACCCCTGCCATATGAATGGGAGTCCTACAAATCCCCTATCACTCCAGGGACAAAGCGCCAATCAATGGAATGGCATCATTCGCAATCCACAACGAAACCAAAAAAAGCAAAACAAATTTTGAGCACCAGAAGTATTATGGCAACGGTGTTTTCGGATCGTAAGGGTGTCCTGCTCATCGATTACATGCCTAGAGGTGAGACCATTTATGTAGCATCCTACCGTCGGACGCTTCAACGACTTCACCGCGCCATTAGAAACAAGTGGCGAGGAATGCTAACCAGTGGAGTCATCTTCTTTCACGATAACGCACGTGCGCATTCATCCGGAGTGGCAGAGGACATGCCTCAACGGTTTCAGTGGGAAATGATTCAACATCCGCCATACATTCCGGACTTAGCCCCAAGTGATTATCACTTATTGTCGTAATTGAAAGATTCTCGTAATTGATGAACTTAAGGAAGCCGTTAATCATTGGTTCAAAAACTCGGCGGCAACTGAGTATGTAGAAGGCTTAGAAAAGCTGGGAAAACGGTACGACAAGTGCCTAAATTTGAACAGTGACTACGTAGAAAAGTAGCTTGTGTATCAAATTTTAAGTAAAATACAGTTTCATTTAATCATAACAAATAAAAATTTCTGTAGAAAGAAACGTTCTTTACTTGCCGAATGACCCTCGTATATAAAATATTGTAATGTAATAATAATTAAGTATGGATATCAGTACATTGTTTTTTCGTAACGTCCAAAAAATTTGCAGTTCATAAAAAATATAGCCTCTGAGAAGCATACAACCGACAGTTTGAGGAGTAAATCAGTCATGCGATTCATTTAAGAACTATAACAGCAACAAACCTCTCGCAACTTTCATATCAAAATTTACATAATACAGAATCAAATTGTATGGTTACAATTACCAGTACTTCGCTAAGCGCTACGATTATGAACATTAGGAACACTGGCCCTCGAATTATTGCTATGCGAAATGTAAAACGAGTTAATACTGCTTTAGACGTTTTCTGTTACCTGCGGGGAATTAGTTTTCCTTTTCTATTCCTTACACGAGGGTGTTTCCGTTTCTGTCTTCTCCTACCCAGCTTCCCTTGACTTCCAAGTTCTACCTGTATTCACAAACCATCCTGAATCTCTTATAGATAGCACATACGGCCACCCTGTGAATGTGGGCGATCTCCTGGCTGAAGTGTTACCGGTCAGGGCTCAAGCGCATCCACGTGGGCAGACCCTCACACAAGCCACTGAAACGTATCTTGTGTTACAGCTTGTAAATTATGAATTCCTTGCCACATTCGACACTCTTAATTTTCGTGCCGCTTTATTCTCAGAGAGTAAGGCGCGAAATTTGGAAATAGATGTACAGGGGTTGGATAAAAATATGGAAAAACCGAGCGAAATGTATGCTCGAACGTAAATGTAGGTGCAGGACAAGTCTGCAGATTTGAGGAGGAACGGCACCTGCGCAGTGTCCCCAATACGTTGCAAGTGTCAGTAATGGTCATAATATTGTTCTATGTAGCCTAGTAGTGAATGCATTACGCCACTATTGGCCATTAAAATTGCTACACCACGAAGATGACGTGCTACAGACGCGAAATTTAACCGACAGGAAGAAGATGCTGTGATATGCAAATGGTTAGCTTTTCAGAGCATTCACACAAGGTTGGCGCCGATGGCGACACCTACAACGTGCTGACATGAGGAAAGTTTTCAACCGATTTCTCATACACAAACAGCAGTTGACCGGCATTGCCTGGTGAAACGTAGTTCTGATGCCTCGTGTAAGGAGGAGAAATGCGTACCATCACGTTTCCGACTTTGATAAAGGTCGGATTGTAGCCTATTGCGATTGCGGTTTGTCGTATCTCAATATTGCTGCTCGCGTTGGTCGAGATCCAATGACCGTCAGCAGAATATGGAATCTGTGGGTTCAGGAGGGTAATACGGAACGCTGCGCTGGACTCAACGGCCTTGTATCACTATCAGTCGAGATGACAGGCATCTTATCCGCATGGCTGTAACGGATCGTGCAGCCACGTCTCGATTCCTGAGTCAACAGATGGGGACGTTTGCAAGACAACAACCTACCGCACGAACAGTTCGACGACGTTTGCAGCAGCATGGACTATCAGCTCGGAGACCATGGCTGCGGTTACCCTTGACGCTGCATCACAGGCAGGAGCGCCTGCGATGGTGTACTCAACGAAGATCCTGGGTGCACGAATGGAAAAACGTCATTTTTTCGGATGAATCCAGGTTCTGTTTACCGCATCATGATGGTCGCATCCGTGTCTGGCGACATCGCGGTGTACGCACATTGGAAGCGTGTATTCGTCATCGCCATACTGGCGTATCACCCGGCGTGATAGTGTGGGGTGCCATTGGTCACCTCTTGTTCGCATTGACGGCACTTTGAACAGTGGGCGTTACATTCCAGATGTGTTACGACCCGTGGGTCTACCCTTCATTAGATCCTTACGAAACCTTACATTTCAGCAGGATAATGCATGATCGCATGTTTTAATGGCCAGTAGTGTAATTGAACTCGAACGTTCTCGTATGGTGGGTGCTTACGTAACCAAGGTAGCCGAAGTATTTGGTGTTTCAAGAAGCATTTATACAGCGTACAGGGAACATAGGAAAAAAACATCATCCGCTATGTCGCGAAGCGGACGAAAGTGTGTATTGAGTTATTGTGACAAGCGGTCACTTCAACGAAAAATAACAGGACGACAGCTGCAACAGCCAATGCAGAACTGGCTGCCGCACCCGCGAACCCTGTCAGCACAAAAAAAGAAAAAAAAATCCCAAAGAGTTCCATAAGCGGGGATCTGTAGGGCGAGACGGAATTCCAAAATCGCGAATCAGAGACTCCAAGACTGCAGGACTCCCGTTCACACAGCTCGTATAGTTCAGGACGGTTTTTTGAGGACGAGGATGAACTGTCGCATCTCCCCTGGCCACCACAGTCGCCAGATGTCAGTATCACTGAGGCTTTGTGGTCTGCTTTGGACAGAAACGTGCGTGGTTGCTATCCACCTCCACCATCGTCACCTGAACTTGTCACAGTTTTGCAGGAATAATGGAAGAAGATTGCCTTGAAAACGATATAGCACCTGTATTTACCCCATCCGAGACGACTGATTGCCAACGACGTTCTTACGCCGTATTTTGTGTTTGTAGTATTTCCTTATTTTTGTCTACCCCCTGTATTTAAAACTGTAAACCCTGCTACTGGATGACACACATTAGCTCCCACCCTCTCCTGCCCCTGCCCTGCGACTGAACATATACAGGGTGAAAAGTATTTAAACCGACAAACTCTGGGAGGTTGTAGGGGACACCAAAACAAATATTTTCCCTTATGTCAATTTTTCCTATGAGGATTATTTAAACCGATGGAATCCGTATTACACTTTTCAGATGTAGGCAGCTGCTGCCCACCAGTGTAGTAGTGCATTGTCTGTGTTTACTAATGGAGTGTAGTAGTGCATTGTCTGTGTTTACTAATGGAGCGATACACCTGGAGTTAGTACAGTGATATGCTTGGTGCTTACTATGTAGCGCGCCACAACGGACGAGCTGTACAGCGCGTTTATCAACAACAATATCCTAATCGCTGTATCCCGCATCATATGACCTTCGCTGTTGTGCACCAACGTCTGCGTGAGACCGGGTCATTTAGCAGATTACCTGGACAGGGACGCCGTCGCACGGTAAGAACGCTGCAATTTGAGGAAGCTGTCTTGCAGCATGTGGAGCGGGATCCTTCAATCAACAATCGTGCAATTGCATGTAACATGAAGACGAATCAGACGAACGTAAGAACAGTCCTTCGAGAGCAATTGTTACGTCCATTTAACTTACAGCGTGTTCACAACCTGGAACCAGAGCACAGTTTTCGCAGTAGTAACTGGAACAGTGCGAAATGCATCCTACATTTCCATCCTCTGTGTTGTTTACTAATGAAGCAACGTTCGGGCGTGATGGAGTTTTGAACATGCACAATTCGCATGTTTAGAGTGAGGACAACCCACATGCCACAGTTACTAGCGCTCATCAAGTGCGGTTCTTCGTTGATGTGTGGGTCGGTGTTGATGGGGACTGTTTAATAATTGTGCCGCATCTGCTACCTAGGCCATTAAATGGCAGGCACTATTACAATCTTCTCGCCAGAGCATTGCCATAATTGCTAGAAGACGTCCCGCTCCCTACAAGGCAACGCATGTGGTTCCAGCATGGCGGGGCGCCGGCACATTTCAGTCGTCGTGTGCGTCGATTCCAGGACCGACGGTTCCCAGAAACGTGGAATGGCAGAGGTGGTCCTGTACCATGGCCTGCTAGGTACTCAGATATGTCCCCTTTGGACAGTTTTCGTGGGGAGAGATGCGCAACCGTGTTTACACAACTCCTGCTGCATCAGAAGAAGATCTGGTTGCCCGGATAGTAGTAGCAGCAGCAGGAACAATTCAGGATATTCCTGGGGTCTTTGCCCGTGTCAGACAGAACATGATCCGACGGTGTAACCTTTGTTTACGTGTCAATGGAGGCATTTTTCAAAATCTACTGTAACTGAAACTGGGTTGTGTTAATGTGTTGTCTCTTGGTCATAAAAAAATGGAACAGTGTTTGTTGGTTTAATTAATTTGCCGCGCGAGAAATCTTCCTCGGTTTAAATACTCCTCATAGTAAAAAATGAAATTAGGGAAAAATATTTGTTTTAATGTCCCCTACAACCTCTCAGAGCTTGTCGGCTTAAATACTTTTCACCCTGTATTCGATCCCACTTAGAGTTTGCAGAGAAGGTTTCGTCTCCTCCAGCAGCAATCTACCGGAGGTTCGTTGGAGGAACGAAGCGGTCCAAGGGACTGAAAAAATCCATACGTCATTCCCATTAAAAAGAAAAAAAGCCATCGAATAGAAGCACACAATTATAGCACTATATCGATCTCGCCGGTCTGTCGCCGAATTTCAGATCACGTTTTATATTAGCGCATTATGAGATTTCTGCACATCGAAAATCAAAATGAATTTCACAGTCAACGACTGTGTGAAATCCAGATCGTTTTGTCTGTCCACGAAACCCACAAGGCAGTAGGTACCGCAGGTTGATGCCGTGTTCCTTGACTTCCGGAAGAGGTTTAACAAAGTTCCACGTTGTCGCCTAATGCATAAAATACGACAGTAGTGAATATCAGACCGCCTTTCCTAGCAAACTGATAGAAGACCTCATATTTAAAAGGAAGTACTATACCATCATTACTTTTCAAAATATGTTTAAATGACCTAGAGGGTGTCATCGGAAGCTCGATGAAGCTGTTCGCAGAAGATGCTGTTATACAGGGTGTAGCATAATTAATGATGTATGTATACAGTTAACAGTATACGATACCAGAAGCAAAACGTCTCAGTAAACATATGTCCGCAAACGAACCGTTTCCGTGATAATTGGGACTTAGTGGTTAAGGTTTTGCTACTGTCAACCACCACTGACATTATTCGGTTTAAATGTCATCCTAGTTAGGAAAAGATACAATATGTACAACATTAAGAACAGTAATCAGAGATACTTTGGAAGAGGTGCAAGTGTTCTAAATGAACACAACAAAGGTTAAATGATTGTACTCTTAGTTAAAGTGGATGTTGAAGTCACGTTCTTGTACCCAGCTACCTGTACCAGTCACCGCAATGAGTTTCGGACACTACTGCTGGATCATTTCGAAATTCTTGACAACCACTGACAAGTTTCTGCACCAGTACTTCGACCTTGTTAACCGGAGAGGCGTACACTGTAGCTTTAAGGTGGTACTAAACACAGAAATCCGTGGGATTCGGATGAGGTGAACTTGGAGACCAAACAATCTTCGGCCATATCAATGTGTTAGTTGTCGTCTCAACGTAGCAGCAAAATGTTCCGGTGTTCGATCATACATGTACCACATACTCTGGCGTTGCTATAACGGAACATCCTCACGCATTCCTCCAATATGATGCTACAGAAACCGAACGTAATTCCGTCCACCTAGTTTGTTTGGTGACTTGTATGGCCCAATAAGACAGTTACCTGCTACCATTAATCACACATTCAATGCGAAACTTTGCTGATGTGGAGACTAACATCCAGCAGCCTGGATGGCTGCGAACATGAGCCTTGTGATCATTGCACACACCATCGTGAGTAAACGCTGTTTCATTTGTAAATAAAATGTTGTTGTCAAACGTAGAGTTGCCACAACTTGTTCCTCCATCCACTGACAGAACATTAGTCTCGAATCAAAATCCGCCTCACTAAGACACTGAGCTTGTTGAAACCGGTAAGGGTACATCGCAATGCGATGCATTATTCTCCGAATACAACTGTGGCTCATTTCAGTAATTTGAGTGTTCGACTATTTCCAGCACAACATCTTCAATCACATGTGAGTCGGTGCAGACCCACCCACTCCAGCCCAGCAGCGTATGCAAAGCTCCCAGTTCCTCGGAGGCCTTGATGCACCCTCGTAAACTTTCGACTCGCAGGGCGTCTTTGGGCAGGGTGTACAAGTGGTACAAGTGTGCTGCCTCCCGTGCAATGTCGTTAACCCTACCATACTGTAATGTTCCATATTACACCCACACCCGTACAACACACCTAACGCTCCCCAAACAACTGACTCTGCGTACTGTAACATCCTGTTTATCAATCGAAAATGTAAACAGAAACCACACTACGGTGCGGCATGCGGTATTTACACACAGTCACGTCGGTAGCAATGGCGGATACATGTGGGGGTTGGGGGCGCGAGGGGCGCGCCCCCCTCCCCCCTTTGTGGGGCCACCCGCATTGCCACCCGTTCCGCCCCCGCCAGTCAGCCCGCACTCTATTCGTTCGTTTCTTTCGTCAGTCGACTCGACTGAATCGAGTTATCGAGTAGTTGTACTTTCCTATGTAGTACTCGCGTCCGCGTCATCGTATATTTTACGTTTCTGTGTGACACACAGATAGCTAAGACGTGCCTACGACAAAAGTCGCGGCCGTTCTAGTATATCGATACGTTATTATGTCTGGATTTTGTTCGAGAAAAGTAGCGAATATTCTACTGTTTTCTTGTACGGAGAACCTATGATACGTAGCGTTATAAATACCGACTATCGCCGAATATGAACCTAGTTTACTTTCAGAAGCAGAAACATTAAGACTGACGAATGAAAAAGTAAAGAGTCCTAGCTGTAGCAAATTCAAGTGTGAAGATTAGCCAATGTAAGTGATCAGTTGATTGTGAAGTATTAATAATACTAATTCAATGTTTTGTATATGTTATAACCAGTTTAAATCAACGGTCTACCCGACGGGAGGCCCTAGCCACACGACATTTCCATATACCAGTTTAAACAAAATTTTCTTAAACTTTGCATGTGACTTGATTACTTTTTATTACGGTAACAGTAAAGGTAGCTCAAGATATCTTTAGCGCCCCCTCTTTGAGGTTTTTCTGTATCCGCCACTGGCCAGTAGTGGCTAGTAAGCACGAAGTTGTAATTGTCTCGCGAGCGGTTCGTTAACGGACCTACGTTTACTGAAATTTCTTTGTTTCTAATATCGTATATTTTCAACTGCGTACATACGCCATTAATTATGATACATCTGCATATAGGCAAGTCGTAAATCTTTAACGTTGTACGGAAATGCAAGAAGACTTAAAGAGATTCGCCGCTTGGTGCAAGCTCTGAGCACTATGGGACTTAACATCTGAGGTCATCAGTCCCCTAGAACTTAGAACTACTTAAACCTAACTAACCTAAGGACATCACACACACCCATGCCCGAGGCAGGATTCGAACCTGCGATCGTAGCGGTCGCGCAGTTCCAGACTGGAGCGCCTAGAACCACTCGGCCACACCGGCCGGCGCTTGGTGCAGGGACTGGCGGTTTGACTTCTACTTAAATATACGTACTGCGGATAAATAGCTGGAAAGACCCGTTACGGTGAGATTACACGATCGTTAAGTCACAGGACGCACTCATGTCCTTTAAATGGAGTGTACGTGCGGAGCGATTTAGAGGTGAACGATCACATAAAACCAACAGCAGTAAAGGCCGTTCGACCATTACTTGAGTATTGTTTCTATCCAAGATCCTTACCGGGAAATAAAAAATTCAAAGGAGAGAAGTTCATTTTGTACAGGTCCTTGCAGCACACGCGCAAGTGTCACGGAAATGTTCATCCAACTCATCTGGCAGACGCTGTAAGCGAGGCGCAGTGCATCACGATATGGGTTGCTGTTAAAATTCACAGAGCGTGCTTTCCTAGTAGCGTCAACCAGTATACGAGCATTGCTTTCTGCTACAAATTATTTCACGAAAAGACCTGACGGTAAAATTTCAGAGAGTGGAGCTCACATCGAGGGTTAACAATAATCTTTCTTCTTGCGCACCGTTTGCAACAGTGGTACACAGTGTACTCTATACACGACAACGTGGCTTGCGGACTTTATATGTAGATGTAGAAAGATTGTAGGAATGAAAATAAGGAATCAGATAATTCAGTGCCAACAGGTAATGCATTGTAAACCTTCAAGTTTTCCCGGCGTTGTGGTTCATCATCGTTTCGTCCAGCTTGTCATCAGTTGGTGATCTACGCTTAGCCGTGGATGCAGCTTTAAGCTAAGAAACCTTTCGTTACAAATAAGATCAGTAATCTGCGGTTGCGCTTCTTCAGTTATCAAGACGTTCTTCCTGTGCATCCGTTGCTCTCCTCAAACCAGATTGTTCTAGGCTTGTCGTTTGGTTTTTTCCCTTGGTCAACTTGCCAAATGCAAATTTTGGACCTGAGTATTTCGCTGTTTTCGACATTTTTCTGGTGCAATTTCTGACAATTTCAGATAAGTTTAGATATGGTCAGTCCCTTTCATAGTGTTCATTTCGGCTTTACTCCTGTTGTCAAAGAATTCGACTGTTTATTTTGTTAGTCGGTCTGGGTTCACTATTTTAATATCACTAGCATTTTCATCTGCGTTTCTTAATGTCGTCATGGATATTTATCTAGTATTTGATTTCCAGTTTGCCTCTGAATCGGTATTGTTCGTCTATAAGTTTTGGACCTCTGATTTTCTTACGATTTTGTGTTCCTTCTTCTCAGTGTCTTCGAGATGTAATGTCGAGAGCTAAGATAGCTAACTAGTCTGCTTATGCTAAGAATGTGTGGTTAGTGTAAGAGAAAGCCCGGAGCTCCTTATCTTTACAGGTGGACTTAACGGATAAATACATTAACGTTACTGGAATACCTGAGCGTGATGCTGTATAAGTGTCTAAGGGATCGGTCCTCGACTAAGCCGTTGTGGGGTGGGGGGAAGGCTACAATTAACATATGCTGGTAGCAGAGATGGCACATGAACAGCGAAACTGTAGGAACTCAAGGGCGATTATCAAGCTCCGTCTTCTGTCATCACCATCTATCCACTACGATCATTTTAGAAGACTTCGAGATCCTTTCACGAGAAAACGTGGCTCTCGCATAAACGTCATATATAAATATTCGGACCCAAAACCTATTACAGTGCCACTAATACAAGCTACGCATATCTGCTCGATGATAAGATCATAACGAAAGACACTAAAATGTTTTGCACAAATCACGGAGTAATTTAGATCGACGAAAGAAGTTTGGGAACCACTCGCCGTGTCGAGGATATATTGGTTACAGTGTACGTGTTGAAAGGTCCATGTTGGAATGATAGAGCGATCCATCACTATCAGAATCATCGAACATAAAAGCACTGCATGTTGGAACGGATGGAGAAATCGGCCGTGGTTGGGCGCGCACTGCGGAAGGCCGACCACGTAATGAAATTCGCCGACACGTATGTTCTCGCTGTGGAGAAAAACTGCCGGGCTGTTCGTTCAGGGAAGCCATCAAAATTTACAAGCACGACAGTTGTTTCAAGAAGAAAGAAGAAAGTCTCAAAGAAACACAAAGTCTATGGATTCCGCACTGCAGCGAACTACCGTTGCAGGTAACAAGTGGAGAAAACTGCAGAAGTAAAGGCCAGAGAAAGGTTCTCAGCCGGCCGCTGTGGCAGAGCGGTTCTACGCGCTTCAGTCCGGAACCGCGCTACTGCTGCGTCGAAGGTTCGAATCCTGCCTCGGGCATGGACGTGTGTAACTTCCTTAGGTTAGTTAGGTTTAAGTAGTTCTAAGTCTAGGGGACTGATGACCTCAGATGTTAAGTCTCATAGTGCTTGAAGGCATTTGAAACATTCTCAGAAGTACACATAACCTCCTCCCGTAAACACGATTCCAGTCCGCCACTAGCAATGGATGGCGAATCTTTGACATTGCCGGGCAGTAGTGGTATCGACAAATCAGAAAAACCAATAAACGACCTGAGGGAAGGTCCCGAAAAGGGTGCATCACAGGCAATACCTTGCATAATAGTTGAGTGAGGTTAGTGGCGAATAAAGCAGCTCGTAACAGCGTATGAATATTTGGAAATAATACCTACATGTTATATGCAGTGTAACGACCACAAAAAATCTGTAGTAGAGAATTATGTATGATCTGACAATCAGCATCTGTATGAAATGTTATTCCGGATTATTCGGTGAATGCGAATCGGTAGAGATGTACTGCCTAAATGTGACATATGAAAATTTGTTCCGGACCGGAATTCGGACGCGGATTTCCTACTTATCGCGAGCGAGAAGTCCGCGTTCGAACGCCGGTCTGGCACAAATTTTCGAATGTCACAATTAAGTATGGTATTACAACCGAAATGCTCAAAGTCAGGTGTGAAATACAGCATTAGGTATATGTCAACCATTCACTTTTTGATAGTAACGAAACCCTAGCGTAACATATTGCAGAGCCTTTATAAATGTCCGCGGGGTACTACGCAAACATTGTCTTTGCGGGTGGCAAGTGGCTGTGATTTATTCCTGTAGACTCTGTCCTTGAGAAGATCCCAAAGAAAAGATGAGGGGCCTGGAGATTCGGAGATCTCCGTGGCCAGCTAATGTTTCCATTACGTGATACGATCCGATCAGATAGGAAACATCACTTGAAGAAGTGCCATGATCTGCTGAGCGACATGGCAGGTTGCACCATCCTGCTGAAACCAAAGTTTGTTGGTTTCCTTAGCCAATAATTGTCTAATGAAAGTGTTTACCATGTCGTGATAAAGTTCACCATTCACAGTGACAGCGATCCGTTCTGCATTTGAAAGGAGCGAACTCCCACACCACATTTGACACGTTACTAGAGGAGAAGACTATCGTGGATAACTTCTGGTTCTTCTGTGACACGAATGCTACAATTCTGTTTATTAAAGCATTCACTAAGACGGAGGTCAAGACGAGTTTCATCGCTCTTCAAAAATTTGTTAGCAAAACTGGGTTGTTATGCCAGTAAGAGAACTTCATTTGCAAACTGCAGTCTTTATGGCAAGTCAGTGGGCAATCTCTTATGGGAAATCTGAGTTTTATAGGGATATGTGCATAAGTTAGGTGTTAAAATTCCATGTAACAAAGCTTTGTGTATGCAAATTCTTGAGACTGACGAGGAAGTGATTTTAGGGGACTGCTTACCACTGAAGAGCGAGCGTAGTCAGTATTCGCTGAGATGCACGAGGACTTTGGAGTCTATCGGCAACATTGCTAGTGTCTTGGAACTGATTCAAGCATCTTCTTATGATGCGTTTTGATGGAGCAGGATGAACATCCTATTTTCTTCTGTACGACCGCAGGGCTTGCAGGACACTTTGTCCTTTGTTAAGTACAGTTCAAGTACAGCATCAGTTTCTTTATTACTCCACTTTTCAGGATTAATATTCAAGGTCATAGCAACAATCTGCAACAAACTAAAACCTTATAATTAATATATGAAACCTTTTATACGCATTTCAAATGGGTACTCTACTTTTAGTAAATCTTAGATTTGTTGGTTGTGCCTTGGAAAGTGCCGTCTGCAGAGGTAATCGCAGACAAGACGCAAGTGCGACCAATTCTGCGGGACTGAAACGTTTGGAGTCCTTATCTAGCAGTTACGGGAGAAGAAAGCAGCGAATTCGATACCATGCTAATTTAGAGAAATGAAACTCCAGAAAAACTGTCCGACAAGACAATTTTGCTGCCTCCATAGCATATTTCTCGTAATGATCGTGCGAGTAAAACGAGAGAGGTTAAGGCGTGTAGAGGAGTACATAGAGAGAAGTTTTCTATCTCTCGCTACGAGTGTGGAGTAGGACAGAAAATAGTTGATACTGATATGAAGTAGCCTCTACTACGCTCTGTAGAGTTCTCAGTACAAAAGATAGTGTGACATATTTCGACAGGAGCCAGTGTTGGTCAAAACTAGGAGAAAAATTCCTAGAGTGTCATATCCGGAAACCAATATCTGTTGACATGTGGATAAAGCTGTCTTTTCATTCCCGTGTGTGTGTTACATCGAAGCAGACATTGTAGGCAGTGCCGCTTAGGATTACTACGCATACTGACAAAAATGGTTCAAATGTCAATGAGCACTATAGGACTTAACACCTGAGGTCATCATTCCCCTACAACTTAGAACTACTTAAACCTAACTAACCTAAGGACATCACACACATCCATGCCCGAGGCAGGATTCGAACCTGCGACCGTAGCGGTCGCGCGGTTCCAGACTGAAGCGCCTAGAACCGCTTGACCACACCGGCCGGCGCATAATGACACATGCTTCAAGCCTACTTTGCCGAATCACGCACTCTTTCAAATACACCTGCCTTCATTCGGAAGGGGTCACATACCTTCGTCACACGCTCCTGTAACACCTGCACGTTACTGTGGGATGGGAATACGTAAGCCCCTTTAAATGTCTCCATAGCCATAAAATTAACAGATTCAGATCTAGTGAACGGGTAGGCCGTGTTACCGGATCTTCTCGAGCAGTCTATCGCCCATGAAATGCTGCGGTGCAGTAATGTCACACGGTCCAAGAAAACAGGGTGGAGCCCCGTCGAGCATAAACCAGTGTCGGTGTCTTTCTGCAAGTGTAACGTCCTCCAATACCAATGGTAATTCATCGCACAGAAATAGGTGATACGCAACACCCGATATTCTGTTTGATAAAGTGTGTTACTACGAGTATGTCACCGACAATTCGTCCTCCTACCTTAAGGTCTCCATGGTTGTTCGACGTTTCGCATCTGAGCACACTTGCGTTATGTTGAAACTTAATGTGTCGTCTCTTGAGAATCCCGCTTCATGTGTGAATAAGATGCAGCTTATGAATAGTGGATTTACAACGCCTATGTATCAATGGGTATTGGTCTCTGCACATATCATCATTGGAATTTTTCTTCTAGTTTTGGCCAATACTACCTCCTGTATGAATATGTGACACTTTTTTTAAACACCCCAAGGACAAGGACATTTTACTGACAAGTGATGTTACAGGTAATTCGCTATTGTCTGTGGTAACAGATTCACACAACGTGAAACACGCATTTCACAGTGAAGAGTGCCCAAAAAGTCGAATCAATGCAGAGTGCACCCCTCTGGCGGCAACGCTGGCGTGTATTCTCGCATTCAAACGATCGTAAAGGTACCGAACAGCATTCTGCGATAAATTTTCCCAAGCACCTTTCACCTGTTGTTGCATTTCGACAATGGTTCTTGCAGACTCTGAAGAAAGAGTAAATTCCCGCTTCGCCGCGTCCCAAACGTATTCAGAAGGCGAGAGATCAAGTGATCTCGCTGGCACGGGCAGTTGTTGAAGACCACGCTGCGTCGCAGCAGCCGTAGCTGGACGTAACATTGTCCTGCTGGAAAACCACTGCACTTTAGTGTCGACGAATTGTTATCAACACGGAGGTAACAACCTGTGCAGTGTAGCGGACACAGTTAACTTTACTTTGCAGAAACACTAAATGTGACCGCAAGTTGTGATTACCCTCCCCTCGCTGCCCCCGCCCCCGCCTCCCCCCCCCCTCCCGAAACCATGAAGCCTGGAGTCGGACCTGTGTCGTGGGCGAATACTCTCTGGAATAGTCCGCTCATCACGTCTATTCTTACAGTTTTGTACTTGGCTGTCTTTCAGCAACCGTATATAAGTTAGTAGAGAAGTAACACAGCCAAGCGGTTGCAAATAATTGTTTAATACATTGACCTATGTTTCGACAACTCTAAGGCTGTCTTCATCAAAATGAAAATCTAAAAGCCGTAAAATTAGATTGCGAGAAGGCAATAGTCAAAGATAAGAGAAGACATGCTCAAATTAAAAATTAAAAACGTTCCAGTCTTTGGTACGTATATCTCGCATTTTTACGGCTTTTAAATTTTAATTCTGACGAAGACATCCTTAGAGGTGTCGAAAACTAGGTCAGAGTACTAAACAATTATTTGTAACCTGGTGGCTGTGTAATTTCTCTATTGAGAGCCTGTTGTCATCACTCTCCAGTCGACTTTTTCATGACACCAGAGCAGCCGCGCCTGGCGGTGTCGTGATAGCCTAGCCAAAGGCACACGCAATGTTAATCCTGTTGCAAGTAGTGGGTTCACAGTAGTCCTCGGTGACACATCGGGTGCAACGAGTTAACTTTCTTCGCCGGATGTTCTGTCGGCCACCAGCTTTCACAATGAGTCGAACTTGACGTGCGTCTCTTATACCTGGAGATCCAGAACCCGGTCTAGAGGTGTTGTTATGTTCCACAGACCACTGCTGAAAGCAGCGCCACAGCACCGACACATTGTTGTGCCCGACATGTGCAGCAACCCATCTACACACCTGAAGTTGTTCAACAGGAGTACGTACTCGTTGGCGGGACATGGTTGCACCCTATAAGTATGTTGCACACAGTGTTCACCTCTAACTTCAGCGCAGACAGAGGGTTCACAGAGAGACCTCCAGAGCGTCATCTGATCGCCGGTGACCGTGACAAATGAATCACTAACACTACAATCCCTCACTGTGCACATATTATACCCTGGTGCCATTAAACACCAGTTGAGGATGTTGCATTTTTCCGGCAGTGTGTATAAAGTTGTACTCCATACTTTCCTTTAGAATGGTTCAGGTAAATGACAGTCCAAAAACGCATCCAAAAATTGAAAATCTACGCCATATGGTTTTGAGCAATAGGTGATTACAGGTGTATGAAATATTAGACACCGTAGTCGTATCAGAAGACAGTGGGACAACGTGTAACATGAATATTTAACTGCAATAAAGAATTGTGTAACGTGGGTGCCACGCTACCGAATGCTGACCAAAATAAAATGAGAAAACGAAATTCTCAAGATTATTTTTAAAAATTTTTAGAAAAATGTGGTTTTAGCTTCTTTTGATGTCACAAATTTGCATTTCAGCATCCCGATTGGTAAGACCCTCAGCATTATCAGAAGTAATATCTTACGTAATGCCGGCATGAAAAGGATGCATTTTAGTTTATCTTACAATTACTTTAGCTGCGACGGCTATGTATATCAGCAGCCGAATGGTCTGGCTATGGGTAACTATCGCTCGGGATCGCAAGCAAATATTCAGTTGAATGATTTAAAGAACAGAGTCTTCGGTTTGAAATTAGAGCCTCTAAGACATAGTCTTCTACAAAAAGTTCATTGATGACGTTTTTATTATTGTTAAAGGCAACCAAGAAAGGTTAACGGATATTTTCAATATTTTCAACCAGCAGCATCCAAAAACCAGATATACATTACAGCTATAAAAGGATAGTAAGGTCAGTTTCCTGGGTTTGCTTGTTACTAGTAGAGACAAAAGCTTTGGTTTTTCTATTTTCCGAAAGCCTACGATGTCAAACGCAACCATGCGCAATGATTAGAACCATCAAATTAGGCACAAAATTTACTTACTTTCAGCCAACGAGTAAGCGCTTATTTAAATTGCCATTGAATGAGGAGGAAATTAATAGAGAGTTTAATATTCTGAAGCAAGTAGCTATAGCCACTTGCTACAAAGAGTCCCTGATCACTTGGCTTTACAATAAATATAGGCGGGGAAGGCTGCCACGTGCTAACGGAGCTGTAAAATATCTGTTAATGCAGTAAAGGGGACGTATGTCAGCTTCATTGGTCAATGCTTTCATAAACAGACATAAGGTTGCATTTTGTACAAGCAACCAACTTAAATTCAAATTAAGACACGGGTTTGATGATCAGGGCAGGGATTCTGATGCCAAAAAACTTGGTTCCTCGGGATATATAAGCTACGCTTTGGTTCTTTCGAGTCCTTCTATACAGGCCAAAGAAGCCGAATTTTTTATCACCCATTATAAAGAGCATGTTAATCTGACAATAAGTCAGCTTTCAGTCAGCATATTCGAAGGGAGCACCATTATCTGGGTAATATAGGTAGTACTTAGGAGTCCACCATAATACAACGAAGGGGTTGCAGAAGGATATCTTGGAAGAACTGGAGATTCTTAAGAACAAAATAAAACAACCTAATAAAATTGTAAATGAACTGGTAGATTTTCAGTTTATCAAATTCTTTACTCTCTTCAAGAATGTGTTGAAAACCATATTTCTGCAATTATTTAGAATGTTTGTGTCTCGCGCCTCCCTCCTGCCCTCATCACTCTAGTGCTCCCATTTTCCCTTTCCACTCCATTCCAAAACTTTTCCTTCTTATTACCACCCTCCCCTTAATTGCAACTCCAATTTTCCCACCCTTCAATTTCTCCTTCCCCACTTCCTTTCTTTAACCTCGTCCCTATCCTTTCTCCCCATCCTCACTCCCCACCTCCACTACGCCCGCCGCCTTCCCCTCATTCCCTTTTTTTTAACTCTCACCTTCCCCACTTCCTCCAAGTCCCTCGTTGGCTTTGATATATTAATTTGTTCTATTACCTGATAACTATCTGCAGAAACTGCCTGTTGAATTGGTTTTCGGTGAGAAGTCTTTGTCTCCGAAATAAATTGGCAGTATTTGAGATGATCTGAAACCGGTTTTTCCAAGTGTCATGATTTTTTAACCTTGAAATTGGCTCATCCATGTTAGATTGTATAGTTACTATAGCGTGCTGTTTTATTCACTTTGATGTATTCATTATATTCAGGTTGTAATTTACGCTCATTTGTTACCTATATATTTTAAATTCTTACCGTACCCGCATTGGCTACGATCTTTATCCTAGATGTCTCTACAATTTAGCTTCCCTCCTCTCTCTCTCTCTCCCCCTGTGTACAATTTTCCTATTTACTTTAATCATTAATTACATAGCTGTTGGTGTCTCTTGCTAAGTTTCTGATAAGACTACACCTTCTCTAAAAGATCTGTGTGCTTACTCACACAACATTGTGGCCATTCGCAATACGGTCTGAAACGTTTGTCCTACGTGTCTTGTGAGTAGCCTATGTTTGACAAAGTTACATCCCAGGCATTATGTTTCGTCATTTTATTTTATGGTACACAGTTTCTCCAAAAATAATTTTATGTATAATCATGGAAAATATTTATTGTATGCTCATCATTTGTTCGCACTTTTGTAAATGAGCATTAGAGCTTACTCCGACATTCCTCAATCCAGACTCCGCCTTGCCACTTATGCTCTCGCCCCTACCCCGCTCCCCTCTTCCCTTCCTGTGTTCTTCTCGAACCATTTCATTCCATCTATCTCATCCACTTTCTTTCCTTCCTGTTTTTCTTTTTTCCCCTCCCCCATTCCCTTACACCCCATTCCTCTCTCCACTTACCCTTTTCTGATAATTGTATTGAATGCTCCAGTGCTATTGTTAACATAACTACAATTTATTTTTCGTAGTTACTTCTGCATATGATCCTACTACCGTATCTCTCTTTATGCACAACGTGGATTAGTAAACATTCATTTCAAAAACGTTAAAATGACTAGGCTTGTGGATATCTTTTGATGGCACATTTTTATACTTTTTTAACTTTTGTTTGCCGTTTATGCTCATGTTTGGCGTCCTTGCCACAGTTGTGCTACGAAACGGCAACACTATGTAGACTACAATGTAGCTATACTCCGTTGTGATTCTATGATGATGTACTGACATTTTCATTAATTGTCTCGCAGCACGGCACCTCTACAGTTTGCAATCATCAGTCAATTATATAAATACAGAAAACTGCAACGAGTCATTTTTTAAATAGTTATTTATTCCATTAACATGTTTTCGAACTATTTAATGGAATAAATAACTATTTCAAAAAAAAATGACACGTCGCAGTTTTCTGTATTTACACTGAAGAGCCAAAGAAAAAGGTACGCCTGCTTAATATCGTGTAGGGCCTCCGCGAGCACGCCGGAGTGCCGCAACACGACTTGGCATGGGCTCGACTAATGTCTGAAGTAGTGCTGGAGTGAACTGATAAAAGCCGGTGGAGCACTCTTCTGAACAGCACGTTGCAAGGCATCCCAGATATGCTCAGTGATGTTTGTGTCTGTGGAATTTGATGACCAGCGGAAGTGTTTAAACTCAGAAAAGTGTTCATGGAGCCACTCTGTAGCAATTCTGGACGTGTGAAGTGTCGCATTGTCCTGCTGGAACGGCCCAGGTCCGTCGGAATGCACAATGGACATGAACGGATGCAGCTGAGCAGACAAGATGTTTACGTACGTGTCAGCTGTCAGAGTCGAATCTAGACGCAACAGGAGTCCCATATCACTCAAACTGCACACACCCCACATTCATGAGGTTGTCTCCATACCCGTACACGTCCATCCGTTCGATACAGTTTGGAACTGGACTCGTCCGACCAGGCAACATGTTTCCAGTCATAAAAAGTCCAATGTCGGTGTTGACGGGTTCTGGCGAGGCGTAAAGCTCTATGTCGTGCAATCATCAACGGCACACCAGTAGGCCTTCGGTCCCATATCGATGATGTTGCGTTGAATGGTTCGCACGCTGACACTTGTTAATGGCCCAGCATTGAAATCTGCAGCAATTTGGGGAAGGGTTGCACTTATGTCACGTTGAACGGTTCTCTTCATTCGTCGTTGGCGCCATTCCTTGCAGGATCTTTTTCCGTCCTCAGCTATGTCGGAAATTTGATATTTTGCCGGATTCCTGATATTCACGGTACACTCGTGAAGTGGTCTTACAGGAAAATCCCCACTTCATCGCTACCTCGGAGATGCTGTGTCCCATCGCTCGTGCGCCGAACAACATCACGTTCAAACTCACTTAAATCTTGATAACCCGCCATTGTAGTAGCAGTAATCGATCTAAAAAGTGCGCCAGACACTTTTCTTAAGTAAACGTTGCCGACCGCAGCGCCGTATGCTGCCTGTTTACATATCTCTGTATTTGAAAACACATGCCTATACCAGTTTCTTTGGGCGCTTCAGTGTATATCGAATAAAGAGTTACGGGTTCCTAAACATACGAAATGGATAAGGTTAATCAATTATCATCTGAAAACTGTACACCCCGAAGAACTTGTGAACGGTCTTCCTCGTCGAACTGAACACCTCTCCCCTCTCCGCGGTATAAGTGATGTATCCGAAGACGGGGGGAGGGGGGGGAGGGGGTTAGAGGGGGTAACCGGCTTGACTAATAGTGAATATCCTTGTTCTCACTGCGAATTAATTGGTCCATAAAACTACGGAAATCAGGCATAAACATACTTTACTGCTGATATATCGGCTGTAAACCATTCTGTTATCTTCGGAGCGAGTCGTAAAGATTTTACGGGTTGTTCCGAAGAACGCGGAACGGTTTACAACCGAAATATTAGCTGAAGTCCAAGTGCGATTACGGCTAAATTTCTGCAGTTTTACGGGTGACTAATTGTTCTGTCCTGTGGCTTCATGGCCCGTTTCTGCTCACATGTATTCGTTATGTCCGCTTCTCCTATTTTCCGTGTGTATTTCCTGCATCTGAGCCAAATTCTTGGCAAGTAATTCAAGAGTCATGGAAGCGTGTAATCCTGCCCTACAATAAGGTTTTTTTTCTTTGTTGAAACCACTGCTGAAACATGTCTTGTGTGAGATTTCAGTTTTAATCGTGATACCCGTACGGAAGTGCTTACGCATTACGTTAACTGTTGAGTTGCCTAAGGAAAGTCGGCGAGTTGTGAGTTTTCTTCCTCGAAACTGTTTGTGCGCTCATGAAGAGACGTTGGTTTCCCCATCACAGACTCCAAATAAATTAATCACAGCTCTCTCACTGTGAAACTAATGAGGCTCCAGTCGTATCGCTGTCTCGCTTAACCTCCATTGTCATGTGAGCTACAGACAGCTATCAATAAACCCCTGTTCACCCGCTGCAGCAAAATAAGAAAAATAAAAGATGAACAGCTAACCGCCGGCCGAAGTGGCCGTGCGGTTAAAGGCGCTGCAGTCTGGAACCGCAAGACCGCTACGGTCGCAGGTTCGAATCCTGCCTCGGGCATGGATGTTTGTGATGTCCTTAGGTTAGTTAGGTTTAACTAGTTCTAAGTTCTAGGGGACTAATGACCTCAGCAGTTGAGTCCCATAGTGCTCAGAGCCATATGAACCATATGAACAGCTAACCATAAACATCAGACTGCTTGGAGTACTGATTACCAAGGACACAGGAGTCGTATTTCAACGTGAGAAAAGGAACTTAATGATTAACGTGTCATAAATTCCATTCTGTCATAGCAGACTGTTCTGAGTACTACAATAATGAGACCTGGTAGTCAAGGGAGGCAGGATTCGATTACGATTGTGGACGGAGCCGTAATCAGTAACTAATGGTTCCCTTTTGCAATTACACACATTTATTTTAAAACGGTAATTCCAGACTGAGCAATAAATAAAGATATCACACGTTATTAATGAAATAATAAACAACTGTGTAACTAATAGTGTTTTCAGTGCGTTACAATTTACCAAATGATCACAAAATACAGACACAACTTAACAGCTCATGCTCCAAGTTTCTGAGAAGAATAATATGCTGAAAAACGGAAAAGAAAACTGATAATGTATTAGATGACAATCAGTTTGGCTTTAAGGAAGATAAAGGGACCAGAGAGGCAATTCTGACGTTGAGGTTTATAATGGAAATAAGCCTAAAAAAGAATCAAGACATGTTCACATAATTTATTGACTTGAGAAAAGCGTTCAACAATCTCTAATAGTGCATGATTTTCGAAATTCTGAGGAAAATATGAGTAAGCTACAGTGGAAGACGGTTAATATATATTCTTCGCTTGTGTGACAATATTGTCCATAGTTACTTTACAATTCCAGAGAATATTTTTGTTCCGTAATTACAACTACAAGAAAATGCGTATTTTCCTTAACAGACGCGTTTCGCTTTATTGAAGTAAAGTGGGATCAGCGGTCTGTAATTATTTGTTTTTAAGATCGAAAACAGCTTGTAATTCATTTGTTGGTTTTTACTTACCCTTGTTTCTGCTTGGTTTTTCGCCTACATCACGAAATGCCGTGTGCTAGGAAGTCTTTGGTTTCTTTCTTCATTAGACACTGATACCTGCGATCAAATGTTTCGCTGATTTGCAGTACTATAATTCTTTACGTTTTCCACAGCACACTTTCTCGTATGCCACTGTTCGCTGTTTATTTGTCGTTGTGTTCAAAATGTTCAAATGTGTGTGAATTCTTAAGAGACCAAACTACTGAGGTCATCAGTCCCTACACTTACACACTACTTAAACTAACTGACACTAACTTATGCTAAGAACAACACACACACCCATGCCCGAGGGAGGACTCGAACCTCCGGCGGGAGGGGCCGCGCAGCCCGTGACATGGCGCCTCAAACCGCGCGGCCATTCCGCGGGGCTATCGTTGTGTTTTGTAGTGTTGCAAAGGTTGTGATTAGTTTGTCTTTGATTCATAATCTTTTTCTTTGTCTCTGTAGTTAATTATATGTGTGTTATTCTATCTCATTGTATTGTTGTGTATTTAGATACTCTGTAAGAGCATTGAAAAAATAGTGATTGGGGTTTTTTGTGAATAGTGGAAGGGGGAGGAGAAGCAAAGATCAGTAGATACAGGTGCAAAGCAATGTGATGGAGAGTGAGTTGGAGGAAAAGGTGTGGAGCAAGAAGTGAAATGAAACTGGGAGGGGGCGGGTTGAGTGGGATAGACTGAAGGATAGAAAAGGCCGTTTTATTTTTCATGTGCTTTCTTCAATTATTTTATATAGTGTTTGGTTTCCGATACTTATTTGGTCATTGAGCAACTGTTGATTTCGTGTCAATGCTCAATGTAAGTGGAAATTTTCTTGGTACATTAGCCAACATTTTCATGAATCAGGGAAATATTAATATTTGAAAACACAATGACAAAGAAAAGCTACATCATCATCTACTTGTACAGGTATATGGATGATATAATATGCATGGTACATAAACCTAAAAATAAAATAGAGCTACTACGCAGACATAAATACTGCTCACAAGAACATAAAGTTCACAATAGCACAAGAACAAGAAAATACACTCAAATTGCTAGATATAACCATAAGAAAAGACATCACAAACACAGATTTGACATATACAGAACTACTATAACAAGTGACACAATCTTAAATGCTGCCTCAAATCACCAGCAGAATAAGAAACACGCCACAATCATATACATGTTAAACAGACTGAACAGGATTGCTCTAAACACGTCTGATTACCAGAATGAGCTGGCCATTATAAAGCAAATAACATTAAAAACGGACACAAGGAAACGCTAGTAGACACACTAAACAGAAAAATAAAGATAGAAATGATAAAATAAACTAACCAAACTACGCATCAACACATACAGCCTGCACTACCGCAAAAAAGGTATACAATGACGTACCATAACAAATTCTTAAGTAAAATAGGTAACGTATTCAAAAAACAAGGCATAAACGTTGTTTACAAAACCAAGAACTCAATACTAAAGCACATCCTGAAATTGAAATCAAAACGAGAGAGATATCAACAACCCGGTATCTGTCAGCTCATTTGCGGATTCTGTGAAAAAGTGTACGTTAGAGTGACTGGCAGAATATTTGACACAAGATACAAAGAAAACATCGTGCACTGAAATACGGTACAAACCATTCAACATTTGCAGATCATCTAAAGCAGGAATACTACAGACCAAGTACTATCCACGTACTATTGAAAAAGATATGAACATCACACGAGTCAGTAAAGACGGCTTTCCAAGAAAATTTCTACATGCACAAAGCATTAACACAAAATAAGTAGTTGCTCAATGACCAAATAGATACTGGATACCAGGCACTACATAAAATAAATGAATAAATCACACAAAAAATACAAGAGACTTTTTTCATCTTTCATCTTCTCCCTCAATTTCATTTCACTCCTTGTGCCTCACGTTTTCCTCCAACTCAATCTCAATCACACTACTATGCAACTATATCCACTTATCTTTGCTTCTCCCTTCACCACTTATTCACAAAAGAACCTTCATCACTATTCCTTCAGTGCTTTACACAGTACATAAATACGCAACAACATAATTCGATAGAACAACACACATATAATTAACTACAGACCCAAAGAAAAAATACTGGGTCAAGACAAACTAGTGGTGATGTTGGCAACACTACAAAACACAACGACACAGAAACAGGGAACAGTGGCGTACGAGAAAGTGTGCTGTGTAAAAAGTAAAAAAAAAAAAAATGCATAGTTCCGCAAAGCCGCGAAAACTTAGAGCGCAAGTATCAGTGTCTAATGAAGAAAGAAACCAAAGACATGCTAGCAATAGGCATTTCCTGATGGAGGCGAAAAACCAAGCGGAAATTACCGTAAGTAAAATCCAACAAATGGTTAACGAACTGTTTTTCGATCTTAAAAACAAATAATATTTTAAATATCTTTAATTACAGACCACTGATGGTACTTTTCTTCAATAAAGTGAAACGCCTCGGGGAACAAGATCACGCATTTTCCTATGGTTGTAACAACGGAGCAAAAGTATCCTCAGGAAGGATAATATACAATATTTACAGGAGCCAAGAGGGAACAATAAGAACGAAGTGTTCGGATTAAAGAGGGAGTAAGACAGATATGTAGTCTTTTGACTTCAATCTGTACATCGAAGAGGCAATGACGGAAATAAAAGAAAGCTTCAAAGTGAAATTAAAATTCAAAGTGAAAGAATATCAATGATAAGATTCGCTGAAAACATTGTTATCCTGAGTGAAGGTAACAAGAATTACAGGATCTGTTGAATGGAATGTACCGCCTAATGATACAGATTATGGATTGAGAGTAGTTTAAGAAAGACGAAAGTAACGGGAAGTAGCAGAAATGAGAACTGCAAGGAACTTAACATCAGAAATGGTGATCACAAAGTAGATGAATTTAAGAAATTCTGCTGTCTAGGCAGGAATACTACACGACGGACGGAGCACGATGGACACAAAAAGCAGACTATCACTGGCAGAATGGGCATTCCTGGCCAAGACACGTCTACTAGTATCAAACAGAAGCCTTAATTTGAGGAGGAAGTTTCCGAGAACATAGTTTGAAGCACAGCATTGTTTGGTAGTGAAACATGGACTGTGGTAAACCCGCAAAAGAAGAGAATCGAAGTATGTGAGACGCGGTGGTACAGGCGAATGTTGAAAATTAGGACTGTTAAGGTAAGGAATGAGGTTTTCCGCAGAATCGGTGAGGAAAGGAATATGTGGAAAACACTGACAAGAAGAGACAGGATGATAGGACATCTGTTAAGACATTAGGGATTAACTTCCACGGCTCTAGATGGTAAAAAATGTACAGGAAACAAAGCTTGGAACACATCCAGCAAATAATTGAGGACATAGGTCGCAAGTGTCTGTCTTCTCTGGCACAACAGTTGAAAGCTACGTTTTAACATAAACGACGAGGCACTATGCAGAAGATGTCGATATTTTAGTCACTGTGAAGTTCGTAAAGTTTGTCAGCTATGGACTATCGTATGTAAAAGACATGTGAACTGTAACCCAAGTTCATTAAATCTCCTAGCCGTAGTTCATAGCGCGTCACTTACAGGAAGTCGTAAAGTGTCCCTCAAGACGTACACGTTAATTACACGCTTTGTTATTTGCAGGAAAGCTTTTGAGTCCACTCTCATACATCCCGTTTTTTTCGCTCAGTATTGCTGTAGTGACAATAACAATGATTGAATATACTGCTGTTTTATCGCAGGAGAAATCGCATTCTCTCGTTGTTCCGTCAACAGCCTTTCGAAAAGTGTGTTACACCCTTTCGTTATTTCTTATTGTTTCATACCTCCTCACCTGTATCTAGCTATTATAACTATTCCAGTGTTTGCCGAATCTCCAAATGACATTTTATTATTGTTAATTTTGTTGTTTCATGCATCTCTCCACGTTAGTCTATCCCGTGCAAACCACATCATCTGTGGATAACTATTACAACTTACACGCGTTTGAAACTGCATACTGTAGTCTACATTTGCTCCCTCCCCCTCTCCGTTATTACCTCCCCCCCTCACACAGACACATACACAAACACACACTTTCCTCCATAATGATGAATCAAGGAATATCCTACGCATCGATTCTTTGTCCTTGTCAAGTTGCACCTAATCGTCATGTATTCTATCTCCCCATATAATCTTCAGCACTGTTTATAGTATTACATTTGAAGGGCTTCTATTCCATTCTTCTACATTCAGTGTCTCATTTAGAAGCTAATTGTCACAGCGGCACCTGATTTAATTCGGCTACACTGTTCTTGTTTCATCTTTTAAACACTACCCATTCCGTGATGTGACCTTCCAACTCAAAGCCAAAACATAAATATGTTACAACTTCTCCGTCAACTTCAATTTCCTTCGCAAATTTCTCCTTCGTTTCCGTAACTGCTTACTGAGAGTGCGGACTGAATACCATGGCAGGTAGCCTTCAACCCAATGTTACTCCCTTCTCAACTACTGCCTCCCTTTATGTTCTTCGATTCTAATAACTGCAGTCTAGTTTGTGTGCAAGTTGCACGTAACATTTTTCCCTTTATCTCATTCAGCTTCCTTCAAAATTTAAAAGATTTTATTCCAGTCAGCATTGTCAAAATTTTGCTCTAGATCTGTAATTACTATGAACATAGTTTTGCGTTTCTTGTCTGTTTTCTGTGATAAGTCTCAGCGTTGGTATTGCCTCGCGTACTTCCATATGTAGACCTCGGATGTAAACAGAGGTAAGGTACATGTTTGCTGTTTTGAAAAATTGTTCAGTAAAGTTTCAATAAAACCTCATAAATAAGATATTTCGAGTACATCCACTGCTATGTTTTTACCCAGACAAGTCATTGTTTTCAAGTATTCGTAGAGTAACGATGTATTTCTATAATCGTAAATTTTATCCAAAATTTTATTTTTCAATATTCGTCAATGAATACTTAACGATGTTTACTTACAAACTAATTGCACTTAACATATGCTACAATTTATGTACTTCTGTTTAATCGCTGGCAAGATAACGAAACATTACTGAAAAAACTATCATTGTTTCAGTTTGTGATAGTAAGAATTTAGCTATAATAAATTATAGCAACAATAGCAAACCTCAAAAATTAAACCATAATTCAACACAATGTAAAATTAATTTTATTGTCGCCTTGCTACAGCGCATAAACAGTGTTAAGGATGACTCTTAACATTTCTGCCATAACACTGTCATTTAAATTCACGTAAACCGCGGTAAAGGACACAGCTTAACATTGTTTAATTGCTCGAGTAGCAACAACTTTTGAAGCGCATTTGCGTTCAGCAAAATATTCAGGATGTTTATCTGAGTAGTAGTTATCCACGTCAACCTCGGATTAGAACAAATCGTCCCTGTAAAACATTTTCCTGGCGTCAATGCCACATAGCTTACTGCTGCTGGCAGCCATGTTTTTGTCACTTACCACTGTTTTCATGAATTCGGCGTGACAGATTTGCCATTATTGATAATCTGAAGTTAGATATAGAGTTGCAGTTTCTTGGTGTATCGTGAAACTGCAGCTTCATATGTTTCCGGAACCCAAACAGGCCGAGGTCAATTTTTACCAGTCTTTCTATTCTCCGGTACCTAACTCGTGTTTTATTTTGTAGCAATTACTTATTAATCATGTGGTTCGATAATATTCAGACCTCTCGGCTCCTGCCGTTTTGGAATTGTGATTATTACGTTCTTATTGAGGCATTTCTCCTACATCTTCCATACCAAGAGGAATAGCTTTGGCGAGGTTGGTCCTCACAAGGACTTCAGTGGTACGGAGTGAATGCTGTCTTCATATAACTTGACTGTCACTGCTCTGTTCAGTTACTCTCGCCCTATCATCACATTTTCATTTACTTTCTCTTCCCTTTCCATAACACTGCCTTCAGATCTGTTTCTTCCGTATAGCCTTCACGTACACGGGTTCGACAGAAACAGGGAAAAACTGCGAGAAATGCACCTATCAACAAATGCAAATGCTAGTCAAGCCTGCAGGTTTCTCTGTTGTATTTGACCACGGTCGGCACCTGTGCAATGTCCTCGATGTCAGTACAGAGTTCTGCATGGCTGTGATTTTATCGGATCTAACTGAATTTGAACGTGGTCAAACTGTTGGTTCTCGTATGGTAGGTTGCTTCCGTAACCAACTGAGCCGAAGCGTTTGGTGGTTTCCACAGGCACCTCATCGAAGATTTATACCACATACAGCGAAAGCGAAAATACACCATCAGCTCACAACTGAGACGAAAGTGTGTGTTGAGTGATCGTGACAGACATTTCGTGGTATTCCACAGACACTATGGTTACTGTGCAAGGCCGCATTACTGCAAAGTATTGTATGACCATTTTGGCTAATCATGTCCATCTCATGGTACAATGCTTGTTCCCGAGTGGTAATGCTCAGTTCCTACTCACGCAGCTCACATGTACTTAATACGAGCACGGGGATGAATTGTCGGGTCTCATCAGTGTTATTGAACACACATACCAATACATTCAGAAAGAAGCTATCATTCTGCAGTGGAAAGTGTACTGCTTTGAAAGGTCTGCGGGACTGAGCCCCGCTTCACTAGTAATCTGTCAGAACTCTTCACAACAACGCACATCCTACTGCTGAGTGAAAGAGTCACTCAGGAAACATTGTGGGTAACCCATCTCCGCAATATCCTTTCTTCCAGGAGCTTCAAGGTATGCAGAAGAGCTTCAGTTACTTGGTTGGCTGGTTGTTTTGGGGGAGACGATCAAACAGTCAGGTCATCGGTCCTATCGAGTAGGAACGAGTGGGGAAGGAAATCGGCCGTGCCCATTCAAAGGAACCGTCCCGACATTTGCCTGAAGCGATTTAGGGAAATCACGGAAAACCTAAATCAGGACGCTGGACGCGGTTTTGAGCCGTCGTCCACCCGAATGGGAGCCCAGTGTGCTAACTACTGCGCCACCTCGCTCGGTAGAGCTCATCTGAAGCATGGAATGCAGGAGAGAGGTACTGGCAGAATCGAATGTATGAGGGCGTTCTAGGTCAGTAGGTAGGGGCATTAACTAGAGATGGGCAAACTCGTTCATCCTTGGGAACTAGTTCACTGGCGATCGCTCTTTTTTGGGAACCGTTCTTTTTTACTCGTTCACCATTCATTTGCGTTTGGTATATGGTTCTCATCAAAAATTGAAAATTTGTAATATAGGCAACTGAAGATGGAAGGCGCCAAGAGGAGACACATGCCTCCCCCTTGGAGTACAGAGTTTTTATTAATAACAGAATTCCCACACACTTCTAATTTTCGTGATTCTGTAAAACCTTTCGTTTAGCCAGCTGTAGCGTTATGTGGCTGACTGCAGTGAAATCTTAAGGTGGCACACGAATAACCAGCCCCGAGTACAGACTGCTCGCCAGTTACGCACGATTTCTTGACCGCTACAAGCAGAATAGATAAACATGTAATAATTAGGTAATAAAGAAATAACAAATAAGCTAATGCAAACAACAACTTCATAACAATAGATGGCGATTGGTGGGCGACAATGAGCAGTCTAGGGCTCAGGGCCGATTTTTCGTGCGTCACCCAGTACAACTGAAATAATATTGTAGAGGTTGTTAGTGATGGGGAGCTCGTGAATGAGTCGTTCAAATGAACGCTTCACTCAACTGAAGTGTGAACTAACCACTCAATTTCAATGAACTGGTACTTCAAACTCTTCACTGATAGTACACTCCGCACTTTTTTCTAGTTCACTCACTCTCTTCCCCTCTCGTTCTCCCACAACATCGGCGCTACGTCACTCATCCTCCCTTCACTTCAGTCCTCCCTCTACTGCCTGTCGACGAATCGCGCGGTGTTTGTGGGGAACGATAGATTCACGAGTTGTTGGTTAGGTGAGGGGCGAGGGGAGTGCAGCGTCAGCTGCTTCCTGCAGTGCTGACATCATTACCAGTGACTGTGCACTTAAACTTCGCGTCTACGGGTAGCCTACCGTTGGAAGCGCTTGCAGACAAATGAATATTAAAGATATAAACGAAGAGGCTGGCTTTGTGGGCACGCACAGCCAACATTAAAATAAAAGGTTTGTTAATATCACTGAAAGAGGGATTTTACCTGAAATCGTACCAATGACTATAGGTGACAGTTTACGTTTTGAATCTGAAGTGTTATTATTCTCAACAAAAATAAAATCTACAGGAAAACTTCTGAATAATTACTTAATGTAGGTATATAGACTTTGTGACAGTGGTAAACACACTCATTCTATTTTGGATTAAATTCTAAAAGGAACATAAAATTGGACTGCATTTCGTTGGTAGCCCTAGTTTTCAGTCCATGAATACAACAAATAATGTTTCATTTGGCAGATAAAGACTTTTTTGGGCGCTTCATGAGAAAATGGCGAGCAAGATTAAATGTAATACCTTCTTTATATGTGACAGGCTTCTCTGTTTATCTTTCCTTTGTGCCCTTCGACCATGCTCTATTGAAGTAAACTCAGACGCTGTAAGAGCGTAAAACGTTGAGTGCACGTTACTGCATAGTTTGGCCATCTGTTGGTAAAATTTTGAAGTATTACGAAGCTTTATTGCACGAGCGAGCCGAAGCGAGCGTAGCCGCGGCTGAGCGGCGAACTGGACAAACTTCGCCAGGCTTCCGTACTTCATGAATGAACTACTTCATTTGAACGCTTCACGGCAAAGAGTGAAATGAATGTAGTAGTTCACGGGAATGAACGCGTTCGACCCATCTCTAGAGGTTATCACATTCTCTTTAAAAAATGTGACAGCAGACACTCGATTATGGAGCACGGGCTTCATTCAGTTGTAAGTCAGTCTGCCTTCCAAAACAATGAGCATGCTTTTCTACAGTGGATTAAAAATAAAAGGGAAATGGCTACTCACGTGTGCCGTGCCGACTTCCTTTGCATGTGTAGTAACAAAAAAATCTTGCTTTTTTACAAGTGTTTCTTTTGCTGTTTATCGAAATGGTGAAGTAAGCTGATATGCCTTTTTGTTACGTGAAAAGATGTATGTATTACACACCACGTAATAATTTTTATGTAATTTACGTAATTATAAAATACATTTTAATTATCGGTCGTGTACGCTGAATAGAATACGAAAAGATCTAGAAGTTCAGAGTTCAAGAAAGGTTTGAAACATATAAAGAATTGGCGTGGGCAGCGAACGAAACGAACAACTCGTTACTGAACTAACTATGAGCAGACGGCAGTGGAACTGCGACGAGTGGCCACGCGAAGGAGGACGAGTCCGGCCGAGCGAGACCGAGACCGAGACAGACGGGAACGGGACCGAGGCTGGAAAGAGACCGGCCGACGTGCCGTTGCGGGAACGAGACCGACCGTTTCCCTTTCCCAGGAACTATAAGTAGAAAGCCGCGACCGAAGTGAACTATGAAAGGCCGTTCCTTAGAATTCGTTCCCCGCTCGTTCCGTTCATCTTGATGAACAGTTACTTTGGACCCGTTAGTTCGCGAAAGACCCACCTGTACCATTAACAGCAAGAAACATGGTTCTGGGTTCATGCCTCAATCGGTCGATAAGGGTATTAACCGCCAGAAACATAGTCCCGGTCTGGTCGACAGTTTTAATCTATCAGGAAGTTTGGATCATATTTAGCCGTCCGTGCAGCCGCAAGCCTTCGCAATTAGGAGGGCTAGCGACTCTTTGGCTTCCTCGCTTGTCCTGCGCTCGGATCTCGAGGCGCTGGCTTCGAAATCAGTTGAGAGCTGTTCTTGTCCTCTTTGACTGTCTTCTCCACTGTATTTTTATTCGCTGACATAGAAAGCAACAAGAAGACTTCTTGGGTCATATCTCAAGAAGCATTACAAGTAATAGCTTTCGGATATGTGCTCGCAGAATCATTGTCTATATTTAAATGTACATCTACATATTTACTCTTAAAACTACTGTAAAGTCTTGCCGTAGGGTATGTACACTACTGACCATTAAAATTGCTACATCAAGAAGAAATGCAGATGATAAACGGGTATTCATTGGACAAATATATTATACTAGAACTGACATGTGATTACATTTTCACGCAATTTGGGTGCATAGATCCTGAGAAATCAGTACCCAGAACAACCCCCTCTGGCCGTAATAACGGCCTTGATACGCCTGGGAATTGAGCCGAACAGAGCTTGGCTAGCGTGTACAGGTACAGCCGCCCATGCAGCTTCAACGCGATACCACAGTTCATCATGAGTAGTGACTGGCGTATTGTGACGAGCCAGCTGCTCGGCCACCATTGACTAGACATTTCCAGTTGGTGAGAGATCTGGGGAATGTGCTGGCCAGGGCAGCAGTCGAACATTTTCTGTGTCCAGAAAGGCCCGTACGGGACCTGCAACATGCAGTCTTGCATAATCCTGCTGAAATGTAGGGTTTCGCAGGGATCTAATGAAGGGTAGAGCCACGGGTCGTAACACATCTGAAATGTAACGTCCACTGTTCAGGCCGGCCGGTGTGGCCGTGCGGTTCTAGGCGCTTCGGACTGGAACCGCGTGACCGCTACGGTCGCAGGTTTGAATCCTGCCTCGGGCATGGATGTGTGTGATGTCCTTAGGTTGGTTAGGTTTAAGTAGTTCTAAGTTCTAGGGGACTGATGACCTAAGATGTTAAGTCCCATAGTGCTAAGAGCCATTTGAACCATTCCACTGTTCAAAGTGCCGTCAATGCAAACAAGAGGCGACAGAGTTGTGTAACCAATGGCACCCCATACCATCACGCCGGGTAATACGCCAGTATGGTGATGACGAATACACGCTTCCAATGTGCGTTCACCGCGATGTCGCCAAACACCGATGCGACCATCATGATGCTGTACACAGAACCTGGATTCATCCGAAAAAATGACGTTTAGCCATTCGTACACCCAGGTTCGTCGTTGAGTACAACAACGCAGGCGCTCCTGTCTGTGATGCAGCGTCAAGGGTAACCGCATCCATGGTCTCCGAGCTGATAGTCCATGCTGCTGCATAGGTCGTCGAGCTGTTCGTGCAGATAGTTGTTGTCTTGCAAACGTCCCCATCTGTTGACTCAAGGATCGAGACGTGGCTGCACGATCCGTTACAGCCATGCGTATAAGATGCCTGTCATCTCGACTGCTAGTAATACGACGCCGTTGGGATCCAGCACGGCGTTCCGTACTACCCTCCTGGACCCACCTATTCCGTATTCTGCTAACAGTCATTGGATCTCGACCAACGAGAGCAGCAATGTTGCGATACGATAAACCGCAATCGCAATAGGCTACAATCCGACCTTTATCAAAGTCGGAAACGTAATGGAACGCATTTCTCCTCCTTACACGAGGCACCACAACAATGTTTCACCAGGCAATGCCGGTCAACTGCTGTTTGTGTATAAGAAATCAGTTGGAAACTTCCCTCATGTCAGCTTGTTGTAGGTGTGGCCACCGGCGCCACCCTTGTGTGAATGCTCTGAAAAGCTAATCATTTGCATATCACAGCATCTTCTTCCTGTCGGTTAAATTTCGCGTTTTTAGCACGTCATCTTCGAGGTGTAGCAATTTTAATGGCCAGTAATGTAGCATAGTACTACGAATTAAAGCCTTTTTTTACCATTCCAATGGCCTGTGGTGTGCGGGAAGAATAATTTGCCTTCGCGCTCCCTGCAGCAGCTGTATGTACGGGACTGAAAAATGTTTCTGAAAACTTAATACGGAATCGCGCAACAATTGTCTTCTATGTTCTAAAGTCTGCTGGTTCATGTTTCTCAACATTTCGTGGCGCTATCTCGTGACTCAAACAAACCGGTGACAATTCGAGCAGCCATTCTTTGTGTACGTTCAGTACTCCCTGTTTGTCCTGTTTAATATGAGTCCTCCACACTTGAACAATAGTCTAAGATGGGACACACCCATGATTTGTACGCGATCTCCCTCGTAGACTAACCATTTTCGCAGTATCCTGCTGAAGAGACAGAGTATTGTTTTGTGAATTAATTTACATGGACAGTTGTAATGGTTTGCTCGTGCATCACATTTTATTTTGAGATAACGGAGAGACTCATATAAAATATGGACTTGAGTTGAACGTTGTGCAAATATTTTTTTCTTTTGTCTCTCTACCTTCTCTTCTTACTTCCTTATCTGTTTGTTATCTTCCTAGCCTCTATCTGTACAGACGTATTAAAAGTGTGAATTATTTATGATAATAACAGTTACCATCAAACAGACATATCGAATTATACTTCTCGTTTTTCCTTACGCTAATGCCATTTATGTATTTTCAGCAGCCTGTTTCAGGATCATAATTAGTCGGCATGGACGTTATCTGTTTAGCCGCTATTATGGCTATCTCATTTAGTAGTAATTGTATAGGGCCTGCTTTCTATATTACGTACGACGTCCAATTCGCCAGTGCGAAAAAAATTAGCGCTGTAGAGGTATTTAACTCTCATGGTCGCAGAATAATTGACCAAGCCATCTATTTCTAAAGCGTAATATTTCATGTTCTCAGTATTTGGTTTGAACCGACGGTGTGACGCGTATCCTAAAAAAACGCGATACGCTGCCGATTAACTTTACTTTGTCATTTGTCTTACTTACGACTGAGCTATGTGATCATTCCCTTTCATATCCCTACAGATGTAATACTCAAGCATATTCATGACTACAACTTAATTGTGACGCATTGGTATTGCAGTCATACGACATTAATTTGCTGTTTCCTTTTTTGGGAAGAGTTTATTTCTCATTTAAAACAAATTTCCAATTTATGCACCAATATGACATGTTATCGAGATCTGACTGGACATACACTATGTTATCAAAAGTATCCGGACACCTGGCTGAAAATGAATTACAAGTTCAAGGCGCCCTCCATCAGTAATGCTGGAATTCAGTCTGGTGTTGGCCCACCCTTAGCCTTGATGACAGCTTCCACTCCCGCAGGCATAAGTTCAATTAGGTGCTGGAAGGTTTCTTGGGGAATGGCAGCCCATTCTTCACGGAGTGCTGCACTGAGGAGAGGTAACGATGTCGGTCGATGAGGCCTGGCACGGAGTCGGCGTTCCAAAACATCCCAAAGGTATTCTATATGATTCAAATCAGGACTCTGTGCAGGCCAGTCCATTACAGGGATGTTATTGTCGTGTAACCACTCCGCCACAGGCTGTGCATTATGAACAGGTACTCGATCGTGTTGAAAGATGCAGTCACCATCCCCGAACTGCTCTTCATCAGTGGGAAGCAAGAAAGTGCTTAAAACATCAGTTTAGGCCTGCGCTGTGATAGTGCCAAGCAAAACAACAAGGGCTGCAAGGCCCCTCCATGAAAAACAAGACCACACCATAACACCACTGCCACTGAATTTTACTGTTGGCACTACACACGCTGAAAGATGACGTTCACCGGGCATTCGCCATACCCACACCGTGCCATCGGATCGCCACATTGTGTACCACGATTCGTCACGCCACACAATGTTTTCCACCATTCAATCATCCAATGTTTAAGCTCCCTACACCAAGAGAGGCGTCGTTTGGCATTTACCGGCGTGATGTATGGCTTATGAGCAGCCGCTCGACCATGAAATCCAAGATTTTTCTCCTACCGCCTAACTGTCATAGTACTTGCAGTGGATCCTGATACAGTTTGGAATTCCTGTGTGGTCTCTGCAGACGTCTGCCTATTACACATTCCTACCCTCTTCAACTGTCGACGGTCTCTTTTCAGGCAACAGACGAGATCGGCCTGTACGCCTTTGTCTTGTACGTGTCCCTTCACATTTCCACTTCACTATCACATCGGAAACAGTGGACCCAGTGATGTTTAGGAGTGTGAAAATCTCGCGTACAGACGTACGACACAAGTGACACCCGATTACCTGACCACGTTCGAAGTCCGTGAGTTGCGCGGAGCGCCCCATTCTGCTCTCTCACGATGTCTAACGACTACTGAGGTCGCTGATATGGATTACCTAGCAGTTAATGGAAGTACAATGCACCTAATATGAAAAACGTATGTTTTTGGGGGTGTCCGGATACTATTGTTCACATAGTGTATGTACGTCTTTTCTAATAACTGCAACAGTAGTAATTCTTAGGTTACAATCAATATTGTCTTTTAGATCATTAATATACATCGTGAACAACACGGATCCCAACAAACTTGCCTCAGCAAGACTAAAGTTATTTCTATTTCTGTTGATGACTCTTCATCCAAGACAACATGCTGCGTCCTCCCTACCAGAAATCCTCAGTCCAGTCAAAAAATTCGTTTGATAACTCAGTATAATTATGTTTTTATTAATAAACGTTGGTGTTACCCGCTCTAATGGTTTTAAACTTCTAGAAACATTACGTCCACCTGGTGCCCTGATCAGCGATTTTCAGGATGTCGAGTGATAAAAGCACAGCTTCTGATTCGTAAGAGCAATGTTTTCTGAATCCATGCTGGTTGGCATGGGGGAGGTTATTCCGTTCAAAATACCTCAACGTCACTCTCTCTCCAGTTAGTTAGTTAGCCCATTCGAAACGGAAATATTTTAAATCTTGTAACTACAAATACCGTGGTCTAGAGGCAGCGTCCTTGACTACAAATCAAGATGTCCTGTCCGCAGCTCGTGGTCGTGCGGTAGCGTTCTCGCTTCCGGCACCCGTGTTCCCGGGTTCGATTCCCGGCGGGGTCAGGGATTTTCTCTGCCTTGTCATGACTGGGTGTTGTGTGATGTCCTTAGGTTAGTTAGGTTTAAGTAGTTCTAAGTTCTAGGGGACTGATAACCATAGATGTTAAGTCCCATAGTGCCCAGAGCCATTTCAACCATTTTGAACCAAGACGTCCTGCATCCCGAGTTTTAACCTTGCCACTTCTTAAATTTTGAACAAAAATCATTTGCAACGGTTTCCGAAAACTTCCGGTATAGGAAGTCTTGTTCTGCTAATGGACAGAAGAGCGGACAGAGGTTTGGTGCACTCTCTTGCCCATGGGGTGGGAAACTGCTCCTAAAAGGTGGAAGAATCGGCAATGTTCAACGGCAGGAACATGCAGAAGGCAATGGAAACCACAGCATTAAACACACAAACACTGACGTGTGAGGGGATAGTGACGCCCCCATATTCAGATGGGCGCAGTATCGCGTGCACAAGGCATAAAAGGGTGGTGCTTTGGCGAAGCTGACATTTATACGCAGGTCATTCATACGTGATTATGGCTCCAAGACGGGATTAACAAACTCTGAACGCGGAATGGTAGTTGGAGCTAGACGCATGACCCATTCCGTTTCGGAAATCGTTAGGGAATTCAATATTCCGAGATCCGCAGTGACAAGAGTGTGCCGAGAATAACAAATTTCAGGCGTCACCTCTCACCATAGATAACGCAGTGGCCGACGGCCTTTACTTAAAGACCAAGAACAGCGGCGTTTGCGTAGTGTTTTCAGTGGCAACAGGTAAGCAGTACTGCTTCATATAACAGTGAAAATCAACGTCGGACGTACGACGAACACAGCCATTAGGACAGTGCAGCTAAAACTGATCTTAATGGGCTATGCTATGGCAGCAGACGACCGACACGAGTGTCTTTGCTAACAGCACGACATCGCCTGCAGCGTCTCTCCTGGCCCCTTAGCCATATCTATTGGACCCCAGACGAATGGAAAACCGTGATCTGGCTAGATGAGTCTCGATTTCAGGGTAAGGGATAATGGTAGGGTTAGAGTGTGGCGCAGATCGCAAGAAGCCGTGGAGCGAAGTTGTCAACAAGGCACTGTGCAAGCTGATGGTGACACCATAGCTGTGTGGGCTGTGTTTGCATGCTATTCACTGGGTCCTCTGATCCCACTGAACCGATCGTTCCCTGAATATAGTTATATTCGGCCACTTGGAGACCCTCTGCAGCCGTTTATGGGCTTCATTTTTACGCATAACGATGTACTCAGAATATTGTGGACAAACCGAGCGAATGATTTGGCCATCCAGATCGCCCGACATGAATCCAGTAGAAAATTCACGAGACATAGTCGAGAGATCAGCTCGTGCACAAAATCCTGCACCAGTAATATTTTCACATTTATGGGCGGCTATAGAGGTAGCATGGCTCAATATTCCTGTAGGGGACTTCTAGCGACTTGTTGAATCCATATGACGCAGAGTTGCTGCCCTACGCTGGTGAAAAGGAGCCCGACACGATGTTAGGAGGTACCTGATGATTTCTGCCACCTCAGTGTAACTTGTATCCACAGGACATGTGGCCTGTAACTGAAAAAGTGTCATGATAATCTCTCCATTGGCAAAAGATTCCGAACTAATCCCTCCTTCGGACCTCTGGGAGGAGACTGCCATGGGTGAGGTGACCATAAGAAAAAGTTGAATAACCAACGAAAGAGTAACGTTCTATGAATCGGAGCGTGGAATGTCAGAAGTTCTTACGTGGTATTAGTGTTATAAAACTACCATAGGTTACTAGATATCTTAGAAACCGAAAGAAGTGAACTGCCGGAAACTGAGTGAGGATATATAAAGGATCGCGTAACCCATGGAACATTTTTGTTCTACATAATTATCCTCCTATGTGTCACTTAAAAATAAACAGTATTTATAGCGAAATTGAAATTTTCATTGTTTCATTCAGATTTTATTCGAAAATGGTAGATTTGTAACGTGAAACAAGGATATTGTACTAAAAATTAAAAAATACAGATTTATCATACAGGCATAGAAAACGGAATAACCTCAAAAAAAAAAGGTAAAATTTAAAAAAAACGTACAAAAAACCCATCAAACACCTCTTCAAACCTTCGTCGAGCTTATATAAAACACATTCCTGTTAGTCATAAATAATTTTCGCTCTTATCAATAATAACAGGAGGCTCTTGCCTTCGATCATATTGAAGAACGTTCTATTGAGTATAAAATAACAACGATAATTATAGAGATACTCTGTCTTTGTGCATGTTACCTAAGAGCGCCGACGTCACGCGATCAATTACTTTTTATTACTTCTAAAATTGAATTTACATTTTGTATGGATACTGCACACTGGACTAAAACTGAACGATTGCGGTTCTAATTATGTGCAAAACACAAACAAAAAACCAAAAATGTTCTCACACATTCATTTATATTTCTTTTCCTACCAAAGCTACCAATACTACCGGTAATCCTACCATTTACTATGTTATGTATGTACTGCACCAGAACTACCAAACTACAGACATAATAGTGTGGTGTGCACCTGTTTATTGGTTAGCAGTTTCGAACAACAGCTGTGCTGTAGGGTCCAGAATTAAAAGTCGCCAATATATTTAGGCGCTTCAGAGATGTTCTCCTTTTACTAATGACAGATCTCGCCTATATGAACAGATATGATTTTTCGACAAGGACTTCACACCAGCGGCAGTATCATTAAAAATAGTCAGGTAGAAGATAAAGTATATCAGGATAGTGAACGCGTAATTCAGTACGTGAAGGGAGATGAAAATCTAATAGTTATGGGAGATTGGATGCGGCTGTAGAGGAAGCAGTAGAAGAAGGAGTTACGGGAGAGTATGAGCTTGGTAGTAGGGATGATACAGGAGAATAATTGAGTTCGGCGATAAATTTCAGCTAGTAATAGCGAATACTCTGCTCAGCAATCACAAGAGGACGAGGCATACTCGAGAAAAACCAGGTAGATAAGGGAAGATTTCAGTTACAGGTCATGCAGAGATTCCGAAATCAGATACGAATTGGAAGACGTACCCAGGAGCATGTATAGACTCAGATCACAGTGTAGTAGTGATGAAGAGTAGGCTGAAGTTAAAGAGACTCGTCAGGAAGAGTCAATCAGCAAAGAAGTGGATACGGGAATACTAAGGAGTAATGCTAATAGATACTGTGATGGTGGATACCTCAATAGGCAGTTCAGTTGAAGAGGAACTGCACATCACCGAAACTGTAAAGAAAAACATAGGTATAAGGAAAGTAACTTCGAAAAAGTTTTCTGAGGCTAGAGATACTCCGATAATGAATACCTCAATAGGCAGTTCATTTGAAGAGGAATTGGATATCAAAGAAGTTGGAAAGGAAAACTTTGATACAAGGAAGGTAGCTGCGAATTAACCACGGGTAACAGAAGAAATAATTCAGTCGATCGACGAAAGAAGTAAGTACAAATATATTCAGGGAATGAAACTTCCTGGCAGATTAAAACTGTGTGCCCGACCGAGACTCGAACTCGGGACCTTTGCCTTTCGCGGGCAAGTGCTCTACCAACTGAGCTACCGAAGCACGACTCACGTCCGGTACTCACAGCTTTACTTCTGCCAGTACCTCGTCTCCTACCTTCCAAACTTTACAGAAGCTCTCCTCGCAGGAGAGCTTCTGTAAAGTTTGGAAGGTAGGAGACGAGGTACTGGCAGAAGTAAAGCTGTGAGTACCGGACGTGAGTCGTGCTTCGGTAGCTCAGTTGGTAGAGCACTTGCCCGCGAAAGGCAAAGGTCCCGAGTTCGAGTCTCGGTCGGGCACACAGTTTTAATCTGCCAGGAAGTTTCATATCAGCGCACACTCCGCTGCAGAGTGAAAATCTCATTCTGGAAATATTCAGGGAAATTCAGAAATACAGAAATACAAGTCGTTGAGGAATGAAATAAATTTGAAGTGTAAGGAAGCTAAGGCGAAATAGCTGCATGTGAAAAAATAAATCATTGTCGGCAGGACTGACACAGGATATACAAAAGTCAAAGCAACGGCGGTATCGTTAAAAGTGCAATGGGAATCCGCCTGTTAAAAGGAAAAGATAGTGCGAATAAGTGTAAGAGTACACTGTAGACCTCTTTGAAGGGAAGCACTTGTCTGATAACGCGGTAGAAGAAGAAACCGGTTCAAATGACTCTGAGCACTATGGGACTTAACATCTGAGGTCATCAGTCCCCTAGACTTAGACCTACTTAAATCTAACAAACCTAACGACATCACACACATCCATGCCCGAGGCAGGATTCGAACCTGCGACCATAGCAGCAACGCGGTTCCGGACTGAAGCGCCTAGGAGTGCTCGGCCACTTCTGCCGGCTAAGAAGAAACCTGAGTCCACAGGAAAGAGATAGGAGATCCAGTATTAGGGAGAGAATCTAAAATAGCTGTGGACGACTTAAGATCGAATAAGGCAGAATTTCTAAAATCACTGGGGGAAGTGGCAACAAAACGATTATTCACGTTGATGTCGTACGAGACCAGTGATATACCTTCAGACTTCCGGAAAAGTATCATCCACATCATTTGGAAGATTGCAAGAGCCGATAAGTGCGGGAGTTATTACACAATTAGCTTAATAGATCATGCATCCAAGTTGCTGACAAGAATAGAGTACAGAAGAAAGGAAAGGAAAATTGAGGATCTGTTAGATGACGATCAGAAGAAGGATGTGTTGAATGTAATGAACAATCTAATGACTACAGAACATGGTCTGAGAGTAAACCGAAGAAAAACGAAAGCAATGAGAAGTATCATAAATGAAAACAGCGAGAAACTTAGTATCACAATGTGATCAAGAATTAACGAAGTTGAAGAATTCTGGTACCTAGACAGAAAAATAACCTATGATGGACGGAGGAAAGAGGACATAAAAACCAGACTAGCATTGGCAAAAAGGGCATTCCTGGCCGTCAGAAGTCTACTAGTATCATTAAACACAAGATAAGAAATCAGAATGTTACCCGAGGAAAGGAATAAATGGAAAGGATTGGCAAGAAGAAGGGACAGGATGATAAGACATGTGTTGAGACATCAGGAAATAATCTCCATGGTAGTAGGAGCTACAGAGGGTAAAAACCATAGGGGAGGATAGAGATTGGAATGCATCCAGCAAGTAAGTGAGAACGTAAGTTGAAGTGCTATTCTGAGATGAAAAGTTTGGCACAGGAGAGGAATTCGTTGCGGGTCGCATCAAACCAATGAGAAGACTGATGACTGGAGAAAAAATAAGAAGATTGTCAGTTGGAAGACATCCTCCTCTTCCTTGTCTACATTGTCGGTATAGATACAGGGATTAATGATAATGATGCCAACATAGCGACGATGGTTACTAAATCCATCAAGAAGGCAGGGGGGATATTTATACTGGAAAGCGAGGATAAGCAGTTTTTAGCACCCTACTTAGACAGTAGCTGGGTACCACTTAGTTCCAATATGATGTACGTAGTGATGTTATGGCCAAAGTTTAAACTGATTATAAATCACAGTCTCGGTGAGTATGTGCTGCGTGAGAAGATTAACGACGGAAAATACCCATCGTGGTTTAATAACACAGTTCGTAAAATGCTGAGGAAGGAGGGATTGTGAAAATGTCGACAGGCAAAAGCTGTTAGAAATTTGTGGGTCTACAAAAAGATCGATGCTCGCAGAGTAAAACTTCCACGTGTTTCCGTAGCGAAGTATCTTGCCGAGATCCCTACCTAAAATCACTAAGCGGGTAGAAGGTTTCCATCCAGTCACTCATTGACAAGTCTAGTGTGGCAATAGAAGACTGCAAACGAAAGGCTAAACGTTTAAATTTCGCATTTGAAAAATCATTCACGCTGGAGGATCGTACTGACGTACCATCGTTTGACTGTCGAACAGACTCCCGTATGGAGGATATGGAAACCGGCATCGCTGGCGTTGAGAAGCAGTTGAAAGAGTCAAAAAGAAATAAGTCGCCGTGTCCGGACGGAACGCCAGTTCGGCTATGCAGAGAATACCCTCTGGCACTTACTTAGTCTGCATTTATAGCGATTCTCCACCAGCGCAAAGTCCCACGCGACTGGAAAAAAGCGCTTGTGATTCCTGTATATGGGAAAGGTAAAAGAACGGACCCGCAATATTACAGACCCATTTCCTTAGCATTGGTATGTTGCAGAATTGTTGAACACATTCTCAGTTCAAATATATTAAATTTCCTTGAGACATAAAAGCTTTCGTCCATGAATCAGAACGGATTTAGAAAACACCGCCCGTGCGACATTCAGCTTGAAGGACAACAGGCAGGTTCGATATTTTTTTATTCCCGGAAAGTAGTTGATAGGGTGCCCCAATCCAGACTATTAAAGAAGTTCCGAGCGTACGTAACAGGTTCCCTGATATGTGAGTGGCTCGAAGCCTTGTTAAGTGACAGCAGCCAGAACGTTGTCCTTGACGGTGAGAGTTCATTAGGAATGCCCAAGGCAAGTGTGACACAACCGCTCTTGATTTCTACCTACATAAATAGACTGACGGATAAGGGAACCAGCGATCTGCAACTGTTTGGTTATGACGGTGTAGTATTCTGGAACGTATGTCCTTGGCTGACTAGGATACAGGATGGCTTAGACAGAATTTCTGTTTGATGTGGAGAGTGGCAGCTTGCTGTAAATGTAGAAAATGTTAGTTAACGCAGATGAGTAGGAAAAACAATCGTGTGTTGTTTAAATATAGCGTTAGCGGTCTGCTGCTTGTCATAAGTTACGTCAGCTAAATATCGAGATGTAACGTTGCACAGCGATATGAAATCGAATGAGACCTTACGAATTGTAGTAGGGAAGACGCAAGATTGAGTTCACGTAAGAGTTTCAGAAACGTGTGGCTCTTCTACACAAGAGAGAATGTTTGGGGTCCCCTTGATGTCGGATTAAAGCAAGACGTTAAAGCAATTCAGAAGCTTCCTCCTAGATTTGTTACCGGTAGCTTCGATCACCACGCTTCCTGAAATCAAATGGGAATCCCTGGAGGGAGGACGAATCTCTTTTCGCAAAATACTGTTGAGAAAATTTAGAGAATATACATTTCCAGCTGACTGCAGAACGATACTACTGCCGCCACAGTACATTTCACGTAAGAGTTGCTAAGACAAATAAGAGAAATTAGGGCTCTCACGTAGCATATAGTCAGCCGCCTATCCCTCGTTTGGCAACGGCCTTGCCGCAGTGGACACACCGGTTCCCGTGAGATCACCGAAGTTAAGCGCTGTCGGGCGTGGCCGGCACTTGGCTGGGTCACCATCCTGGCTGCCATGCGCTGTTGGCATTTTTCGGGGTGCACTCAGCCTCGGGATGCCAATTGAGGAGCTACTCGACCGAATAGTAGCGGCTTCGGTCAAGAATACCATCATAACGACCGGGAGAGCGGTGTGCTGACCCCACGCCCCTCCTATCCGCGCCGGCCGGTGTGGCCGTGCAGTTAAAGGCGCTTCAGTCTGGAACCACGTGACCGCTACGGTCGCAGGTTCGAATCCTGCCTCGGGAATGGATGTGTGTGATGTCCTTAGGTTAGTTAGGTTTAATTAGTTCTAAGTTCTAGGCGACTGATGACCTCAGAAGTTAAGTCGCATAGTGCTCAGAGCCATTTGAACCATTTGAACCTCCTATCCGCATCCTCCACTGAGCATGACACGGCGGTCAGATGGTCCCGGTAGGCCACTCGTGGCCAGAAGACGGAGTGCTATTCCTCGTTCCATTTGCTACTGTGACCGGAAAAGAAACTTTTGTATCCCGCCTGGAAGGCGGCACGTGGGTCTGCTCCTGAGATCTGCAAAATAAGCCGAATGAAGAAAGCGAGTAGGAGCAAGTGAGGCAAAGCACTTCGGTACTGCAAGTACAGTTAAAGCACCTTTACTGGTGTATAAACAAACACATTACTTAGCTTTTGCCGGACGCGGTGGCCGGCGGTTCTAGGCGCTGCAGTCTGGAACCGCGGGACTGCTACGGTCGCAGGTTCGAATCCTGCCTCGGGCATGTATGTGATGTCGTTAGGTTAGTTAGGTTTAAGTAGTTCTAAGTTCTAGGGGACTGATGACCTAAGATGTTAAGTCCCATAGTGCTGAGAGCCATTTGAACCATTTTGAACTTAGCTTTTACTACAGATGAGCACGTAGGTGTGAAGCCGTTCATGTACCAAAGCTAACAGTTACTAGAAGTTACAAAGGGAAAGTCTATAAAGGCTAGCCCCCCCTACAAGTAGAAGTTAAGTTGCTAGGTCGTCTGCTCTTGATCATCTGGGCTGAAAGTAGAGCGGCGCTCGTTGAGCTCCACAGCGTCGGCTAGAGGGCTCTGTGGTCGGCGTAGTTCGCTCTCCTAGTGCCAACCTACGAGGGTGCACCTACGCTGTGGTATCGGAACTATCGATACCACAGAAACGACTTGTAATAGTACAGGACACCCTCCACCATACCAGGCTTTGCGGAGTATATCTGTAGATGTCGATAGTCAAAATAAACCCTTAATGCGGTGACACGACTGTACGACCCTCAATAAGGGTATGTCATGCATCTAGAACCCACTATTTGATCCGAATCAAAGGTTTCAATTGGTCCATCAAACTGATTCTGCGTTCGACTGTCAAGCCGACGACAATACAATGGCTGACAGCCGAATCACGTGACACCCAAAGTTATGTCGCTGTCGAATATTTAACAGTGCCGAAGCCTAGGCTTTAGGAGGGCCCTCACGAGGTGGATGCAGGTGTTTTACCGCCAGGAGAAACAACGCCTGTGCTTAGAGTCGCCTGTGACACGCACATATGGAGCGTGTGTGGCGCCGGACGGGAGACGGGAGAAAGCACTCTCGGCTAACCACCGCTTGCAGCCGGAGGGACACGCAGCTTAACCGCAGCCTACGGTATACCTTACCAGGCCTCAGCTCCTGCTAGTCTCCACGCCGCGAAGAGGCTTCTTTGGAGTGTCAAGTGTGTTGCTCCCAGAAGCAGGACCCAGCGAGGTGACGCAGTGGTTACCACACTGAACTCGCGTTCTGGTGGAGACAGTTCAAATCCCCTTCCGGCCATCTCCGTTTAGGTTTTCAATGATTTCCCTAAATACGAGATGGTTCCTTTGTAAAGGGCGTGGCCGATTTCGTTTCGTATCCTTCCTCACCCGTAGCTTCACGCTCCGTCTCTAAATGACCTCGCTGTCGATTGGACGTTCGACTCTAAATCTTTCTTCATTCCCAGAAGCAGATCTGCATTCTTTCAAGACAGGTGGTAAGTCTACCGAAAAGCAATTGCTCTAGTTGAGGATGCTCATAATTTCCAATAGTTTAGATGTGTTTATTTTGTCGAATGCGTTGTTACAAGTCGATAAATGCAATGTGGGTTGTCAACTTGAATTCTCAGCTCTATTGTTATATTTGTTTTAGAGTGAGATTATCTGTGTAACAACGACTTTTTCGAAATCGTGTTTGATCTTCTTCTAACATCACACCTGGTCGTAGGTTGTGTTCCAAAAATAAGCAGCATAGAGACAAAAATGATGACACTTTCTGCAGGATTTGACCATCATTTTGCAGGACAAAGCTCAAGCATGTATAGTGCAAGCACTTACTGATGTGTTTGACTGGTGGGGCTGCTAAGTGCTATACCACCTACTGCACTCCCCTGACTTAAGCCCTCGTGAGATCAACTCGATTTCTAAAACAAATGGCTGTGAGCACTATAGAGCTTAACTGCTGAGGTCATCAGTGCCCTAGAACTACTTAAACCTAACTAACCTAAGGACATCACACACATCCATGCCCGAGGCAGGATTCGAACCTGCGACCGTTGCAGTCGCGCGGCTGCAGACTGTAGCGCCTAGAACCGCTCGGCCACACCGGCCGGCCAACTCAATTTCTAAACTGTAGGAAACACTTCACGGCATTCGCTTCACAACTGCTACAAATTCGTCGAGCGATAGACCGCGCCGCCAGAAACGTGAACACAAATGGCACTACTAAGAGTATCCTACGACTTCCACATCGCTGGCAACGGATTATACACAATGCTGGTGACTGCTTTGAACGTCAGTCAAAACCTTTGAAAAACGTATCTATTTTGTATGAGCTGTAAATAAATAATTGCCCTCGTATATTCAAAGCATTCCGAAGGTGAGGTTACAGTACATCCCACACTGCTGTGATCTCGTTTTCTGTTCCGCCTTTGATTAGTCTGGTTGGATGCTAAATTACAATGTGGCCTTATCTTTGCAGAAATCGTTACAAAATTAGTAAATTACTTTTGCAGTAGATTACGAGTCTTCGTAACCTGCAACATAGACTTGCATGAGAATGCAAATCAATAAATGTAAAATTTTGTGCGTAGCACAGGACTGAAGTGTTATAAACTCTCAAATCAATTAACTACACGTTAATAACCAAGCAAAAAGCAATAAAAAACACACACAGACATTAAGTTCCACACAATCATTATTATTCACTGTTGTTTTCTGGAACAACCACAGTTACATGACAAACGAAAAGTAAATAATGTCTCCATATTCAGTTAACCGATAGCCACTGAATTTTTTTGTATGCTGGTGACATGCGCCTATATTAACATTAATTCTTCTGAGACAAAACTTGTTCTTTCAGCTTTGTACGATAACTTTTTACCAGTGTGTCATTTTCTCTTACCGCCATCACCATTATTATCTTTAACCTTCCAAAACCAGCAGTAAAATAAATAAAAAACAGTAAATTTAATTAGTGAGTTTATATAGGGTGTTAAGGGTAAGGTGCAGATTTTTCTATAGGTGACTGTTTAAGCGTACTGAAAAACATTACATCAGTGTTTGTTTGCCGAATAGCATGCTTTTAGGTTGGTTAGAAACTCTGCCTACACATGTCACAAGCAAGTCAGTAATGGTATTTTCCCTGGGCAGCAGGTCAGGTACTGAAGCGCCGACACGTGGACGCAAAACAAATTGTCCATACTGAAAGATGCAGAGAAAAAACAACTGGCGGAATGAAGTGGGTAGATATTAAGGCACCAATTATCAAAATATCTGTCCCCTTACTCCTAACATCCTGCATTTTGACGACCCAAAAAACAGATGGAGGTACAGTGTGTTTCTTTACAGTGTGAATGTAAAGGTGGCTGCTTGGTGCCCCCCAAACCCTCCCTATCCCGCTTTTCCCTCGTAAACTTCCACCAGTGTCAGTTTTATAAACTAACTGTAATACCTCCTGTGTACAAATCATGTACTTGGGGGCCACTGGCGTCCCTTTCAGGTGGCAACCAAAGCGGCAGCTGCTAATTGCGGTATGCCCTGCACAGATATCTTACAACTGATGCTTATGTGGCCCCAAGCGGAGGCTTCAGTCACTTGGAACTTAAACCGACCCTTACAGCCATCTGACGTACAAGGTTGGGCAAAAATATGGAAACACCAAAAATATAATACATTTCGATGCCGAATCCGGTGTAGGAAACCTGCTGACATTCAAGACAGCTGCCAGTCGTCTCGGAATGGATAAACGGAGGTTCTGTATAGTTTTCAGAGGATCCTTGCACCATTATTCCTGTAAAATAATACCAAGTTCAAGTAACGACGATGGAGGTGGATAGCTATAGCACACCCTCCTCTCCAAAGTAGACCACAGAAGCTCAGCAACACTGAGATCTGGTGACTGCGGTGTCTAGGGTAAAGCGAAGTTCAATCTGTACCAATTGCGTCATTGGTTGCGGTATGCTTTCTGCCCTACCTTCCTATTCATAACGACTCCTACTCCTGTTATACCATTTTCTGCTGTTGTTGATACCCTATACTCATCTCACCAGAAATCCTTGTTGTCTTCTTTCCTTTTCATTTCACTGACCCCCACTATATCTAGATTGAGTCTTAGCACTTCACTCTTCAAATTTTCTAGTTTCACTACCACGTTCAAATTTCCGACATTCCACAGCCCGACTCGTAGAGCATTATGCTTTCGTTAGTTATTCAGTTTTTTTCTCATGGTCATCTCCAACTCAGCAGTCCCGTCCCGGAGACCCGAACGGGGGCCTAGTGTGCAAATCTTTTGGCAATGGTGAGATCAGCACGACACTTTTCAGTTACCAGCCACATGTCCTGCGGATGTACAGGGTGAGCACAAAGTCTTGCCCTGATTATAACAATTTATTACAGAATAACCGTTTGACATAATAATTTACATTTGATGCAGTTACATAGGTTAGTGTTACTAGTTTTTTTTAAGACCACTTACGTTAGTAAACTTCAACGTGTACTCCGAGGCAGTATTCCAGTTCCCGCCAGGTATTTCGGAACATGTGTTCTGTCACAGTACCCACAGCAGCTTGTATCCTAGCCTTAAGTTCGTCGACGTCAGCAACTGGTGTGACGAAGACTCCGTCCTTGATATAGCCCCAGAAAAAAAAGTGAGTGGTCGTAATGTCTGGAGAGCGGGGTGGCCAGGGTGTTGGATCGTTCCTTCCAATCCACCGATCCGGAAATGTTTCATCCAGGAAACCACGCACTATCAAAGTCCAGTGGGAGGGGTGGAGGGGGGGGGTCTGCTCCATCTTGCTGGAAAATTATCCATGGTTGATATTCTTCTAACTGTGGGGCAATGAACTGTTGCAAAACGTCTAACTAAATGTTAGCGGTAATGGATCTTACCGCGAAGAAACACGGTCCAAAAACCTTGTTATGCGTGAGGCTGCACCAAACATTCACTTTTCGCTGTCTCCCTGTAACTGTACAGTAGCATGTGAAGACTCTGAACCCCACAAACGGACATTATGCCTGTTTACCATTCCATTGAGATGAAAAGTGTATTCATCGGTAAAGCATATGCGATTTAAGTAATCGTTAGCGCTATCAATCCTGTTGAGAATCTCAGTTGCAAATTCAGCACGTGTCAGCAAATCATTCGGTTGCAAGGCCTGCACGATTTGCACTTTGTAAGCATGCAACCTAAGCCTTTCATGGAGAATCTTCACCACACTTGCTTGCAGTATTTGAAGTTCATGTGATGCTTGACAAGTTGATTTAGACGGACTCCGCTGAAACGATTGCCGAACACGATCAACAGTTGCATCAGTCACACGAGGCCTGCCACTTCGAGAACAATCTTCAACGCTGCTTGTTTCGTTAAACTTTGTATACCATTGCTTTATTGATTTAACGTCAGGAGGGCTGCGTCCATAAGAAGCCCGAAATTTACGCACTAGCGCTATCTATTTGTCACAACAACTAGTAACACTAACCTCTGTAACGGCATCGAATGTAACATATTATGTCAAACGGTTATTCCGTTATACACTTTTATAATCAGAGCAAGACTTTGTGCTCACGCTGTAAATTATGTGTCTTTAATACTGTGGTTCCCACTGCATTGTGCTTACCCGTGCCGTTGATCATTGCTCATCAGCCACGATATGGCTGCTTAAATGGTTGAAATGGCTCTGAGCACTATGAGACTTCACATCTGTGGTGATCAGTCCCCTAAAACTTAGAACTACTTAAACCTAACTAACCTAAGGACATCACACACATCCATGCCCGAGGCAGGATTCGAACCTGCGACCGCAGCGGTCGCCCGCTTCCAGACTGAATCGCCTAGAACCGCCCGGCCACAGCGGCCGATTATGGCTACTCAGATCGTCGCTAAACTTCCATCATGTTTCACTTATGGGACTTTCTCATTGCTGGGTGATTGGTTTTTGATTTCCAACTCCTCTTGAACTTATCAGTTTACCGAGCTCTCTTTGTATTGTTTTGGTGCTGACAGGGCACGCGTGTAGGACGTTCAGTGCTCCGGTGAATTTTTTGCCTGTTGTCCTCTCATTTTTCGTCATCATCCACTTCAATGACGGTCCGTCACGATCACTCAACATGCACTTTCGTCCGCGTCGTGATTAAGTGGGTGATGTTTCTCCGCTTTCCCTGTGTGTAGTAAAATCTTCGATATAGTGCCTCTTGAAACACCACTCAGTTACCTTTTTGAACGAAAGCACCCACCATATGAGCACCAACGACTTGGTCCGCAGCTCCTGGTTTAGTGGCTAGCGTTGCTGCCTCTGGATCACGGGGTCCCGGGTTCGATTCCCGGCCGGGTTGGGGATTTTCTCTGCCGGGGGCTGGGTGTTTGTGTTGTCCTCATCATTTCATTCTCGTCATCATCATTCGCGACAGTGGCTTCACTGAATTGTGTACAAATTGGACTGTATAAGAATTGGGACTTTGTACGGGTGCTGATGACCGCGCAGTTGAGCGCTCCACAAACCAAACATCATCATCATCATCACCAAGATCTGCCCACGATAGAATTCTCTTAGCTCCGACATAATGCACTCACAACTACATACAACACTTTTCTGATCACAACAGGCACTTGCAACGTACAGAGAACATTGCACAAATGTCGTTCGTGGTCAGATACAACAGCGCAACTGCAGGCTTAGCTAGTATCTGCATTTATGTTCTTTCTCGCGGTGTTCCCTTATCTTTGTTCACCCTCTCTTCCTTTGATCACGAAATGGACTTGTTTGTAGCAAGGCAAATGTCCAGACAGAAAGTGCGACGACATCTCTACCACCGTGAGGACGTTTGTGGCTTTCCTAGACGCAGCTACAGATAGACACGCGCCGAGAGTGGCACGCACAACAAATACACTGGACACAGGAGGGGCACCTTGTCGTCTTTTCAGAGTGAGTCCCTTTTCTGCGTACAGCATCACGATGGACGTGTATCCGTATGTGGAGGCTACAAGGAGATTGTATTCACCATCGTCATACGTACACAACACTATCACCTCTGGTTCGCATAGCTGGTAATATGGACAGCAACCATTACATTCCTCTTTCGTTAAGACAGGTGGCTGGGCCCATCTCTGAGGTCTCTGTCATTTTCTCCTTCAGCGAGATAACGCAAGACCAAATGTTGTCTGTCTTGTTCTGACCTGCCTCGATATGGAGGGTTCACGAATGTTGTCGAAGCCAGATCGTACTCCATATCTCTCAGCCACTGAAAATGTATGGTTTTGGATTATAGAGAGTCTGGCACACCATCATTCGTGGGACACTGCGACTAATTATCTTAGGCAGAAAGTCGAAGCAGCATGGAATAACGTACTCTTACCAATGCCGAGTGGTCTCGTCAGTGAAGTAACGAACTAAACATATATCGCCGAACATAAAAAGCTGCTGTGTGATGACAAACAATGGAAAACTTGGAACTGGCAGAAGATGTGTCGATGACGACGACCTACCGCTCCCCTCCGGACCTGGTCGGCCAAAGGAATAATGTTTTCATTCCCTTTCTGGTGCAGATCCCTCGCATCCTGAAGACGCCCAGCCAGACCAACTTGTCAAAACTCTAAGAAGGTCTACGAAAGAGATCGTCTACACAACGCTTTGTCCATCCTGTTCTAGATTACTGCTAACAAAGTATGAGATACTTACAAGACAGGACTGAAGGAGGACATCGACAAAGTCCAATGGCCGGCCGGAGTGGCCGTGCGGTTCTAGGCGCTGCAGTCTGGAGCCGAGCGACCGCTACGGTCGCAGGTTAGAATCCTGCCTCGGGCATGGATGTGTGTGATGTCATTAGGTTAGTTAGGTTTAATTAGTTCTAAGTTCTAGGCGACTAATAACCTCAGAAGTTAAGTCGCATAGTGCTCAGAGCCGTTTGAACCAAATTCCAATGAATGACAGATTTTGTACTGTTGCGAAATAGGCGAGAAAATGTCACAGGTATGACAAGCGAGTTGGGATGGGAATCTTTATAAATAAGGCGTTTTTATTGCGGCGAGATTTTTTTTCACGAAATTTCAGTGACCAACTTTCTCCTCTCACTGTGAAAATATCTTATTGTCGTCAGCCTGCACAGGGAGAAATTATCATCTTAATAAAATAAGAGAAATCAGGGCTCTTACGGAGAGTGGAACGGTAGAGAAAGAGTAGTTCGGAGAATCCTCCGATAGGCGCTCGGGTGTTGAACTGCAGGATAGTACTGTGGATGTAGAGAACTTGTTAGGTAGCACAGTAGTTAAATACACTTTTAAACCCACTTTTAGTTCATTTCTCATCGATGTTTTACAAGTTCAGATAATATGTGGCCATTCATTGTAAGGGAGGTACATACAGTAAATTTACGTTGGGTAAAATAGGTAACTAAACGCATTGTAGTAGCCTCTTCACCGGACGATGGTATTCTCACACTCACTCCCTAATTGCAGCAAGAGTGAATTTTAGATGAATTGCAATACTGTAAACCAGGATGATAGAAGAAATAATCTCCATATAAACTACGCGTCCCTATCTTGAGTTTAGAATGAAATGTTATGTTCTGTTCTGTTGCAAATCCCTTTAACGAGCTGCCGGTTCATAACAGGTAGGAGAGTATAAATCCTCTGTCATTCAAAAGCAAAGTAAAAGTGTACTTATTTGCTGCTACATCCACAACTTATCAAAATATTTCAACTCAAAGATGGTAAGGTGCGGTTTGTGGAAGAAAAATCTGCGCTTGTAGGAAGCGTACGAAATGTGGAAAAAGTGTTGATAGCGGTGTCATATTTTGAAAAAAAAATACATTTATTTACTCGTGTAAGATAGCATCTCATTTTATGACTTCAGTCCTATGACATTTCTGACAAATTATAATCTACTTCCCTGACGCAAAGAGTTTGCTTTAGAAGCAAATAAGATCCTGAAAAACTGATTGGAGCATCATAAAGCTCTTGTAAACAAAGGAAAGTGGCGCTAGTTTCACCTGCTATATGTCCAGTGACTTGGGGGAGTCGCCAGTACAGGTAACCCAGAGCACATTAGGCAGCCGTGCGTGACGTGGTTTTCTAAGGCTCGACTTTCCCGTCAGGCTTACGGCCCCGTTGGGTGGGGGCGGTGGAGGGGTGGGGGAGGGGGAGGTAAGGGAAGTAATAGCGTCCGGTGACGACCGCCTGTCACTGGGGAGACTCTGATTTGCGTGCGCCTACTCCAAGTATGAACACGTCACCTCAACTCTCTCCAGGACGAAAATTGCGCACACGTCACATCCGCGCTGTCGGCTCGCAGTAATATGACCAGCTGCAGGCATCATGTGTGGGTGTCACTTGCAGCACCTACAGTACGCGGATGAGCTGAAAATGGTCACACAGTATTGAAATGGGTTGAGCTCTGAAGAATTTGGGATGACAGAAGAACTGTCTCGATCGGCTGTTTTCTGATGCTTTCAGCAGTGCGGTAAAGCGCATTATCTTACTGAAAATTCCTCTACTACCCAGTGACAACAGTCGTGTTGCCAGTGAACATGACGTATGAGGATGGCTTCGCAAGCACATCGGTCTTGCATGTCTTCTAAGCCGGTAAATGGTGCGAGAAGATGGCTGCGACGCTGCTTTGTGTTCTTCACACAATAACTGTAGAGTAACTCTTGTTTATCAACGAACGCCCCGCTGTCCATAAGTCCTATTGCAGTAAAACAGCAATGCAAGAAAAAAAATGGTACTCAATCTTTACCTGTACAACTTACAATGCTGGTCCATTGATCGTGACTTGCCCAATTATCTCGCGAAATAATCGTCAAACGAAAAAATTACTAAGTTCGAAACTTGTCTAGCTTGAAGGGGGAAACCAGATGGCGCTATGGTTGGCCCGCTAGATGGCGCTGCCATAAGTCAAACGGATATCAACTGCGTTGTTTTTTTAATAGGAACTCCCATTTTTTATTACATATTCGTGTAGTACGTAAAGAAATATCAATACTTAAGTTGGACCACTTTTTTCGCTTTATGATATATGGCGCTGTAATAGTCACAAAGATACGGCTCACAATTTTAGACGAACGGTTGGTAACAAGTAGGTTTTTTAAATTAAAATACAGTACTAGGTACGTCTGAACATTTTATTTCGGTTGTTCCAATGTGATACATGTACCTTTGCGAACTTACCATTTCTGAGAACGCGTGCTGTTACACCTTGATTACCTGTAAGTACCACATTAATGCAATAAATGCTCAAAATGATGAAACTTCCTGGCAGATTAAAACTGTGTGCCCGACCGAGACTCGAACTCGGGACCTTTGCCTTTCGCGGGCAAGTGCTCTACCAACTGAACTACCCAAGCACGACTCACGCTCCGTCCTCACAGCTTTACTTCTGCCAGTACTTCGTCTCCTACCTTCCAAACTTTACAGAAGCTCTCCTACGAACCTTGCAGAACTAGCACTACTGAAAGAAAGGATATTGCGAAACATGGCTTAGCCACAGCCTGGGGGTTGTTTCTAGAATGAAATTTTCACTCTACAGCGGATTGTGCGCTGATATGAAACTTCCTGGCAGATTAAAACTGTTCGGAAGGTAGGAGACGAGGTATTAGCAGAAGTAAAGCTGTGAGGACGGAGCGTGAGTCGTGCTGGGTAGCTCAGTTGGTAGAGAACTTGCCCGTGAAAGGCAAAGTTCCCGAGTTCGAGTCTCGGTCCGGCACACAATTTTAATCTGCCGGGAAGTTTCATATCAGCGCACATTCCGCTGTAGAGTAAAAATTTCAATCTAGCTCAAAATGATGTCCGTCAATCTCAATGCATTTGGCAATACGTGTAACGACATTCCTCTCAACAGCGAGTAGTTCGCCTTCCGTAATGTTCGCACATGCATTGACAATGCGCTGACGCAAGTTGTCAGGCGTTGTCGGTGGATCACGATAGCAAATATCCTTCAACTTTTCCCACAGAAAGAAATCCGGGGACGTCTGATCCGGTGAAAGTGCGGGCCATGGTATGATGCTTCGACAACCAATCCACATGTCATGAAATATGCTATTCAATACCGCTTCAACTGCACGTGAGCTATGTGCCGGACATCCATCATGTTGGAAGTACATCGCCATTCTGTCATGCAGTGAAACATCTTGTGGTAACATCGGTAGAACATTACGTAGGAAATCTGCATACATTGCACCATTTAGATTGCCATCGATAAAATGGGGGCCAATTATCCTTCCTCCCATAATGCCGCACCATACATTAACCCGCCAATGTCGCTGATGTTCCACTTGTCGTAGCCATCGTGTATTTTCTGTTGCCCAATAGTGCATATTATGCCGATTTACGTTACCGCTGTTGATGGATGACGCTTCGTCGCTAAATAGAACGAGTGCAAAAAATCTGTCACCGTCCCGTAATTTCTCTTGTGCCCAGTGGCAGAACGATACACGACGTTCAAAGTCGTCGCCAGGCAATCCCTGGTGCATAGAAATATGGTACGGGTGCAATCGATGTTGATGTAGCATTCTCAACACCGACGTTTTTGGGATTTCCGATTCTCGCGCAATTTGTCTGTTACTGATGTGCGGATTAGCCGCGACAGCAGCTAAAACACCCACTTGGGCATCATCATTTATTGCAGGTCGTGGTTGACGTTTCAGATGTGGCTGAACACTTCCTGTTCCCTTAAATAACGTAACTATCCGGCGAACGGTCCGGACACTTGGATGATGTCGTTCAGGATACCGAGCAGCATACATGGCACACGCCCGTTAGGCATTTTGATCACAATAGCCATACCTCAACACGATATCGACCTTTTCCGCAAATGGTAAACGGTCCATTTTAACACGGGTAGTGTATCACGAAGCAAATACGTGCGCACTGGCGGAATGTTACGTGATACCACGTACTTATACGTTTGTGACTATTACAGCACCATTTATCACAAAGCGAAAAAAGTGGTCCAACTAAAACATTCATATTTCTTTACGTACTACACGAATATATAATTAAAAAATGTTGTTCCTATTTAAAAAAACGCAGTTGACATCCGTTTGACCTATGGCAGCGCCATCTGGTGGGCCAACCATAGCGCCATCTGGTTTCCCCCTTCAAGCTAGACAAGTTTCGTTCTTTTTAGTTTTTTCGTTTGTTGCTTATTTCGTGAGATATTTAGCCCGGTCACTATCAATGATCACCTTGTATATGTGAAGGCTAAACTCAGGAACTATTGTAGCGATTTTGATACAGTTTTCAGTAACAGACTGATTCACAAGGAAAGATTGTGCAGATAAACTATTATCGCTATGCCAACCAAGTCTTCTGGCCGTAGGCACATACTAATACCCGCATGAAGCCGTGGCGTTACACTAGTTAGTTGCTATACGAGGGCTCTTCGGAAAGTAAAGTCCGATCGGTCGCGAAATGAAAACCACAGTGAAAATCAAAACTGTTTCATTTGCAACAGTTTGCTATACTTTCCACCTCCTTCTCTACCTAGTCGCCACTCCGACTTAGACAAATGTCTCAGCATTGTACAAACTTTCCAATACTCTCGTCATAGAAGGCGGCCGCCTGTGCTTTCCGCCACTTCTTTACGCTTGTGTGCAGTTCGTTGTCTGTGCCAAAACGTTGTTTACATATCCAGAGATTCATGTGAGCACAAATGAACATCAGAGAGAGCCATGTACGTGCCATATGGTGGGTGGTGTAAGTGGGTAGGCTTTACTTGTATGTATGTTATCGTAAATACAAATCTGGGAACGTGAACTGACAATGTAAACGTGCTATTGAGCTCAAAGCCACATCACTTACAAGACACAGGAAAGAATCCTATGCGTGTGAAAGCCGATCTCATTCATAAGCAAATAAATAAGGAAACCAATAATTTCAAGCTCAGTAGACTTGGTCAGTGCGAATTGTTCGAAAAGAACGTAACTGGATATAAAAAAACTGTAATGTCGACCTGTATGAGGCTGTAACCTGAAACACACGAAAATTTCTGCACTGATATATGACTGATATATGGCCCTGGTAAAATAAAGAAACTGACAGAACTTACATTGCGCAAAGGAAACGAAACAATCACGTTTTAGGGACCTCACCTGCAAAATAAAGTACCGATAGAAACAGCAACACAGCAGGACTCCGGAACAGCTAAGGAAACTGCAAAAAACTAACTACAGTTGGTCCAGGGAAACTGGGTTCATATCATACTCTTCACACAGAATGTCGATGAAACACGTGACTCAACCTTTAAGTTCTGAAATTTCAGTTTGGAAGGAACATGTAAAAAAATTTAGACTCTAATATTAAATTTCATTTAATCTAATAACTTGCATGGTACAGTAATTTAACTCAGCAAATCAATCCACAGAATAACTATCAAAAATTCGACTGTGACGAGGGTGAAGTGGAACAACAAAACAAAAACAAAAATAAACTTTTTACCTCATCAAATAATTCCTTGTTCTTCATTTCAGAACCATTTTCTATGTCCGTGTGCTGTCCAGGCATTGTTCTGAGTCATCACTGCTCCTCGCAGTTTTCTGCAACTCACATAGTTCCAAAAGTGCGTCCATGCATGCTTTACACCGTACACTCAACGAACCCCGCCTGCTGCACACCGCAGCAGTCAACTACTGACTGACAAAGATTCTACGACTCCACAGTGCTGCCATCGCACACACAGATACTGTTGCCTAACAACTGACCACAGTTCTTCAAATGTATCGTTTTCCTTTGCAAATAGTAACACATCCAATGACATCATAAAGAAACAGCCATCTTACAGTGGTCAAAAACTTCCCATCGTAAACGCTACAGGGACGTCCTCACTGCCTCTGCAATGTGCGGCCGAACGTGTAAAAAAAAAAAAGTTCAAATGTGTGTGAAATCTTATGGTACATAACTGCTAAGCTCAGCAGTCCCTAAGCTTACACACTATTTAACCTGAATTATCCTAAGGACACACACACACACACACACACACACACACACACACACACACACACACACACACACACACACACACACACACACACATGCCCGAGACAGGACTCGAACCTCCGCCGGGACCAGCCGCACAGTCCATGACAGCAGCGCCTGAGACCGCTAGGCTAATCCCGCGCCAGAACGTTGTCATGAAGAAGGAAATGCATGACGGGTACATCATGCGGGATTACATGAAATCAGCCAAAAACTCGCAGCTGGCTCCATTCTTGGCCAGAGACACCATTATTCTAGGCATCATTTCGTGCTCGCCGTGTACTGAGAACAGGAAAGAGCGACGTGACGCGATCGACAGGCATACTAGAGACGCTGCCCAGCACATCTGTGCAAAGTTCCATCGGATTTTGACTGCCGTTTCCATTTCGCGACGTATCGAAATTTACTTTCCGAACAGCCCTCTTATATCCACCGCGTAGGCAATTACAGTTTAATATTATTATCCTCTGCAGGGGTTGTAAACGAAGATTTCTGATAAACGGAAATTCGAATCTAGATCTCTTACATCTCTTACATATCGCAAGTAGTCTCCGTAAGGAATTAGGCCATCTGAGCACGTCTCCAGGGTCGTGCCAAACATTCTCCGTCCCTTACGTTTTCCTCAAACAATCGGAGGAGTTCCGTCCACGAATGGCTGACTGTCTTTTTCCATGCGTAAGGGATACACACCAATTGACGTACATTTGCTGCAATGAAATTAATAAGAATGAAATAAATTAAACGCCATAAACATGAATATATATATATATATATATATTATATATATAATCTTTTAAATACAGGGCGTTACAAAAAGGTGCGGCCAAACTTTCAGGAAACATTCCTCACACACAAAGAAAGAAAAATACGAGTGGACATGTGCCCGGAAACGCTTACTTTCCATGTTAGAGCTCATTTTATTACTTCTCTTCAAATCACATTAATCATGGAATGGAAACACACAACTACAAAACGTACTAACGTGACTTCAAACACTTTGTTACAGGAAATGTTCAAAATGTCCTCCGTTAGCGAGGATACATGCATCCACCCTCCGTCGCATGGAGTCCCTGATGCTGATGCAGGCCTGGAGAATGGCATATTGTACCACAGCCGTCCACAATACGAGCACGAAAAGTCTCTACATTTGGTACCGGTGTTGCGTAGACAAGAGCTTTCAAATGCCCCCATAAAAGTCAACAGGGTTGAGGTCAGGAGAGCGTGGAGGCCATGGAATTGGTCCGCCTCTACCAATCCATCGGTCACCGAATCTGTTGTTGAGAAGCGTACGAACACTTCGACTGAAATGTGCAGGAGCTCCATCGTGCATGAACCACATGTTGTGTCGTACTTGTGAAGGCACATGTTCTAGCAGCACAGGTAGAGTACCCCGTATGAAATCATGATAACGTGCTCCATTGAGCGTAGGTGGAAGAACATGGGGCCCAATCAAGACATCACCAACAATGCCTGCCCAAACGTTCACAGAAAATCTGTGTTGATGACTTGATTGCACAATTGCGTGCGGATTTTCGTCAGCCCACACATCTGGTGGTGAATCGAGGAAGTACAGTACATACTCAAGAAACTAAAATGAGCTCTAACATGGAAACTAAGCGTTTCCGGACACATGTCAATTACATCTTTTCTTTATTTATGTGTGAGGAATGTTTCCTGAAAGTTTGGCCGTACCTTTTTGTAACACCCTGTATATGTTTTATATAAATATTTATGTAACATATAAGGAGGAAGCGTTGTTAGAAAAAATTTCGGAAAATTCTTTACCTACTTACTTCAACTGCAGTTTAGTAATTACTCATTATCAAATTTATTAACCCAATTAATTATACAGGGTGGCCAAATATCTCACAAAATAAGCATCAAACGAAAAAACTACAAAAAAACGAAACTCGTTTAGCTTGAAGGGGGAAACCAGATGGCGCTATGGTTGGCCCGCTAGATGGCGCTGCCATAGGCCAAATGGTTATCAACTGCGTTTTTTTTAAATAGGAACCCCTATTTTTATTACATCTTCGTGTAATACGTAAAGAAATATGAATGTTTGATTTGGGCGACTTTTTTCGCTTTGTGATGGATGGCGCTGTAATAGTCAGAAACGTATAAGTACGTGGTATCACGTAACATTCCACCAGTGCGGACGGTATTTGCTTCGTGATACATTACCGGCGTTAAAATGGACCGTTTACCAATTGCGGAAAAGGTCGATATCGTGTTGATGTATGGCTATTGTGATCAAAATGCCCAACGGGCGTGTACTACGTATGCTACTCGGTATCCTGGACGACATCATCCAAGTGCCCGGACCATTCGCCGGATAGTTACGTTATTTAAGGAAACAGGAAGTGTTCAACCACATGTGAAACGTCAACCACGACCTGCAACAAATGATGATGCCCAAGTAGGTGTTTTAGCTGCTGTCGCGGCTAATCCGCACATCAGTAGCAGACAAATTGCGCGAGAATCGGGAATCCCAAAAACGTCGGTGTTGAGAATGCTACATCAACATCGATTGCACCCGTACCATATTTCTATGCACGAGGAATTGCATGGCGACGACTTTTAACGTCGTGTACAGTTCTGACACTGGGCATAAGATAAATTGCGGGACGATGACAGAGTTTTTGCACTCGTTCTATTTAGCGACGAAGCGTCATTCACCAACAGCGGTAACGTAAACCGCGCATAATATGCACTATTGGGCAATGGAAAATCCACGATGGCTGCGACAAGTAGAACATCAGCGACATTGGCGGGTTAATGTATGGTGCGGCATTGTGGGTGGAAGAATAATTGGCCCCCATTTTATCGATGGCAATCTAAATGGTGCAATGTATGCTGATTTCCTACGTAATGTTCTACCGATGTTACTACAAGATGTTTCCCTGCATGACACAATGGCGATGTACTTCCAACATGATGGATGTCTGGCACACAGCTCGTGTGCGGTTGAAGCGGTATTGAATAGCATAATTCATGACAGGTGGATTGGTCGTTCACCGGATCTGGCGCCCCGGATTTCTTTCTGTGGGGACAGTTGAAGGCCATTTGCTGTCGTGATCCACCGACAACGCCTGACAACATGCGTCAGCGCATTGTCAATGCATGTGCGAACATTACGGAAGGCGAACTACTCGCTGTTGAGAGGAATGTCGTTACACGTATTGCCAAATGCATTGAGGTTGACGGGCATCACTTTGAGCATTTATTGCATTAATGTGGTATTTACAGGTAATCACGCTGTAACAGCATGCGTTCTCAGAAATGATAAGTTCACAAAGGTACATGTATCACATTGGAACAACCAAAATAAATGTTCAAACGTACGTACGTTCTGTATTTTAATTTTAAAAACCTACCTTTACAAGCTGTTCGCCTAAAACTGTGAGCCATATATTGGTACTATTACAGCGCCATCCATCACAAAGCGAAAAAAGTGGTCCTACTAGAAAACATCCATATTTCTTTACGTACTACACGAATATGTAATAAAAAACGGGGGTCCCCACTAAAAAAAAAAAAAAAAAAAAAACCTGCAGTTGATATCCGTTTAACCAATGGTAGCGCCATCTAGCGGGCCAACCATAGCGTCACCTGGTTTCCCCCTTCAAGCAAGACGAGTTTCGTTATTTGTAGTTTTTTCGTTTGACTCTTATTTCGTGAGATATTTGGCCCGGTCACGATCAATGGACCCCCTTAGACGGCCTGTTACATCATGAAGCACCAGTACAATATTTATCACACTTAATGGAAGTGTTCATCTTATAACGGGTAGTAAATTCGTAAACTTTCATTCAATTTGGAGCTGATCATCACCATCAGTGTGAGATGTGTTCACCACGGCAGTGAATACATATTCGCCCTGGCATGGAGCTAAACTGCCTCCCAGTATCAGGCTAAGGAATTTCTTTCCATTCTTGAAACACACGGTGTCAGTACAGGGAAATTGTTGACTGGAGCCTGGTACGAAAGTGTGCTTCTTCGTACCGCATCCCAGGAAAGTGCTGTCGGTGACAAATCAGGGAGTCGTTCGTACCAATCAGCGATACGTACGTTCTTCAAAGCGTCTGTCGTGTGGACTGCAGTGTGCGGTCTTGCATTATCCATCTGGAATACTCCTTTAAAATCCTGGTCGTGAAACGTATGAGACCAGGGTTTATCATTCTTCCCACGTACTAGCGAGCATCCAGCCTCCATTCATCAGTACTACCAAACAGTCCTGTCGTCGTATCCAATACCCCCCCCCCCCCCCCCCCCCACAAGCCATGATTTCAACAGTTGGAGACGAAGGGTCTCGAGAGTCCCTGCTTCCTGTGACCTTTCCCTAACTCTTGTACGGATACGTTGCCGTAGACCTGACAGCCACACGTAGAAGGGAAACATCGCTGCCGCCACAGAATTCCACTCAATGCATCAGTTAACCCGAGCTATATGCCATGCAATCCTATTTTCTGTAGTACTGCGTAAGCGGCGAACGACACTTGACAATTCGAGATCTCATAGTCGTTTCAGGTAATCTGCTCCTGACACTTTGAGGTGACACTCTTCCTGAAACCTCTGCCATGATTTTAGATTTTGTTGTCCATCTATTCTTCGGAGTTGTCCCAACAATCCTCCGAGTTTCTAGCGCTATAGACCTGATATTACTCGTTCCCACCCTTCTTAACCCACTGTTATCCATCTCGTCACGTATCTTTCTACAGTCATTGCTTTATACCCAAACTGTCTTTGCGATTTGTTGTAATAATTGACTGATGCCTCCACCCGATGGTTTGATCTTTCTGAAAGTTCGGAAGACGGCGAAAAATTGCATGTGCTCGTCCTCTAGGCATAGTGTGTTGAGTTCTCCACACCGTAATAAATTATTGTTTTCTGATGAAGCAACATGCAGAGAGAGACGTACATAGTTGATCTCGACGTTTCAGAGTCAACAGATTACTTTCGTTAGCCTTTTATAACGAAAGTTCCTTAGAGTACTACTTACTACACAGTGTGTTTTCTGTCTACATGCATGTAAGAGCCCCGTGTTTGTGGCTTTAGGTTATTTATGGGTAGTTATCTTGCTATTGAATTAAAATGACTTACTATTTATTGAATATATACCTTAAGTATCACTAAGCTATTACATGTTTCAGAAGCTTATACCGTTGGAAAGCGAAAGTTTGATGTGTGATGGTTAACCGACATCGGTGTGCCATCAGAAGCATATTTGCATCATTTATCTTAGAATCTACAGTCTAAATTGTTGACCTTTCACTGTGACACATATCATCGCATTGTACTGTATTTTAACCCCTTTAACCATCACCCAACTCATTGCTCTCTTACAGTGGTCTCTGTGTCTGGTTTCATCATAACGGGAAAAATAATGGCAACAATGTGCAGAATAAGATTCAGCTAGCAGTTTGTTCAAATCATATTTCAACACCAAACTGAACATTATCATTTTCACACCCGCTGCAACCTTTGTGATTTATCCCACCTCAGAACTATTAGTATTATGAAGCACAATGCAATATACATCATTCGATCTTTATTTTGATATTTACGCGACAAAAAAAAAAAAAACAAAAAAAAAAAAAATTTATATATATATATATATAGATATATATATATATATATATATATATATATATATATATATATATATATATATATATATAATCACAACACCCAATAGGCACCAACTCCCAACTGTAGAAACGGATTTTTTTATTGAAAATACCGGAAATAAGCTCGCATAAGTATAAAATTTCAATAAACATATATCACAGGCTTGCAAATAGTGTAGCATCAGTTTGGTAGCGTGTTTTGAATTAGCCCTTTTCGATTCTCCCACAAAGCACATTTTGCTTCCATTACAGCCCTCTACTTCAAACTTAACTATCAGATACTTATTCCTCAGTGGTACACAAATGTTCAGTGCTGAAAAACTATTATCATTAAGACAGCTCTCTTTGCCTGTGTCTTTCTTACTTCATCTTTTGTCATGTTTATCATTCTGTAGCTCGATCAAGGACAAGTTATAATATGTCTGCGTATGCAGAAGAAACTAACGATCAAAGTCCGAAAACAATTTATTGGACTGTTCAATTAACCAAAACAAATTCTCCAAGTTTAACACCAGCATAAAACAGTGATCAGTCCTCTAATCACAACTACATACAAGAATAATATAGAAAACAACTGAAATAATTTCCTACTAGTCTCCGCCAGAGACCTCTCCGACATGCCAAGCCTAATCCACAGATCAGCGAGAAGATCCAAGGCGGGCTGCTGGGGTGGCAGCTATCCACGTCTGCTGGCGGTCGATGAACTGCCGATGTGCGGCCGAGCGCCGGCCTTTATACCGCTTCGGCGGATGAGTACCTCGGAACTATTTTCCATCACGTGGTTTGACGTGTGAAAATAGTTCCGGGATCTGCAGCGACCTCTTCCTTATGTTCATGTGGGCCGGTAGTGGCCCCTGGTGGCCGCTGGTGTCTTTGCTGTGGTGTTGTTGTTGTGGCTCTTCATCAATATTGCCTGTCGTTTGTGTAGTGCTTCGGTGTGCCTGCGAAGCGGGCAACCCGCGGCTGCAGGCTGTCAGTTTGGTTGCTGATACTCTAGGCGCCGTGATGTCTGGTGGAGAAGGCCACAGCAAATTATAATCTGATAATTGAAATATTTTTGCGGATACGGCCAATAAGTTGTAACGCACGTGCTGCATCGGTGAAACCGAATTCCACCGACAAAATTTCAGAGATTGATCGGGAATATTTACAGTATTTTTATGTAAGGTACTCGTGGTCTTCAGTAGTTCATAACTGTGATAATGCAATTATGATACATTCAGTTTGTTATCATAATTATCTTCGTTTCTGTAGAAATACATACACAACAGTCAAAAAAATCTTTAATATGTAATCATCATAACATATAACATAAAGGCAAATGTAATATGCTGTCACTGTGAGCGCACCCTAGTTTTTAAATCATGTTAGACATGGTGCAGTTTCTTGCGTCTCGTTTTTATTTAAAATTATAATTAAGCACAATACTCCTTTGTTGTATGTTTGGAAACATAAGCCCTCATGGGTAAAAGAAAGATATGCAGCTGTGCTTCTCACATCCATGAGTCCTCGCGCCCATCATTCCGTCTCTCTCTCTCTCTCTCTCTCTCTCTCTCTCTCTCTCTCTCAACTACTAAGCGTATTACAGTGAGATGACAAAGTCATAGGATACCGATATTCACATACACAGATGGCCGTAGTATCGCGTACACAAGATATAAAAGGGCAGTGCATTGGCGGAGCTGATGTTTGTACTCGAGTGATTCATATCAATAGGTTCCCGGTGTAATAATGGCTGCACGACGGGAATTACAGTAACAGACTTTGAATGTGGAATGGTAGTTGGAGCTAGACGCATGGGACATTCCATTTCGGGATTCAATATTCCGCGATCCACAGTGTCAAGAGTGTGCCGAGAACGCCAAATTTTAGGAGTTACCTCTCACCACGGACAACTCAGTTCCCGACGGCCTCGACTTAACGAGCGACAGCAACGAGTTTCCTTATAGTTGTCAGTGCCAACAGAAAAGCAGCACTGTATGGAATAACCGCAGAAACCAATGTGGGACGCACGACGAACGTATCCTTTAGGACAGTGCGGCAAAATTTGGCGTTAATGTGCTACGGCAGCAGACGACCGACGCGAGTGCCTTTGTTGGCAGCACGACATCGCCTGCAGCACCTCTCCTGGGCTCGTGACCATAGCGACCGGACCTGTAGCCTGGTCAAATGAGTCCCGATTTCGGTTGGTAAAAGCCGATGGTAGGGTTCGAGTCTGGCGCAGACCCCACCAAGCCATGGACCCATATTGCCATTAAGACACTGTTCCTGGTGGCTCCATAATGGTGTGGTCTGCGTTTGCACGGACCATGACTGGAAATGGTTATTTTCGGTTACTTGGTGACCATTAAGAGCCATTCATGGACTACATGTTCCCACAAAATGATAATTGTTATGGATGACAAAGCACCATATCACCGGCCGTATTTGTTCGTGATTGGTTTGAATGGTATTCTGGACAATTCGGGCGAATGATTTGACCACCCAAATCGCCCGACATAAATCCCATGGAACAACTACAGGACATAATCGAGAGGTCAATTCGTGCACAAAATCCTGCACCGGCAACAGATCCGCAATTATGGGCGACTATAGAGCCAGCATGGCTCTGCAGAGGACTTCTAACGACTTGTTAAGTCCATGCCACCTCGAGCTGGTGCACTACACCGTGCAAAAGGAGGTCCGGCTCGATATTAGGAGGTGACCCTTGACTTGTCACCTCAATGTATACTGGTCACGTAACGTATTTGCTCGTGTCGTAAATTTAGGAAGTCGATGGCTTTTCTCAAACATTTGAGATCGTCTGCAGTCGTCAATTCAAAGCTTCTATCGTGTAAGCAAATTGTTTAAATATTACATCGTTGTTACATCCTTCGTCTATTCATTGAATTAAACTTTCCCTTTGTGTGAGCGTCAAGCCACACGGGTTTGCTTGTTATATCGCTAGTGGATTTCTCTTGACTCTCTGTCACATTTAACGGATCTTCTATTATGAGAAACGCACACATTTTGAACTGCCATATTCTGTGTTTTGTATTACGTAATATTTTTATCTCCACGGTAAGTTCTGGTACCGCAATCTCTAACTGAATGTAATTCCGTCGGCAGTCACGAATTCAGATTAGTCCTCTATGAAATTTCGTCGATAATTGTGAAGGTTTAAAAATGCATGTCTTTGGATACCTAGATTCAGATGTGCTGACTGCAAAGACATTTGCACTGCACGAGTCTTCATCCATAGGGTGGCACATATTACACGGAGTAGTCATTAGCATTGCAGAATTACATGCTAAGATTATTTAATGAATCTCCTTTAGAAACACATCTGTAAAACCTACGTTGAGGTTGCGAAAGTTTAACCATTAGTCGCTAAATATAGCGACTAATGGTCGCTAAATATAGCAGATAGCGGTACCACAGGTTTCTGCCTGAAAAACTGCCATAAATATTTTTTAAAATTTGTTTCAGTGTTTCTGTTTGACATTTTAAGTGAAGTTACAAGAGAACTGTTAGCTTTGAAAGAGAAGTGGGGCCAAGAAATCAAACACGCACGTATTATGTAACGAGCCACCGAAGACCGCGGGTCCATTATAGCAAAAGATTCTGGAAGCATCCGTGAACAACTTTCGAAATTTGTCGATGGAATTCCAGCTCTCCCTATATAGATGGACGCGTCCGTACAGCCTTACCACTCCCGCAAGAAATTTATTCTGCACACTCCAACGCACGTAACTCACCCACGACACTGTTGGCCACTTCCAGAATGCCCTAAATGAAATGAGCACCCATCTTCACTGTGTACCTATCTCTAATGTCCGGAGAACCAAAGTTAGAGACACTGCACTCTTACAGTAAGCCACAGACATATCTTCATGCGTACTCAGTCTTACTGCTGTAGCCTGTATCCTTCTCTATGTATAAATGTTGTCGGTATTGCTCCATCAACGGCAAACACTCCAGCCAGAAGGCTTTATCCGCTGGCATCGCAAAGCAATCTGTTCTGTCACCGACTTTACTCAGTGTGTACGTCAGTGACCGATCCTTAGAGACCGGTGTGAACCTCGCTCAATGCGTGGACGATATCGCGATTTTTATGGCTGGTAGGAAACACTTTGCCAGTGTTGCCCGTCTGCAAAAACAAAGGACACGTGTAACCAAGTAGTGCAGAGCCAAAGAGATGATCCGCAACGGCACCAAAACAACAGCTGTCTACTACTCGAAGGAACGACCCAGACTAGATCAGTTAATAGGGCCACAGGATTCCATGGTCCGCCCAAGCTAGACGCCTTGCGGTCGCTTTGGATGTCGGCTAATTTCTTTTCAAGATAAGCGTCAGAAATTCTCCAGATGGCGAAACCTGTCGCCACATTCTTCATTAGACACGACTTGGAACAAAAGACAACAATCCACCTCTATAAAAAAGCAATCTTCCCGGACCTCCTCTACAATAGTATCGCTTGGGGAGTCGCCTCTGGTATCCACCTCCATAAACTTCAAGTAATACTGTTCTGTATCTTCAGTGTACCCCGCCGGGAGCGGGGGGTGTGGTGGGTGGGGGGTGGGCGGGGGGGGTTGCATGCGGGACCTACGAGGGGCGACAATAAAGTAATGAGAGTGATTTTCTTTGCAAGATGTGGCAACCCTGCAGGCTTGCAGAGGCACAATATCTTTGACTGTGGTCTATAAGCTGCTTCTAGTCCAAGCGGCACATCGATGCAACTGCTCAGTCGTGAGTTGTGCTGTAATAAATTAACACGCGTTTACGTCTCTCATCAAGGAAATGGAATCACATAATATTGCGCAACGGTATGCCATTTCTTTTCGCGTTAAATTGGGTAACAACGCGACGACAACTTTCCGTAAGCTTCAGAAGGCTTTTGGAGAGGAGGTTATGTCAAGATCTCACGTTTTTCGTTCGCATAAAATGTTTATTGAAGGCAGAACGAATGTTGGAAGATGAAGACCGCAGTGGACGACCATCAACCTCACGGATGGATATCAGCTTGGCCAGGGTGCGTGAACCCGTACGATCTGATCGAAGATTATCCGTGAAAATGATTGCAAAAGAACTGAACATCAATTGAGACACGGTTCGTCTAATAATAACTGAAGATCTTGGTGTGAAAAGGATTTGTGCAAAAATGGTCCCCAAAAATCTCACAGCGAGAAACACGAAAAATGTGGCAGCCGATCTGTTAAAGCAAACGGAAATCAATCCAGAATTGTTGAGCCGTATTATCAGTGGTGATGAAAGTTGGTTTTTTCAGTTAGATACAGAGACAAAACGCCAAAGTTCGCAATGGTGCTCAAAGGGATCACACAGACCAAAAAAAGCTCGCATGCCAAAGTCAGAAGTGAAATGTATGCTTGTGTGCTTCTTTCATTCCAAGGGAATTGTTCATAAAGAATGGATACCTCCTGGACAAACAGTTAACCAATATTACTACAAAGAAATTTCAGAAAGACTTCGTAAAAGAGTTCTTCGTGTCCATGCCAACATTGCTGATAATTGGATTCTGCATCACGATAATGCGCCATCCCATACTGCTCTGTCAGTACAGCAATTTTTAACCTCAAAACAAATTTCAGTACTGCCACAGCCACCTTATTCACCAGATATCGCTCCGTGCGACTTTTTTCTATTTCCAAGAGTAAAAACGGTGGTCAAGGGACACCATTTTCAAACAAGATGTCCAGAAAGCTGTGACGAGGGTCTTGGAGGATATTACAGACGATGAGTTCCAGAAATATTACCATCAATGGCAGAAGCGCTGGAAAAAGTGTGTGCAATGAGAAGGGAACTACTTTGAAGGAGACAACACTAAACGTGACTAAAACGGTAAGCAACATTTTTTTTTCACATCAGTCTCATTGCTTTATTGTCGCACCTCGTATATAAAGCCGCCCACCTCATGCGATTGTATAAGACATACGAAAAGAAACAGCCTACCTCTCTTGTAAAAAAAACTAACAATCTGTGACACACGTTACCGCAGCTCCAGGAAACATCCCTCGCATACTCGCAACCAGGCCAGCATCAAAAGGTACCCCTCTGTCCAATTACCAAAAACACATAATAACAGATTCTAGATTCCTTAACCAAGGGAAGACCATCAAGGACGCATCATCAATGAATATCGTCTCATGACACCTGAGGCGCCACACAGTCTGTTCCTTCACAGTAAACATAAAACTTAAAATCTTTAGCCACACCCAATACAATAGTGCATGGAATGACGCAAGGGCGATAAGCCTGTTAACGGCGAGACTTTTTTTTTTTTTAAATCATAGTTGTAGCTCACTCCGGTGATCATGGTATTGGTATTGCAGGTGGTGCTCGCGCTACTGGTGCTGATCTTCCTGGCCGTCCTCTGCACCTGCGAGACGCCGCCACACTCCAGGACCAAAAGGTGAGAAACTGTTACCACCTCGTGTTTAAGCTTCCCCAACAGAGTTACACTTTTGGTCGACTGTTTTAGTTTCCAGTCGTATCAGATTTCCTATAATCGCCTCCAGTCAGCTGCATCCTGATAAAACTTTCTTATCAACTCCACACATGGGCGATGGATCGCAGCAATATATCACCAGGTCGTCTGAGCTGCCCGTCGATCGCACATGTTTGTGTTTATTTGTGTGTGTGTGTGTGTGTGGGCGTGTGTGGTGTAAATCGCGACGACAGACCAATGATTCAGTCTTGGACTGTGCGGCTGGTCCCGGCGGAGGTTCGAGTCCTCGCTCGGGCATGGGTGTGTGTGTTTGTCCTTAGGATAATTTACGTTACGTAGTGTGTATGCTTAGGGACTGATGACCTTAGCAGTTAAGTCCCATAAGATTTCACACACATCTGACATTTTTAGACCGATGATTGTTCGTAACTGCCAAGCAAAATGATCGGTAGCAGGCGACGAACCGCCAAAGTGTGGCGATATGGCTTGCCGGCTACGTATCGTTTGTCTAGATACTAAGTAGCAGTCAAATTGCTGCTTGCGAGAATCTGGGGACGTTCGTCGAGTGCTGAACACAGGTGGAACGACGCGCACGCCATATCTAAGCATTTATTATTTTTTTTTTTTTTTTTTAGGTTGGGGGTTGAGAGTTTGGAGTCTTACCTACAGAATTAACACGATTTATATTCATATGCCTATAATGCACACACATAATAATTTTTTGCAATTGTGACATACTCGTATATTCTCTTAAAATAAGAGTAAAAGCGATAATTTGCTGCTGGAGTTGTTTTCTGTTAATTTTGAAGCACTGAAAACCTCAAATTGTTACCTTGCGTTACTTACAAGATACTTTTGTTCGTTTCCGAACACAATTTTTCTCACGTATATGGCATGTCGTGTACTTTTCTCATTGATGTAGGTACTGTTATCTCTCCTTCCTTCGATTTCTCCTGCATCCGTGATATTCATATTTGTTTAGGTGTTCACCAGACTGTTCCATGCGTGTTTGTTGTTCTGTCATACAGCCAGAAAAATATGATCTGGAGTTGTTACCATCTGTCTTCGAACAAACTATGGCCATCATCCAAATATGCTTCGAGTAATGAGGTAACTGTATTTCCAGCTACTCCAGTGTTATTATTGTATGTTTCTGCACAAAAAAATCTAGTGCATAATTTATTTCCAGCAATCTTTGAATGTTATCAGTGATTTGTATATTTACAGGTTTCAAAGGCATAGAAACTTTCCTTGAAAACCTCTCGAAAATGTGATTAATAAGACAGATTTTGAGAAAATAATCCCCGTTTTAGGTGTCATTAAAGTGCAGCACACTCAGCAACAGAATATCTTTGGAAAAAAAATTGGGATTTTACAACAAACCATCTGTTGATCAATATTCACTCGAATTTAACTTTTTTACTTATGCCACAAGAAAAGAAGACGCAATACAAACTATTTCAGAGGCATTTGTGTCAATCCACTTGTTACTCTCGAATTGTCTTTGTTTCGGTATTGGGTAATGGATACGTATAATAACTGTTTGCTGGCAAATATATCCAACTATTTTTGAATTTGCAAAAAGTAGAGAGACACAGATAACTTTCATTTGCATTCACCTGAGCTTTCAGACCTGATCAGAATCTGACAAATGGCTACTGCTTTGGATTTATATTTGCACGCTTTCATTTCATTTGTGTTTTGCATGTTGGCTGTGTTGCTTCTTCATCCCAGGATGATGAGTTCGTTTGACTGTACATCGCGGCGTTTGCCTTCTTAATGTCGTTAGTAATTACAGATCGTGAAGACTGAAAATAAACACATGTGGATAGAAAACAGTTCACAAAAGAATCTGCTTCCGAAATCTTCTCTGTTGATGAAGACAGCGAGTCTTCAGTATCACTTTCCATCAATATCTCAGCTATCGCGTAGGAGGTCAGGAGCTTTTTATGCGTCATGACGATTTGAAAGTAGTGCTGCAATCGTATTCCACTAGCGATAAGCGATAAATGACCGCTTGTCTTAATAAAACTTCTACAGCAGTCGAAAGCACCATGAACACGTCAGCGCTGGACTAGTGTGACAGTTAACGGCAGTCAAAGGGTTAATCTTGAATGCGTAGTTTCGTTTCGTTTTGCTATGCCCACCTGCAGTACATACATCACATTAGGATTTATGAGTATTCAGAGACCACAAATCGCTCTGAAAAGTGAAGCTGAAAGTATGGTTTCAATTTATGTAACGTAGGTATACAAATATAAAAACATTGATACTCCTAGATTTTGGGGAATACAATTCCAAGCTTCTGCTGTTCAAGTACAAGTCCATGGGAAGCTATTAGTAATAATCACAATATACTCGGCTTCAACTGGTGAACGGAGATTTTCATGATGTAATTTGATGCACCACTAAACTTCTTAACTACTAAACAGAAATAATTTAATTTTCATTGCTAACTATTCTGGACCTATACTTAAGTCTCTTGCATTTTATACAATCTAACCCTTCCTGTACATCTACGTCCATACTCGGCATGCCACCTTATGGTACAAGGAGGAGCGTACTTTATGTAACACTGTCGTTTCCTTCCTTTCCTGCTCCAAGACCAAATGGTCCGCAGGAAGCCTCTTTGTGAGTTCAGAACGTTCAAGTTTTAGCTTCAGGGTCTTTTTGCGATAGATACACAGGAGGAATCAACATATTGGTTCACTCTTCTAGGAACGGACGCTCTCGGACAGGCGCGGCTCGTAATTAAAGGCTCTGAGGCGGAGCCGCCCCAAAATATATGTTAAAGTAAATTTCGCAAGAACGTATTACATAATTTAAATTATCAGAACGAATTTCGCATAATTCCCATTCCGATTAAAATAACGATGGTCAACGTTTTTGGAACTGTTTGTATCGATAGATGTTTTCCGAACGGTTAGTAGTGTTTAGGCTGCGCCTTGTAACGTCCGTAAGCTGCATGTAGTAGCGGTTTGGGGGCGTGGCTTCTACATAGTATTGCTCTTTATGAGCGACCCGAAGGCTCAGAGCTTGCAGCCTAAGGGTGTCATACCAACCACCATACGTTTTTCACGTTCCACTATCTATGTAATAAAGAAATGTAGAGTGGCCGAAACTTCGCTATCCAATCTCTGTCTCTGCACATCTCTACTACGCTTCGATGCGTCGTTAATCGACGTTTAGTAATATTGTTTTGATAATGTTTTACATAGTTGTTTTGTTTCTGCCACTGTCTATTTTATCCACATTTAGAATAAGTTTGCAAATATCCCGCCAGAGTGCACTAGACTACAGTAACATAACAGTACTGCCATCTAGCGAGAGTTTCGTAAGTGACTAGAGGACAAAGCGCGCGAAATTTGTCCCATTACTTTTCTTGCTTGCTGATGCTGACTGCTTTTGTTGATATCGTGTGATATTAGCGAGTTTCTTTTTCGGAGTGTATTTTGCAAGATTTTAATGAGTTTTACTTGCACAAGACCTGTGACGTCACCAAAACATCACAGTATCGTCATGCGAACTCGTAAACTTCGAGCTTTGGAGGTAAACCACAATAAACGCCTTCAGTTTAGAACTGAAAACACCTAAAATATTAAGCAGCCGCAAAGTTAACATTCATCGCATTAAAGATCTCTCCGAAACGCGTCTTTTCATGTGATTTGCTGCAAAGTCTCAGAAAATGTAATGATGACGTTTAAAAACACTAACCAAAGATTTTAACTCGAAGTTAGCTTCTAATGATATTTAATACCTGATTATAGAAGATACAGTGCGTAAAATTATGGGTAGAGAGTGATACGCCCACCCCCCTCCCCCTGAATTCATAGTTGTTTATGTCAGACTAATCTGTAGCGTAACTCGAGGTCTATGTTGGCTCCGATCGATAAATACCGCAGCCTTCCCCAGTATAGAAACCACGAGCCGCGCCTGCTCTCGGAGCTTTAACAGTAAACCACTCATGCTGCATAACGCACCTATTGCAGTGCCTGCCACTCCATTTGGCCTAGCATCTCCCTGACGCTTTCTCGCTTACAAAATTAACTGGTGACGAAACGTGTTGGTATTATGTTGATCTTATTTATTTCCTTTATCAATCCTACCCTGTACGAATCCCATACTAAGGAGCTATATACAAGTATTGGTCGGACAAGGATTGTATAACATATCTCCTTTGTGGATCGACTACATTTTCTAGGGATTCTTACAATGAAACTGTCTCGCATCTGTCTTACCTGCAGTTGGTTTTATGTGGTTGATCCGCTTTAAATCACTCCGTTCTTACGCTATGTGATCAAAAGTATCCGGACACCTGGCTGAAAATGACTTACAAGTTCGTGGCGCCCTCCATCGGTAATGCTGGAATTTAGTATGGTGGTGGGCTACCCTTACCCTTGATGACAGCTTCCACTCTCACAGTCATATGTTCAATCAGGTGCTGGAAGGTTTCTTGGGGAATGGCAGCCCATTCTTCACAGAGTGCTGCACTGAGGAGAGGTATCGATGTCCGTTGGTGAGGCCCGGCAAGAAGTCGGCGTTCCAAAAGACCCCAAATGTGTTCTATAGGATTCAGGTCAGGCCCCTGTGCAGGCACCTCTATTACAGGGATGTTATTGTTTTGTAGCCACTCGGCCACAGACCGTGCATTATGAACAGATGTTCGATCTTGTTCAAAGATGCAATCGCCATCCCCGAATTGCTCTTCAACAGTGGGAAGCAAGAAGATGCTTAAAACATCAATGTAGGCCTGTGTTGTGATAGTGCCACGCAAAACAACAAGGGGTGCAAGCCCCCTCCACGAAAAACGAGACCACGCCATAACAACACCGCCTCCGAATTTTACTGTTGATACTACACACGCTGGTAGATGACGTTCACCGGCTATTCGCCATACCCACACCCTGCCATCGGATCACCACATTGTGTGCCGTGATTCGTCACCCCACGCAACGTTTTTCCAGTGTCAAACCGTCCAATGTTTAGCTCATTACACCAAGCGAGGCTTCGTTTGGCATTTACCGGCATGATGTGTGGCTTATGAGCAGCCTCTCGACCATGAAATCCAAGTGTTCTCACCTGCCGGCTGTCATAATACAGGGTGATTCAAAAAGAATACCACAACTTTAAAAATGTGTATTTAATGAAATAAACATAATATAACTTTCTGTTATACATCATTACAAAGAGTATTTAAAAAGGTTTTTTTCACCAAAAAACAAGTTCAGAGATGTTCAATATGGCCCCCTCCAGACACACGAGCAATATCAACCCGATACTCCAACTCGTTCCACACTCTCTGTAGCATATCAGGCGTAACAGTTTGGATAGCTGCTGTTATTTCTCGTTTCAAATCATCAATGGTGGCTGGGAGAGGTGGCCGAAACACCATATCCATAACATACCCCCATAAGAAAAAATCGCTGGGGGTGAGATCAGGGCTTCTTGGAGGCCAGTGATGAAGTGCTCTGCCACGGGCTGCCTGGCGGCCGATCCATCGCCTCGGGTAGTTGACGTACGGGTAGTTACGGACAGATAAGTGCCAATGTGGTGGCGCTCCATCCTGCTGAAAAATGAATTGTTGTGCTTCTTGTTCGAGCTGAGGGAACAGCCAATTCTCTAACATCTCCAGATACTGTAGTCCAGTTACAGTAGCACCTTCGAAGAAAAAGGGACCAAAAACTTTATTGGCTGAAATGGCGAACAAATGTACAACTAAATGAAACTTTATAGCTCCCTTAATTCGCCGACAGATAGTGCTTAGCTCTGCCTTTTGTCGTTGCAGAGTTTTAAATTCCTAAAGTTGTGGTATTCTTTTTGAATCACCCTGTACTTGCAGTACGTGGAGTGGCCGCGCGGTCTGGCGCCATATCACGGATTGCGTGGCCCCTCCCACCGGAGGTTCGAGTCCTCCCTCGGGCATGGGTGTATGTGTTGTTCTTAGCATTTGTTAGTTTAAATAGGTGTATGTCTAGGGACCGAAGACCTCAGCAGATTGGTCCCTTAGGAATTCACACACATTTGAACATTTTTGGAACCACATTTTCGCTATGAAAGACACCCCATACCTAATATCCTCTCCTCCGTACTTCACTGTTGGCACCACATATGATGGCAGGTAATATTCCCCAAGAATTCGCCAAACCCAAGCCCTTCCATCGGATTGCCGAAGGGTATACCGTGATTCGTCACTCCAGTTCACTCGTTTCCAGTCAGCAACTTTCAAGTGGCGTCGATCTCAACACCATCTACCATAGCACTCACTACATAAATGTGTGGCTTATGAGGACCATTATACCCCAAATTTTTCAACTCCCTATGCACTGCTGCGCTAGTGTTAGTCCTAATTGAGGGAAAGGGAAATTTTATCAAAGTTCAATGAAGGTGCGGTTGGGAGATGAAATCTGGGGCCGCTGCCAGAGTGTGGTAACAGTCGACAGCCAGCAGGCCAGGCAAGGTAAACATGGCACTCGTGGGGGCGGAGCTGCGACTGCACTTAAGAAAACATTGTATGTGGAAGGATTTGAACAAATTTTACACCATTGTGCACTGCATACAGTACATAATTTTCTCTGGTTTCGGCTCTTGAGGAAAAATGTTCTGCCATTCGTCCGCATACATTCAGACGCCACAATGAAAATGTCCCTATCAAACTCCCAGGCGTCATACGGACTAAATTTGGAGAAAAGCCATAGTAATGTCCGCTGATAGATGAACGGATACTTTCGATCAGATAGCATTTATTACACCAGAACCAATCTTTTCTATATGAAAATTCTAGCTTCTATTCAGAGAAGTCGGTAAGATTCCCCAGAAAATAATGCACCGCACTTTTTTTTTTCTCACCCGAAAACAATGCTATGAATGCGAAACGTTACATATGTATTGCTTGAAGTCTCCTGAGTGCGCGCCAAGTTTCCATCACTTCCGACAGATAGCGTAGCTGCAGGACACTTTCAAAATGGCGTCCACAGATGACTCACTTTACAAGCAACGTGCCGTCAAATGGCTCTGAGCACTATGGGACTTAACATCTATGGTCATCAGTCCCCTAGAACTTAGAACTACTTAAACCGAACTAACCTAAGGACAGCACACAACACCCAGCCATCACGAGGCAGAGAAAATCCCTGACCCCGCCGGGAATCGAACCCGGGAACCGGGGCGTGGGAAGCGAGAACGCTACCGCACGACCACGAGATGCGGGCATCAACGTGCCGTCATTGAATTTCTTAATGTGGAGAGATAAACTGTGGGGAATATTGACAAACTCTTGTTCAAAGTCTATGGAGCATCTGCTGTCGACAGAAGTACGGCTAGTTGCTGGGCATGAAGGGCGAGGTCATCAGTAGGCGATCCGGCGGATCTCTCGATTTGCAACGGTCGGGGAGACCATCCACAGCTGTCACACCTGACGTGTTGCAGCAAACTGACGTCATTCGCAAGGACAGATGCATTACGACTCGGCAGTTGGCGTTGCATCTGTCAATGATGAGGTGATTCACACAGTGATGCACTGGCTCCGCCACCAGGACAAGGAGTGGTACAGGCAGGGGATACACGCCCTTGTATGGCACTGGAGGAAGGCCGTAGAACAGGATGGAGATTACTTGGAAAAATAGGGTGTGTAGATAAAAGATCATTCTTTTGTGTGTATAATTCTCATTATGTTCATTAAAGAATTGTTGAAGAAAAAATTCGGTGCTTTACTTTCTGAGCAACCCTCGTAAAACCTGGACTGTGGCGCTTTCGTTTTACTTTATTTTATTTGTAGTCATTTACAGAGATCTGTCACCTAGATGCTAAGACAGGTCGTCCTTCTAGAATATCAACTTTTACTTATATAGAACAGGCGAATTCTTCTTATTTTGGTTAAGTGTAACGATGTTGCAAATTTAAATAATTTTAAACTTAAAACCAATTGCGGAATGGAAATACTTAAACCTAAAAATTTATGTAACAAAATGGAAACAAAAAAAGAATAGGGAAAAATTTAGATTTAATGGATGATAGGTTTGAGTAGAAGGGAGAGGTTAGTCCTGTCATCTTAGGCGTTCAGGGGTGAAGGTCTCGGTATGTTCGTCGAGCCGTTGACTTCCGAACACCTTTAATTAGCTGAACTGGTGTAGCTCCCATTTTTCATCCTAAACTTAGTTTATATGCGTTATCTATAGCGTGTCTGGTAATGTTACTGCAACGTAATTTTCTGTAACTATTGTAATTCTGCATACCTATGTACAAGTTTAGAGTGGCTCTCTGCGGTGGAGTCAATCTAATTCTACTACATTTGTTTTATAGGGTACTTATAGGTTTATTTTCTGGTCCCGTTATGAGTCTGAGCTCACTTAATGTTTAGGTTACATCTACATATTTGCTTATGTGGGTTTTGTGCCATGAGCATACTGATTCTTGATTTTTTTTCTTCTATCGTCCGTATCCGTCTATCCTGTGGAGTTAATCTTGGTGCTGGATATTATGTTGTCTGTGGTTTACTCGTCTATTCCGGTACACAGTGCATAGTGCAGTAGAGGTTGCATTGGCTAGTATGTTGAATGTATTCATGTGTCTTCGTTATGCACTATGTTGTGTACCCGGTTATACACTCCTGGAAATTGAAATAAGAACACCGTGAATTCATTGTCCCAGGAAGGGGAAACTTTATTGACACATTCCTGGGGTCAGATACATCACATGATCACACTGACAGAACCACAGGCACATAGACACAGGCAACAGAGCATGCACAATGTCGGCATTAGTACAGTGTATATCCACCTTTCGCAGCAATGCAGGCTGCTATTCTCCCATGGAGACGATCGTAGAGATGCTGGATGTAGTCCTGTGGAAAGGCTTGCCATGCCATTTCCACCTGGCGCCTCAGTTGGACCAGCGTTCGTGCTGGACGTGCAGACCGCGTGAGACGACGCTTCATCCAGTCCCAAACATGCTCAATGGGGGACAGATCCGGAGATCTTGCTGGCCAGGGTAGTTGACTTACACCTTCTAGAGCACGTTGGGTGGCACGGGATACATGCGGACGTGCATTGTCCTGTTTGAACAGCAAGTTCCCTTGCCGGTCTAGGAATGGTAGAACGATGGGTTCGATGACGGTTTGGATGTACCGTGCACTATTCAGTGTCCTCTCGACGATCACCAGTGGTGTACGGCCAGTGTAGGAGATCGCTCCCCACACCATGATGCCGGGTGTTGGCCCTGTGTGCCTCGGTCGTATGCAGTCCTGATTGTGGCGCTCACCTGCACGGCGCCAAACACGCATACGACCATCATTGGCACCAAGGCAGAAGCGACTCTCATCGCTGAAGACGACACGTCTCCATTCGTCCCTCCATTCACGCCTGTCGCGACACCACTGGAGGCGGGCTGCACGATGTTGGGGCGTGAGCGGAAGACGGCCTAACGGTGTGCGGGACCGTAGCCCAGCTTCATGGAGACGGTTGCGAATGGTCCTCGCCGATACCCCAGGAGCAACAGTGTCCCTAATTTGCTGGGAAGTGGCGGTGCGGTCCCCTACGGCACTGCGTAGGATCCTACGGTCTTGGCGTGCATCCGTGCGTCGCTGCGGTCCGGTCCCAGGTCGACGGGCACGTGCACCTTCCGCCGACCACTGGCGACAACATCGATGTACTGTGGAGACTTCACGCCCCACGTGTTGAGGAATTCGGCGGTACGTCCACCCGGCCTCCCGCATGCCCACTATACGCCCTCGCTCAAAGTCCGTCAACTGCACATACGGTTCACGTCCACGCTGTCGCGGCATGCTACCAGTGTTAAAGACTGCGATGGAGCTCCGTATGCCACGGCAAACTGGCTGACACTGACGGCGGCGGTGCACAAATGCTGCGCAGCTAGCGCCATTCGACGGCCAACACCGCGGTTCCTGGTGTGTCCGCTGTGCCGTGCGTGTGATCATTGCTTGTACAGCCCTCTCGCAGTGTCCGGAGCAAGTATGGTGGGCAGACACACCAGTGTCAATGTGTTCTTTTTTCCATTCCCAGTAGTGTATGTTAATGTATTTCTGTGTTGTCCTGTTTGCCCTAGAATGTTCAACAGTCTACAAGTAAGGACGGTGCTTTCTGGGGTTCCAGTTTCCCCGTGTGTACAGTTCGAATCGTTGCTGACTGTCATGCAGTGTAGGTGTTTGGGATACTGGCCGTGTCCAGTCAGAAAGTGAACCATGCCACAGCTGGAGTTGGCGCAGCTCATCTTCAGCCGCTCGTGAATATCGGGGAGTATATTGCGTACACGGCGCCCCTTATCACACTAACTTCCCATTCTTGTTGCCGGGTCTCCATCTGCCAGAGTTTAAGTTGGCGCTTGTTCTTAATTGGTACTGGGGTGATTTGCTGAATCCTGTTAGGTCTGCCCCTGCTTAACCAATATGATAGTGCACGAGTTATGATCGTAATATCGACTGGGTATATTAATAGTACCACATACAGCTTCAGTTGACGTGGTGGCAAATGCCCAGATAGTCTTAGCAGTACACTTCTCTGCCCCCGCCTGCCAGCTGACTCGTTCGCAGCGAGTTTTACTCGGTGTACCTGTGCACTCACAGCAAAGCACAATACTGAATCGAAGAGCGCACAGTGTTCGTATCAGTGTGCTTGGTAGTCTGTAATTGGATGAGATTATGCTTGCTAGTTCGTGTAGTATTTTTTCTGCTTTGTCTGTCGTTTTTCAGTGATCCCTTCATCAGAATGTTTGCGACTGTTCGTTTGTTCCTGTTGCATCATTCTATACTTAAATATTCCACTTGCTTTCTCTTCTAGGTGGTCTCTGTCGTCAGCTGATATGACAACAAATTCATCATCCGCATATGCAATTACTTCATCTGCTATCGTGTCTCTTTCAGTGGATGAAGGAGGGGTTCAGTGGAGATATCGCAGAAAATTGACCCAAAGGTCCTTGCGGGCAACCTTTAGTTATTTTCTTAATAACCTTGCGATCGCTCGAGCGCCGTTCTACGACCCTGTCCCTACATTAGTCTAGGAGGCTGTGTACAGGGTGTCAGGTACCTGCAGTTCTTTAAGCCTCGCGAAGACTGCAGGCCACCAGAGTTCGTCAGTGGTACCTACAGTGTCCATGGTTACTGCAATTGCATACTTTGGTGTGGTTGCTGAAACTGCTGTGAGTGTTCTGTTTATCTACATCTACATCTACATTGATACTCCGCAAGCCACCCAACGGTGTGTGGCGGAGGGCACTTTACGTGCCACTGTCATTACCTCCCTTTCCTGTTCCAGTCGCGTATGGTTCGCGGGAAGAACGACTGTCTGAAAGCCTCCGTGCGCGCTCTAATCTCTCTAATTTTACATTCGTGATCTCCTCGGGAAGTATAAGTAGGGGGAAGCAATATATTCGATACCTCATCCAGAAACGCACCCTCTCGAAACCTGGCGAGCAAGCTACACCGCGATGCAGAGCGCCTCTCTTGCAGAGTCTGCCACTTGAGTTTATTAAACATCTCCGTAACGCTATCACGGTTACCAAATAACCCAGTGACGAAACGCGCCGCTCTTCTTTGGATCTTCTCTATCTCCTCCGTCAACCCGACCTGGTACGGATCCCACACTGATGAGCAATACTCAAGTATAGGTCGAACGAGTGTTTTGTAAGCCACCTCCTTTGTTGATGGACTACATTTTCTAAGCACTCTCCCAATGAATCTCAACCTGGTACCCGCCTTACCAACAATTAGTTTTATATGATCATTCCACTTCAAATCGTTCCGTACGCATACTCCCAGATATTTTACAGAAGTAACTGCTACCAGTGTTTGTTCCGCTATCATATAATCATACAATAAAGGATCCTTCTTTCTATGTATTCGCAATACATTACATTTGTCTATGTTAAGGGTCAGTTGCCATGTTAAGGGTCAGTAGCAGCATCGACTGATTTATCTTCCCAGAAACCAAAGTGATGTGCACTAGGGCCACTAAGGGAACTGTGCGCCTGAAGTCGGTTACAGAGGAGCTTCTCCTGGATCTTTCAAATGTTCAAATGTCTATGAATTCCTAAGGGACCAAACTGCTAGGGTCAACGGTCCGTAGACTTACACACTACTTAACCTAACTTAAACTAACTTATGCTAAGAACAACACACACACCCATACCCGAGGGAGGAATCGAACCTCCGGCGGGAGGGACCGTGCAATCTGTGACATGGCGCCTCAAACCGCGCAGATCTGGATCTTTGCTACTGTGTTTATTAGACAGACTGGTCTGTAATATTTTGGATCTGAAGGGTCCCAAACGCGGATTTCTTGATCATTATTGAATTGGCTGGCTTCCAAACGATTGGTACTCTGCCCTGTCTTAGGGCATCGTCTAGTATGCCGGTTAACACTGGGATGAACTGTAGTGGATTCCATCTGGGTCAGGTGCCTTTTTCTTTTCAGTCTTGCAATCGCTAATGCAATCTCCTCTTGCTCAAGTGGGCAGATGACACTTGTTGTGTGGTACAGCCCCTCAAGCTGTTGTCGTATTGTGGTGTGTTGTTTCTGGTCCGTGGTCATGGCATCGTCGGGGAGGAGTTTATCCAGCAAGTACTATGCTGTTTGCCTCCATCCCTGTATCATGGAACTGTCTCCCTGCCCCCATACTTCATATGACACATTTTTAATTGGTTTGTAATTTTCGGGAATTCCACAAAAACCACAGTGCTGTGCTCAGAATTAAGCTGTAAAGCACTCAAGAGTGTTTCACGTATACGTAGCATCTGGAACCTGTTGTGAAAGGTCGAAATGAACTCTCCCATGAATCCTAAAGTGATACATATTTTATCCAGGTCAAAGTGTTCGTATCTTCAAATGCAAACTTGGTGCGTTAGATTTTGTAGCGTTTCTGCAGCAACTGGCAAATTTTTCTGTCCCCAGAATTATTCTGTTTGTTCGTTTCGTTGTCAGAAAACGCAGAAAATCACTATGGATCAATGGAAGAAAGTCTTTTGGTGGAATGAGTCGTGTTGCATACAGTTTCCCAATATGGGTTCAGTTTACTTCTAAAGAGTGGAACATCGTTGGTGTTAGGTGATGATTTGGGGAACTACGTCGTGCCGTTCCATGAGCCTCACAGGTACTCTGCGAGAACGCATTGCAGCCAAGGATAATGTGACCATTTTGGCTGATCAAGTGCATCCCATGGTACAAAGTTTGTTCCTCAGAGGTGATGCTGAATTCCAAGATGCTCGGACCTTGTTCACACACCATAACTTTTATTGAGCACGAGGATGGAGTTTCGCAGTTCCCTGGACACTCCATTCATCAAATCTCAGTATTATTGAGGTTTTGTGGTTCACTTTGGAGAGAGGGGTGCGTGATCGCTCGCCATCTCGATCATTGTTACCTGAATTTGTTATTACACTCCTGGAAATGGAAAAAAGAACACATTGACACCGGTGTGTCAGACCCACCATACTTGCTCCGGACACTGCGAGAGGGCTGTACAAGCAATGACCACACGCACGGCACAGCGGACACACTAGGAAACGCGGTGTTGGCCGTCGAATGGCGCTAGCTGTGCAGCATTTGTGCACCGCCGCCGTCAGTGTCAGCCAGTTTGCCGTGGCATACGGAGCTCCATCGCAGTCTTTAACACTGGTAGCATGCCGCGACAGCGTGGACGTGAACCGTATGTGCAGTTGACGGACTTTAAGCGAGGGCGTATAGTGGGCATGCGGGAGGCCGGGTGGACGTACCGCCGAATTGCTCAACACGTGGGGCGTGAGGTTTCCACAGTACATCGATGTTGTCGCCAGTGGTCGGCGGAAGGTGCACGTGCCCGTCGACCTGGGACCGGACCGCAGCGACGCACGGATGCACGCCAAGACCGTAGGATCCTACGCAGTGCCGTAGGGGACCGCACCGCCACTTCCCAGCAAATTAGGGACACTGTTGCTCCTGGGGTATCGGCGAGGACCATTCGCAACCGTCTCCATGAAGCTGGGGTACGGTCCCGCACACCGTTAGGCCGTCTTCCGCTCGCGCCCCAACATCGTGCAGCCCGCCTCCAGTGGTGTCGCGACAGGCGTGAATGGAGGGACGAATGGAGACGTGTCGTCTTCAGCGATGAGAGTGGCTTCTGCCTTGGTGCCAATGATGGTCGTATGCGTGTTTGGCGCCGTGCAGGTGAGCGCCACAATCAGGACTGCATACGACCGAGGCACACAGGGCCAACACCCGGCATCATGGTGTGGGGAGCGATCTCCTACACTGGCCGTACACCACTGGTGATCGTCGAGGGGACACTGAATAGTGCACGGTACATCCAAACCGTCATCGAACCCATCGTTCTACCATTCCTAGACCGGCAAGGGAACTTGCTGTTCCAACAGGACAATGCACGTCCGCATGTATCCCGTGCCACCCAACGTGCCCTAGAAGGTGTAAGTCAACTACCCTGGCCAGCAAGATCTCCGGATCTGTCCCCCATTGAGCATGTTTGGGACTGGATGAAGCGTCGTCTCACGCGGTCTGCACGTCTAGCACGAACGCTGGTCCAACTGAGGCGCCAGGTGGAAATGGCATGGCAAGCCGTTCCACAGGACTACATCCAGCATCTCTACGATCGTCTCCATGGGAGAATAGCAGCCTGCATTGCTGCGAAAGGTGGATATACACTGTACTAGTGCCGACATTGTGCATGCTCTGTTGCCTGTGTCTATGTGCCTGTGGTTCTGTCAGTGTGATCATGTGATGTATCTGACCCCAGGAATGTGTCAATAAAGTTTCCCCTTCCTGGGACAATGAATTCACGGTGTTCTTATTTCAATTTCCAGGAGTGTATTTTGCAGTAAGAATGGTGTAAGATTCCCTTGAAACCCATGTAGGCCCCGTATTTATCCATTTCGGAACGGCTTAAAGCTGTTTTGAATGCCAACGGTTTTCCTACCCCCTATGAGGCATGATAATGTGATGTATTTTTTATGTGTCCATATTTTTGTCCATATCATTTATGCGGTACACAATAATGTTCACATAGTTCATAGCTGTCATGGCGCCTTCGATTACGACCTCAGGTCCAATGGGAGGCGTGGTGAATGTTCCCCATAGTATAATACTGCACCAGCCATCCTGAATTCACGGAGCGATGTATGCTCAAGCAGTCGTCCGCCTGCAGGACCTCGTATCCTGGTGTAACAAGAAACGCGATTCACTCCACCAGCCGGCACGTTTACATTGATTCACGGTCAAATTTCGATAATTCCATGACCACTGCAATCTTAATTGATGGTGTAGTTGGGCTATGACATGAAAAGGTAATGGTCTTCTGCTACAGAGCCCCATTTTCAACAATGTGTGCTCAATAGTTTGCTCCGAAAAGCTTCAGCCTGCACCAGTTTTTTACTCTGTCACCATATGTGCTACAAATCTTTGCCTATCCTGCTTTACGGAGTGGGGAAGCCTCCGATATACACGTTCTGTGATGAACCGTAGACATCCAACACCTTCTCACCTATTCTGGTTTCACTGTCCTGAACAACTTCCGGTACATGTGAACGATAGTAGAACCAGAACAGCCAACCAGCTTCTCCATTTCCCTGCAATAAAAATCTGTCAAAGTCGCTCCCAGTTTGCGTTCCTTATCGACAGTAGAATGATTTGCCTATCGTCTATGCTCTTCTCATCCACTTTCTTCACTGAGTCACATTACTGCAATGACACCAGTCAGCCTAGGGTCTCGCAGTGAGGAGTGGCCATGTGTGTGTGTGTGTGTGTGCGTGTGTGTGTGTGTGTGTGTGTGTGTGTGTGTGTGTGTGTGTGTGCGTGTGTGTGTGTGTGTGTGTGTGCGCGTGTGTGTGTGTGTGTGTGAGTGAGTGGGTGGGTGGGTGGGAGAGTAGGAGGGTGGGTGGATGTGTGGGTGGAGGTGTATGGACCGGTGGGTGGGTGTGTTTCTATCAACGATATACACTGCCCAAAAAACTGATCATTTTTTCGGTACCCTGTAATTGTCTCCCGATGAGATGCATAAGTTTGAAATTGGGCTCAAATATGCCTGTAACCTTCCTCTGCAATGGCTGAATAGTACCGCGCCCTGCAACGTCAGTTTCAGACATGGCAACGCTTCAAACAGCAAGGTGTTGACTTACTTTACTTTTACTTTACATGTGGCAAGGGCCTTATCGACCATACGCCTGCTCTATGAGCCTCTTCCACTTCTGCCTGTCCAATGCGCTGTTTGTCCAGTTGCTGTTGCTGTTCATCCTAGTTGTGTCCTCCCGAATGTTATCCCGCCATCTGATTCTGGGTGTCCCTCTTCCTCTCGTTCCATCTATTGTTCTGCTAAATGCCATTCTAGGTAGTCTATTCTCTGTCATTCTTGCTATATGGCCTGCCCAATTCAACCTTCTCCTCTTGAGCACTTCGACGATGTTACGGTGTTTGTACAGCCCTCTTAATTCTTCATTTCTTCTTATTCTCCATTCTATGTTATTTTCGTCGTATACAGGTCCAAAAATTTTCCTGAGTACTTTTCTTTCGAAATATTAGTTTTTCACATCCATATAACATCACAGGTATAATGGTCGATTGATATAAGCAAATTTTGAAGTTACTTCTAAGTGATCTTTTTCTTAGAATTTTGATGAAACTAAAAAGTGTCCTGTTTGCTATTGATAAACGGGCATCTATTTCTATACCTGTTTTGTTGTTATTCCTAAAAAGACTTCCTAGGTACTTGTAGTGGTCAACAGTCTTGAAACTGAATCCATCTACAGTCAGAGATGTATCTTTTCTGGTTTTCTTACTTATGGGCAGTATTCTGTCTTTTCTTCATTAACATGTAGTCCTGTTTTCTCGGCGATTTTGTAGTGATTTTGCATCATTCTGATTAATTCTCTTTTGGAACTACTTATTAGTGCTACATCATCTGCATAGGCAAGTCTTGTAATGTTCACATCCTGTGGCTGGATCCCTTGTGGACTGGTTTTAGAAAATTCTCTGTCGATCTTCTCTAGGATAAGATTAAATAAAATAGGTAAAATGGCGTCCCCTTGTCTCAGTCCAGTGTACACCTTAAAATCTTGTTTCTCTTACCGGTGTCTTTATGCGACATAAAGTTTCATCTATACACATGTTAACACATAAGAAAAAATGGCCAGAGCTCAGACGTTCATGTGAGCTACAAGGTGGATTAATTATGACACACTGGCACCAAATTGGTGTCGAAGAGGTTGCCTGCCCTCAGGCGTTAGAGCAGCCGTGAGGCACCACTCAGGTGAATGGACGTCGATATCTCTGAGGGATACAGTTTGACCGTGCTCGACAAAGGTGTGTGAGTGACACTGAGGGCGTTGTCGAACTTTGGAATCATAGAAGGACCCTTTGCCGTTTTATTCAAGGACATGTCAATGTTGCACCCTTCTGTGATACCGCCACAGGAGGGCACGAAATCGGAAGGCTGGAAAAGCATGAACACCCTTTGCTGCTTGGATCAAGTTCAAATTTCGTCAATTTGTTTTGCATGGTTCCTAGTGGTTCCACCTTGTATACCAGAGCAAAAAATTGCAGTCGTACCACAGTCAAAAGGGGTCAGCTGATGTCCACGAGTTTGTAGCTCCACAGTGCCCTTAATGTAGGATTGAACAGCCCAGTGGGAGGGGGTTGTCAGCAGTGTTCGAATGTTGTCAAGAACGTCTCACTGTTACTCATCGCATTGGTGTCATTTCCGATCACAATATTTGGGGGATTCAACGCCCCAACGGAAGAGAGGGTGTCATTGACACTCTTTATGTATCCTCCTGAGAGCTTTTAGTTTCAGTTCTAAGCAGCGGTGTGTCTGAAATGTTTTCCTTGACCGCCCATAAGAAAACAGCGTGATTTCATCGCTGAGTGTCGCGGTCCTGATTCCATCGCAGAGGCGTCAGAGAAGGGGTAAAAAGGGGATACGACGGCGTGTGACGACATTCCCATCGACTAACACATTCACCATGCCGTTGGACAGAATTGTGGCGAAATTTGGTACTAGACATTATTAACCCAGCTTACATCTCACATGAACTTCTGAGATTTGGCCTTTTTATCCGCGTTATTCATCGACAGTCCTTAACGGCTGTGGAGTTCAACAAGATACAGCATGAAGATATCTCACGAAATAAGCGTCAAACGAAAAAATTACAAAGAACGAAACTTGTCTAGCTTGAAGGGAGAAACCAGATGGCGCTATGGTTGGCCCGCTAGATGGCGCTGCCACAGGTCAAATGGATATCAACTGCGTTTCTTTAAATAGGAACCCCCATTTTTTATACATATTCATGTAGTACATAAAGAAATAGGAATGTTTTAGTTTGACCACTTTTTTCGCTTTGTGATAGATGGCGCTGTAATAGTCACAAACATATGGCTCGCAATTTTAGATGAACAGTTGGTAACAGGTAGGTTTCTTAAATTAAAATACAGAACGTACGTACGTTTGAATATTTTATTTCGGTTGTTCCAATGAGATGCATGTACCTTTGTGAACTTATCATTGTCTGGAACCGCGTGACCGCTACGGTCGCAGGTTCGAATCCTGCCTCGGGCATGGATGTGTGTGGTGTCCTTAGGTTAGTTAGGTTTAAGTAGTTCTAAGTTCTAGGGGACTGATGACCACAGATGTTAAGTCCCATAGTGCTCAGAGCCATTTGAACCATTTTTTTGAACTTATCATTTCTGAGAACGCATGCTGTTGCAGCGTGATTACCTGTAAATACAACATTAATGAAATAAATGCTCAAAATGATGTCCGTCAACCTCAATGAATTTCACATAACGTGTAACGACATTCCTCTCAACAGCGAGTAGTTCGCCTTCCGTAATGTTCGCACATGCATTGACAATGCGCTGACGCATGTTGTCAGGCGTTGTCGGTGGATCACGATAGCAAATATCCTTCAACTTTCCCCACAGAAAGAAATCCTGGGACGTCAGATTCGGTGAACGTGCAGGCCACGGTATGGTCCTTCGACGACCAATCCACCTGTCATGAAATATGCTATTCAATACCGCTTCAACCGCACACGAGCTATCTGCCGGACATCGCTATTCTGTCATGTAGTGAAACATCTTGTAGTAACATCTTTAGAACATTACGTAGGAAATTAGCATACAATGCACCATTTAGATTGCCATCGATAAATTGGGGGCCAATTATCCTTCCTCCAATAATGCCGCCCCATACTTTAACCCGCCAAGGTCGCTGATGTTCCACTTGCAGCCATCGTGTATTTTCTGTTGCCCAATAGTGCATATTATGCCAGTTTACGTTACCACTGTTGGTGAATGACGCTTCGTCGCTAAAAAGAACGCGTGCAAAAAATCTGTCATCGTCCCGTAATTTCTCTTGTGCCCAGTGGCAAAACTGTACACGACGTTCAAAGTCGTCGCCATGCAATTCCTGGTGCATAGAAATATGGTACGGGTGCAATCGATGTTGATGTAGCCGACGATTTTGAGATTCCCGATTCTCGCGCAATTGTCTGCTACTGATGTGCGGATTAGCCGCGACAGCAGCTAAAACACCTACTTCGGCATCATCATTCGTTGCAGGTCGTGGTTGACGTTTCATATATGGCTGAACACTTCCTGTTTCCTTAAATAACGTAACTATCCGGCGAACGGTCTGGACACTTGGATGATGTCGTCCAGGATACCGAGTAACATACATAGGACACGCCCGTTGGGCATTTTGATAACAATAGCCATACATCAACACGATCTCGACCTTTTCCGCAATTGGTAAACGGTCCATTTTAACACGGGTAATGTATCACGAAGCAAATACCGTCCGCACTGGCGGAATGTTACGTGATACCACGTACTTATACGTTTGTGACTATTACAGCGAAAAAAGTGGTCCAATTAAAACATTCATATTTCTTTATGTACTACACGAATATGTAATAAAAATGGGGTCCCTACTTAAAGAAACGTAGCTGATATCCATTTGACCTATGGCAGCGCCATCTAGCGGGCCAACCATAGCGCCATCTGGTTTCCCCCTTCAAGCTAGACGAGTTTCGATCTTTGTAATTTTTTCGTTTGATGCTTATTTCGTAAGATATTTGGCCCGGACACTATCAATGGACCACTCTGTATTTATATATATATATATATATATATATATATATATATATATATATATATATATATATATATATATATATTCGTCAGATATTCATCCGGGTGACGACTCTTAGCGCCTTCTGGACAACGCCACTCGACTGAATATTCGAGAAATATGCAAAATTTTTCTTCGCCCAGAAAACCTAAAATCACACCACATACATTTATTTGGGGATTACGAGAGTTTACTAATTTTTGTTACTTGTTGAACAGAACGTACGTATTACGACGGAGCCACATAGTTCGTCATCTACTGCAAAAGAAATATGAGGGCTGTTCGGAAAGTAAGGTCCGACCAGTCATTGTATGATAACCACAGTGAAAATGAAAAAAATTCATTCGAAACAGTATGCCACACTTCCACCTACCTCTCTAAATAGTCACCGCTCCTACTTAGACATGTGTCGTGGCGTTGTACAAACTTTCCAGTACCCTCGTCACAGAAAGCAGCCTCCTGTGCTTTCTGCTAATTCTCTACACTGGTCTGCCTTTCGTTGTTTGTGGTAAAATGTTGTCTTCGTAGCCAGCGGTCGGATATTAACAACGGAGGGAGCCAATTTACGAGTGTATTGTAGGTGATCAAACACTTCCCACCGAAAACATGCCAAGAGCGTCTTCATTGCCCCTGCAGAATGCGGCTGAAAACTGTGTTGAAGAAAGAGACGCATGAAATTTACTTTATGTGGGCTGCATAGCTTCAGGCGAAATCTCTCACCAGATCCACATACTTGGCGGGAGAAATGTTGTTTTAGGCATTTACATGTAATCACTTTGGGCTCTGAACTGAAAACAGCGACGGGAAGCGATCGACAGACACACTAAAGACACTGCCTAACAGATCTGTGCAAAGTTCCATCGAATTTTCACAGTGGTTTCCGTTCCGCGGCTAATCGGACCATACTTTCCAAATACGTCTCGTAAGTCACGAAGCTTGCACACAGACAAAATAAGTAGCGAAGAGATTTGCTCTCCAACAACCCGTATACACCGTAAATTAAGTATAAGGAATCACGTAATGAAAACGAAGCTTCCTTCTGCCTGTATTATTGACAATGCAACAAACGACTGAGCACAGTATCCGAGGCAGACATTTCCTCCGTTCACCTCCACTCGTGGCCTACCGCCTGGAATGTTTCGATACCACTACGTGTGTCAACTCTATTTGGCCTATTAACAACTGATTTTCTCTCTTAATGCTTAATATAATGTGCCATAAATTAATTACTTTTCAGCAGATTGCATTGTGTATAAAATATATTTTGTAAGTTAATGTTGTAAAAAGACGTAGGGTCACATAAATGAACAGATGCAATAAGAGATTCCCCGTCTGGGACATACGCTGTCCGTTCTTCCCGCTATCTGGCACGAGCAAAAAAAAAGCGGACGGGATGCACTGTTATACTTTCGCCGTTAGACCTTCGCCGTTTCACTCTATGGCCTCGAATAGTTAGCTTTGTTTTATTGCGCTAGCTGTGCTCTCGCTTGCGAGTAAATTGCTAGGTTTCACTGCGAGCTGTATCTGTCGTCCTACACCCCGGCGTCGTGACATGCATATGCTAATACCATGATGGTGCACATTTTCGGATAAGCCACTACTCAAAAGAGACAAACTAATGAACCAGTACTAATTACTTAGGTACTTATGTTGTACATAGGTAACGTTCCAACAGCAGGCATGTTTGCGGGACAAATTACAAGCTTGGGTACCATCTTTGTTTTTTGGGAAACATTAATTCAGCTTTCTCAAGGTTTTTTGCCAAACACCTTTCAGTACATTTTTCCCGTCGTCAGTAAGTTCTTATTTCATTGAAGCCTGATATATTATGAGAACATTTGTATATGAAAATCAGCCCTAAAAACTTTTTGGATCTGTTGCGATATTTTAACTTAATTACATGTTATTAGGATTTTTAGGACTCTTTAACATGCTGGAGAGCTTGTCAACTGCAACAATATATTTCTGCGCGATGATCGTACTAAACCTAACGAGCTACTAATTAAGGTAAAAGACGTAGAAGAGACAAGATAACGACACCGTTCGCTTATTTTATTGCTAACATATACAGTTTCTTGAAATGATTTTGTAATTTTTGCAAAGCTGTCTTCAAATGGTTCAAATGGCTCTGAGCACTATGGGACTCAATTGCTGAGGTCATAAGTCCCCTAGAACTTAGAACTACTTAAACCTAACTAACCTAAGGACAACACACACATCCATGCCCGAGGCAGGATTCGAACCTGCGACCGTAGCGGTCGCGCGGTTCTAGACTGTAGCGCCAGAACCGCTCGGCCACCAGCGGCCGGCAGCTGTCTTCAAGGTCTGAAAAATTCCTCATATAACGATTATAACTTTTTCAAGTTTTAGTACAGTTAGCACATATTGACATCGGTAAAGACAAAACGAAACATGTTTGGGAAAGAAAGCTAACATAGTCACCAATTGCGTTTCGCAAATATCAGCTGGAAACAAGTACCGAAAGATTAAGCGAGCAAGTAAAACCCAAAGGCAAAGATTATGGACGAGATATCGTTAAACTTAAGGTATCGATAGGAAATTTATTTTCTGAAAAATACCCAACTGAAGCTGAAGCCAAACTGAAATTCGTTCAGGAAACGCTAACACTTCTTTACTGAACTAGAGAAACTGAAGGTAAACACTCGGTATAATATGAAGAGTCTAGTAGAATTGCTGTTGTTGTTGTCTTCAGTCCAGAGACTGGTCTTGTACAGCTCTCCACGCCACTCTATACTGTGCAAACCTCTTCATCTCCGAATAACTACTGCAACCTACATCTTTCCGAATCTGCTAAGTGTATTCATCCCTTAATCTCCCTCTACGATTTATACCCTCCACGCTCCCCTCCAGTACTAAATTGGTGCTCAGTTGGTGCCTCAGAACGCGTCCTACCAAGCGATCCCTTCTTCTAGCCAAGTTGTGCCACAAATTCCTTTGCTCCCCAATTCTATTCAGTACCTCCCCATTAGTTACGTGATCTATCAATCTGATTTTCAGCATTCTTCTATAGCACCACATTTCGAAAGCTTCTAATCTCTACTTGTCTAAACTATTTATCTTCCATGTTTCACGTCCATACATGGCTACACTCCGTACAAATACTTTAAGAAAAGATTTCCTAACACTTAAATCTATACACAATGTTAACAGATTTCTCATCTTCAGAAAAGCTTTTCTTTCCATTGCAAAAATGTCCTCTCTACTTCGACCATCACCAGTTACTTAGCTCCCCAAATAGCAAAACTCATCTACTATTTTAAATGTATCATTTCCTAGTCTAATTCCTTCAGCATCACCTGATTTAATTCGACTACACTACATTATCCTCGTTTTGCTTTTGTTGATGTTCATCTTAAAGCCTCCTTTCAAGACACTGTCCATTCCGTTCAACTGCTCTGCCAGGTCCTTTGCTGTCTCTGACAGAATTACAATATCAACGGCAAACCTCAAAGTTTTTATTTCTTCACCATCTATTTTAATTTCTACTCCAAATTTTTCTTTTGTTTCCTTTACTGCTTGATCAATATACAGATTGAATAACATCGGGTATAGGTATGTGTACAAATTGTAAATAGCCTTTTGCTCCGTGTATTTGATCCCTGCCATCTTCAGAATTTGAAGGAGAGTACTCCAGTCAACATTGTCAAAAGCTTTCTCTAAGTCTACAAAAGCTAGAAACGTAGGTTTGCCTTTCCTTAATCTATATTCTAACAAGGGAACCTCCCCATCGCACCCCCCTCAGATTTAGTTATAAGTTGGCGCAGTGGATAGGCCTTGAAAAACTAAACACATATCAATCGAGAAAACAGGAAGAAGTTGTGTGAAAGTATGAAAAAAAATAAGCAAAATATACTAAGTAGTCCATGCTCAAGATATCCAATATCAAGGGTAACGTTAATTCAGGAGCGCCGTGGTCTTGTGGTTAGCGTCAGTAGCTGCGGTAGGGAGGTCCTTGGTTCAAGTCCTTCCTCAAATGAAAATTTTACTTTTTTTATTTTCGTATAGTCATGATCCGTCCGTTCGTTCATTGACGTCTCTGTTCGTTGTAATTGGTTTACTGTTCACTGTAATAAATTTAGTGTCTGTGTTTTGCAACCGCACCGCAAAACCGTGCGATTAGTAGACGAAAGGACGTGCCTCTCCAATGGGAACCGAAAACACTTGATCGCAAGGTCATAGGTCAACCGATTCCACCACAGGAAAACACGTCTGATATATTCTATACGACACTGGTGACGGCATGTGCGTCACATGACAGGAATATGTTGTCGACCCACCTAACTTATACACTTGGCGGATGGGTAAAAAGATTCTTCTACCTTTCCCGATTTAGGTTTTCTTGTGGATATGATGATCACTCCCAAAACAGTGATGAAAATGTAAGAGTTTGTCGCATAAACAGAAAATAAAAAAATTAAACTTTTCACTCGAAGGAAGACTTGAACCAAGTACCTCTCATTCCGCAGCTGCTCACGCTAACCACGAGACCACTGCGACCCTGAGCTCGCCCACTCCTTGATGTTACATATCTTTTGCATGGACTACTCAGTTTGTATATTTCGCTTATTTTTTCATAGTTCCACACAACTTCTTCCTGTTTTCTCGATTTATCTGTGTTCAATTTTTCAAGGCTATATCCACTGAGCCAACTTATAACTAAATCTGAGGGGGGTGCGATGGGGAGGTTCCCTTGTAAGATATGTCGTAGGGTCAGTACTGCCTCGCGTGTTCCAATATTTTTACGGAATCCAAACTGATCTTCCCCGAGGTCGGCTTCTACCAGTTTTTCCATTCGTCTGTAAAGAATTGGTGTTAGTATTTTTCAGCCGTGGCTTATTGAACTGATAGTTCGGTAATTTTCACATCTGTTAACACCTGCTTTCTTTGGTATTGGAATTATTATATACTTCTTGAAGTCTGAGGGCATTTCACTTGTCACATACATCTTGCTCACCAGACGGTAAAGTTTTGTCATGGCTAGCTCTCCCAAGGGTATCAGTAGTTCTAATGGAATGTTGTCTACAACCGGGGCCTTGTTTCGACTTAGGTCTTTCAGCGCTCTATCAGATTCTTCACATAGTATCATATCTTTCATTTCATCTTCATCTACGTCCTCTTCCATTTCCCTCTATCTACTCCTTCCACCTTTCTGCTAGTAATTGCTACAAGTATGAAAAATAGAGTAACTTCAAGTATTAGTTTTATCGTCAAATGAGACGATATATCTGAACGTTCAACGCACTAGGGAGGTAGAACTTTGCTGTCCTTTTGTACTTCCGAATCTGCTGCTGAGAAGAAATGGCATGATGTCGTACACTATGTAGGATAAGGCAGCTAAGTGAGAGCACCCCAAATACATCCGGAACGCGTGAATATGTTGAGTTGCAGTTTTCGCTAAGTTCACAGTGAACAATGTCACGAATTTTCTGCAGTACACAAGTGATTTCTGTTACAGTCTAAGCCAAAACAAAAGAAACGACGCACTACGACGGAATTATCCGAATGGGGCTGGAATTGGTAGATGTGATGTACATAGACAAACAAATTATTACAGTTTCAAAAAATTGGATGATTAGCAAGTCGATAACGTTTTGATCCACCTCTGACCCTTATGCAAGCAGTTATTCGGCTTGCCATTCATTGGTAGAGTTGTTGGATGTCCTCCTGAGGAATATCGTCCCAAATTCTGTCCAACTGGCACGCTATATCGTCAAAATCCCGATCTGGTTGGAGAGCCCTAGCCATTATGCTCCAAAAGTTCTCAGTTGGGGAGGGACCCGGCGATCTTGCTGGCCAATGCTGTGTTTGGTAAGTACAAAGAAAAGCAGTAGAAACTCTCGCCGTGTTGGCGGGCATTATCTTGCTGAAATGTAAGCCCAGGATGGGCAACAAAACAGGGCTTAGAACATCGTCGACTGACGCTGGGCTGTAAAGGCGCCGCAGATGGCAACCAAGGGAGTCCTGCTATGAAATAAAATACCGACTCAGGCCATACTCGAGGGTCGGGCCATATGGCAGGACACTGTCAGGTTGCAGTTCGTCGTCCTAAATTCGCAACTCTCTTTCTAAGCGAAGAAAAGCTTTATATTCGATAGAGTACTTCGTACATAATTGAAACATTAAAGAACAGTACGCAACATTTTTGGTGCCATTACAGCTTTAGCCTTCTGTCAACAGTTTCATTTTTTGTGCATATTACTTAGCCATCGGCAAGGTGTGTATTATATTTTTGTAAGTGTACATGGTTTTACTTGGTGGGAGGAGAGGGCTCAATTGATTCGACTTTGAGGAAACAGTGCTGTGGTTTTCGCTCACAGGTGGCACTGTTGGTTGCCACCGACATCCCGTTAATTTGTCCTGTTTGCACTTGTCTGGTGCCTGTAGTGCAGATACTATTTACAGCCATTGTTGGAAACACATATAGCAACAAAGAAGCTACTTTCGTCTGTATCCATGCGGTTAAATTTTTACTACGAAACCGGTAGTCATTCGGGATGTTCTAGGCGCTTCAGTCCGGAACCGCGCTGCTGCTACCGTCTCGGGTTCGAATCCTGCCTTGGTCATGGATGTGTGTGATGTCGTTAGGCTTAACTAGTTCTAAGTCTAGGGGACTGATGACCTCAGATGTTGAGTCGATTAGTGGTTGGAGGCATTTGAACCATTTGATTCAGGAGGCTCTCAAATTTGTTCATCATTCAGGGCTCTAGGATCTGCTTACACTATCAGACTCAAACGTGTATTACAGTCTATTAAAAATCCGAAGCAGGACAGTAAAAAGAACATCCAAATAGCGAAAACTGTTCGGGATTTACTGAAAAATAGCCAATAGGTGTGAAATTTCCTGTTGGCCCCAGGACATACTGGACTGGTTTTGAATACTAAGGTCGACCAAGTTATGAAGGAAGGCAGTATTTCTCGTCCTATAATGAACGTCACTCTACCAACCATCAGTTTCAAGACATACATAGGGAAACTGGTCGAAGAAGACTGGGAAGAGGGCTGACACCTATCTGCAATAAAGGTCAATATTCCTATCCAACCACCTATTACGGTCACCTCTTGGTTTCAAAAATTCCAGGCGAACAAAATGTTAGTAATAACCCTAGTACGACTACATGACAAGCATAGTTCAACTCTTCTCCAGATATCGAGTAGGCATCTTCTGTGGGTTGTGAACCACTTGCCATTGACTTGCAGAGTCTTAGAAGCACAACAAAATAGCTCACTGGAAAACTTAAAGTAGTTTTCCCTTCCAACAAGCGCTCCAGTTTTACAATCTCTTAAAATACTCAAATATCCAAACTCTTTTTGATTTTACATGAGATAGTGCTTGTGAAACATGAAGTAGTATCAGTGATTAAATTGACACTTTTATCTTCAGGTGCATGCTCATCAGTTTCTGCCGAGTTGTTTTTTCAAATTCTGTTTTGCCTACAGTTATTATCATATCAATATTCTTTACCTATAAATATAGTGGATATGTCTGTACTGTAAAATAATGCTAAATAATAGTTCAGACTCCTTATATTGCGATTTTTCTGAATAAATGTTTTTATATTTGTACCAAGTAGCTCGCAGTATAGGGCAACAAAACCAAGCCAAATAAATAACAAATAAATTGTTTAACAAATTTGTTAGCTATTTCACAGAAATTATCAGTTTCATCGAACAACCCTCGTCGTCAGGCAACACATTTCTTATTAGGAGTGAACGTTGAGGCTGGAAGTCGAAGATTCACGACAGTGTTTCGTACAAAATTAATAGGCTCGTTTTTCTGCTGTTAGTATACAGGGTGTTACAAAAAGGTACGGCCAAACTTTCAGGAAACATTCCTCACACACAAAGAAAGAAAATATGTTATGTGGACATGTGTCCGAAAACGCTTACTTTCCATGTTAGAGCTCATTTTATTACTACTCTTCGAATCACATTAATCATGGAATGGAAACACACAGCAACAGAATGTACCAGCGTGACTTCATACATTTTGTTACAGGAAATGTTCAAAATGTCCTCCGTTAGCGAGGATACATGCATCCACCCTCCGTCGCATGGAATCCCTGATGCGCTGTTGCAGACCTAGAGAATGGCGTATTGTATCACAGCCATCCACAATACGAGCACGAAGAGCCTCTACATTTGGTACCGGGGTTGCATAGACAAGAGCTTTCAAATGCCTCCATAAATGAAAGTCAAGAGGGTTGAGGTCAGGAGAGCGTGGAGGTCATGGAATTGGTCCGCCTCTACCAATCCATTGGTCACCGAATCTGTTGTTGAGAAGCGTACGAACACTTCGACTGAAGTGTGCAGGAGCTCCATCGTGCATGAACCACATGTTGTGTGGTACTTGTAAAGGCACATGTTTTAGCAGCACAGGTAGAGTATCCCGTATGAAATCATGATAACGTGCTCCATTGAGCGTAGGTGGAAGAACATGGGGCCCAATCAAGACATCACCAACAATGCCTGCCCAAACGTTCACAGAAAATCTGTGTTGATTACGTGATTGCACAATTGCGTGCGGATTCTCGTCAGCCAACACGTGTTGATTGTGAAAATTTACAGTTTGATCACGTTGGAATGAAGCCTCATCCGTAAAGAGAACATTTGCACTGAAATGATGATTGACACATTGTTGGATGAACCATTCGCAGAAGTGGACCCGTGGAGGCCAATCAGCTGCTGATAGTGCCTGCACACGCTGTACATGGTACGGAAACAACTGGTTCTCCCGTAGCACTCTCCATACAGTGATGTGGTCAACGTTACCTTGTACGACAGCAACTTCTCTGACGCTGACATTAGGGTTATCGTCGACTGCACGAAGAATTGCCTCGTCCATTGCAGGTGTCCTCGTCGTTCTAGGTCTTCCCCAGTCACGAGTCATAGGCTGGAATGTTCCGTGCTCCCTAAGACACCGATCAATTGCTTCGAACGTCTTCCTGTCGGGACACCTTCGTTCTGTAAATCTGTCTCGATACAAACGTACCGCGCCACGGCTATTGCCCCGTGCTAATCCATCCATCAAATGGGCATCTGCCGACTCCGCATTTGTAAACATTGCACTGACTGCAAAACCACGTTCGTGATGAACACTAACCTGTTGATGCTACGTACTGATGTGCTTGATGCTAGTACTGTAGAGCAGTGAATCGCATGTCAACACAAGCACCAAAGTCAACATTACCTACCTTCAATTGGGCCAACTGGCGGTGAATCGAGGAAGTACAGTACATACTGACGAAACTAAAATGAGCTCTAACATGGAAATTAAGCGTTTCTGGACACGTGTCCACATAACATCTTTTCTTTATTTGTTTGTGAGGAATGTTTCCTGGAGGTATGGCCGTACCTTTTTGTAACACCCTGTACCAGCCAGAACCCCTTGCCCGATTCTTTAAAGAATTGAGCTCCCATGTGAAAAACAGATTTAAACGTCTGATTACTGTACAAATGACTTAATATGTATTTTACAATTTAAGTCATTTCTTCTAGAGAAGAGTTGAACCATGCTTGTCATGCATCCGTACTAGGGTTGTTAGTACTTTCTGTTCGCCTGAAATTTTTGAAACCTTGGGACGTCCCTAAAATGTGGATGGATAGCAATACTGACCTTTTTAGCAGATAGGTGTCAATCCTCTGCCCAGTCTTCCCTGACCAATTTCGCTACCCATGTCTTGAAATTGGGGGATGGCAGAGTGACGTTCATTATAAGACGAGAGATACTGGCTTGCTTTATGAGCTGGTCGACCATAGTATTCAAAACTAGTCCAGTAAGTCCTGTGGCCAACAGGAGATTTCACACCTACTGGTTATTTTTAAGTAATTCCCGAATAGTTTGCGGTACTGCGGTCATTTTACTGTCCTGCTTCGGGTTTTTAATACACTGCAATATTCTTCGGAGTCTGGCACTGTAAGTAGATTCTAGAACCCTGAATTACGATCAAATTTGAGACCTCCAGAATCGCTACCGGTTCCGTAGTAAAAATTTAACAATAAGAGTACAAAACTTTCTGGCAGATTAAAACTGTGTTCGGACAGAAACTCCAACTCGTGACCTTTGCCTTTCGCGGGCAAGTGCTCCACCATCTGAGCTACCCAAGCACGACTCACGAACCGTCCTCACACCTTTAACTCCGCCAGTACCTCATCTCCTACATTCCAAACTTCACAGAAGCTCTCCTGCAGAACTAGCACTCTTGGAAGAAAGGATAATGTGGAGACACGGCTTTGCCACAACCTGGGGGATGTTTTCAGAATGAAATTTTCACTCTGCAGCCGAGTGTGCGCTAATATGAAACTTCCTGGCAGATTAAAACTGTGTGGGGACCGAGACTCGAACTCGGGACCTCTTGATTTTGGAAATATGAGTACAGACGAAATTAGCTTCTTTGCTGCTAGATGCGATTCTTAGAATGGTGGTAAATAGTATCTGCACTACAGATACTACGACAAAACGAAACGACTCACCACGAAGGAATTATCCGAATGGGACTGAAATAGGTAGATGTGATGCACTTATACAGACAAACAAATGACTTAAGTTTCAGAAAAGTTGGATGATTTGTTCAAGAGAAAGAGCTTTACAAATTGAGCAAGTCAGAAATGCGTTGGTCCTCCTCTGCCTCTTACACAAGCGGTTATTCCGCTTGGCATTAACTGACAGAGTTATTGGATGTCCTCCTGAGGGATATTGTGCCAAATTCTTTTAAACTGGCGTGTTATTGTTCAAATGGCTCTGAGCACTATGGTACTTAACATCTGAGGTCATCAGTCCCCTAGAACTTAGAACTACTTAAACCTAACTAACCTAAGGACATCACACACATCCATGCCCGAGGCAGGATTCGAACCTGCGACCGCAGCGGTCGCGCGGTTCCAGACTGAAGCCCCTAGAACCGCTCGGCCACAGCGGCCGGCCTGGCGTGTTAGATCGACAAAATCCCGAGTCTATTGGGGGGTCCTGCCCATAATGCTCCAAACGTTATCAACTGGAGAGATCCGGGCGACCTTGCTGGTCAAGATTAAGATTTGGAAGCATGAATACAAGCGGTAGAAACCTTCGCCTTGTGCGAGTGGGCATTATTTTGCTAAAACGCATGCCCAGAATGGCTTGCCACGAAGGGCAACGAAATGGGGCGTAGAATATGCTAGACGTACCTCTGTGCTGTTAAGTGTGTCGCGGATGACAACAGAAGCGTTTCTGCTGTGAAAAGAAATGGCAGCCAAGACCATCACCTCTGGTTGTCGGACCTTACGGTGGGCGACAGTCAGATTGGCAACCCACCGCTCTCTGGGGGATTTCCAGACACTTCTTCAGCCTGCAATCTCATTTGCTGGAGTGGAATCGTCTTCAAAGGTGAATCCCATTACGAACTGAACCGCGACGACCAGCGAAGACGTGTGTGGGGACGCCCGAGAGAGCGGTGGCATATCAATCTGGCTGTTGCCCGCCATATGAGCCGCAACCAGAGATGATGGTGTGGGGAGTCATTTCATTTCATAGTAGGGCCTCTTTGGATGTCATCTGGAGCGCCCTTACAGCAGAGCGATACATTGTATGTCCCGTTTTGTCGCCCTCTACCTTGGCCAGCGAGGTCACCGGATGTCTCCACAACTGAGAACGTTTGCAGTATTATGGTTAGAGCGCTCCTATCAGCTGGTGGTTTTGATGGCATAATCTGGACACGGCATCCCTCAGATGGACCTCCAACAACTCTGTCAATCGATGCCAAGCCGAATAACTGCTTGCATAAGGGCCAGAGGTGGACCAACACATTACTGACTTGCTCAGTTTGTGAAGCTCTTTCTTTCGACTAAATCATCCACATTTCTGAAATTGTAATCTTTTGGGTGGCCGCTGTGGCCGAGCGGTTCTAGGCGCTTCAGTCCGGAACTGTGCGACTGCTACGGTCGCAGGTTCAAATCCTGCCTCGGGCATAGATGTGTGTGGTGTCTTTAGGTTAGTTAGGTTTAAGTAGTTCTAAGTGTAGGGGACTGGTGACCTCAGATGTTAAGTCCCATAATGCTTAGAGCCATTTGAACCATTTTTGTAATCTTTTGTTTGTCTGTACATCTACATTAGATCTACCACTTTCCGTACCTTTCGGATAATTCCATCGTTGTCCTTATTTATTTATGTTGTGTCTTAGGGTGTGTTTGACGTTAAGCGAGCAAAAGCTTTACAGTTGAAGACTCAAAACACTAATAAGGTTTTTTGAGTTTCGTATTATTCACCTGTATACTAACGAAAAAATTTACAAATGATTTAAAAGTATGTTTGAAGTTTGATGGATGCCGCTATGCGTTCTCATAATCAAACGCTGGATGAATATGATCTGGTCAATTTGCGCTCCTTTTAACAAACTTTACAGCTTTACTGTATGATTAAATGATGATGGCGTCCTCTTGGGTAAAATATTCCGGAGGTAAAATAGTCCCACATTCGGATCTCCGGGCGGGGACTACTCAAGAGGACGTCGTTATCAGGAGAAAGAAAACTGGCGTTCTACGGATCGGAGCGTGGAATGTCAGATCCCTTAATCGGGCAGGTAGGTTAGAAAATTTAAAAAGGGAAATGGATAAGTTAAAGTTATATATAGTGGGAATTAGTGAAGTTCGGTGGCAGAAGGAACAAGTATAGATTTAAGTGTCAGGAAGTCGTTTCTGAAAGTATTTGTATGGAGTGTAGCCATGTATGGAAGTGAAACATGGACGATAACTAGTTTGGACAAGAAGAGAATAGAAGCTTTCGAAATGTGGTGCTACAGAAGAATGCTGAAGATAAGGTGGGTAGATCACGTAACTAATGAGGAGGTATTGAATAGGATTGGGGAGAAGAGAAGTTTGTGGCACAACTTGACTAGAAGAAGGGATCGGTTGGTAGGACATGTTCTGAGGCATCAAGGGATCACCAATTTAGTATTGGAGGGCAGCGTGGAGGGTAAAAATCGTAGAAGGAGACCGAGAGATGAATACACTAAACAGATTCAGAAGGATGTAGGTTGCAGTAGGTATTGGGAGATGAAGAAGCTTGCACAGGATAGAGTAGCATGGAGAGCTGCATCAAACCAGTCTCAGCACTGAAGACCACAACAACAACAACAACAACACTTTTTCACGCATCTTAATGTTTATTCTTACATATCTCCTGAACTGTGTGTTGTATAACGATGTACTTCTGCAGTTACACTAAGTGTTGGATACTTCCGAAAAATGTGTTACGAATACACTAGTAAAGAAATAATAAATGAAAACGTTGTGCCTGATGCTGCAGTTTTACTGCGTGAACAGCGAAAATGTAGTAAGGAACAAACTTTATTCTGTTTGGTAAGGGGTGGCTCCGCCCGGTTGGCCGTGCGGTCTAACGCACTGCTTTCCGAGCGGGTAAGAGCGCCTGGTCCCCGGCACGTATCCGCCCGGCGGATTTGTGTCGAGGTCCGGTGAACCGGCCAGTCTGTGGATGGTTTTTAGGCGGTTTTCCATCTGCCTCGGTGAATGCAAGCTGGTTCCCCTTATTCCGCCTCAGTTACACTGTCGGCGATTGCTGCGCGAACAAGTTTCCACGTACGCGTACACCACCATTACTCTACCACGCCAACATAGAGGTTACACTCGTCTGATGTGAGACGTTTCCTGGGGGGGGGGGGGGGGTCCACAGGGGGCTCAGACGCACAATAACCCTGGGTTCGGTGTCGGGCGGCGGAGGGGTGAAGTGGACTGCGGTAGTCGTCGTGGGGTTGTGGACCACTGCGGCTGCAGCGGGGACGGAGCCTCTCCGTCGTTTCTAGGCCCCCGGTTAACATACAGCACAATACATACAAGGGGTGGCTCGGGGGTGAAAAGTTACGAAAAGATTTGAAGTTATAGTTAAAGTTGTTTGGAAGTCGCTAAGTATTCTCATTCTCAAATACTGGATAAATATAGTCTGGGTACTTTGTGCGCCGTGAGTTACACTACCTTAAGACATACTAACATTTTCTAACTTTAATAGCTTTCTTAGTGTGTTAAACCTTTAACTTATCATTATACCTCTTAATGAGTAGATTACGACAGCATTCCAAGTTGGAAATTAGTTTGGTAACTTTACCACATACTGAAAATCAAAGTTACGTTGCCTCTGCAGCCTCGTCCTTTTAGATAGTAGTATAGATTCTGGCTAAACATAAACAGTCATCATTATTTACACTGCTGCCCATTAAAATTGCTACACCAAGAAGAAATGCAGGTAATAAATGGGTATTCATTCGACAAATATATTATACTAGAACTGACATGTGATTACATTTTCACGCGATTTGGGTGCACAGATCCTGCGAAATCAGTGCCGAGAACAACCACCTCTGGCCGTAATAACGGCCTTGATACGCCTAGGCATTGAGTCAAACAGAGCTTGGATGGCGTGGTACAGGTACAGCTGCCCATGCAGCTTCAACACGATACCACAGTTCATCAAGAGTAGTGACTGGCGTATTGTGACGAGCCAGTTGCTCGGCCACCATTGACCAGACGGTTTCAATTGGTGGCAGATCTGGAGAATGTGCTGGCCAGGGCAGCAGTTAAACATTTTCTGTATCCAGAAAGGCCCGTACAGGACTCGCAACATGCGGTCGTGCATTATCCTGCTGAAATGTAGGGTTTCGCATCGATCGAATGAAGGGTAGAGACACGGGTCGTAACACATCTGAAATGTAACGTCCACTGTTCAAAGTGCATCAGTGCGAACAACAGGTGACCGAGACGTGTAACCAATGGCACCCCATACCATCACGACGGGTGATACGCCAGTAAGGCGGTGACGAATGCACGCTTCCAATGTGCGTTCACCGCGATGTCGCCAAACACGGATGCGACCATCATGATGCTGTAAACAGAACCTGGATTCATCCGAAAAAATTACGTTTTGCCATTCGTGCACCCAGGTTCGTCGTTGAGTACACCATCGCAGGCGCTCCTGTCTGTGATGCAGCGTCAAGGGTAACCGCAGCCATGGTCTCCGAGCTGATAGTCCATGCTGCTGCAAACGTCGAGGAACTGTTCGTGCATATGGGTGTTGTGTTGCAAGCGTCCCCATCTGTTGACTCAGGGATCGAGACGTGGCTGCACGATCCGTTACAGCCATGCGGATAAGATGCCTGTCATCTCGACTGCTACTGATACGAGGCCGTTGGGATCCAGCTCGGCGTTCCGTATTACCCTCCTGAACCCACCGATTCCATATTCTGCTAACAGCCATTGGATCTCGACCAACGCGAGCAGTAATGTCGGGATACGATAAACCGCAATCGCGATACGCTACAATCCGACCTTTATGAAAGTCGGAAACGTGATGGTGCGCATTTCTCCTCCTTACAGGAGGCATCACAGCAACGTTTCACCAGGCAACGCCGGTCAACTGCTGTTTGTGTATGAGAAATCGGTTGCAAACTTTCCTCATGTCAGCACGTTGTAGGTGTCGCCACCGGCGCCAACCTCGTGTGAATGCTCTGAAAAGCTAATCATTTGCATATCACAGCATCTTCTTCCTGTCTGTTAAATTTCGCGTCTGTAGCACGTCATGTTCGTGGTGTAGCAATGTTAATGACGAGTAGTGTAATAGTCTGTCAGGTAACATTTGGGTTCATTACTCCGACAGTACAGTGTTTTGAAGCCTGGCGTAGCTGTTAACATAGCTGTGACGATGGCTGTAAAATACAAAATAACAAAAGTGTCTTCTTTTTTGCCACAGGTTCTTCGATTGGTTCAAAAAGGAGAAGAAAGAAAAGAAGAAGGAGCCGCCGAAGCGCACGGAGGTCCACCACTACCACCACCACTACTACTACTATTACTACATTCCCAAGTACAAGCCCACGGAGACGTACCACCACCCCAAGCACGAGGAGCACCCTCCCACCGACCATGAGGAGTCGCCTTCTTCGTGGGGCTACAGTTAGGCTGCGGTGGGACTCCATCAGGGCTACACTAAATTACGTCGTATGGACGCTTGTAATCTGTGGCAGCCCCAGAGTCGAAGCAAAGTAGTCGCTGTATCGTGACGACGGAAGTTGACTTTTTAGTGACCTATCTGTGTTCGTTCTCTGCAGTCATGCGCAAAACTCGTTACCTGTAATTCAAAGACATAATAACCAGTCTGAATAAAATAGGTGCTAAGCAATTTGTTTATTGACAGGTAGACTTCTTGTTAATTAAGAGAAAAACACCGCTACTTTCGCGTCATTTTCCCTGCTGCGACATACAAATCACAGAGTCGTATCATCAACACTTGCCAAACACTTGAGAGTCGTGAAAAAAACTCGGTAGTCTCTACCGCCTGGCGTGGAAAGAAGATCTCTCAGATTAATTCTGGAAAGTCGCTTCCCTAGCAGCTGCATTCTACCTGAATTTAAATTCTCTCGCGACCTCCCAACTACATTATTGCAACGTATCAGAAAAATGAAATCTCGTAACAGTCTAAAAGAATGAGATTCAGGCACACCGAATGATCGTCCACATCTATACCCCGCACCTGTTATACGGTGCTTGGCGGGGGAGGGGGGCGGGGCATTTTTGATTCCACTATCATTCCCCCCTTCCCCTTCCCCACCCTATTCCATTCGCAAATGTGACGTGGGAGAACGACTGTCGATAAACCTGAGTATGAGTCCTAATTTCTTTCACTCTCTGGTCGTCATCATTTTACGAGCCAGTTGAAGGGCTTATTTCAATAGTGGTACAAGTCCATTACCTCCACTTTTCTGTCTATAATGCTTCTGAAATTAGTGAGCCAAACCGACAGAAAAAAAGATTCATCTTTAACAAGAATCCATACTCTTGAGTATTTCTGATATCTCAACTGCAGATTTTTCAGCGCTCATTTAACTTTAGGACTCTGTATCTCAATATGAACAAAAATGGACTTGTACCACTATTGAAATAAGCCCTTCATTTATGGTAGGCAGTAATATGTTTTCCTACTCTTCTTCGAATTTACACCCTCTGAATTTCAACAATAAACGTCTCCGTTAAAGACAAAGACTTTCTTCTACCGTCTGCCACTGGAGTTCGCTTAGTATATCCATAAAGTTCTCGCACCTACTGAACAATCCCTTGACGAAATGTGCAGCTCTCCGTTGGATCTTCTCTATCTCTTCTATTAATCCGGTTTGGTAAAGGCCTCAGACTGATGAATACTCACTCAAGAATCGGTCTTTCAAGTGTTTTGTAAGCCATTTCTATCGTGAATCAATTACATTTCCCTGAGATTCTTCCAACGAACATCACGCTGGCATCTGCTTTTCCTGCAGTTTGTTTTATATGTTCACTACTCTTAATGTTGATCCAGACGGTTACTCCTAGGTATTTTGTGGTGGTTATTGTATCCAGTGGCTTCTCCGTAAAAAAAAAATTCTCCATTTTAAGGAACAGACCCAGGACCGTTCCACGGGATAACATCTTGCAACTGACCCTACGAACCGTACGCCCGGAATGACTTCTTTTCGTCGAAGTTCGCTATTGGCTGCCCCCAAGTTATGCTCTTTTCTGTTAGTGCCTTCCGTTAAAATTATTTACGTCGTTTTCATTTATGTTGTGGAAAACGCACTTGACTTTTCGTCTGCGTTCTCTTCAGGACACCAACCAAATACGGCACTAAAGGAGATGCTAGTGCTCTAAACTTTCTCTCATTAGCAACATCCAGACTGCCTGCAGCTTTGTGAATTGTGAAACTTACGCTGCAACTGAAGCCAACTCTCTAGTCACCCTTAGTATATATAAAGCAGATTTCAAACATTGACCCAATTATTTACTTCTACTAGAGCTCATTCCCTAAGCTCGGAAATCATATGGAACAATCTGCGCAAAAGCAATCTGTTTCCAGATGGTTTACGAACAGTACACCGACGAACGCTTTTGACATTTCATAATTCTCTGCAGCCCTTTTCAAACTATAGCTACAGCGAGACAGTGTTTAAATACTTGTTAGTGTGTTCTACAGAAACTGGAAAATAAATCATAAGATTCTGCTGCTTCTTTGCTGGCACATATTTGACAACTTGGCATGAGTGCGGTATGGTAACAGTGAACAATGTGGACGGACACCATAGCGTTTCCGGCTGAATCGGATTAATGTGTTAAATTTTTGATTGACTGCTTAACATAGTCGTGTGGAGTGACTGAAGATACTCCCACCACAGTAAGTTCCTACTTCAGGGAGACAGGGACTATATGACGAGGCATTCATAAGTTATAATTATTATAAATATAGTTATTATTATTATTATTATTGTCTTATTTTGGCGGCTTAGTGGAAAGTGTTTCCTCGTCTTGGCGGTAAAGCAATTACGAAGTTTTTTGATTCCTAAATGCAACTAGACTGTAAAATTGTTTACAATGGAGTGTATCACAGCGGAAGTTAAGTGTGATTTCTGGAGACAATAATTTCTTTCTTTAACATCCAGTCTCAGTTTAAGTAAGCATTTTAAATACAATACACTGTCCATTTTTCGCATTGTAAAAATGCCCGTCGACATTTACACTTCCTACAGTTAATTCTTAAACATGTACCATCTGTATTTATATCTGTAAAGAAAGTAAAATATCTATTGTTACTCAGATATGTTGAAATAATAAAATTATATCAAGACAATATTATTTTATAAAAATCGTCCACCACGATGGGCCTTATCCTTTACTGAATCTAATACGTAAATGAAAATAAGCACAGCTTTCATGTGTTGTGTATTCCATTTCCAAGTAACACAGCAGGGTTGGATTAAGGTAAGTGCTGGCGAACGACAAACAAACAAAAAAAGTCCACGATAACGAAATGCCGAATTATTGTTTGATGAAGTAGTATACTTGGCTGCGCATTTAGTAACTCAAAGAAAATTCTCTAGTATAAAAAGTATGTGCGACGCATCGGAACAGTTAAATGCACTGACTGTCGTTGTAGGAATCGTTCACACGGAAACTGAAATGAGAAGTACTTAAAGCCAAACTTTTAAAGTAGTTTTGGACAGTGCATTCATCATTTAGATCCAATGTGTAAACAAAGAATCCAAAATTCTATGGTTCAATGATCATATGATGCCTGTCTATAGCGAGGAAAAAAAAACTCAGGAAAAAGGCTTCTTCCCATATCAAACTGGATGAAGATATGCTCAGGTAACAGTGAGTTGGTCCTGATACTCAGTGCCTGTGAGTTATTGTCCTAATACATCATTCATTAAAACAAGTAAGTTTCAAAACAAAGTTAAAACATTTTGCTTCCAAGAAACATCGTAGTTCACAACTCTTTGTTGTCCTCAGACGACAAGCATAGACCGCAATGTATCGAGTCATTACCAAGTCTACAGCTCTTCCCTTCCTCGTGTAGTCAATGAAATGCTCGTTGACTGCGAAAGGTTTGTAGACGAAGTTCTGCTTCACTTAGAGAAGCTAGGAGTCGGAGTCAGCCGCCTGAAAGATTTCGCAATTTTCATGGGAAGTATTTTTGAGAGATAATAAATATCCTACGTCAGGATAGGTAGACTGTCGATGATTGAATCTAACCAGTCCCGAAACAAAGCCTATACGAAGTTGACAAATATACACTCCTGGAAATTGAAATAAGAACACCGTGAATTCATTGTCCCAGGAAGGGGAAACTTTATTGACACATTCCTGGGGTCAGATACATCACATGATCACACTGACAGAACCATAGGCACATAGACACAGGCAACAGAGCATGCTCAATGTCGGCACTAGTACAGTGTATATCCACCTTTCGCAGCAATGCAGGCTGCTATTCTCCCATGGAGACGATCGTAGAGATGCTGGATGTAGTCCTGTGGAACGGCTTGCCATGCCATTTCCACCTGGCGCCTCAGTTGGACCAGCGTTCGTGCTGGACGTGCAGACCGCGTGAGACGACGCTTCATCCAGTCCCAAACATGCTCAATGGGGGACAGATCCGGAGATCTTGCTGGCCAGGGTAGTTGACTTACACCTTCTAGAGCACGTTGGGTGGCACGGGATACAAGCGGACGTGCATTGTCCTGTTGGAACAGCAAGTTCCCTTGCCGGTCTAGGAATGGTAGAACAATGGGTTCGATGACGGTTTGGATGTACCGTGCACTATTCAGTGTCCCCTCGACGATCACCAGTGGTGTACGGCCAGTGTAGGAGATCGCTCCCCACACCATGATGCCGGGTGTTGGCCCTGTGTGCCTCGGTCGTATGCAGTCCTGATTGTGGCGCTCACCTGCACGGCGCCAAATACGTATACGACCATCATTGGCACCAAGGCAGAAGCGACTCTCATCGCTGAAGACGACACGTCTCCATTCGTCCCTCCATTCACGCCTGTCGCGACACCACTGGAGGCGGGCTGCACGATGTTGGGGCGTGAGCGGAAGACGGCCTAACGGTGTGCGGGACCGTAGCCCAGCTTCATGGAGACGGTTGCGAATGGTCCTCGCCGATACCCCAGGAGCAACAGTGTCCCTAATTTGCTGGGAAGTGGCGGTGCGGTCCCCTACGGCACTGCGTAGGATCCTACGGTCTTGGCGTGCATCCGTGCGTCGCTGCGGTCCGGTCCCAGGTCGACGGGCACGTGCACCTTCCGCCGACCACTGGTGACAACATCGATGTACTGTGGAGACCTCACGCCCCACGTGTTGAGCAATTTGGCGGTACGTCCACCCGGCCTCCCGCATGCCCACTATACGCCCTCGCTCAAAGTCCGTCAACTGCACATACGGTTCACGTCCACGCTGTCGCGGCATGCTACCAGTGTTAAAGACTGCGATGGAGCTCCGTATGCCACGGCAAACTGGCTGACACTGACGGCGGCGGTGCACAAATGCTGCGCAGGTAGCGCCATTCGACGGCCAACACCGCGGTTCCTGGTGTGTCCGCTGTGCCGTGCGTGTGATCATTGCTTGTACAGCCCTCTCGCAGTGTCCGGAGCAAGTATGGTGGTTCTGACACACCGGTGTCAATGTGTTCTTTTTTCCATTTCCAGGAGTGTATATATATATATGAACATGAAAGGTCAGGTGAGCGAGGCGGCCAGGAAATATCACTAGAACTGGAAATTACTCTACCAGGAAACATCTGTCGCAAGAAATCTACATTCTGGTTGTATATGAATATTCTGAATTGTTGAAACACACTGTCACACCCTGTTTTCACTGTGTGTGTATATATATATTAATCTGGACTTGGTTGTGTGACGTCATGCTGACGACATTTGTGCCAATTACGACGATAAGAAGATACGAACAACACAACATCCAGTTCCCGAGCGAAAACAATCTCCGAGCGGACGGGGAATCCAGTCCGGGCCCCTTCGGTTTGCAATCTACCCACTGACCTCGCAGATATCGAGGAGGATGGCGAGAAAGAATGTCAAAAAGGAGAATGGGGCTAGCTGCATATCAGATACAAGAAAGAATTGGGAAAGAATTGCCACAGGGATTTTGTTATCTAGGAAGCAAGACTTCATTAAAAAGGCGCAGTTATCGACAGCTATCTTCAACGAAAAAAGGTCCACTGATATACAGGGTGCGGCAGCGTTCATAGTGGGATATTAAAAACACACCATCAGGCAGTAACTGTAATTTACTTATTACTTCGTATGTCAATTAATAGTTAAAGGTATGCCATTTACTAACGTGTAAGTCATTGTCCATTGCGTGGATTACTTTTTGAATATGACTCCTGTCAAATGATGCCCCCTCTGCACAACACATTCATCTAGGCGGCGTCGGAAGCTTTCCATAACTTGGCGTAACATATTCCCTGGGACACTGCCGACAGCAGTTCTGATGCGATCCATCAACTCAGGAATGGTGGCACAACGTGTTCGGAACACGTCTTGCTTCAGGTCGCCCCAAAGGAAAAAGTCTGCACATGAAAGGCCAGGTGAGCGAGGCGGCCAGGAAATGTCACCAAAACTGGAAATTATTCTACCGCGAAACGTCTGTCGCAAGAAATCCATGCAAATTCTGGTTGCATGCGAGATCGCTCAGTCGTTTTGAAACCATAATTGTTCCACATCCACATCAACCATACCTAATTGGGGAATAACGAAGGCCGGTCGGTGTGGCCAAGCGGTTCTAGGCGCTTCAGTCTTGAACCACGCGACCGCTATGGTCGCAGGTTCGAATCCTGCCTCGGGCATGGATGTGTGTGTTGTCCGTAGGTTAGTTAAGTTTAAGTAGTTCTAAGTTCTATGGGACTGATGACCTCAGGTGTTACGTCCCATAGTGCTCAGAGCCATTTGAACCCATTTTTTGAAGAACGAAGTCTTGCAGCATTTCAGGTAGCGTTCACTGGTGTATAGTAAAGCTCTTAGGTTGGACTCACATAAATTGCAATTAGCTAAGAAAGAATTTCAGTTTCTGCTGAATAATGGTATTATACGTCGATCACAATCACAATGGGCTAGTCCACTTTACCTTGTTATGAAGTACAATGGTCATTGGCGAGTTTGTGGAGATTATCGTCGCCTTAATGACAGGACTCTCCCAGACCGGTATCCAGTCCCTCGAGTAGATGACGTAAATTTGATGCTGCATAATAAGAAGATATTCTCCAAGATTGACCTACTAAAAGCGTATTATCAAATTCCTTTAGCCGAAGAAGACAAACCAAAGTCAGCAGTTATTACTCCTTTCGGTCTGTATGAATTTAATTATATGCCCTTCGGACTTCGAAATGCACCTAACACATTTCAGAGGTTTATACACGAAGTTATGAGAGAGCTGGATTTCTGCTTTCCCTATCTGTATGATATTTTAATAGCATCAGAATCTCCCGAACAACATGCTGAGCATCTAAATTTACTCTTTGAACAATTGAATCAGTACGGTATAGCAATAAATGTTGCAAAATCCGTATTTGTAGTGCAAGAACTGACATTCTTGGGACAATTAATCACACCCTGAGAAACTAAGCCGGATCCAGAAAAAGTGTCTGCGCTAATGAACTACAAGCGACCTGAAACTGTTCGCGAACTTCGCAAATTTTTAGGTATCATCAATTTTTATCGTAGATATTTAGAGCATGCTGCAGAAAAACCGAGTCTTGTTGAATGATTACCTAAAAGGAACAACTAAAAATGACCGAAGACATATTGACTGAACAGAAGAGGCAATTTCTCGGTTCCAAAAATGTAAAGAAGATCTCGCAAATGCAATACTTTTAACATTTCCGGGTTTGCGCAGCCAACTCGCATTATTTGTGGATGCATTCGATTTTGCAGCTGACGCTGTGTTGCAGCAGTGGCAAAATGAACAACGGAAACCTATTGGATTCTTTTCAAAAAAGTTCACGAATGCACAGAAAAAGTATTCCAAATATGACAGAGAACTACTTTGTATATATATGGATGTCAAATATTTCAAATATCTGTTAGAAGGTAGATACTTTGTTATTTATACTGATCATGCCCCTATAACATATGCATTCAAGCAGAAGAATAAGAAAGCAACGTCGATCCAATTACGTTATCTCCAATATATTTCACAGTTTGGAACAGATTTGCGACAAATTTCTGGTAAAGCAAATGTTGTGGCCGATAGATTTTCAAGGCTTGAAGAATTGGTTCCAATTAACTATGAAGAGACAGCCCAAGCACAAGAAAAGGACGAAGAGCTTCATCAACTGCAATCTGGCAATAATACGGTTGAATTAAAATACTATTTGACTCAGACAGGAGAGCAATTGTGGTGTGATATCTCGACACAAAGTATTCGACCTTATACTCCTGAACATTTCCGTTATGATATTTTTCAACATTATCATAATTTGGCTCATCCAGGTATCAAGACAACTGTAAAAATGATTACATCAAGATGTGTCTGGATGAATATGAAAAAGTACACTGCAAATTGGTCACGAGCATGTAATGCTTGTCAAAAATACCAGGTATCACGACTTGTGCATTCACTAATAGGACACTTACCCGTCACTGATGAACGTTTTAAAGTAATTCATCAGGATTTGGTAGGGCCAATGCATCCTTCTGATGAATATACATATTGCTTAACGTGCATCCATAGATTTACGAATTGGACAGAAGTAATACCACTTCGGGATATACAAGCAGAACCTGTAGCTCAAGTTTTCTTCAATTGTTGGATTATTAGATTTGCCACACCTTATCAAATAGTAACCGATCGCGGAAGACAATTTAATTCTGAGCTATTTCAAGCACTATCAAAAATATGTGGTTGTAATCAAACTCAAACTACTGCATATCATCTTCAATCCAACGGAAAAATAGAAAGATTTCATAGCACACTTATAGCAGCAATCCGCTCACATTCAACTACAAAATGGACTCAGACAATACCTGTTATCCTTCTTGGTCTTCGTTGCTCAATCAGAGAAAACACGAATGCTACGATGACAGAAATGGTTTATGGCTCTAAGCACTATGGGAATTAACATCTGAGGTCATCAGTCCCCTAGACTTAGAAACTGCTTAAACCTAACTACCTAACGACATCTTACACATCCATGCCCGAGGCAGGATTCGAACCTGCGACCGTAGCAGCAGCGCGGTTCCGGACTGAAGCGCCTAGAACCGCTCGGCTACAAAATGGTTTATGGTTCACCAATCAGCATACCTGGTGATTTTTTTCAAGAAGTCGGATCAAAAAGGGATTCAGACTTACAACAATTTGTTTCACATCTAAAAGAATATATGAACCTGTTGAAACCAGTGCAAATAGCTCAAAAAGTAAGAGAGACACCATTTGTATACAAGGACCTCAGCACTTCAACACACGTATTTGTAAGGGTTGACAGAGTTAAAAAGTTGTTAGAATCTCCATGTGAAGACCCATACGAAGTCGTGGAAAGAACACCAAAATTTTTTGGACTCAAAATTAAAGACCAAGTAAAAAGATTTCCATCGACCGATTGAAACCTGCATATTTGCCGAACGAAGACATTAGATTGCCGTAAGATACTCCAGTTTCACCACCACCCCAGGACAAACAACCCGAAGATAAAAAACCACGAACATCAATATCATGTCTGGTAATTCGATTTCCCGCAAGACTGGAGGACGTGGTACAGTGAATTGTGACCGTCTTACTGAGAAGGGGGTGATGTGCGAGCAGGCTGCTCTTCCATATAGTGTTTTTGTGTTAGTGCTTCAGAGCTATATGTTATGTAATATCACAAAAAATGGCTCTGAGCACTATGGGACTCAACTGCTGAGGTCATTAGTCCCCTAGAACTTAGAACTAGTTAAACCTAACTGACCTAAGGGCATCACAAACATCCATGCCCGAGGCAGGATTCGAACCTGCGACCGTAGCGGTCTTGCGGTTCCAGACTGCAGCGCCTTTAACCGCACGGCCACTTCGGCCCGCTATGTAATATCACAAGAGACAAAAGAAGATTGTATTGTTTTTGAGAGTTGCAAAATGTATCGTTGCCTAATCAACACGCCGATTCACGTCTTATAAAATGTTATAATAAAGAAGTTTTAAGTTCTTATTTGTGTGTGTGTTTACCTGTGTTAGACACCACCGACAAGCACATATAAGATCTCCTTCAGGTGGATAAAACCATTGCTCATGTCGATCATCAATAAAACTGCGCTAAAACAGTGTTGAAGGAGCTATGAAAGTATAAAACTCCTTTTATATTGGTGGGTCACCTCGTGATATCTAGTGGTGGTTAATTCCACGTTACAGAGATGTGTCTGGATACTCAGGACCGGACAGAATATTTAGGGAGGGACCAAGGCTGCGAAAAAAGTCTTGTCGAAGTAAGCGACAGATTTGTAGCGTCAGATAGTGTATAATGGCAACACACGGACGTAATTTTTGTGTAGGATTACTCGGCGCAGGCCTCTGTGGTCGAGCGGTTCTAGGCGGTTCAGTCCGGAACCGCACGACCGCTACGGTCGCAGGATCGAATCCTGCCTCGGGCATGGATGTGTGTGATGTCCTTAGGTTAGTTAGCTTTAAGTAGTTCTAAGTCTATGGGACTGATGACCTCAGATGTTAAGTCCCATGGTGTTTAGAGTAATTTGAACCATCTGAACCATTTGATTACTCGGCTGAATTTTTCAATGGACAATTGATACCAATTAAGTCAATATTTACCTTTCAAAGTTTGAGCACATTCGCATCAAATTCTCTGTAGCACTCGCTCAAACGAATATCACTTCAGTTGGAGAAACTGCTTAGATTTTAAGAGAGTCGTTCACGGACTCTTGGCAGTTTGAAATGAGTTGGATTTCTTGGAAAGTCGGCCTCCTCCATATCTTATTTCATTCAAACATGAACCCATAAAAACCTAAGACTGTTTTCCTAATCGTTCACTTACGATCTCAAACAACGATGGAAAAATATAATTTTCAGAACTAAAGTTCCTCAGGCACAGGTTTCTGATCTGCATATTATAATCTGGGCTAACATTTTGGCTTGCCTCAGTAATGAAGAGACGAGTAAGCTATGGAGATGTTGTAAGTACTTGAGAGAAGATGAACTTCTTAACCAAGTTCGCTTGTGAACAACCTTTATTGTCGATTACAAGTTTCGGTCCACATGGTTACCATCTTCAGATCCCGACAAAAGGTTACTGCATAATCTTTTATCGATATCTGAAGATGGTTTACAAGCGATGTTGGTTAAAAAGTTCACCTTCTCTCAAGTGATTATTAGAGATCATCATGAGGAAAGTAATATCGCAAGTGTTGTTGATAATTCTTCCGTGTTATATGGCCGTGGTCCATGGAATTCTTCAGTTCCTAACGTTTCGTCCAATACTACGTTGGACATCTTCAGAGGTATGGCTGGTCCTGCTGAGTCCTGTCCTCCGGTTTATATGGCCGTGGTCCATGGAATTCTTCAATTCCTAACGTTTCGTCCAGTACTACGTTCTACATCTTCAGAGGTATGGCTGGTCCTGCTGAGTCCTGCAGGCAGGACTCAGTAGGACCAGCCATACCTCTGAAGATGTCCAACGTAGTATAGGACGAAACGTTAGGAATTGAAGAATTCCACGGACCACGCCCGTATAATCCGGAAGAATTATCAACAACAGTACCATCCGGTCGTGAAAGCCTTCATTGCAAGAATATCGCAAGTATTTTCATTCGTATGAAGTGCAGGTGGAAACCAGTAAGCGAATAAGATTATTTAAAACTTTCTTTTTAAGGCTGATTAATTGGAAAAATATATAAATTTGTGTTGAGATGTGTCTTGAACATCTACAGATGATTTTGCGTTATCCGGCGTGCACCAATTTTCTATTGAACCAATAGAAAATACGTATAATGGATAACAGAGATTATTTTGTAATTAGGGCAACCGCAGCTTACACTGTACATTGTTACTGTAAAGAAATTTCCAAAAACTCCTCAAAGTAATTTTAAAAATACTTCAAAAGTTTTTTAAATAAATGGAATTTCTTCAAGGCCGCATTAGCTATATACAGAGTCTTTTAATAGGTAATACGACCGGATTCACACCATTACAGGTGTGCCTTCAGGTGATAATAACTTTTCACTTCAAAAGGCTAGAAAGATTAATTGCATGATCTCTTAAAAAGATCGGTCAGCAGTCCTCAGTCATTTCGAACGTGAACAAAAGTCATTTGATATCACCTGAGTAACGTTCGCCTGCTTAGCGGGTCCGGGTTCGATTCCTGGCTGGGTTGGAGATTTTCTCCGCTGCTGGAATGGGTGTTGTGTTATCCTCGTCATCATTTCATCCTCATCACCGGCGTGCAAGTCGCCCAATGTGGCGTCAAATGAAATAAGACCTGACTTGGCGGCCGAACTTCCCCGAATGGGGGCTCCCGGCCAAAGATGCCATACGCTCATTACCATTTTTTTTTTACCTGAGTAAAAAATCGGTCAAAGGGTTCCAAAGCTGTCAAAGCCGAGTGTTTTTGAAGTCATTGCGACATGTAACCGCGAAGAACTGCCACAGCTAAACCAAAAACAAGTAGACTTCATTCGCTGACTGACAGAGACCGTGGAGTATTACGGAGGCAGTTGTAAAAAACCAAATGAAATCAGCGGAAGGATTCACTCTTTAGTTCCAAAAGCACTACCAGCAATCAGTCAACACAGTGGCTGTACACAGGGAGCTGAATGGTATACAGTGATCGAGCATCTCCCCAATGCCTCACGTTTCTATAGTCGCTTCCAAGCGACATTTGAGATGGTGTAAAGAGCCACACCACTGGACGGTGAATGAATGGAAACCAGTGGTTTAAGGTGATGAATCATGTAATGTGGGAATCCGAAGGAAGGGCTTGGATTATGCGAATACCTGGAGAAGGTGGCGTGTCATTGTGTTTAGTGACAACTGCGAAGTAGTGGAGAGGCGGTGTTGCGGCGTGGAGGTATTTTCATGCCTGAGAAGACGATAAATGCAGAAGTATAGGACTACGTTTCACAGCGTTGTGCACTACTTGCAGCAGAGGAACGGCTCGGAGACATTGATTGCATCCATGACACTGCACTTTGTTATAAATCAGCAGGTGTTGGGTAATGGTTCATGGACAATGACATTAAAGTGTACTGACTTGCCCAAGGTCGCAACTTGAACAAAATGGTTTGGGATGAATTAGAAAGTTGACTTCCCTCCAGACCCCAGCGTTCATCATCACTACCTTCTCTGGTTTCGCCTCTTGAAAAACAGTCGATTGTCGTTCCACTACAGACATTCAGACACCTCAATGAAAGTCTTCCCAGCAGAGTTCAAGCAGTCATAAAGACACAGGGTGGACACATGCCCTATTATTATCCACTAATACGCATCCAGATTCTTTCGATCAGATAGTCTATGAAGCCTGCACTATAGTATTTAAATAAAGACGCTTCTTAAATTTTGTGGCGCGAACCCATACGCTGCAGCCTAGACAGCCGGCCCATAATGCGGCCTTGGCTTTTCCTGTTGTCTTCATAAATGCTGCCCATGAAGAACGGCTCCCTGTAAACCTCTGTACGAACTCTACTTTCCGTAATTTTGCCGTCATGAGCATTTCACTAGACGTACCGGTAGGCCACTTCTAGAAAGTGCGGTCTCTGAACTTCTACAGTACACCTCTCCATGATGCACAACGCTTCTCTTGTAGCATTAGCCACTGCAGTCTGCTAACCGTCTCCACAATGCGTTCGCACTTACCAAACGAACCCGTGACGAAAGGTGCCGCTCTTCTTTGGATCTTCTCTGTCTCCTCAACTAATCTTATCTCTTGAGGGTTACAAATTATCGTAATGAGGATATAATTGAGTACTCCCAATGACGGTAGCCCATTGACAATCGACAAAGTCACTCTTAAAAGAGTGTACATATTTAAATATTTGGGAAGCACTTTCAGTGAACAGAATGCAACAGAAACTGAGACTTAGGCAAGGATCGCAACGGCAAATAGAGCATATTTTGGCTTTCTTGGCGTGCTGTGCAGTAAAACAGTTTCGAGATGTACCAGAGTGTTATTCTTTCGGTACCTCTATATTGGCCACAGACATTTACATTAAGGGAAAAAAATGAACGAAAACTGCTAGTCTTCGAGAGAAAGACAGGATAGTCAGTCGCGGGAATGGATGGTATTAAAAAACCATTAACTGGCAAACCCACACTCACCACCTGATATTGGCCGAGGAATGAAGAAAACAAGAATGATGAGGGCAGGACACCTAATTACGGTGGAAAGGAAGGACTACGGCGAACAGCATGCCGTGGAGGGCAGTAGGCGCCGTGGAAAGCCACGCACTACGTGGAACTGTGATACCAACAGGGGTACAGAGGTAAAGGGCCTCAGAAAACGAGACTGGACCACGAAAGCCAGGAACAGAAATGATTGGTGGAAGATTGTGAAGATCTCATATGGTCTCTCAGGACACTGCAACAATTAAGAAGAATACGATATTGCAGTGTCTGTGTTATTCTGAATTACGATGCGAAGTTCCTTTGGGCATGTATGCAGAAGCATGGTTGACGACATATGAAGGGCTTATTTCAGTAGTGGTACAAGTCCGTTTTTGTTCATTCTGAGTTACAGAGTCCTAAAGTTAAATGAGCTATGAGAAACTGCAGTTGAGATACCAGAAATATTCAAGTATATGTACTTGAATATTTCCGGTATCTCAACTGTAGATTTTCCAGCACTCATTTAACTTCAGGACTCTGTATCTCAGAATGAACAAAAATAGACTTGTACCACCATTGAAATAAGCCCTTCATATGGAAGTTTGAGCCTGGCCATGACTATTGTGCGGATAGCCAAATGGTAATGCGACCGCACACGATAACCGGGAAATTCGGGTTCGAATTACAGTCCAGCACTAATTTTCATCGTCATCACTCAATTCTACAGCTATTGGTTGTCCTTATTCGCAATTACGATTACGTTTAATGTGTAATTAAGAAGAACTCTCTGTTGGTAGACCGCCGGCCACGGTGGCGGAGCGGTTCTAGGCGCTTCGGTCCGGAACCGCGCGACTGTCACGGTCGCAGGTTCGAATCCTGCCTCGGGCATGGATGTGTGTAATGTCCTTAGGTTAGTTAGGTTTAAGTAGTTCTAAGTTCTAGGGAACTGATGACCTCAGATGTTAAGTCCCATAGTGCTCAGAGCTATTTGAACCATTTGTTGGTAGATCCGAACATAAACAGACAATAATATTTTCTTCTTGTTTTTCAAAACGCCAAGTTCAGCAATAATGCCGTCAGACGAACGTTTATGATGTAGGACTATGGCTTACACTGCAACAAAGATATGTATCAGCTGTAGTACATTCAATGAAATCTGATGAATGGATTCATTGGGTTGAAATTAAATAAATCCCACCTCTGCTGTAACAAAAATTTTCGTTCGAAACAGCATGTTCATTACATTCACAGTCAGCATTTTGAGAGATTTTCAACTATATCATTTGATATTATTGCACCTTCGTTGATCTCATATGCATGGAATGCATTCATCTCGTTTAGCGGTACGTAATTCAACTTCGAAAGTCCTGTTATGAACCACGGATCTTGCCAAGATGACGTGGCTTTCTTGAAGACGAGCAGCAGTCTTTCCAGAAGTTGCAGCGGCAACAGGCTGGACGATTGATCTGGAGTTGTAATATCAATCACCATAACCTTGCTATGCTAGTACTGCGAGCGGCTGAAAGCAGAGGGCAAACTACAGCCGTTACTTTTCCCGAGGGCACAGGGCCCAACAGTATGGCATGGAGAGGTGCATCGGATCAGTCTTCGTACCACAACAACAATAACATATCAAAGCCGCTCACAATAAACGTTACGTCTCTTCAGGCCCCGTGATCAATGAAGTAAAACAGTTTCACACAGAAGTGTACTTCGTCTTACTGGCAAAGTTCAACTAAAGCAAATTTGAAAGCTTTCTCAGAAATAAATTAATGCTCTGCACAAATGTCTGCCCATTAAGAAAGACTCTTGTACACCAAATAATTTTATTTTAATTGCGCGATAACAACGCTAACTGTACATTTTCAAAGTTCCTTTCATTAAATACTGTCCAGAACGTTCAAAGTCCGGGCACGCAAGTGCACTAGCTCACAGATTCTAAGTCCATGAGGTTCATCATCGATCAAAAGTTCCATACTAGACAAGTTGCGACACAGCAAACGCAGAATTGCGACCAATAGAGCATAGAATAATATAGTTTCTATGCTAGGTGATTAACTGCATTACTCCGTAGGCAAGGTGCCTCTAACTTTTCCCTGAGATGTGTTTCTACCATTTTCAAACAGAAAATTCGCGGATAAAAAGCAATTACCAACAGCACCAAAAAATTATAATATTCCTATTTTTTGAACTGTAAACCTTTAGAAAAGGACCACCTATGACGAAGAGTACCCTGTAGTCACTACAAGTATTTTCAAGTTTATAACAATTTTCATTGCTTTACTGTAGCACTACCTGAACAAAATACTTACTGCCCGTTAGGAGCCGCGCGGTTGGGGTTGGGGGCACCTTGCCACGGATTCGCACGGGGCTCACCCCCCCCCCCCCCTCCCCGTCGGAGGTTCGAGTCCTACCCCGGGCATGGGTGTGTGTGTTGTCCTTAGCGTAAGTTAGTCTAAGTTAGATTAAGTAGTGTGGTGTAAGTCCAGGGACCGATAACCTCAGCAGTTTGGTCCCATAGGAACTTACTACCATTTACCATTAACCATTGCCCATCAGGATCAATAGTTGAGATTCTGACGTTCAGATTTTCGACACGTTTGTCTTTCTTGTCAATCTCCAACGCATTTTTTAACACGATACAGGTGTGTACCTTTTTCTTAACCATTTTCTGGTCTACTCGTTTCTTTGGGACTGTACTTGAATGGTTCTTCACAAATTCACGACTTTTGTCTACGCATGTTCCGGCACTGACATCTGTTCCCATATTGACCGATTTTGAATAACATAATTCGAAGTATTCGATATAATGTTGCCCGACTTTGATAATAAATTTTCCTTTGCAAATTCGTTCAGTACCTGTCCACAACGCTCAGTTTCCAAAACATGGCCTAAGACTCTGTCAAAGGTTCACGCTGTTTTCACTTTTCTTAGTTTGTTAGAATGCTATTTTATTTGTGCCGACGAAGGTTATTCTCGTCCTATAGTGATGTATCACTAAGCACAACAAACACACACGCTCGTAGTCAGCTTGAGCGTTGCTTCTGCTACGATGTTGCTAAGACGGAGGCTAGACACAGAATGAAACTTGAACAAGACAAGACACGAAGTCTCTTCTAAGAATAAACGTAACAGAAAAACTGACTTGTGAACGGAGGTGGAACTGAATGGAAGCAACCAAGCGAGATGGCGCAATGGTTAGCACACTGGACTCGCATTCGGGAGGACGACGGTTGAAACCAGCGTCCGGCCATCCTGATTTAGGTTTTCCGTGATTTCCCTAAATCGCTTTCTGTAGATATCGGTAAGGGTCCTTTGAAAGGGCACTGCCGACTTCTTTCCCTCATGTGATAGGATCGATGATCTCCCTGTCTGGTCCTCTTCCCAAAATCAACCAAGCAAACAGCATTCCACTCATTTACACACTCACGTAAACATAGTCTACAGACATTTGTTCTCTCTACCGTAGTTCTAAGAAGTACGGACAATGGTGTGTGCACAGTGTGACTTAGTAAAGGATGGGAGTGGTAAGTGGCTGCGGATTGTGGCGTCTTCAACACTCTCGGGTTTAAAACACTCCCGCCAAAGTATAGTTACTAAACACAGCCTTTCTAAATATCTTCGCCAAAGAAGACAAAATAAATATTCCAGATTCGAATCACGAACGGCAGCTAATTTGGGTAACTAAGAAGTAGATATCCTCGGAGTAGTCAATCAACTTAAAATCACCCGATAAAAGCAAGTCTTCCGGTCAAGACCGTATACCAATTATGCTCCTTTAAGAGTATGCTGATGCAATAGCTCCTTACTTATCAATCATATACAACCGTTCGCTAGAACGAAAGATCCGCACCCAAAGACTGGAAAGTGTACAAGTCACACCAATAATTAAGAAAGGTAATAGGAATAAACCACTAAATTACAGACCCATTCATTAATATGGATATGTAGCAGGATTCTGGAACATATATTGTGTTCGAACATTATGAATTACCCCGAAGAAATCGGTCTATTGCACACAGTCGACAAGTACGAGTATTTAGAAAACATCGTAATTTTGAAACACAACCTGCTCTTTACTCACACCAAGTGTTGAGTGCTATTGACGAGGGATTTCAAATTGATTATGTATTTCTAGATTTGCGGAAGGCCTTGATACTGTACCTCACAAGCGGTTGGAGTGCGATTTTGTGTTTGTGGATCATCGTCTCAAATATGTGACTGGATTCGTGATTTCCTATCAGAGAGGTCACAGTTCGTAGCAATTGACGGAAAGTCATTGAGTAAAACCGAATTGATTTCTGGTTTACCCACGGTAGTGATATAAGACCTATGCTGTTCCTTATCTATGTAAACAATTTAGGAGACAATCTGAGCAGCCGTCTTAGGCTTTTTGCATATGATGCCGCCGTTTATCGACTAGTAAAGTCATCAGAAGATAAAAACAAATTGAAAAACGATTTAGATATATGTATTATGCGAAAACTGACAATTGATCCTAAATAATGAAAAGTGTGAGGTCATCTACATGACTGCTAAAAGGAATCCATTAAACTCAGGTTACACGATAAACCAAACAAATCTGAAGACCATAAATTCAACTAAATACCTAGGCATTACAATCACGAACAACTTAAATTGGAAAGAAAACATAGAAAATGTTGTGGGGTAGACAAACAAAAGACTGCCTTTTGTTGGCAGAACACTTAGAAAATGTAACAGATCTACTAAGGAGACTGCCTACACTGCGCTTGTGCGTCCTCTTTTGGTGTACAGCTGCGCGATCTGGGATCCTTACCAGATACGATTAACGGAGTATATCGAGAGAGTTCAAAGAAGAGCACCACGTTTTGTATTACCGCAAAATAGGGGACAGAGTGTCACTGACACGATACAGGATGTGGGCTGGACATTATTAAAAGAAAGGTGTTTTTCGTTGCGGCGCAATCTTCTTACGAAATTCCAATCACCATCTTTCTCCTCCAAATGCGAGAATATTTTGTTGATGCCGATCTACATAGGTAGAAACGATCATCACAAGGGAAATCAGAGCTCGCACCGAAAGATATAGGTATTCGTTTCTCCGCGCGCTTTTCGAGATTGGAATAATAGAGAATTATTTTGAATGTGGTTCGATGAACACTCTGCCAGTCACTTACGTGTGATTTGCAGAACATCCATGTAGATGTAGATGTAGATTAACAACACAGTCTTGCAAATCAGAACGCATGGGCGTGTTAAAAATGTAAGGAAATAGCACTTACACTCATATCTAAGAAATACTCATGAACATAATATCTAACACAAAAAGGTCAACTCGGCCAAATTCTTGGTCCTTAAAATAAATGAAAGTTTACAATAATGGTAGCGTATAAGGTTAGTGAACAAGTCTACAAAGAATTAACTATATCAATTGGAAGTGACCAAGCTCATCGCAAAAAATCAATTACCCCAGTGCGCACGCACAGATGAATCATTAAGCCCTTACAGTTGGCGCAGTGATCGAATCACATGCTCAATCGCACACTCATTGCCTGTGTATAGGCATAAGGCAGTAGCGATCAGTGAGACAGTCACATTTCAAGCGGACATTGCACGCAAATATGGGTAAATGTAAAGACGTGATGGAGTGGCAGAACGGAGCAATAGTATTCGGCCGTGCCCATGGTCATACGGTGTGTGAAGTTGCTGAATTTGTTGGTCTTTGACGGCGGTGTGTTCAACGTGCTTACAAGGACTGGTGTAACTCACGTGGCCACAAAACTCTTTAGAATTGTGGCTGGAAAAAGATCCTGACTGAAAGGGACCGCATAAGCGTTTCACGTCTTGTGAGTCAAAATGGCTTCCAAACCCGACGGTAATTGCTGCAGGCAGTGGATGAAGGTCTGTCTCTAAGCGTCGGCTGGAAAACATTGCGAGGGGAACTGTACGTAATGAGAATTTCTTTATTGAAATAAATGGTTGTAATTTCATAGTAGGTTGCATTTTTTCTTTTCATGCTGTCGTAACTTGTCTATTGCGTATTAAACTATCTGCATTGTGTAACACCCCAAGAAACCCGAAAATCCAAATAAGAATGTCATGATAATTTAAAGTAGGGAACACTGTTATCATGACAGGTACGACAACTTTGACAATAATATAGCACCTTGAAGTTTGGATGAACACCAATTTCAATAATTACTGACTATGTCATGATATAAACGTAGGAAGAAAGATAGGTTATTTTTAATTTGCTATCAAACATCTCCGTAATAACTGCGAATCAGTACGACGAAAGTTAAGTCCAAAGTAATATGTCGGCCAGAGATAACATTTATTGTGAAAGAGAGTTGTAAACGCCGCGAAAAGGAAATTCAATGCGTCTACAATGCTCGATCATGGAAATGTTAGTCGCTTGCTAGCTTGCTTGCTATCGAGTTGTGAGAGAGCACCGTTTCTTATAGTACTACAAATGGAACACTACGAGATTGTTTCTATTCAGAAAAAGTACTATTGCGTGATAGAGATGCGCGGCCTTTGTTCTCAGTTATTCTGACTTGAGAACTTAAACTGAAGTGATTTCTGATAGTGTACGAAGAGTTAATGAACTTTAATAACTTTAATTATTGGAGATATTATTGTTGGACTCAACCTTCATCAAAGTGAACACTTACAACGAAGAATGGACATAGTATCGAAGACTGCAATACCTGATTAGCCTTGAGTAGGGAACATTAATACGACCACACGAAGATAATACGTATTCGCCGACTGTAAAAGTTGTCGTAATTGTTACGATCACCGAACTGAAGAGAATCGTAATTGATCTGATCCATCGGTGTGTGTGTGGTGTGATGATCATAAACTAACTGCTAAGAAGGAACAATAAAAATTGTTCGCCAGTAATGGAAATCTCTAGCGTTGGCTCCATCATTAATTGAACTGTGTGATAGTTGATGATCAAAATTAATTAACTGTGAACATTTTAATTGAAAGAGTGACTTGATGAACATTGAGCATTGAAAGGAGTGTTTTGCCGAAATAATATTACGACGCACAAAAGCAAGATAGCATTATAGATTATCTTTGGATTGGCGCCGTGCCGTAGTGCAAAATTCTGCCTAGCAACGTAACAACAGCTACTGATACTGAACCGCAAATGAATTTTTCCTCGCTTCAGTAGTGTGAAACGACGCCGGTGATGAATGATTCACTCAATACTGCAATAACTAACTAACTGGGCATAGCAAATCATCATAAAACCATAACAGACAATTAAAATCAGCAGTTCGCATCGCTGTGAAGACTGTGCGGACTCGCATACGGACTTTCATACATTACGCGAGGAACAATTTTCTTTAGAGATTTTCAGGTGCTGTTCCACGTTATCCGACGGGGACAACCATCACTGGGCGTCGCGTCTCCATTCCACCGACCGAGCTGTAGCAGTAGCGGCTCAACATCAACAGCGACAGCAAAAGGGGAGAGGCGACGTCACAATTGCCATTTGGATTTTCTGTGTGGATGCTCCAAACATGCATACTTGACCGTATTTTAATTACTTACGCAATTACTTACGGATACGGATGGTCTGAGAATGGCCACTTTATACGAAACTAATCACCACCAATAAACAAAGGATACTTCTTAATGCAGCTTGCGATGAAATTCCAACCATTTATCACAATTTTTTTAAGTTAAACCAAATCGCTCAAAATTATATTTTCAAAATACTCTGCCACGTAAATATGCACCACCTTCACGGGAAAAAGAATTTTATTGACAAGTAAGGTGACACGTCATTCATCAGTGCAGGAGTATACAATAAATTCAGACCAAATTAAGCACAGATTTAACAGCAAAGGGTGCCCAAACAGTCTCGTTAACACACAGTGTACCCCACCCGCCGGTAATACGGGCTTGTATTCTCACAAGCAAACGATCACTGATTTGCCCAATGGCATCTTGCGATAGATTGTGCCAAGTATCTTGCGCCTTTTCTTGCAGTTCGGCAAATGTTCTTGCAGTCCTTGGAGAACAACTAAGTTTCCGCTTCATCGTGTCCCATGCGTGTTCAGCTGGCGAGAGATCTGGTGATCTTGCTGACCACGGTAGTTGTTGTACACCATGAAGCGCATATTGTACCACGGCCGCCGTATGTGGACGTGCGTTGTCCTGTTGGAAAAAAAATCTTGTCGAAGAAATGGCAGCAGCACGGGGATACCAGCTCTTGCAATATAACGGGTACTGGTTACTTTACCCTGCAGAAACACCAAATGTGACCGTGAGTTGTATCTGATGGTCCCCCATATCATGAAACCTGTGATAGGACCTGTGGGCGTGTGTACTCTATAACGGCAGCTCACCCCATCCTATACACGAGTACGCCCATCATTCGCATATGGACAGCACCTTCTCTTATCATTGGAGACAACACAGTGCTGTTTCACTCTCCAGTTAACTCTTCCACGCCACCAGAGAAGCCATGCTTGGCACTGTCATGGTTTCAGTGGCAGCTTGGCCAGAGGCGAACGTGATCTTAATCCTGCGGCAAACATATGGTTCCCAATGATCCCTCAGATCACAGCAGGTGCAACACGTGCTCCGATTCCGTCACCGCATGATGTTTGAGTGGCCGCCGCTGCTCACACAGTTCGTCAATCTTGACGTGCGTCTCTATTACGTGGAGGTCCAGAACATGGTCTAGAGGTGTGGTAATGATCCACAGGCCACTGGGAAAGCAGCGGCACTCCACCGATACGTCGTGCCCAACATGTGCAGCAATCCGTCAACACGTCTGTCCAGCTTCTCATATACCCCGTTCAAACTGCTGAAGGTGTTTAGCAGGAGTACGTACTCGTCTGTGAAAAATGGTTGTACCGTAAAAAGAATGTTGAGAACACTGTTCACCACGAATCTCTGCACAGTAACCGCCTAACTGCCTGCAGAATCAAAACAGAGGGTGTTCAGACACGCCTCCTGAGCAGCCTCTGATCGCCTACGATGGTAACAAACGAATCACGAACACTAAAACTTTTCAGTATGCGCATATTATGCCCTGGTGACGTTGAAAGCTGTGCATTTTTTTCCGGTACAATATCTACAGAAAAGACAAAAATAATGGTATTCCGAAGAAAACAGCAGCAACGATCAAAAACAGAAACAGAAAACAAAATAATCGATCCAGTAAGACATTTTAACTATATGGGCTGCGACATTTATTTTGATTATGATAGAGGTAGAAAGAATAAAGCAGTAAAGTTTCAGGGCAACTGTGTAACAATAAAGAATGTTAAACGAAAAGTAAACCCAAGAAAGGTAACTGAAATTCTATAAAACAACAGTTGTTCCATTGCTGTTTACGAATCTGAGTCGTCGACAGCAAACAAGAAAGACGTAAATCGAATAGTGACGTCAGAAACGAAATTCCTCAGGATGTATCAGAGGAGAAATTAAGAAATTATATTAGAAGTGAGATTAAAATATTTGTAATAACGGAAAAAATGTCACATATAATTAGAAACGCAAGGAAAATGTAAACAGGGCACAACGAAGCAAATATTCTCAAGGAGCTCGGAAATAAGTTCCCAAAGGTTTAGGAGAGTAGGTCGGCCCAGCAGACAATGGCGCTAAGATGCTGATGCCGGAACAAGTTCCTCGAACCTAACCAACGAGTGATTATGTTGATGATAATGAAGATGATGATTCATTATTATTATTATTATTATTATTATTATTATTATTAAATTTCATGAGCACATGTTGCACATTAAAAGTAAAGATGACGGTAATGTAGAATTTTTTGAGGGTACTGTAACGAAATTTGACAGCCCCCGCCCCTTAAAAAGAACATGCGTGGGTCAGCGCGTGTTTAGTCTGAGAGAAAATTCAACATTCTAGCTATGATTTTGGCCGCTCTTAATATTTCTAAGACTGCTAACTGTCACGTAAAATAGATATTCATTGTTAATAAATTCTAGTGAATTTACGTTAGCAGTAATCTCTGTGTGATAGAAAGTTTAACTTTTTGATAATTACTTGTTCAAAATAATGTTATTTTTTGGAGTTGTGGATATTACTAAGCCTATTGATTCAACGACATGGGAGGCTTGGCCGTGAGAGGATCAGACAGCGGTCTACCCTCAGTTCAGCAGGACAATGTTGTTGTCCAGAATGACGAGCAGTTATGAAAATACTGAAGCAGCAGTACTAATCGATATTACTTACGGTGTGCAGTTCGCTTTTAAATTCAATAAAAGCTTTTCACTCGCAGACCGCTACGATTTTTCAATGAATCACAGCGATGTTAGAGCACCCTGAATACTACAGTCATGTAATGAATTAATCAAGATGTGCACATAAGCCTGTTTACAACGATGAAAAAATAAAATTGGTGATTAAGGTAAACAAGATGCAGCATATGGAAAGACACACTTACATCAGAGAATTCCTTTTAGTTTTTGGCATGTATCACAGACATTAGCGAGGGCTCGCTGCAGTCTGCACCAACCAATGGGAGGGACTCCAGAAGACCACACCACCCTCTCAGCAGCAGCAGTGCCCTCATACTGAGGTCAACATAGTGTTGAGCATACGAGAGCTCAGCCCATTTCGAGACCTCAGCTAAAGCAGTCAACGTCGTCACGTACGACAGTGGCCGTTAAAGTTTCTGCTGAAATGTGCTTTATAAATGAAGCATTCTGTACTGCTAGACAACAGTTTGTTAATCAGTGCATCATGTGATGCTTTCATAGTCGATGGCAGTTGTAAATGATCAAGCAATCCTGTGGCAAAGAACTGTGTCAAAGTTAAGTAAATCTTTTATTCATTGATTTAATAAAGTGAAGTAATATTTCATAAGTTTATATGCCACCTCATAATCAACTTAATTTCGTCAGGTCACAGCTGAATGGGCTGCCAGTCCTCGACAAACATCAAACACCTCACTGAAAGTGTTCCCAGCAGAGTTAGAGCCATCATAAAGGCGAAAGCTGGACACACCCCGCATTAATGTCCACTGATAGGTGTTTGACTACTTTTGATCGGATAATGTAGTAAGTAGGCTAGTGCGGAGAACTACACCGAAGCGCCAAAGAAATACTGAGACATGTAAATACGGCGCTGCAGTCGGCAACGCCTATATAAGTCAACAAGTGTCTGGCGCAGTTGTTAGATAGGTTACTGCTGCTATAATGGCCGGATATCAAGAGTTTGAAAGTGGTGTTACAGTCGGCGCACGAGCAAAGGGACACAGCATCTCCGAGATAGCGATGAAGGGGGCATTTTCACGTCCGACCAATTCACGAGTATACCGTGAATATACTAATGAGGAGGTATTGAATAGAATTGGGGAGGAGTTTGTGGCACAACTTGACAAGAAAAAGGGACCGGTTGGTAGGACATGTTCTGAGGCATCAAGGGATCACAAATTTAGCATTGGAGGGCAGCGTGGAGGGTAAAAATCGTAGAGGGAGACCAAGAGATGAATATACTAAGCAGATTCAGAAGGATGTAGGTTGCAGTAAGTACTGGGAGATGAAGAAGCTTGCACAGGATAGAGTAGCATGGAGATCTGCATCAAACCAGTCTCAGGGCTGAAGACAACAACAACAACGACCGTGACTATCAGGAATCCGGTAAAACGTCAAATCTACGACACTGCTGCGGCCGGAAAATTATCCTGCAAGAAAGGAACCAACGACCACTTGTAACTTGCCCTTTTTATATTGATTGATTGTTAATGAATGAAGCTCAGGCTCCGGCTAGCTCGTGGTAGAAGGTTTGCGAGGGAAGAGACAAAAAAGAACTGTCTTGCTGCACTGTATTTACGCCGAGTGGGTGTCAGTTGTACCGGCTTACACAGATGAATATTTGCTCCCCGAAGTGTACGAGCCTAGCTACACGTAAATGCATACAAAGTGAGATTATTGCCCTAATCATGATTACAGTCTATATACATCCAGAGTTTATCTATGAAAGTTTATAATTCGCGTGAGCTACATAGTCTGAATCAGTACAATAACTTTCTAGAGCGCCAACGAATATCTGTGAATGCTGCGCTCTGTTGATAATCTATGTTGTCGCACAGATAGATGTTTCATGAGCACGTAATATTAAGTGGGTTGAAAAAATGTCAAACACTATATATTTACTTCATGTTGGTTTATTCTAGTCTATGCACATCCTATCATTTTCTTCAAGAAGTAACTTTTCTTTCAAATGGGTGGAATTAGTTACGTAAATTCAGCCAAAGAGTTTACAGCAAGATCCAGATTACGTTATTTACTTTAGCGAAGTTTAGGTATATTCCTCACAGTTTACACTGTTCATCACTTCCTATCAGTTGAACTATTAATTGTCTATCGCATTGGGTCTAAGTTCAGTCTTTCCTTGATAATGATAAAATTAAGACAATATATTCAGTTATTTTCCTAGCTTGAATTCCTTCAAAGATATTTTCAAATTTGCTGCTTTACCTCTTTCAGTTTTTAATCATTTCTAGCTGATCGCGAATATTCAAAATGTAACAAACCATCTCGTATAGCCTACCAATATTACGTACGAGCGCACAAGTTCAGCCACGACACGACAAGGCAAGCGCCAGAAGCACATTAACAATGTACAACTTCTGTATTTGGCAGTGTCCTCAAAGAGTACTCACAAGGGGTATTCTTTGGGGTCACTTGTTATACTTCGTGGCCTACAAGTCTACTACTTTGCGATCTACTATTATTTTAGCTTGAAACTAATAGTTCTATTTCTTTTTTATTCTTTTTTTCAAAACATTAAGTTACTTTGCTACCAAGATTCCTTTCTATTTCTTTTTGTATTACTTCCTTTTCAGTCTACTTGCTACTAGTCATGCACTGTTAGTACAGATGGACTCTGTTTTATGAAATTTGGATCTTGGGCTTGGGGCTTGTATTGGGGTATGAGGACTAGATTCATATTTTTCGTTTTTGCGTCCAAAGGGTAGCGGCGTTACACACTGAACAGAATCGTTCAACGAGACGGAAGTGCAACCCTTCCGCAAATTGCTGCAGATTTCAATGCTGGGTCATCAACAGCGTGCGAATCATTCAACGGAACATCATCGATATGGGCTTTCGGAGCTCGTATACCCTTGATGACTGCACGACACGAAGCTTTACGGCTCGCCTGGTTCCGTCAACAGCGACATTGGACTGTTGATGACTGGAAACACGTTGCCTGGTCTCGCTTCAAATTGTATCGAGTGGATGTACTGAAACGTCCCCTTAGAAAACTTAATGAATTACTGTGCTGATAAACCTCTTACATTATTTGATTTTCAAACAGCTGAGCAGAACTGAACGTACTCAGACATTTCGCTCTTTGCCTATTCTGATCAACACTAAACTGACACACAATATTTTTAGCGCAACGCAATCTGACTTTCAATAATCCCTACAAAAGAATGGCCCTGACTAACATTAACCTATACCTTTCACAAATCACTTACCTCTCGAAAACCTTCGTTACTCGAACTACTGCAATACAGCGAGCGCCACTACTGCCAGCTAAATAAAAGATTCAAACTACTGAATGCACTAACTACTGATAGGCATAGTTAGCAAATGAAAGATTTTGATAGAGAACAAACAATGTATTTAAATTAATAGTGTTCAAAAGTCATAATATATATAGCAGTTCATGACATCCAGTCTTACAAATTTACTGTCTCTGATGGACACACGTCTAGATCATCCGCTCTAAAAACTCCGCCATTTCTCTCCCCATATCGCCGGCCAGGGTTGTCGAGCGGTTCGGGTGGCCGAGTGGTTCTAGGCGCTGGAGTCTGGAACCGCGCGACCGCTGCGGTCGAAGGTTTGAATCCCGCCTCGGGCATGGATGTGTGTGATGTCCTTAGGTAAGTTAGGTTTAAGTAGTTCTAAATTCTAGGGGACTGATGACCTTAGAAAATGGTTCAAATGGCTCTGAGCACTATGGGACTCAACTGCTGAGGTCATTAGTCCCCTAGAACTTAGAACTAGTTAAACCTAACTAACCTAAGGACATCACAAACATCCATGCCCGAGGCAGGATTCGAACCTGCGACCGTAGCGGTCTTGCGGTTCCAGACTGCAGCGCCTTTAACCGCACGGCCACTTCGGCCGGCGATGACCTTAGAAGTTAAGTCCCATAGTGCTCAGGGCCATTTGAACCATATCCCCATATCCACCACTGCCGGCGGCTCACCTCCAACTGCGCAACGCTACGCGTTGTTAACAGCCAACTGCCCGACACTACAGTGGCAAATTCCAACAATGCAAACCAGCCACAGACTGCACACGGCACAGCCAGTGATTTTCATATAGAGCGCTACATGGCGTTACCAACATAAATACCTAAACAGCCTACTTACGGTACGTGTACGGGTATGGAATCCATGGACCCTGCATGTTAGTAGGGGACTGTTCTAGCTTGCGGAAGCTCTGTAATGGTGTGAGGCGTGTTCAGTTCGAGTGATATAGAACCATGATACATCTAGATACTACTCTGACGTAACCATCCTGTCTGATCACCTGCACCTGTGCACTCCGACGGACTTCGGCAGTTCCAGCAGGACAATGCGACACCCCACACGTCCAGAATTGCTACGGAATGGCTGCAGGAACACTCTTGTGAGTTTAAACACTTCCACTGGCCACCAAACTCCCCACACATGAACATTATTGAATATATCTGGGATGCCTTGCTACGTGCTGTTCAGAAGAGATCTCAGCCCCCTCGCAATCTTACGGATTTATGGACAGCTCTGTAGGATTCATGCTGTCAGTTCCCTCAAGCACAGCTTCAGACATTAGTCGAGTCCACGCCACGTCGTGTGGCGGCACTTTTGTGTGTTCGCGGGAGCCATAAACGATATTACACTACTGGCCATTAAAATTGCTACACCCCAAAGATGACGTGCTGCAGACGCGAGATTTAACCGACGGGAAGAACATACTGTGATATGCAAATGATTAGCTTTTCAGACCATTCACACAAGGTTGGCGCCGGTGGCGACACCTAAAACGTGCTGAAATGAGGAAAGTTTATAACCGATTTCTCATACAAAAAAAGCAGTTGACCGGCGTTGCCTGGTGAAACGTTGTTCTGATGCCTCGTGTAAGGAGGAGAAATGCCTACCATCACGTTTCCGACTTTGATAAAGGTTTGATTGTAGCCTATCGCGATTGCGGTTTATCGTATCGCGACAGTGCTGCTCGCGTTGGTCGAGATCCAATGACTGTTAGCAGAATATGGAATCGGTGGGTTCAGGAGGGAAATACGGAACGCCGTGCTGGATCCCAACGGCCTCGTATCACTAGCAGTCGAGATGACAGGCATCTTATCCGCATGGCTGTAACGGATCGCGCAGCCACGTCTCGATCCCTGAGTCAACAGATGGGGACGTTTGCAAGACAACAACCATCTGCACGAACAGGTCGACGCCGTTTGCAGCAGCATGGACTATCAGCTCGGAGACCATGGCTGCGGTTACCCTTGACGCTGCATCACAGACAGCTGTTTACAGCATCATGATGGTCGCATCCGTGTTTGGCGACATCGTGGTGAACACACATTGGAAGCGTGTATTCGTCATCGCCATACTGGCGTATCACCCGGCTTCATGGTATGGGGTGCCATTGGTTACAAGTCTCGGTCACCTCTTGTTCGCATTGACAGCACTTTGAACAGTGGACGTTACATTTCAGATGTGTTACGACCCGTGTCTCTACCCTTCATTCGATCCCTGCGAAACCCTACATTTCAGCAGGATAATGCACGGACGCATGTTGCAGGTCCTGTACTGGCCTTTCTGGATACAGAAAATGTTTTACTGCTGCCCTGGCCAGCACATTCTCCAGATCTCTCACCAATTGCAAACGTCTGGTCAATGGTGGCCGAGCAACTGGCTCGTCACAATACGCCAGTCACTACTCTTGATGCGCTGTGGTATGGTGTTGAAGCTGCATGGGCAGTTGTACCTGTACACGCCATCCAAGCTCTGTTTGACTCAATGCCCAAGCGTATCAGGGCCGTTATTACGGCCAGAGATGGTTGTTATGGGTGCTGATTTCTCAGGATCTATGCACCCAAATTGCGTGAAAATGTAATCACATTTCAGTTCTAGTATAATATATTTGTCCAATGAATACTCGTTTATCATCTGCATTTCTTCTTGGTGTAGCAATTTCAATGGCCAGTAGTGTAGTTGTGTGTACCAGTTTCTTTGGGGTGTACCAGTTCCTTTGGTTCTTCAGTGTACATCAAACCAATTTTCGGACTGGAGTCCACACCAACAATGACATCTGACAACTTTTCTGGGTAGTCGAGACCTCGGATGATTGCCGCGTTGCTGGGATGTTTTTATTGTAACAGGTGTCACATTGCAACCGACGTGTTACAGAATGAACTCTAGCATTGGTGAACGCGGCGTTGCGACAGCATATAGCCCCTCGCCCTGAGAGCGGCGATTCCATCAAGCGGCTGAAACGTACGGGGGCCACCGCCCGCCCTTGTTAGCGCTGACGGCCGGGCGTGGTCGCAGGTTCGCTTCCCGCCCTTTGACCGCAGAAGCCGCCTGTTTATTGGTCACCGGATTGGCCCACCTCTCGGCCCTTGACCAGCAGTCGCGATTCAGCGTCGCCGTGGCCCACACGCCGAGCCCTGCTTTCGCTCTCTAGCTGACGAGGTGAGTGCGTCCGCGACAAACTCATTCTTGAGGTCCGGCTGCCTAGCAAATTCTCCCATGCCTGGCAGTGACTGTATCGGAGATGGCGTAATAAAACTTTCACTCTGCTCTGAATTATTCGGGTGCCTCTTCATTATGTTGTCGTCCAATAACACATTAAATGTTTGACAGTTACGGATTAAGACCTGGCTGCGCAAGATCTACATCCACATCTATACTCTGCAAACCGCCTCGAGGTACATGGCAGAGGGTACGCTCCGTTGTACCAGTTATTAGGGTTTCTTCCGGTTTCATTCACATACGAACGCGAGAAGTATGTTTCAATGCCTCTGTGCATAAAATAATTGTACTTATCCTCACTCAGTCCTATGTGAGCGATACTTCGGGGATTGTAGTATATCCTGAGAGTCATCATTTAAAGGCGGTTCTTGAAACATTGTTAATAACAGACTTTCTCGGGATAGTTTAGTGTGTCTGTCTTTAAGAGTCTGCCAGTTTAGTTCCTTCAGTATCTTTGTGACACTCTTCCACGAATTAAACAAACCTGTTATCATTCATGCTGCCCTTCTCTGTATACTCAAGATTCCCTGTTAGTCCTATTTGGTATGGGTCCCATACACTTGAGCAGTATTCTAGAATGGGTCGCATGAGTGATTTGTAAGCAGCCTCCTTTATAGACTGATTGCGCTTCCCCAGTATTCTACCTTTAAACCAAAGTTTACCACCTCCTTTACATTCGACTGAGCCTATATGATCTTTCCATTTCATATCCCTGCAAAGTGTTACACCCAGGTATCTGTATGAGATGGCCGAATCCGACAATGACTCACCAATAATATAGTCATAGGGTAGTATGTTTTTTCGTTTTGTGAAGTGCACAATTTTACATTTCTGAACATTTAAGCAAGTTACCAAACTTTGCACCACTTTGAAATCTCATCAAGACCTGACTGAATATTTCATGCAGGTTGTTCCAGATAGTACGAGTACTTCACTATGGATAACTGCATCATCTACAAAAAACCACATGTTACTGTTAATATTGTCTGCAATGTCATTAAGATATAACTTGAACAGCGCGGGTCCCAACTCACTTTCTTAGAGTACACCCGAAGTTACTTCTACATCCGATGATGACTCTCCATCCTAGATAATATGCTGTACCCTCCCTACCAAATGTCCTCAATCGAGTCACAAATTGCGCTTGATACCCCATATTATCGAACTTTTGACAATAAGCGTAGATGTGGTACTGAGTCAAATGCTTTTCGGAAAGTAGGAAATATTCATCTACCTAATTGCCTTGATCCAAAGCCACCACTACGTTGAGTGAGAAAAGTGTAAGCTAGGTTTCACGTGATCAAGGTTTTCGGAATCCACGCTGTTTGACACTGAGAAGGTCACTCTGGTCAAGATACCTCATTACGTTTGAGCTCAGAATATGTTTTAAGATTCTACCACAAATCGATGTCAAAGATATCGACGGTAGTTTTGTGGATCGCTTCTACTACAGTTCTTGTAGACAAGTGTGACCTGAGCTTTTTTCCAAGAACGATTTTCCAAGAGTGATTAAATAGATATTACGAAAGCAAGTAGCTTCTAATCGCGTCGAGCTTTCGACTAAGAGCCAATAGTACAGGACAAGACCTGGTATCAGGACACGCAAAGGAACATCAGAAACGACCGATAACTCTACTTACTAGCATTTACTCTACTTACTAGCACTCTCTCCTGATCAGTCACCAATATTTAATGAAGGAACGGATGAAAAAGTGAATGCAAATACTTGTTAGTAAAACGTATTATGCTTTGAATAGTAATAACAAATATTGATCTCATTGTAAATAATCTATATCATTATATACAATAAATATAACTGTAAAACGTATAAAAAGCAGATGTAAGAAGTCATTATGTGATCGTTTACTTTTTAGCTGTATGTGTGTTTAGCACAAACATAAATGTCACTGAATGTGCGAACACGTGAAAAAGTAACTTATACCTGTCCATACGAAAAAATAGGTTCTTGGAAAGGCAACCCTGCCCTTTGAACCGTTTGACCTTATGCTTCATTAAAGGTAATAGCGAAGGCTACTTTTATTGGAAACTGTTGTCTTATCATTTGTAGAGGCGTGGTTACATCGGAAGGTGTGAGGTTAATGTGGGATATGAGCACAGTTTTATCAGTCAGTGAATTTAGCAGTGATGATGTTCTCGACTAAGTCAATTACCACTAATCTTACACCATTAATTAATGTCGGATTAACGTTAAGATTTGAAATTAACGTAATAATACATTTTTCTATAAAAACAATTGATAAGTTGGTAAATCGTGTGGGTTGTAAGAGTTCAGGAATCCGCGGGTTGCAATTCAACGTCGTTTATTTCTTCAAGTTGGACAGAACAGGAACTGAGGTAAACTTATGTCTCACCAGGTAACAAATTGCAAGTTACATACTCATTCATCGATGCACAGTCACCCTTTTTGGGAGACAGACTCGCGGTTAATGGAGTTGCGAAATATTTGTTTTCTGATTTCGTGGAATGGAATATTATGGTAATAAAACCATCGCAATTGCAATAACAATGTTTAGGAATTCTGATCGCTTCACTGAAGCAAGTATTACAACGAAAACAATAATTTTAAATTATTTGTGGATTTTTCGTCTTTTGTGGTCAACTAAATTCCAGAAATGTCTCAATCATTAATTTAATGTGGGAGATATAACGTACTGACAAAAAAATAACGCTGAGAAACAATGTATACGAGTCTACGTAGAGGATGTATCATAAATAATAGCGGAAACACCCAGGTGCAAGTATTACAATAGTAGAAGTAGGTGTGTGGTAACGAGTCACCAAAACTTCAGTACGAAATATTGTCCTAGTTCCTTCAGATGTCCTTGAAATGTAAACGTTCTGATTAATCCCTAGGCTCGAATTTCATACATGGTTTAATTTAACAAGAAGTACAGTACGACTTCAGCGCGAAACATATTGCAATTTACGCCTTCGTACCTATCAGACAAGGCGTTCCACTTGTTGTCGTCACATTTGGATGCAATACTCCACCTGCTCTTGCAGTGAGTTACGAACTCCTTAAAACATTCGCGGATAATCTCGTAAAACTCGACAAGACTATATAATTCACAACTCCGGTTCTTCAACAGTATCATTGGTTTACCCGTACACTTCACTACTCAGATGATTCTGAGGATTGACGACACGTGACATTGGTGTCCAAGGTAGAAGCTCCTCTTGACCTATCCAATTAGGACTATATTGATGCATTAGATGTGATCTTGTATCACAAGTAAAATTTCCGGTATCCCATCATGCGCATAGCACATTCCTCAGCGTTATAGAAGCGGCATAGTGAAATATGGGGCCAATCAGATAGGATTCTTGGAATTTTTACAATTCGATCACATTTGTAGTAACGTGTATAATATTACGTTCTACAGTCAAGTGGGTCTTGCTACACAATTGTAACGATGTCGCAAAGGACTTTGTTGTGCCCCGTATTTACTGAAACATTTTTGGTTCTATAACCTAAATTTTCATCCTAGTCAATATTTGCTGTTAATTATTATGTATTCTCACATATTCGTCTGCAAATAGTGTAGAACGGAGTTTGAGCTGCCTGCCAACACGCTTAGATGAACTGTAAGTTACATACAGAAACCGTTTTTTGGTAAGGAATGTATTCCTTTTATGTCCTCGTTTATGAGTTTCAAGTGACAATGAGACACATTTGTCGTGGTGCACAACATGGCCTAATTTACCATAGTTGATGTTCAGCTTTTTAAGTGTTCAACATACTTTACCAGTTGTTTACACGTGGGGATCTGAATTCAACTTGGAAAACGAACTGTATGAACTTACCATCATGTTTAAATGCTACAGTGACGCAGAGCGGAATGCAGTAAATGCTCGCCATAGGAAACGTAGTAGCTTTTTTAACAGGCAACTTTTACGGCATAGCACTTTTGCTATACATATTTTTATATCTCTGAAGAATTAGGGTATCCTTTGTCCTCAGTCCGTTGGCCGTGTAAAACGTAAATTGAGGACACTGATTTTGTAAAATGCGATGATAGGCTTAGATACGCACCTTAATGATTTTCAGGGAATGCATGTTACATTAAGTACTGTGGACTCAAGTCACACAGCGATATTAGAGACTGTTGCAGGAAAACAACCTACAAGATCACAACTTTCAGAAGGTGCAAGGCACTAGGTCCGCACGGTTTCACAACTTCTAAGTAATAAGAGAAGTTGTTTCTTCATCAAAATGCTAATCCCTTCCTCCCCTCCCCCTTTCCTTTACACACACACACACACACACACACACACACACACACACACATACGCTCGTGCATCTTTGTTATTCAGAGGCGTACTCTGCATATGATCTATGAGAACCCAACACGCAGTTGCTGTGAGACCTGGCGAACAAGTATTTTCTGTGTTCATCGGTTGGTAATCATCTTCAAGGACATGTACTTCTTCCAACACACACATACTTAGAGAAGCTTACTACCAGTTCCTCGATAGACTTGCCACTCTTATAACAACGATATTGCTCACTGTACGGAACAACCGCAGGTTCCCGCATGATAGAGCCTCAGTTCATTTCAGCGTTGACTTTTTGTATGACTTTTTCTATATACGCGCGAATTCAGATACGCAGAGCAGAATAATTGTCGCCATCACACATTGCACTCAACAGTTACGTAACAACGGGGCTGTGTTAAGTTTGTCCGTAAGCGCTCTGCTTATTCTGAGTGTCATTAATCGGATGAACAGGCAGATAACGGTTGAAAGTGCTGTGGATTTTGTACAAGCGTGTTACACGTATCTTAAAATACTGCATTCAGTATGGATGAACTTGGCTTAAAGTCTTGAAAGGGTAAATGCGAAGGCATTTCACTTGTTTGCGACATTTGTCACTGTTTAGATTTAGCTTTTTTTGTTACAGAGAAAGAAGAGATAGCTCTGCTATTCTTAAGTTTTTTACTGCGCTTGAGCGTATTGTGAAGTCGCTCTTTTAGTAATTTAAGATACTGTGGCATTGCTTAGTAACTTAAGGACAGACCCGGGCCCCTATCTCGCCCATGTTAATTTACCAATGTTAATGCCCCGTTATCTCAGAGACTGTTGTAGATACGGATTTGAAATTTCTGCATTATATTAACTACCGTCTCTTTATTCTACTTATCTACAATGGAAGGTTTTGCATCAAAACAAAAGGTTTTACAAATTTGTTACTCAATGCCTGTATTTCTGCAAAAATTTTGTTAACATAAATATACATAAAAATAGCTGAGCTGAACGCATGTTTTTGGTTGTAGATCCATGGCTTACTGAATAGTTGTGCAGGACACTGTAAAAGTTTCAGTGCAATAGGATGAATAGTTTCTGAGAAAACGGGGAATTTGTAGTGAAAAATGTATAAACTGTGAAAAGGATGTTTAAAGTTTTCATATGAAATTCCTTACCTCTATTGTTACATTATGTTATTAAAAACACCCTGCTAGATATTCTAGGTCATCTTCACCACCAGCTCTATCAAGTAACAGCTGCCCTTTCCTTTTCCTTGCCCCTTTGGTCACTTTTTGCTGAAACCTCAGCTTTTTTCACTCTTCTGATGTCCACTTTGTGAAGACCTTCCACTGTATGCTTCCCCAAAATCACTCTCAGCTTCTCAAGCACTCTCAGTCTGCCACTACATCCATTATTATATGTGATTACAGTGTCATACGTTCCTAACTGCAGGGTCTTCATCCCAACAAATACACTTTTTGGTATGCGAGTCCAGAGAAGATTATTGAAAGATTCGTTGACGTTTTGTGTTTTCCCATGCAAACACTTTTCAACAGATCTGGATGGGCCCGACCTCTAAATATGGCCTTCAGAGCCTCAATTGCTGCTTGAGACACACTGTTTTTATGCTTAAAATCTGCCAGAGATCCTTCAGCTTCAGATTTTCTATATTTGCACCATGTTTCAGGAGGAGGAGGACACAAACAATGTTCGGGGTTGTTAGCAGTTGAAATTTTATGGTAGTAGATAGCCCACACAGCTCTCACCATCTTGTGCAAATCATTGGTGTTGTCCCTGATAGCTTTGCCATAATAATCTTGAAACTGATCTATCACCTTAACAGTCAGTCTGCCAGGACCTTTTATTGTTTCACCATCTGATAGCTTTGCGTTGCCAAGTTTTATTTTCAACTGACGGAGACGTGCACCCATTCTCTTTTTCACATGGCCTACACACTCCAGTTTAGTTATGGGCACACTGTAAGGTTTGCTGTCCACTACTGCTTCGAAAGACTTGCTGTCTCCATCTCCCAAGAACTGAATGTACCTAACTCCCCTTTCTTCCTCAGATCGCTGAAAAATATTTACTGCAGCAGCCACTTCCATCCCTCCCCTTGTTCCCTCATAATTTTCTCCACAGTTTGGCTTATGGGCTTCTACTCTCTCTCTATCCACGCCAGCACATGTGCATCCTTGACAATATTTTGTCAAAATCTCAAGATCCAGGACTTTTCCCGTGTCAACACTTGTTGCCGTTGGAACTCAATTCTTAGATTTGTGTCCTCGTCTCTGCCAGGAACCATCAAAGGCGATACTGATATCAGTGCAACCATCATTTGCTTCCACTGCTTCTTTTGTTGCAGATATCATGGAATCTGTAGCCACTTCCTTTACACAGTCATCAATGACATTTGTGTAGTGTTCATACTCTGTAGGAGAACCTGGCAAATTCATGATATTGCACAACGTTTTCACAGCTGCCTGACCCTCCCCAATGCACCTCAGTCCATATACTAATCTTACGTTATTAGTATACTTTTTGCACTTCCTTGATGTGCAAAACGATTTAGAAAATTCGCAGTTCTACATCTACATTTATACTCCGCAAGCCACCCAACGGTGTTTGGCGGAGGGCACTTTACGTGCCACTGTCATTACCTCCCTTTTCAGTTCCAGTCGCGTATGGTTCGCGGGAAGAACGACTGTCTGAAAGCCTCCGAGCGCGCTCGAATGTCTCTAATTTTACGTTCGTGGTCTCCTCGGGATGTATAAGTAGGGGGAAGCAATATATTCGATACCTTATCCAGAAACGCACCCTTTCGAAACCTGACGAGCAAGCTACACCGCGATGCAGAGCGCCTCTCTTGCAGAGTCTGCCACTTGAGTTTGCTAAACATCTCCGTAACGCTATCACGGTTACCAAATAACCCTGTGACGAAACGCGCCGCTCTTCTTTGGATCTTCTCTATCTCCTCCGTCAACCCGATCTGGTACGGATCCCACACTGATGAGCAATACTCAAGTATAGGTCGAACGAGTGTTTTGTAAGCCACCTCCTTTGTTGATGGACTACATTTTCTAAGGACTCTCCCAATGAATCTCAACCTGGTACCCGCATTACCAAAAATTAATTTGATATGATCATTCCACTTCAAATCGTTCCGCAAGTTCTGACAGGAAACACGTAAATGACAAACAACAATTCCTTTCCTATCTGATTCACCTTCAGACAGTTTTACTGCACCACTACAAAGAGAACAACTCGCTGCTTCACTTAGAACACGAGCCAAAATACCGAACTTCACAATTATATTCGTATCCATGACTTTTTCTACACTCAGCTCTTCATAAACTCTAAAGTCAACTTTCCTTTTTGAAGTACTGGGGGGGGGGGGGGGGGGGGGGGGAGAGAGGAAGGGTGTAGGCAGTGCACTTCTTTCGGAAACATGACCGTTCAAACGAGTCAATGTAAGTCGCCTAAGAGGAAAACTGGCAATGCAGATATACAGTAAAGGACGATAATAGCAACAAGATAATATTTCCACCAAATAAATAATATACCACAATGTTCAGAAGATTCCGTAGATTTTAATGAAACAAAAAATAAAAAACCAATTTTTTCCATTTTTTGCCCCGAGTCTCCCCTTAATAGTAAGTTAAGGAGAAAGTGTCTCGAAAACATTGATTTTGGATCAACGATTTTTGCATGTCCATTATGTTTGAGTGATTTTCAATTTTTTATTTTTCTCTTTATAATAGTCAAAGTCCCAAAAATATTTTAATTTTTAGCTTATTTATTTGGTGCATTATTACGGAATAAATGTTACGTGAACAAAATTTAAACTAAACTTTATTATCACTTAATATTTATTAATTTGTTTATTTTTGGTTAATTAGCACCATTTAAGCAGTTGTATGCTTACAGTCCACCCCCTATGAACCATGGACCTTGCCGTTGGTGGAGAGGCTTGCGTGCCTCAGCGATACATATAGCCCTACCGTAGGTGCAACCACAACGGAGGGGTATCTGTTGAGAGGCCAGACAAACGTGTGGTTCCTGAAGAGGGGCAGCAGCCTTTTCAGTAGTTGCAGGGGCAACAGTCTGGATGATTGGCTGATCTGGCCTTGCAACACTAACCAAAATGGCCTTGCTGTACTGGTACTGCGAACGGCTGAAAGCAAGGGGAAACTACAGCCGTAATTTTTCCCGAGGGCATTAAGCTTTACTGTATGGTTACATGATGATGGCGTCCTCTCGGGTAAAATATTCCAGAGGTAAAATAGTCCCCCATTCGGATCTCCGGGCGGGGACTACTCAATAGGACGTTGTTATCAGGAGAAAGAAAAATGGCGTTCCACGGATCGGAGGGTGGAATGTCAGACCCCTTAATCGGGCAGGTAGGTTAGAAAATTTAAAATGGAAATGGATAGGTCAAAGTTAGATATAGTCGGAATTAGTGAAGTTCGGTGGCAGGAGGAACAAGACTTCTGGTCAGGCGAATAAAGGGTTATAAATACAAAATCAAATAGGGGTAATGCAGGAGTAGGTTTAATAATGAATAAAAAAAATAGGAGTGCGGGTAAGCTACTACAAACAGCACAGTGAACGCATTACTGTACCCAAGATAGACACGAAGCCCACGCCTACTACAGTAGTACAAGTTTATATGCCAACTAGCTCTGAAGATGACGAAGAAGTTGAAGAACTGTATGATGAAATAAAAAAAATTATTCAGATAGTGAAGGGAGACGAAAATTTAATAGTCATGGGTGACTGGAATTCGGTAGTAGGAAAAGCGAGAGAAGGAAACAAAGTAGGTGAATATGGATTGGGGGGAAGTAATGAAAGAGGAAGCCACCTGGTAGAATTTTACACAGAGCACAACTTAATCATAGCTAACACTTGGTTCAAGAATCATAAAAGAAGGTTGTATACATGGAAGAAGCCTGAAGATACTGACAGGTTTCAGATAGATTATATAATGGTAAGACAGAGATTTAGGAACCAGGTTTTAAATTGTAAGACATTTCCACGGGTAGATGTGGACTCTGACCACAACCTATCGGTTAGCAACCGTAGCCTAAAACTGAAGAAGCTGCAAAAAGGTGGAAATTTAAGGAGATGGGACCTGGATAAACTGACTAAACCAGAGGTTGCACAGAGTTTGAGGGAGAGCATAAGAGAACAACTGACAGGAATGGGGGAAAGAAATACAGTAGAAGAAGAATGGGTAGCTTTGAGGGATGACGTAGTGAAGGCAGCAGAGGATAAAGTAGGTAAAAAGACGAGGGCTACTAGAAATCCTTGGGTAACAGAAGAAATATCGAACTAAATTGATGAAAGGAGAAAATACAAAAATGCAGTAAATGAAGCAGGCAAAATGGAATACAAACGTTTCAATAATGAGATCGACAGGAAGTGCAAAATGGCTAAGCAGGGATGGCTAGAGGACAAATGTAAGGATGTAGAGGCTTATCTCACCAAGGGTAAGATAGATACTGCCTACAGGAAAATTAAAGAGACCGTTGGAGAAATCCTTGGAGAACCACTTGTATGAATATCAAGAGCTCAGATGGAAACTCAGTTCTGAGCAAAGAAGGGAAAGCAGAAAGGTGGAAGGAGTATATAGAGGGTCTATACAAGGGTGATGTCCTTGAGGACAATATTATGGAAATGGAAGAGGCTGTAGATGAAGATGAAATGGGAGATTCGATACTGCGTGAAGAGTTTGACAGAGCTCTGACAGGCCTGAGTCGAAGCAAGGCCCGGGAGTAGACAATATTCCACTAGAACTGCTGACAGCCTTGGGAGAGCCAGTCCTGGCAAAACTTTACCATCTGGTGAGCAAGATATATGAGACAGGCGAAATACCCTCAGACTTCAAGAAGAATATAATAATTTCAATCGCAAAGAAAGCAGGTGTTGACAGATACGAAAATTACCGAACTATCGGTTTAATAAGTCACGGCTGCAAAATACTAACGCAAATTCTTTACAGACGGCTGGAAAAACTAGAAGAAACCAACGTCGGCAAAGATCAGTTTGGATTCCGTAGAAATATTGGAACACGTGAGGCAATACTGACCCTACGACTTATCTTAGAACATAGATTAAGGAAAGGCAAACCTACGTTTCTAGCATTTGTAGTCTTAGAGAAAGCTTTTGACAATGTTGACTGGAATACTCTCTTTCAAATTCTGAAGATGGCAGGGGTAAAATACAGGGAGCGAAAAGCTATTTACAATTGGTACAGAAACCAGATGGCAGTTACAAGAGTCGAGGGACACGAAAGGGAAGCAGTGATTGGGTAGGGAGTGAGACAGGGTTGTAGCCTCTCCCCGATGTTATTCAATCTGTATATTGAGCAAGCAGTAACAGAAACAAAAGAAAAATTCGGTGTAGGTATTAAAATCCATGGGGAAGAAATAAAAACTTCGAGGTTCGCCGATGACATTGTAATTCTGTCAGAGACAGTAAACTTTTTGGAAGAGCAGTTGAATGGAATGGACAGAGTCTTGAAAGGAGGATATAAGATGAACATCAGCAAAAGCAAAACGAGGATAATGGAATGTAGTCGAATGAAGTCGCGTGATGCTGAGGGAATTAGATTAGGAAATGAGACACTTAAAGTAGTAAAGGAGTTTTGCTATTTGGGGAGAAAAATAACTGATGATGGTCGAAGTAGAGAGGATATAAACTGTAGACTGGCAATGGCAAGGAAAGCGTTTCTGAAGAAGAGAAATTTGTTAACATCGAGTATAGATATAAGTGACAGGAAGTCGTTTCTGAAAGTATTTGTATGGAAGTGAAACATGGACGATAAATAGTTTGTACAAGAAGAAAATAGAAGCTTTTGAAATGTGGTGCTACAGAAGAATGCTGAAGATTAGATGAGTAGATCACATAACTAATGAGGAGGTATTGAATAGGATTGGGGAGAAGAGAAGTTTGTGGCACAACATGACTAGAAAAAGGGATTGGTTGGTAGGACATGTTCTGAGGCATCAAGGGATCACCAATTTAGTATTGGAGGGCAGCGTGGAGGGTAAAAATCGTAGAGGGAGACCAAGAGGTGAATACACTAAGCAGATTCAGAAGGATGTAGGTTGCAGTAGTTACTGGGAGATGAAGAAGCTTGCATAGGATACAGTAGCATGGAGAGCTGCATCAAGCCAGTCTCAGGACTGAAGACCACAGCAACAAAAACATGCTCACAGTGATGACTGACATTTATTTATTTATTTATTTATTTATTTATTGTTCCGTGGGACCACATTTAGGAGAAGTCTCCATGGTCATGGAACGAGTCAATACATGAAATTATAACACGATTGTAGAAACAGATAAAATGAAATATAAGAAACATATTCAGGCGACAAGTCGTTAGTTTAAATAAAGAAATCAAAAATGTACACTGGAATTTGCTTAATTTTGTATCTCTTCCAGGAGCTCCTCGACAGAATAGAAGGAGTGAACCATGAGGAAACTCTTCAGTTTAGACTTAAAAGTGTTTGGGCTACTGCTAAGATTTTTGAGTTCTTGTGGTAGCTTATTGAAAATGGATGCAGCAGAATACTGCACTCCTTTCTGCACAAGAGTCAAGGAAGTGCATTCCACATGCAGATTTGATTTCTGCCGAGTATTAACTGAGTGAAAGCTGCTAACTCTTGGGAATAAGCTAATATTGCTAACAACAAACGACATTAAAGAAAATACATACTGTGAGGGCAACGTCAAAATTCCCAGACTATTGAATAGGGGTCGACAAGAGGTTTTCGAACTTACACCATACATAGCTCGAACAGCCCGTTTTTGAGCCAAAAATACCCTTTTTGAATCAGAAGAATTACCCCAAAAAATAATACCATATGACATAAGCGTATGAAAATATGCGAAGTATACTACTTTTCGTGTTGAAATGTCACTTATTTCAGATACTGTTCTAATGGTAAATAAAGCGGCATTTAGTTTCTGAACAAGATCCTGAACATGGGCTTTCCACAACAGCTTACTATCTATCTGTACGCCTAGGAACTTGAACTGTTCCGTCTCGCTTATAACATGCCCATCCTGTCTGATTAAAATGTCAGTTCTTGTTGAATTGTGGGTTAGAAACTGTAAAAACTGAGTCTTACTGTGATTTAGCATCAAATTATTTTCCACAAGCCACGAACTTATATCATGAACTACATTATTTGATAATGTTTCAATATTACACACAAGATCCTTCACTACCAAGGTGGTGTCATCAGCAAACAGAAATATTTTTGAATCACCTGTAATACTAGAAGGCATATCATTTACATAAATAAGGAACAGCAGTGGCCCCAGCACCGACCCTTGGGGAACGCCCCATTTAACAGTGCCCCATTGGGACTGAACATCATTACCACTCTCAATATTGCGGAGGATTACCTTCTGCTTTCTGTTCTTAAAGTAGGAGGCGAACCAATTGTAAGCTACTCCCCTTACTCCATAATGTTCCAACTTCTGCAGTAATATTTTGTGGTCAACACAGTCAAAAGCCTTCGTTAAATCAAAGAAAACACCTAACGTTCGCAACCTTTTATTTAATCCGTCCAAAACCTCACAGAGAAAAGAGACTATAGCATTTTCAGTTGTTAAACCGTTTCTAAAACCAAACTGTACATTTGGCAGCAAATTATGTGAATTTAAATGCTGCAGTAACCTTGTATATACAACCCTCTCAATAACTTTAGCAAACACTGATGGCATAGAAATAGGTCTATAATTGTCAACATTATCCCTGTCTCCCTTTTTATAAAGTGGCTTCACTACCGAGTACTTTAATCGGTCAGGAAACCGACCACTCCTAAAGGAAAAGTTACAGATATGGCTAAGTACTGAGCTAACATACGTGGAACAATACTTCAGTATTCTGCTAGATACCCCGTCATATCCATGAGAGTTCTTGGTCTTTAGTGATTTAATTATTAACTCAATCTCCCTCTTGTTAGTATCATGGAGGAGCATTTCAGGTAACAGTCTCGGAACACTTTTTTCTAAGAGCGCTATATGATTCCCTGTTGGGACTAGGTTTCTATTTAGTTCACCTGCTATATTCAGAAAGTGATTATTAAGTACTGTACATATATGCGACTTATCAGTAACACGGACATCCCCACTACGCACTGATTCTATATTCTCGACCTGTCTCTGCAGACCAGCCACTTCCTTTACGACTGACCATATGGTTTTAATTTTATCCTGAGACTTAGCTATTCTATCTGCATACCACATACTTTTTGCCTTCCTAATAACTTTTTTAAGCACCTTACAATACTGTTTGTAATGGGCTGCTGCATTTAGATTTTGACTGATTCTAACGTTTTGATATAATTGCCACTTTGTTCTACAAGATATTCTTATCCCTTTAGTCAGCCACCCAGGCTGCCTGTTTGTGCTAGTACCCTGTTTTGAACGTTCTAACGGAAAGCAACTTTCAAAGAGCACGAGAAAAGTCTTGAGGAAAGCATTATATTTATCGTCTACTGTATCAGCACTATAAACATCTTGCCACTCTTGTTCCTTGATAAGGTTTACAAAAGTCTGTACAGCAACTGGATCAGCTTTCCTAAAACGTTGGTAACTATATTTAACATGTGTTGCAGCACAAAAAACTTTTAGACTTAAAATTTGTGCATCATGATCTGAAAGGCCATTCACCTTTTTGCTAACAGAATGCCCTTCTAATAATGACGAATGAACAAAAATATTGTCTATGGTTGTTCTACTGTTCCCTTGCACTCTCGTTGGAAAGAATACGGTTTGCATAAGATTATATGAATTAAGGAGGTCTACCAGCATCCTTTTCCTTGCACAATCACTTATACAATTAATATTGAAGTCACCACATATAACTAACTTTTTGTATTTCCTATAAAGTGAACCAAGAACCTCCTCTAGCTTTAGCAAAAATGTTGTGAAATCGGAGTCTGGGGATCTATAAATAACAACAGTAAGAAGTTTAGCTCCACTAAATTTAACCACACCTGCACAACATTCAAACACCTTTTCGGTGCAGTACTTTGAAACATCAATTGACTCAAATGGGATACCGTTTTTCACATACATGGCCACTCCCCCACACCGCAAAGAGCTCCTAGAAAAGCTGCCAGCCAACCTGTATCCTGGTAAAGGAAGCCTCTGAATTATCTCCTTATTTAAGAAGTGTTCAGATATACCAATAATTTCAGAGTCAACATCTATAAGCAGTTCACTAACTTTATCTCTAATACCTTGTATATTTTGATGAAATATACTAATTCCCTCATTAATCGGATACCCAAGCTTTGTAGAGAGTGGTTTCTTTGTTAGAGAGACTTCCCTTAAGCAGGAATACCTATCAGCTGACTTCAATCTAAAAAAGGTACAGCTCTAACACCCACAACTACCGGAATTTTCCCATGAGTGATCCCACCACCCCCACCTATGCTGTCACCTATAAGTTTTGCCAACCTCCCCTTCCCATACCTGTTGAGGTGCAGGCCATGTCTAGTGAAACCCGTCCTACTGATAGACTCCACCGACACCACTGAAATGTGACTCATGCCTTCTGTCATCAGCGCACCCCCAAGTCTCATGTTATTACGCCTGACGGCTGTATTAAGATGAGGCCGATCGTGACGCTGAAACAGTTCCACGAAATGCACATTCGTGTTGCCAGTCTGAGTGGCTATCTTTTCCAGGTCACCATCTATGTCATACTCCCCATCCCTATCAATACTATTACCAGCCCCACCCACAATCACTACCTGATCCTCTTTAGTAAAATCCCTACATAACCCCCCTATGTTAAAAGTCACCTGAGCCAATCCTGCATTAGGCTTCACAATGCTGGTGACCTGGTACTCACTCCCCAAAACTTCCTGCAACTGCTGGCCTACACCTCTACCATGAGAACTACCTAACAGCAGAACCTTCTTCTTTCTCTTAGACTTTGCAACTGTCCTAGCCACCGTAACTGCTGAGGTCTGCTGCATACTTCCTACATCTACAGCTACTAGAGATTCCTCTCCACTAGACTCTGACAGTTGGTCATATCTATTACAAACACCAATAGTAAAACTATCTGAAAATCTCCTTCTCCTAGCATATCTCTTGCCAACAGCCAGCTCCCATTCCCCAACCCCCCTCTCCCTCCTCATCCTATCTAGCTCCTCCTGTGCGTTTTTCAACTGCACCTGAAGGGCACAGATCTTACGCTCCTGCTCCTCTATCAACTTACTCTTGCTACATAACCTGCAGTTCCAGGAGAGGATCTCACCAGAATGCCCACTGGCTTCCCCACTGCATTCCCCCCAGTGAAAATACTTCGAACAAGTCTCACACCGCAATCCACTACTCACGAACCTACGGCAAAGCCCACACTTCTCACTCATGGTAAAATTTTACAATTATTGAAACAAGAAAACAACTTTATCTAAGTTCCGCTACTACAATAAGAAGATGTTAAAAACTGACTACAATAATGACAAACTTGCTCTACAAGGGAAGTAACTACTATTATTGACAGTATTAATCAACAACAAATGAGAATATAACAAAATACTAGCACAGAAAGAAAATCAAACGTCTAATGACAGTAACGAAACTGAAAGCAGTTCGCAAAAATTTCTTCTGAAGTTATTTCACCGGAAAACACCAAGAACACCGGTTGAAGACTACTAAAGTTCCTAAATAAACTACTATACACAAACAATTAATTAGTACTTAGCTTTCGATGCGCCGCTACAGCTGCAACTGGTCAGCGCGGAATGTAAACACGGGTAAGAGGTTAAGTTGCTCGATACGAAACACTCACAAATATCAGGCCACAACACAAGAAATGCAGAGGTGAATGAAGAAACCACTAATAAGTCACTTATATAGTAAATATTATCACAAAAACAGCTAAAATATATATCTGAAACCTAAAAATAGATGAAAACTTAGAGAGCGATCTCACACGCAGTCACGCGCTTATGACGTCACACATGTTAAAAGACATTCTTCTTATCAGTGGTACCAGAAGAATAGCTTCGTATTACCATTTCCTTTAAATCAACGCAGTGTTTGGAGATAGGTATAATTTGGAGGTCATGACTCAGACTGTCACATATAAATCTTAACTGGAGGTTAAAATTCCTTGAAGGTGTATACATTGAACAGGCTGACTGGTAGCACAATCGCACGCTAACGGAAGGAAGGAAGATTCGTGCTTTAAGCCCCGTCGACAACGAGGTCATTAGAGACGGAGGACAGAGACTGATTGCGGAAGGATCAGGAAGGAAATCGGACACGTCGTTTCAAAGGAACCATCATGGCATTTGCCTGATACAGTTTAGGGAAATCGCAGAAAGCCTAAATCTGGATGGCCAAACTGGGATTTGGACCGTCGTCCACCCGAATGAGAGTCCATTCTGCTAAGCACTGTTCCATCCCGCTCGGTCACACGCTACCGAATTTGTGATTGTATCCTAAATATATGTCAGTACTTTCGCATACATTGCTCCCGTAGCATTAGCTCTTTTACCCCCTTGAATAATTTCGATTTGTTACTGCAGCAGTAACAATTATTCGCCACTGCTGTTAATAATGAAAAAAAATGTGTAAAAACAGGGAAAATGCATAATATTAAAATTATGATTTACTTTTTGGATTCATAGTAATGAAATTGTTGAATTTACCAATTAAAGCGAATGTTACGTATTTCAGTCTCAAAACATTACGTTACCTTTAACTTTACTATGCTGCACCCATTTACTAATATACTACTGTATTTATAGCAAACACACCAATATTCTCTTAAGCAGGACAGCGTAATCACCAGACAGGAAAAATGTAAAATAGTAGTAGAGGACAACGTCAAAGGCATTACGAAAACACAAACACACATGCACACACACACACACACACACACACACACACACATTCTACATAAACATACACTACTGGCCGTTAAAATTGCTACACCATGAAGCTGACGTGCTACAGAAGCGAAATTTAACCGACGGGAAGAACATACTGTGATATGCAAATGATTAGCTTTTCAGACCATTCACACAACGTTGGCGCCGGTGGCGACGCCTACAACGTGCTGACATGAGGAAACTTTCCAACCGATTTCTCATACACAAACAGCAGTTGACCGGCATTGCCTGGTGAAACGCAGTTCTGATGCCTCGTGTAAGGAGGAGAAATGCGTACCATCACGTTTACGACTTTGATAAAGGTCGGATTGTGACCTATCGCGATTGAGGCTTATCGTATCGCGACATTGCTGTTCGCGTTGGTCGAGATCTAATGACTGTTAGCAGAATATGGACTCCGTGGGTTCAGGAGGGTAATGCGGAAAGCCGTGCTGGATCCCAACGGCCTCGTATCACTATCAGTCGAGATGACAGGCATCTTATCGGCATGGCTGTAACGGATCGTGCAGCCACGTCTCGATCCCTGAGTCAACAGATGGGGACGTTTGCCAGACAACAACCATCTGAACGAACAGTTCGACGACGTTTGCAGCAGCATGGACTATCAGCTCGGAGACCATGGCTGCAGTTACCCTTGACGCTGCATCACATACAGGAGCGCCTGCGATGGTGTACTCAACGACGAACCTGGGTGCACGAATGGCAAAACGTCATTTTTTCGGATGAATCCAGGTTCTGTTTACAGCATCATGATGTTCACATTCGTGTTTGGCGACATCACGGTGAACGCACATTCGAATCGTGTAACCCGTCATCGCCATACTGGCGTATCACCCGGCTTGATGGTATGGGGAGCCATTGGTTACACGTCTCGGTCACCTCTTGTTCGCATTGACGGCACTTTGAACAGTGGACGTTACATTTCAGATTTGTTACGACCCATGGCTCTATCCTTCATTCGATCCCTGCGAAACCCCAAATTTCAGCCGGATAATGCACGGACGCATGTTGCAGGTCCTGTACGGCCCTTTCTGGATACAGAAAATGTTCGACAGCTGCCCTGGCCAGCACATTCTCCCGATCTCTCACCAATTGAAAACGTCTGGTCAATGGTGGCCGAGCAACTGGCTCGTCACAATTAGCCAGTCACTATCCTTCATGAACTGTGGTATCGTGTTTAAGTTGCATGGGCAGTTGTACCTGTACACGCCATCCAAGCTCTGACTCAGGTGGTTGTTCTGGGTAATGATTTCTCAGGATCTATGCACCCAAATTGCGTGAAAATGTAATCACATGTCAATTCTAGTATAATATATTTGTCCAATGAATACCTGTTTATCATCTGCATTTCTTCTTGGTGTAGCAATTTTAATGGCCAGTAGTGTATATATCGCTATTTTATACATGAAAAATAAAAGTGTTTTTTTCCCTTACAGAATAAACTAGACGATAGAGTTGATGAATGGAAAGCAGCTTCCAGTCAGCGGTTTGCAGCAAGTTCCAGTAATGCAATAAATGCCACGCCCAAGCTCAGCGCGAACACTCTGTGGTTCAAAAATACGGAATTCCCCGGATTATTTCGGACTTTCCCCATCGTAGTCGCGGAATGAGCGTTTGTGTGACGAGCTAGCCTTACTGTGGACCTACCCGAGCCATTATATACTAAAGCGCCAAAGAATCTGGTATAAACATGCGTATTCAAATACAGAGATACACTATGCGAACAAAAGTACCAGGACACCTGGCTGAAAATTAGTTACAAGTTCGTGGCGTCCTCCATCGGTAATGTTGGAAATCAACATGGCGTTGGCCCACCCTTAGCCTTGGTGACAGCTTCCACTCTTGCAGGCATACGTTCAATCAGGTGCTGGAAGGTTTCTTGGGAATGACAGCCCATTCTTCACGGGATGCTACTCCGAGGAGAGGTATCGATGTTGTTCGGTGAGGCCTGGCACGAAGTCGGCGTTCCAAAACATCCCAAAGGTGTTCTGTAAGATTCAGGTCAGGACTCTGTGCGGGCCAGTCCATTACAGGGATGTTATTGTCGTGTAACCACTCCGCCACAGGCAGTGCATTGTGAACAGGTGCTCGACATTGTTAGAAGATGCAATCGCCATCCCCGAATTGCTCTTCAACAGTGGGAAGCAAGAAGGTGCTTAAAACATCAGTGTAGGCCTGTACTGTCATAGTGCCACGCAAAACAACAAGAGGTGCAAGCCCCCTCCATAAAAAACAAGACCACACCATAAGACGACCGCCTCTCAGTTTTACTGTTGTCACTACACACGCTGGCATATGACTTCACCGGGCATTCGCCATACCTACGCCCTGCCATCGGAGTCTGTAATTCTTCACCCCACACAAAGTTTTTCCACTGTTCAATCGTCCAGTGTTTACCCTCCTTACACCAAGCGAGGCGTCATGTGGCATTTGACGGCGTGATGTGTGGCTTATGAGCAGCCGCTAGACCATGAAATCCAAGTGTTCTCCCATTCCACCTAACTTTCATAGTACTTGCAGTGGATCCTGAAACAATTTGGAATTCCTGTTTGGTGGTCTGGATAGATGTCTGCCTATTACAGATTACGATCCTCTTCAACTGTCGTCGGTCTCTGTCAGTCAACTGACGAGGTTGGCCAGTACGCTTTTGTGCTGTACGTGCCCTTCACGGTTCCACTTCACTATCCCATCGGAAACAGTGCACCTAGGGATATTTAGGGGTGTGGAAATCTCGTGTACAGATGTATGACCAAGTTCGAAGTCCGAGAGTTCCGCGGAGCGCCCCATTCTGCTCACTCACGATGTTTGTCCACTGAGGTCGCTGATATCGAGTGCCTGGCAGTAGGTGGCAGCGCAGTGGACCTAGTATGAAAAACGTATGTTTTTGGGGGTGTCCGGATACTTTTTATCACATAGTGCATGTACACAGGCAGAATATAGCAATGCGGTCGGCAACGCCTATCTACGACAATAGTGTCTGGCGCAGTTGTTAGATCGGTTACTGCTGTTACAATTGCTGGTTATCAATATTTATGTGAGTTTGAACATGGTGTTATAGAAGGCGCAGTAACGCAGGGACACAGCATCTCCGAGGTAGCGATGAAGTGGGGATTTTCCTGTACAACCATTTCAAGAGTGTACCCTGAATATCAGGAATCCGATAAAACATCGAGTCTCCGACATCGCTGCGGCCGGAAAAAGATTCTACAAGAACGAGACCAATGACGACTGAAGAGAATCGGTCAACGTGACAGAAGTGCAACCTTTCCGCAAAGTGCTGCAGATTTCAATGCTGGGCCATGAACACGTGTCAGCGTGCGAACCATTCAACGAAACACCAACGATATGGGCTTTCGGAGCCGAAGGCCCACTCGTGTACCCTAGATGACTACACGTCACAAAGGTTTACGCCTCACCTGGGCCCGTCAACACCGACGTGGGACTCTTGATGACCGAAAACTTGTTGCCTGCCGTTTCATATTGGACCTGTACGGGTATGGAGACAACCTCATGAATCCATGGATCCAGCATTCAGCGGGTACTGTTTAAGCTGCTGTAGGCTCTGTAATGGTGTGGGGCGTGTGCAGTTAAGGTGATGTTGGACCTCTGATACGTGTAGATACGACTCTGACAGGTGACACGTACGTAAGCATACTGTCTGATTGTCTGTATCCAGTCATGTCCATTGTGCATTCCGACAGACTTAATCAAACAGGACAATGCGACACACCACACGCTCAGAATTGCTACAGAGTGGCTCCAGGAACAGTCTTCTGATTTTAATCTTCCGCTGGCCACCAAACTCCTCAGACATGAACATTTTTGAGCGTAGCTGGGATGCCTTGGAACGTGCTGTTCAAAAGAGATCTCCATCCCTTCCCTCCTACTATTTCGAATTTGTGGACATCCCTGTCAGATTTATAGTGTCAGTTCCCTCCAGAACTACTTCAGACATTAGACGAGTCCATGCCACGTCATGTTACGGAACTTCTGTGTGCTCGTGGGGACCTTACACGATATTAGAGAGGTGTATCAGTTTCTTTGGCTCTTCAGTGTATGAGCCGCAGATCCAAAACAGCTTTCACCACATTCAGTTGAATCTGACATTTATGGCTGCCTGAAGCCTAGCTGCTGCTTCCACGCTGCATGACATGCTACACTGTATACTCACCCTATATCTTAGTACAATACTTACTCTTACTCTTCTAGCTCCATAAACCGCAGTTGTTTCTGGCCTCATCAAGCTGCCTCGTCCACAGCGTTCTGTCCTTGGCACCTTCTTTCCTAGCTCTAAATATCTGAAGATCCTTGGCCACCTACTTTCTCCATCCTATTATCGGTCTTCCTAAGGGTCTTCGCCCTTCGTGTTTCTTCCCCGGCACTGGTCTGGATCTTGACCCCATATCTCTTCTATAGACGTGCCCGATCTATCTCAGCCTGTGTTGGCTTCCACAACAATTTCCCCGAGTTTCCTATTTTTTGGGTCGCCGGTGCCCTCTGTAAAAAATTGGTCCAGATATCTTCCGCAGGAATCTATTTTTCTAAAACGTTACCTTTCTCTCTGTATAATTATCTGTTCTCCGTGTTTGTGCCCTGTGTATTAATTCTGGTCAGATTAGTTATAGATACCATCTTGATAAAATTTTGTGTGACAATAATTTGAAACTTCCTGGCAGATTAAAACTGTGACCGAGACTCGAACTCGGGACCTTTGCCTTTCGCGGGCAAGTGCTCTACCATCTGAGCCACCGAAGCACGACTCACGCCCGGTCCTCACAGCTTTACTTCTGCCAGTATCTCGTCTCCTACCTTCCAAACTTTACAGAAGCTCTTCTGCGAACCTTGCAGAACTAGCACTCCTGAAAGAAAGGGTACTGCGGAGACATGGCTTAGCCACAGCCTGGGGGATGTTTCCAGGATGAGATTTTCACTCTGCAGCGGAGTGTGCGCTGATATGAAACTTCCTGACAGATTGAAACTGTGTGCCCGACCGAGACTCGAACTCGGGACCTTTGCCTTTTGGAAGGTAGGAGACTAGATACTGGCAGAAGTAAAGCTGTGAAGACCGGGCGTGAGTCGTGCTTCCGTAGCTCAGATGGTAGAGCACTTGCCCGCGAAAGGCAAAGGTCCCGAGTTCGAGTCTCGGTCGCGCACACAGTTTTAATCTGCCAGGAAGTTTCATATCAGCGCACACTCCGCTACAGAGTGAAAATCTCATTCTGGTGACAATAATTTGTTGAGCGAATATGATGGTTTGGATGCCGCTTTTATCCTCGCTTCTATTTTTTCCCGTTTCTCATCATTTCTGTTATTTACTCCAACCCACAGATGTACAACAGGTCCAGGATAAAGGCGGTCCCATGTCAGTAACACAAATTTAAGATTTAAAATCAGAAATTACTTTTAATATTTGTAAGAATAACAAATTCAGTAATTATATTTTGAAAATGGTCGCCGCTGTACCACAAAACATTTTTCTGCACGTGAATCCACATTGAAACTCACTTTGCGCAGATGTGTAGCATGGAGTGTACCAATACTCCAACGTATGTTTTTCTTCAGTTAATGTACTACGTCGTACAATTTTGTCTGTAAATATCCCCACGGATGAAAATCATTAGCAGTTCGACGAAGGAGTTGGCAACAAACCCTGATCATTTTGCGTTCTTCTTTGAAAGTTTCATGATTACGAGGCAGCGATTGACGAGAAACGTGACACGAGGTTCCATCTTCTTACAGAAAAGTGAAAGAGGGGTGTCTGATTAATCTTATTATTATTGTTCGTCATTTAACTCATTTCCGCTCGCTGAGCAACCCAATGAAAAGGGGATGTATATCCAGGGTGATTATTATTGAACTATATGAAATAAAATGTCATAACTTCTGATTGGTTTCTGTTAGGACGTTCATATTGCACGGTTGGCAGCGGGATATGGTGGGAATTAGTATGCCCATACATGGTTTGGTTTAGCGACGAAGTGCACTTTACTTTGGATGGATTCGTCAATAAATAAAATTGACGCATTTTGGGGAAAGAGAATCCACATTTCAAGATCGAGAAGTCTCTTCACCCTCAACGAGTTACTGTATGGTGTGCAATGTCCACTCACGAATTAATAGGTGCAGTACTCCTTAATGACGTGGTGACGGTACGCGAAGATTTTTGAAGATGATTTTATCCCCATTATCCAAAGTGACCCTGGTTTCGACAAGATATGGTTCATGCAAAACGGAGCTCGACCCAGTCCAAGCAGGAGAGTGTTTGATCCCCTGGAAGAGCACTTTGGGGAGCGCGTTCTGCCTCTGTGGTACCCAGAGGCCACTGGCATGGGTCTCGATTGAGCGCCATATTCTCCGGATCTGAACATGTGCGACTCCTTTTTGTGGGGCTGTATTAAAAACAAGGCGTACAGCAATAACCTCAAAACCATTGCTGAGCCAGGATGCCATCGACAACATCGATGTTCCGACACTTCAGCCGGCTATGCAGAATTTCGCTATCCGTCTGCGCCACATCATCGCCAATGATTCCAGGCATATCGAACACGTCATAACCTAAATACGAATGTCTGTAGTGACGTTTTCATGTTGAATAAAGTGTGTGCACACCGTAGTTTATAACTAATTTGCGTTTCTTTTTTGTCTAGTTCAGTATTTGTCAGGCTGTAATTTTACTCCTGTTCGATGTAAACTTACTCATGCTCGCTTAGCAAATACACTGCCAGATATACCCAGCGGATAATGCTAGCGCATTTCACGAACCCTATAGGCGTGTCCTCTGTTAAACCACCAGTGCTTACTAATATTCAATGTACTTAACCCTATGGATGGGCAGTTGCGAATGAAAGAAATGATAAAAAAAACTTCAATCCAAGCATATATTCTATAAATACACTAACACACAATGCCTAATGAAGCAGTTGCGTTATTGCTTTGTGGAGAGGGGGACAGGAAGCGGGGAGGCATGGGAACAACATACTAGAGTCTAGAGAGTGTACGGAACACGAGAACGCGCCTGAACTTGAGGAAATTTGAAACATTAATTCTCACGTAAGAATGGAAAGAGAACCTTGCTTTTAAGGTCAATATTCGCAGACGTGTGAATATTTACTTTCAGGCTCCATTGTCCCTTACACCAAGTGCAGGTCTAAAAATTAAAACTGATTTCATTCTTCCTGGAGCCGACAGTAATTCAGGCTGCCTTCTTGTTTCCGTGCTTGCCTGCTTGGAATAGCATTGTAGTCAACACGTGTTAGTGCAGTTATGGGCTTTGGCAGGTTCATTTTGGTACATCACCTGATTTAGGGATAAAAATAGGATGTTAACATGCTGCTTAGGTTTATAGCCACATGTGTTTTCTAACAGTTTAGATGCAGAAATAGCACTGAGCCATTTGAGAGTCCAGAGTCATGTTTTAGACATCAGTTTTGACGGATACGTGTGTGTGAAAATAACATTGTGACGCTTGACATAAACTTTGCAGTTTTGTGTTGCTGACATATTTTTGCAGATATTTCATGTATTTGACAATTTAATTGTGGAAATATTTGATTTGAGAGTCTATTGTGCCTTACACCAAATATGGCACTTTGATAGAATTACTGACATTCACAAGTGGTGCTTAATTTGTAAGTTTATGGCATAAGCATTGAGTGTGTGTGTGTGTGTGTGTGTGTGTGTGTGTGTGTGTGTGTGTGTGTGTGTTGCTGGCCAATTTTAGATGTGGAGCTTCTGCAAGTTATACGCTTTACGTAATATTTTGGATAAATACTTGTGAACATGGCGCAAAATATTCAGATCGTTGGGATACTTTGGAGCACAACCAAGATGAATGCTACATTGTGATTGGCGGTTTATTTTAATAGCCGCTAAAATATTGGGTAGGAAAAATATAGGTTCTGATTGAAGGAGAGAGGAGGGGACGGGCATGACTTGTAACATCATGATGATGATGATGATGATGATGATGATGATGATGATGATGGCATCACAGATAAGGGGGAGTGACATGTCACGTGATAGATAAGGTGGGCTGTACTGACATGGGTGTTCAGGCGACGATCACGTATTGACCTTCAGCAGACAGTTTAAGGTCAAAGTGAGATAAAGGCATCATTTATATACAACTACGCTGTGCATGTCGAAGTTTCTGTGAAGATATCAAGCATTAGGTTCAGGTCATACTGTTTGAAAACATAGTGTAAATATATTCTAATATTCTCTTGATAAATAATTAAATCTACCAAGAGTTTTTCTTATTTTAAGAACATTTACAAAATATCCCCATGAATCATTCATCTACCACAACCCAAAGTTTGCTAGCGAACATCTGAACCACCCTATGCACTGACTGTGTACTGATCCATTTATCCACGTTCATATTTGTATTATCGTTGTCGACAATCTTAATTCTTAATTCGCTGTGGCCGGAAAAAGATCTTGCAAGAACGGGACCAACGGCGACTAAAGAGAAACGTTCAACGTGACAGACGTGCTGCAGATTTCGATGCTGGGCCATCAACAAGTGTCAGCGTGCGAACTATTCAACGAAACATCATCGATATTTGATTTCGGGGCCGAAGGCCCACTTGTGTACGCCTCTCCTGGGCCCATCAACACCGACATTGGACTGTTGATAACTGGAAACATATTGTCTGGTCGGACGAGTCTCGTTTCAAATTGTATCGAGCGGATTGACGTGTAAGGATGTGGAGACAACCTCATGAATCCATGGACCCTGCATCTCAGCAGGGGACTGTTCAAACTGATGGAGGCTCTGTAATGATGCGGGGCATGTGCAGTTGGAGTGATATTGGACCTCTCATACGTGTATTTACGACTCTGACAGGTGACACGTATGTAAACATCCCTTGCATCCCTTCATGTTCATTGTGCATTCCGACGGACTTGGCCAATTCCAGCAGGACAATGCGACACCCCACACGTTCAGAATTGCTACAGAATGGCTCCAGGAACACTCTTCTGAGTTTAAATACTTCCACTGGCCACCAAACTCCTCAGACATGAAAATTATTGAGCATATCTGGGCTGTCTTGCAACGTGTTGTTCAGAAGAGATCTCCATCGCCTCGTACTGTTACGGATCTATGGACAGCCCTGCAGGATTCATGGTGTCAGTTCCCTCCGGCACTACTTTAGACATGCCACGTCGTGTTGCGGCACTTCTGCGTGCTCGCGGGGATCCTGAACGATATTAGGCAGGCGTACCAGTTTCTTTGGCTCTTCAGTGTAGTTTTCCAAGGTGCTCTGCATTTCTACTGCCACCGTCGCTGCAGAAATGCCTATGACCACGAACTTCCTGTACAAAGCGTCGAAGTACTTTCAGCCGCAGATAGAAACAAGGAAATTTACCATCTACACGGATCATGAGCCACTGACTTACGGCTTCATGCGAATCGTCTCCCAGTAACAGCACCACAGTCACAGCCGCAGGTGCCACAACCACCCAACGCAGGACCGCAAAACGATGCGCACGGCTCAATCCGGACGTCGTCTGCGCTCTCCTGCACACGCCCTTGACGACGCTTTCCTTCCACCGATGGGCCCATATAGTGTCAGATCACCGTCACCTGCTACGTGTGTTGTGTTTTGTTGTCGCGATTGTCAGATTTAATCACGCGGTAGCCAGTGGCGCAGTATGCAGCAGTGACAGTTCATTCTTCGACTTTTTGCTTTTCGTGCTTCATGCGTTGTAATGTGTGTATAGTTAACAGTTTTCCCGTGACGAGCTAGTGCTTAACATTCAGGGACGATTCTACTTTCACGTATAACGTCCCGTAATCTATTCATTGCTCGGAGCTGTTAAATTTTTCAGTGTGTTTATTCTGATAAATAAAGTTTCTTCATTTCACGGATCACGAGAGTGATATTTCAAGCCTACCAATTGGCTTAACAAATACACTTTTACCAAAAGTCGTACAACCCTAATTCTAGCTGCTTCCGACAAGATATCGATAGAAGCTGGTATTCTAGGATTCCTAACGTATCATTGGCTTGATTACATTACATACATTACAATGCACATGCATTCTATACGAGTCTCCTATATAAGTAAGCCACTCTTTCGCAGAACTCCTCCAACAAAGTCCAATCGGGCAATGACATTCTCTTCAATTGACGTTAAGCGTTCGTTCAATTTCATGTCATTCCACAATGTTACCAAGTAAAATAGTACACCACTAATATAGCGTCAGAACAGGTATCTTTCACCTACTCATCCTCAAGCAGTGACAGCTGTCCACATGTAAAGCGAGCTGCAATTCAGAGTACCAGACAGAAATTATGTTCACAATCATCTTGAATCCCATTGCAGTCATTCAGCAACGACACTTTCCCATGCACAAGAGCAGTCTTTGATTGCTGCCCCTCTGTATACCCAAATTGTTTATAAAGAATAGTAGCGACTTCCCTGGGTTCTCCTGAGGTTACCTTTGTCTCTGATGTTAAGTGAACAAAATACGCTTGACTGCACTCTGCACTGCTGCTAGACCTCTTCCAACTAACCTCTCCCTCCCCATTCCCCTCTCTTCCAGGCCAATTTGGTGAGATATAAATGGCGGGAAATTAGGAAATGGAGGACGGGGTGTTAACCTATTGCCTGTGGGTACTGGCGCAACCTGAATGGTTTCCAGGTTTCCCATATCACCCAGTTAGCTTATCGCTATAATTTATGATAATATTTATGTCAGTCTTACATTTATCGCCATAATTTATGACACAGAAGCCCTGCCACAATCGAAACAGGGCTGCCACTAGTTTTGTATCACTATGATTAATGACCCAATATGGCCGACACTATATGTTTATGTCAGTATTACCTTTATCGCTACAATTTATGACTGAAGATGGCTTAATTAGTATCATGTAGGACCCAGTATGGCTGACTCACTATGTCACTATCAGGCTGCCTAAGATACACTACCGGTCAACGATCCTGTGACGAAACATGGCGTTCTTCTACGTTCCCAGACTGACGAGCAATACACCAAAAGAATCGATCTTATAACTTTTTTGAAAGTCACTTATTACGTGGGTGGATTGCAATTCCTTAAGATTCTTCCAATCATCCTCAGCATGGTATCTACTTTTCCTGTTACCTGGTTTATATGGACACAATACACCCAAAGAATCGATCTTATAACTTTTTTGAAAGTCACTTATTACTTGGGATTGCAATTCCTTAAGATTCTTCCAATCATCCTCAGCATGGTATCTACTTTTCCTGTTACCTGGTTTATATGGTCAAACTACATTACATCTGTCTGGAGAGTTATTCCTAGGTATTATTGTATCCTGTGGCGTTTGCCTATATCGTAATCGTATAGTACTGCATTTATTCACCTATTTATGTGCAATCGTTATATTTATTTACGCTCCAGTCCAACCCCCCGTCCCTGTACCAGTTGTCGATACTCTGCAGGTCTTCCTGCAAATCCCTACAGAATACTTGTACCGCTAGACAACGGCATCATCTACGAACAGCCTACGTCTGCATCTAAACACCTACATCACCAGCCACTGCACAACATATTGTGGAGGGTACATTGTAACAGTATTATCGATTTTCTCTCCTGTTCCATACATGCACTGACGGAGTTAAAAATGATTGTCTGTATGATTCTATACAGGGTGTTACAAAAAGGTACGGCCAAACTTTCAGGAAACATTCCTAACACACAAATAAAGAAAAGATGTTACGTGGACATGTGTCCGGAAACGCTTAATTTCCATGTTAGAGCTCATTTAATTTCGTCAGTATGTTCTTCCACCTACGCTCAATGAAGCACGTTATCATGATTTCATACGGGATACTCTACCTGTGCTGCTACAACATGTACCTTTACAAATACGACACAACATGTGGTTCATGCACGATGGAGCTCCTGCACATTACAGTCGAAGTGTTCGTACGCGTCTCAACAACAGATTCGGTGACCGATGGATTGGTGGAGGCGGACCAATTCCATGGCCTCCACGCTCTCCTGACCTCAACCCTCTTGACTTTCATTTATGGGGGCATTTGATAGCTCTTGTCTACGCAACCCCGGTACCAAATGTAGAGACTTCGTGCTCGTATTGTGGACGGCTGTGATACAATACGCCATTCTCCAGGGCTGCATCAGCGCATCAGGGATTCCATGCGACGGAGGGTGGATGCATGTATCCTCGCTAACGGAGGACATTTTGAACATTTGCTGTAACAAAGTCTTTGAAGTCACGCTGGTACGTTCTGTTGCTGTGTGTTTCCATTCCATGATTAATGTGATTTGAAGAGAAGTAATAAAATGAGCTCTAACATGGAAAGTAATCGTTTCCGGACGCATGTCCACATAACATATTTTCTTTCTTTGTGTGTGAGGAATGTTTCCTGAAAGTTTGGCCATACCTTTTTGTAACACCCTGTATATGTCCTTATCTCTTTTATCTTATGATCGCTACACCACATGTAAGATGGTGGTGGCATAATGGTCTCACAGTCCCTGTAACATTTCGTGAGAAACAAATTGCCTTTTCTCCAATGAGTTGTAAAAACTCACCATACTGCTTTGCAGCTTGTAGATGCTTATTGTGATACTGTTACAACCGCAGAACACACGTTGCAAAACACAGCACTAAATACTACTTGTTGGTATGGCAAAAGCCTAGCACCACCGTGGAGATAGAAATCAAAACTCTTTGGCCAGGGAAGACGTGTGTCACGGTATTGTATAAGAGCAGTAAGATGTTTATCTAATTGAAAACCTCTACGCAACATATAGTCTCTTTCCATTGATATTTACGGTAAGCGTTGATACTTGTTTTCCCCAGCCATATTTAGATTTTTACATAAACTGTGCTTAAAGCAATATGTAAGCGTTGTTTGCACACCTGACTTCTTCTTTTTCCCATTAGAGTTTAGATTCCTCGTTTGTGGCAATATTTATACTAAACTTTCCGTTTTTTGATTTCGACTACTTCTATTTCCAGTTCTCTTCTTAATACACATAACCTATTAACTGTACATAAGTGAGTAATTTCTCTAACACAGAAGGGCTAAAATCTGTTTGATAAGTTCGTTCTTATTTTTAAGACCTATGGAGTAACATTTTCCGTGGCAGCCAATCATAATTTATGAGTATCTATTTATGATCGTATTGTATAGAACATTGCGGAAAAAATACGTTTCTCCCTCTTTAATATACACTGAAGCCCCAAATAAACTGGTATACTCATGCGCATTCAAATACAGAGATAGGTAAACACTCAGAATACGGCGCTGCGGTCGGCAACGCCTATATAAGACAACAAATGTCTGGCACAGTTGTTAGCTCTGTTACTGTTGTTACAATGGTAGGTTGTCAATATTAACTTGAGTTTGAACTTGGTGTTATAGTCGACGCACGAACGATGGGACACAGCACCTCCGAAGCAGTGATGAACATCGAATCTCTGACATCGCTGCGGCCGGAAAAATATGCTGCAAGAACAAAACCAACGACGAATGAAGGGAAGCGTTCAACGTAACAGAAGTGCAACCCTTCCGCAAATTGCTGCAGTTTCAGTGCTGGAAAAAAAACGGAAAATGATTTAGAGGCGCCAGCATGTAGTGTTCAGCGTCACTCACATGATTACTCAACCGCTTTTGTCAAAAACACCTCTAGTCGCACTGCAAAAACTCTACAATACGGCGATTCTGCAAAAACCTCACAAGTCTTGTCTGTTGCCAGGAAGAACACCACTACGTTGTACTCCTGCTCACCCAAGATTTTGCGTTAATATGGACACAAATTGTCCAGAGTGGCCGCCCGGGAATCCCATTACTCACTCAGAGATAACCCCAATAGGAGGTATGCCAGAAGACCTCATTGTCAAGAATGTGCATGACGTTTTCTGTAACGCCTACGGAATAAATGTGGCCTAGAAACTTTCCTTTTACAAAACCTTCAACAGCCATTTAGGGTGTCCAGATCTGACACTTGTAAAGAATACGATTCGCTTCAGGAAAAAAGCAAACGCGGACGGAGAGAAAAGCCTTTGAGGTACAGAAAGGTGTTCACCTCAGAAAAGTGGAGGCTTCCTCGTACGAAAAAAGATCATTTATTATGAAAGCCAGACAGAGATAAGTTAACTGTATCTCGATTGATTTTATGCACTTTTTACCTCTTTCTCATTTATCAAAAAGTGATGTATACTATATGCGTCAATTGTGGTATTATGTCTTTGAGATACACGATTTGGGGACAGGAAACGTCAAAATATACAATTATTTGGAAAATGAGGTAAAGAATGGGTCACCATGAGGCTATCTCGATACTGCTACAGCCGCGCGGGATTACCCGAGCGGTCTGGGGCGCTGCAGTCATGGACTGTGCGGCTGGTCCCGGCGGAGGTTCGCGTCCTCCCTCGGGCATGGGTGTGTGTGTGTTCGCCCTTAGGATAATTTAGGTTATGTTGTGTGTAAGCTTAGGGACTGATGACCTTAGCAGTTAAGTCCCATAAGATTTCACACACATTTGAACATTTTTGATGCTGCTACGCCGGCCGGTTGTGGCCGGGTGGTTCTAGCCGCTTCAGTCTGGAACCGCGCGACCCCTACGGTCGCAGGTTCGAATCCTGCCTCGGGCATGGATGTGTGTGATGTCCTTAGGTTAGTTGGGTATAAGTAGTTCTAAGTTCTAGGGGACTGATGACCTCAGAAGTTGAGTCTCATAGTTCTCAGAGCCATTTGAACCATTTTTTGATCCTGCTACATTTCATAAACAGCATCCGACACTCAGAGTTAACGGAGGAGCTAGTTTTAAAAGCGACAGCTGCCTTCGACGAAACAAAAATAAAGCAATGGTTTACTACCTCATCTGTACGGTGCAAATTCTCAATTTTTTTTAAAGAGTTACATACCTTTTCCATATTCGTAGTCGTAGCTACCTACCAAACAACTAGGATTTTTCACTTATTTCTGCTCAACGTAGGTAGGCTTCCACCGCCAATCTTCCTGAAACCTCAGGTGAAAGGATTCTGAAGGACCGAAGAGATCCATCTCCATTTTTTGGAAATACACTCCTGGAAATGGAAAAAAGAACACATTGACACCGGTGTGTCAGACCCACCATACTTGCTCCGGACACTGCGAGAGGGCTGTACAAGCAATGATCACACGCACGGCACAGCGGACACACCAGGAACCGCGGTATTGGCCGTCGAATGGCGCTAGCTGCGCAGCATTTGTGCACCGCCGCCGTCAGTGTCAGCCAGTTTGCCGTGGCATACGGAGCTCCATCGCAGTCTTTAACACTGGTAGCATGCCGCAACAGCGTGGACGTGAACCGTATGTGCAGTTGACGGACTTTGAGCGAGGGCGTATAGTGGGCATGCGGGAGGCCGGGTGGACGTACCCCCGAATTGCTCAACACGTGGGGCGTCAGGTCTCCACAGTACATCGATGTTGTCGCCAGTGGTCGGCGGAAGGTGCACATGCCCATCGACCTGGGACCGGACCGCAGCGACGCACGGATGCACGCCAAGACCGTAGGATCCTACGCAGTGCCATAGGGGACCGCACCGCCACTTCCCAGCAAATTAGGGACACTGTTGCTCCTGGGGTATCGGCGAGGACCATTCGCAACCGTCTCCATGAAGCTGGGCTACGGTCCCGCACACCGTTAGGCCGTCTTCCGCTCACGCCCCAACATCGTGCAGCCCGCCTCCAGTGGTGTCAAATGGCTCCGAGCACTATGGGACTTAACAGCTGTGGTCATCAGTCCCCTAGAACTTAGAGCTACTTAAACCTAACTAACCTAAGGACATCACACACATCCATGCCCGAGGCAGGATTCGAACCTGCGACCGTAGCAGTCGCGCGGTTCCGGACTGCGCGCCTAGAACCGCGAGACCACCGCGGCCGGCCCAGTGGTGTCGCGACAGGCGTGAATGGAGGGACGAATGGAGACGTGTCGTCTTCAGCGATGAGAGTCGCTTCTGCCTTGGTGCCAATGATGGTCGTATGCGTGTTTGGCGCCGTGCAGGTGAGCGCCACAATCAGGACTGCATACGACCGAGGCACACAGGGCCAACACCCGGCATCATGGTGTGGGGAGCGATCTCCTACACTGGCCGTACACCACTGGTGACCGTCGAGGGTACACTGAATAGCGCACGGTACATCCAAACCGTCATCGAACCCATCGTTCTACCATTCCTAGACCGCCAAGGGAACTTGCTGTTCCAACAGGACAATGCACGTCCGCATGTATCCCGTGCCACCCAACGTGCTCTAAAAGGTGTAAGTCAACTACCCTGGCCAGCAAGATCTCCGGATCTATCCCCCATTGAGCATGTTTGGGACTGGATGAAGCGTCGTCTCACGCGGTCTGCACGTCCAGCACGAACGCTGGTCCAGCTGAGGCGCCAGGTGGAAATGGCATGGCAAGCCGTTCCACAGGACTACATCCAGCATCTCTACGATCGTCTCCATGGGAGAATAGCAGCCTGCATTGCTGCGAAAGGTGGATATACACTGTACTCGTGCCGACATTGTGCATGCTCTGTTGCCTGTGTCTATGTGCCTGTGGTTCTGTCAGTGTGATCATGTGATGTATCTGACTCCAGGAATGTGTCAATAAAGTTTCCCCTTCCTGGGACAATGAATTCACGGTGTTCTTATTTCAATTTCCAGGAGTGTATTTACCCACCATGATTGCAAGGATTTTAAAATAGCAACCGCCAGTTAATTTTTAAAAACCCCAAAGACAACATTCAGGCTTTAGGGTGTTCGATCTATGCATTCTGACTTTAAAGACGAAGCTGTTGTACATTTGCGAAATGCGCACTTGAAGCCGTCACATCATCACAGTTCCGAAGTTCAAAGCTCCCGACACAACGAACTAAACAGGAGCTTACATATTCCCTTCTGGTGTGATGCGCAGCGAAGGCTGAAGACGTATTAAAACTTGCGGCATACCTCGAAAATCGTGCAAGCAAAGAGATCTACTCAAGACTGCTTGGCACAACTGCATCAGCGGATTCACCTACAACCAGTTGTGACAATGAAAGAGGTGATGATGGTGATGGAAGTGAAGATTACTAGTTTGAGATGTAATCGTATGCTGTATATCGCATTTTTCGCCCTTTACCTTTAGCAAATAATTATTTGGCTAGTACAAGCCGTAAGATTTTACTTCAATATGACAACCTACATGATGCGTAACTATAATACAATTATGCATTATATTAGTGGCGTTTTTATTGAATTCTGCAAAAACTCCACTAGTCCAATCCATTTTCCTTCTCCACACATAGAGAATAAGATTCGGTATCACTCATTTAGTTCTGATAACATTCCTGATGCCTACAGAATATTTATAGAAAAGAAAAACAAGTTAGCTACTTATGGGACAGAGACACACTAACTTTTTCGTGTTTCTGATTTTCTGAGTGATGAGATTTTTGCCGGCAACCCCTCATATGCTATAAGCATAACTAGAATATGCATTCGCTAAATAACATACACAAAAATGAACTCAGATAACTATATCCATTGCTACTGCATCATACGTATGGCCTCTAACAGTTTACACACTATTGGTGGATCTTCTTCTGGTTTAGATAAGGGCACAGCATCATACCTCTGACTCAGGATACACCAGCAGCAGACAACTGCCAGGGTTACGTATTCTGACTGCCACATGAGGTCCAGAATATAGTAATTGTCACTTTTTATCCATTTTCTCAGTCTAGAAGACTTGGAATGACATTTTATTAGAACTTTGTCTCCCAGCCGATAAGTACCCTTCTGTTCTAGCTTACTGTAATAGTACTGCTTACATTGTCTAGCTTTGTCGATAAGCATAATGACATCTTGTGTAATCTTTTCGTCTCCCACTGCTTCATCAAATGGTATCTTAAGACTGGATGAGCATCATTCATTGTTCTCTGGCAGGTCAACCATCAATCCCATAGGATTGCAGCTTGTGGACTGTGTATTAGATCAATGATTATCTCTTCAAACGTGCATACATATTGTTAACATTAATTTTAATTTTCGTGACAATACACCCTAACGAACTCTTACTGCCGGATTTGTCTCCAGATGGCATTTACAGATTAGGAGACGCCTAATGCCCCTCAATTGAAGAAAATCCATTTGTCGCTGGTGAAGATGTTACTTCAGGCAGGCCACACCTAGGAATGTAATCATTCCGTATTTTCTTGACAATCTAGTCGCTCTTGGCAGTACATGTCACATATAACTGCATGTACTTGGAAAAGACATTGTACAATAGGAACACAAATCTTACACCTGTTCTGCTCCTGAATGGTGGGTGACAGGCGTCAAGGACTACTGCCTGCAAAGGTTTTGTAGGTGCAATAAGATGCAATTCACCCTTCCGGCAAATACTAGAAGGTTTTGCCTTCTAGCTAAGCAGGTAAGTTTTCAATACTTGAAACTTCCTGGCAGATTAAAACTGTGTGCCCGACCGAGACTCAGGGCCTTTGCCTTTCGCGGGCAAGTGCTCTACCATCTGAGCTACCGAAGCACGACTCACGCCCGATCCTCACAGCTTCACTTCTGCCAGTATCTCGTCTCCTACCATCCAAACTTTACAGAAGCTCTCCTGCGAACCTTGCAGAAATAGCACTCCTGAAAGAAAGGATACCGCCGTCTGCTTCACGTCTGCTGTGCAGCGAACTACCTTAATTTAAGTATTAACTGTATTTTTCTTATTTGCCATTTCTTCTTCCGTGTGTTTTTGCTTTTAGGAAGCTTTAATTGTCGAGTGCTATTAATAGTGTTCCATAGATTTCGTGTTTGTTTTGAATACAGTCAGAAAGAGTCCCTTTAGTCAACCATAGTGCCAGTAGTGCTAGTGTTTGTTTTCAACACAGTCCAGAGACAGGTAGTGCTATTTTCATTGTTTTCTACAAGAAGTGGCTAGCAATCACAGTTTAGTCAATAATCAGCCGCCTTTAGTGAATTAGCAAATGGTTCAAATGGCTCTGAGCACTATGGGACTCAACTGCTGAGGTCATTAGTCCTCTAGAACTTAGAACTAGTTAAACCTAACTAACCTAAGGACTTCACACACATCCATGCCCGAGGCAGGATTCGAACCTGCGACCGTAGCGGTCTCGCGGTTCCGGACTGCAGCGCCTAGAACCGCGCGGTCACTTCGGCCGGCAGTGAATTAGCAGTCTAGTTAAAAGTTGATTAAGTCTCTTCAGTAAATTGATTCCTTAGGATGGATAGGATGTGTGACTGCTGTGTACGGACGCAGGAGGAGCTGGCCACTCTTCGCGAACGGCTGAGCGTGTTGATGGCCGCGGTCAACCGTCGTCAGGCTGCTGCCTCGGAGTGTAGCGGCAGGGGGAGTCTGGTGCGTCGCAAGGTACACCCCAGGTGTTACATGCTTCACCCACTGTCCCTGCTGTCGAGACATCTTCGCGGGTACCGGGCGCGGTTGGGCCACCCTCTTCCCAAGGGGAGTGGCGGGTTCAGCGGCGTTCGCGGCGCACGAGGCGGAGGGTAAATGTGGAGGCTGTCCGTGTGGCATCGCCCGCTCTGCCTGTGAGTGGACATGTGGCTGCTCCTTCAGCAAGGTCCGAGCAGGCACACGGGGGAGGGGTTTATTAGTTATTGGGAGCTCCAACGTTAGGCGGGTGATGGAACCCCTTAGGGAAATAGCGGAAAGGTCGGGGAAGAAGGCCAGTGTTCACTCTGTCTGCTTGCCGGGGGGTCTCATCCGAGATGTGGAGGAGGCCCTACCGGCGGCGATAGAGAGCACTGGGTGCACCCGACTGCAAATTGTTGCTCATGTCGGCACCAATGACTCCTGCCGTCTGGGTTCAGAAGTCATCCTCAGTTCGTACAGGCGGTTGGCGGAATTGGTGAAGGCAGAAAGCCTCGCTCGCGGGGTGGAATTAGAGCTAACTATTTGTAGTATCGTTCCCAGAACCGATCGCGGTCCTCTGGTTTGGAGCCGAGTGGAAGGCTTAAACCAGAGGCTCAGACGATTCTGCGGAGATCTGGGGTGCAAATTTCTCGACCTCCGCTATCGGGTGGAGAAATGTAGGGTCCCCCTGAATAGGTCAGGCGTGCACTACACGCCGGAAGCGGCTACAGGGGTAGCGGAGTAGGTGTGGAGTGCACATGGGGGTTTTTTAGGTTAGAGAATTCCCTCCCTAGGCCCGACAAGACGCCTCCTGAGACGCGGCAAGGTAGGAGTAGGCAAAATGCAACAGGGAATGACAATATTAATGTGCTAATAGTAAACTGCAGGAGCGTCTATAGAAAGGTCCCAGAACTGCTCTCATTAATAAACGGTCACAACGCCCATATAGTACTAGGGACAGCAAGTTGGCTGACACCAGACGGAAACAGTAATGAAATCCTAAACTCAGATTGGAATGTATACCGCAGAGACAGGCTGGACAGTGAAGGGGGAGGCGTGTTTATAGAGATAAGAAGTGCAATAGTATCGAAGGAAATTGACGGAGATCCGAAATGTGAAATGATTTGGGTAAAGGTCACGGTTAAAGCAGGCTCAGATATGGTAATTGGATGTCTCTATAGGCCCCCGGGCTCAGCAGCTGTTGTGGCTGAGCACCTGAAGGATAATTTGGAAAATATTTCGAGTAGATTTCCCCACCATGTCATAGTTCTGGGTGGAGATTTTAATTTGCCGGATGTAGACTGGGAGACTCAAACGTTCATAACGGGTGGCAGGGACAAAGACTCCAGTGAAATTTTTTTAAATGCTTTATCTGAAAACTACCTTGAGCAGTTAAACAGAGAACCGACTCGTGGCGATAACATATTAGACCTTCTGGTGACAAACAGACCCGAACTATTTGAAACAGTTAATGCAGAACAGGGAATCAGCGATCATAAAGCGGTTACTGCATCGATGATTTCAGCCGTAAATAGAAATATTAAGAAAGGTAGGAAGATTTTTCTGTTTAGCAAAAGTGACAAAAAGCAGATTACAGAGTACCTGACGGCTCAACACAAAAGTTTTGTCTCAAGTACAGATAGTGTTGAGGATCAGTGGACAAAGTTCAAAACCATCGTACAATATGCGTTAGATGAGTATGTGCCAAGCAAGATCGTAAGAGATGGAAAAGAGCCACCGTGGTACAACAACCGAGTTAGGAAACTGCTGCGGAAGCAAAGGGAACTTCACAGCAAACATAAACATAGCCAAAGCCTTGCAGACAAACAAAAATTACGCGAAGCGAAATGTAGTGTGAGGAGGGCTATGCGAGAGGCGTTCAATGAATTCGAAAGTAAAGTTCTATGTATTGACTTGCCAGAAAATCCTAAGAAATTTTGGTCTTATGTCAAAGCGGTAGGTGGATCAAAACAAAAGTCCAGACACTCTGTGACCAAAATCGTACTGAAACAGAGGATGACAGACTAAAGGCCGAAATACAAAATGTCTTTTTCCAAAGCTGTTTCACAGAGGAAGACTGCACTGTAGTTCCTTCTCTAGATTGTCGCACAGATGACAAAATGGTAGATATCGAAATAGACGACAGAGTGACAGAGAAACAATTAAAATTGCTCAAAAGAGGAAAGGCCGCTGGACCTGATGGGATACCAGTTCGATTTTACACAGAGTACGCGAAGGAACTTGCCCCCCTTCTTCCAGCGGTGTACCGTAGGTCTCTAGAAGAGCGTAGCGTTCCAAAGAATTGGAAAAGGGCACAGGTCATCCCCGTTTTCAAGAAGGGACGTCGAACAAAAAATATCTCTAACGTCGATCAGTTGATAGAATATTGGAACACGTATTATGTTCGAGTATAATGGCTTTTCTGGAGACTAGAAATCTACTCTGTAGGAATCAGCATGGGTTTCGAAAAAGATGGTCGTGTGAAACCCAGCTCGCGCTATTCGTCCACGAGACTCAGAGGGCCATAGACACGGGTTCACAGGTAGATGCCGTGTTTCTAGACTTCTGCAAGGCGTTCGATACAGTTCCCCACAGTCGTTTAATGAACAAAGTAAGAGCATATGGACAATCAGACCAATTGTGTGATTGGATTGAGGAGTTCCTAGATAACAGAATGCAGCATGTCATTCTCAATGGAGAGAAGTCTTCAGAAGTAAGAGTGATTTCAGGTGTGCCGTAGGGGAGTGTCATAGGACCGTTGCTATTCACAATATACATAAATGACCTGGTGGATGACATCGGAAGTTCACTGAGGCTTTTTGCGGATGACGCTGTAGTATATCGAGAGGTTGTAACAATGGAAAATTGTACTGAAATGCAGGAGGATCTGCAGCGAATTGACGCATGGTGCAGGGAATGGCAATTGAATCTCAATGTAGACAAGTGTAATGTGCTGCGAATACATAGAAAGATAGATCCCTCATCATTTAGCTACAAAATAGCAGCTCAGCAACTGGAAGCAGTTAATTCCATAAATTATCTGGGAGTACGCATTAGGAGTGATTTAAAATGGAATGATCATATAAAGTTGATCGTCGGTAAAGCAGATGCCAGACTGAGATTCATTGGAAGAATCCTAAGGAAATGCAATCCGAAAACAAAGGAAGTAGGTTACAGTACGCTTGTTCGCCCACTGCTTGAATACTGCTCAGTAGTGTGGGATCCGTACCAGACAGGGTTGATAGAAGAGATAGGGAAGATCCAACAGAGAGCAGCGCGCTTCGTTACAGAATCATTTAGTAATCGCGAAAGCGTTACGGAGATGATAGATAAACTCCAGTGGAAGACTCTGCAGGAGAGACGCTCAGTATCTCGGTACGAGTTTTTGTTAAAGTTTCGAGAACGTACCTTCACCGAAGAGTCAAGCAGTATATTGCTCCCTCCTACGTATATCTCGCGAAGAGACCATGAGGATAAAATCAGAGAGATTAGAGCCCACACAGAAGCATACCGACAATCCTTCTTTCCACGAATAATACGAGACTGGAATAGAAGGGAGAACCGATAGAGGTACTCAGGGTACCCTCCGCCACACATCGTCAGGTGGCTTGCGGGGTATGGATGTAGATGTAGATGTAGACATGGCTTAGCCACAGCCTGGGGGATGTTTCCAGAATGAGAATTTCACTCTGCAGCGGAGTGTGCTCTGATGTGAAACTTCCTGGCAGATTAAAACTGTGTGCCCGACCGCGACCCGTACTCGGGACCTTTGCCTTTCGCGGGCAAGTGCTTTTCAATACTTTCTGCACTTTCTTCCTTAAGTTATTAAAATAACAATATTCATTTATTTTCCTGGCACATTTTATAACTGCGAGATGGTCCCGAGCAAGGTGACTATACCATATGAGTCTATTTTCTGCCTCTGCAGTTATACACGCACACCAGGAATCAGGTTCAGAATGTCTCCTGTAAAATAGTACCTTATTGTGTTACTTGTAGTGAGCACTTAGTTTCGCAGGTGGATTTTTTGCAATAGCTACATATCTTGTAACCAGTTCAGGTCAGTATCCCGCGTCTTGCCATGTTCCCACATAGGCTCAAGAAATATCCTAGTTAGTCTCATCCTTCAATAAGTATACAGTAATGTCAGTTTTGTAAGTTTGTGGTAGGATCTTATGGGACCAAACTGCTTAGGTCATCGGTCCCTAAGTAATGTCAGACTACTGATCATTATCAACTGGTATATCGTCTAACCCTTGAGGCAGCCTTGACAGGACAATGGTCTCAACATTATCCTAGCTCCTCACATACATAACTGCTAATCTCGATTCCTTCCTAACGATCATCTCGCCAGCCAGACATGTAATTGTTGATGCGTCAGTAGGAGTGCTTGACGGTTTCAGTATGTATTAGTATGGTCACCATACAGATACTAACGAAACCTTTGAAGGGTCCACATTACAACCAAAGCCTCTAATTCTGTAGTGAAACAGGATCTCTCAAAGCAGGTGAGAATCTTGCTTGCAAATGCAGTGGTAAAAATGATTGGCCTGCCATTTATAGAAAATATCTGAAATAGACCAGCCCCTAGACCAACATTCGATACATCCTTTAACAGGCAGAACCATTTCAAGATGGTACAATGACTTGGCACTGAAAAGCGCTAATGTGATCTCACCCAGCCGATACATTCTTCTGTTGATGATTCTCTAATGACAACACAGTACTCTCCAGCTCCTTGTATACTAACGGGTCTGTCACATGTGACATCTAGTGGTCAATTCAGTATCACATTTGGTATCTGGACAGTTTTGATGAAATTGTGTACATACATACAACTGACTGTGAACTTGGTTGTTTTCGCTGATGTGCGTGCTATTCAGTTTGTTATTCCTTCTCCCTTACGCATTATTTGCTGGCAACAATCTTCTTCATGACTGAAAATCTGACTGGTGGATGGGGATGCAATATTTTTGAATAATGAAAAGAGATGCAATGAACTGTATTTATTTGACGCAGCCAAATGTACTGTCCTCCCAAAGTGAACAACTCGGACAAACTCTCATTACATCACCTGCACATATCATCACTTCAATGGTTTGTGTTTCACAAAATCACTTGCCATGAGGTTTTATTCCAAAATCTTTATCATGTGTCTGAGATACTGACCAATTCGAAAAAATCGAAGTTCAATCACAGTTTTGCCATGAGTGACATGTAATATTTCCCAAACCAAACTGCAGCCAAGAGTTACTACTAAAGCTGCGCTCTGCCAAAACTACGGTACAGTAGATAAATGACGCAGTAAATGGTCGGATTACCAGTAGTATTGGTAGCATTGTTAGCGAAAAAACATATATGAATGTTTTATAGAAAAATCAGGAGTCGACGACGTCTCTTTGAATTTTGTTTGTTGAAGATAATTAGAATCGCACATTGTTCAGTGTTAGTCCATTGTGTATTCTACAAAGCATAAACTGCATTTTACAGGTAATAAAAATTAGTAAATCACGTAACTGCCGCCCTTTTATCTGACCAAAGCAATTACTTCACATGCAAGGACAGTTTACACGCACAATCATAAAAAATCTGTACTACCATTGTTGTTTTTTACTCAACAGAACGTCCATCATGATCAGAGGCAAGGGGTTCCTGTTATTATTGATATGTGCGGAAGTTGTTCATGAAAAACAAAAACGTGTTTTATATAAGCTTGACGAAGTATTGAAGCGACGTTTAATACGTTTTTGTTCTCCAGTTGTTTTTTTTTAATTTTGCCTTTTCTAGAGGGAAAAAGACGTTTTGTAGCGCTATATGATAAAACTCTATTGTTTTTGTATTTTTAGTACAAAATCCCTCTGTTTCCGTCAAAAATCCACACTTTTAGAATAAAACCTGAATTAAACATTGGCAATTTCAATTTTGCTATAAATACTGTTTATTTATAAGTAAAAGACAGGAGGATAACTATGTAAAACAAATATGTTCCGCAAGTTATGTGGCCCTTCATATATCCTCAATGAGTTTCTAGATGGTTCACCACTTCCGGTTTCTAGGGGAATCTAGTAAGATGTTGATAGCATACGCAAACAAAGTGATCAAAATAAGGTAACTCCTGATAGATATGCAACACACGTAATGTACCGGCAATGCGGTTACGATCTTAGCTGACCAGAGCATTACGATAGCTTCTGTACTTTACACTTACTTGTGAAAGTCCATGGTAGTGTACGGCAGTGTAGCCCACTGCGCTATATCTCAATACTACAATTTCGAAAATCTTCGTACTACCTTCAGCTGTTTCCACTTCGACACCACGCCTTCAGTTATTATATTAGCCCCTCAATTTTCAGTTAATGAAAACCCGAATAAGTATAGCAGATGCACATGTCTTGGTTTTACCTATTTTGTTTATTATTTGTTATTACATTACTCAACCCTAGTACTCAAACAGCAAGCGTTACAGACTTCAGCGGACCTTTCCACAAGAACCATCATACTCAACTATATTGTGCTCTGCTGTTGTGCCATCTGTTGCAAGAGCTGCTGCGTGACCACCTGAGGGGACGTTCGCTTACTGCCTCCCAGCTGCGGTTCTATACTCCGTAAGAATTTATGAACTATGTCCAAATTTAATATTACATCTACATCTACATGATTACTCTGCAATTCACATTTAAGTGCTTGGCAGAGGGTTCATCGAACTACAATCATACTATCTCTCTATCATTCCACTCCCGAACAGCGCGCGGGAAAAACGAACACCTAAACCTTTCTGTTCGAGCTCTGATTTCTCTTATTTTATTTTGATGATCATTCCTACCTATGTAGGTTGGGCTAAACAAAATATTTTCGCATTCGGAAGAGAAAGTTGGTGACTGAAATTTCGTAAATAGATCTCGCCGCGACGAAAACGTCTTTGCTTTAATGACTTCCATCCCAACTCGCGTATCATATCTGCCACACTCTCTCCCCTATTACGTGATAATACAAAACGAGCTGCCCTTCTTTGCACCCTTTCGATGTCCTCCGTCAATCACACTTGGTAAGGATCCCACACCGCGCAGCAATATTCTAACAGAGGACGAACGAGTGTAGTGTAAGCTGTTTCTTTAGTGGACTTGTTGCATCTTCTAAGCGTCCTGCCAATGAAACGCAACCTTTGGCTCACCTTCCCCACAATATTATCTATGTGCTCTTTCCAACTGAAGTTGTTCGTAATTTTTACACCCAGGTACATAGTTGAATTGACAGCCTTGAGAATTGTACTATTTACCGAGTAATCGAATTCCAACGTATTTCTTTTGGAACTCATGTGGATCACCTGACACTTTTCGTTATTTAGCGTCAACTGCCACCTGCCACACCATACAGCAATCTTTTCTAAATCGCTTTGCAACTGATACTGGTCTTCGGATGACCTTACTAGACGGTAAATTACAGCATCATCTGCGAACAATCTAAGAGAGCTGCTCAGATTGTCACCCAGGTCATTTATGTAGATCAGGAACAGCAGAGGTCCCAGGACGCTTCCCTCGGGAACACCTGATATCACTTCAGTTTTACTCGATGGTGTGTATGTGGAGACAACAAAAGGATTAAAATTCACAAAGTGTGTATTACTCTTAGAAGTGTCATGGTACTAGTCATGGGCAGTGGTGTGTTTGCAACCTCTAAGTGATACTTTGTTTATGTCGGTTTACCGTGTGATTCGTCGCTCAGGCTGAGATGAGTCTGGCGTGGTTGGCGCTGGTGGCGCTGGTGGGGGCGGTGACCACGGTGCGGGGGCAGCGCTGCGTGCCGCTGTCGCAGCCCTACCTGCGCTGGTGGCGTTGCCAGTGCGCCACGCAAGACGGCAGCGCCATCTTCACGACCACGCACGCGCTCAACGATCTGCGCGCCTGGTCCACCAAGGTGAGCTACTCCACGGTATTGTATGATGAGGAGGAAAGGAGAGGGTGAAACTCGATGCTGGCACGTAGGCTACCCCTTTCAAATGTTTCCAAGGTGGATGCCGAGCTTAAGGTCTCCATCCGAGAGAAAGATAGCTATCAACAGTAGCATATACCTTCACTCCATGAGACACTTTTAAGAGGTCCGAAATTTAATTTAGGACATTGGTGCAAAATATGAAGATCAGGAATTTCCCACCACCTCATCTGCTCCGCTTTTCAGCGAAATACTATGCTGAAAATTTCTGCCCTAACCCCCACCCCACACAAGATTCGAGCCAAATACTTCCGAGACGATAAACATAACGAAGACGTGCGTCAGCATCAACTTTGGAGGCGGGTACTTAGGCCCTGTACCGAAGGAAGCTCAGCCTTCTTCTGACAAAGTGTTTGTTTATATTCTGTATCTTCCGAAATGTTGATGAACTTGGTGGTTGATGAATATGGTTGGTGAGCACAGGCGACCATAAACTGGGGAAGGGGAGTGAGAGACGCACTCGCGCTCGCATCCCCCATTTCCCCCCCCCCCCCCTCCCTCACCATACACTCACAGACACTTCCGAATCTAGATTTACCGGCTTCTCACTCGTTTCTAGCTATGACTGTCCGTGACTGTACTAACACACAGTCGCAGCATTTTAAAACGCTTTGTGATATACTATCTCTGTGTAACCTATTTGTTTCTCTGTTCATGGGAAATTGCAGTTTTCCCAGTGCGGCAGTGAGTTAGCTGCTGCACTGGATTCCACTTTTAGGAGTATTGATTTGGTATTTTTTGCAGATTATTATTGTTCCTAGCCGACACGATTTTCTCAGTGACTCTACTTTTCTTTTGTGTATTATATTTTTAATTTTCTGAGTTAACCTAAAGTTATCGTTATATGAATAAAAATATTTCTCTGAATAGCTCATTGGAGTCCCTGTATTTTATAGTAAAAAATATGCAAGTCCGGATCGTTGAGTCAATAATATGTCATTCTTCTCCACATCAACAAAATAAAACGTTGTTCCTTGTGCATCTAATGAAATATGCTTACAATTCAGGTATGAAATCAATCTTTAAACCTTAGAAACATTGTGTGGATGCAGATCGGGTAAATCCTGTGAACTTTCGACCAAACGTAATTCTTCAGGCACAATATTTGCCCAATATCGCCCAGTTGGCTTAAATTGACAAAGGACAATGAGCTCAAGAAATTGTTATATAAAATCCACAACTTCTGGAGACGTCAATGTAGTACACGTTTTTTGCATTCTGTAGCTTTTTGTACACAATTTATGTTTATTTAGTTGTACAGAAAGTGTGTCTAATGTGAATACGATTTTCAAAAACAGCCTGTGAACACTGAGAGGTATTTATATTGTTGCTTAGATGTAGAGTGAAAAGTATCCACATAACCTGGGTAGCCTTGTGCTAAAACAGTTTGTTTTTTTCTTCTGCTGGCACACCGTGTCACAGATTGCCGAGAAAAACTATATGTACAATGTTTTGTTAATGTAAATAAAGCCACCTGATGATGAAGGTATAATACTCCAGACGCGCAGCGAACAGTTTAATGAAAGTGACAGGCTACAATTGTTTGTGTATTTCAACTGATATTCATGACTCGTCACGGATAGGTCTAACCTACAATGTTAGGAATTGCAATAATTGCATTCAGCTCAGGCCAGACCATATTTAACAACAGTAAATTAAACAGTAGGTTCTCTGCGTATTTACGTCGAGTTGGCAATGGCATTATGTCCTAAATTAATCAGCCATAAATATTTTATTAATTTGTTTTACCCGTGCTAAGCATACAAAAAAATACACTTTCGCTTGACTGGTAAAGCATCATCGTTCTTAAAACATCTTTGGTACATAATCTTGTTGACTTTTCTTAAATAATAGTAATTCTGTGTGGTTCAACTGGATAGTGCAAGTCTTTAGGTTGAACGTCACTTCGGCGACTTGTATGTTGCAAACTACCTCTGCAGCCCTAACAGGGGAGGGTGAACTACAGCTTAACGTGGAATCCGAAGCAGGTGGCGTATCCTCTTCACATGAGTTAGCAGTGAAGGCTATGTTAAAGGCAGACTAAATACTCTGTGGTCCGAGCGGGATTTGCTCCCGCGATCTTCCAGTATCCATGCACGTGCTTTACCAACAGACCACCACGACCGACATATTTCGTAAATAAACATTTTGGAGTCATTATATTAATCCGAAGCACCTTCGTGGAAATGGAAATGAGCGTTTGGCGTCATTGGCCGGGAGGCCCCTCGCGGGGCAGGTCCGGCCGCCATATCGCAGGTCTTATTACAGTCGGCGCCACATTGGGCGACCTGCACGCCGGATGGGGATGAAATGATGATGAACACAACACAACACCCAGTCCCTGAGCGGAGGAAATCTCCGACCCAGCCGGGAATCGAACCCGGGCCCAGAGGACGGCAATCCGTCACGCTGACCACTCAGCTACTGGGGCGGACAGCACCTTCGTGAAACAGTATAATGTGTGTCCCTGTCAATGAATGCTTATTTTCTTGCTGATGCTCCTGCATCTTTTCAGATGGTAATTTTCAACTTTTAATAGCAAGTGCAGTTGAACATTCACAACAATTAGAATTCGGCTAGAAGGACTGAAGGAACTCTGAAAGTGAAATGTGAAGGTAGATGATTACTGGACGGTGTGAACAGAAGCCTGCATCAAATGTGCCGTTGAGTGTGTATCTGAAAGACCTAGGATACCTGACTTTTCCATGTTACGATGTGTTTTAAATGTGAAAATTTAATTGCGTAACATTTAGTAAATTTTGCCTAGTGTTGGTAGACTTCCACACGATTCCTACAGTCAATACCATATCATATCATTTATGTTTTCAGGCTTCCTAGACTACTGGTAAGAAACAGAAGCAACCACAGTCTTTTTTCATATATTTGTTTGATGATTACAAGGGGAAAGATGACGAAAAGTGACCACGAGTATTACTCAAGCAGCAAAACCTCGCCCATTTACATTCCATCAGTCGTCGAACACTTAATCTCAAACCGTTGGTGAGATATTAATGTTGTTTCATCACATGCGTGTTAGTATGTCCGTGTGATGATTTTATCTTACCTACCTAAGGAAACGTGCGCACCTCAATTTGCTTCATAGGGGGATGAAACCATTCTGCGTGTTTCAGGTGGAGGTTGCCCCTGGCGTGTGCAGCATCAGGGAGGCCCTGATGCTGTGGGACACTGTGAATGGTCGCTACCGCTCACCGCCGTTCTACGCACCGCTTCCCCGACGTTAGTATCTGTCAACTACTGGTAGCTTGTAAAGTCTGAAGACAATGTAGAGCTGACTTAAATCTCTGTAATACGAAAAGTAGCACTGTTACTTAGGATTAAGTGCGTAACTAATCTTTTATGAACTACTAAAAATAACTTCGTGTGACCTCTTTCTTTTTCTGGTTCTCTGCATTAATAGAATGTATGAAACCTCCGTATGTCTTTGGGTGTATTTACACTTCCCTTTGCAATGCATGTGATGGCAGCCCGTTAGATTGTATTAGCTTTGGGGAGTTAACACTGGTTCATAATAATCGGTGTCTGATTTGAAAGATCATACGAAATAAAAGCTAAGTATTGGGGCTGCCCGTCTTCTTGAAAACAACAGGGTTAACAGAGCTGAACTCACCTCAGGCAGAAAGGCACATGCTGATTTCGGACAAGAATTTGGATAGCTGGTCACAAGGGGTAGCAATAACTATAGATATGGTGGTGTATAATTCAGCAAACCGAACGTTGTATCACGTGTGCACTTATAAGCTTTGTTTGTAAGATTGAACAAACGCTATGGGTATTAAGCTTACTAGTGTTTGACGAGGCTTGTAAAATAATAATAATGTATCTATGACATCTTTCTTCAACTTTAAATTAAAACGAAATCCGAACGTTCTGGAGTTTGAGCATCTCCATGGCTTTCTCGCACTTACTTTTCATCTCATAAGGAAATTGGCCGGTCATTGGATTTTTCTCTGTCTCATCCATTAACAGTGCTTGGTAAGGCTACCGGGCTGACGAGCAGCACTAAGGAACCCTTAAAGTGAGGATTTTGTAAGTTACCGCTAGCGTGTATGAAACACATTTCCTTGGTGTAATTCTTCTGGTTCAGCCTGACACCTGCTTGTTTTTTTACAACCAGCTCTAAGTGTCCGTTTCAATTCTGGTGGCTCTAGACGTGTACCTCTAGATATTTTGCACTTATGACTGTTTTTGTGTAATCCAACAATACTGGGTCTTCCCGCCAGTTTATGCGTAATATTTTACATCTGGATATATTAGTCAATTAACAATATCTGCACAAAGCGTCGATGCTGTGCGTATCTTCTTCCATTTTGCTATCGCATGTTTCTGGCGTTGCAATTTTTTTCATATACGAGTACATCAGCATTTAGGAATAGTTTCAGGGAACTGCCGAAGTTATCTACCACTCACTGATCAGCCAGAACATTATGACCACCTACCTAATAGTCGGTATGTCCACTTTTGGCACGGGTAACAGCGTCGTGGTGACATGGCGTGGAAGCAATGAGGCCTTTGCAGGTCGCTGGAGGGAGTTGGCACCACATCTGCACAGGCGTCGTAAATTCTGGGGAGAGGGGCGATGAGATCAGAAGCCACGTTCAATCACATCCCAGATGTGTTCGATTGAGTTCAGATCTGATGAGTTGGGGGCAGCACACCAATTGGAACACATCACTGTGTTCGACGAACCACTCCATGATACTCTTGGCTTTGTGACATGGCGCATTATCTTGCTGAAAAATGCCGTCGGGAAAAATGATCGTCATGAAGGGGCGTCCGTGATCTGCAACTAGTGTACGATACTCCCTGGCCGCCATGGTGCCTTGCTCCACTGGACCCGTGGATGTCCACGAGTATGTTCCCTAGAGCATAATGGAGTCGTCGCCAGCTTGCCACCATCCCGCAGTACAGGTGTCAAGGAAATGTTCCCCTGGAAGATGACAGCTTCGCGCCCTTCCATCGGCATGAGGAAGATGGTATCGGGATTCATCCGACCATGCAACGCTCTGCCAATGTGCCTACGTCCATTGCCGATTGTCACAGCGTCACTCCAGTAATAGTTGCCGCTGTCGTGTTGTTAACATTGGCACATGCATGGGTCATCGGCTGCGGAGCCCCATCGTTAGTAGTGTTTGGTACACTTTGTGTTCAGACACATTTGCACTCTACTCAGCGTTAAAGTGTGATGTTAGTTCCGCCTCAGTACGCCGCCTGTCCTGTTTTACCAGTCTGCTCAGGCTACGACGTCCGACATCTGTAATGATGTCCGACGTGGCTTCACTTTCGTTTAGCTACGTGTTGAAGACACTCCTCACAGTACTCTTCGAGCACCCAACAAGTAGTGCAGTTTCCGAAATGCTCGTGCCGAGCCTCCGGACCATCACAATTTGCCCTCTGTCAAACTCAGATAGATCGCGCGCCTTCCCCATTGTACACATTTACAGCACGCTCACTGATACTGTACGCACCGTGCGTGTGTCTGACGAACTGTGATTCCTCGCAAGGTGACGCTGGCATAGTCTGTGCGGGCTTATTACGATAGTAGGCCGATCTATGTATATAATCCACTTTTCCATAGTACCTTTACATTTATGAGGGTACGGAGTCTACTTGCGTTCGTTAATACACTGAAGTTTCGAAGATATGCATACACTAGGGGCAACGACTTACGAGATGCAGCCTTCTTAAGACGTTATCGTCTTTGGCCTGAGGTGGTAAGTCTGTGTGTGGATTAAGTTTGTCGAATCGGTAATACTTATGAAGGTGAACATCAGAAAGAAATATTCGTCTACACTCGAAAAATCACTATAAAGTGCGTGACAAAGATACTGGTTACTGATGATTTTATGAAGGTTGCTTTTCATTGGTAGACGCTGTGCAGGAAAAATAACTGCTGATATAGCTCTATGAGACTCTCTTCTTTATCTCCACAGTGTCTGGGGGAGGCCGATGAGTAGGGAGCTGAAGCACATTCCGAAACTCCATGCCGAAAGCCAGTTCTAAGAATTTTGTATGCAGGCTTCGCGACTTACATAGCGTACAATCAGTGCATCCATTCCCTCCCCCCGCCCCCCTACACACACACACACACACACACACACACACACACACACACACACACACACATCTCCATTTTTCGTACACGCTGTGCAGAATCGTCTGGCTCGTTTCGAATTCCCACTTGAGGCGCAACCACTGCACTGCCATCGGCGTATCGCGGAGAACTCAGCCATTAGGACAGCACGAGACGACGTGTCTATAATTGGTGGAAATTCCGTGTGCAACCACTGACAGCGGAAATGTGACACCAGGACGAGAGCGACGGCTGACCAGATGGGCAGGAGGTATCCATCTGAAACTGCTGAACTTGTGGCTTATTTGTCCCTACGTTACATACAGGGTGGTCATAATTAAACTGCCCTACTTTAGAGGGCGCTCATTAAAAACAAATGACCGTAGTGAAAGATATACATGGTGGTCCATTGTTAGTGACCGGGCCAAATATCTCACGAAATAAGCGTCAAACGAAAAAAACTACAAAGAACGAAACTCGTCTAGCTTGAAGGGGGAAACCAGATGGCGCTATGGTTGGCCCGCTAGATGGCGCTGCCATAGGTCAAACGGATATCAACTGCGTTTTTTAAAATAGGAACCCCCATTTTTATTACATATTCGTGTAGTACGTAAAGAAATATGAATGTTTTAGTTGGACCACTTTTTTCGTTTTGTGATAGATGGCGCTATAATAGTCACAAACGTATAAGTACGTGGTATCACGTAACATTCAGCCAGTGCGGACGGTATTTTCTTCGTGATACATTACCCGTGCTAAAATGGTCCGTTTACCAATTGCGGAAAAGGTCGATATCGTCTTGATGTATGGCTATTGTGATCAAAATGCCCAACGAGCATGTGCTATGTATGCTGCTCGGTATCCTGGAAGACATGATCTAAGTGTCCGGACCGTTCGCCGGATAATTACGTTATTGAAAGAAACAGGAAGTGTCCCGCCACATGTCAAACGTCAGCCACGCCCTGCAACAAATGATGATGCCCAAGTAGGTGTTTTAGCTGCTGTCGCGGCTAATCTGCACATCAGTAGCAGACAAACTGCGCGAGAATCGGGAATCTCAAAAACGTCGGTGTTGAGAATGCTACATCAACATCAATTGCACCCGTACCATTTTTCTATGCACCAGGAACTGCATGGAGACGACTTTGAACGCCGTGTACAGTTCTGCTACTGGATACAAGAGAAATTACGGGACGATGACAGAATTTTTGCACGCGTTCTATTTAGCGACGAGCGTCATTCACCAACAGTGGTAACGTAAACGGACTAATATGCACTATTGGGCAACGGAAAATCCACGATGGCTGCGACAAGTGGAACGTCAGCGACTTTGGCGGGTTAATGTATGGTGCGGCATTATGGGAGGAAGGATATTTGGCCCCCATTTTATCTATGGCAATCTAAATGGTGCAATGTATGCTGATTTCCTACGTAATGTTCTACCGATGTTACTACAAGATGTTTCACTGCATGACAGAATTGCAATGTACTTCCAACGTGATGGATGTCCGGCACATAGCTCGCGTGCGGTTGAAGCGGTAATTGAATAGCATATTTCATGACAGGTGGATTGGCAAGCACCATACTATATAGACCCGCACGTTCACCGGATCTGATGTCCCCGGATTGCTTTCTGTGGGAAAAGTTGAAGGATATTTGCTATCGTGATCCACCGACAACAGCTGACAACATGCGTCAGCGCATTGTCAATGCATGTGCGAATATTACGGAAGGCGAACTACTCGCTGTTGAAAGGAATGTCGTTACACGTATTGCAAAATGCAGTAAGGTTGACGGACATCATTTTGAGCATTTATTGCATTAATGTGGTATTTACAGGTAATCACGCTGTAACTGCATGCGCTCTCAGAAATGATAAGTTCACAAAGATACATGTATCACATTGGAGCAATCGAAATAAAATGTTCAAACGTACCTACGTTCTGTATTTTAATTTAAAAAACCCACCTGTTACCAACTGTTCGTCTAAAATTGTGAGCCATATGTTTGTGACTATTACAGCGCCATCTATCAAAAAGCACTACACGAATATGTGATAAAAATGGGGTTCCTATTTTTAAAAAAACGCAGTTGATATCCTTTTGACCTATGGCAGCGCCCTCTAGCGGGCCAACCATAGCGCCATCTGGTTTCCCCCTTCAAGCTACACAAGTTTCGTTCTTTGTAGTTTTTTCGTTTGACGCTTATTTCGTGAGATATTTGGTCCGGTCACGATCAATGGACCACCCTGAATACACAGGGTAAAATTTTGTAAGAAAATTTTATATTGAACCAGAGATGGTCAAATGTAGTATCGATTATGTAGTAGCGTCACTGCTCAACAGCGATCGCTGGTTCAAGGTGTTATGGGTAATGTGTTAGAGTAACTTTACATAAAGTGATGTATGGAGGACTCTCATGTGTAAAGACGAATTATATCTGACGTGTGCTGGATATATACCTACTCGCTACGGCCAGTAATGATTTTATTTGAGAGATATCATACCGGAAATAATTAAGGTAAAAATAGCTGTTTGTTCACCAATGCAATGGCCTATTCATAAGTGATGACTGAGACAATCTACAGCACTCACATCCAATGATTTTTTAAAGTTAATTGTTAATGTACAATCAGTTTATTGTGTGTTAATTGTGAGCATTATTAATTTTCAAAGAGTCGAAATACAAGTTTTAAATTTAGTGCCCTATTGTTACTTACCGTAAGTCAATCAAGACAATAATTGTTCCCAGATCCATGTCGTTTTTGATTACCTATTTTTCTCAAGAAATTATTCTCTCAGTCATATTTGATTTAATTAAAATGTATGCTAAGCAACAGCCTTGCACAATAGCTGTATGCTAACTATACAATTTAAAATACTAAGCGAGACCAGTGCGAAGAGCGTTACCATTGCGCAGATAAAGGTAAGAAATTTTATTATTTCAGGGATAGTTGTCGCTAAGCACAGGAACCATTGTTTTCAAATAGATCAAGTTTTGTTTCATTACCAGCACCAATTTCAAATCAATAGTGTCGCATCAGATTTAGTTTTTGTGTTACGTAAATTCATGCAGATATGGTTTGGTTTAAAGTTATTGACAATTTACATTCTCGCAGTCAGAAAAGTTCAGTACAGGGGAAAGCGCATAAGCGGCGAGATAAAATACATGTTCGCATGCCATTCCCAATCTAACTGATGTGTTGCAGGCCACTGTCAGTTACACCCCTGCAAACGTACATCTTTCAGTAGGAAAATGAAATTTTGTGGAAACATTTGTAAGGACATGCGGAAGAGAAATAACGAATAAGACATTGAAAGAAACACATTTTAATTTCCACATCAGAAAGTTGAAAACTGCTGATCTTGGTGGTTACGCAGTGTGGAGCGATCGGCCAAGGATTCTGTTTTCTCCATATGTGTTACGGAGTAACCGTTTGACCTCACTAGTAAAGTGAAGCGGAACTCCTTCGTGCATCAAAACAGTTGAGTCCAAAGCACCTCTCTCCCGAAGAGCAAGTACCACATGTTTGCGATGCAGATCACAATAACGTGTCCCGTTCACGTTGCATATCCTCAGTCCTTGGAGTCCGAAATCTTCAAAGAAAATTGATCAGTAATGAACTCTGCCATCAAGCCGCATTGTCACATTCACTGTGCAGGCGAACTTCATGAATGTGCGATGGTGGTCACGATCCCCAAATGCGACAATTGTGAGTGTTGACTGCCCCAATGAGCGTACAGTGTGCTTCATTATTCCACAAAACGTTCCAAGGCCACATGTCATCAACTTCAACACTTGCAAGAAACGTAAGAGCAAACTCTACGCGACGGTCTGCGTCAGTGGCAAATGATAACGAGTAATGTGAAGTTTGTACAATGTCGCAATTGTTCGCAGCACTTTGCGAACAGTGGTCCACGGAATGTTCAGCAGTCGCGACAGAGCTTGTGCACTGCCTGCAGCTCGCATACTGCGTCCAACGTTCTCAGCCATGGCAACAGTAACTTCTTGAACAATTTGTGGTGCAACTGGCCTTCGGCACCCCACAGCAGCAAGTCGAATTACTGGCCGATCGTTCCAAACTGCGTAACCACGATGATAACTAGATGTCAACCCTCTCATATAGAAATCGTAATGTGTTTCTTCCAATGATTTATTCGTTATTTCTCTTCCACATGTTTCCACAGAGCTTCATTGACATAAGATCACTTGTTTTTTATAAGGACACTCTCAAGTAGCGTAAGTTTAATTCTGAGGGGCGTTCAGTAACTAAAGCAACATATTTTTTACCTGAAAGCAGGTTGGTTTTGTTCAGGATTTCAATACACCGTATTATTCCCCACTCTTTTGGGTACAAAACATTATTTTTCAACATAATCTCCATTCAGAGACGGCCTTACTCCACCTCGCTCCCATTATGTCTCACAGACTTCACACTGACCGACTTATCGTCTTGCATGAGATACACACACTAGTACTCTCTCTCTCTCTCTCTCTCTCTCTCTCTCTCTCTCTTTCTCTCTCTCTCTCTCTCTCTCTCTCCACGGCTGGTATTGGAGTGCCCAACGCTCGACACTCTCTGATGTAACAAGGCAACACCGAGAATCGTTGCTACTACCACACTCTCTGATGAATATAAACCATCTATCTGTTACTAAATTTTCCCTACTTACAATGACCCAGTATAATAATAGTTTGCAAAAAAATTCAAGGATGTTAAAGAGTGTTTACAAAAGCATATCAAATATAAAAAACATATGTTAATTTCATTCACAGGTGAAATTTCGAGGTTACATAACTCAGTATACAGTAACTCGTCAGGGAGTGAATCGGACCTTCATAAAAGCTACAACCTGTAATGAAGATGTCCTCAGCAGATAGGGGTGAAACTTGGGATTACTTCAATAAATTTGGAAATTTGTGGTAAGTTCCTATGGGACCGAACTGCCGAGGTCATCGGTCCCTAGGCTTACACACTACTTAATCTAACTTAAACTAACTTACGCTAATGACACACACCCATGCCCGAGGGAGGACTCGAACCTCCGACGGGGGGAGTCGCGCGAACCGTGGCAAGGCGCCTCAGACCGCGATTACTTCAATACATGTGATGTACATCACATGTTGTTCTTTTGTCAGTGTGCCATCATTTTTTCATCTTGTATTGGCAATTATGGTTTTTAGTGGTAATTTATGTCAGAGGACGTATGACAGTGATACAGGTGTGATAATTTTTCTGCCGTTGATAATGGTTTAGAACCAAATCCGGTAGAAGGCTAAATAACAATATCACAGACAGCATTTTGTAAAAGCTTATGTTCGTGCTTGTCTAATCCTTCCTTGGCCAGCAAGGTCGCCGGATCTCTCCCCAGTTGAGAACGTTTGGAGCGTTATAGGCAGGGCTCTCCAACCAGCTCGGGAGTTTGGCGATATAGCGCGCCAGTTGGACATAATTTGGGACGATATTGCTCAGGAGGACATCCAAAAACTCTACCAATGAATGCCAAGCTGAGTAACTACTTGCACAAGGGTCAGAGGTGGACCAACGCGCTATTGACTTGCCAATCACCCAATTTTTCTGAAACTACATCTACATCTACATGGATACTCTACAAATCATATTTAAGTGCCTAGCAGAGGGTTCATCGAACCACCTTCACAATTCTCTATTATTCCAATCTCGTAAAGAACGAACACCTATATTTTTCCGTATGACCTCTGATTTCCCTTATTTTATCGTGATGATTGTTTCTCTCTATGTAGGTCGGTGTCACCAAAATACTTTCCCATTCAGAGGAGAAAGTTGGTGATTGGAATTTCGTGAGAAGATTCCGTCGCAACGAAAAACGCCTTTCTGTTAATTATGTACATCACAAATCCTGTATTCTAAAAGAGGACGGACAAGCGTAGTGTAGGGAGTCTTCTTAGTAGATCTATTACATTTTCTAAGTGTCTTGCCAATAAAACGCAGTCTTCGGTTAGCCTTCCCCACAACGTTTTCTGTGTGTTCCTTCCAATTTAAGTTGTTCGTAATTGTAATACCTAGGTATTTAGTTGAATTTACGGCTTTTAGGTTAGACTGATTTATCGTGTAACCGAAGTTTAACGAATTCCTTTTAGCGCTCATGTGGATGCCCTCACATTTTCGTTATTTAGGGTCAACTGCCAATTTTTGCACCATTCAGATATCTTTTCTAAATCATTTTGCAATTTGTTTTGATCTTCTGATGACTTTATTAGTCGATAAACGATAGCGTCATTTGCAAACAACCTAAGACTGCTGCTCAGATTGTCTCCCAAATCGTTTATATAGATAAGGAACAGCAGAGAGCGCATAACATTACCTTGGGGACTGCCAGAAGTCACTTCTGTTTTACTCGATGACTTTCCGTCAATTACTACAAACTGTGACCTCTCTGACAGGAAATCACAGATCCAGTCACATAACTGAGACAATATTACATAAGCACGCAACTTCACTACGAGCCGCTTGTGTGGTATTGTCTCTAAAGCCTTTCGGAAATCCAGAAATACGGAATCGATCTGAAATCCCTTGTCAGTAGCGCTCAACACTTCATGTGAATAAATAGCTAGTTGTGTTTCACAGGAACGATGTTTTCTAAACCAATGTTGACTGTGTGTCAGTAGACAGTTTTCTTCGAGGTAATTCATTATGTTTGAACACAAAATACAGGGTGAAAAGTATTTAAACCGACAAACTCTGGGAGGTTGTAGGGACATCAAAACAAATATTTTCCCTAATGTCATTTTTTCCTATGTGGATTATTTAAAAGGATTATTTAAACCGTTGGAGGCCGTATTACGCTATTCAGTTGTTAGAGGGCGCATTACGCTCTTCAGTTGTAGCCAACTGCTGTCCACCAGTGTAGTAGTGCATTGTCTCTGTTTACTAATGGAGCGATACACCTGGAGTGAGTACACTGATATGGTTGGTGCGTACTACGTAGCGCACCACAACGGACGAGATGCACAGCGGTTTATCAACAACAATATCCTAATCGCTGTATCCCGCATCATACGACCTTTGCTGCTGTGCACCAACGTCTGCGTGAGACCGGGTCATTTAGCAGATTACCTGGACAGGGACGCCGTCGCACGGTAAGAACGCTGCAATTTGAGGAACCTGCCTTCCAGCATGTGGAGCGGGATCCTTCAGTCAGCACTCGTGCAATTGCACGTAACATGGGGACGAATCAGACGAATGTAAGAACAGTCCTTCGAGAGCAGTTGTTACGTCCATTTCACTTACAGCGTGTCCACAACCTGGAACCAGATCACAGTTTTCGCAGTGGTAACTGGAACAGTGTGAAATGCATCCTACATTTCCATCCTCTGTGTTGTTTACCGATGAAGCAACATTCGGGCTTGATGGAGTCTTCAACATGCACAATTCGCATGTTTGAAGTGAGGATGCCGCACATGCCACAGTTACTACCGCTCATCAACTGCGGTTCTTCGTTAATATATGGGTCGGTGTTGTTGGGGACTGTTTAATTGGGCCATGTCTGCTACCTAGGGCATTAAATGGCAGGCACTATTACAATTTTCTCGCCAGAGCATTGCCAGAATTGCTGGAAGACGTCCCGTTCTCTGCAAGACAACGCATGTGGCTCCAACATGACGGGGCGCCGGCACATTTCAGTCGTCATGTGCGAGATTCCTGGACCGACGGTTCCCAGAAACGTGGATTGGCAGAGGGGGTCCTATACCATGGCCTGCTCGATCCCCAGGTATGTCCCCACTGGACGTTTTGTGTGGGGACCTTGTTTACTCAACTCCTGTTGCATCAGAAGAGGATCTGATTGCCCGTATAGTAGCAGCAGCAGGAACAATTCAGGATACTCCTGGGGTTTTTGCCCGTGTCAGACGAACATGATCCGTGTCAATACAGGCATTTCTGAAAATCTACTGTAACTGAAATTGGGTTGTGTTAATGTGATACTTCTTGGTCATAAAAAAATGGAAAAGTGCTTGTTGGTTTAATTAATTTGCCGCCATAGAAACCTTCTTCTACCTGTTTAAATATTCCTCATAGGAAAAAATGACATTAGGGAAAAATATTTGTTTTGATGTCCGCTACAACCTCCCAGAGTTTGTCGGTTTAAATACTTTTCACCTCGTATGTTCCAAAATCCTGCTGCATATCGACGTTAACGATATGGGCCTGTAATGTAGTAGATTACTCCTGCTACGTTTCTTGAATATTGGTTTGTCTGCATATGTACGTCGCATCTATGGTTTCCAGCTCCATTCGGATAATTCCTTCGTGGTGCACTGTTTTTTTATTTTATTTTATTTTATTACTTTTTTCAATGAGTGTACCATTTTCTACTTTAAAACTGTGTCACTTACTTTCATAAAGTTAGAAGAGTTAGGTGCGGTATGTTTCCCGATGCTGTTTACATTGTAATAGGTATCAGGACGTACGTCTCCAGTTGACTGGTTTAAGCCCTTGGAACTGGTCCACAGGCCCTGCGGCGAGTACAGCCGTGGAGTCGCACGCGCTGCGCCTGGGCTACGCGCGCTTCGGCGCCAGCCTGTACAAGCTGCACTCGGAGGCTCTGGACTGGGAGGGGGCGCGCAGGGCGTGCGCCAGCGAGGGCGCCCACCTGGCCGTCGTCCACTCCAGCTACGAGGCCTCCGTTCTCCAGCGGCTGTTCGGGGCGCGCCTGCTCTACAAGGACTCGCCGCGCGCCGACTTCGCCTTCATCGGATTCCACGACCAGTTTAACGAGGGCCAGTACCTCACAATTTACGGTTTGTTCACTTTTTCATGCAGATTCTTCACTATTTTTTCCGTCTCGCTTTGGCATGATTTTTATCACAGAAACAGGAAAATGCCACACTCTGCACCCGATTATTGCAACCGAGCATTTTAATTGAAAGGTACAAAAGGATCACGTTAGAGAGCTCACGCAGATTTCATAACGAATCTTCTTCTCAATGAGTATAAATTACTTTTGGTGTTCCACAGGGTTCAGTATTGACACCATTAGTGTTTTTGTTATACAGAGCCTCCCATTTATTTTGACCACCCGAAATCACTTTTCGTAAAGAAGCAGAAAAATAGCAGTATTAAGCAAATATAGTTTAGCTACCAGGGGCACATCAACCAACGTGACTGCCTTTCTTCCCTCTATGAGGGTTGGAACCAACTACAAATCTGCCATTAAAATAACTACACCACAAAGATGACGTGCTACAGACGCGAAATTTAACCGACAGGAAGAAGATGCTGTGAGATGCAAATGATTAGCTTTTCAGAGCATTCACACAAGGCTGGCGCCCGTGACGACACCTACAACGTACTGACAGCAGTTGACCGGCGTTGCCTGGTGAAACGTTGTTGTGATGTCTCGTGTAAGGAGGAGAAATGCGTAGCATCACATTTCCGACTTTGATAAAGGTCCGATTGTAGCCTATCGCGATTGCGGTTTATCGTATCGCGACATTGCTGCTCGCGTTGCTCGAGACTCAGTGACTGTTAGCAGAATATGGAATCGGTGGGTTCAGGAGGGTAATACGGAACGCCGTGGTGGATCCCAACGGCCTCGTATCACTAGCAGTCGAGATGATAGGCATCTTATCCGCGTGGCTTTAATGGATCGTGCTGCCACGTCTCGATACCTGAGTCAACAGATGGGGACGTTTGCAAGACAACAACCACCTGCACGAACAGTTCGACGACGTTGTTTGCAGCAGCATGGACTATCAGCTTGGAGACCATGGCTGCGGTTACTCTTGCCGCTGTATCGCAGACGGGAGCGCCTGCGATGGTGTACTCAACGACGAACCTGGGTGCACGAATGGCAAAACGTCATTTTTTCGGATGAATCCAGGTTCTGTGTACAGCATCATGATGGTCGCATCCGTCTTTGGCGACATCGCGGTGAACGCACATTGGAAGCATGTATTCGTCATCGCCATACTGGCGTATCACCCGGCGTGATGGTATGGGGTGCCATTGGTTACACGTCTCGGTCACCTCTTGTTCGCATTGACGGCACTTTGAACAGTGGACGTTACGTTTCAGATGTGTTATGACCCGTGGCTCTACCCTTCATTCAGTCCCTGCGAAACCCTACATTTCAGCAGGGTAATGCACGACGCATGTTGCAGGTCCTGTACGGGCCTTTCTGGATACAGAAAATGTTCGACTGCTTCCCTGGCCAGCACATTCTGCAGATCTCTCACCAACTGAAGACGTCAGGTCAATGGTGACCGAGCAACTGGCTCGCCACAATACGCCAGTCACTACTCTTGATGAATTGTGGTATCGTGTTGAAGCTTCATGGGCAGCTCTACCTGTACACGGCATCCAAGCTCTGTTTGACTCAATACCCAGGCGTATCAAGGCTGTTATTACGGCCAGAGATGGTTGTTCTGGGTACTGATTTCTCAGGATCTACGCACCCAAATCGCGTGAAAATGTGATCAAATATCAGTTCTAGTATAATATATTTGTCCAATGAATACCCGTTTATCATCTGCATTTCTTCTTGGTGTAGCTATTTTAATGGCCAGTAGTGTATTTATTCACAACCGATACAAAAGATTTACAAGTTTGCACCTGTAACTGTCCTTCAAAGTAGTCACCAGCGTTGTGTAGAACTCGTTGCCAGCGATGTGGAGGGCGTAGGATACAGTTAACAGAGCCTGTTCTGTCGATGGTGCGAACGGAGCGGTCTAAAGTTATGGTGAATCTCGTGTACGACTGTGATGGTGTTATCCTAACGCATTACGTTCCTCCACGGCAGACCGTCAGTGCACAGTATTACTGTTGGTTTTTGGAGCATCACCTGCGACCAGCTTTGCGAAAGAAGCGGCGACTCTTTCTGCGCAACCCACCCACCATTTTGCACAACAGTGCGCGGGCGCATACAGCGCAAGCTGTAGCTGCTCTATTCGGTCGAGGGGACTGGGAAGTACTGTACCATCCACCATACTCCCCGGACTTAAGTCCTTGTGACTTTGATTTGATTCTTAAGATCAAGGAACCACTTCGTGGCATTGTTCCAGAGATTCGACAGGCGGTAGACAGCTCGATTCGCACCATCAACAGAACAGGCTCTGCTAACGGTATACAACGCCTTCCACGTCGCTGGCAACGGGTTCTAGACAACGCTGGTAACTACTTTGAAGGACAGTAACAGGTGCAAACATGTAACTCTTTTTCATCGGTTGTGAATAAATAGTTTCCACTATTTAAGTTCCAACCCTCATATTCTCCTCATGAAGATACGAATAGCACCCTGTATTTTCTTCATTCGGTACTCCACAGGTATGTTATCAAAATTTATCCAAAAACGTATCACAGAATACAATTCACGTACAAATGACATTATGAATAAACGTTGTCTTTGACTCTCGTATAGTATCACACAGAGCAGGAACCCAGGTTAAGGTAACTCGTCCACTTGCGGGAGTTGACAGTAAACAGATGGAAACAAGGAAAATGCACATTGGTTATTCAATCAAACGTCTTCAGTTGAAAGTTACTGTGAGTACAATCTACACCAACGGAGAGCAGGTAGAAATGGTGCTCATGTTTGGATAATGTAAGTTGGCAAAACAGTAATCTGCAACAAAGTTTTCTTGTTTACAGTACGGGTACATGTAGTACAGTAATTTACTTTCTCCATAGATGAGTAGTATTTCTGCCTTTTCTTCGTTGGTGTACATCGCACTCACATAAACCTTCAAAGCGAGGCAGTTGACTGAGAGAACAGAGTGTGTTTTTCTTCTTTTTTCACTTATTTAATGTCAGCTCAAGTGGACAAGTTACGTAACCCCGGGATCCTGCACTGTGAGTTGCTACAGGAGAGTCAAAGTTAATATTGTGTTACGTTTTTAATGATACCATATTTACGTGAATGCTACACTATAATAGTTTGCAAACTGGTCTTGAGGAGACGAATTATCTCACTGAATGAAACATATTGGAAGCTATTTGAAAATATTGTTCAGGTGCGGGTACGACTCCGAATATGATGGTTCCGTACAAACGTATAGCGACAGTTCATCCAGCCTGACAGTCGATAACCTCGACGATTTTTACCCCTTATCGACATTGATACTGGCAAGATATCAGTCCCAGGATTTCTAAGACTTTCGTGTATCTCTTAATTTGAAGTCGAAGTCAAATAACAAATGACAAGAGAAATATTTTTTCGTGTGACCTTCGCCGCGGGACATTCCTGCCTGTGATGCAGTAAGTGGCGTCGAACAGGCAGTCCGCAAGCTCCCAAATGAAACAGCGGATGATCTACGGCGTGAAAGGAGCCGTATTCTCACGAAAGCAAATTTTACCAGAACCCAACATGACCAGGGCTGGGCGCAATCGCCTGCGACCACTACACAATGATGACAGCATTGTGGTCCTTCCTGCTGACAATGGGAATGTAGCCGTAATTACGGAATACGCGGACTATGATACGAAGTCTTGCTCACTACTGGAAAAAGATTGTCATCGAAAACTCCCACGCAACCCAACATCGAGAATGATAGGAAAGACGCTGAATTGAAGCGCTCTTCGGTGGAAGACAGTCTGGTCTCTCATGGGCACGTGGACCACCTACTGCTTATGCTCTACAGAAGATCCACAAGGACGAGGCGCCATTTTGCCTCACCGTATCCATCACTGGTTCGCCAACATACAAGCAGGCAAAATACTTGACCAACCTGCTCGCTCGGCATGTGGGTCGCTGCGAACATCATATTAAGAACTCAGCAGATTTTATCAACATAATTAACCGTCTCTGACTTAGTAAGGGTGACATTATGGTCAGCTATGATGTGGTGGCGCTATTTGCGGATGTGCCTGTCAGCGACTGTTTCGACCTGGTATCCCAGTTCTTTCTAAGTGAAGTGGTCCAGCTGTTTAGGCACAGTCTCACGTCTTCTTGTTTTCTGTATTACCATTAGACGGATGGCGCTGCATTGAGTAGCCCTTTAGCTCCAGCTGTTGCAAACCTCTTCATGGAAAATTTTGAGGAAGTTGCCTTAAGCACGGCGCCATTAAATCCTAGTTGTTTCTTTCGATACGATGACGGCACTTTCGTCATTTGGCCCCACGGACATAAGAAACTTCACGAGTTCTTGGATCACCCCAACGACATAAACACTAACGTCCAGTTTACCGTGAAGGTAGAAAAAGACGATGCAGTACCCTTCGTCAACGCCCTCGTCCGACGCTAGCGAAACCGATGCCTTGGCCACAGCGACTATAGAAAACCGACCCACATCGATCTGTACCTGCACGCCAACAGCCATCACCACCTGGCACAGAAGCGCACTGCTTTACAAACATGGTGCATTGTGCAAGAATGATGTCAGACGACGATAACCTGCCCCGGGAACTGAACCACCCACGCAATGTCTCCAGGAACGACAGCTATAGCGACCGTCAAGTAAATGAAGTGATTTCAAGGAACAGAGAAACTTGCATTTTTCCCATTCTGTGGCTCCGTGTCGGGCAAGATAAATCGCCTGCTGAAACTACACAGGGTCAAACCGATCTTCAGGCCTCCAACAAAATCCGCCACTTACTGAGACCAGTTAAAGCCGCAGGTATTACTGTCTTCATTGCAATTTCGACATATAAGTTAAGCAATAGTCGTATCTTACATACTTTTCAGTTCTATAGGAGGCGAATACTGCGAACCGTGAATGAAGGGCAACAGACGATCCATTATTCCTAGATTTCTGGGAAGTGTTTGACAGTGCCGCAATGCAGACTCTTAACGAAGGTCGAACATACTAAATAGGTGCTCAGCTGTATCCGTGGCTTCAAGACTTCATGACTAATAGAACTCAGTGCGTTGTCCTGGACGGCGAGTGTTCATCGGAGACAAGTGTATCATCAGGAGTGCCCCTGGGAAGTGTGACAGGACCGCTCTTCTTCTCTGTCCAGGGTGTTTCCGCAAGAGCGTGCAAAAACGTAGCATAGAGAACGTACCACTGAACAATTTGAGGTAGGGAGCCTGGGGTCGGAGAAGCCAACTTAAGAAGATATGAAAGTAAACTTCTCTACTGCTTTGTCTAGCATTAGTGTTTTCCAGCTTATTTACGACTAACATGCGTATAATTTTACACGTACTTTGCTATTTATTTACATGTACTTTCTTTATTTCCTGCAAGGAAACAAGGAGGACGAGTCTGATTACTAGGAAGTCATTATGCAGTTTTTGTTTACTTTACTTATCTATAAGGTGGCTCTGTCCTACCTGAGTTGTTGGAGAACGTACCCTTGGCTGCTCGTGAGAGGGTATGGATACAACATGACGGTGCACCGCCTCACTTCAGTTCTGATGTCCGCAACTATACCAACACTGTATTTCCTGGTCACTGGGATGTTAGTTAGTTAGTTCGTTGGTTACGTGTTCCATTGATCAATCGCACGGTACGGTAGCCGTTATGATGCGAAATGTGTCTAGTGCACAAGAAATGCACATGTGAAACAAGATTTATATACATGATTTATATACATGATTTTTATATATATATATATATATATATATATATATATATATATATATATATATATATATATATATATATTACAATACAGAGTTAAAGATTAATATCTCTATTATTTGCCCCATTCCCTTAAATGGCACAAAATGCATTCATTATATTTATAGATTTATTTATTCCTATTCAAGAATTCATCTATGGTATAGAAGGAGTTGTCAAGGCGATACGATTTCTATTTATTTTTTAACCTATTACTGCTGTCTTTCAGACATTTTATTTCATCTGGTAATTTGTCGAAAATTTTATAGCAACATATTTTACCTCTCTCTGTGCCAAAGATAGGTTGAGTAAAGGATAGTGTAAGTCTTTCTTTTTTCTGGTACTATAATCATGAATGTCACTGTTGTTTTTAAAGTGGTCCATGTTGTTGGGAACAAATTTAATTACTGAGTAAATATACTCTGAGGATGTTGTAAGAATTCCCAATCTTTTAAAAAGATGCCTACCAGATGTGCGACTATGAACCCCACACATTATTCTAACCACTTTCTTTTGAGCAGTTAATACTTTTTGTCTAAACGTTGAGTTAGCCCAAAATATTACTCTGTATGACATCAGAGAGTGAAATTATGCAAAATATGTTAGCTTACTAATTTCTATATCCTCAAAATTGATAATTATTCTGATTTCAAAAGTTGCTGAACCTAGTCGCTTTAGAAGATCCAAAATATGAATTTGCCAATTAAGATTCTCATGTATATGTACACCCAAAAACTTAGTATGCTCTACCCTTTCTACTGACTTCTCTTGTTGTGTTATATTTATTGAAGGAACTGTACTTTTTGCAGCAGAAAATTGGATGTACTGTATTTTTGGAAGTTTAGAGCAAGCCTATTTGTAGAAAATCAATTAATGACTTTTCCAAAGACCTTATTTGTATCATTTTCATTTGTAGTTCCTGTTACTGGGTTAATAATCATGCTTGTATCATCAGCAAACAGTGTCATTTCACCTTCCAGTTTCAGACAGAAAGGGAAGGCTTTCACACATATCAAGAACAGAAGGGGACCCATGTTTGAACCCTGTGGAACACCTAATGTAATTTCATCCCAGTTAGATGAAGTGACAAACTTATTTAAGTCACTTGACCCATATAAGGAAACTGTTTGCTTCCTGTTCTGTAGGTAAGACTTAAACCACTCATATGCTATGCCATTCATACCATGGAATTGTAATTTCTGTAACATAATGCCATGGTTCACACAATCAAATGCTTTGGACAAGTCACAGAAAATTCCCATTGGTGACATTAACTGTTGGAAGGGGAGGTCCTATTCCATGGCCTGCGAGGTCACCTGACCTGAATCCCCTTAATTCTTTCGTATGGGGATCTCTGAAGTCACTTGTGTATGAGACTGCAGTGGATACGGAGTTGGAATTAGTTGCCAGAATTGTAGCTGCCTGTGATGTGATTTGAAACACACCAGGGATATGGTCAGGGTGTGTCAGACTCTTGTTCGCCGATGTCATTTTTGCTTTGATGTCGATGGCCATCAGTTTCAGCACATTTTGCAAGACAAAGTACAAACAGTACATTCATTGTATCAGTGATGATATTTGTAGTTCACTGTAACTAAAGTAAATAAAAAAAGTACACAGTAATGTGATTTTATTCCTATTATCACCTTAAGCTGGCTTCTCCGACCCTAGGTACCCTACCTCAAATTGTTCAGTGGAGCATCCTCTACATCCTGCTAAAGTTCTGCACGCTTTTACGGAAACACCCGGTCTACGAATAAACATAAGATCTGGCCGATAGGGAGAGAAGCAGTCTGTGACTGTTAGCTGATGCGGCTACAGAGTACAGGAAAGCTTAGTGAATGTAGGAGGGTACAACACGACTTACACAGAATTTATACTTCGTTGGATTTATGACAGCTTCCTCTAAATGTATACCTGTGTAAGTTAATGCAGATGAGTAGGAAAACCAAATACAGTACAATACAGTATTAGTGGTGTACTGCTTGACATAGACACGTCAGTTAAATATCTGCGCGGTCCGTTGTAAAATCATAGGAAATGGAGTGTGCACTGAACACTAGTTCGATCAATTCATGTGTACTACTCGAACATTAGGAAACTCTATCGGGTCGAATTAAAGGAAGACATCGAAGCAACTTAGAGGTGTGATGCTAGATTTGTTACTCGGAGGTTCTACCAGAAGAGGAGTTTTACGGAGCTCCTTCGTGAACTCATATGGGAATCATGTTTCTGTTGACGCGACGTCCACTACTGTTACTCATCATCAATGACTGTAGAAGTTATTTATTTCTAAAATGGAATATAGAACCCGGTTTCAGAACATGTATTCCATCTTCAGGTGCATATTAAAATGTAAGGCCCCAAAGGATGCATAACTAAGGTTAGAATGCGTTCCTTAGGGATTAATATTTTAATATGCACCTGAAGATGGGATACAAGTTCTGAAACAAAGTTGCCCTTTTCTTTTTAGAAATATATAAATTTTACACCTATAGCGGATTTCATCATTCAAATGACAATGCCTGGAGGGAAGACGACAATCTTTTCGCGATATGCTCTTGTGGAAATATAGACAACCGGCGTCTGCAGCTGACTGCAGAACGATTCTACTACCGGCGACGTACATTTCACATATGGACCGCGAAGACAAGATAAGAAAAATTAGGGGCACTTTTCCCTTGCTGCATTTGCAAAGGGAAATAAATATTAGTGGTACAAGGTACATGTGGCAGCTTGCGGAGTATGTATTTCGACGTAGATATAGACAAGTAAAAAACGTCTATAAGTGAACGTCTGTAACTGAAACTGTTCATGTATCTCAGAGTCTGGGCACGTTGGAAGTATCATTATTTGTATGAACGTTGGTCATAAAGTTTTAAACATCATATCGAAATTAAAATGTAAGTAATGAATCTTTTGTATATGTGTGGGTGCATGTGCACATTCTTGGTACACATTAAAATCGCCACGTCAGAGTACTGTGGTACGCCGCTAGAGATTTCAAGACGAAACGGCGCAACCAACATCCATTTTATCGGTTAAAACCTTGCGACTAGCCCCCTTGCGCACTCCACTTTATCAATGGGCTGTATCACTTCCTTTAGGCTCCTCTATCGGAGTGCTAAGGTTCTGCAGCACGAGAACTATAATGTTTACCGGGACTGCAGCCATGTACCAACAAACAAGGGAAATATTAATTATGTAAGTTATACAGGGTGGCTCAGGAGGTAAGGTACATTCTGTGAGGAGTAATAATATTAGCGATTCAGAACGAAAAATTTTATATGGACATATGCTCTGTTCCGAATGGCTGCCAGGATAGAACATATTCAGTATCACATTTGCACGTTTTCCTTATATAACGCGTAAATCTCACCCTCCAACGAAAACGTGTCGCAGTACAGTTAAACTACGTTAAATTTCCTACAAAGAAAGATCCTACCCATTTTTTCTCTAGGAGTAATAGTTTGCGTGAAGAGTTCGCGAGAATATTGAAAATCTCGCTTGACGCGCATGCGCTTTGGTAGTTTTTGAAGCCCAATTTTCGTTAGTTCCCCGCCTTGATAGATCACAAGTGTCATGCATCAAACTGTTCGCCTCGCGTTCCTCTAAACTATTGTGTTACGTTGTAAGCAATGACAGTGTTTGAATAACGTAGAAAATAAATAATAGGGCACGTGTCCATATGAAGTTTTTTGTCCAGAATCATTTATGCTGTTGCCCCTCAAAGCATGTACCTTTCCTCCTTATTCATACTGTGTTTTTTCGAGATAATAATCAAAACTTTACGACTATCCTAGTAGCGCAGAAGAGTTAGCAGGCTGAACATGTTCCTCAGAGATATACAGCTTTCAAAGTATCACACCAAACGGAATACCTTAGTTGTTTTCGCTCTGTTTCTACAACTTAGAATAAAGTTCGTGCAATGTGAATTACATCCTATCCTATGTCTCTCTGCAAATCTAGGAGAACCTCTGTACACGCTGGATTACTCTCGCTGGTGGTCGAAGGGTCCGGACAACGTGGGCCAGAATTTCATGGGAAATCCAGGAGAAGACTGTGGGGCCATTCACAGGGACGGCGGACTCAGTGATCTCCCGTGTGGCCAGAAAAATGCGTTCTTCTGCGAAGTGGAAACCAGGTACTGCGTACATTTTGTCAATGAATAATAAAAATAAGATTTTTACTGCCTTCAGAATTTATATTAGTCACTTTTTGGTTATACTAGCTTCTGCCTCTTGGCGTCATTATGACATACTGAATGACTGAGAATGGTACTTCTGCCTGCAGTACTAACAACGTGCTAGACGAATTACAAGTATTTTTCTATCTGGTATCTAAAGAGTGCAGTCGATTTCAATGACATGTTCTATAATCCGTTAAATGAGTAATTATTTCTAAGAATTCTACTGTTTAGTTTCCGTTGTGGCTTGCATACCCGAAAAAAGTTTTACATTCACTGGAAGGAAATTTCAAACACGAACACGTCGATGTAAAAATTCATACGAAATTCCTGTGTTTTGATTTACTGATGACACAAAACCATGCTTCTCTATATTCATAGGGTCATATCCTTTGGCAAATCTGAATAAGCGTTGTAAATAAAGAACTTATGCACAACACCTGCAAGAGGTTTTAGGAGAATTGTCAAGATCTACCAGCCAGATACCTAAATTCTGTAACTATTGTTGGTGACCAGGTTGAATCGTACCGTGACACTTTTCATCGGCTCACAAATAACGTTTGTAATAATCAGCTATTTCATCTGTTCTAATCGTTAACTCATCTGTAAAAAAAGACAGAAGATATTTTCGTTAATGAGAACCGAAAGACTTTCTGATGCATATTAAATGGACTTTCTACTTGTGTTGGTGTGACTATTATAGATCCACATTTTGAAAAAAAAGTATTCATCATATACCATGTGCTTTAGATAACTAAACTTAAAAAGAAAAGAACGAAAACTATACAGTTCGTAAGAATTGTCTAAAATGGAAAAATGAATTCTCTGACTAAACTGAATTAGGATCTTCGTGATCAACTTTTGTTATTGAACCAGGATTGGTTTCCAACATTTCCTGCTATCCAGACGGGACATTTAGAGAGATGTGCCGCGCCTACAGTTACTTGGTGAAGGGGCAAATTAAGTCACACATATATAAAAGAAATCTATCTTTTCATGGTTATACGTCCAAGCGCTACAGTTTTTGCAAACGCTTATTTTTAACGACTCAGTTGCTGCTCAACAACTGATGGCCTGGCTGTATTGAAAATGAGTCCCAAGATCTTTGCTAAAAGGGAGTACTTAGAAGGTAAATTGGACATAATTTTTTTCTGTAATTTAACAGTAAGATCTAACGTTGCTAAAATATGAGTTTATTTACGATACCCTGTTTAAATAGGACATAGGAGCGTAACTGCATCCAAAGCGGGTAGCAGCTGCATAAAATTACGATAACTGGATATACTGAATTACAATAAGAAGATGAACAGGAAATTTTTTGAATCAGTGATTGATACAAAAATTAAGTGCAGTTCATCGCTGTGCATGGCTTTTGCCATCCCAAGAAAAATCTTGTATCATTTCGTTCAAAGGATAAAGAGTTCTCGTTTTTGCGACAGCTCAGTGTGTAGTTTGAGCGGGAGGTTCATTAGCCATATTCGTATGTTATAGTTCTTGCCTTAACTGCATGACAGAGAGCAGAGGATATCAGTTCTATGTTGATCAGATGGCAACAGGCAATCGGTATATGCAGCAGACATGTTAAACCACAGGGTTCTATTTTGAGTCTTTGGATTTTCTTCTGAACTACATAAATGATTTAAGTTTCAAAGGGGTCCACAGCCGAAAGAAATTGTCTGAATGGCAGTAGCCTGCGGCGTTGGTTGACGTTACTTGGATTAAGATATTCTCTTATTTTAAATTATTATATCTCATTTTTAGACATAAGTATTTCCTGCTACCTGCCTCAATTTTGTTTTCCTTCTTTCATCAGTTTAACTCAATGATTCGTTTGTTAACCAATTATTATTTCTGTGGCTTGTCTTTTTCATCGGTTTTTCCTCTGTTGCCGCCACTATTTTGTCTGTCAGAGCTCCCCACTCATCTTCTGTTGTATTCCTTTCCCCCTTCAGTCATTATCTGATTAATATTCCTTTTGCAACTTCCAACTATCTCTTATTCTTTCAGATTATCCAGATCCCATCTCTTTTGTGCAGTTTCTTCAGCTTTAGTCTGTATTTGATCACCAATAAATTATGGTCCGAGTCGGCATCTGCTCCTGGGACCGTTTTACAGTTTAGAAACTGGTTTGTGGATGCCTGTCCTACTAGCATACAATCTATCCGAAACCTTTTGGTGTCTCTGGGTCGCTGCTATATACAGGATGGTCCATTGATCGTGACCGGTCCAAATATCTCACGAAATAAGCGTCAAACGAAAAAACTGCATAGAACGAAACTTGACTAGCTTAAAGGGGGAGACCAGATGGAGCTATGGTTGGCCCGCTAGACGGCGCTGCCGTACGTCAAACGGATATCACCTGCGTTTTTTTAAATAGGAACCCCCATTTTTATTGCATATTCGCGTAGTACGTAAAGAAATGTGAATGTTTCAGTTGAACCACTTTTTTCGCTCTGTGATATATGGCGCTGTAATAGTCACAAACATATGGCTCACAATTTTAGACGAACAATTGGTAACAGGTAGGTTTTTTAAAATAAAATAGAGAATGTAGGTAAGTTTGAACATTTTATTTCGGTTGTTCCAATGTGAGACATGTACGTTTGCGAACTTATCATTTCTGAGAACGCATGCTGTTATAGCATGATTACCTGTGAATGCCATATTAATGCAATAAATGCTCAAAATTATGTCCATCAACCTCAATGCATTTGGCAATACGTGTAATGACATTCCTCTCAACAGCGAGTAGTTCGTCTTTCGTAATGTTCGCACATGCAATGACAATGCGCTGACGCATGTTGTCAGGCGTTGTCGGTGGATCACGACAGCAAATATCCATCCACTTTCCCCACAGAAAGAAATCCGGGGACCTCAGATCCGGCGAACGTGCTTCGACGACCAATCCACCTGTCATGAAATGTGCTATTCAATACCGCTTCAACCGCACGCGAGCTATGTGCCAGACATTCATCATGTTGGAACTACATCGCCATTCTGTCATGCAGTGAAACATCTTGTAGTAACATCAGTAGAACATTACGTAGGAAATCAGCATACATTGCACCATCAGATTGCCATCGATAAAATGGGGGCCGATTATCCTTTCTTCCATAATGCCGCACCATACATTAACCCGCCAAGGTCGCTGATGTTCCACTTGTCGCAGCCACCGTGGATTTTCCGTTGCCCAATAGTGCATATTATGCCGGTTTACGTTACCGCTGTTGGTGAATGACGCTTCATCGCTAAATAGAACGCGTGCAAAAAATCTGTCATCGTCGCGTAATGTCTCTTGCGCCCAGTGGCAGAACTGTACACGACCTTCAAAGTCGTCGCCATGCAATTCCTGGAGCATAGAAATATGCTACGGGTGCAATCGATGTTTATGTAGCATTCTCAACACCGACGTTTTTGAGATTCCCGATTCTCGCACAATTTGTCTGCTACTGATGTGCGGATTAGCCGCGACAGCAGCTAAAACACCTACTTGGGCATCATCATTTGTTGCAGGTCGTGGTTGACGTTTCACATGTGGCTGAACACTTCCTGTTTCCTTAAATAACGTAACAATCTGGCGAACGGTCCGGACACTTGGTTGATGCAGGATACTGAGCAGCATACATAGCACACGCCCGTTGGGCATTTTGATCACAACAGCCATACATCAACATGATATCGACCTTTTCCGCAATTGGTAAACGGTCCATTTTAACACGGGTAATGTATCACGAAGCAAATACCGTCTGCACTGGCGGAATGTTACATGATACCACGTACTTATACGTTTGTGACTATTGCAGCGAAAAAAGTGGTCCAACTATAACATTCATATTTCTTTACGTACTACCCGAATATGTAATAAAAATGGGGGTTCCTATTTAAAAAAACGCAATTGATATCCGTTTGACCTATGGCAGCGCCATCTAGCGGGCCAACCATAGCACCACCTGGTTTCCCCCTTCAAGCTAGACGAGTTTCGTTCTTTTTAATTTTTTCGTTTGATGCTTATTTCTTGAGATATTTGGCTCGGTCACTATCAATGGACCACCCTGTATACAGTCTTCTTTTGTGCACGAGTCAATGAAAATATATTACACTACTGTGGTACCAGCTTTTTAGCAATCGTTTGGCCATCTCTGCATGAACATGGTAATGGTCCTGTCCATAAAGAACAAACATTGCATCGCGGTTCGAAGAAAATCTGGGGAAGTAGCTGGCTTGTCTAAAAAAATAAAATATATTAAATAAAAACCCACGACGCGACAATTATTTAACATAACTGAGTAAGACTGAAAACAAAATATAGTTTCAGGAAATCATAGCTTCGTGAGAATCGCCCCAAGTATCATACACGGTAAGAGCAGCAAAAACTGGCTATACGCGGTATTAGTGAGATGTCTGGAGTCTGGAACGAAAACCACTGCGCGTGTGCTGGTATTTGACCACATAATGAAAGTACTATTCAGGATGGAGTAAGCCACTTCTTTTTACATTGAGAATCTGTAAGCTACTTGTTTTTACAGCAACTGCAAGGCACTTGTTTTTACAGCGAGTATCTATCACCTGCTGGCATCGACTACAGCGCTGGAGCATACATTGGGGTCGAGGCCGTACCGAAACCACTTCCTGGACGAGGTCAGTTCTTGGCATCTGTTTCCAAAGTATCTACAATATTTGTACCAGATTAATGCACCTCAGTTTTGTTACTCTTGTGTTAAGTGTGTATTCGTTTTTGTGTCTACAGTTCAACGAAAAAGACCTGGTCCGGGTTACGAGTTGTTCCCAGGAGTGGGTTTCTACAAGCTCCATACTACAACGGATACGTGGGAAAATGCACGTCGCAAGTGCGAAGCAGAAGGCGGCCACTTAGCCATCATCAATTCTGAAATGGAAGCTTCAACGCTGCAGGCCATATTCAAGAGGCATCCTGTCATACATGACACAGTATGGAATGACTTCGCACTGGTTGGATTCCACGATCAGTTTAATGAGGGGCAGTATGTCACTATATACGGTTAGTATGAAACATTTTTCAAAATATTAGTATTACACATTGTTGAGTATTTCTAGAGTCCAGGAAGCTGTGCAGCAAGTCCCCAATGTGGGTTCAGAAGATACCGCTCCCTACTTGACAAACTCACATTGTCGGATGCTGCAGTACAGGAACCCCTCATGCGTAAACACCAGTTTATGGCAGTCTCCTTCCCCATCCGAACCAATTTATTTTAGTATCCGAGAGCGATTCGGATTCCCCGCCTAACCTAAGTATCGATATGGATGACGTCTACAGCTACATCTACATAGATACTCCGTAAGCCAACGTATGGTGCATGGTGGACAGTACCCTTTACCACAACCAGACGATTCCTTTCCGGTTCCACTCACAGATAGAGTGACGGAAAAACGACTGTCTATATGCCTCCGTAAGAGCCCTAATTTCTTGTATCTTATCTTCATGGCCCCTACGCGATACGTATGTTGGCAGCAGGATGATCGTTCTGCAGTCAGCTTCAAATGTTGGTTCTCTACACCTTCTCGGTAGTGTTCTTCGAAGTGATCGTTCTCTTCCCTCCGGGGATTCCCACTTGAACTCCTGTAGCATATCCGTAAGACTTGCATGCTGATCGAACCTACCAGCAACACATCTAGCAACTTGCTTCTGAATTGCTTCAATATCTTCCTTCAATCCGACCTGGTGCAGATCCCAAACACTCGAGTGGTACTCAAGAATAGGTCGCACTAGTGTCCTATATGCTGTCTCTTTTGTACATGAACCACACTTTCCTAATATTCTCCCTATAAACGAATCTCGACCATTCACCTTTCCTACCACAATCCTCACATGCTTGTTGCATTTCATACCGCTTCGCTACGTTACGCCCGCTGGCGCGCCACCACGATTGCGTCAGCCGGCCGCGGCTGCGTGACGTCATCAAGGTCAAGCGATAAGTGTATAAAAAAACAAAACTGTTGCCTCCTTGAGCCCCCGGTTCATGATGTACCCATGTCCGGTTAATGGCTGACGCTACAGATTGGTTTGCATAATGATCAATTTATTTATGAAAATACAAAGTACAGTCACCAACAAACTTTACATATTCACATACTCCTTTGCCTTTAACCCAAATGAATACAGACTCATTTACAGATATTTTTCTCTTATTAAAAGTATACAAAGACAATGCTGAAGGCGACATGTAAGCAGATTTACCAAAGTCTTTACTAGCAAGCTCTGCCATATGGTAGGTACGATAGGCAATAATGTCTCTATCAACAAAACTTTCAAGTCCAGGTACATTAGAAACTCTCATACTACCACGTACTATGGCTACAGTGAGCCAAGCATTACCATGAGAGAATGTATCATTAATGTCAATACTGAAATTAAGTCTACAACCACGACGTGACTGTGTCAAGCAGGACACTACTAATGCTGTATCCGAACATTACGGATTTGTTTTTCCTATTCATCCCCATTAACTGACATTTTTGTACATTAAGAGCCAGCTGCCATTCATCACATGAACTACAAATTTTGTCTAGATCACCTTGTATCAACATATAGTCACTAATTTCGACGCCCTCCTGTACACCACAGCATTATTAGCAAGCCGCCCAGGATAGCCGCCCAGGATAGCCGCTCGGTCTTGGGCGCCTTGTCACGGTTCGCGCGGCTTCCCTCTCCGGAGGTTTGAGTCCTACCTCAGGCATGGGTGTGTGTTGTCCTTAGCGTAAGTTAGTTTAAGTTAGATTAAGCAGTGTGTAAGCCTAGGGACTGATGACCTCAGCAGTTTGGTCCCATAGGAACTTACCACAAATTTCCAAAAAATTTTCATCATCAGTGAACAACCGCAGGTTGCTGCCCACCCTGTGTGCCAGATCATTTATGTGTACAGAAAAAACCAACAGTCCTATCACACTTCCCTGGGGCACTCCTAATGTTACTCCTGCCTCCGATGAACAAACGCCGTCGAGGATAACATAGTGGATTCTGTTGCACTCCTCCTATAGTTCGAGGTATGTGAGAAAAGAGCAAGCTGGCTTGCACACGAGCAACGCCTTCTAAAGCTGTGCCGATTCGTAGATGAGAGAACGTCCATGCCCAGACCTCCTGCACGACGTGAAAGTAGTGCGTTGGCATGCAGGTGGGAGGGTGAGAAGCCCCGGGAACCAGGACAGATAAGGGGGAGCAGAATGTTTGACCGTTAAGTATCTCCGCTGGACTTTTACCAGCATGGGGGATGGCGCAGTACGTAGTCAAGAAAAGAAGCACTGCCTCCTCCAGCGGGAGATGGCTCAGCAGCTTATCCAGCTGGGTCTTGAATGTCCACACAAAACGTCCCACCCGGCCATTTGATGTAGGGTGAAATGGGGCAGTATGGACGAGGGAAATTCCATTGGCAGTACAGAATTGCTTCATCTTGTTCAAAGTAAACTGTGGACCATTATCCGTAACAGTCGTTTTGGGGAGTCCCTTGACAGCAAAGAGGCACTGGAGAATTTTAATGGTCTCAGTTGAAGTGGTGTTCATCATACGGGATACATGAACGTATCCCGACCTGGAGTCGATCAGTATGAGCCAATGGGAACCATGAAATGGCGCTGCGAAATCAAAATGGAGACATTCCCATGAAGCAGCAGCATCCGTCATGAAAAATACTGGTGCAGGGGTGCTGCCTGACATGTTTGGCACGTGGCGCAGGCTGACACGAGGGAGGCAATGTCTTTATCCATACGGCGCCAATGAAGGTGTTGGCAGGCCACCGGAATATGTGTGACCTCCAAGGCAATAAGAAAACGGGCACCCGACTGAGGAATGATGGAGAATATTTGGTCATCAATGGAATGTGAGGCTTTCAAGTCCTGAGGTGACGATTTGTGATGAGCCTCTGCATCTGCAGGAAGCGTGGCATAGATGTGATGTTTCTGTGCAGCCTTACACACCACGGCGATATGGACCGCTCAGCTGCAAGCCATGCAACTTGCTCACCGCTGGGGGCACTCTGACCGTTAGTGAATCCAGAAAAAGTCTGGACAGGATGGAAGCCGGGTGAAAGACTCCCTGTTATGGAGTGGGCCAAAGGATTGACGAGGCTCCCTCTCGGCACTAGACGACTGGCGAGCCACAAAAACAGCTGGATCAAGACGCAGTGGTTGTAGCCAGTGAGACTGTTCAAATGCATGAATGATCAGCAGACAGGTGCCGAGGGACAGGTCCTGTAACTTCAAAATATCAGCCCGAAGGCCCTCGTCTGGTGCATGAAACACCACCATATCACGAATCAACGAAGAGGCATAAGAATATTTGCAGGCGACGTTGGCCCACCAGAATTTACAATTGTGGGAGAGACCCTGGAGAATCGTAATCCATTCCCAATAAGTCTGACCTGGAGACTTTTCACAATAAAAAAGTCTGATGGGCGGAGATGACGTGTATTTGAGCGTCAAAGTACTCAAAAAGGCAGTCCTTAATGTGAGTAAAATAGAGATCTCTTGGGGACTGTTCAGGGTTCAATTGTTGAATTAAACGATACACCTGTAGACCGAATGTCGCTAAAAAAATCCCAACTTCGATTTTCGTCGTGGATCCCATGTGCTAGTAAATGTTGTTCCTACTGTTAGACATAATTTGACCATGGTTCAACAGACCTATCGAAAGCTGGAAATGTCAGTGGAGCCACGAGCAACGAGTTCAATTTACCCGCTATGGAATCGACCCTATGGGCTACTTCTTGCAACGCTGGCGAGTGGGAGCGAATTTCTGAACGAGTGAACGTTGCCTGAATCTGCTGTAGAATTTCCACCAAGGACAGAAGAAGTTCCTCAGAGGAGGCCATTCCGTTCGAAATTGAAAATCCCATTCTCATTATCAATAACTGTAGTGTCTTGCGGTCGGCAGGAAAGAACTAACAGTCAATTTGAACACACTTTATTACAATTAAAGAAAGTAAAACGCCTTCGTGGCATACACTAAGTTTTAAACGCCGAACAAACAAAAGAAACCCCACAACTATGTGATAGCAAAACAGATAAGGAAACAAGACAATGGAAGAAAATACTGACAAAAACTAGTCTACAAAATACAATGTGCTACTAAGACTATGGCGAGTGAATACAAGGCTAGGGCCAGCGTAAGTACTGGCCGGAGCTGCTCCTAGCAGTTGGTAACCACTGCCTGACAGTCTAGGCGTGCTTATAAAGTCAGGTCGGCGGAGTGCTACAGCAGTCATATGAGTTGCGATTGGTGGAACACTGTCACATGTTGTCTGGCAAAGTAGATCAGTGTTTATTTGGAAAGTCTGTTACTGTGTCTGTCCACTGGCGATGTTTCTCTCCGCGCTGCTGAAATGAGGTTAGCAACCAATCTTGCGTGTCGGTTCTGCGGGGCCCTTTATTACTTTATTACTGTATCTTCGTCGTTTACCAGCCATGGCTGGACAGACTGTGTCACAAATACAATATTTATCAACTAACATTTATACAACACCATATACAAAATTTATATTACAAATAAAAGAAAATATTTATGCAGTGCACATAGAACATAGAGAAAATTAAATATAACTAAACAGGAAAGTCAAACTTCATAGCAGCAAATGAAAATACCATAAAGCAAAATGTTTACAAAACCATGTAGATTACACACATAAAGTTTCGTTTTGGCAAAATATGAACTTTAAGTAAAACACAAAATTAAATGTGCAGTTAACGGAGAACATAAAAAGAAGATTAAATTTAGGCAAAATTATATATAAATCGTAACAATATTTATTATTTTGTCCATACACTAGAACCACTGTTGAAAAACTCTTCCAAGGAATATAGTGGATGTTGTTTCAAGTCCTGAGCAATTTTTTTCCGAAATAATTCAGGTGGAAGGGATTTCAATTCTGGAGGCAGTTGATTGTACATTTTTAGGGTGACTGTTGGAAAGCTGTCTTGTGTACTTGATAGGCGACACCTTGGCACTTCAATGTTCCTCTTACAGCGAGTGTCATGATTATGTATTTCTTATCTTATGCTAAAATTCCTTTGATTTTCTTCTATATAAATGCGGCAGAAAAACACATACTGGCTAAAAACAGTCATTATGCCTAGCCTGGTGAAAATAGGCTTACAGTGGTCCAGTATTTTGTTAGAGGATACGATCCTGGTGGCTTTTTTTGTAATAGCAACACATCTTTGCAGCCTGAGGAGTGTCCACACAACAACAGTCCATAGCTAATGTGGCTGTGGAAGAGTGCATGGTAGGCTATTGTGAGAAACTGGTCAGTTATTACCCTCTTCAGCTTCCTCAGGAGGCATATCACATGAGAAAGTTTGGTGCATACATATGCAGTGTGATCATTCATGGAGAGTTTGCTGTCAATCTTGAAGCCCAGTAGTCTGACAGTCTTCATGATTTCTCCCTCTTCAATGTTGGTTAGACTGCATATCAAATGTTGGGTTTTTTCTTCATTGATCTTCATTTTATTTATGATGAACCATTCTTTTATTTCTTCAAACATCAAATTTGATGCACCAACAGCTTCTGCAGCTGTATGTCCTTTGGAAATAAGGGTAGTGTCATCTGCAAACTGCAACATTTGACTATTACAGCTCGTATCATTGACATACACTCCTGGAAATTGAAATAACAACACCGTGAATTCATTGTCCCAGGAAGGGGAAACTTTATTGACACATTCCTGGGGTCAGATACATCACATGATCACACTGACAGAACCACAGGCACATAGACACAGGCAACAGAGCATGCACAATGTCGGCACTAGTACAGTGTATATCCACCTTTCGCAGCAATGCAGGCTGCTATTCTCCCATGGAGACGATCGTAGAGATGCTGGATGTAGTCCTGTGGAACGGCTTGCCATGCCATTTCCACCTGGCGCCTCATTTGGACCAGCGTTCGTGCTGGACGTGCAGACCGCGTGAGACGACGCTTCATCCAGTCCCAAACATGCTCAATGGGGGACAGATCCGGAGATCTTGCTGGCCAGGGTAGTTGATTTACACCTTCTAGAGCACGTTGGGTGGCACGGAATACATGCGGACGTGCATTGTCCTGTTGGAACAGCAAGTTCCCTTGCCGGTCTAGGAATGGTAGAACGATGGGTTCGATGACGGTTTGGATGTACCGTGCACTATTCAGTGTCCCCTCGACGATCACCAGTGGTGTACGGCCAGTGTAGGAGATCGCTCCCCACACCATGATGCCGGGTGTTGGCCCTGTGTGCCTCGGTCGTATGCAGTCCTGATTGTGGCGCTCACCTGCACGGCGCCAAACACGCATACGACCATCATTGGCACCAAGGCAGAAGCGACTCTCATCGCTGAAGACGACACGTCTCCATTCCTCCCTCCATTCACGCCTGTCGCGACACCACTGGAGGCGGGCTGCACGATGTTGGGGCGTGAGCGGAAGACGGCCTAACGGTGTGCGGGACCGTAGCCCAGTTTCATGGAGACGGTTGCGAATGGTCCTCGCCGATACCCCAGGAGCAACAGTGTCCCTAATTTGCTGGGAAGTGGCACTGCATAGGATCCTACGGTCTTGGAGTGCATCCGTGTGTCGCTGCGGTCCGGTCCCAGGTCGACGGGCACGTGCACCTTCCGCCGACCACTGGCGACAACATCGATGTACTGTGGAGACCTCACGCCCCACGTGTTGCGCAATTCGGCGGTACGTCCACCCGGCCTCCCGCATGCCCACTATACGCCCTCGCTCAAAGTCCGTCAACTGCACATACGGTTCACGTCCACGCTGTCGCGGCATGCTACCAGTGTTAAAGACTGCGATGGAGCTCCGTATGCCACGGCAAACTGGCTGACACTGACGGCGGCGGTGCACAAATGCTGCGCAGCTAGCGCCATTCGACGGCCAACACCACGGTTCCTGGTGTGTCCGCTGTGCCGTGCGTGTGATCATTGCTTGTACAGCCCTCTCGCAGTGTCCGGAGCAAGTATGGTGGGTCTGACACACCGGTGTCAATGTGTTCTTTTTTCCATTTCCGGGAGTGTATATGAGGAATAGGAGAGGTCCTAAGACTGATCCTTGGGGTGCTCCATGTTTCAGTTTTTGTTCAAGAGAAGTTGCTCCGTGCACTGATACTACCTGCTTTCGGTTTTCCAAATAAGATTGGAGTGTTGATAGAACAACACCTCCAACACCATAGCATCTTAACTTGGCTGTTAGTGTTGTGTGCGAGATGCAGTCAAAGGCTTTGCTGAGGTCACAGAGTGTCAGTGTCACACTCTCTCTCTCTTCAAAACTCTGTCGAATCTTTTTAATAAGTCCAGTGTGCCTGTCACTGTCGATCTCCCTTTGTGGAATCCGTGCTGTGTGTTTTGGAATAAGTTGTTTTCCACAAAGTAATTCAGTACCAGGCAGTGCATCACAAACTCAGTAACTTTGGCTAGTACTGGTACCACTGAAATTGGTCTAAAGCTGGACACCTCGCATGGATCCCCCTTCTTATGTATTGCTACTGTGCGGGCCAGTTTAAGGAAGTCTGGGAAAACACCAGAAGATAGACATTTGTTTATTGCTATGGCTAGTGGCTGAGCTAATTCTGTAATAATTTTCTTTAGCAGTGTGCAGGACATGCCATAGATGTCTACACTTTCTGAGTGTTTGTAGGAGTTCACAATTTTTATCATGTCTTCAGGGTGTACTTCCTTCCAGTTTTGAATACTGCAACTGTCTGCATTTCTTATGTTTGCAGTCGGATCTAGGTCAGAGTGTGGAATTTCACTCACTGTCTTTTCCACTATTCTGACAAAATATTCATTGAAGTCATCAGGGCTTCATGAATTTAAGCAGGAGGTAGTCTTCTTTCTGTTCTCATTTACAAGATTCCAGGCAGCTTTACAAGGATTTTGGGCCTCTTTAATGTATGTATCATTATATTTCTTTTTGCTTCCTCTACTGCCTTCCTATAAGCTTTTTTGGATTTAGGTAGTTGTGGTGATGTAATTCTTTAGCTGGAATGTCTAAAGCTGATTTCATTCGGTCCTTGCACATTGTTACAATACACTTCAATTTATTGAGCTCGGGTGTGTACCATTGTTTCACATTGATAACTTTCTGCCTGCCTTGTGATTTGTCCACAGGATTCTTCACTGGTCTTACCGGAAACATGTCATCAAATATTGCTTTTAAGGTTTGGAACAGACATAAGAAAGAATCACTGCCTACTAACTCTGCAATTTTCTGCTACCGGTTTACACAAGACAGAGCTGCTTTGAGATCATTTAGTCTCTTCTTTAACAAACCTTCTTTTGAATGCGTAGTCTGAATGCCATGTACTTATCTGCAGTTTGCTCCTCATACTGGTTTCCATTACTAGCGCACAGTGATCTGCTATCATAGGTTCAACTACACTGAGTTTATAATCCCAGATGTTGAGGACATACCACGTGTCAGTCAGTCTCACTATATAGAGCGCGCAAAATGCCGTTGCCATTGCCAGTGACGTTGCTATTCTCATGGTGGGCAATTGCCCATGTATTATTTGAAGGGCCATTGGACTTTCCCATTATGCTTTCTGTCTGAGCTAGGTGGTTTTGAAGTGATGTTGCTAATGCATGTGTTATATTTGTGTATGATTTGTATTTGTTGTTGTGTGCATGTGGTTATAATCTGAAGTTGCGAGTTAGTGAAAATGCCGTCACCGCCAGATGCACAGTTGGCTGGGGAATCGCGGGGAGAGCGGCAGTGGTGGGGCATCGCTCAGAGTGCTGTAGGGGAAATGTCGAGTGCTTGAGGGGAAAGTGCCGTTCTACGCTGAAGCCTATGCTCACATTTTTTTTTTAAATATTAAGTGGGGCCCCTCCATGCCCACACTTGCATGATGACCATTCAAAAAGATCTACTGTCACCTCTGCTTTCATTAGTATCTAAAAAGAATTCCGCCGAAAACGCAGCGATTTATTTTCGCCTGGCTTGTTAACCTTTGCAACTTTCGAAGAAGTGTTATGAGTGGCGAATTTTGAGTAAAACCTACACATTTTTCTGGTTGCCATATCAAAACTTGCCTCTTTTGCCAAAACAGAGCGGAGTTTACATTGTCCTAGCTCACTAACATGTTGTGCAGACACAGCTGCATGAGAATTCTGAAACAGTGTTTTCTTAAGTGAGAAACTGTGGAAAACTTTAGTACAAAAAAACGTGTAATGTCTTCACATACGTTAGTGCAAAAGGAATAGCATTTCTCGTTTCACCAGGTGTTAATGGCCCTTAAAAATTACATTCTTTCACCGAAAAAGTCTGTAGTTATTCAAATTAAACGGTGGATAATGAAGTTTTACGTAATAACGATATGGTAAAATACTGTCCTCTTTGCGTGCTGTCATTTGCCAAAATCTCATTTCGATATCCGTAACCGTTTATGAAATATGAGGAATTGTGTGGATATTTCACCCTGGCTTTATCGCTGGCACGGCGCGGTCGCAAATGATTGTGCTACATCAGGTCAATTTTTCATCAGATGTTTTTTAAAATGGAATTTTATGTGTCCATTCGACAGAACGATCCGACATTAGTCTAGTGCGATATTCGTTTTATCGGTGTGTGTTAATAGGGACAGTATAATACGAAGAACTGCCAGTATCCCAGCAGCAACTGAGCAGCCCTCTTCTGCATGGCTGTAGCAGTCAGCACAGACAAGATTAGTGTAACACTCTCACTTTAATGTGGTCGGTTGAGTTGTAACGGTTGCATCAAAGAGGAATAGAAGGAGTGCTCACTTCACAATACAACAGTACTTCCTGCGGCCTGTCTGCAACACTCAAGCTTGTTTGAACCGGCAGACCTGTAACAGCAGTTTCAAAGGCCTTCCTAGAAAGACCGACAGAGAACGTCGCATTTCCTGTCGTCACACACAAGTGAGTACTCTGAGGAATTCCTCAGCTTCTCCTATTGTTCTTGGGAGGATGGTGACCACCTGCACACCTGAAAGACACAGACAAAAGCACGAAGTGATTCCTGCAAGGACAGTGCGTTTCCTCTCTCCACACACACACACACACACACACACGCACACACACGTGAGCGCGTGCGCATGCTTCAAAGTCGTCCAGAAAAGTTATGTGGCACACATCAAGATGCTGACCTCCGCTTTGATGTAGCCAACAACAAGTTCTCCAGAGAGGACTGGTGAACACTGACAAAGAAATTCCTCAAAGAAGAAGAAATGGTTGATGCATCACCTGCGTTCTGTGGCACAGCAACACCTAGTGTGTTCCTATTGGTACCCATCAAATTAGTCGGCAGAGCTCGAGTCTACATAAGCCCTAACTCCTCCACACTCATCTCCATTCTGCTATAGTCTGCGGCTACATTCAGTTGGCACTGTCATTAGTGCATCCGTCCAAGTCTTTTGTCGAGTTGCCTATAGTATGTCTAACACCAAGAAGCGATCAGCAGCAGCAAACAGCAGCAATGACAGTGGCAGCACCAGCAGCAGCAAATGTCTTGAGGCACTCAGAGGAGGAATTTCCATGTAAGTACATATTTTCATTATTTCGTAGTATGTTTTCGTATGTTCGAATTTCGTAGTATATTTTCGTTAAAACGAATTACATTGTATATGTTTGTTAGAAAAATTTTCCAATTATTGTAGCTATATTTAATCGAGAAATGCTGACTGAGCGTGGCTAGCATCTGGATGCTGATAGAGAGCTAGCCAGCGAGCATGGGGGTGGTCCTGTACAACCCCTAGAGCATCCTCCAGTCGCAATTCCACTTTTCATAGTGTTGTATTTTCCGTGTGTGTATACGTTTTTAAATCGATATATTCTTGCTGTTGTAGGTGATTTCAACAGGTTAAGAGGTGCAATGCAATACCCCCAATAAACCTATCACAGATGTCATGTAAGTACATATTCCTTTCATTAAATTGTTTTTATAATGTAATTTGTTTTTCAAATCAGTATGCTGTTGTTGTTGTAACCGATATTGACGAGCAGGGTTGGTGCATCCATGCCACAGTGGGAACTGCTGCTTTGAGAATTTGAGCCAGAGATGTCTGACTGTGTGGACGCAGCCGCTACTGGTCTTAGGGATGTGGTGTCATTGTGGAGTCAGGGTAACATCACCCCTGCTTCAGGTAATTTATGCATGCATCTTTCTTTTTTGTAGGACATATAATCAACGTTCTTTCTTTCTTTACAGCAGCCGACGGCAGGTTTTTAACATGTGTAGCCATTTTTTGTTATTCTTTCTCTGCATCTGACGAGCTGACACTGCTGGGGGTGTGATTCACTCTGTCATCCACACAGTATGCTGTGGCACAGGTGCTGGGGCACAGGAAGATGGCATTGCCAAAATGTGAACCTGTGTGGCATGCTTTGCCCACCAGAATGACGCTTGCAGCCACATGAGCAGTCGCCCTCTCAGCCACCGCCATCCCTGAATTGTCACCACTGTCACTGCCACCCCTCCCCATCTGCTCACACCACTGCGACATCCCTCTGGCGGCCATGGATTTCTTCCTCTCTGGCCAGTATGTCACCGCTATTGCTGGCAACCAGATCAGGACTGTGGGTTGCGGGCAGCTCACAGTAGCCATCACAGCAACCCAGGTGCTCCTCCTGGCACGATGCAGCATCTGTTCCTCCTCGTCTGAATTGGTGCCCTCATAGGGATGTGCCACCACACTAAATACCTGTTGCTCCACCCCACAGCCAGCTACACTCATAGGATGGCTGCAGTCCTTGGCTGCTAGTCATAGTGGTAGTAATAGTGATCCTGTGGTTAGCCACATCCTATTATACGAGGGTTGGAACTTTAATAGTGGCAACTATTTATTTCCAGCTCATACAAAATAGATACATGTTTCAAAGTTTTACTGACCTTCAAAGTAGTCACCAGCATTGTGTATAGCCCGTTGGCAGCGATGTGGAAGTTGTAGGATACTCTTAGCAGTACCAGTTGTGTTGACAATTTGAGCAGTGCGGTCTATTGCATGAAAAATTGGTAGCAGTTCTGAAGCGAATGCTGTGAAGTGTTTCCCTCAGTTCAGAAATCGAGTTGAATTCCTGAGTGCAGTAGGCGGTATAGCACTTATCGGCCCCATCATTCAAACAAATCAGTAACAGCTTGCACTGTATGTACTTGAGCATTGTCCTGCAAAATGATGGTCAGGTCCTGCAGAAAGTGTCATCACTTCTGTCTCTAAGCTGGTCATAGGTTGTGTTCCAAAAATGAACAGCATAGAGACAGAAATAATGACACTTTCTGCAGGACCTGACCATCATTTTGCAGGACAATGCTCAAGCACGTATGGTACGAGCTGTTACTGATTTGTTTGACTGGTGGGGCTGCTAAGTGCTATACCACCTACTGCACTCCCCTGACTTAAGCCCTCATGAGTTCAACTCGATTTCTAAACTGAAGGAAACATTTCACGTCATTCGCTTCAGAACTGCTTCAAATTCGTCGGGCAATAGACTGCACTGCTCGAACTGTCAACACAACTGGCACTGCTAATGGTATCCTACAACTTCCACATCACTGGCAATGGGTTATACACAATGCTGGTGACAACTTTGAAGGTCAGTAAATCTTTGAAACAGGTATATATTTTGTGTGAGCTGTAAATAAATAGTTGTCACTATTAAAGTTCCAACACTTATAGATGGACACCAGATTAATAATGAGATGCCACAGCTACACTACAAAGTGACTGAGGATGAATTTGAGTACTGCATCTCATTTTCTCGTATAGAGAATGCAGCAGGAGAGCACAGAGAGCTGATCAGTTTTCTGAAAGTATACCTTCCTGTTCTGGAAACAGAGCTCCTCAAAATCATTAATGATCCACAGTACTCCACCATTAAGTGCAGTGCTGTGAACTCATTCATTCTCCCAAACAGGACGCCAGTGTTGAGGAGACAAGCAGTCTCTACATTTGGGAAAAATGTGGCATGGTATCACGGAGCACTTCATTTGCTAAGTGGTTCCATGATTCCACCTTGAGTGCTACACAGGCCAAGCTTTCCAAGATGGAAGTTTGAGGCTCATATAAAGCACTCAGCCAAGTACTATACCTCAGCATCCATACACATCTTTAGTCTGATAAATGAGGGGTCCAGCTATATTAAGCTGCCTAAAGATACAGCTGGTAAGAAGTCATGTATTAATGTCCAAAATATTAAAGACAACTATTTTTGTGCAAGGTCAATCCTGGCTTGTGAGGAAAATTACAATTACAAGGATCATCCACATCGTCCATCTCAATATGGCAGAGATACTGACACTTGTGGATTTTATAACTTTGACAATATTGAGTTCCCTGAATTTGCCGATCAGTGTAAGCTGCATGTGAACATGCTGCTATTTTGCATTGGGGCTAGTAAAAATCATTACATGTGAGTCAGAGATATGTCTTGACTCCTTTCATTCAAACTGAGTAAGCATTATGGTAAATAGAATATTTGCCTTCAGTGCCACAATGCATTTTCCACAAGCGACTCACTAGCAAAGCATATTGTGGATTGCTCTACCAGGAAAATGGCATGTGTTGCCATGCCTGCTGAGGAAAACAAAATCTCAAGGTTTAAGTACGTCCACCACCAGAAGTGTTGCCCTTTTGTAGAGTATGCTGACTTTGAGTGCCTCCTCACTCCTGTCACAAGCTGTGATGGCCACATCTACAGTCTCATATATCACCTTCACAGAAAAACACATACTATATGTGGCTGCGTACCAAGCTGTATGTTCACATGAATGAAGTCTTAGCCATCATAAATCATTTGTTGGGGATAATCTTGCAGTTTAGCTGTTCAATAAACTTTAAAAACTTTCATAGGAGGTTGATAAGTTTTACAGCACCAATGTTCCCATTACCCGATCAAAGGAGAATGATGATTTGTGCAAGAAGGCGATTGATTGTCATATTTCTTTTTAGCAGTCATTTGATATGAAATCAGAAACACCTCATAGGACCATGGGTCATCAAACAGGGAAGTTCTATGGTGCCACCCATAACACAGGCAACCTGAAGGACAAATTACCATGACACACATCCATCTTCTTCCACAATTTGAGTGGATATGATGCTTACTTTCTTGTTGAGCACTTCGCTGAGTTTGGTATGAAGAAGGACTGGGTCAGTGTCCTGCCTGAGAACATTGAGAAATAAATATCATTCTCCAATTCAATGATGTCGAGAATCATGCTCTACTTCCTGAACTTATTATGTTTATCCAGGCACAATTCCAGAAACTTCCTGAAACTCTGCCTCAGGTACTCGAGGTACATATTCCAATTACACAAAGTTGCACCTTGTGATGAGGAAGGGGGTTTTCCCACATGAGTAACTGAATTTTATGGGAAAACTCAATGAAGTCAGGCTACCCAACATAAATGGATTCACCGGTAACCTTACAGGTTAAGCTATATCAGATGCAGAGTATGAGCATGCTGTGAGTTTTTAACACCTCCACTTTAGAAGAGTATGCAAAACTTTAGACATAGGTGGATGAACATTTGCTTGAGGATGTTTCTGAGAAATTCCAGAGTGTGCATGACCACATGTGCTCTGGATCCTACTTTTTATCATACAGCACTTGGGCTGTCTTGGGACCCCATGCTCAAGATAATGAAAGTCAACATTGAATTAATGAACAGTGTTGACATGCTTCTTTTCTTGACGTGAGGGATCCATAGGGGACTTTGCCAATGTGTCCATAGGCATGTCAAGGTAAATAACCCATGGATGGAAGAGAGGTTCAATGCATCCCACGATTCAAGCGATGTTATGTACTTGAATACGAATAACTTGTATGGGCATGTTGTGCAACAATCCTTGCCAACAGGCAAGTTTTGATGGCTGTATGAAGACAAATGCATCAGTTTGGGTGCAAATAGGGTGTGGTGGCTGATCCTGTGTAGGGTATGTTGTGGAAAAATATCTCAAATACCCTATTAGTTTGCATGATGAGGCTCCATCCCCAAATTGATGACAACAGTGGGGAACAAGTGGAGATACATCATGCAGTATAGAAACACTCTCTCCTTCAAGCAGTCACATTGGATGAAGGAGTGAGTGTATTGATGTAAATATTGAATGGGGGCTTGTGTGAAGAATGATTTTGAAAGAGACATTTTTAAATTAATAAATAATCCAATTTTCGCCAAGACATTGGAAAATTTGAGAAAGCACAATGGGATGTGCATCATGGCATAATGAAATGTATCACCAGACCAAATTTTTAATGGGTCACTATTTTCAGTAAGAACTTTGTTGTTGTGGAGGTGGCAAAGACTGCAGTAGAGTTCATGAAACCTGTCTATGTGGGGATGTGCACATTAGACCTGTCCAAACTCCACATGTACTGATTCCATTATAAGTTTTCAAAAATTCATTTTGCTGATCCAAAGTTATTTTATATGAATACAGTTAGTTCATCTATTGGATGAAGGGTTGTAATCCATAAGAAGCAAAAAGGTGCCACAGCAATGCATTCAACATGTCTTCCTATGTGACTGATAGTCCTTACGTTATTGTTCCACGGAACAAGAAGGTTATCAGCCTTATGAAAGATTAGATGAAGGGATAGTCCACTGTGGAGTTTGTGGGTCTTAGATCCAAAATGTATATGTATTGCACACTGGGAGGTGCCATCTAGAGCCAAGCAATGGATGTGCATCATGAGGCATCAAGATCCCTCACTGCTGAAAATTACTTGTAGTGCACACAAAGCGGTGCTTGTGGTGCTCCACCACAGCAGCGACATATGGTACTGAAAACTAGTATTCATTTGCAAGGGTATGAGGTGCACACTGTGCTGTAATATAAGATCAGTCTGTCACCTCATGACAATAAGCAGGTCATTTGTGAGCACAGGATTGAAACTCACTCATTCTTACACTATTCAATTGATGAGAGTGGTGTGAATGGGAAGGAATGAGAGTGCATGTGAATAGTGGTTGTATGTGGAATGGTATTATGTGTTTATCATAATGCAAATACTTCTTTAGTGTAAATATTTATGCATACCATTTGTGCTGACATAGTTAGCACTATGTGCATTTGTAAACATATGCACAACATACGAGCAGTTATATTGTAAACTGATCAAAAATTGTGGAAATATATGTTCACCATGTGTGCCGACAGAATGCATGCTTCTAAATAGCCCTTTTCGTTAAAAAAACGTGTACACTTGTAGAAAGTCCCTGTACATGAGGTAAATAGAATGCCTTTTAAGTTTCACCTGCCACTAGCCATCCATGTCTGGTTAGTTTGTAGTGCAGATATATTAAACACCCAATCCATCGAAAATGTTATGAATATTTTCAAGCAGTGCTACCCATCAAAAAAATTTTTGCATATTTTTGGCCAATGCTTGCGTGCCCCAAAAACTGTGAACTGTGTGGAATTTTTCAAGTTGTAATTATTAGTATTAATAATAGTGCTTAAATAAAAAAATAGTATCTCTGCATTAAAGAAGCAAATTGTATCTGTGTTGTGAAAAAGAACAAAATGGTGTCTGAACAACCAAATTATGTCAGTCTTGTGAAGGAAAAAAAAGAAATTTGTTTCTCAAGAACCAAACTGTACCTATATATCTGTGAGAACAGAATAAATGACTTTCGTTACCATAAGTCTTTGTTGTTGTTATTTACAGAAAACCTGTCCCCCATTACATTGTATGTATAAAGGATGTGCAAGATACACATATGACATTAGTGTTCAACATGAGTGCTATTAAGGTGGTGAAGTTCAAGATGGAGAATAACGAAATATATGTGTTGGCTGCATGGGATTTTGCCTATTGTGCTGCATGTATTGAGTTATGGGAGCAGTGTGGGTGTCCACTTCCATAGACATATAGCAGACACATCTAAAATTATATCACCTGTGCATGAGGAGAACCAGAAATGTCATATCCGGATGAAGTTGCTTACTATATAACTATCAAAGTGTGAGCAGGGTGAAATCAGTAAAAAAAGTACACAGAATGTAAGGCAACAAAAAAAAAAAATCATTTATTTCTCATCCGACTTACAAGTACTTTTACATTTTCATAAGCAGACACAACACTATTTTGAAACATTTTCTTCTTTTTGAATTGATGGAGAGCATGCCACTGTAGAATTCCAAGTCTTGGATAGCTGGATACTTCAAGATTCAATGCATCCTTGTGATGTTCTCTTTCCCTTTGATGTAGATGATGGTATCCATGTAGTCAAATAATTGAAGTGATGTCACCATATCAGTGTAGGGTATACCAGGATTGTCCCAGTAAATTCCATGGACAAAACATGTCAACCACTTTGCACTCCTCCATGTTTTAGCACATTTCACATCCTTAAAACACGTCAGCGATGCAATGCTTTCTGAGAATGTATCTATTACACCGGCATCTTCTGTGTATGCTCTGAATGCAATATCTTTAAATATGAATCATCTGTGTTCATTATCATAGAAACCCTGAATGTCTGCAATTATGTTCACACTTTGAGTTGCCAACAACATCTGTTCATTCATATAGCTCGCTGCACACCACCAGTGAGTGGACAACAGTTAATCACATGGTCATGTAGAACTAGAGCATATGTGCAGTGCATTGTGAGTAATTTTCTGAAGATTCAAATTCAATTCATACATTTATTGGTCCTGATTTAACTATCTTGTCCTGTTATGAGTAATCTATTATCATGATTGATTGCTCGTTACAGTAGTAAACTGTCATACGCATAGAATTCCCAATTCAAGTACACTCTGACATTAGTTCACTTGCAGTTGTCATACATGATATAACAATTTGCTATATTCCCCCTTTTGTTGTTGTTGTTGTGGTCTTCAGTCCTGAGACTGGTTTGATGCAGCTGCTTCATCTCCCAGTACGTACTGCAGCCTACATCCTTCTGAATCTGCTTAGTGTATTCATCTCTTGGTCTCCCTCTATGATTTTTACCCTCCATGCTGCCCTCCAATACTAAATTGGTGGTCCCTTGATGCCTCAGAACATGTCCTACCAACCGATCCCTTCTTCTAGTCAAGTTGTGCCACAAACTCCTCTTCTCCCCAATTCTATTGAATAGCTCCTCATTAGTTATGTGATCTACCCATCTAATCTTCAGCATTCTTCTGTAGCACCACATTTCAAAAGTTTCTATTCTCTTCTTGTCCAAACTATTTATCATCCATGTTTCACTTCCATACATGGCTACACTCCATACAAATACTTTCAGAAACAACTTCCTGACATTTAAATCTATACTCGATGTTAACAAATTTCTCTTCCTCAGAAACGCTTTCCTTGCCATTGCTAGTCTACATTTTACATCCTCTCTACTTCGACCATCATCAGTTATTTTGCTCCCCAAATAGCAAAACTCCTTTACTACGTTAAGTGTCTCATTTCCTAATCTAATTCCCTCATCATCACCTGACTTAATTCAACTACATTCCATTATCCTCATTTTGCTTTTGTTGATGTTCATCTAATATCCTCCTTTCAAGATACTGTCCATTCCGTTCAACTGCTCTTCCAAGTCCTTTGCTGTCTCTGACAGAATTACAATGTCATCGGTGAACCTCAAAGTCTTTATTTCTTTTCCGTGGAGTTTAATTCCTATTCTGAATTTTTCTTTTGTTTCCTTTACTGCCTGCTCAATACACAGATCGGATAACATTGGGGAGAGGCTACAACCCTGTCTCACTCCCTTCCCAACCACTGCTTCCCTTTCATGCCCCTCGACTCTTGTAACCGCCATCTGGTTTTTGTACAAATTGTAAATAGCCTTTCGGTCCCTGTATTTTACCCCTGCCACCTTTAGAATTTGAAAGAGAGTATTCCAGTCAACATTGTCAAAAGCTTTCTCTAAGTCTACAAATGCTAGAAACACAGTTTACTATTACCACATTAATATTTTTATTTCATGTTGCGTTTTGCCTACTGCTACCTTGTCGCATCACAGGAGGCATCTTGTCGGGCCTAGGGAGGGAATTCTCTAACCTAAAAAACCCTCATGTGCACTCCACATGTACTCCACTACCCTTGTAGTCGCTTCCTGCATGTAGTGCACACCTGACCTATTCAGGGGGACCCTACGTTTCTCCACCTGATAGCGGAGGTCAAGAAATTTGCACCCCAGTTCTCCGCAGAATCTCACGATAACATCATATAGGTGTTACAGAATTTACAAAGCATCACCCGAGTTAACTCGACTACATTCCATTATCCTCGTTTTGCTTTTGTTGATGTTCATCTTATATCCTCCTTTCAAGGCACTGTCCATTCTGTTCAACTCCGTTCCCCCTTCTATCGGTGTGAAATGCAAGTACGATGAATCTGTGTGTGTCCAATTGAACAGAGGTTTTAATAGCCCATGTTTTTCTATTTGCTGTCAGTAGCACTGGGCATTCAGAAAGCTCCCACGAACAGAAACTTAATGGCAGATATGCACCAGCACTCAAAACCCCTTAAATTTCTGTGGTCTGAGTAGATATACTTCCTTTTCAACACTCTCATAGTAAGAAGCACATAACTTCATACTTGTTAAGTGCTAGACTGTATACATTTTCACCCCACTGCAGCAGTATATCGTCATACTGATAGAATTCCAAATTCAAGTAGACTCTGGCATTAGTTTACTTGCAGTTTTCAAATGTGGTGGAACCGTTTGCTATATTCCCATTTCTATCAGTCTGAAATGCATGTATGATGAATTTGTGCGCGTTCAATTGAGCAGAGGTTTTAATAGCCCACATTTGTCTGGTTGCCATCGATAGCAATTGGTATTCAAAAAGTTTCCATGAATAGAAACTTAATGGCAGATATACACCAGCATTCAGAACTCTTAAAAACTTTGAACACTCCTTGTCTGTTACAGTGATGTTAAGCATTCTCCATATTATTTTATTGATGATGATGTCATTCTCCTCCTGGGGTCCTTAAATGTATGAGGTGTTATCTGTCGCATTCCATATCAGAATAAGTTCCTGTTTAGCATTTGTAATAATTTGCCGCATGTCCTCAAAGTACCCCATACGCAGTTTTAGAGATAGGCAGGCAGTAAATCTCTTGTACTCTTCCACTGTTCTACCCAATGGCTTGTCTATGAACCATCCTGCATTTTTTAAACTTCCCAAAGCCAAGGGTGAGGTACAGACATATGTTTTATGGGTTAATGCCATACATACATTATGTGTACGGTCAATCTCAAACCTGTTAAGTTCATATTGCATCCCTGAAACAGGAATGCTAAAGGATTACATGTAAGCTTTGAACCCACTGTGGGAGAACCATCTTTTTTCCCCAATACCCCATCCAAATATATGAAACTCTTACATGGGAGTGTTAGAGCACCTTGGTGCTGGATGACAATCCTAATTTCATCATTATTGTTAAATGTGGCTGAACCATAAAGTTTCTGTAAGAAATATTCCCGGTGTGTAACTCGCTCATCATATTCTACCGGAAACGTTTTACTGAGCGACGTCACTGCAGGGTTTCAGACCCACTGATTTAAGAAACACTTAGTTTGCACACATTGTCACATTGTGGTTCTGCTGTGAAATGCTGTGTTATGGGTTCTGTGCACTGGTTTTATACCTTACATCCATTGTTCAAATTGCTCTGAGCACTATGGGACTTAACATCTGAGGTCATCAGTCCCCTAGAACTTAGAACTACTTAAACCTAACCAACCTAAGGACATCACACACATCCATGGCCGAGGCAGGATTCGAACCTGTGACTGTAGTGGTCGCGTAGTTCCAGACTGAAGCACCTAGAACCACTTGGCCACTCCGGCCAGCTACATACATTGTGTCTTAGAAGTAGTCACACAATGATTTCCTCACCATGGAAGCTACCAGGCTAATTATTCTGGTTAACAATGCCCAGTTCCAACACTCCAACATTTGAACTGTCTCTAAGAGGTACACTATGTGATCAAAGGTATCCAGACACCTGGCTGAAAATGACTTACAAGTTTGCTTTTGTTCTACAATATTACTTTTATTGCTAACTGGTTTTTGGCTAACAAGGCCATCTTCAGACATTTACTGAGTATTATCACCAAAGAAGTTAAATGTTAGCAGACAACATTGGAAGATGAATAACACATCTAGAGTGAAGTAGAAACATACAGTAAGTAACATCTTTGCAATGAAATAGTAAAAACTGAACAGTACATAAATAACAACGGGGTTGACAGGAAAACCTTTAGCACAAAATAGGAATAGCATGACTACATAACAGTTTCTATTAATAAACAAAACTAATAAAATAAGATAAAATTAGTACTAGACAAGGCTGCATCAAGAGGTATGAAACATGGAGAGTGACAAACAACCAACTTAAAAAAAAATAATTATAATAATAAAAAAGAGACAGTTGTCAATGTAAATACAGTTCCTTATGTATTCTGTATTTACATTGACAACTGTCTCTTCTTTTTTTTTTTAAGTTGGTTGTGTATCACTCTCCATGTTTCATACCTCTTGATGCAGCCTTGTCTAGTACTAGTTTTATCTTATTTTATTAGTTTTGTTTATTAATAGAAACTGTTATGTAGGCATGCTATTCCTATTTTGTGCTAAAGTTTTTCCTGTCAACTCCATTGTTGTTTATGTACTGTTCAGTTTTTACTATTTCATTGCAAAGATGTTACTTACTGTATGTTTCTACTTCACTCTAGATGTGTCATTCCTCTTCCAATGTTGTCTGTTAACATTTAACTTCTTTGGTGATAATACTCAGTAAATGTCTGAAGATGGGCTTGTAAGCCGAAAACCGGTTAGCAATAAAAGTAATACTGTAGAACAAAAGCAAACTGGTGCTTTTCATTTATTATTATAATGTTGTTCTACGAAGAACCGACGGAAGATTCTGTTAATATGACTTACAAGTTCTTGACACCCTCCATCGGTCAGTACGATGTTGGCCCACCCTTAGCCTTGATGACAGCTTCCACTCTCACAAGCATACATTCAGTCAAATGCTGGAAGGTTCCTTGGGAATAGCAGCCCATTCTTCATGGAGTACCGCACTGAGGAGAGGTATTGATGTCGGTCGGTGAGGTCTGGTATGAAGTTGGCATTCCAAAACATCCCAAAGGTGTTCTACAGGATTCAGGTCAGGACTCTGTGCAGGCCAGTCCATTACATGGATGTTATTGCCGTGTAACCACTCTGCCTCATGCTGTGCATTATGAATAGGTGCTCAGTCATGTTGAAAGGTGCAATCGCCATCCCCGAATTGCTCTCCAACAATAGGAAGCAAGAATGTTTTTGGGGGTGTCTGGATACTTTTGATCACATAGTGTATATAGCAATGGTGGGAGTCTCAAAAATCTTATATACTCTGATACAAATGACTGGAAGAATCTGTAAATTGTATGCACCAATCTATCACTGAGATACGAGTTCATTGCAATGTTACACTCAACACGGATTGTACTGGTGGGGAGTATATCCACAGTCTGATTGGATATATAAAATTTATTAGAATCCTTCTCCAAAACCCATCCTTTTGTGAAACCCAGTAGCCATCCTACTGAATCTTTCTGCTTAAAGTTAATCATTGCATTCATTGACGTATTTCAGATTTAAGATTATTGATGTTTGCCTGTAGTTCAACCCTTGTTCCAGGCTGTTTTAAAACTTCATTTAAATCATCAGTATCATATGCACCATGTTGCGTTTCCACAGTTTCTTTTCTGCCATTCATTTCCAGATACAGTTTATCATTAGCCTCTATGATATTTGGGATGGTGTTGTATGTCTCTAGCTCAATCATTGTAATACTCTGTCCTCCAATGGTTACGTCAGTTGGTGGTGAATAATTTGCATGTAATACTAATGACTGTTCTTCTAAAGTCGGAGTATATGCCCCTGCATCTGAATCTCAACTGCTGAATGGATGTTTAATGCACCTCCTTTTATAATCTCCTTCATAAACACCAGGAGGTACTTGATGCATGGATGACCACACAGGTAATCATTAAAGTCTTGGTAGCATTGAAGATTGTAGAACACTTGTCTTCTGCTGGCAAAGCATAGTTGTAATCCTTCTGGGAGGTTGCAGTTCATGAAATAAGTCAAAATAGTAAACGTTATTTGTAATTTTTTTTTTGAGACACCATCCAGTGGGTGCCAGGTCCTCCGGCAACATATAAATTCATGGTTCCACATAGTCTTCAGTAACATATCCAGCATGAACATACTGCAGAGTCTTGGAATGTTGAATTTTTTTCTAACATACTTAAGCAGATTTTTATTTATAAGTTTTCTATACCAGTAGGGTGGCTAAGGGGCTCTTTCTTTATCTATGAAGAGACCTAGTTCTTTCTTGTATGGTTTCAGGTACAGTCCTTTCCCAGTGGCTGCTGCTTCCTTCATGCAGTTATGTTTCTTGCTTCCCCTAGTTGCTCCTGGGAGTTCCCTGCAACAGCTGCAGCACCACCAGACAGAGAACTCACTGCTGAGAAACCTGTGAGAGCCAGAGTGTGGAAGGGAATAATTCAACCTGAAATCTTGGGCATTGGCAGAACCCTGGGCGCTTTAATCAGTCTTCTCACTCCTTTATGCTTCAGAGTGCTTCCAGCTGCATACATCACTATCAGGATACCGTTTTTTAAACAACCCTGCTCTGTTGTCATCATCATCATCATCATTATCATCTTCTTCTTCTTCTTCATCTTCTATAAAGTGTAACATGCTGCTTTCATAACTTGCTTGAAATTCATCCCCAAACCCAACTTAATTTTACCTTCCATGGCTTTTTCAACTGCAAATGCCACAATGGATTGACTACACCAGTATCCCTGTTCACACATATTGCCTTGGCTTTCTCACTAAAATTTGATCAGCAGCATGATATCCTGGGAGGTCTTTATTTGCTGCATTTGCAATGTCATGTTCCATATGCGTCTCATCAAGCAGATTAAATCCCTTATCACTCAATGACTTAGTCGACATCTTGTTGTATACTAAGCAGAGCTCTGCGAGGGGTACACCTTATATACATGATTAATGGAAAATCTCATATAAGATGTGAAACAAATACTAACAAAGAGATAGAGGGGCTGGCCAGTACTTACCTCAGCTCAATACAGCCGATAGATACACATAAAACAGAACTGAAAATTTACATTCCTAGCTTTCGGAACTTTGTTCCTTCATCAGGGAGGAGAGAGGGGAAAAAAGGGAAGAAGGGAAAGTGGATTCAGTTACTCACAACCCAGGTTATGAAGCAACAGGGAAAGGTAAACAGGGAGGGTAGCAAGGATGGAGGCATGGTTGTCAGAGGGAAGCCAAAGATATTCTACTGTAAGTACTGCGCCAGCTTCAAACCAAAGAGGATGCATACAGAAGTAAAGAGGTATATAGTATAAAGATAAACACAACTATGTAGGATGAAAAGATGCGTGAGTGGCTAAAGAGGAAAGGGAAAGAGGAGAAGACTAAAGAGTGAATGGGAGTGAGGTTGTTTAACGTAGGTTCAGTCCAGGGGGATGGCGGGATGAAAGGACGTGTTGGAGTGCAAGTTCCCATCTCCGCAGTTCAGAGGGACTGGTGTTGGGTGGGAGAAGCCAAATGGCACATACGGTGTAGCAGGTTCCTAGGTCCCTAGAATTATGCTGGAGGGCATGCTCCGCTACTGGGTATTGGGCATCTCCTAGGCGGACAGTTCGTCTGTGTCCGTTCATGCGCTCAGCCAGTTTGGTTGTTGTCATGCCGATGTAAAAGGCTGTGCAGTGCAGGCATGTCAGTTGATAAATGACATGTGTAGTTTCACACGTAGCCCTGCCTTGAATTGTGTATGTTTTACCAGTAGCGGGGCTGGAGTAGGTGGTTGTGGGGGGATGCATGGGGCAGGTTTTGCAGCGGGGTCGGTTACAGGGGTAGGAACCGCTGGGTAGAGAAGGTAGTCTGGGAATATTGTAGGGTTTAACAAGGATGTTATGGAGGTTAGGGGGGCGACGAAAGGCAACTCTGGGTGGTGTGGGGAGAATTTTGTCAAGGGATGATCTCATTTCAGGGGTTGACTTGAGAAAGTCATATCCCTGGCGGAGTAATTTGTTGATGTTTTCGAGGCCAGGATAATATTGGGTGACAAGGGGGATACTTCTGTGTGGTCTGGGGGTAGTATCATTGTTGTTGGATGGGGAGGAATGTATTGCTCGGGAAATCTGTTTGTGGACAAGGTCTGCAGGATAGTTGCGGGAGAGGAAAGCACTGGTCAGGTTATTGGTGTAGTTGTTGAGGGATTCGTCACTGGAGCAGATACGTTTGCCACGAATACCTAGGCTGTAGGGAAGGGAGCGTTTGATGTGGAAAGGATGGCAGCTATCAAAGTGAAGGTACTGTTGTTTGTTTGTGGGTTTGATATGGACAGAGGTGTGGATGTGAGCTTCAACAAGATGAAGGTCAACATCCAGGAAGGTGGCTTGGGTTTTGGAGAAGGGCCAGGTGAAATTCAGATTCGAAAAGGAGTTGAGGTTATGGAGGAAATTAAGGAGTGTTTCTTCACCATGAGTCCAGACCACAAAGATGTCATCTATAAACCTATACCAGGACAGGGGAAGCAGCTGTTGGGTCTTCAGGAAAGCCTCCTCCATGCGGCCCATGAAGAGGTTGGCATAGGAGGGAGCCATCCTGGTTCCCATGGCCGTTCCCCTGATTTGTTTGTAGGTCTGGCCTTCAAAAGTGAAGTAATTATGGGTGAGGATGAAGTTGGTAAGTGTGATAAGGAACGAGGTTTTTGGAAGATCTTCGGGTGGGTGTTGGGAGAGGTAGTGCTCAAGGGCAGAGAGACCATGGGTATGTGGGATGTTTGTGTAGAGGGATGTAGCATCTATGGTGACAAGAAAGGTTTCAGGTAGGAGAGGAGTGGGAATGGATTTGAGGCGTTGTAGGAAGTGGTTTGTGTCTTTGATGTAGGATGGGAGTCTGCGGGTGATAGGTTGTAGGTGCTGGTCTACCAGAGCTGAGATACGTTCGGTTGGGGATTTGAAGCCTGCTACAATGGGACGGCCAGGATGGTTATCTTTGTGGATTTTGGGTAATAGGTAGAAGGTAGGGGTACGTGGCTCAGGTGGAGTGAGTAAGTCTATGGAAGCCGTTGTGAGGCCTTGTGAGGGACCTTGGATTTTTAGGATTTTTTGCAGCTCAGTCTGGATGGAGAGAATGGGATCCTGGGTAACAGCTTTGTAGGTTGAGGTGTCAGAGAGTTGACGCAGTCCTTCTGCCACATACTCCACACGGTCAAGTACGACAGTTGTGGAGCCTTTATCCGCCGGAAGGATGACAATAGAGCGGTCTATTTTCAGCTCCTTAATGGCACGGGATTGAGCTGGGGCGATGTTGGGGGTTGTCGGGATGTTCTTCAAGAAGGACTGGGAGGCAACACTGGATGTGAGGAATTCATGAAATGTCTGCAAGGGATGGTTTTGGGGGAGGGGAGGAGGATCCCTTTGAGAAGGCAGTCGGAACTGTTCTAGACAGGGTTCAACACTGGGTCTAGTACTAGGGGGCTGTGTTTGGGTAGTGAAGTGATATTTCCAGTTGAGGTTCCAGGTGAATGAGAGGAGATCTTTAACCAGGGCAGTGTGGTTGAATTTAGGTGTGGGGCTAAAGGTTAAGCCTTTTGATAGAACAGATGTCTCTGGAGGAGAGAGGGATCTGGATGAGAGGTTTAGGACTGAATTGGGACTGGTGATATGTGGCATTTGACTGTGGTTATAGTTGAGATTTGGTCTGTGTGGGGTATGTGCTGGGATGGGGAGATTGAGTAGGGTGGCTAGGCTAGGTTTGTTGGCTATGAGGGGGGTTTGTTGAAGGTTCTGTTGTGGTTGGTGTTTGTGAGGTATAGGGAGAGGGACCTCACTTCTTAGGTGTTGCACTAGCACTGTGGATAGTTTTTTCAGGTGGTGTGTGGCATGGAACTCAAGTTTGCAGCTGGCTTCTAGGATGATGTTCCTCAGTGTGTTCTCCAAGCAAGGGTTTGAGAGGGGGAGGACTTTGAAGAGAGATAGGAGCTGTTGGGAGTGGTGGTTACATGAAGTAGTGTAGAGATTCAGGACAAGTTGGGTAAGGGCTAAGGATTGAAGGTTCTGGAAGTCCAGGAGAGACTGGTGGAAGGAGGAATTGCACCCGGAGATGGGAACTTTTAAGGTAAGCCCTTTAGGGGTAATTCCACAGGTTAAGCAGGACTGGAGGAAAAGTATGTGGGATTGCAGTTTGGCTACGGTGAATGCATGTTTCCGGAATGAATGTAAATAATGTGGTATAGGATTAGGGTACATAGTGGGTAACTGGTGGGTAGGGAAATTAAATAACTAAAGTTGAAATAGTAATCATAAGAGGGAGTAAAACACGGAGGGAAGGACGAGAAGGAAAGAAATTGTGTTGGTAATGTTCAATACCAAAGGAAGACCACTAAATAAGAAAAATACGGAAAAAGTTGACCAGACCAAGCAAGTATGTCCAGATCAGGGGAAAAAGAACACACGTAGCTCAAAAACAGAGATAGCGAGTGGCGAAAAAAGATCGCGCGTGGCGCAAAAGCGATCGCGCGTGCCGCAAAAAAGATCGCGGGTGGGGCAGGAATGTCCCAAAAAATTTTTCTTGTGGCAGAGAGAGATAGCCAATGGCACAAAAATATTGCCAGCAACAAGAAATCGACGGAAATGGATGATACTGGTAGGTGTGGAAGAGATTGTTGGCAGTGATTGTTGGCTGGGAAACAGCGAATAACGAACGTTAAAACTATGGAATGTTGAATAAATAAATCAATAAATAAAAAAGAGAAGAGGACTATAAACGGAACAAGATAATAGGAGGAAGATGAAACTAGCACAGTTGGTGACGAAAATATTTATTTATGTATATATAAAACACTGAAGAAGAGAAAGTGTTAAGATGAGAGATGTAAGTGATAGCTAACAAAAGGGACAAAACAATGAAGGATGTGGACCATATAGGTGATCTAAATGATTAATGGAAAATCTCATATAAGATGTGAAACAAATACTAACAAAGAGATAGAGGGGCTGGCCAGTACTTACCTCAGCTCAGTACAGCCGATAGATACACATAAAACAGAACTGAAAATTTACATTCCTAGCTTTCGGAACTTTGTTCCTACATCAGGGAGGAGAGAGGGGAAAAAAGGGAAGAAGGGAAAGTGGATTCAGTTACTCACAACCCTGGTTATGAAGCAACAGGGAAAGGTAAACAGGGAGGGTAGCAAGGATGGAGGCATGGTTGTTAGAGGGAAGCCAAAGATATTCTACTGTAAGTACTGTGCCAGTTTCAAACCAAAGAGGATGCATACAGAAGTAAAGAGGTATATAGTATAAAGATAAACACAACTATGTAGGATGAAAAGATGCGTGAATGGCTAAAGAGGAAAGGGAAAGAGGAGAAGACTGAAGAGTGAATGGGAGTGAGGTTGTTTAACGTAGGTTCAGTCCAGGGGGATGGCGGGATGAAAGGATGTGTTGGAGTGCAAGTTCCCATCTCCGCAGTTCAGAGGGACTGGTGTTGGGTGGGAGAAGCCAAATGGCACATACGGTGTAGCAGGTTCCTAGGTCCCTAGAATTATGCTGGAGGGCATGCTCCGCTACTGGGTATTGGGCATCTCCTAGGCGGACAGTTCGTCTGTGTCCGTTCATGCGCTCAGCCAGTTTGGTTGTTGTCATGCCGATGTAAAAGGCTGTGCAGTGCAGGCATGTCAGTTGATAAATGACGTGTAGTTTCACACGTAGCCCTGCCTTGAATTGTGTATGTTTTACCAGTAGCGGGGCTGGAGTAGGTGGTTGTGGGGGGATGCATGGGGCAGGTTTTGCAGCGGGGTCGGTTACAGGGGTAGGAACCGCTGGGTAGAGAAGGTAGTCTGGGAATATTGTAGGGTTCAACAAGGATGTTACGGAGGTTAGGGGGGCGACGACAGGCAACTCTGGGTGGTGTGGGGAGAATTTTGTCAAGGGATGATCTCATTTCAGGGGTTGACTTGAGAAAGTCATATCCCTGGCGGAGTAATTTGTTGATGTTTTCGCTGTGCTAGTTTCATCTTCCTCCTATTATCTTGTTCCGTTTATAGTCCTCTTCTCTTTTTTATTTATTGATTTACTTATTCAACATTCCATAGTTTTAACGTTCGTTATTCGCTGTTTCCCAGCCAACAATCACTGCCAACAATCTCTTCCATACCTACCAGTATCATCCATTTCCGTCGATTTCTTGTTGCTGGCAATATTTTTGTGCCATTGGCTATCTTTCTCTGCTACAAGAAAAATTTTTTGGGACGTTTCTGCCCCACCCGCGATCTTTTTTGCGGCACGCGCGATCTTTTTTGCGGCACGCGCGATCTTTTTTGCGGCACGCGCGATTGCTTTTGCGGCACGCGCGATTGCTTTTGCGGCACGCGCGATCGCTTTTGCGGCACGCGCAATCTTTTTTCGCCACTCGCTATCTCTGTTTTTGAGCTACGTGTGTTCTTTTTCCCCTGATCTGGACATACTTGCTTGGTCTGGTCAACTTTTTCCGTATTTTTCTTATTTAGTGGTCTTCCTTTGGTATCGAACATTACCAACACAATTTCTTTCCTTCTCGTCCTTCCCTCCGTGTTTTACGCCTTCTTATGATTACTATTTCAACTTTAGTTATTTAATTTCCCTACCCACCAGTTACCCACTATGTACCCTAATCCTATACCACATTATTTACATTCATTCCGGAAACATGCATTCACCGTAGCCAAACTGCAATCCCACATACTTTTCCTCCAGTCCTGCTTAACCTGTGGAATTACCCCTAAAGGGCTTACCTTAAAAGTTCCCATTTCCGGGTGCAATTCCTCCTTCCACCAGTCTCTCCTGGACTTCCAGAACCTTCAATCCTTAGCCCTTACCCAACTTGTCCTGAATCTCTACACTACTTCATGTAACCACCACTCCCAACAGCTCCTATCTCTCTTCAAAGTCCTCCACCTCTCAAACCCTTGCTTGGAGAACACACTGAGGAACATCATCCTAGAAGCCAGCTGCAAACTTGAGTTCCATACCACACACCACCTGAAAAAACTATCCACAGTGCTAGTGCAACACCTAAGAAGTGGGGTCCCTCTCCCTATCCCTCACAAACACCAACCACAACAGAACCTTCAACAAACCCCCCTCATAGCCAACAAACCTAGCCTAGCCACCCTACTCAATCTCCCCATCCCAGCACATACCCCACACAGACCAAATCTCAACTATAACCACAGTCAAATGCCACATATCACCAGTCCCAATTCAGTCCTAAACCTCTCATCCAGATCCCTCTCTCCTCCAGAGACATCTGTTCTATCAAAAGGCTTAACCTTTAGCCCCACACCTAAATTCAATCACACTGCCCTGGTTAAAGATCTCCTCTCATTCACCTGGAACCTCAACTGGAAATATCACTTCACTACCCAAACACAGCCCCCTAGTACTAGACCCAGTGTTGAACCCTGTCTAGAACAGTTCCGACTGCCTTCTCAAAGGGATCCTCCTCCCCTCCCCCAAAACCATCCCTTGCAGACATTTCAGGAATTCCTCACATCCAGTGTTGCCTCCCAGTCCTTCTTGAAGAACATCCCGACAACCCCCAACATCACCCCAGCTCAATCCCGTGCCATTAAGGAGCTGAAAATAGACCGCTCTATTGTCATCCTTCCGGCGGATAAAGGCTCCACAACTGTCGTACTTGACCTTGTGGAGTATGTGGTAGAAGGACTGCGTCAACTCTCTGACACCTCAACCTACAAAGCTGTTACCCAGGATCCCATTCCCTCCATCCAGACTGAGCTGCAAAAAATCCTAAAAATCCAAGGTCCCTCACAAGGCCTCACAACGGCTTCCATAGACTTACTCACTCCACCTGAGCCACGTACCCCTACCTTCTACCTATTACCCAAAATCCACAAAGATAACCATCCTGGCCGTCCCATTGTAGCAGGCTTCAAATCCCCAACCGAACGTATCTCAGCTCTGGTAGACCAGCACCTACAACCTATCACCCGCAGACTCCCATCCTACATCAAAGACACAAACCACTTCCTAGAACGCCTCAAATCCATTCCCACTCCTCTCCCACCTGAAACCTTTCTTGTCACCATAGATGCTACATCCCTTTACACAAACATCCCACATACCCATGGTCTCTCTGCCCTTGAGCACTACCTCTCCCAACGCCCACCCGAAGATCTTCCAAAAACCTCGTTCCTTATCACACTTACCAACTTCATCCTCACCCATAATTACTTCACTTTTGAAGGCCAGACCTACAAACAAATCAGGGGAACGGCCATGGGAACCAGGATGGCTCCCTCCTATGCCAACCTCTTCATGGGCCGCATGGAGGAGGCTTTCCTGAAGACCCAACAGCTGCTTCCCCTGGCCTGGTATAGGTTTATAGATGACATCTTTGTGGTCTGGACTCATGGTGAAGAAGCACTCCTTAATTTCCTCCATAACCTCAACTCCTTTTCGAATCTGAATTTCACCTGGCCCTTCTCCAAAACCCAAGCCACCTTCCTGGATGTTGACCTTCATCTTGTTGAAGCTCACATCCACACCTCTGTCCATATCAAACCCACAAACAAACAACAGTACCTTCACTTTGATAGCTGCCATCCTTTCCACATCAAACGCTCCCTTCCCTACAGCCTAGGTATTCGTGGCAAACGTATCTGCTCCAGTGACGAATCCCTCAACAACTACACCAATAACCTGACCAGTGCTTTCCTCTCCCGCAACTATCCTGCAGACCTTGTCCACAAACAGATTTCCCGAGCAATACATTCCTCCCCATCCAACAACAATGTTCCTACCCCCAGACCACACAGAAGCATCCCCCTTGTCACCCAATATTATCCTGGCCTCGAAAACATCAACAAATTACTCCGCCAGGGACATGACTTTCTCAAGTCAACCCCTGAAATGAGATCATCCCTTGACAAAATTCTCCCCACACCACCCAGAGTTGCCTTTCGTCGCCCCCTTAACCTCCGTAACATCCTTGTTGAACCCTACAATATTCCCAGACTACCTTCTCTACCCAGCGGTTCCTACCCCTGTAACCGACCCCGCTGCAAAACCTGCCCCATGCATCCCCCCACAACCACCTACTCCAGCCCCGCTACTGGTAAAACATACACAATTCAAGGCAGGGCTACGTGTGAAACTACACGTCATTTATCAACTGACATGCCTGCACTGCACAGCCTTTTACATCGGCATGACAACAACCAAACTGGCTGAGCGCATGAACGGACACAGACGAACTGTCCGCCTAGGAGATGCCCAATACCCAGTAGCGGAGCATGCCCTCCAGCATAATTCTAGGGACCTAGGAACCTGCTACACCGTATGTGCCATTTGGCTTCTCCCACCCAACACCAGTCCCTCTGAACTGCGGAGATGGGAACTTGCACTCCAACACATCCTTTCATCCCGCCATCCCCCTGGACTGAACCTACGTTAAACAACCTCACTCCCATTCACTCTTTAGTCTTCTCCTCTTTCCCTTTCCTCTTTAGCCACTCACGCATCTTTTCATCCTACATAGTTGTGTTTATCTTTATACTATATACCTCTTTACTTCTGTATGCATCCTCTTTGGTTTGAAGCTGGCGCAGTACTTACAGTAGAATATCTTTGGCTTCCCTCTGACAACCATGCCTCCATCCTTGCTACCCTCCCTGTTTACCTTTCCCTGTTGCTTCATAACCTGGGTTGTGAGTAACTGAATCCACTTTCCCTTCTTCCCTTTTTTCCCCTCTCTCCTCCCTGATGAAGGAACAAAGTTCCGAAAGCTAGGAATGTAAATTTTCAGTTCTGTTTTATGTGTATCTATCGGCTGTACTGAGCTGAGGTAAGTACTGGCCAGCCCCTCTATCTCTTTGTTAGTATTTGTTTCACACCTTATATACATTGTTTTTACAGTTAAGTTGTATACTTTCTTTTCAATTACATTAACTGTAACATTTAATGTATTGATCAATCTCATAAGGTACGATAGCACATCAGTAGCTCTCTGCATACATTCCCATCTTATGGTTGAGAGCCTGAATTTTCCTTCCTGTACAAGTGACTCTCCTGTCTATGTTTACTCATCCTCTCACATTGAGTATTCGACATTTGTGTGAACTTGTCCTTGGTGTGATCTCTACTGAAGTAGTCATCTCTTTTCCTAGCTATAAACATAATTACTGTTGAAAGTTTCTTCTATACCTACCATAACTGAGTTTTCTTGTTTTATCAATAACAAGAAACCCATACTGCATGTTAATCCAGCAATCTCCACATATCATTACAAATACATTGAATGACATATCAGTTTCTACACATGCTTGGTACGTGTACTTTAAATTCCAATTGTCTTATTTGAAGTCTGCAATTAGGTTTGCATTAGCCCTCACCAACTGTTTTGGGATTCTGGAATATGTCTGATTCAAATAAAATATATCAACATCCACATGGCAACCAAAACAGAAATATCTTCGAATTTGATCCTGGTTTTTCACAGCAATGTCGACAAATATGAACACAGTGTTTCACAGGGACATCACTGCTTTCACTGAATGGTGTGAATGTCACATCATCGACACATTGCAACATCTCCAGTACTAGTTTGAACTTGGGTTTAGACAGTGTTTTTGAGAACACACATATATGCTCAAATGACACCATCTGGGTGTGTTAGCAGTGACATGAGAACATTTATCTTTCTGCAGCTGGATGGAACTACAGTTATCACTTACATGTTACTGGGAAGTAGTATCCCATTCTTCTTCTTCTTCTTCCTCTTCTTCTTTTGGTCTTCTGCACCATCACAGTACCCGTTACTTACAACAAAGCCCCTCTAAGAAGGACACTTCACCCACCCTCCCATGACACTGAGTACATCAGGTGCTATCATGCAATGGGACTTTATAGAAAAAACACTTGTAATAATAATAATAACAATAATTTATTATATGCAGCCACTATAGTTCCATTACCTTACTGACAGCTACAATGCCTATATTATAATGAGATGTTTATGAAGTAAGAAATAACACAAAATTTGCAGTAATATAAACATTTTATTTACCCTTCAGAAATTGTATGTATAATGCATTACATTAACAAAAAATCCAGCAGTTTATTCTTCACAGCATTTCCCAAATAACTGTTTCTTGTATGCACTGAATTCAGCATGTATTTCCCTCAAACTGATGGGGGCAATACAAAACTCAGGTATTCCACCTGTCAATTTAGCATGGAAGGACTCAACAGCTACCAGTGTCGAGAAATAGTCCACAGTGCTATTGTACACAGCTTGAATACCCAGTAGCTGTCACTTCAATCTCTCCAACACAAGAGATATCACCAACCTTAATCCAAAGAAGTTTCTGTTGTGGAGGGGGGGGGGGGGGGGTTCTGTAAATAAATGGATTGGTCTGCAGATTTCATTCTGAGCATTACTTCATCATACATTGATGTGATAGATAGCATCAGGCAAGCAGAGTAAATGACCAGGGAGACAGAAATGGATTGTACTTACAGTCATCTGAACTCTGACACAGGGTATTGCACAACATAGTTCTTTTGATTCAAGTTCAGTAAACCACACTTTAACACTCCTCACTGCATTTTTGATCTCCATTACCACATGCCAGTCTCTGTGTGCTGATTCTAGGCCTATATTGAGATGCTAAGATCCACTAACAGTTAAATTATACATAGAACTGAATAGTAGTAGTACACAGGGGGCAACTGGCATTTTTCTCATCCACCACATCCACTCTCTGTCCTTGCAGTATCAGTGGAATGTTGCGTGGTTTCGTCCATGGTGCATTTGTGGAGTCCAGTACCGAACTGCACCATGCTGTTTGAATACCCCAGTGCACTTCTGCAAGTCGGAAACAGGTTAGGTGTATTCATCGATGAGTGGCACAGACAATAGCAGCTGCTTGTCCTGCTCCAATATGCCAGCCAGGTGTGCTACAAGATCCCACATGCTGTCTGTTGCTGCAGGTACCGACAAGCCAGAGGTTGCCTCTGTAGATCCTAACAAGCTGGAGATCACCTCAGCTGTTTAACAAAGAAGAAGAAGAAGAAGAAAAAGAAGAACTGTTACATGTGGAACAAAGATATGGAGCTGGACTAAAAAGAAGCAACAACAGCAAAGACATGTAATACATATTTACTTTTGCTTCTTCCTATTCTGCTGGGAGTCACTGGAGGACCTCGCTGCTGCTGCTACTTCTGTTGATGGCTCATGATCCTTCCACTGACAGGCAGGCAGGCATGCTACCACACTCGTCTTGCATCCATAATACCACAATCACATGACGAGATGCTGCGTTGCCATTGGTGACAGCCAATTTTTCACCCATGATGTCACAATTTTGAGCACACTGTGCTGACAATATTGTGAACTAAGTCAATTGGTTGGGGCTGTTGAAGAGCATACATTTATCACTTAGCCATATTGACCAGCAATTTCGAAAATGGTAGACAGTTCCAGCACAAGCAATCATCTGCATGAGTTGTGAATTGCATCTTCAAACCCTCCCATGGCATCACCATTATTTTCTGAAAAGTATTATTCTTCTAATTATGCTCCTCCATTGTCTTTCCTTTCCAATCCTCACATAGGGCACTATGGACATAGTCCTTGGCTGCATACTTACAGGTAATACAGTTATTAAACCGCTCTCTGTCTGACACCAACACCTCATCAACACTTTTCCCACCAATTTCCAACAGGATAACACCCAAAATAAAGAAAATAAACTATCCTATGTCCTCCCAAACCAACAGCTCAGCACAGACTGAGCGTTTCCCGCCATTTTCCCGGTGAGGGAGGGGGAAGTGGTGGAGGTGGGAAGTGAGAGGGAGAAGAGGGGGATGGGAGGGTAGAGGGGTGAAAAACCCATGATTGTCATCAGTGCGTTGTTGTCAATTCTACATCAGGGAAACGGGTGGGGAGGGGGGAAGGTCCTGCGATCTTGAGTAAATTAACAGTTGCATAGAATTCTCCTTGTCCCACTACTGCTGACAGCCCATACCATGACGTCAGGAGTAACACCATCAAACTTTTCCAAAACATTGGAAGAGTGTGACCTTCCCTAAGTCACCACTGTTTTGCTGATAATATTCATCTGGGGTAGCACAATGGTGTAGGATGAAACACAATGTTGCAGGGAGTTCCTCACTTGTTCTCAGATGGTAAGTGCAGGTGTGAAGTGGTTACAATGTGCTTGGTACACAATACGGCAACCTTTCCTTTTGATGGTCAGACATCATCTATCTATCTATCTATATGTGGATCCCGCTCCAGATACTGCCGGGTCTGGGTTCTGATGAGTCCTCTCCATTTGGCTTGGTCCTCCCACCACTTTCCTTCCTCCACTTGCTGCCAGGTCACGCCTCTCCTTTGCACAGATATTCTCACTCACATTTTCCACCGTGTTCTTGGGCATCCTCTAGGTCTTTTTCCATCCATCTTTAGTTCTTCCATAATTTTGGGGAGTCTCTGTCCATGCCCGCTCTGCCTGTACCATCTTAATCTCTTTTCTTCAATTTCTTCTCTCATACTTTCTTGTTTAAGGCCCTTTCTAATATCTACATTCCTTACTCTGTCCATTCTTGTTTTTCCCTTAACTGCTCTGAGAAATTTCATTTCGCCTGCTTGCAGTCTGCTCCAGTCCCTTTCTGTCATTGTCAATGTTTCTCCTCCATAGGTGACAATAGGGAAGTAATAACTCCTATACATAAGGAGTTTTGCTTTTTCTGAAACCTCCTTATCCTAAGTCAGGTGTTTGGTAGAATTTCCTCCCTTCTGTAACCTGTTGATTTCGTTGGTTATTCTTCCACCACTAGACATTTCACTCCCTAAATAAGTCAAACTGTTTACCACTTTGAGGGGTTCTCCATTCAAAGTAATATTTCTGTTGATCCCTTTGTCTCTTCGAAATACCATTACTTCATTCTTATCTTTATTTATTTTTAACCCATACCTTTTCATTATTTTCCTTCCACGCATCAAGTTGTAACTGTACATCTACCTTTTTATCGTCCCATATTACCACATCATCTGCAAAAATTATCTTTTTGTCTTTTTCTTTTACTATATCTTTAACTGCCCTATTCATTCCCTCCATCACAACATTAAAAAGTGCAGGAGATAGAATACTTCCTTGTTTAAGTCCATGTCTTATTTCGAAGTATTCAGAGTTCCCCAATGGTGTTCTAATTCTACAATTGCATCCTCTGTACATTGTCTTTATTACATTAATGTATCCATCTTCTATATCTATCTTCTTCATTTCTTCCACCAGTCTTTCCTTGTTAAATGAGTCATACGCCTTTTCTATGTCTATAAAAACCATTATCACCCTTTTGTTACACTCCCAACTTTTTTCCATCAGTTGACGGATAGAAAATATCATCTCGATCATGCTTCTTCCTTTCCTAAACCCATGCTGTTCTTCACTCAGCTCCTTTTCTCTCTTTTCACTTATTTGATTTAGTAAAATTCTTTCAAAAATCTTGGCTGTATGACTCGTAAGGGTTATTCCTCTGTAGTTTTTACAAAGTCTTTTATTGCCTTTTTTGAAGATGGGCACAATGTCTCCTCTTCTCCTATTGCCAGGTATTGTACTACTTCTCCACACACTTTATAGTATGCTATACAGCCACTGAATTCCCACTGGACCTGCTGCTCTTATCATGTTCACTGATACTTCATCAGGTCCTGGGGGCTTTCCCTCCATTCATCTTCTTCACAGCTATTTCCATTTCTTCCCATGTAATTTGTCCTAATTCTGCTTCCCAACTGCTCTCAATTTCTCCATTATTTGTTGTTTCCTCATGTACCTGCTCCTCAGCGATTAACAGATTCTTAAAATGTTATTTCCAGAGATCTTTTATACTCCCTAGATCTTCAATCACAGTACCATCCTCTGTTTCCATCTTTACTGGTACTTCAGAAGCCTTCCTTTTATTTTTCATTATTTTATAGAACATTTTCTTATTGCTCTTCACATCTGTTGTGTTGGCAGAAGAGCCAACACCGTGTTATGAAAGGAGGCCGAAATTCACACGTCTTAGCTCACGCAGGCTGGCGTGAGGAGGGAAGAACTATACTGACGTGAGGTCTGGAACATGACAAGGAATGAGTATTCAGAAAGTGAATGTAATTAGTTTGATACTTAACTTTAATCCATTAATGATGAAAGTGGCTCTTGACAGTACAGGAGTCACAATATTATCTGTTCAGAATACATTCTTCAAAATCTGACTTCTAGTAACTGAATATGGCGCCTTGCTAGGTCATAGCAAATGATGTAGCTGAAGGCTATGCTAAACTGTCATCTCTGCAAATGAGAGCGTATGTAGACAGTGAACCATCACTAGCAAAGTCAGCTGTACAACTGGGGCGGGTGCTAGGGAGTCTCTCTAGACTAGACCTGCCATGTGGCAGCGCTCGGTCTGCAATCACTGATAGTGGCGACATGCGGGTCCGACATATACTAATGGACTGTGGCTGATTTAAAGGCTACCACCTAGCAGGTGTGGTGTCTGGCGGTGACACCACAACATCATCTTCAAGTTTTTTTTGTAAACTCTTCCCATGCCTCTTTTTTTCCACTTCTTCTTTTCCTCTATGTATCTTTCATGGTCCTCATCATTTTTAGTATTCCACCACTTTCCCCATGCTCCATTTTTTCTTCTAACTGCTTGGATTGTGGTATCATCCCACCAACTTGTCTGTCTTACTTTTTCCTTTCCAGTTGTTCTACCACATACTTTTTGTGCTGCTTCGACTAAAGTGTCTGAATAAACTCCATTCTTTTTCTACATTGCAGAAAAGTTGTTTTGGAAATTTTTGTGTGATTAATTCTCCATACTTCTCAACACTTTCACTCTCCTTCAGTTTCCAATCCCATATCCTCATCACTTTCTTCTGTTTTCTATTTTTCACACACTGATTCATTTACCATTGTCCCACCAGTAATCTATGGTCTCCATCTGCACTCGCTCTTGGAATTACCTTCACATTTGTTACCTTCTCTCCCCATTCCCTATCTACTAGAATATAATCAATTACACTCTTGGTTCTTCCATGCCAACTGTATCTGGTGATAACATGACTTTCTCTTTTCATAAACCAGCTGTTTGCTATTTTTATCCCATTCCTCTGGCACAAATCCAGGAGTCTTTCCCCTTCTTCATTTGTGCCTCCATATCCAAATATCCCAACACTTGCTCAAATCCATTTCTGTCTTTGCCTACCTGTGCATTAAAATTTCCCATCACTATATTAGCACTCTCTACATGGTTCTCTAACTCATTTTTAAAATCCATCTTCTCTTCTTCACTACATCCCACTTGACGTGCATAAATCTGGATAACTTTTAGTGTTTCTTTTTGAAATCTCAGGTTTAAGATTATGATCCTATCTGATATATATCTCACACTTTCAATACAGCTATGTACATTCTTATTCACCATTACTGCCACGCCATTTCTTCCAAACCTGTTATTCCCACTCCAGTACAGTTTTCCTCTTCCTCTCAAATTCTTCTCACCTTTTCCCCTCCACTTCATTTTGCTTAATCTCAAAATATCTAACTTTCTCTCTGTAAGTACACCTGTCATTTCTTCCATTATTCCATTGAGGGTTAATGTATTAAGGGTGCCAATATTTAGGTTATTTTTTAGGCCATTTGGTTTCATCTTCTTCTACTGATGAATATCATCAGGTCTCCCATCATTCACACGAGTACTTAAAGGAGCAGTGGAGTCAAATCCTGAGTGGTTTGTTCCAAGGCTCATCTGTGTTCTTAAAGCAATACATGAAGACTTTCCTACTGGCTTGTTAGGCCTAATGCAATAAAGGATTTTCTGTAGGGCTTGTCTCCCTTAGCCTTTGGAGATTCTTCTCCACCACAAGGCAGTGGTTCCCTTCTCATTTAATCCCCAGAAAGAGGGTTGCCTCATCTGCCAGATACACCATTCAAAAGTCTTTCTTCTCCGCCGTTGCTATCATTAAGGTCTTCACCCGTAGCCCTGGGCATGGCTTCCATATTATACACCATGGGATTGGGTCCCTGCCTGAACTCAGCCATCCTATCACTCCAGCCTACTGAGGTGTAGGATGCCCATCCCCGCGACGTGGACGCACCAGACAGGAATCAGGAATTACCCAAGTGGAGGAATAGGGAAGGGGATGCTACCTCCCTGGATCCAAGTTAATGATTGTGTATGATGCCACAACCAATGGCAGACATCATCTACAGGAACCTTAATAGCAAGAATGCCTGCCCTCACATTGCCATGCAGTCCAACATCAGGCCAGTGTCTCATTTGAACACCTCACAAATCTAGATAACATGTGATTTGACCAGTCGACCAAATGGAGACCCACAATGAGGCCACTTTGAACTGTCAGGTGCTGATAACATTGTCTCACATAAGTATGTGGTATCACGGTGTCATTGATTATGATCACCTCAACACCTGGCACTATTCACACCTTTTGTATATCCTACCATGCCTGGTAGTAACACTGAGAATGAACAACATTAATGCACTCTGGTGGTCATGGAGAATTGTACTTGAGTATTTACATATCCACTGAAGGTGTGTTGGTGTATGAAGTGGCACTGGTATCCAACCATGTCTTACCATGCAGTAGCTTTTCTGAATACCACTGACAAATTGTGGGCCCACTTACATTGCCAAAAATGGTAACTGATTGTGACAGTATAATCTGAATGATGTTTTTAACACAAGGATACTCAGCCTTTCCACATCAAAAGGTGTGTCAGAGAATTATATTTGAGAAAAGAGTGACAACTTGCTTAATTTTCCAGCAGTGCACAATATTGGATATTGATCAATGCCATCAAGCATTGTTGGTGGCCTTAAAATCACCACATATTGCAAACAGTCATAATTAGCATTGGTCTTTGCTTGACGTGACTGGAGTGATTACTCCTAGCTCCTGTAAATCGTCAAGTTTAGATTTTACTGCTTCTATCACAGCAAGTGCAACCAGACGAGCTCCTCAGAAATGTGGAGTAGCTGATTTCTTACGTGAAAATTTCCTATGGCAGGCAGTTTCACTACCTAGTTCTGATTAAAATAACTGGCTGCTATTGTAGCATAACTGTTCTAACTCAAGATACCAGGTTAATATTGTCTTGGGTCATGAATCTGTAACCAGTGAGGTGTCCAGAACATAAATGTTATTAGCCAGCATTTATCTGTTACTAAAAATATTAGAACATGAGCTACATCTGTAAACTTTGATTGATGCATCCTCTTATAGCATTATGGCTTCTTTACTAGAAGCAACCTGGAACTCTGAGCGAACTTTAACATGTCACATGGATATTTGCAGTGGCAGCACCCTTATATGCCAGTAAGTGTCCTTGTTTATCAGTGATAGTGTGATCTCATTGTTGAATTTTAACAGCTCACACATACCATGAGTAGTGAGGTAGAGCAGAAGCTTAGTTGGTGACATTTCTGCTGGCATGAACCCTTCGTGATATGTTGTGGACCAGTGTATTGCCAGATGATGATGTGGTGCAGTGGGTGACTCGGCTTGCTGTATGTGTAGCATAGTGTGTCCTTACTTCAGGTGTGCTGTAGGTAGCAATTAGCACAAGACTTATTTCATTTAAAACTACCAGTCTTTGATGACAATGAAGAAGTGTGACTCCAATTCAAAGAAGCCTCACTGAAATGGTAGCGACCTTGTTCTACCCATTGCTTAACTGGAGCCGCTGCCAATGATGTTGGGGTTTGCCTACAAACTACTGATCTATGTAACAATGTAAGTCAGAGAGGAGTGACTGTCTGCAGGTGGTTGTGGATTGTGACTGCAACTAGCTTTGCATAACCTCTTTATCAAATGCCTGATGTGCTGATGGACACAACTTTAAATGATGTAGCAATTGTAGTGATGTCGTCCAGGCCAGTGTTAGAAGTGTGTAAGGATTTAGTGTGGATTTCCTGATCCAGAGCTAGCAGCACCAGAACACCTCAAATCATCAAATTCACAAGTGAAACCTTACAGTTAGAACAGAATAATGTCATTTCCACTGGGGCCCTGCAGATCAGTGATACAGGCTGTACAAAACTGATAAGGGCACTTCTGGCACTGATTGAACTGTATTTGGTTATTGCAAAGTGTTTTTGCTGTCCATAGTAGCTGGGCAACAAATCACAAATGGCAGAGAAATTGAGCTCTGCAGGTTCTACTAGCATCTAGTGGGTGAGATTTTGCACTGCTTCATAAATAGCACTTCTTGAAGAAGGCAGTAACACTTGATTTGCTGGCTCAAGAAGGTTTTCTGCTTGATATTACAGCAGAAAATGATGCAGATACACTTACCCCTGCTCATATGTCCTGACAAAACTAGTCAAAGATGATGTCGGAGTCAGGGTGGTCAGCAACAGCCCTTGCTCCTTCAATTCCACAAGTAGCTCATTTTTCTGCTGGTGCTGCTGCTGCAACTGAGCACAGAGCTGCTACAGCTCTTCCCAGTGCTGCTGGTATCTTTGTTGTAACAACTACTGCTTCCATAATTCCATAAATTCTTTCATTGTGGAATTAACTTGTCGCTATTATTGTATCCCACGGGATACAAACACAAATTTGGAACTGGTGCAGAAACAGTACAAGTTGAGAGACGCTGACATGTGATCTCACCCAGAAATTTGCAAGCCAGTAAATTCCAGAAAGGATGCCAGTCCATCATAAGTAATAAACAAACAGTCTCAGTTATATCCAAAATGAAATACAACTCAGCAATGCCTGGTGTCTCTGCTGTCACGTGGCAGAATGTCCATGTTATGCCTTCTGTTGAGATGACCAGTCAGTTCCACCTCTGTATCACTACTCACTGGTGGGAAATCCTCGTTGTTACTTTGCAGAGATACAATAGGCACTGCCGTGGAGTAAACCACTCCCTTGGACAGTTTTCCATGACACTATATCTTGACAGCCTTCGTTAACCTCATCAGGAAGTTCAGCAGTATGCTCCTGTGATGGTTCATGCCATATGAGCATAATCTATTAACAAAACATAACAGATGACCCGAAGATCAGTCATCACTACTATGTTCAATGATGGTTGACAGTGGTGACTACACATTTCCACAACTTGTTTGTTCTTTTGTCTTAGGGTTGTATTGATACACTCAGCACTAGTCCTTAATGATGAGCCGGCTTACAAAGTCATTTAGGTGCAACATTTATGATGCTGCCAACCCAGTTTGCCAGTCTTTCTGAATGGGTTTGAGCAGTCACAGAACCCAGTGGTTGGTGAATTTTGTCGCGTTCAAAATTCCATGCAAGATGCTGAGACCAGATCTGTGACTGATTTTCACCTTTTTCACTAGTCCCTACACTTCTCTTGTGATACCCATTTCTTCAAAGAGAGATGGTTTACCACTTCATTTGTCACCATTCAGACTTATTTAACCACAATGGAAACATCATTACGAGAAATTGTTGCAGTACTGTTCTCGTTCATTTGCAGAGTTATCACATAATACTACACATTACCAATGGGCTGTGCTGTTTTGTTTTGGATCCTCTAGTGGCATGCTAGAGTACTATGGTCCAAGTATTTCCTACGATATTAGGACTGCAGGCATATATCGCAAACAAAAACATATTAATTACATAACTTTCTTTTTTTATAGTAGTAATTAAAACTACGGCAACACCCTCATGACAAAGCTCACCTGCTTTATTTCTTTGTTGATTGTCCTTAGTGTTGACATACTGACTGAAAAAATTGGGGCTGGATGTGCAACTACTGTCTACTGTAAATGATGTAGCTGACAGATGCACAGTTGCGTTTCACAGTCTTTATTGAACACTATCATTGCTTTAACACATGGCCTATTGGTGTAACATGTATTTCACTGTTAATTTGATGCATTGTTGTCATTCTAACCAACACGGGTTCCTCATCTGTTACTCGGCCGTGGACTGACTGTCTCAGGACCAAGAATTGGGCCCTTATATATCCTCAAAATAATAGATACTGAAACTTCACATTGTTCGATGTTTAATTTACAGAAATAACAATTAAAACTTAACTCATTCGATTAACTGTATACATCAAAAAATTTGTTCTTTTTAACAGTTTCCTCTACTGCAAGAGTTAGGCTGAATTATTTGTTTACATCATGAAATAAACAAATATTGTTACACAAACAAGACTTGGACAAAACTGATAATTACTTTGGAATTAATTAAGAGCCAGCCTTGCTAACATGTTTTCGAATAGAGCCAAATATATACTTTAAGATTACTAGTATTTCATCTTCCAAATGTATACAATTATTACAGAATTTATACTTGTTTTTAAGTCAACTATAGAATTTAAGTTATGAAACAATTACTGATTTTGCCCTATAATGAAAGGTACTAACTAGTAATAGTCAAAATAAATTAGGAAATCAATTACATACATAAAACTAAGCACAAAATTAGATATGGTGTTATATTCTTTAAAACTGAGGGCCAACCTTTCTCTTTTATGAAAATGCAGATTATACTCATGTATGTTAATGGTAATTAGTTCAAGATAGAAACGAATTTTTAAGAAAGCAGATGGCAAAACAAGAGGGGAAGTAAAAATTATCCCAGCTTGCTTCGTCACACCCTGTACAAAGAAGGGTGGCACAAATGGTAAATGTGATCCACAGTAGAATATTTCTTAAGTGTGAGGGAGCCAGGAGAAAGTCAGATAACAAGGATAATGATCACCACAAAGAAGGGAATCACGAATGACCACAGTCTCCAGTCCTCCCCAGGGCAGAACATCACACAAATGCTGAAAAAATGGAATTGGCAGACAAAAAAGGTTCAAATGGCTCTGAGCACTATGCGACTTAACTTCTGAGGTCATCAGTCGCCTAGAACTTAGAACTAATTAAACCTAACTAACCTAAGGACATCACACACATCCATGCCCGAGGCAGGATTCGAACCTGTGACCGTAGCGGTCACGCGGTTCCAGACTGAAGCACCTAGAACCGCACGGCCACACCGGCTGGCAATTGGCAGACAGCTGAAGATTCAGACAACTGTCTCGTGAAAGCCTATTAACAAAATGTCAAGAATAAATATTAAGTGAGGAATCAGTGGATTACTTAGAACTTCCTTTTCTGGATGTAGCCATTTGTACAGCTTTATCTTCATTTAAAAGATGTTCCTGCAAGATGAACACTGAGGGTCATTATAAATACACATTAGCACAATAACACAAACACAAAACAAAACTAAGAACAGTTCACTGATTGTACAGGAATTTGTATACCTGTATGATCTCTGAATTGTTTCCGTTTACATTTTGTGTTTGTGTGCTATTCAGTGAAATATAGTTGGATTTGATTTCCTTGTCTTCTGCAACAAATACACCAATTACATTTCCTGTTAGACTATCCTTTTGAAATACACTTAGATTCAAAGTCAGTTCAAGAACACTTTTCCACACAAGCGACAAACCCTCCATCCATCCCTCTCCCCTCGCAGACGTCACTTTCCTTTCCTTTTGACTTTTGGTAAGACATTTAAAAACAAATATACATCTAGGGATTACACAAATGGTTTGCTTTTAGTGAAAGCAGAAAAGACTAAGCCTGTTGTATTGTAAAAAACGCACCACCTATTAAACCAAGTGGAAAGAATGGAAACAAAATTTCTGTTACTTTTTTACTTTAATAGCAGAACTTTTTCATTCTGCAGTTTACAAATTATTTCACTTTCCAACAAAAAAATTTGGATTAAAAAACGGTATCTAATTTTATATTGATATGTTAAAGATGTTACACTGTTTACTGTGTAACCAGAATGTTACATGGGCAGAAAACTCACCAATAAGATATTAAATTTTAGATTTGTTGCACATAAAAGTAGTAAGTAAACATTATTATGCATGCAACTGAAAAGGAAAGATATAAAATAAGAAAAGGCAACCACTCACCTACAGAGGACTGGTGTAATGAATATAGAAACACATAAAAGGAAACAGTCTTCACACTAGTTTTTGAGCTCTTGCAAGAGAAGAAAGCTAGGGTGAATACTGTTCTCTGTTACATGTTTCTATACTCCACACACCAGTCCTTGATAGGTGAGTGGTTGCCCTTTCCTTATTTTACATGTTGTCCCATCCAAGAATTTCCATTATTGGTATGAAAAAGAAAATGTAAATTTGCATAGAATACAAAAAAGAAATATTCTATTACTGATAATAATATTATTTCCATTCTTCCATCTGAAATTGCCACAGTTGTTCAGTACATGCATTGAATGTTTTTCCTATGGATAAAAACATTGTACTGTGACTTTTCTAGATTTTTACTTACAAAAATCTTTCAAATTCATATCTAAATCTATTGACTTTGAGGTATTGCTTCCAGTGGCTAAAGTTGACAGTCCACGCAATCTTCTTGAGAGCATTTTGTCCTAAGATGTGTATATCAACCGGAGTTTTGGTAACTCCTTTCAGCGCTTGCAACAGATGTGGGCTACAACTGGAGGATTCATGAACTTACAAAACTATTGGGAAAAAATGTCAGTAAACTTGCTTTTGGTAATATAATTTAATGAATATCATGCAGGACTTAACAGCTGGAAGAAAAGGGCTCTAAGATCAAAACTTCATTATTTAGTTCTTTTTGACTGATGTTACATTCATCACCATCACTTAACAGCCTCAGAGCTATGTGTGTGTGTCTTTTATGTATCCACCATCCCACTTCTGCAAATCATGAATATCATATTGAAAGTTTGAAGCTCTTACTATGACTGACTGCAAACGCACATCTATCTTTTAGTGGGCAGATAGTCATATCAACAGTAAGACAGTAAAACTTAGTTTAAAGAAACATTGTGTTTCCTCTTCACCATAGGTTCATTATTAGTCCCACAGGTAAATCTTTTCTTCACTCTCTTGGGATGAGATTTCTATCCTTTTTTCAAGTTTACCAGCAAGCAATTTTGCACTATTAAAATCCTCTTCTTACATCATCACCATCATCAAAAACTGCCGACACTTTCAACTAGATCCAAAGCACTCAGTAAGTTTACAGCAACTCTTTAGAGAACTCTGTTGGCGTGGTTGATTCCAACATTATTTCATATCAACAATGAAATCAGAATTTTTGTACCTCTCTTGCAATACTAGTGGTACTGTTCCCTCCAAAAGCATCTACTTTAGACTCTTCGCTAGCTTCTTAAACAGCATCACACACTTATTCAGTGTAGTAGCTTAAGAGGCTCCTAGGCATTTATTCAGCTTCCCCAACAGATACCACCAATAAGTCATACAATCTTATTAGATAAATGCTTCTTCAGAATGCCCCATTGATAGGTAGATACAGAAAAGAAATTGAAAACTCCTTAAAATGTATTGAAAAAGTTGACAGCAACAGGACGTAATAGCACAGTATCATTCATGACAAGGTGTAACAAATGACCTTCATATGGAACAGAAATGCTCAGGGGTTAGAGTCTTCAAGTCTTTTTTGAACTTCTACCCTTTTCCTGTCATACCTGAACCATTGTCCTATCCCTAGTCTTGCTTAGTTTTTCAAAGGAATTGTCCATTTTATAATCTTGTTCAAGAGAACATTGGTCAGACATTTGTCAGTAGTATCTGCACCTGGAATAAAGCCAAGGAAGTGTTCATTGATGATTATTTCTTTGGCATGCTCTGTCTAACAAACAAATGACCATTAAAATTTCTTCTGTGTGTTTCACATTAGGAATAAAGTATAAAATGATTGATTAGTTAAGTTCTTTTGAAGTGTAATGTGGAATACATGTTGATAACAGAGTGATAAATGCTATTTTGTCAGATAATGAGATGTTTGAAGATTTGTACACACTATATACACATTTTGCACTCACAAGCAGCCACTTGAGCTTTAAACCTGCCCTGCTTAGATTTATATTTATAATCTTACTGCTGACAATTTCAGAGTTTAGCCAGCTTTCTGTACTTGGTATTCTGTGACTTCAATTATTATGAGTTCTGTACTGATGTTGATTAACAGACTCCTAGTCTTTTGCATTTACTTCCTCTTGACATGGGTCACAGCAGGCTCCTCAACATGTGATGTGTGCCACACGGGATCAGTTTCAGTATCAATGGAAGATGCAACTACAAACTTGTTGGTATGGAGTAAGTGTAGTATCTTGAATTCTCCCAAGTCCATGCCTCCCCTGTACAGGATCGCTACAGCCCCTAAAGCTACCTGGAAGTTTGTATGTATAACTTTAGTTCTGTACAGGTATGCTCACTGAAGGACGTGTAAAGAAAGTAATTGGAACACAGTATCACAGACTATACACTAACACAACATCATGCTACAGCAGTTGACTTCGTATGAGTTATGTCTCTATCACAATTGTAAACTGTCAAACTTTTCTAAGAACAAACTGGTTGATGACTGGGGAAAAAGTGTAATTGTAGCACTAACCATATGTACTGCAATTAAGAGGAAACTATTTTCTGAACAAGACATTGCTGCCCATGTTTGTGGAGTACAGTATACACTGTAGTTCACAGTTATCAATTTACTATGAAATATGACAATCACACATCAGTAGGGGAGAAAAGCTGTCTGAATGAGGTTGTTACTGCTGGCAATTGGAGATAGTCCCAATGTAGTTTTCAGCTGACGGTATAGTTTTAATTTTCTGTGTCACCTGTGGACATTTAAAAAAGGCTCAAATGACAGACACAAATTTTGAATTAATATGTGAAAGATAATGGGAGAACGTCACAAAGACAAACAACCTGGAATTTTGGCACAAATTTATATAACGCACAGGGTTCTAATCATTCACATACGAGAACCATGAAGTCAGCTTAAATGTCTGCAATGTGCATGAAGTTTCCACTAACCTAGACAATTTAGTGACAACTTCTACACAAGCATACCAAAGGAGAACACTTCATGTTTTATTTTTAAGAGTTCTGTTTATAGCGCCAAATATCAGGTGGAATTTATTTAATATATTTCTCTACATTACCTTCAATTTGTTATGGTAAAATGAAATTCTCTAGCTGTATGTGGTACACAGAAATCTGTTAGTTCAGAGAATCCTTAATTCATGTTGTTTTCAGAAAACTATTTTATATCTTTCAAGATGATAGAGAGCAGCTATCAGACATCATTTCCATTCTAGCTTCATTAAAGCAAATCCAGATTTTGCATAGTAGGCTGTATGGAAGGGACTGCTTGGTAGGGAAGCCTAGCCACCCATGGTCGTCGCATCTGCAGTAATGAGCAGTCCCTCTCAAAATATATCGAGGGTCTCACTGAAGCCTTCACTGACCGTAATTATCCTCCCAACCTTGTACAAAAACTAATCTCCCGTGCCTTATCTTTCCAGTCTCCCACCACCTCCCAAAGTCCAGCCACAGAGGAGCATTCCCCTCGTAACTCAGTACCATTCGGGACTGGAGCAACTGAATTACATTCTCCGCCAGGGTTTCAATTACCTCTCATCATGTCCTGAAATGAGAAATGTCCTGCCCACTATCCTTCCCATCCCTCCTACCGTGGTATTCCACTGTCCACCCAACCTACACAATATACTCGTCCATCCTTACACAACCCCCCAATCCCTTACCTCATGGCTCATACCCCTGTAATAGACCTAGATGCAAGACCTGTCCCATACATCCTCCTACCACCACCTACTCCAGTCCGGTCACTAACGTCACCTATCCCATCAAAGGCAAGGCTACCTGTGAAACCAGTCATGTGATTTACAAGCTAAGCTTCAACCTCTATGCTGCATTCTATGTAGGCATGGCAACCAACAAGCTGTCTGTCGGCATGAACGGCCACCGACAAACTGTGGCCAAGAAACAAGTGGACTACCCGGTTGCTGAACACGCTGCCAAACATGGTATCCCTCATCTTAATGACTGCTTCACAGCCTGTGCCATATGGATCCTTCCCACCAACACCAGCTTTTCTGAATATGCACAGGTGGGAACTTTCCCTGCAATACATCCTACGTTCCCATAACCCTCCTGGCCTCAACCTTCATTAAGTCACTGTCCACACCCATCCAGCCCCCTCCCTGTTCCCATTCCAGCACTACACAGCCGTCATTTCACCGCGACACCCAGTCTTTTAATTTCTTTTATTTCTCTCCTTTCTGCTACTTACCCCCTCCCCCCTCCGTACCTTCTCTCCTGCGCTCCGTCTAAACTGCAACACTTGACTGTCCACCGCTCCAAACATACTATCCCTCCCCCTCCCCGCCCCAGCCTCCCCCTTACCCCCACCCAGTCGCCACTCCCATCATGTACTGATGCTGCTGTTCGCAGTGTGGTCTCAGCTCTCTGAGACTGCAGATGTGTGTGCAAGTTGCATTTATATCTGTGTGTGTGTGTGTGTGTGTGTGTGTGTGTGTGTGTCTACTGCTGACAAAGACCTTAATGGCCGAAATGCTATAAAATGGTATATATGTTTCATTAACACCACTGATGTTATTTTATTTCAATAAAGTGAAACCCATTTGGTGACAAAAATACGCATTTCATTCGATCACAAGAGTGTTTTAAAACACCTTCACTGCTTTCAGAAATAACCTCAGGAAAAAGTAGGCCTCTTGAAAGAAATGTATAAGGTGGGGAAGAGTTGTGTAAACTGACACTATAGGTGACCACCAATAAAATGTTGGTTCTACTATGTTCGTTATTGTTGGTTATTACCCACTTTGTTATGTCTATTATTCTACAGGTATTGTATGATTTTTCTTTCCAGAAATACATGAGTATACACTACCAGCAACTGCCACAATTTTCTTCTTCTTATCGTCCACACTTTCTAATACATAAACTACTTTCGAAGTGCCAAAAAGTAATAGAATAAATAAAATTTCTATAAAACACTGCACTGTACAATGTACTTGTGGTGACACAGTTGCAATTCCTGAAATCCATTGCCTTTGGTCTGTGGCCTGCTGAGGAGCACCACAGTCCTGGGTCCATGGATAAACCATGAAAATCTGCCACATTGTACCACACACAGACAGACTCTGCCTGTGGGCAGATCAGTGAGATTAGATCCAACAGGCAAGGCTGGCACATTAGTGGGAAACTACAGGCTTCAGATTGGCAGGCCCGATCCGTTAGATGCCCACAGAAATGGCCTGCAGTTTTGGCATGTCACGGTAGTCCATTCGTGTGGCCAGCTATTCACATGTCATAGACACCATGTTGATGAAAAGAGACTGCGATGATCACCCAGGCAACAGATAACTTGCACAAATACTCTGAGAATCAACACCAATGAAGATAAGTAGCAACTCATGGTAAAGAGGGTTGCTCAGACACAGACAGGCACATATAGAAGACTATCACACACTCACAATTTTTGGCCATAGCCTTTGTCAGAAAACAAAAGCGCACACACATTCGCACAATCACTGGACGCAACTCATGCACACACAACCGCTGTACCTGGCCGCTTCATCAACAATCTCTGGGCACCTCCCTGTCTCTCATCAGCAGCTGCTAGGCTAGCAGCAAGTAGTAGTGGCAGCTCTGACTGCAAGCTAAGGGGAGGGGTGGGAAGGAGAGAAGCAGTAAGAATGAGAGTGTAGGGAAGAGGCGCACTTACTCAGCTATGCCCAGCCAGTGACAAAGCATGGAAACTCAGTAAACAAACAGTTTCATGCTACTGAGACAAAAAGTGAGATTTTTTCCAGTGTTTCTTTTTTTTTTTTTTCAAATTTCCCTGATACATTTGAAATTCCCCGATTTCCAGAACTTGTGGTGACTCTGGTTACTATATACCAGATATATCTCCCACAACTTGCCAGGGAAATTTTTACTAGTGTTTCAGCATGTATTTGCAATTTTGCTTTGTTGCAATATGTAGCTGGAGCCAGCCCAAACAAATACTGATTATCAAGTCTTTCATGCAACAGCCACTGTTGACATAAAGCACTGGTTTGTCTTCGTTGCAAACAAAAAGATTTTTCAATCAAAATTTTACAGGCTGATTTGATAGAGCATCTCAAATTAGTCTAGTGTGATTTTCTTTTTATCAATATGTATTAATGGGGCCAGTAAAACATAAAGAATAACCAGTACTCTAGCAGCGATACCGCCACCCCGGCCCATGCTGACTGCTAACATAATGCTGTATAGCTGCTCTGTCACTGAGGTTATTCTTCACATTTTACTGTCCCTGTTAATACATATTGGCAAAATGAATATTACACTAGACTAATTTGGTACCGCTCTATCAAATGAGCTCGTAAAATTTTGCTTTAAATATAATTCTGTTTGTACTGGGGAACAAACTGTCACTTTCTGTAGATGCTAGGTGTCACATGAAAGACGTGATGGGCCGTATTTGTTTGGGCTGACTCCAGCAACACACTGCAAAAACAAAATCACAGATATCTACCAAAACACCAGATAAAATGCGCCTGATGACTTAGGGCAGGCATACTGTGAATATCTGTATGTGTGTATTATTCATATGTGTGTAGATATATGCAGAAGTGTGTATTTGTACATACAATTATCAACCTGAACATTATGACCACCTACCTAATAGCCAGTACCTCCACCTTTGGCATGGATAACAGAAGCAACACATCGTGGCTTGGAAGCAATGAGACCTTCGTGGGTCGCTGGAGGGAGTTGGCACTATTTCTGCACACACAAGTCACCTAATTCTTGTAAATTCCGGACCCTGCTGAAAAATGCCACTGCCATCAGGAAACATGATCACCGTGAAGTGGTGTTTGTAGTCTGCAACCCGTGTATGATACTCCTTGGCCCTCATGATGCCTTGCGCAAGCTCCACTGGACTCATGGATGCTCATGTTAATTTTCATCAGAGCATAATGGAGTCACCACCACCTAGCCTTTGTCCTGCAGTGCAGGTGTCAAGGAGCTGCTCCCCTGGAAGACAACGGGTGTGTGCCCTCCTATCAGCATGATGAAGAAAGTATCAGGAATCATCAGACCGTGACAATGGTCACGGGTCCATTCCAGTTGTAGTTGCCAAAGTCGTTATGTTAATACTGGCACATTCATGGGTCGTTGGCTGTGGAAGCTCATTGTTAGGAGTGTTCAGTGCACTGTGTGTTTAGACACAGTTGTATTCTCCCCAGCATTAAAGTCTGATGTTAGTTCTGCCACAGTGCACTGCCTGTTCTGTTTTACCAGTCTGCCCAGCCTATGACGTCTGACGCCCATAATGAGGGGTGGCCACCCAACCCCATGAAGTCTGGATATGGTTTCACCACGTGTTAAATACACTCACCTCAGCAATTCTTTAATACCAGACAAGTCATGCAGTTTCCAAAAACACTTGCGCCAAAACTCCAGGCCATCACAAGTTTCCCTCGGTCAAACTCAGAAGGATCACGTGACTTCCCCATTCTAAACACAGATGGCATGGTCACTGATACTACATGCACCATGTGTGTGTCTTGACTAGCAGTCATTCCTTGCCAGGTGATGCTGCTGTTGCCTGGATGTGTTTATATCGGTAGTAGGTCAGTGGTCATAAAGTCCTGCTGTAAATTTATTTCAATATTTAATCTCTATTCACAGAATGTCTAACAATTATGGTCATACACACACTTTTCACACATTACTGTGTGTCTGGTGAAAGTACAAGAAAACAGGACATGAGGACAAAGTGTGATTAATTATTATTATTATTAAATTAAATTATTATTAAATAAATTTGCAGCAGTCTTTGAAAACGTTACAGAAATGGCTCATTACCTACACAGCTCACTATTAGCCCATAAACAGAAATTGCTTTGACCAAAAAAATATACAAATAGTGCTCTTTTTGTTCAGACATTACTCTTCCTCTTATGGAGCACATAAGAGAAATGGCTCATTACCTACACAGCTCACTATTAGCCCATAAACAGAAATTGCTTTGACCAAAAAAATATACAAATAGTGCTCTTTTTGTTCAGACATTACTCTTCCTCTTATGGAGCACATTTGCAGTTGTATACATAGCATCACTTACTTTTTGTTATACACCCTTCACAGTCCCTGAAAACACAGCTTTGTTATAGGCCATCCGATCCCAACAATTGATCATTTTTGTCCTGTCAATGCTACTTCACAACAGCAAGACTGAGCACTCATATTTCCTGCTAAGTCACAGCGAGCCTTACACTCTTGCACACTTTTGTAAGAGAGAACAGATCAACAAGTAGAAAGCAATCTCTGTCTCTTCATATACCTACATATACATCGAAATCTACATCTATACTCTGAAGCCACTGTGAAGTGCATGGTTGAGGATATCTCCCTTGCACTAGTTATTAGGATTTCCTCCCATACCATTCACATACTCAGCATGGGAAGAACGATTATTTAAATGCTTCTGTGTGTACTGTAATTAATCTTGTCCTCACAATCCCTAAGTGAGCACTGAGTATGGGATTGTATTACATTCCAAGAATAACTTTGTAAGTAGGCTTTCTCAGGAGAGCATATGTCTGACTTCAAGAGTCTGCCAGTTCAGTTTCTTCAGCGTCACTGTGGCACTCACACACACATCAAACAAACCTGTGACCATGTGTGTTGCACTTCTCTGTATACATTCAGTATCCCCTGCTATTCCTACTTGGTATGGGCTCTACACACCTGAGCCATATTCCAGAACAGGTTGCATGAATGATTTGTAAACAATCACCTTTGTAGACAAATTGAATTTCCCCAGTATTCTACCAATGAAATGAAGTCTACCACCTGCTTTTGCCACAACTGAGCATATGCGATCATTCAATCATTCTATTTTGTCACCCTACAAAGTATTACACCCAGGTATTTGTGGAAGTTGGACAATTCTGGCTGTGACTCATTGATATTATAGTCATACGACACTGCATTTTTTAATTTTGTTAAGTGCCCCATTTTATATTTCTAAAAATTTGAAACAACTTGTAAATCCTTGGACCACTTTGAAATCTTTTCAAGATCAGATTGAATACACACACAGCTTCTTTGGGACAATATTTCACAACAGATAACTGTCATTTGCAAAAATTCTGAGGTTACTCTTAATATTATCCTCAAGATCATTAATAAAGAATATGAACACTAAGGGTACCAACACACCTCTCTGGGGCACATCCGAAGCTGTTTCTACATCTGAAGACAATTCTCCATCCACGACAACATACTGCACCCTCCCTACCTTAAGATCCTCAATCCAGTCATAAATTTTGTTTGATACCTCATATGATCATACTTTTGTCAATAAGTGTAGATGTGGTACTGAGTCAAATAATTTTCAGAAATCAGGAAGTACTGCATCTACCTGACTGTCTTCTTCAGAAACTTTTGTGTCATGTGAGAAAACTGTGTATGTTTGAGTTGAGAATATGTCCTAAGATTCTACAATAAATTGATGTCAAGGATATTGGGCAGTAGTTTTGTGGATCCCTTCTGCTAGCAAACTGGTGTCACCTGTGCTTTCTTTGAACTACTGGGCATAATTTTTTCTTTGTGAGATCTGCAATAGATTACAGTTAGAAGAGGGGTAACTCAAATCATACATTCAGTATAGAATCTGATTGGGATTCCATTGGGCCCCAGAGCTTTGTTACATTTTAATAATTTCAGCTGTTTCTCAAGACCACTGACATTAACACTTATTTCACTCATCTCTTCAGTGGTATGAGGATCAAGTTGGGGCAGTTTCTAGGGTTTTCTTTTGTAAAGGAACATTTGAAAATGGAATTAAGCACTTCCACTTTTGCTTTGCTAACCTCGATTTCAATTTTCAATCATGAACAACTGGTCACTCACTTTGATGTCACTAAGAAGCCTTTAAATACAACCAGAATTTCTTTGGGATCTGTGAAAGATCATTTGGCAATATTCTGTTATGGTAGTCATTGAAGTCATCACACATTGCTCTATTGACAGCCAAAACCATTTAATTCAGCCTCTTTTATCTACTATAGCATTATGCTTTGTTTTGCACCTATTATGCAGTAGACTCTGTTTCTTTAGAAGTTTCTTTATGGTGACTGTACACTATCCAGTGCGTGGCCAGCTATCATTTTAAACTTGGGCCATAGTTCCCCTACAGGCTCCTGCACTTTGTTGAAAGTTTTAAGTACCTCATTGAGATATGACATACTCACAGAACTCTAGTGGTAGAAAGGAAGCCAATATACCTCTGACATAAAAGCAGTGCATTTATTTCTAATGTAAGCAAACCTCAACAGTAGACTCATATTTGCTCTATCTCTGATGGCTATGGATCATACAATAAAAAAGTTGATTGAAATTTACATGCTATTCTTCAGCAAAATAATGATTCTAGTTGAACAATTATTAACAATGACTTACAGCCTAGATCTAAACAGTTAACATTTACATGTCATTTTGGACAGAGTAATTCTTGTCACATTTAAAGACATTGACACTGAAACATATGATGGATTTCAAACAAAAACATGTGTCAGACATGACTCCACGACCAAGTATTTGTCTGGTTATATTCAAACCAATATTGTCATGCAAGACGCATCATTTTTTTTGTTTACAGTTTTATTTAATATACAGGAAATGAGAATCAGGATGGCCGTAATAGGATTTGACTCCTACAATTGCCTAATGTGTTCTCAGAGCATTTAACGCACCACATCATTCATTTCATTTATATTACTGAATTGTATTTTGAACTTTGAAGTCACTGGAGAATAAGACCATGCAGCCACAGTACAAAAATACAAAGCAGCCAATGTGCACCCATCGTTATCTCAAACATAAGTGATCTGCAGAATTCATTTCTTCTATAGTTCAATGATATAACAAGTATTGGCAAATAACTTCACGACATTCTCCAAATAAATAAATTCACAGTTTACACAAATATGTGGCATGGCATACAGCCATTGTTATAAAATAGACGTTTTATACATTTTTTAATTATACATCTTAAAATAAATTTTGATAACTATTACTACTAATTTTCATAATTCACTTATCTCTAACTGCTAAGCAAAAGAGGTCACCATCATGTCAAAGTATTTTACTGTCATTTATATCTAAGTTCTCTATAAGATAACTTTTAAATGACATTTTAAATTTTATATGTGCTAATAAATTAACAGGTGAGCCATTATCAACTACAGGCTACCATCGTTGGTGGTCTGTGAGCAGTCCTGACAACCTGGGCTATAGCAGCATAAGTGCAGGTGAAGACTGTGGTTCTGTTCATCGCAATGGTGGCTTGAATGACATTTCGTGCTACATGAAACATGCTTTTTTCTGTGAGCAGGAGTTGCTGGAATAAGTTTTCACGGTTAATTTATGTAAAAAAGAGATCTCACGTTTTCACTGGTGTTGGACTATTTCTATGAACACAAAGAAATGATTTATTTTCTTTTTTAAAAAATTCTGATCAGCAGAGCAATCAGAACGCTTTATTCATGTTTTGCAGTTCAAATTTTCAAATTGCAAACTGTGAGCTGAAGCATCGTATCTACTGATGGGAATCATTATCACAACAGCTCACTTCAAAGCAATTTAACCAATAAAACTTAATTCTGCCAATTTAAAAAGAATGCTGTATGGTCTGATAAGAAAGTAGACAAGCCACATCTCACAGCTTTTGGGGGCAATGAAGGTGGAATTTAGTTGCATAGACAAGGGTTCTAAGTGTCTGCAGCACCACTGTGGTTGCGAATGTACAAAATTCAGACAGACATTTTTCGTGGAACCAATATGGAATGGTAGGAAAAAGCACCAATTTATTTCTAGATATAAGTAAGTCTTGAAAGTAAAATGTCAGAAAGGGCAATGGAGACAGAAAGGAAATAGTCAACAAGGAGTTTCTGACAGTGAAATTAATTTGTAATAGTCACTCACAGAATAAGTAAACAGCTGAATTTGACTTTCAGTAACAAAAGTGATGATCAGTGCACTGAAATACTGGGAGACTTGGTTGTGACTAAGCACAAATCCCACAAATGTTATTCACTGACATATAAACCACAAAGTAGTTATCAGAATAAGAAACAAAAGTTATTCTTAATGATCCTTCTACCTCTCATCATTAACATTGCTTGTGAAATGAATTTTCTATTGTGAAATTTATCTTTCAAAAAACAAATAATAATATTTCTGTCACTTAGACATATGTGGGTAATTTTCTGCCATCTTATGTAAATGCTTCCTTATTTACTTCTAATATAATATATTTGCTACAGATTATTTTTTATACTGAATTAAAAAATGTAGAGGCAGATCTAAGTTGTTATGACTGGTAATTGCATTAATAGTTAACCATTCATGAACCTTATGTTGATAGTTTTTAGGTCTACACTATTGTGTTTTATAAATGTAGAGCTTTGTAGAGAATGCTTAACAAGTGTTGTAACTACTATTTGTGTTTTACAAATCCAAGGTATACAATCCCTAATGATAATATAGCCTCTTTTCTATGTCTATGTAATGGCTGAAATATTTTACATGTTTATTATAACCACTTTAATTGTGTAATTATTATGTACTGCTGTACAGTCAACAGATAAACATGTAACCAGGCCATCTGCTGTGCTTACCAAATTGGTCTCAGTCAGCAGAAGAATAGAATTGTGTTTGGTACTAGTCACATATTTACAAGAGCAAAGTCTACTTTTAAATATTACAAAATATGTTTTAAAGATGTGAATTAATGCTTACCTCACATCAAAGTCAGAAGCAACTAACAGATGACTTGGATCTGAAAAGACATTCTTGTTTTGTTGGTTCTTTTATGAAAATAAGTAATCATCAGGATTAGCATATCTATTAACTGGTCATTACAAAATTTACATATGCCCACACTCCATTCTACTGTCCCTCCAGCATTTGAACAAGGGATCTTAAAAACTGCCAACTTTCTTCACTGGCCCCTATTCATCACTTGTTACAAATCCAATTCATCATTCTAATGCTGCTCACTTAATAGCAAATGTATGAAAGTTTCTCCTCTTTAACAGAGTGAGAAACAATGTGAAATCTTGTTGTACACATCTTCCTGTTCCTATGGAGGGAAAAAAAACACCCTCAAACACTGGACACAAAAGTAAGTTAAATATTCTATCTAGGCAGGCAATTCTTAAAACAGATGATTCTGGAAAATGAATGTCACTAGCAGTTCCCTTGTTTTCTTTTTCCCCATTATTTCTTCTGAAAACTTTATTTTATTCCTCTTTTTCACATAAATGATCCTTTCTTTTTGTGCATTTAAATTTTTATAAAGTTAATTTCCTGTGGTCTGGTAGCAAGTACTGTGGACAGATTTACAGTTGCATGTTTCTGGTTTTCACAGCTGCAGTCAGATTCCACAAAATTATCCTCTCTTGTGGAACATGTCATATCATAAAGTACCAAACCAAGATTGTGGACACTACTGTATATGGCTTAAATGGTTCAAAATTTTGCAGCATGATGCATTTTACAACCCAAAAGAATTTCGTACAAAGGTTTAAAGTTTTTCACTGGTTGTATCTCACCCCCCCCTCCCCCCCCCCCCCCCCCCCAAGTTTCCACCATTTAGTCTTCACATATTCCAAAAGGAATACTGCCATATGGACAGAATTGAATCTGACTTTTGGAGGATGTTGGTGACTTTCAAATCTAGATAAATTGTGGAATCAGTTTTCATACATCTGATTTTATTTCCGCTGATAACTGGTTTCAGATACAATGATAACTGTAAAGCTGAAACCAGATATCTCTGCAAATAAAATAAAATATGACAAATACATGTAGCTTGTTTGCAAGCACCACAAATTAAACATGCAAAGCATATTTAGTACGATGATCAATCTCAATGCAAGGGCCCATTTTAAATTAGGCAAAACAAATGACTATTTATATTGTCTTGCACTATACTGAAAAGAGAAGTAGAATGAGAGGTCTTTTGACTTCATAATTGGACACCCTAAGTTTGCCTTCACCACCAGTCTGCATCTTAAACACAATCTGGTAAACTAAAATGAGTGAGCAATCATTTTGTGCTTCAATGGCATAGTCTTCCATGATTTTGAACTTTCCAAATTTGTGTTTAAATTGTTGCACCAATTTTATCTTTCATACCCCATATCTTGAAGTGGAATGTATTTCCGCCATTGTACACACTTGATTTTCTATCCCATTTCCTTCTCTCTGTTTCAGTTTTGTACGCACTGAATTCTGAAAGTCTCCCGCACTTTTTACTATCAGCTACAGCATAACTTCCAAATCTGTAGTAATTTAGATGTTTTTTTCCCTTTCCATCTATTTCATGGGTTTTAAAAAAGTGGATTTTGAGCCCCGTATAAAGATTTTTAGTATGTGCGTGCATAATTAAATGAAATTCCACAATGTTTCAGACTTTTTTACTGCTTCAGAATACAATACATCTGCTTTTGCAGCAATCTGTTTCGATTGTCATCATTAAAATATCTTTTTGAGTACAATACTTTAAGATTTGTAACAACAGGTTTTACAACAGTGTTTTTCCCTTTTAGGGAATGCATGAATATAATACGATTATTTGATGATTACAACAGTTTTTGAGAAAGACAAAGAACTACTACATAAAAATTGTTTAAATGGTAATATAATACTTATTCTGAACACACAACAAGAATGTCAATACAAAATTTTATTTATATGAGTCAAAATTATATACCTCTTCATCTCTAAAATTTAAGTATATGTGTATGTTACAGAGGCATTAACTTTTTGGCATTATATCTGAATGCTTTAAAATAATTTAACCAGTCACCTTTTGAACATTTAGCCAAATTTGGTTATGATGCAAAAAAGAAAAGGTACACCACTTACGCATAATACTCAGTCTACATTAAGTATGAAAAATGTTGTCAACTGTGCCACTGTTGTAAAGTTAGTCCATAAAAAGGAAGAACCTATGGGTGTAAACTCTTTGAATGCATGAAGTGTGAAAATTATGTTACAAACACTTGCATCATAATTTGTGAGTGCAAAGTTAATTTCAAAGAAATATAACTATGAATAACACAACTAATGTCCTCCGTGTATGCTATGAAATGCTCAAAAATAATTGCACTACAATTTGGTTTCTGCTTCTTCCTTCGACTACTTACTTTCAGACATAACATTTATGGAAGCATTCCGTATACAACACCACCATGGAAAATGTTCACGTTCATGCTGAGTAATATCCATGATTCTAGTTTGATCACCTGATCTTTACTGAAGTTGTGTGATCTGCTACTTTCACATTGTAGTGTGTAGAAAGTGACAGGTTAAAAGGTATAATTAAATGAAGACCCAGGAAATGAATAATATCTATCTAAAAGGCAGAAAACCACAATTAATAACCAAGTCCAGGCAGTCATATAAGCACATAAAATAAAACTTCTTTTGAAAAACACATACAGTTGAAGCATTATGCACCAGTTCTCATGAATCTGGTTAGTTACTGAAATACCATCCGAAAGCAGGACAAACAGTACCGTGACACTTTTTATCTTCTGCTCCCTACAGCTTAATTTACATTCATGCATTGCAAACCCACTCCAAAGTGTTGTGCTAAAATTACCTGCAGGTTCTCTCTTTTGAGATACCCAACTTCTTATCCATGTTGTTTTCAACTTTAATTCCTTTTCTCTTCTAATATTATCAATTTGATTTGATTAACATATTCTGTGAGCAAGAGGAAAATGGGTAATGAAAAGATGAAAGGCAGTTAAGTAAAATAGGAAAAAGACTGGCACATGCCTTGGAGGATAAATAAAAGCAAGGACAACAAAAAATATGAGAGCTAAAAAACAATATATGAAAGTACTAGCAGCACAAACAAAGAATATTGTTATCAGTAACAATAACACACAGATCTAGGCCTCCAAATCACCAGAGATGTGATGTAAGAAGAAACTGAAAAATCTCTTCTCCTCTTACATTTTGCTGTGGATAAGATGATTTTTATTGTTATAAATACCAAATCTCACTACTGTTTGTTGAAATTGCAGTAGGTAATTCCTGAGGTAGCATCCACTGTATAAGATTCTTGCTAACCTCTTTACTTGTCCAAGTCCCCATTCCCCATCCCTCCTCCCCAAACCATTTCTTTACCCTTTGCTGATAAATTCAGTTCCTTGTCAGATCTGACTACAGAAGTTGCAGAACAAAGATAGTGAATTACATACATTACAATGCTTTGATACAGTGTACTCCATCATTCAACACCATCTTACAAGGAGATATTTTTGTTTGTACTAGACAATATTTTAAACCTTAGAACACACAATATGAATTTCATTCATAAAAATGTGTCTAGTGGTAGGATATAATTTGTTTATGTGCTCTTACTATCCAACATGATAGATTTCAGATGTGACTGTATACAACCAATCCCTCCCCATTTCTTTTCTAAAAGTAACTATGATGCTGTCACAGACAACCACTCAGATGCTTCATACATTGTATTTTAACTAAAAATAAATACAATAAATATTATTAAATATCCCACCAGTATCATAAAACAAACCTGGTCACCAGCACCTTAGGAATGTTTGCATTTTAAAACATTTAGTTATTAGGTACAATACATTAAAATAAGTTGTTCACCAAATGTATCACATGAGGCACTATCTAAAATAACATTTATATGTACACTGTACTTTTAACTACATTCTACACTGTACATAACAGGCAAAGTGCATCTATGGGCATCATATAATCTTTGGTTATAGTTAATGGCTACAAATACCTGTAAGTAACAAAAAACTTGAGATTTTCTTTAAATTTATGAAAGTTCTTAGGTTTCATAACACCGAGGCTACTGCATGTGAATTAACATCTCAATATTAAACCACATAACAATATATATACAACTTTAAATTTAGAAGTTGGTATGTACACTGTACGTCATAATAGAGATTCCATACCAGTTCATCTAAATGGTTGTAACAAGAAAGATTTAGCAATAAATAAAAAGACAAAATAAGTGCACTGTACATGTTATATTCTTCTCCCTAGAAGTAAAAGCTATGTGTAATTGCACATTCCACTTGTTGGTTAATAAACACAAGTTTTATTTACTAAGATTTATGACTCCTCAATAAGTATCACATCAGAACAGATTATCTTTTAAATAACATTTATTCTTTTGTTCACCGGTACATTTATATTTAGTACTATTGTTGTACGTAGAAATAATCTTTGTTGCAATGGTAACAGTTTAACAACATGACTTCTTTACCTGTTGTGGAGAATGTCTCAGCTATATGATTATCACAGAGAATGCTTGATGCTTCAATAAAGTGTTTAAGTAGTTGGACTGCCTCCAGCAAGGCACTTAGACTGTAACACACTGATGGTCTTCCCAAATTGTCTCCCATATTAGTTACATATGAATGCACAACTAGCACACTGGTAATAAAAGACAAAGTTATTCATGACATAAATCAAAATATATTCAAGACAAACACTGCAGTACCATCTCCAACAATCATGTTGGTACCAGAATGTTAAATATTAAATGTATCATTTTTGTAATTCTCTACCTGCACCTAGAGTAAATGATTAAAAAGAAATTAACCTGATACCTTTCATAATTTACAATGCAACAGCGACTAACATATGTTAGTGCAATATAAAATGGAGACAGCTGTCACTTCAAAATGAAATACAAGTGAATGCATTTGGATTTAAAAATCTCGTCTATCGATTACTGTTGTACATATCAGGAATTCCTTTTCAATGACAGTTAACTTCGCTTTGATCCAGAAGTCAATCATTGCAGCACAATACCTGATGCCACTTACAATATATTCTGTGTATCTTAATTCTGCCATGATAATCCCACCAGTAGCAAACAATACAAAAATTGTGAAACTAAAAAGTCTAGTCTGCTTCAGTAGCTGTGCAGTCAGCGTAACAGATTGCAAACCGAGGCCGCCTGGATTTGATTCCAGGCCGGGTTAGAGATCATCTCCACTTGAGGACTGGGTGTTGTATTGTCTTCATGTTCCTATCATTACAACTGACACAAAAAATCACTGAAACGGGTAAAAGAGTAACGTAAAGCAGGAATGAGAGCGAGAGGAGAATGCATACCATGTTTAAGACTGAGTGACACAACAATTCATTAGGCTGAAAGTGGGGAGGCTGTATGGGAAAGTAAAGTGCAACCTGTAGAAAATTTGCATTGTAAAAAATATTAAAATGATTTGTGAAAGAAAGAGAGAATGAATTTCTGAACATGTAAACTGGAAAAGTCATTGTAAAATAAGTGAAAGAGTTCTGCCATTTAAGAAGTATGATTACACAAGATGAGGACACCAAAGAATAAATGACCGAGCGGGGTGGCGCAGTGGTTAGACACTGGACTCGCATTCGGGAGGACGACGGTTCAATCCCGCGTCCGGCCATCCTGATTTAGGTTTCCCGTGATTTCCCTAAATCACTCCAGGCAAATGCCGGGATGGTTCCTCTGAAAGGGCACGGCCGACTTCCTTCCCAATCCTTCCCTAATCCGATGAGACCGATGACCACGCTGTCTGGTCTCCTTCCCCAAACCAACCAACCAACCAAAGAATAAATCATTTTTATTTTATAATTATGTGAGTGGAATCTATTAAAATTCACCCATTCTCTAAATAAAAATAAGGTTTCATGAAATTGTACATTTGGGGCATAGAACTGCCTAGTCTTTAAACAGCACAACAATGAAAATTCTAAGAAGAAACTGTAAGCATCTGAAATGTGGTGCAAGAAGACATAAATATAATCTTTCACTTAAAGTATGAAACAGTGTGGTATTAGAAACAAGCAGAAAGGGAAAAATGGATTGAAAAATGCTGACACTTCAAACAGGATAAGTAAATGTTGATTTAAAGCTGTAAAAAGGATGGAAGATTTAAACAATGGGAACCCCAGTAGGAACATCAACCATGTACGGTAAGACAGATAGCTACTTACTGTAAAGATGACACGTGAAGCTGCAGGCACAATTAAAAGACACTTACATAAAGCTTTGGCCACAGGTTAGGTTAGGTTAGTGTTGTTTAACGTCCCGTCGACAACGAGGTCATTAGAGACGGAGCGCAAGCTCGGGTTAGGGAAGGACGGGGAAGGAAATCGGCCGTGCCCTTTCAAAGGAACCATCCCGGCATTTGCCTGAAACGATTTAGGGAAATCACGGAAAACCTAAATCAGGATGGCTGGAGACGGGATTGAACCGTCGTCCTCCCGAATGCGAGTCCAGTGTGGTATCCACTGCGCCACCTCGCTCGGTTCTTTGGCCACAGCCTTCATCAGTAAGAGAGAGACAGCGTGCATGAGATGTGCTTGCTTGTGTGTATGAATCGTACTTATCTCTCTCTTACGAAGGCTGTGGTCGAAAGCTGTCTTTTCCTACATTATGGAAGATTTAAACATTGACATCCTGTCAGCAGTGAGATCATTAGAGACAGAGCACAAGTTGGGACTACGAAAGGATGAGGCAGGAAATCAGCTTTGTTCTCTTCAAAGGAAACATCCTAGCATTTTCCTGGAGTGATTTAGGGAAATCACGAAAAACCTAAGCCTAGATGTCAGGATGTGGGTCTCAACCATCGCCCTCCTGAATGTGATTTTACAACTGTAGACCAGATGGAGGATCACACATAGCTTGGTAATATAGCAGTCATTAGAGCAACTGATAGTTACCAATCACAATTATGTTATGTCCTACAGGCAGTGAGATTATCACAGTTAAAGAAGGAAGCATTGGGTCTTGGACTGAAATTTACTTGTACGTTAGGACTGTTAGTACACTGAAAGATTGTGAGTATGAAGAAGATCAAGGTATGTGATCGATTTCAGCAAATATAGAAACAACCACAAGCAGCACGAGCTTAACTTCAATACTGAGGACATCACTCAAACTGTTAATGCTACTGTCCTCATTACAGGCGGGCCTCTCTCATCCTGATGTGTGAGTGACCTGTCCTCCCTCTTCACCCATCTCCAATCTACCCATCTCTCCACCCACGGGAAGGAACTAATAGTTCCAAAAGCTAGGGTAACGTCATCACTTTTACTTTCATAGGTATCTACTGGGAGGAGTACTTGTCTTACAGAATTTAACCAGAATTTTAATTTCACACAAGCTGTTCACTCACTGTGTTAAACATCAAAACAAATATTTTACTTCAGCTGTAAGCCCTATTGTCGGAATACTTCTGCTTGCAGAGGTATGACATAAAGCAGTGTTTCAGTACTGGCACTGGTCGCCATGCACCATTCTGTACAGTTCAGTAGTTACATGTAGAAAGTATACCTCAGATCTAAAAACTGCAAATGGTACAAGATTAAAATGACACTGAAGTCTCTCATCAAGACAGCATTACAGTGATTCAGTACTTCAAATCTTGCCTCTCATACCAGAGTGGAAATTGTGCTATCAAGGTAAGATTTGGAAAAAAAAAAAAAAAAAAAAAAAAAAAAAAAAAAAAAAAAAAAAAAAAAAAATGCTTTTAGAGCATTTCAAATCTGTAGCATTATCAGCTGAATAATACAAATAACAAAACAAATAAAAATAAATATTAATATAAAAATGAAAAACATATATTACACAAAAATAATAATTCAGTAACAACCATTACAATAATCAATAAACTTCAACATCTTTACAAAACAAATCTATCACCCTCATTTCCAGATCAACAAAAAATTGTGATTCCAGTATAGTGTTACCATTAATACTGATTTTCTTATATTGTTACATTTTGTGCAGAATAGGTAGCAAATAAAAGATAAATATGTGTTTAGAATTTGAAGTATTACATAATACTTTTGCTATGTACAGTAATCACCCAGTGTAAAATTTGTACTGTCTAGGTAAGGTGAATATTTTCTTGGTGCACACAGATTTCTGTCAACAATGTACTTATTAAAGCTGCCTGCTAAAGGCAGGAACAGACTTCACTTGGCTGTATATATTTTGCAGATTTCATTTGTTTATTGTTTTCTGAAGCTGAACAGCTTATGAAGCTACTTTATGTAGATTCAGTAAATGTATCAGATGCTGAGTAATCTTTTACAAAGCATCACTGTATCATCAATAAGCTCTTAGAGCAAACACACGCCACATAAATTTTAATGAATTTTGGGACATTTAAGAATCAGGTAACTGCAGCTCACTAACACTTCTTGTAATTTTCTGGTTGAAGTTCATGAGAACCAAAGAGCACCAACAACACTATATAGGAACTTGACTGGAAGACACAACAGTCACATCACGTTTGTGCAGATCCATAAGTACCAGCAGGTGGCCTGTACTCCTTAGGCAGAGTGAGCAATTGAAGGCTATTGAAAGCATATTTGCGAACACCTGTGTTCTTGTTAGTATTCTCTCTACGGCTACCTTCACTAAAACACAACAAAACCATTTCTGTTAATATTGGTACTTCAAACATTTTTAGACATTAAAATTATAAAGCCTTGCTTTGAATAATAATAATAATAATAATGATAAAGTTGCAAATTTTTTTTAGGATTAAAAGAGACCACTCACCAAAAAGTCTGATTTGTCGATAAGCACACACAAAAGGGGGAAAACTTACCAGCTTTTACAGTTATCCTTTGATGTGCTGGATTACACAAATTCTCTCTCTCTCTCTCTCTCTCACACACACACACACACACACACACACACACACACACACAGTGCAGCACCATGTATTGGTATAATAGGTGTGTGTGTGTGTGTGTGTGTGTGTGTGTGTGTGTGTGTGTGTGTACCCCAACTTGTCAAATGATAGCAAAATTTTTCTTCTTTTGTGTGTGCCTACTGACAGCCTGCCAACGGCCTTGCTGCAGGGATAACACTGGTTCCTGTCAGATCACCGAAGTTAAGTGCTGGGGTGGGCTAGCACAGACCATCTGGTCTGCCGAGCGCTGTTGGCAAGCGGGGTGCACTCAGCCCTTGTGAGGCAAACTGAGGAGTTACTTGATTGAGAAGTTGTGGCTCCCATCTCAGAAACTGACATATGGCCGGGAGAGCGGTGTGCTGACCACATGACCCTCCATATACTAATCCAGTGGTGCCTGTGGGTTGAGGATGACACGGCGGCTGGTCAGTACCTTTGGGCCTTCTGGCCTGTTCGGGAGGAAAGTTTATTGGCAGCCCAATGTTTCTGCTTTTTGGTGAGTGGTCTCCTTTAATGATGAAGTAATTACATTCTACAAGAACTTTCCTACACCACTGATCCTAGAATACCAATGCATTTTCCATAACACATAATACCATTGGGAGAGAGGAGTGTACTTTTGTGCCCACAAAAAATCATTAAATGTCTTTAAATTTTATTAACACCATACATTTTAAATAGGTTCTGATATACAGGTGGGGTAAAGAACCTGAAATTATCTTTTAGCACAATCTTATCAACATCAACGCATTTTCAGTAATGTTTACAGCAAGTGGAGGGATACTTTATGAACACTGAAAAATTTTTTTAAAAAATACAAATTTCATTAACTGTCAATGATTTTCATTCAGAACACACTTTTTAAAATTATATGGATGTGTAAGAAGGGTCCTGAACCTGAAATTATGAATATGAAATTTGTTACGAAAAGTCATATTCACTAAGTTTTTGTAAACAGCCACGAGTCGCTGTTACAATTTTTTATTTACCAATTACACTCTTTAAATGAATAAGAGCATCATCAGAATATACGCTGTAAAAGATACAAATTTAGATAAAATGGAAAACTTACACTTACTTTGCGTAAAGTACATATTCATTTCCAGTATGGTGACTTATTTTTAAAGTTAGCTGACAGCACTAAAGATTAAACTGGCTGCACTATAGTAATTACATGATGACACTGACAGCAACACAGGTTAAACTGACTATAAAACAGTATTTGTAATGTCCATGGTATAGTGTATCCAAATATAATTTACAACTATAGAAAATGAAATTTACATTTTAATTGCCACTTTTACAGATGTGTGTATAGACATCTCATATCTGTACATATTGCTGATCTTTCAAAAAACACATCTGTAAAAGTTAAAGTATCTTTCAATGTCGATAGACACACAAACAAACACAAACATACACACAAAATTCAAGCTTTTGCAACAAACTGTTGCCTCATCAGGAAAGAGGGAAGGAGAGGGAAAGACGAAAGGAAGTGGGTTTTAAGGGAGAGGGTAAGGAGTCATTCCAATCCCGGGACGGAAAGACTTACCTTAGGGGGAAAAAAGGACAGGTATACACTCGCACACACACATATCCATCCACACATACAGACACAAGCAGACATATTTAAAGATGTCCATGTCTTTAAATATGTCTAATTGTGTCTGTATGTGTGGATGGATATGTGTGTGTGTGTGTGTGCAAGTGTATACCTGTCCTTTTTTCCCCCTAAGGTAAGTCTTTCCGCTCCCGGGATTGGAATGACTCCTTACCCTCTCCCTTAAAACCCACTTCCTTTCGTCTTTCCCTCTCCTTCCCTCTTTCCTGATGGGGCAACAGTTTGTTGCGAAAGCTTGAATTTTGTGTGTATGTTTGTGTTTGCTTGTGTGTCTATCGACCTGCCAGCGCTTTCGTTCGGTAAGTCACCTCATCTTTGTTTTTATATATAATTTTTCCCACATGGAATGTTTCCCTCTATATATATATATATATATATATATATATATATATATATAAAAAACAAAGATGATGAGACTTACCAAACAAAAGCGCTGGCAGGTCAATAGGCACACAAACAAACACAAACATACACACAAAATTCTAGCTTTCGCAACCAACTGTTGCTTCGTCAGGAAAGAGGGAAGGAGAGGGAAAGACGAAAGGATGTGGGTTTTAAGGGAGAGGGTAAGGAGTCATTCCAATCCCGGGAGTGGAAAGACTTACCTTAGGGGGAAAAAAGGACGGGTACACACACACACACACACACACACACACACACACACACACACACATATCCATCCGCACATACACAGACACAAGCAGACATTTTCAAATATATATTATATATATTTTCTTTAATGTCGTTTGTTGTTAGCAATATTAGCTTATTCCCAAGAGTTAGCTGCTTTCACTCAGTTAACACTAGGCAGAAATCAAATCTGCATGTGGAATGCACTTCCTTGACTCTTGTGCAGAAAGGAGTGCAGTATTCTGCTGCATCCATTTTCAATAAGCTACCACAAGAACTCAAAAATCTTAGCAGTAGCCCAAACGCTTTTAAGTCTAGAACTGAAGAGTTGCCTCATGGCTCACTCCTTCTATTCTGTCGAGGAGCTCCTGGAAGAGCTAAAAAATTAAGCAAATTCCAGTGTTACATTCTTGATTTTCTTTATTTAAACTAACGACGTGTCGCCTGAATATGTTTCTTATATTTCATTTTATCTGTTTCTACAATCTACAACTGAATATGTTTCTTATATTTCATTTTATCTGTTTCTACAATCGTGTTATAATTTCATGTATTGACTCATTCCATGACCATGGAGACTTCTCCTTAATGTGGTCTCACGGAACAATAAATAAATAAAAAATATACATGCTTAAAATGTCTTTACAAATATGTGTCCAAAATTATCGTTTATAAAAATATCACTGTTAGGATAATATGGCAGGCATTATATTTTGGTTGCTTATCTACAGCACTTTGTCAAATAACCCATTTAACTTAAATTAGTTTTGTTCGTTTAATAAATTTTGTGGACTTTTCTAGTTTTCAACAAAAATTTCCAACTCTTTCAAAACATTTAAGGGAGGGCCTTTATCCACAGTGTGGATAATTTTCATGCTATCTTAAATCTCACCTAATGTATGTTTATTTGTTCTCAACTGTTCATCCAATGCTGTGCGATTTGAATTTAAACTGCAATGTTCCTTGTAACATATTTTAAACGCTCTCCCAATTTGGTCAGTGTACGTGTTTTGACAATTTTGGAAATTCATTTTATATACTTCTGCATTACTGTACTTGTCCTTACATGCACTTACTTTGTGTATTAGTCCACTTCTAGCTAGTTCAAAACACATATTTAACTTTCTGTCTTGGGAAACGTCTTGCAATATGGTCTGTTACAGGGCCTTTCTATATGAGTGTAACATACCATATCGGAAATAGAATATGTACTTTACGTCACGCCAATATAAGTTTTCCGTATTATCTCCATCCGAATTAGCACTCTCTCTCTCTCTCTCTCTCTCTCTCTCTCTCTCTCACACACACACACACACACACACACACACACACACACACACACACAACACTTATTGTTTGACAGTCCTTTTGTTGTTCCTATCTGCGACTCCACATATCCGCTATATGGTGAGTAGCAATCTATCCTTTTCATAATACTGTCATTATTCCATCCTGGGTTTTCCATTGTTTGTTTCCAAAAACTTTGTTTTAAGAGTCGCTCCCCCAGCAGACAATTCCTGCTCTTGTTAAAGTCACTTTCACCACTAAGACTTAAATTGTAGCATTAAGTTTTACTTAGAAATTTAAAACAGTTGCAGAATCTGATATAAGAAGTAATTAAAAATAAAAATTTTTTTCAAAATTTTAAAACATAAAGTACCACACCAGATTACAATACTTCAAAAACGTGTGCACAAATTTCCCTTCACCCATCCCCCTCTTCCTCGTTATTGTGTGAGTTAATGATTAAGTTGGTTCTACAAATCCAGGAAACCCACAAATATTCTTGGGCCATATACTATCAACATGTAAACAACTGATTTTGGTAGGTCATATCCTGTATGTTGTCACAGGCAGAAAGATTTCAATGCATTGTGTTACTATATGAATTATGGTGCCTAACATATAACACCAATGGCTGCCTTAAAAAGGGCACAGAAAAATAGATTACCTTTCAGAAGACTTCCATAAGGAAAAGTCATTTAATCCAAACTATAGCTATGAGATATAGTGTATTGAAAGTGCTTGAAAAACACTTTGTTAGGATTTCAAAAGATGTATGCTAATAATTTGTTCTGTGACTTATACATATACTTATGTACTAATAATCATTTTTATTTGTAAGCACCTTCATTGTACAAGCTGTTTTGATATAATAGAAAACGCTTTTTTAAGCTTCTGCATGGAATTCTTTTGCCTTTGTGTCAAAAATTAACAACAGAAACCTCAAAATGATAAGTAACTAATCTGATGAGATGTAAGAGAAGATGATAAAATGAAGTGTGAGATCAGGCATTCAAGAAATACGCAGCTGAAGTTGGGCAATGTTCACAATAATGCACAGATATTAATTACAGTGGCACAAGGCAAGTCAATAACTCAGCATGTTGTATTATTTGCACTGGATAGTACATTTCAAAAGTGAGAGCTGATATACTTCTGAAGTTACTAGCTCCATGGAACCCATCATAAACATATTTTTGGCTGAAAACACAGTTGCCACGATATTCCGTGTTGATTGTGATAGGTTGAAATTTTCTGGTTTTTAAACCTGAATGAGGCCACTGCATGGATTAGCACTTGGATGCATTAATAGTGTACGAAACTGAACATAATCACAAATCATCATTTGAGAAAATAATTCCTTTCAATACTCCAAGTGCCTATATAATAATCAAATCTACAGATATTATTCTTCAGTTATTGCGAGTAGCTGTGAATAACTGAAAAATGAAAATTTCCCAGCTGACTTCTATCCATGTGCTACAAATAGTCTCTTTGCCTGAATGCTAGGCCTGTTATTTCTCTTCTTGTTTTGCATATTCATACAGTTTCAATATATGTACAGCACAACTTTTCCTTACATAAAAATCTTGATATGTTCGAAGTACTACCTATGGTACGGATTTTCATTGTAAAATGACATAATGTGACTGAAATTCACATGAACTGTATGAATTTGTGGTAATCAAACAGTGTCAATTAGTACAGATTCATACTACCATCTTTACTAAGTCACTTCCTATTACTTTCTTTTGAATCATTACTGCAATTACAGAAAACACTATATATGCATACATACTGACCTCCTCATGCAGTCCAAAGCTCTGCGGAATTCATGTTCTGCCAAATCATACTCCGTGACAAGAATCTGGCATTGTTCTAAAGTTACAGACATTCCAGTGCGATCTTTGGCACTCTTGCAGCTAGTGAAGCGTAAACCTGTGTTTAACAACACAGTAATATTCAGTAAGTACCATGAAAGAAAAATCTAAAAATATCATGAATACAGAAGTATTAACAATTTTGTACATTATCATATAGCATGCAAGCATAACACGAGTTTACATGAAATGCCTCAGTTATAATCAGGTCATATTTAGGATTTAGGACTCCTGATGCTTTTGGGGAAAAAAAGAAAATATCTCTGCTGCTGCCCCCCCCCCCCCCCCCCCCCCCCCACTTCCCCTGACTTGAAGAACAAATATTTATTTAAGTTTGCATAATGTGTGGGTACATGAACTGCAAACCTAAAATCATGCTTTTATAAAAATTACAAAGTCAGTTACTGACCATCTTCAGACATCATATTGAAATATGAACATGCAAAGAATTAAGAGGGATGTGTACAAACAGTAGTAACAAATAAAACAGATCTTATATAATAAATAATAAAAAGAGTAAATTATACCCATGGTGGGGGGCAGTGGCGGTGAATGGATCAGATGTTATGAATTCCACGAATGTCAACTGTTAAGGGGAGCAATGCAGCTGTTATTTAAATACATGATGCTCCACCCGCTCTACACTGAATCACATCATCGATAGCCAATCAGGCATACAGGATGTAAAACAGTTGTTACAATAAGGTATATACAGAATGATTACACAAAAAACTAATAACAAGTGAAGAAATAGGTGTCTTATAAAAAAGAAATAGGTTCCTTATGTTATAAAATGGTTCAAATGGCTCTGAGCACTATGGGACATCTGAGGTCACCAGTCCCCTAGAACTTAAAACTACTTAAACCTAACTAACCTAAGGACATCACACACAGCCTTGCCCAAGGCAGGATTTGAAACTGCGACCATTGCAGTCGTGTGGTTCCAGACTGAAGGGCCTAGAACCGCTCGGCCACACCGGCTGGCCCCCTTATATTATATAAAGTAACTGCTATAAACAGTATTTCATCAGTCTGTGATAAAAATATGTGTTAAAAAGAGGGAACCAATCATAATCAGTTGTGAGAACACCGACAGCCATCTGTGGGGATTTACTGCACACTTATACATTGTATAGCAGTAAAAATTGTGGTTAAGCAATGATACTGGCCCCCATGGAGATGGCATGGCCATATTGATGTGCACCTTCCAGCAGAAGTGGATTTCAGAGCTGTGACCACAGCTGGATGTCAAAAACATACTGCATGCAGATCAACATGTAGAAATGCATGCCAGGTATTGCATATTCCTCCTAGATCATAGTGGCAGTGGAAATACAGCTTGACTGACACCGTTGCTTATCATCAACACATGGAATTCACGTTTCACAGATGCAGATTGCAAAGTTGCAACAGTGACTTGTTTTTACAAAATATTGTTGTGCAATTATGATTAGTGTCGTGCTATGTGTCAGATCCTCTAGATGACTTTCACCAAGTAAACAACATGGTAACAAGTAAAGTAGGATACATGATACCTAAAGCATGAAAAAATACACACATCAAAAAAAGTTTTGCTTTACCTCGGTTCCAAGAGTTCCCGAACCTGTACAGGAAATTTATTGTTCATTTAAACCACACATTGCATGTTGCACGACCATACAGCAAGACCTTCAGAGGTGGTGGTCCAGATTGCTATACACACTGGTACCTCTAATACCCAATAGCACATCTTCTTGCATTGATGCATGCCTGTATTCGTTGTGGCATATTATCCACCAGTTCATCAAGGCACTGTGGGTCCAGATTGTTCCACTCCTCAATGGTGATTCGGCTTAGAACCCTCAGAATATTTTGTGGGTAATGTCGTCCATAAAAAGCTCTTTTCAATCTATCCCATGCATCTTCAATAGGTTTCATGTCTGGAGAACACGCTGGCCACTCTAGACGAGCGAAGTCATTATCCTAGAGGATGTCATTCACTAGATGTGCACGATGGGGGCACAAATTGTCATCCATGAAGACAAATGCCTCGTCAATATGCTGCCGATATGGTTTAACTATCGGTCAGAGAATGGCATTCACGAATCGTACAGCCGTTATGGTGCCTACCTTGACCACCAGCGGCGTACGTCAGCCCCACATAATGCCACCCCAAAACAGCAGGGAACCTCCACCTAGCTGCACTCGCTGTACAGTGTGTCTAAGGCATTCAGACTGACCGGGTTGCCTCCAAACATGTCTGTGATGATTGTCTGGTTGAAGGGATATGCGACACTCATCAGTGAAGAGAACATGATGCCAATCCTGAGCAGTCCATTCGGCATACTGCTGGGCTTATCTATACCGCGCTGCATGGTGTCGTTGTTTCGAAGATGGACCTCGCAATGGACGTCGGGAGTGAAGTTGCGCGTCATGCAGCCCATTCCGCACAGTTTGAGTTGTAACATGACATCCTGTGGCAGCACGAAAGGATTATGCAAAATGGTGGCAGTGCTGTCAGGGTTCCTCCAAGCCATAATCCATAGGTAGCAGTCATCCACTTCAGTAGTAGCCCTTGGGTGGCCCGAGTGAGGCATGTTATCGACATCACTTTGGTTCACTCTGAGACACTTGGACACTACCCTTGTTGAGACCCCTTTCTGGCACAAAGTAACAATGCAGATGCAACCAAACCGCGGTGTTTACTGTCTAGGCATGGTTGAACTACAGACAACACGAGCCATGTACATCCTTCCTAGTGGAATGACTGGAACTGATCAGCTATCGGACCCCCTCCATCAAATAGGCGCTGCTCATGCATGGTTGTTTACATCTTTGGGTGGATTTAGTGGCATCTCTGAACAGTCAAAGGGACTGCATCTGTGATATAATATCCACAGTCAATGTCTACCTTCAGGCATTCTGGTGGTGGTTGTTGGGATGTTTAAGGGGGACTAAACAGCTAAGGTCATCAGTCCCCCATTCCAAAAACAAGCGAGACAAAGTCGCAGAGCAGATAAAACCCCAAGGGGAAGGAGACTGCCCCCCCCTCCCCCCCAGGTGCTAAAGAACACAAATTAGGCAACGAACACTACAGAAAAGAAGAGTACAGACGAACACCAGACATAAAGAAATAGAAGAAAAGAAGATGGCCGGAGACTGGTTGACTGACCACGACAACAAAAAAGGGAAAGAGTCAACCATCCGATGAGACACCAAAACAGCAACAAATATGGAGAGACGCGAGGACAAAAGACACAGAAACTGAAAAGTGCAGGACCCCCCTAAATTGATCCATAAAAAGGACTAGCATGGATAAAATGTAAAACATTGTCAGCCATGGAGGCATCGTCGCATAAAATCAAAGGCAAGGTGCCCGGGAAATTAAAAGACTGCCGAAGGGTGCGCAGTCGGGGACACTCCAATAAAATGTGGGCGACCGTCAGCCGGGACCCACACCGACACAGGGGGGGATCCTCCTGACGCAAAAGATGGCCGTGCGTCAGGTATGTATGGCCGATGCGGAGCCGACACAGGATAACAGAGTCCCTGCAAGAAGACCGCAGGGAGGAGCGCCACACATCGGTCGTCTCCTTGACAGCCCGCAGTTTATTAGGCATTGTCAAGCCTCGCCACTCAGCAGACCACATCCCAAGCACCTTACGGCGCAACACCAGCTGCTGATCGGGAGCCGTGAGGCCGATCTCCAAAGCTGGGGCATCGAGCGCCCCTTTGGCCAGCCTGTCAACACGTTCGTTCCCCGGGATGCCAACATGACCTGGCGTCCAAACCAAGACCACCGAACGTCCAGAACGGGCAATGGCGGAAACAGACTCCTGAATAGAGGACACCAGAGGAGAAGAGGGATGGCAGTGGTCGATGGCCTGGAGGCTGCTCAGGGAGTCACTGCAGATGACGATGGACCTACCTGAGCAGAAACGCATATGCTCAAGAGTGCGCAAGATGGCCACCAGCTCTGCAGTAAAAATACTGCAGCCAGCCGGCAAGGAGCGTTGCTCAACATGGGCAGCGTGAGCAAAAGCGTAGGCAGTGCGACCATCAACCAGGGAACCGTCAGTGTAGACAGGCTCACAGCCCGGAAATGATTCGAGGAGCGCAAGAAAACGGCAACGGAGGCATTCTGGGAAACAGGGTGACGCAAAACTTTTTTTGATGTGTTTATTAAATACATCAAAAGAACAACAGCACAAAATCTCACCAATGCATCGAGGCAATCGCACACATAAAACAATGAGCATAAGAAAACTGAAGTTTAAACCAAGACTGAACATGTCTGTTTACAATTACTCCACGAAATAGGCATGCAAAATGTTGGAAGTTTAGAAACACAAGTTATTGTCATTATGATACAATACACTAAGGACCCATCTAAGCACTCATAAATGTAAAACAAATACATAATCAGTCAAAAGTTAAAAGATACTGTGACTGCAGTTGTCAATACTCACAAAACGTCCGTAAAATAGCAGTGATCACGATGTAACAATTGTTACTTAGAGAAATAAAAGTGGAATAAATATGAACAGAAGTAAAATAGGGTTCTTTAGTTAGCATACAGCAAAATCATCATGCAGCATGAAGGGTGGCACTTAAGACAAACTGGGCCTATTAAGAGTCAGGAATTTTTTTTTTTTTTTAAAAAAAAAAGGAAATTAAAATTAATTGCACACAGTTTATTACTAACATGAAACGATGCCATAAAAAATAAAAGAAAGAATAAAAGAGGAACACAAGGGCAGAACCATTCTATATTATGGAAATATTTTTCTCTGAAGTCTAGTTGCTCATTGAGTATGCATGAGGGTTTATTTTTGTAGTGAGTATAAATTTTTATCTCTTCTAATGTGTTAAGCAACAATTCTTTAACTTTTAAACTATTTGTTATACATCCTTCTGCGTGATTGTGATGCATTAGGTATTGGCCCAATACTGGCTTATTACGAGACGTACCTGAAGTGTGTTCCTTATAATGAGTAGTGAAGTTTCTACCTATCTGGCCAATGTATTGGTTGTCGCAATCTTTACATAATATTTAAACACAAACACCAGAATTTAGATAGGTATTATTGCAGTTTCGAATTATATGCTTCAGCCGATTCTGCAAAAGGTAACTGGTAGTAACGGCTATTGTCAAATCAGTGTTCTTGAACAAGTTATTAATTTTGCCAGAAATTAAGCTCATGTATGTAATTCTGGTAAATTTGCTATTGGGAGTTGTATGACTGTTATCAGATTTTTGAAATTTATGAAGCAAATAATCAACTTCACTGGGGTTACAACAGCTAGCTTCGGCAAACTGCTTTACAGTATTTAGTTTGTTTTGGATAGCATCTGGTTCCAGACATAATTTAACTATTCTGTAACTTATTGATCTTATAAAGGCTTTTCTGTATTTAGCTGTATGACATGAATTTGCTTTAATAATTACATCAGTGGCACTCGGCTTCCTGTAAATGGTAAAACAAAAGTTATACTGCAATGTGAAACAGTTAGACCTAACAAATCAATGGTTTTGTTGTTTTCATGTTCTATTGTACAAGCCATATCAGACTGAACATTATTTAAAATGTCAGTGAGTCCAGCCCCTCTGTGGAACTTTTATATAGCAATGGAGTATCATCAATGTATCTCTTATAATGTAAAATTTTATTCATGATCTGTGGATTATCTTTGAAAAATTGCAATTCTGCATGATTAACAAAGATGTCAACTATGGTACCTGCTAGTGAATTGCCCACTGCTAATCCATCTTTCTGGTAATAGATTTTGCCATTGAATGACACGTAGTTGAAAGCAACAGCACATTCAAGTAACTCAATGACCTCTGTTATTTCTTCTGTACTAATAATCTTATTTTGAAGTAAATTATTTTTAATAATGGCTATTGTTTCAGTGACTGGAACATGAACTGGAAAATTTATATTTTGGATCTCCTGAAGTGACTAGGTTCAGCAACTTTTGCAATCAGAATAATTGTGAATTTTGAGGGGATAGAAATTAGCAAGCAAACACACTTTGCATACTTTCACTCTCTGATGTCATACGGAATAATATTTTGGGGTAACTCAACACTTAGCCAAAAAGTATTCACTGCTCAAAAGAAAGTGGTTAGAATAATGTATGGGGCTCATAGTCGCACATCTTGTAGGCATCTCTTTAAAAGATTAGGAATTCTTAGAACAGCCCCACAGTACATTTACTCAATAATGAAATTTGTTCTCAACAACAAGGACCAGTTTAAAAACAACAGTGACATTCATGATTATAATACCAGAAGAAAGGAAGACTTACACTTTCCCCTACTTAACCTATCTTTGGCAAAGAAAGGGGTAAAATACGTAGCTGCAAAACTTTTCCATAAATTACCAAATGATGTAAAACATCTGACAGATAGCAGTAACAGTTTTAAAAATAAACTGAAATCATACCTCTTGACAACTCCTTCTATACCACAGACAAATTCTTGAACAGGAATAAATAAATCTATAGGTATAATATATGCATTTTGTGCCATTTAAGGAAATGGGGTAGGTAATAAAAATTTTAAGACTTAAAAAAAAAGAAAAAAAGAATAAAAAAGCCTTCATTCATGTGTGCATTTCTTATGCACTTGACACGTTCCACATCATAAAGGTTGCCATGAGATTAATCAATGGAACACGAACTAACTGACTAACTGGTATGTTAGTTTACAGGTTCGTACTGCCTAATGAGACAAATCGTGCATTGTCGGGAATTTCAACGTTGTAAATTTACTGTGCCAATTCATAGCTGTTCTTTATTATAAAATTCTCTTTAAAAACCTAAAAACTTTCAAAATATCATTCAGTTTTTTCTTTAGGTTGTTCAATGGATAGTTCATATTGCTAACAATTGGACAAATTGACATATTAGGCTTATATAGCTTTAATTGGGATCTTAATTTAGGTAACTGCTGATTCATTGTCTTCAATGAAGATTTTTCTATCGGTAAAACAAGGAGACTATTATCATCAATCAGTCTTTTAACTGTATTTTGAAATTTTGGAGTTGGATCTTTGTTAATTTCGGAAGTGCCATTTCCACTGAAAAACATTAAAGCCTTTGATATATCATCACTTTCATTAACAAGGACCAACATATTACATTTATCTGGCATTGTTACAATTGCTTTATTAATTGTAAGCTTGACATTAACATTTTTTTAACTATTTGGGATTCATTACCTCTTTTACTTTTGTGTTTCTAAGCCAATTTTGCGAACAACTGATATTCAAATGGGAACATTTCATTGCAATTTCAACATCGGCTATTATGCATTTGATGTTTACATCATTTAGAGTAAGCTTTAAATTACATTTTAGGCCTTTGTTTAAAAGGGCTGTTTCAGCAGGAGTAAACCAGAAGTAATTAAAAATACCTAGGCAGTCCTTATGTTAGCGGACAGTCATGAGGAGAATGTCAGAACCAATACATAACTCCATTGGTAGTGATACAAAGCAAATGGCATTTTTAACCTGTAATTTAAGCTTCCTGGGGAAATATGTTGATAAAGATCATGCAGTGATTATTGGGGAGGAGAGGGTGACTGTAAACTCAACATTACAACTGAGAATGGCATAATAGGGCACATAACTGAGAAATTCCTCAAAACAAATGTGAAGATGTGTCACTCTTTGAGTAATAAAGACATGCTCTGGGTGAAGCATTGTTGATGCTCCTTTGCTTTTCAGAGCTTGCACTGGTATTCCTTGAAATTCAAATTCTCTCCGAGTTTTCCAACTCTGGCGGATGTGATGGCAAGTGAGATTTTAATAAACTGAGTGCTGAACCACAAGCATTATTTAAATTGAAACTGCCAGCCCTGTTTATTACATTTTCTGAGATCTTTATTTTGATGCACACCTTAATTATGCAGTCCCAGAAACTTGGCATTTGCACTATGGTACTGGTCTCAACATATTTCATTTCATGATTATATTCAAGGCAGTGCTTTGCAACAGATGATTTGCTTCGTTGTTTTAGTGAGGTACGACTTCGATGTTCCTAGCATTTCTCCTTGACTATTCTGATAGGCTGCCATATGTCAAACATGCCACATTCATGTGGAATGTGATGCACACCTAACTTTGAGAGACCTAGATTTTCTTTAACATTACATGAAAGGGTGTAATGGGCATCAAGGATTGAACGCTGCTATAAATAGTGGCCTGTGAGCAGCAATAGCTCACAGTCTGGTTGGAGCCCAGGCAGCAAGTACTTATAACAGCAAAACTCGCAGCACCTGAAGAAGATAGCTCGATCAGTCATCAAAACATTATGCCTAAAATGTAAACAACAACTTGGCAGAACACCCAGAAGCACACTATTAATCAATTGCACTGAGAAAACCTGGGAGATCATGTAAAAGACTCAAGTTCCCATTGTGTACAGGCCTGAATGAGAAGTTTTTTAAACCTCAAATGCAATTAAAGGAAGTGCTCTCAAGTACTGAAGAGCATTGCACAGGACAGACTAGCATGGACTTAAGACCACAACAACACCAACACTGGAAGTTTTTGTATGTGGTGACTCCAGCTTAGATAACAGTGATTTGGGACACACAGGCATACTGATGTACCACCCTGTTTTGTTCCCCCAATAATATTCCCAACAAGAGTAACAAGAACATCGTAAGAAAAAGCAGGCGTTCAACTGCTCAGTACAGTTCTATCTGTAGAAAGCAATATATGGTTCTACTCTGTTTTGGTAGAACTAAACAAGAAAAGTTATCCTGTTGGCAGTTTCAGTGACCTTGCTAATGCCTTTGAATGTGGTAATAGCTGAATTCTATCAGAGAAATCAAAATATTATGGTGTTAAAGGCATGTGAGCATCTTCACAATGGAGAATAGCCAGCCACATTAACAAACAACTCCGCAGAAATGAAACTAAATTGAAAGCAGTGAATAGTAAATAGTGTCCCTTAAGGTTTGGAACTTTTGGTACTATTGAAATAGTGGCCTGTGGTACAGAAAAAGACATTAAGAAGAAGTAATATCAGCTTACTTTTATTTTTAAAATTCCCCAGGTAAGACATGGACAAGACAAGAGTATTACAGGAGACACAAATATATTTTGATATTCATGTTCAAAGGCCAGATATCTATAAGAATGTCTTCAGCTGCCTACAAGATGCTATTACACGGAAGCAACCACGAATTTTAAGGAAACATCCCTGCTCATTAGTCAGTAACCACTGAAAATGATTTAAAATTGTTTTACCAACAATTTTACTTAAGTTTAAGATTCAACATACTATCAACTTCTACTGGCTCTTATGGCTAAAAACAAGACAGAAAGGACAACATTTAGAGAACTGATCCACAATGTGAGGCAACAGATGAAGGCAATTTCTCACATAGGGTTACAGAAATTTTTAGACTAATGTTAGCACAAAGGTGTGAATGCTGGAGAGAGTGCACTGAAGGAAATGTAGATTAAAATAAGATTTTAACAATAAATATTCTCTTTTTATATGTCACTGGGAAGATTTGTCCCTACCACAAGCAGCAATAATAATAATAATAATAATTATTATTATTATTATTACACACGTTACAGGCCTTTTATCAGACCACACGAAAAATTCATGACTATTTGTTCTTCCTGTTCTTCCAGTACTCCTTCATTCGTTCACTAAAGGCTCTCTTCCTTTCTTCCGTCCACTTTGGCCTTTGGGCTTTAGGTGCTGTTTTAACTGACATCACTTCCCACTTGTTCACCTTGTGTCTACAGACGTCTTTGTCCATGACGTCCGCTGAATCTATCTGAGCTCTTTCCAGATCAATTTTGACTTGTCATCCAAGGGATAGTGGTCTTGATTCTCTGGATGTACCTGAGGATTCTGTTGGTGAGTCTGGTCTGTGGGAGTCTGCTTATATGTCATAAAATTTTAGTCGCTTCTTTCTAATGTTGAACTTTTCTGTAGTGTCCCTGGAGTGAAGCCTATATCCATCATCTGTGAGTCTTGGCCCAATAATTTTCCTAATGGTTTTTCTTTCCTGTGTGAGAATGTTCTCAAGGTCAGCCTTTGTGTGTAACATCAGTGTCTCACTGGCGTAGAGCACCTAAGGTTTGATTACAGTGTTGTAGTGACGAATTTTGGTGCAGGTGGAGAGACATTTCTTTGTTATAAATATCCAAGTTTTGGATAAAGCTCTCTTCATTTTCAATAACCTAGTGTTCTGGGCAATTTTCTCCTTTCATGTCAGTTCGGGAACTTCACCTGGGTACTTAAAGTGTGTGACCCTGTTGATCTCGCCATACTTTTATTTATTATTATTATTGTTGTTGTTGTTCTTGACTACATAACTGAACTTAGTTGTTTTAAGATGATTTTTGACTTCGTCATCATTACGCATCTCCTAAGCAGAGATTCACAGAGTTGATGATGGAATGTCTAGAAATGGGATTTATCTAGGTATGTGGGTGTGTGTCAAATGCCTGAAGATGGTGATGACAACTCATCTTCACAGAGAGTGTTTAATACCTATATTCACTGAACAATGTAAATAGGCAGGTGGTGACAAAATTATACTTATTACATCAGGTGGCTGATGAACTGACCACCTTGTGGTTCGAGGGTTCTTATACCCCTATGCCACGTAACTCCCACCCTGTGTCCCATCTGCAAGTCTTCCTACAGGCGTGGCAGCAAGTGTTTCCAAGATGGCCGCCGAGTAAGTGACGCCAGAAACTAGTTCCAGAAAGTTAAGTGATTTAGACAGGAATATAATTTAGTTTAACGCCAACAACAAATTAAATATGTGCATTAGTGTATCGTTTAGTCTTGCCGTTAAAGGTTTGACTTTTCTTTGCGTATTTTTTTAGAAAACACGAAAAGATCGTAACTTCGTGAAGTCGCGCTTAGGCTTAAATTTTGTAAACGTGTTTGTTTCTTGTTTCATGGTAATTTAACTAGTTTCTCGGTAACAAATAAGTAAACTACCGTAAATAGCGTATAACTTCATTGTGTTAATACAGATTTCAGAAAAACAGCGTAACTTTATATCAGAAACTTGCTTATATACATTTGTTTATAGGCTTAATTCTCGTAACGTTTTTGGAGAATCAAACTTAAAGTATCTCGTTTAATTGTCCTTTTTTTCATTCCATCGAGTGAAATATATAATAAATAGTGTATACCTTCATTGTTTTAATACAGATCTCAGAAAAACAGCAGAGTTTCAAATCAGAAACTTGCTTATATACATTTGTGAATAGGCTTAATCCTTGTAACGTCTTTTTTGATTTTCGGTAATTTAATTGATTTATTCTAGCTAAAGTATTATTTTTGCCATGAGTGAGAAGTGCCTGACTTGCCGTAGAATTGTTAGTTCCGGGGTTTGTTGTGATGGATGCAGTAGTTTTTTTCACTGGGGGCACTGCAGTGGCGTGAGTGTCGGGAAAGTGGATCAGGCTCATCAGTGATTATGTAGGATTTGCAGCAGAGATAGGAAGATAGTGGAACAGGAGGGGAAATTTTCTGCCCTTCAGGCTGAGCTAGATCAGGCTAGGGAAGATCTGGACAGGTTAAGGAGGGAGAATGGCAAAGAGAGGTGGGAAGTGGCAGCAGGTAACAGAAGGAACAGGCCTAGAACTAAGTCTGACAGTTTTGTGGTGAATGTCAAAAATAAGTTTGACCTGTTGCTTCAGTTAGAAACTGATGAGCCTCAAGCAGAGGTAGCTGTAGACAGGACACAACAAACTTTTAATAGGAAATTGAAAAAGAATGTAGGAAAGTCATCGAAAAGGAAGAAAGTTTTGTTGTTAGGCAGTTCTCATGCCAGAGGTGTAGGCCAACTTCTGCAGGAGGAATTAGGACCAGAATACCAGGTCACAATTTTTTTCAAACCAAGTGCTAGTCTGGATCAGGTGACACACCAATGTTGAATTTGTATCTGTCCTGAGACGCCATGACCGGCCTCATTTGAACTCTTCTGTTGGGAGAGTTAATTTGGAGTTGGAACGGCTGCTTGGGTCAGGTGTGGGGGCTCATATTGGTGTGGTTCCTGTTGATTCTCTCAGTAGGTAGGACTATACCAGGCACGGCCTACATCTCAACAGGAAAGGGAAGGGGAAACTGGCTGGGGTAATAGCAGGAAATTTAAAGGGGGGAGGCACTGCCATGAATGGTAAAATACCAGTGGTTACAGGTGTTGGAGCAGCACCTTTTTTAGGATAGGTAAGACAGAAAGATGCCAAGTTCTACGAGAGGTCAGGATTGAATCAAATCTTCAGTTTAGGAAAGAAATTAAACAGCACAATTCTAGCACATTGGATCACCAATCACAGCTGTCAATTATAAATTTTCACCAATCACCAGAAATTTTATCTCCACCAAGTTGTATCTCAGTCCTGGGTAATTGCATTGATGAATTAAAGTCACCCAACCCAGCTGACATAATCTGCCTCTGTGAACACCATGTGACTACTGGTATAGGAACTAGGCCTAAGCACAATGAGAAACTCAGACAGGAGAGTACTGCAAATGTTAGAATAAGGAAAGGTTCTCATAAAAGTATAATTAAAAATAATGTAAGTATATTATATCAAAATATTTTGAGTTTAAAAAATAAAATAGATGAGCTTCTGGTTTGTTTAGAAGATTTAGAAGCTGAGGATGAAATAGATATACTACGCCTGTCTGAGCATCACATTGTTACTGATATGGATAAGGTAAATGTAAGTGGATATAAGCTCTCTGCACATGTAATGAGAGAAAATATGGAGTAAGGAGGAGTTGCCATATATGTCAAAAGTTATCATTGTGCAAAAAGTATAGAAACAAAAAAGTTTTGTGTAGAGAAACATATAGAAGCATGTGCCTGTGAGCTTAAATTAAATAAAGGCACATTTATAATTTTAACTGTATATAGGTCCCCATCAGGAAATTTTCATCTATTTCTGAAAAATTTGGACTCCTTGTTGTGCTATCTGTCAGACAGGGGGAAGCAAATTATTATTTGTGGGGACTTCAATGTAGATTCTCTGAAAGAGGGTAATAGGAAAAATGACCTTGAAGTATTACTTGGTTCTTTCAATTTGACACCCGTTATTGATTTTCCTACTCGGGTGGTAAAGGATAGCAGCTCACTGATAGATAACTTCTTTATAGACCAAGGTAAGTTTAACCAGATAAATGCTCAGCCTGTTGAGAATGATCTTTCTGATCATGGTGCACAGCTAGTTACAATATATGACATAGCTCCATTCAGCAATACTAAACAGTCCTCCAAAGTAGTACGTTCAGTCAACAATTTAACAATTGCAAATTTCAGGGAAAGCCTACAGCAGTTAGACTGGGATGAGGTGTACCGTGAACCTGATGCCAATTTAAAATATAATTTATTTCATGACATTTTTGTAAATGCATTTGAAAACTGCTTCCCCAAGAAAATAGTTAAATATACTCTTAAGGAACCTTGTAACAAACCATGGCTTACTAAGGGTATAAAAATATCTTGTAACCGGAAAAGGGAAATGTATCTGACAGCAAGAAAGAGTAGTGACCCAGAAACTATCAAACATTATAAAAACTACTGTGTTATATTAAGAAAAGTTATTAAAAAATCCTGAAGTATGCATATCATGTCTGAAATCAGCAACTCTGATAATAAAATTAAAACAATTTGGAATATTATTAAAAGAGAAACAGGTCAACCAACAGCACAGGAAGAAAGTATTACCATCAAATTGAATGAAAACTTTACGAACAAAAAGTCAGAAGTTGAAAATATTTTCAATAATCATTTTCTAAATGTTGTGGATATAGTAGGATCCAGGTGTTCATTAGAAGATGCTAGGCTGTTAATGGAAGAGGCCATACCTATGCAATTTGATACAATTGAAATCTCACCCACTTCTCCCTCTGAAATTAGGAAAATAATAAACTTGCTTAAAAGTAAAAACTCACATGGAATTGATGGCATTTCCAGCAAAATACTAAAAGCTTGTTCTCAACAGATAAGTAAGATTCTCAGCCACCTGTGTAATAGCTCTCTGGAACAGGGCATTTTCCCTGATAGACTGAAATATGCTACTGTTATACCTTTGCATAAAAAGGGGGATAGATCTGATGTCAACAATTACCGTCCAATCTCCCTTCTAACAGCTTTATCCAAAATTTTTGAGAAAGTAATGCATTCAAGAGTAGCTTCACATATCTGTAAAAATGAAGTACTAACAAAATGTCAGTTTGGTTTCCAGAAAGGTTTTTCAACAGAAAATGCCATATATGCCTTCACCAATCAAATTTTGAATGATCTGAATAACCGAACACCACCCATTGGGATTTTTTGTGATCTCTCAAAGGCTTTTGATTGTGTAAATCATGAAATTCTGCTAAACAAGCTCAAATATTGTGGCATGAGTGGGACAGTACACAAATGGTTCAATTCGTACCTAACTGGACGAGTGCAGAAAGTTGAAATAAGCAGTTCTCATAATATGCAAAGATCAGCACATTCCTCAAACTGGGGAACTATCAAGAATGAGGTTCCACAAGGGTTAGTCTTGGGTCCTTTGTTGTTCTTAATTTATATATTATTTATATATTAATGACTTGCCATTCTATATTCATGAAGAGGCAAAGTTAGTTCTCTTTGCTGATGATACAAGTATAGTAATCACACCTGACAAACAAGAATTAACTGATGAAATTGTCAATACTGTCTTTCAGAAAATTACTAAGTGGTTCCTTGTAAATGGAGTCTCACTGAATTTTGATAAGACACTGTACATACAGTTCCATACAGTGAATGGTATGACGCCATTAATACATATAGACCTTAATCAGAAGCATATAGCTAAGGTAGAATATTCCAAATTTTGTGTGTCCATTGATGAGAGATTAAATTGGAAGAAACACATTGATGATCTGCTGAAACGTTTGAGTTCAGCTACTTATGCAATAAGGGTCATTGCAAATTTTGGTGATAAACATCTTAGTAAATTAGCTTACTACGCCTATTTTCACTCATTGCTTTCGTATGGCATCATATTTTGGAGTAATTCATCACTGAGGAATAAAGTATTTATTGCACAAAAGCGTGTAATCAGAATAATAGCTGGAGTCCACCCAAGATCATCCTGCAGACATTTATTAAAGGATCTAGGGATATTCACAGTAGCGTCTCAGTATATATACTCTCTTATGAAATTTGTTATTAACAACCAAATCCAATTCAAAAGTAATAGCAGTGTGCATAACTACAATACTAGGAGAAAGGATGATCTTCACTATTCAAGATTAAATCTAACTTTGGCACAGAAAGGGGTGAATTATACTGCCACTAAAGTCTTTGGTCATTTACGAAATAGTATCAAAAGTCTGACAGATAACCAACAAGTATTTAAGAAGAAATTAAAAGAATTTCTGAATGACGACTCCTTCTACTCCATAGAGGAATTTTTAGATATAAATTAAGAAAAAATATATATACATAAAAAATAAAAAAAAATAAAATAAAATAACATAAAAAAGTTGTTATATTAACTTAAGTATGTTGTTAAATTAACTTAATTATGTCATGTATTGGAAAATTTGACTCGTTCCACATCATTACGAAATATCGTATTTATGATCCATGGAACTAGTATTAATCTAATCTAATCTAATTTGACTGCTGTAGTATCCGGAATTCTGCATGCAGCCTGCTCACTATGACATGCATTGCACGGTGGCAGCAGAAGCTCGGCTTGTTCAAAGAGTCAGTTCCCACGTTTGTTGAAAATTTTTTGTTACTGGTCCCAATTAAAAGAGGAGCATGGTTTCAAGCTTTACTGAAGTTCTAACCAATGTCATTGTTGATAAGTTAGTCCCTGGTTCAAATTTCAATAGATTCCTTAACAATGCAGTTCAAGTAATGAGATGTGGAAGCCAGGACTGATGCATTCATAACCCACATCATGTATTTTGGAAGGGCAATGTTCTGAGAGAAGTGAACCACTGCCCTGTATCATATGATGACACCACTGATGATCTTGGTGGTGATCTTTCATAGTACACATGATCTATCCAATGTATGATTTGGCACACTGGATAGCATTTCATATACTCTAGTTTTGTGAAATGGAAGATCGTCCATGACACACTGTTGTAGTGCTCATGCCTTAGTGGGTGGGCAGAACATAGTCTTAATATTTTGTTTCTGGACAAGGCATCCTGCTTCACTCGATAATGCCCAGTGTATGGCACAAATATAGTGGCATCACTTAGTTCCTGTTCCTCCACAGTCTTTGACAATAGTGAAGTAGGTGTTATATGTAGTGACCACTGAATTTGCCTTCCAATGTAGCCATTTTCTTGTAGGCTGTCTTCAAGTGTTCTAATTTTTAGTCGAGATTTTTTTTGGTACACAGAATGTACTATGTTTTTAAGTACACCAGTTTTCTGTGCCAGCTGATCGCAGCTCTGAACATACAGGTACAATCTGTGAGAGTCTTATTGCAAGACACACACATCAAAAAAAGTTTTGCATCACCTCAGTTCTGAGAGTTCCGCGACCTGTTCAAAAAATTGGTATAGAGATCAACATAAACATCATTTCTGCCTTTTTTACTGCTCATGAAAACCACACACTGCATGTTGTACCACCATAGAGTGAGCCCTTCAGAGGTGGTGATCAAAACTGCTGTACACACCGGTACCGCTAATACCTAGTAGCATGTCCCCTTGCATTAATGCATGCCTGTATTTGTCATGGCATACTATCCACTAATTCGTCAAGACACTGTTGGTCCAGATTGTCCCACTCCTCAACGGCAATTCGGCGTAGATCCTTCAGAGTGGTTGGTGAGTCACATCGTCCTTAAAAAGCCCTTTCAATCTATCCCAGGAATGTTCAATAGAGTTCATGTCTGGAGAACATACTGGCCACTCTAGTTGAGTGATGTCATTATCCTGGAGGAAGCCATTCACAAGACATGCACAATGGGGGTGTGAATTGTCACCCATGAAGATGAATGCCTCATCAATATGCTGCTGATATGGTTGCACTATCTGTCGGAGGATGGCATTCACGTATCGTACAGCCGTTATGGCGCCTTCCATGACCACCAGTGGTATACATCAGCCCCACATAATGCCACCCAAAAACAGCAAGGAACCTCCATCTTGCTACAATTGCTGGACAATGTGTCTAAGGTGTTCAGCCTGACCGGGTTGCCCCCGAACACGTCTCCGACGATTGCCTGGTTGAAGGCATATGCGACACTCATCGGTGAAGAGAATGTGATGCCAATCCTGAGCAGTCCATTCGGCATGTTGTTGAGCCCATCTGTACGGTGCTACATGGTGTCATGGTTGCAAAAATGGACCTCGCAATGGATGTTGGGAGTGAAATAGCACATCATGCAGCCCATTCCGCACAGTTTGAATCGTAACACAACATCCTGTGGCTGCACGAAAAGCTTTATTCAACATGGTGGCATTGCTGTCAGGGTTCCCCCGAGTCATAATCCGTAGGCAGCGGTCATCCACTTCAGTAGTAGCCCTTGGGTGGCCTGAGCGAGGCATGTCATCGACTGTTCCTGTCTCTCTATATCTCCTCCATGTCCGAACAACATCGCTTTGGTTCACTCCGATACGCCTGAACATTTCCCTTGTTGAGAGCCCTTCCTGCCACAAAGTAACAAAGTGGATGTGATCGAACTGCGGATTGACCGTCTAGGCATGGTTGAACTACAGATATCAAGAGCCGTGTACCTCCTTCCTGGTGTAATGACTGGAACTGATCAGCTGTCGGACCTCCTCCATCTAACAGGCAATACTCATGCATGGTTGTTTACATCTTTGGGTGGGTTTAGTGACATCTCTGAACGGTCAAATGAACTGTGTCTGTGATACAATATCCATAGTCAACATCTATCTTCAGGAGTTCTGGAAGCCGGGATGATGCAAAACTTTTTTGATGTATTTATATTGTGACCCAAAGGTCCATCTGCCTTCCTCTTCACCAATACATTCAGATCACCATCCAATTGCATCTCTATCATCAATCTGACATTCAGGTGAATGGAGCTGAGATTCACAAGGAATCTGTGCAGCTCTTCTGTTCCATGTACCCTATTATGAATGTGTTGTTGACATACTCCGAAGCAGCAAGTTGAGGCCGCCCATTGCAATCCCTACTAACAGCTTGTACAATGTCCCCTCAAAGAAAACTTTGCTCTCGATTTAATTAGGACCAAGAGCAAAATTTTCAACAAACACAGGGAACTGAATCCTAGGATTAATGAAGCCATTGCTGCCACCACAGTGACTCTTGTCATGGAGTGGGGATGGTCTCCAAATCCCAGATACTGTGTCAGTTGACTCGTCGATGTGCCTCTGTGGGAATGGATGGGATCAATTTCTGTAATATTGTGCTATTTGGATATTAATAACTGGCAGTACACCTGTGGATTATTTACTTATGAAATACACAAAGAGAAACTGAAAAATCACTATGCTGAATTTAAGGAGCTTTACAATGAATTCTAACTGATGTGGTACCAATGACTTCAAACCCATATCGAATATCGAAAGTGCAAGGTCATGAACATACTAACCATCTGGTTATAATCTACAGAAATTATATTATTTTTGTGTGGTCATTTTGCAGCATCTATTTTTGACTGCGCACCACAACTTTTAGGATCTATATCATAATGACTTGCAGCTGTTTTTCATGCCAAAGGTGTACCAACATGGCATTTTGTGTATAGTCATCATTTTTTGGATGATCAGTGGCTATCTGTATAGTGGTTGATGAGTTTGTTTTTGCTTTAGTTATCATATGAGAATAAATTTGATTGTGTTGCAAGCAATCAACCATGGCCCTACTATCCTACGGATAATACTGGCACACCTATTCCAGGTACCATTGATAGGATGAAAGGCCTGAAGTGGATATTTTTGGATGTTCATCTTGTGTCTTGTGTCAAATGTATAGCTTGCTGCAGGTTCCAAACATCATGGTCATAAGGTTGTCATTATTTGATTCACTGTGGTGTAAATAGAATGAAATGTTTTGTATGTTGCTTAAAGACTTCCCTAAAATGAGTTTGACAATGTTACCTGCCCATCATCATTATTGCATTTTTCTTGAATGCTGTAATCTAATGAAATATTACTCATCAAATGTCTGAGAATACACAAATATCTTTCATGGTGCAATAACAACCAGAGAACTATGGCACTACCAGATAAAACACTGAAAAATGAATATGATTGTGAAATTTTAAAAGTAACTGCTCTGGCTGTTCTCAGGTATTTTGTGTAACTCTCCTAGGATGCCCCCAATTCAACTTGTATTACTAGGTGAAATATCAACAGAGATAAAAAGTACTTTTACTTACCAAGTGTTGGCAGACACATGCATTAACAAAAGTCACACATTTAACTTCATTCAGCATAAATGATGTTTTCGCAAAGCCTGTAAGTGTGTCATTCATGATTTAAATAATGAAAAATAGCACCAGTTACTGATTTTTTCATGCTCAGCACAATACATTTGAAGTATTTATTCTCATTTTCAAGAGCATAGCACATTTCTTCACATAAATATTTTTTGTGACATTTGGATATAGGATTTTCTGCCTATCTTTCACTGTCTTTTTGAGGTCATAATGGAATTGGAATCAGACAAATTAAATCTTGTACTTTTTTGTTTGATATGCTGATGTCTACTTACAAGGATTGTGCCTCCTCCATTACACAGAATATCTCACACATGCCTATCATCATTCATACTGTTTGTTTTTATAATCAATGTTCTAAAGAGATATTATGACAGTATGATTTTGCAGAGAGTTTGTATGCAATTGAAGTGTTACATTTCTTTGGATTACATTGACATAAAGCTGTTAGTTATAAAAGAGACGTCGAGCTGCAGAGGGGTATGACAAAAAAACAGCTATACATTTGAACTTTTTGCCAAAAGGCCTTCTTCAAACGGGGAAAACACACACACACACACACACACAACTCATGGACCTGACCACTGTCTCTCACTGCTGAGGTCTGACTGTGAACAGCAACTGTGCCTGATGGGAGTAAGGAGAAGGCTGGGATGGGGGAGGGGACAATAGCACAGCGATGGGGGAAGGTGTAGTGATGCTTATGGAATGCAGGGCAGTGGTGGGGTCAGGGTACAGCTGCTGGGTGCACTCGGGGCAGGGGAGGGGAAGAAGTAGAGGAAGAGAAAAAGACCAGCAGGTGCATTGGTAGAAGAGAAGGCTGTGTAGTGATGGAATGGGAGTTGGGGAAGGGATAGGTGGGTGAAAGGCAGAGACTAACAAAGGTTGACACCAAAGGAGTTATGGGAATATATGATATACTGCGGGGAGAGTTCCCACCTGCTCAATTCAGAAAAGATGGTGTTGGCAGAAAGGATCCAGATGGTGCAGGCTGTGAAGCAGTCACTGACGTGAAGCAAATTTTGTTGTTTACATGTTCAGCAACTGGGTGGTCCAGCTGTCTCTTGCCCACAGTTTGTCAGTAGCCATTCATGTGGATACAGGACGTCATGCCCATGCAGAAAGCAATGCAGTGGTTGTAGATTAGTTTTTAGACCACATGACTGCTTTCACAGGTAGCTCTACCTTTGATGGGACAGGTGATGCCTCTGACCAGACTAGAGTAGGTGGTGGTGGGAGGATGTATGGGACAGGTATTACATCTAGATCTATTGCTGGGATATGAGCCACGAGACATGGGATTACAAGCAGGATTGGAGTACTGATGGACAAGGATATTGCATAGGTTTGGTGGGCACCAGAATACCATTGTGAGAGGGGCGGCAAGCATACAGGGTAGGATATTCCTCATTTCAGTGCACAATGAGTGGTAGTCGAAACCCTGGTGGAGAACGTGACTCAGTTGCTCCAGTCCCGGGGGTACTGAGTCACAAGTGGAGTACTCCTTTGTGTCTGGATGGTGGGAATGTGGGAGGTGATGACTGGAGAGACAAGGCACTGGCGATCTGCTTCTGTACAAGGTCTGGAGGGTAATTTTGATCTGTGAATGCCTCAATGAGACCCTTGTTATATTTGGGGAGGGACTGTTTGTACTACAAATGCAATGGCTATGGATGGCTATAGGAAGGGACTTCATGGTATGGAATGTCTGGCAGCTGTCAAAGTGGAGGTAGGTTTGATATGGATGGAGGTACTGATTTGGCCATATCTGAGGTGAAGGTTAACACAGAGAAAGGTGGTTTGATGGGTTGAGGAGGACCAGGTAAAGCAAATTTGGGAGAGGGTTTGAGGTTTTCGAGGAATGTGGATAGGTGTCCTCACCCTCAATTCGGTTCATGAAGATGTCTTCACTAACTGAAACAGATGATGGGTTTGGGACTCTGGGTGGTTAGGAAGGATTCCTCAAGATGACTTATGGATAAGTTGGCATATGATGGTTACCACAGATTTGTTTGTACATCATGCCTGCAAATGCAAAGTAATTGTGAGTGAGGATATATTTGGTCATGATGACCAGAAAGGAGCTTGTAAGTTTGAAGAGAGTCAGGCATTGGGAAAGTTGGTGCTCAATAATGGCATGATCATGGGCATTACGGATTGGTGTAGTGACAAGCAAGATGTTGTGTGGTAAAAGAATAGAAACTCCAGAGAGTCAGAGGAAGAAATGGTTTCTGTCTTTTATACAGGAGGGTAATAGGCTGAAGGTGTTGGTCAGAGCAGAGATTCTCTCAAATGGGGAGGGTAATAGGCTGAAGGTGTGGGTCAGAGCAGAGATTCTCTCAGTGGGGTCACAGTAGCCAGCCACAATGGGGCATTGTAATCGATTGGGTTTAAGAACTAGGAAGCATGCAGAAGGTAGGAGTGTAGTGAGTGGTAGGAGTGAGGGGAGGGGCTGGAGAGGGAGAGGTAGAGGGGAGAGGGAGAGGTAGAGGAAAGAGGGAGAGGGGAGAGGGAGAGGGGAGAGGGGAGAGGGGAGAGGGGAGAGGGAAGAGGGGAGGGGGAGGGGAGAGTGAAGAGGGGAGAGGTAGAGGTGGAGGTAGAGGTAAGTGGTAATAGGTAAGAGGGAGAGGGACTCAGGGGACACATTCTGGAATGGCCTATTAAGGAGAGACTGGAGATCCTGTTGGCTTTCTGAAATGGTGTCACTGTAGCTAGTTGTAGGTGGACGAATCTGACAGCTGGCGAGCCCCTCCATCAGGTAATATCTGCAGTTTAAAACAACAGCGGTGGAGCCTTTGTCAGCAGGTAGGATTATGAAGTTGGGATCAGTTTTAAGATGGTGGATAGTGGTTCTTTCAGTGGATGAAAGGTTAGTTTGCATGTTAAGGGATATGTGAAATGGTGGTGAGGCAAGGTTTGAGGTTAAGAAATTCTGGAAAGTTAACAGGGAGTGATTTGGATGGCGGTGGGGGTGATCACAGCTGGATGGAGGAGTGAACAGAGTAGGTCATGGATCAATATTGGCACTAGGTTGAGTTTAATTGGTAGGGGTGGTGGCAAAAAGTTTTCCATTGTAGGAACCGGCTGATGAAGAGGTCTTTAACACGTTCAGAATGATTGAATTTGTAAGTGGGGAAAAGGTAAGGGCCTTTTGTAAGGTCTGATACTCCAGTCGGTCTAAGGCTTTTGGAGGAAGATTTATTACTGTTTTTGGGTCCGTTTATGGTTTGGGTTCTGTATGGTGGTGAGTAGGAGGTTCTAAGGGTGTGATATAATAGTAGGTCAGTGAGGTTGGGTTTGTTGCTATCAGGGGATGCTGGAGACATTTGGAGGTTGTTGTATAGGTCGCAGATAGTGGTAGTCCAAGGTGGTGAACCGGTTGGAGTTTTTTGAGGTAGCACTGTGCTTGCTGCTCTAGCTCCTGGAGGGCAAGAGTTTCAGTATGAGAGATGGGATGCAGGAATTAGGGATTGCACAGCAGGAGATTTTACAGGTGGAGAGAACATACTGCTAGGAGGTTTGGGCCTGATTTACATGGTTTTGGAGGACTTGGTAGCTGAGGGCTATGGACTGGCAGAATTTGAACAGACAGAGAACACTGTGGAAGGAGGAGTTGCTTCTGGTGATGGTACAGCCATTTGTGGGGATTCCATGAGCTAGGCAACAATGTAAGAACAGTACTGGGTTCTGGATAGGGATAAGGAAACTTTTCTGTTTTGGTTCAGATTCACAATACTGTCATTATTACATCCTAAATTTTCCACTGTTGTCAATTATAAAATTACTTTACCGTTATTGACTGCTGGAAGATATTAAGATATTCCACCACTTCCACAAATCACTTACAATGGATTTAATGAAGAGTTGGAAATTTTGTACACCACATAAGGCAAGGAAGAAAAATTTCCTGACAAACTAGATAACAAATCATTTAATTTTTTTTAAAAATGTTTCTCCTGCTAGCAGTGTCATTGGTCACAAAATGTTTTCTTTCTGAAGATACAGAAATCACCAGGTGCCATGCCTTATCCAGTTGAAAGCCATCGTCATGATTAATAAGGTCTTGCCATAAATGGATTTTCACCAATTCCTTATTAATTGAATCCCAGAAGGATCTCTTTGAGGCCAAAATATCCATGGCAGAATAATCCAGAGAATGTAAAGATAAAATTCTTAGCTATGGCTGACTTACTTGGCTGCGAAAGGCAAGTGTGACAATCATGTTCAACACATCTTTCATGCACTGTGCACACTGTCTGACCAAGATAGGCTTTGCTGCACTGGCAAGGTATACTGTAGATTCCAGCCCTCCACAATCCCAGATCATTCTTTGCCAAACCAAGAAGAGCACTGGTATCTGTAGTTGGGTGGAAGACTACTCTGACATGACATTTCCTTAATGTTCTGCCTAATTTTGATGAAATATTGCCAATGTAAGGGAGGAATGCCCTGGATCTGAAGTGGCCCTTCTCCTCTTGGTCTTGTGGGTGATCATGTTTCTTCTTGCTTAAAGCTGTGCTAATCTAATGTGGAGAATATCCATTATATTTTCACATTGGCTATAGGTGTTCCAGCTTCTTTCTTCTGCCTCAATCAGACACAGCATGTGTCTGGTGCACTAATGTTTGAAGGATGCCCATAATTTGTGATGGGTGGTGGCAGCTAAATGCCTGCAAATACAGATCAATATGTTAGGCATATGGTGAAGGGAATGCCCTAATGATCCATCCATTTTTGGACTGACCAAAATATTCAAAAATTATAAACAGCTGCCCTTCTCCACTTCCATTGTAAACTTGATATTCTCGTCGATAGACTTCTGACGCGTTGCAAAAAGCATGATGCTGTGGGGCCCCACTACAAACATATCATCCACCACCAGAACACTTTTGGTTTTTGGTTTAAGTTCTATCAAATCAAGTGCCCTCTCCTCAGTCTTAAAAAAATTTGCTACTGGAGGGGAGAGAGGACTACCCATGCCTACCTCATCAATTTGCTCAAAATGTTAGATGTTGAATAAAAAGTAGGTTGAGGAAAGGGTATATGGACTAGTGCTGTTATACCAGTTTTGAACTTACTACTGATAGTGACGGTGAATCCACATGAGGAATCCTAGTGAAGAGTGAGACAACATCAATGGTACCAGTAAGTGTGACTCACTGAGTCAAAATGACTTTGGTCTATTAACAAAGTCACTGGAGGTACAAACATGATGTGAGCACAAAATATCTCAGTAAAGATGCTAGATGTCCAGCTAAGTCATAAGTTGGAGCATTGATATTGTTCATAATAGGATGTAATAGAAGACCTCCTTTGTGTATCTTTGGAAGACCACATTACTGTGGTGGAACAGAGGTGTGGGGTTGTAAGCCTTTCACAACTTCTTGCAGAAGGGAAGAAGAATTCAGCAACACTGTCATTTTTCTTTCTACTCAACCTGTAGGGTCTTTATCAGTCTTCCAGTACACTGGTTCACTTAACAAGTTATGAAGCTTCTGGTCAGATATCTCAAGTGGCAACAGCACAATGACGTTTCTCTTATCTGCAGGAAGGTCTATCAAGTGAGAATCATCTCACAGTTTGCATGGTGTAACCCTTTCCATGGAGCAGACATTACTCTTCTAGGAAACATTACGGTTCTAAGGTGGGGTACTTGTAAGGGCAAGACATATTTCACATCTTAATTCCTCTGCAGCATCACTGGAAGAGGTCTAAAGGCTTCTTCCACCACACTAATGAAATCAGTTAAAGGCAAGGTTGTAGGTGTAGGTGCAAGTTCCTGCCATTCGTGTGCACTGATAGCAACACATTGTCCAAAACCTTATCTATTAAATTAACAATGGAGCATCAAAAAGCATCTTCTCGCAATAATTCCTGACATGCAGTCATACTCTGAAGATTGTCTGGTCTTGATAAAATGTGTCACTCTAGCAAACTTCGGAGTGAGGCCATTGTTCCAGCATTTCAGTAAAAAATAGAATGAAACTAACAATCTCACTCACTTACTACGTAACTTATCTGATTTCTGAATGTGTGACGCCAATTCAACAGAGGTCACTCATGAGCAGCTGCCTTTGCACATGTGTTTGTGACAATTTCTGGGATAAAATTAGTGAGGTGAACTAGCAATCTGCAGTGCAAAAAACTCACCTTAAGGTGGCTGAATGTTTGTCAGTTGAAATGTTATGGCAAAAAGTCGACAATATCTGGCTGCAGTCCCAGACCTTTATGAAAAACTCTTTACACCGGGAAAATTTCAAAAATCACAAAATACTATCCCTAACATTAGAATATAGAAAGTACTCCAAGATTTATTTTGTCTGATTTTCTGATTGCAGTATAACCTAAAAAAGACACAGTGCAAGAGAAGCAGATAGTCTCCATGCAAACATAACATAAAATATTTATATAAACAAACACAATTAAAAATGAGAATAAATTCTCAAATACATTGTGCTAAGCATGAAAAAATAAGTAACTGGCCCACTTTTCATTATTTAAACCATAAAATCTTTCTAAATAGATTGTCCTCCATATCACAAAGAGAGGACAAGATGGAGAAATAAGGCAATTCCAGGATAACGAAGCAAAGTAATCCCAAATTTGAATCAAGTGAATCATGATAAGAGTAGAACTAACAATAAACAAGTTTGAAAGCTACAGAAATGGAAAACAGGACAGTCTACAAGACAGATGAAAAAGATAAAGAATAGAAGGAAAAAAGAAGCAAATCCTGGAAAAGACATGATAAAATGAAGAACAGACACAACGAGAATTTAAACTGCCTCTTGCACTTTCCTGCTGCATTTTCCACAACCTAGGTTAATGGTTGACTTTCCTAATTTATTATCAAGCAGTTCTGTTTCCTCCAAACCTCTCCTCTCTTCTGTTGTGTGATGAAAAAAACCACCTCTTCTGAAAGCTATCATTTAAGTGGCTTTTGTTTCTGGTTTGTATTGCTGTCTGCTTAGAGTATCTGAACATACAATATGAGGCAACCAACCCTATGATCTCTTACATGGCCATTACCTTTCATCCTTCGGCAGATGTGAGATGATAAATGCAGGACTTGAACATTCTTGCTCTGTCTCGTATGAACAGCTTGACGAAGTTTCTCCACCAGATCTCCAAGATTCATTTGTAATGGAGCACAAGACTGGCCTGAAAATGAATAATGAATAAGATCGGCTGCAAATGTTGTGAGTATATACATTAAATCATTATTTTCATTTATAACAACATTATGAAAAGGAAAAATCATTACCACATAGAGGCTGTTGATTCGCTAACACACACAATGAAGAAGACTGCCACACATTTCAGCTTTCAGACTAAAAAGTCTCACACAGAAAACACATACACACAAGCACATGACTGCTATCTCTAGGCACTGGTCCTCAGTCCCCTGATGAGTGAGTGAGTTGTGTTTGTATGAGTATTTTCCATTTTGGAAGAAAGATTTTTGTCTGACATCTTAAGTGTTTAGCAGTCTTTTTCACTTTGCCTGTCTGCAGCTCAACACCTGGGTGTTCTTTTTCATATTATTCTTATTCCATCCTCGAATTTCCAACACTTATGAAATAAACAAAATTCTAATAACTGTATCCTTCTATGTGTCAGACAACTATTTTTGCAGAATATTATCCTTATTGTTACTAGCCCAAGGAAGAGAGAAAGAGAGTTATTATGTTTTCATGTCTAATCAGCAACTGGGACATTAGACAGGAAGTTTACTTTTTTGTATAGCCAGCCAACAATACAATGAACATACGTAGTTTACTAAACTAATTTGGTTTTGAATAAGTAAATAACAGAATTATAGCTAGCATGCATTCCTCATACTAATCTTACCTCTATGACCTGCCATGTCGGCTGGTATATTTAACTTGCGGAAACGATGGTAATACTCATTTAAACGGTCAAAATTATCAACATTGCTCTTCTCCTGTGGCCGAGTGCTGCCCAGGCTTTCAGCCAAAGTAGCCATCTCATTAATTCCAATGTTGAAATAAACCGGTGTGATGTTAAATGAAACAGTGTCAGCCCCTGGGTGTGACAGTGGTAGCATGGAATAGACGGCATCGGGGACAGGAAGTAGCACAGTCAGAGCAGTCCGGGAACCTGTCACACGGGGAGCTGGCAGCTGTGGCTGTCCTGCTTCTTGCTGCTGGCTACCTGATCTGAACACAGTAATAATCCTTCCTTCATTGTGACATGGTCTCACATATGTTACTTTACTTATCCACAACAAGAAACCTTAAATATTCTGTCATGTCAAGCAGTATATTTACATGACAAATTGTTTAATAAGTACCCACATCTCCAAAAAATAACTACATTATTTTAAGTGATCACTTATTTTATAAAAGTAAGCATAACTTTCTAGCTTAGTTTAAACTGAATGATATGGTGAACATAAAAAACAATGAAAGTTATCGTACAATGCAGGCTTTCCTGTGTGGTACTTCTGTCAATGGTTTTTGTTTTATGGACATTAGGCAGGGAAATATGCTTTGGACCATAGCCTAATTCCTATAAGACAAAAGTATCACTGACAGAATAAAATTATTACAAATACAAATATGTAACTAAGATAAAATTTCCAACACATTTTAAAATTTGTGGCCTGTTGGGGTTGTTTGGTAATACATTCCAAAGATCAAATCCCTAATGCCCAGCATAATGCCATGTATAATTAAAATTTATATCCTGCTGCACGTTGAGCATAAGGTGACAGGTAAGTGAAGAAAACAGGGTATTATTACTCTCACACCTCCCGTTTTATGAGTACAACTGAATATCAAATCATATTTCAGTTATCATCTCTGCCTGGTTACTGCTGTAACAAACAATAGATTTATGATGATCTACAATACTGCTGAAAAGGAACAGAATGAATTTCAACTTTCATGAAGTATCAGTAAAAGAGACATCACAAAGTTTATTTATCAAAGTAACTCCATGATCAGGGTCCAAGAAGCATGTGATTCTGCCCAGCCACCACTTCATCCTCTACATTACAGCATTGGTTTGGATGAAATATGGAGGTCCATGGGGTTAGCAAATTGCTCTCCCAGCCATTGTTGGTTATCCAAACCTCAGACCCACTCCTTCTCAACTGGTCACACTAGACTGAGCATACCCCCTTCCCAGTCCTCTCACCTCTTGGTAGTACTGTGAAAGCACCCCAGATCCACATAGCAGTCAGGGGGCACTGACCACTAAACTACAGAAGTGGATAATGGGGTTAGCGGGTATTTAATTACTGAGGAAAGGAAATAACAGAAAGATAGCAGTGAAAAAAGAGAAAAGTACCGCCCAGCAATTCTGACTCATAATTTTATGGTTTTCTAAACAGAATTTTCCTTTTGATACAAAGACAACTTTTACTCTGTGGTCTCTCATGTTTTCTCAGTGCAACTGACTAACAGTGAGCTTCCAGGTGTTCTGCCAAGTTACTGTATCCATTTTCTGACCTAGCCGGGAAGGGGGGTGGCGGAGGGGGGAGGGGGGGGGACTAACCCCTGGAAGTATGGAGTATTTTCAATATTTTGGTGGACACACAGTGATTTGTAAGTGCCATAAAAAATTTACAGTTCAGACTCTGTTATAATCTGCACAATACTAACTTTTAGATCATTTTCTTGAAAGAAAACCACCTAGCTATACTATTTTTTCCCCTTTCTCTAAGAGCTGGGCCAGCCGAGTATGGGCGCCTCAATTCCAAGGGCCCATGATTACTCTGCAAGGTTGCATTACTGTCAAGCGTTTTCTGACCATTGTGGCTGATCACGTTCATCCCTTGGTACCATTTTTTCCCCCAATGGCGATGCTGTGTTCCAGGACAACAATGCTCCTGTTCACACTCATCACATTGTCCAGGAGCATGAGGATAGAGTGTTCCACCTCCAATAATCAAATCAGATCTCAATATTATTAAGCCTTTGTGGTCTACTTTGGAGGGAAGGATAAGTGATCACTCTCTAACTTGATCATAGTTAACTTAACTTGCCATTATTTTGCAAGAATGATGGTTTAACATCCCCTTGAAAACCACACAGCATCTGTATTTATCCACTTTGAAATGACGGGAAGCTGTTTTGAATGCCAATAGTTTTTGTACACCATATTAGGCATGGTAATGCATTGCATTTTTGGTGTTTCCATACTTCTGTCGTCCCCCCCCCCCCCCCCCCCCCCCCCCAATAGTTTCTGCAGTTGTAACAAAATCCAGATTCGTTGGCTTCTGAAAATCATACATGTAACTGTATTGGAAAAAAAAAAATCTACCCACCATGGGGTTGTATGAGGAAACATACAGAGAGTGGCCCTAAACGGTCTGAAATGTCTGAAATGCTTGTCAGGGTGTTTGTGGCATGAGAGGTTGTGTTGAGAAACTGTTACGAAAAAAATTCAATAAATTGTGCCGTTTTTGGGTTATTTAGCACTGAAGTTATCTGATCCTGTCACTGCACACTCAAATTCAAGCGCTTGCACAAGCTAAAATGCAGAAATGCACAAACAGCTGTGGGTCAGGGTATTACCATTTGTTCAAATGGTCATTACTTAAGTCCACGTCATGTAGGATGGCGACCCAATTTTCAGCCGTTTTGCGCATCCCCGTCCACTATCTACTGGTAGCCAATAATGTGCATTCTCTTTCCGAGTGGCTAGCAGCGAGTTACACTAGACAACGAGAATCTCGCTCCTACATGCTGCACTGTTGCCATACTTCCTGGCAGCTGAGTTACTTATTCAACTTTCAGTTTGTTTTTGTTTTCTTTTTTTCCTTGTAGCAGTATAGCAGTGAATGTGTATCTGTAAACATTTCAAGTGTGATTTTTAAAAAAAAAAAAGGTCAGGTGATGGCATTAAGGTGAATTACTTACCACATTAATAAATTTTTTAAACATGAATTTGAAAGCGGGCCTCCTACTGTTGACATTTGAAGACACAAGAACTGTAAAGAGAATTGTAAATGAAAGAGTCAGAACTGTAGAAACCATAGAAAAAGATGGTTTTGTGTCGCCTGGAAAGCATTGAAATTGCAACAAACCTGTAACACAAATGGATGGTTTTAACAATGATGTTTTAAAGTGCTCCATGTGAATGATGGATGCCCGACATCCACAAAAATGTGTTACAGTTATGCAAGAGAAAACTGGCTTCAATGATAAGCACTTCGTCAATGTAAAGAATTTTGAAAGATGTTGGTTCCAGATATGTTAAGAAGAGAGTTTTCAGTTCAAAGAAGTGACATAGGTGCAGCAAAAACTAATCCCATATTTTATATGGGATTAGTTTTTGCTGCACCTATGATTCATGATAGAAGAGGAGGTAGTTCAATAGTGTATCACTTTTATGAAACATGAGCCAATTAGAATCATTCCAGGAAGATCTGCTGGAAAATGAGTGATGGTACTGGCTGTTTTAAAATTCTCATAGGAATAGGTTCTTGGATAAGTATTCTGCAGTGCTGACTCTTCTTCGGGTTTTGTTTCTGAGAATAAACTTGTATTTACATGTAAGAAAAACAGCAGTGACTACCACTCGCAAATGAACACTGTCAGTTTCTTGACATGATCGACAAATTTTGTCATGCCTTGTTTCGAAGTTGGTCATTGCCAATTATAATGCAACTGTTACAGAGAAAACAACAAGTACAAACACCAGAAAAGTGGATATTTATATCTGGCTTACACATGAAACTATTAAGCACAGTATAAACCAGACTTGTGTCGATTTCCTATAGCTCATTAATTTATACTAGTCACATGACAGAATGTACAAACTTGACTTCCTTGCATGTGAATGGGGTCACACAGTTTTGTGATTAGCCACATGTCACTGTCAGTGTAGCCCCATGGAATTAATTTGGGCAAAAGGTTAACACTATGTGGAAGAAAAAACAAAACATTCAAGATGACATACAGCGAATCACTTGTGCATGAGACAATAGACAACATCCCACCTGTAGCACGGGCACAGTCTGTGTTTCATGCTGAAAAGCTACAGAAAGAGGAATTTAACAGGGAACTGATGATGGATACAAGCCTTGAAGCTATCACTGTGAATTTACAATCAGATTGTTCAGAAACACACTCAAATAAAAATGACGATGGTATTATGATGTAGACTTTGAAACAAAGTAATAATATTTCTTAGTTGTAAAGACCCGTAGTTTAAAAAATGTGTTTGTCAACATATCAGTTGCATACATAATAATGAGAACTTCCTAGCCTTTTTGATTAGGACTTTGTATCATTTGAATAATGCAGACTATGATGTTCAACATATTACTCAAGGAGAAATTAAGCTTCTGTCACTACGTTGCTTGCTCTAATAAAATGCGAGAAGGCAGCTGGATAAATTCATCAAAAGTCCGATATTTCCATGTGTAAACCCCTGTCATTTTCAAGGCATGAACTGCATAAGGTCCTAAAATGACATTGTAACTGAAGTTGACAAATCGGTGATTTCCAATTTTAGCGGTCAGCATTCCCTGGAATTATTCATAGGTGATGGTTAATTGTTTGCTTGTTCAATGGATTTTAAACTTCTCTCACTGTAATTTTGAATGAGTTAGTTTACACTCACAGGGCTCGTTAACAGCGAACTATACGACAACTTACTGACTTTTACATTAGTCTTTTCTACTACTAATACTTTTTTACGCGCAGTGACACACACACACACACACACACACACACACACACACACACACACACAGAGAGAGAGAGAGAGAGAGAGAGAGAGAGAGAGAGAGAGAGAGAGAGAGACAAGACATACACGTTATACACATTTTTAAAAATTCTATTGAGTAGAAGCACTTGTCAAGCAAATATAATTACTTCAGTTTGTGCTTGAAGTTAAATTTTGTTGTGTATTGCATTTTTACTTATAATACACTTCAGATCGCAATAATTATTGCAAGCAGTTCCAATGATCTTTTCATTAGACAACTGTCATTTTAAGAAAAATTGTACTTCATATCTTCACAAAGCTGAGTCAGCTATTCTTGCCTGCTGACCTCGCACAGAGTAAATCTGTGGAGTAATGGACGCAACATCACCAAGATGTGAATTAATATTTCTCCCATGATGACTGATTGAAATTGTCTTTAATATTTACAATTCCCCTCATACATTTGAATGTATAACACGATGTACCGTACGCAAATGAGCCTGACTGTTGTCTGCAGCAATGCAGTTCGGAAATGTGGACTTTATTTGCCTGCTCTCTGCTGCTGCACATGCGTAGTTCTCATCCCCCCCATGCTTTCTTACCACTTTGCCTCTATGCACGGAAGCGCCGTCCTATGTGACGCGGGCTATAGTTAAAATGTGGCTTTTTTTATAAATTTAAGCTAGATGAGCAAAAGCTATGTTGGTTCAGTTTAAGGAAACCGAACAAAGAACAAATTTGGTGATACTGTCTCTGGCAGTGCTGCTTGAATTTGCACACACAAAGACCTGACTGGCTAACTTCAATGCTAAACAACTCGGAAGTGGCACAATGTGTCAAATTTTTTTCTTAGCAATCATTTCTCAGCACAACCTCCACTGCAACACCTTTATATGTTTTTCAGACTTTTTCTGACACCCTACATAAAGGTTAAAGAAATGTGCAGCTCTTCTTCTGGCAGAAAGGTTGCTGGGAAAGGAAGACGGATTAAGTAAAAGACTGGTGACGTTTAGGAAATATGGAGGGTTCACAAAAGTCACCCAGAATCCCAGGTCAGAGGAGACTTGGTGAATGGGTTGAAAGGGAAAGAATGATTGTTGGGGGCTGCACTGTACAAGATTTGAAACCCTGGAGCTTAAAGGTGGAAGATAAGGTAATAAACGTTACAGAGATCACAAAACATCATGTAAGAGTTAATAACTGTGGAAAGCTAAGTGCATTAAGTGTGGTAGAGGTGGGGGGAAAACAGATAGGTCATAAAATAAAAGACATAGAGAACTAGGAATAGTTACTGAGAAGAAATGTTGAGACCAAGGAAATTAGAGAAAATAATTAACATAAATCATGGTGAAATGGATGGTGAGAACTAAGGAAATGTTGTAATCCCAGTTCTCATCTGCAGAGTTCTGAGAAACTGGCGTCTGGAAGACGAAACCAGATGGCACTTGTCGCGAAACAAGCACCAACATCACGACTGATGGATATTGTGTGCTGCCAGTATATACCCTCTGTCTTTGCCTAATCATCCTAACTATTAACTTTGTGGTAGTCATACCTGTACAGAAGGCTGAACAGTGTTCATGTAACAGCTGGTACATGACGTTGTCATTTCACAGGTGGCTCTCCGTTTGATAGTTTATTTTGGCAGTTATAGGGGTGATATAGGTGGTGGTAGGAGGGTGCATAGGGCAAGACTTATAGCCATATGGTAGGAAAATGGGTTGTTTGTTAGTACATTTAATGTGAACAGAAGTGTGTAGCTGACTTTCAATGAGGATGAGATCAGCATCAATGAAAGTGGCTTGGAATTCAGAATAGGACCATGTGGGAGAAGAGGTTCCAAAATTTTTAACAGGTCAGCCTCACCAAGAATCCATATGACAAAGATGTCATAATGGTATCTAAGTCAAACCAAGGGCTGAAGGCTTACAGATCCCAGGACAGTCTCCTCTCAGCGACCCATGCAAATCCTGTAAATGGGGGATGTCGGTACAGAGGGAGGTGGCGTCAATTGTAACACTCAAGGTGTGTGATAGGGAGTGGGACAGGCATAGATTTTAAAGGAGCAGAAATGGTTGTGTCCCCACACACACACACACACACACACACACACACACACACACACACACACGTGTGTGTTTGGGAAAACAATTGAATGAGAATAAAATAATTACTAACCGACAGTTATTGGGAGAACGTGTCAGTGTAAATTTCACAGTCACAAGGTCTTCCACAGCCACTGTCATGTCACCCCACATGTCTATTTCATCACCATAGTAGCTGAGCAGGCCTTCAAATGATACCAACGGCCCGAGTGTAGTGAGAACTAGAAGAAATGTTGGATCAGGCTTCTGGCACCATAATTTTGCCATCAGTCCAGTAACGAGTGACGTGAGCTGTAACAATAAATCAGACACAATATAAATAAAGTCTCACACACACACACACACACACACAAATGCATTCATAAACACACATTCTAAAAGCACAGTAGTATATTATAACAATGATCTCGAGGGATAAGTTAATTTAGCTACCTCTTTAGAATATTTCAATCAATGGAAAGTACAGCAGACAGACTGTTACACATTAAGCTTTCAGCCAAAGCCTTCATCAGGGAAAAAAAACCAACCAACCACACACACACACACACACACACACACACACACAACTGCTATCTCTGCTCTGGCCTGTGTATGTGTGAATGCATGTGGTTTTCTTTTCTGATGATGGCTGTGACTGAAAGCTTAATGTGTAACAGTCTTTTCATTGTGCCCATCTTAAGTGCCACACTGAAATGCTTCAAGATAGATGAAATCTACTTTTGTGCAGAACAAAATATGCAATAACTCATTTCAAACATCTTGTTATTTAGCAAATGTATGGGGGGGGGGGGGGGGGGGGCGGTGCCAGAAATGAAGCTGCAATCTTACCATCACACCTGACCACCTGCCACCTACTGTCTCTCTCCACTAGCTAAAAGTGCTGGCAGTCTACTAGGGAATCCCTGGGTATTGCCACGAAGCTCTACTGTCCAGAACTTTCTCGAATATCAGTAATATCACAACTGCTGCAAGTGAGCTTCTAGGTCTGTTACAATATTTTTGGTGATATCAACTCCACCACAAATGTTTTGATTATGCAGTTTCTATCATAAAATTCCATTTCAACTACATCTTCTACACACACGCTAACCTCAGGAGTCACTTTTACGACAGCGTTTTCTTGTCAGATGCCTTTTTGTCTTTATCAGTTGATTTTAGTGCTTCTTCCACTGTTGTATTTACAATGAATTTCCCCCCTCAAAAAATGAGAAAAAGCTATGTACCCCTTATAAATTAGCAACTGCTGTCACATATTAAGTTGGCACTGACAATTTGTGCTTTTTGGATGCCTACCAGGTCAGAAATGACAGTAAATCAGCTTTAAATCACAACACTAGCAGATACAGTAAAGGCTCAGAACATATTCAGAAACCAAGCTCTGAAAATGGGATGGTCTTCATTATCGCAATCAGTTGGTCCACGTCCATATTAGATAAATTCCTTTTCTCGTATTATCCAAACATTAGGCTCCAGCCATGTTTCTCTTGCATGCTTTCTAATGTCACATATCATTACACCACCATCTTTTTCTTTTTCTGTACCCTGGAATCAAGCGAAGAACTTCCTACATTTATCTACCATTTACTCGCCTGGCTACATGTCCTACCCAATGTTATTTAATTTTCATTACAATAATTATTATGTCTCTCACAATAGTCCGTTCCTTGATCATTTTGTTGTTCTTTGATAATTTTGTTTGTTTTCTGTCTCTAATGGTAATTTCTACGCTGTATCTCTCAGTTTTTTAATGGTTTCTACACGGATTTAAATGATTATTTTACACTACAACAGTTAAACCATTGTCACAGTATTTTTTTTTTTTTTTTTTTTTTTTAAGAGGGGTTACATTACCGGTTTCAGTGAAACTATGCCATCATTTTCAAATGTAAAAACATCAGTTAGAGAATGTATAATGGGGATTATGACCATACATCTGACAACAATTATAAGACGTAATGAGACCAGACAACCGAGCAATGGTGGCACAACCAAGACACTACAAGTTATGCCATACTTGCCCAACCATTCATTCCATGTCCTAATGTAGAATAGATAAAAGGGACACCAGGGTAAAATTGCCAAGTATTCTTGCAGTGTGTCCTGCTGTGACACAAAGATCATATGGCTTATGAATCTGTATCAGCCATACGACTGTTGTGTCATGGTAGGACACATTTGCAAGAATCCTTGGCAATTTTTACCCTGGTTGGTTTTTATCTATTCTACATTAGGAAATGGAATGAACAGTTGGGCAAGCATGGGCATAACTTGTAGTGACTTAGTTGTGCCACCATTGCCTCGGTGGGGGTCTCATTATTTCTTGTATTTGTTGTCAGATGTATGGTCGTAAATCCCATAATATATTCTCCAACTGATGTTTTAAATTTGAAAATGACGAAGTAGTTCGTTGAAATCGGTAATGTAACCCCTCTTTTTTAAGGAAAAAAAATTATGTACTCTGACTAAGGTTTCACTGTTGTAGTGTTAAATAAACATTAACTTGTATTTAGTCACACTCCTTACAACAATTATGTCTGAATATAGTTTCTATACTGAAGCACCAAAGAAACTGGCACAGGCATGCATATTCAAATGCAGAGATGTGTAAACAGGCAGAATACGGCACTGTGGTTGGCAATGCCTTTATACGACAAGTATCTGGTGCAGTTGTTAGATCAGCTACAGCTACTACAATGGTAGGTTATCACGATTTAAATGAGTTTGAACATGATGTTATAGTCAGCACACCAGCAATGGGACACAGCATCTCTGAGGTAGCAATGAAGTGGGGCTTTTCCTGTGTGACCATTTCAAGAGCTTACTGTGAATATCAGGAATACAATAAAACATCAAATCTCTGACATTCCTGTGGCCGGAGAAAGATCCTGCACCAAAGGGACCAATGACAGCTGAAGAGAATAGTTCAACGTGACAGAAGTGCAACCCTTCTGCATAATGCTGCACATTTCAATCCTAGGCCATCAACAAGTGTTAGCATAAGAAACATTCAATGTAACATTATCAATATGGGCTTTCGGAGACGAAGGTCCACTCATGCACCCTTGATGACTGCACAACACAAAACTTTACTCCCGCCTAGGCCCATCAACACCAACATTAGACTATTGATGACTGTAAACATGTTGCCTGGTCAGATGAGTCTGGTTTAAATTGTATTGAACTGATGGACGTGTAAAGGTATGGAGACAACCTCATGAATCTGTGGACCCCGCATGTCAGCAGGGGACTGTTCAAGCTGGTGAAGGCTATGTAATGGTGTGCAGTTGGTGTGATATGGGACCCCTGATACGTCTAGATATGACTCTGACAGGTGACAGATATGTAAGCATCCTGTCTGGTCACCTGCATCCATTCAAGTCCATTCCGATGGACTTGGGCAATTCCAGCAGGACAATGTGACACCCCCCCCCCATCCAGAATTGCTACAGAGTAGTTTCAGGAACACTCTTCTGAGTTTAAACACTTCCGCTGGCCACCAAACTCTCCAGACATGAACATCTTTGAGCATATCTGTGATGCCTTGCAACGTGCTTTTCACAAGAGATCCCCACTCCCTCATACTATATATGAACAGTGTCCAGATTTCATGGTGTCAGTTCCCTCCAGCACTACCTCAGACATTAGTCAAGTCCATTCCACGTCGTGTTATGGCACTTCTGCATGCTCGCAGGGGCTCTACAAGATATTAGGCAGATGTACCAGTTTCTCTGGCTCTTCAGTGTAACTGAAAGTCCATTTCTCATGCCATAAGTAAAAGCAGGAAATTCTTGCTTGTCGCAAAATTGACAGTCATATACACATTGGAAACTTGGTTTGAAAATATTTATTTTTTTCTTTTTGGCAACCTGTCATTGTCTTCAACTAACTTGATAGAAAAACTCATCAACAGGTCCTATGACATTGTTGTTAATTCATTCATTTTTTTTTTTTTTCAATATCATTGCTATACATTAAATTCCTCTTATTACCAGTAAACCCATAATTCTTTAAAGAATTAAACTCCTGTATATAAAACAGATTTAAACATCTGATTACTTTATAAATGATTTAATGTACTAAATATTTGCCCTCAAGAGTGTAAGCACAAAAAGGTTTAGGAAAGGCTTGAAAATATGCTTCAAGTGCTCTTATGAAACACTGGATGAATATAAACTGGTTAATTTATGCTCCATTTTAAGCAAATGATAATTTTTCACTCTTCTAAATGTTTACAACATCGCCATTTCCTGAACTGTGCGTCATACAACACCTACGGGTATAGATAAAGAAACCCATAAGTATAGGCTGTGTGGTAAGGATGATGAAACTGCACCACACCTAATCCTCCAACGTGAAGTGCTGGAGATGAAAAGAATCAGAATTTTTATATTCAGGTCATCAAGTCTTGAACAAACTGTGTCTAGTAAAGAAATAGAGAAGGGTCTTCTACGATTCTTTATGGGTATTGGTTGGTGTTGCTAGAATCACAGAGAGTGAAGCGGCACAATACGCCTTGTTTCAGTGTGGGCAATTGTGGGCTGATACCGTTGTTGTTTTACTCTCCCTGTTCAAATCTAATGCGAGCAGTGTGTCATACAATGATATTATTTTGCAGGTACCTTCAGTGATGTATGTAGATACTGTCAACAAAGTGTGTTACAAATAGAGTTAATAATAAAGAAGTAGTAAATTAACATGTCATGTCTGATGTTGAAGTTTGACTGCATAAAAAGCGAAAATGTAGTAAGTGCAATGGGGAGGGGGTGTTGAAATTATGTGTAAATTTTGTTAGAAGCTGCTAAGTGCTCTCATTCTCAAATACTGGGTGAATGACGCCTGTACATTTGCCCGTTGTCAGTTACATTAATTCAACACAAACACACAGTTTCTAACTGTAACGATTGTCTTATTGTGTTGAAGTGTAAACATCAAATTATACCTCTTAATCAATAAATTATGGCAGCATATTAATTTTTTTAAATTCAGTCAATAATCACACGAGATACTGAAAATCAAATTTTTGTTGCTCCTACACTGCAACTGTTTCCTGGTTCTGGGACAGCGTTTTAATAATGTAGATAATCGATTTTCAGGCCTGCTTTCACTTTTACTTGATCAAGTCCTTGCATTAGATGTTGACAACTTCCTGCACTAGAGGCTAACTTTACAATGTCATCAGGACAACTTCCTGCACTAGAGGTTAACTTTACAATGTCATCAGTAACATGGAGGAGGTTTACATACGTTCCATCAACACATCTTGATTTTTTCCCCCCAGTTTATGAGCATGAAAACTTATAGTTTTATATCATGATGTTTCTATTGTTTTGTTCAGTTTCTGTAGAGGGTAATCAAGACAACTACACTTTTACTATTATTCTAAGACACAGTATTTAAAGGTAGAATATTACTTGACTAAATACTACATATAATGATGTGTTAAAAGTAATCTGAGCACAAAAGTCCGAATGACACAAATGAATGTAGAATAATAGAATTAAAATTAACTTACAGACTGTGAAAAACACACATCCCTGCGGTAACGAACGTTACATGCACGTTGTGCAAGCCTACTATCTTCTTGCACACGAAAAACACTATGAGTAAGACGAGCAGTCTTTAGAAGTCCATCCATTGCTTGCCTTAGTTTTCTCATACTAGGCCTCAGTTCACATGTCCAGTCTACAATGGAAGCAAAATCCAGACCTTCAGTGAACTTATTTCGAACGGTGGCACCGTTTCTGTTTGTAGCCCCATTGACAGCCTTCTGAACTGTGTCCACAGTTTTGTTTAGAACATCGTCACTGCTCATACTGGCATTAAAGCCTAAAGAGTCTTCTGAGTTTACTTTGTCACTTTCACTTTTTGCTTTGGAAGAAGAACAGATGCTCTCAGTTTGGCTATTACCATCTTTCCCGTTGCTCAGAGGTGTATTGCTTGTTGGCTGGACCGTGACGACAGACTCAGTTTTGGTAGTTTCACTGTCTTTGACTTCTTTTGTTGAAAGCCCACTTCTGAAGCTCCTAGATCTTCCAACACCACGTTGCGAAGATCTCAGACGTACAGCTGGGCTTCCACAACGGCCACAGAGAAATTTCACTTTACTGACAAGGCACATAACACTGGCTTCAATGTTAAGTTGTGTGAGATCCCACGGCTCAGGTTCATCAGTTGGTTTATAGTAATTTGCAGATGGAGAACTGCACATCACTTGTGTATCCAGGAATCTTCGCCCAATATCTGAATCATACCCATTTGGAAGAATCATTTGTTTAGTTTCGTCTGTGCCTGAAGCTTCATTACTATGAATGTTCTCTTCATTTTCTACACCACTGTCATCATTTTCTTTCTCCTTCAGTTCATTAGCTTCCCTATCAATGTCCTCTTCTGCATCGGGAAAAATAATGAATTGAGAATCCCTATTGCTCTGTGATGTTCCACCTTCTTTGTCAGCGGAATTTGTAGAGCACATTTTAGCAGAACTATTACTAGTAGGGATATTCCAGAAAGTTCTTGTACACTGTGGAGTATCAGGTGTCACAAGATCATCTATATCCGGTGATTTCAGATCAAAATTTAGTTGTTGAGTAATTCGTCGGTATGGCGATAATGTCTGCTGTTGCTGCTGGTGAAGCTCTAAACTACAGAGACCATCTTCGCCTTCTGCAGATTCATTAACAATAGGTTGGGCCACTTTATGTTCCTCTATAAATGACAGAGCTTCTTCAACCAGACCTGGATCCCACAAGCTCAGGAGAATTCGGGTCTGAAAAATAATAGTTACGTATTAGAATTGCATATTATAATGAACTGCAAAGTCACTGGACATCTAAATACTTTATAAATTGGTGAAAACAGTGTTGCAGCACTTATATTATCAACAAACACATTTTTCACCAATATGTCAACATCTCCAACAATTGTCTTCAGTTTATTACTGAAACACACTTAAACTGATTTTAATATGATTAATTAAAATTTGACTTCAAACTGTGTGTGAAATTCTTCGTGTTACTGATAAACAGCTTACAATGATTGCAACATCAACATATTTACTGTAATGCATTTTTCTCTTTATCATGTCAAACTCTGTAATTAAAATAGTCTGTCAAAAACTGGTAGGACCTTTACAAAAAAAAAGGTGTCTACATATAATATAAAACAGTGAAATGCCATGAAGAACTTGATATAGCTGTTAACATTCAAACACCAGAATGAAGATATAATGCAGTCATACGTACGCAAATTTCATTTGATAACTTCTGAACTACAAAAGCATTTACAAACACATCTTCAAAGTTATTCAAAATCTTACTGCCTCAGTTACAAATGATATCTCATATCAATGCCATTTTGTTGAGCAAAATCTATAATTCCAGAGTGGTAGAGGATTATCATCACATGTTCACACAGATGTTTCATACCTTTGTGATCATATCTTCACATATAGGAAGCATACCAGCAGTCTGTTTCTCTTTTGCCAGTTTCATTAAAGCTCGCATCCCATCAACAACCTCTCTTCTCAGTTGCTTAATCGCCTATGTTATGGCAAAGAGTGAAGTTAATTTTAACATGTGAATCTTTTGCATAAACACACAAAATTCAATGTATAAAGTGGTGGAACATGATGCGAAAAGAGAAGAAATACTGTACCTGAATAGCATCATGTGCCATGGAAATCTTAGTGGGGCCTTGTAAATTACTATTCTGTTTTGAAGGTGACTCCTTAAGTTGCTGTAACAACCTAAAGGAGAAAATCACATCAATCTCAATACATTAAATTAACTACACATTTTTAAAAAATAAAGACATAATTACAATACATACTTAATGAGACCTCCATTTTTTGACTTGTGAGAATGTGCAGTGAAAGCGCCAACTGTGATGATGTCATAGAAACCACTTTTCCGAAGTGTGTCATTCTGTACCCACATGCGTTGCAAGTGTAGATTGACTGGTGCAAATTCCAGGGTCCTATCATTTTTACGTGAACTTGGCTTGAAGAAACTCCCTGTAAAACAAAGAAGAACTGTAGTTGGAAGCTGACAACAATAACGAAGTAAAGCACTAGCTACATCTGCTTATATGTTCTGCAAAAATCTGGGGAGATTGACTGTTTAGCTTAAATGCCACTATGTGCACTGTAATTAGTCTACTATTCTCTTCGTGGTCCCTACAGGAGTGTGGTTAAAAAGGTGATGTATATTTCAAGATTCTTTACTTAATACTGTTTGCTGAAACTTGGGTGGTATGCTGTTGTGAGGTAGTTTGCACTGTCGTCCAGTGTCTGCCAATTCAGGTTTGACAGTATTTTGGTGACACTCTCCAGTGAGTCAAACACACCTGTGGCCATTCATAATGCTTTACTTTGAAAATGTTCAAAATTCCCTGTTAATCTGATATGGTATACACCTACAACACTTAAACAATATTTAAAGATATGACACAAAAACGTTTTGTAAACAATTTCCTTTGCAGATTAACTGCATTCTCTCAACATTATGGCAATTAACCAAAGTTTGCTACCTGTTTTACCCAAGTCTAAGACTATGTGATTATTTCATTTCAGATCTGTACAAACTGTTACACCCAGATACTTGAAGGATTTGATGGATTCTGACCCTGGCTCACTGATACTGTGATTGTTTCTAGGAAATCTTTGTAGTCATAGGATATTAATTTACTGCAATTTGTGATGCACATAATTTTACATTTCTGTACATCTGGAGCAACTTGCCAATAATTGCACCATTCTGAAATCTTCTCAAAAGCAACCATGATGCCCATGCAGATTTTTTTTCTGGTGTTACTTCACTATAGATCTGTGAAAAATCTAGGGTTACTGTTAATATCACCTACCAGGTTATGAGTATTAGGTGCACCCAGAAAATAGTTCTGTGTGAATTTCTTTTTGTTCAGCTCATGCACAATAGTTGCTCTGAGTCAAGGAGAAGAAGATGCCACCACTTAAGTTCCCTTTTTGTTGTTTATTCTGCTTATTTACAATGAAACAACTGATTGGAAATCCTGGTGCTTGTGAGATCAGATCTGCAATCTGTTTTGTGAATAAAAAGAACACTAAACCAGCCGACATTCACCAAAAGATTTGTGAGATTTATGAAGAAAATACAATGAGTGACTGATTCACTGGTTAAGGAGATGGGTCTGACACCTCAATGAAGGATGTGATCAAATGAAGAATTGGTTTGTATAGCTGAAGAACTCATAAAGGAAAACTGTTAATTTACAATACTGGATCTTTCTACGTACTTTCTGCAAATTTTAAGATCACCTCTTCATGAAATAGTTATGACAGTGCAGATCCTCTAAGCAAGACACTAACTGCAAATGAGACTTGGGTCACTTATGAAACCCTTTCAATCGAAGTTACTAGCAATGAAATGGATGATGAATGGTTTGTGGGGTGCTCAACTGTGCGGTTATTAGCACCAGTACAAATTCCCAATCTTTACACAGTCCAGTCTCAACACTTTCACGAATGATGATGAAATCATGAGGACAACACAAACACCCAGTACCCAGGTGGAGAAAACTCCCAACCTGGCCACGAATCGAACCTGGGACACCGTGATCCAGAGACAGCAACGGTAGCCACTAGACCACAAGCTGCGGACCCAATAGAATGGAGGCATGCTGCATCATCAGTAAAAGCTAAAGCCAAGCAAATTGTGACACCTCAAAAATTTGTGTGTACAATCTTTGGAGATAAAAATGGCATTCTACAATACCTGACATCACACTGTGAACAAAGCACAACAACTCTTACAGGACTTTGGCTAGAGCCAGTTTGACCACCCTCCTTACAGCCCTGATCATACCCTACTTTCACCTCTTTTAGCAACTGAAACCATTCCCTGGCGACCTAAAATTCAACAACAGCGACATGCTCAAAGAACTTTTACTCACATAGTTGACAACACACATAACAACACTGTATGAGGAAGGCGCATAAATACTTGAGGCACACTATTGCAAGTGCCTTGATGAAGAATTAAGTCAAACAAGCATAGTAAGCATAATGCAGCTCCTTGTGATCAACTTGGTTGCTGCTTCTTTCTCAGAAACATTAGTTCAGAATCCTTAACACTGAATGTAATTTTGCCAATATATTGCAGTGACTACTATTTTTGCAAAGAGAATCAAAGTTTTTGGCCACGATTTACTGGTATATAACATGAATTTTTTTTCCAAGATGCAGAATAAATGTTTCTGTGAAACAAAAGACAAGAGTTTTTACATATGTTGCTCACTTTATGAAAGAGTTGCTATGGTCTGATGATAATATTAAGTTTGGGTGCAGCAAAACATCATAACACTTCTATCATTGCATTTTGGACGGTAAAATAATGGAATTCTTTATATCCCTTGATTTCTGGATCAGTTTGAGTGCTGCTGTTTTTTGTTTGTATATCACAAATCCTGTTGACGGGTAACTGTTGTGTCATGAAATATAACATGTTCTATGTATAATAATAATAATAATAATAATAATAGTAATAGTAGTAGTAGTAGTAGTAGTAGTAGTAGTAGTAGTAGTAATACTCTGAGTAATTTTTGTAGCTTTATCTCTAACCATGTGCACTACATTGTTTACAGATTTCAAAACAGTTTTGGATATTATTCTTAAATATAATGAAATGGAAAGAAAGATCTGTCGATGGGGTTCCCACTTTGCATTAACAGTATTAACAGAAATTTCTTATTTTTTCCACTATCACCACTAAAGCTGCTGGTAATATCCAAGAATGTTCCACACATTGTTACACTCATTTCTGAACTATGTTAACTGTAACTGGTGGCAACAACAACTTCTCATTGGTGGATAAAAGAGTAACAACTTAGTTGTAGACTTGTAACATGGGGAATCTACTTCCAAAGCAAATAGAGCAAATTACTAAGAAGCCGAAGTGGAAGTTACTTCAGATGTAATGACCACTGACAGCTATAAATGGAGTTTCAAATGAAACACTCAAATTTAATTTTGTTTTTATGAAGCACACAATAAACAAATTGTCAGTTTATTCAGAGATGCATAGTGCAACACAATGAGTCTGTAACAACTGACAGCAAAAAAGAAATAATCACCACATGTAAAAAGAAGGTTAGATGTCAAAGTTGCAACAGAATAAGCACTAACTTATTGGCGAATGATAGGGCAGTGCACAGCGGTTGTGCTTTGTGGTAGGACTGCCACTATAGTACATTCAGTCAATCTGGGCCTAAATTCACAGCAACACTTTTGTTACATAAATTCTGTCCCTAATGAAACATGAAAATAAATAAAATGCTGTAATTTTAGCACAATATTGGGGCTAAACTGTCAAGCAGCTTCTCCTTTGCTTGATAGTTGTGTGATAGAGTTGGTAGGTGGCATTAGTGTTCGTTGAGGTTCAGAAGGTGACCAACAGGTGCCAGAGCAATGCTACAATGCAGAGAAGGCAGCTGCATCCACAAGAAGAAGGCCGTCCTGCCGTCAACATGCACCATGACTGAGCAGCGATCTGTGATGCATTTTTTGTGTAGTGAAGGTGTCAAACCAATCAAAATTCATTGCAGAATGACAGCATGGTACAGTGATTAATGTTTGTCATTTCAGCAAGCATACAAGTGAGGTAGGGAGTTTAAAAGCCGTCTCATGTCTGTGGAGGATGCCCCAAGACAAGGACAGGCTCACAGCATAGTATCGGACGTGAACATTGCATTAGTGGAGAAGCTTGTAGAGAAGAACAAAGACATAACTCTGAACAAAATGGGCACAAATGTGAAGATTAGTATTGGTTCAGCACAGAATATTGTTCGCAAGGTACTGCAATTCAATAAGGTGTCTGCGAGACGGGTGCCACGACACTTGACTGCTGAATTGGAAGAACATCGCATCAACGCCTGTGAAGAACTTGTGCATTATTTTCAAATTGAAGATGATGCATTTCCAGGAGAAAGTGTTACAGGCGATGAGACTTGGGTCCACTATCACCAACTAGAAACTAAAATGTCAAGCAAAGAAAGGCACCACAGCTCATTGATGAAATCAAAAAAATATTGAACTCAACCATCTGCTGGAGAAGTCATGCTCATTCTCTTCTGGCATGCAAATGAAGTAATTTTGGAGTGTTGCATTGACGTTTCTTATTCAGAGATGCTGAAAAATCAACTTTCCCCTACAACCAGGAGAAAACAATGAGGAATTCTGACTTCAAGAGTATTGCTACAGCATGAAAACACCAACCCCACATAGCCAGTAAGACAGTTGAGATACGTGCCTTTAATGTCAGGGAGACTCGTCAAAAAGTGACATGTAAGTTGCTTGTTCATTGTTACAATTAAAAATATTTAGCATTTTTAAGGTTTTCATTTGAATCACCCTCGTGCATTAACATTTGCCTGGAGGAATTTATGAAAATCATTGTGTCTACATCAATATCTACATGACTACTTTCCAATTCATATTTATATGCCTGGCAGAGGGCTCATCGAACTACCTTCAGATTACTACTCCATTGTTCCACTCCCAAACAGCGTGCAGGGAAAATGAACACTTAAATTTTTCGTTGCAAGTTCCAATTTCTCTTATTTTTGCCTGACGATCATTTTTCCCTAGGTAAGTGCATGTCAACAAAACATTTTCTAATTTGGAACACTGAAGATCAAAATTTTGTGAAAAGATCTCACCATAATCAAAAATACCTTTGGTTTAATGACTGCCATGGCAGCTCATGTGTCTTACCCGTGATACTCTGTTCCCTATTTCACAATAATACAAAACAAGCTGTCTTTCTTCCAACTTTTTCAATATACACATAAACTTAAATGGTTTAACAAGTATTCAAGTCCAACTCCTCACATCATAACAGCTACTGTTTTTCTCATGGCACTTAGCACATCTCAAAAAATCATTAGGCCTATGAATGTTTATTGCACCAAATAAGTGAAATGACTGTACTGGTAAACATGATGTTTATCAAAGCTGTGAGGATGGGTTGTGAGTAGTGCTTGGGTAGCTCGGTCGGTAGAGTACTTGCCCACGGAAGGCAAAGGTCCTGAGTTTGAGTCTCGGTCCAATACACAGTTTTAATCTGCCAGGAAGCTCCATGATGTTTACTGTCTGTAATGCACCATTCAGTGCATGGTAAAAGAGTAATGTATACCATTGTTTGGTACTAATTTTGTTAATATACCTCCAAATATGGTCAGGTATTAATGATTGTGTGGCACTCCACCCTCTCCATGTGGTTCTCACCTAAAGGAAAAGAAGTTAAGGTTCCCATTATTCACCTGAAATTATTTAGTGAAAGCATGGAAAACCTGAATCGAGATAAGCAGATAGTTCAAATCCTGTAGAACAGTAAATAAACAATCATTTAGAATATTTCAGTAAGTAATACTTGACTGTATGAAAATTTCAGTTATGTATAATAAAGAAGAGTACGAAATGGTGTCACATCATAATGTACATGATGGGACTTTACCTATGAATCATAAGATGGCTGAATATAAATTAGGGCAGAATTACACTTTAGCAGCCAGTTCTGGTCTGCTTCAAAAAGTATGAGAAATAGAGAACATGTCATTAACAGTAACTATACATAGTGCAAGTGGCTTAGAGAATCCGTTGAGCGAATCTACCCCAATTTGAAATGTGGAGCAGGATACAATTCTGGTACAAATTACAAGTGAACCGAAGCTGACAGTGGAGGTGGTAAAATAACATAACTCGAATCTATGTGCAGTATTTTTCATAAATTATCATATTTCATGAGAGAAATTTCTTATACCCAATAATATGCTTTTATCATGTGAAGCCATGACTCTTAGGAAGTGACATTATGCAACACATTTAAATGATACACGGTATGCAACAATTGTTAGTAGTTTTAAATTGTTTATTAATTGTCATTTTATAAAAGAAACTGACTGATACTATCTCAGGCTTAATAGTTTTCAGTCAATAGTGTGCAACAGATGCAGTTATAATGGGGATCCGTTTTGGGTTTTCCTTTCAGCAAACAAGCCGTCCTTGCATGGCCAAGCCATGTACAAAGTGAAGGAAAAGAAAGTTGCTGACAGATGGGTACAAGATGTGGGTGCAAATTAATTTTCCATATTTTCAGTGATGTTGAAAATCATGAATCAGTGCATACATTGCTAATATTCTGAAGTGGCAGTAGCAGATGTTGGGAAAAGTCATCTCTATAATTGAAGAATGCAAGAGTTTCTGAACTAATATTAATGGCAACATTGGATGCAGCTACAGAGGCTAAAATGACGGCGAGCCAAAATTTAAACAAGTTCTCAAAGATTACCTGACAGAGAAATCTTATTATACTGTGGATGAATATCTGAAAGAAAATGTATACCACCACTAAACTTATTGTGTCTAGAAGTAGTTCAATTGATTTTATTATGCATTTGGGCATTAGCACACTTTTTGTAACAACAGATTGGCTGTACGTGTATTTACTCTTGTAGGCCTAATATCTGGTTTAACTTTGTGCTCTTATCTTTAACCTTTATTTGAAACTCCTTTTTCTGTTAAATGGTTGTTATGTTATCTCGCTGACATTGTATCTGTTACTGTATTTATAGTATGTCTTACTTAAACTATGTACAATTTGCCATTGAATTGCCCTTGTATTTATTGTAAGTTTAAATTGAAACCTGTACAATTTCTCACGTTCCATATCCTTGTGATTGACTCACTAACTGGATCTACGGAACAAGAAATGAATAAATAAATAAATAAATAAATAAATAAACAATGGCTTCTTGCAATAATGGGTACCCATACTGAGACGTGAACATATCATTCATCTGCCACCTCATCTCAACAGCAACAACTCACTGTCTACAAATTCAATAAGCAAGGAATATCTTCCATTTCTTCACACTATCAGAAGTGCAAAGAGCTCATTCAGTATCGTCAAATACATGATCCAGAATTGAACACTAGAGTAATTCAAACTAATGGTTTCAAATATATTTCTTAAACAAGTTCCTGCTTCCACTATTCTACTAACTTCAAGTAATGATCTGACTGTATAAATGTGCTTTTAAGAAGTTTACAATCACGACAAATTCTTCTCATCATAAACATCCTAAGAATATGACACTGAACTGTCACTAAGAGCTAGAGAACAATGAACAAATTCATTGGTTGCCTTTCTTGTTTAAATTTGCTGAGGATGTGTTTCAGTTACAGTAAATTTTCATGGCGGACTGTTTTGAAGAGTTTATTTACATGATAACTTTTTTGGCCACTGAACATTAGAAACTTTGCATTGGTTGCCAGTGTGCTACAATTAAATTTAAGTCAGCTTATCCATCTTGTGTCTCAGTCTGTAGAAAGTTAACATAAAATTATGCAAACATTTCACTAAAAGTAAAGTTATTTTCTTTAAGACAAAGAATTTAAAAAAAGTTCAAGTTCAAAATGTAATTACATTCACATTTTATTCAAAAACTTTGAATACCATTTGATCCATCAGAGCTGGCAACCAATCTTCACAGTTATAGTTGGATTTTCAGTGGCTTTAGTGACCATCTACATCTACATCTACATCTACATCCATACTCCGCAAGCCACCTGACGGTGTGTGGCGGAGGGTACTTTGACCATCACTCTTGCTGAGTCTCACAGAGGACATCTGTTGTTGCGGAAGCTGATTGGAACCACAAATCAATGAAGAAGTGCATAAGGTAGGCAGTGACTTATTTCATGTAATCATTAAGGCTTTGTTGTATCATAGACTGAAATGTCCAATCAGCTCTGCATTTTGGTGAAGAGGATTGATAGTATCCAAATTAAGAAAATACATTAGGAACACTGTTCAAAAGTTGAACAAATGCTTTTTAGTGGAAAACGTGAGAAAGATTCTGTTTTGCTAAGTGTAGAAATATGTATAGGCTCAACTGGGCAAATAAAGGTGGAAGATATAGGCCAGGCAGCTATTTTTTTGTGGCATTTGAATGACCAGTCATAGTGAGGAAAGATAGACGGACGCATCGACCAAGTTGGCCATGGCAGTAGAGTCTGTCAATTTCCTCGAAGGCAGGGATGAATTCTTCACTTATTACAATCCTATTAATGAATGTGGCAATAAGGCACAGGTGTGTAAGCTATAATATTTCATAGTTAGAATCAGCAACCGTACAAGGAAAATTCCCTCTTCCATGAATGCAAAATTTTAACCTTTCACACATTAGTTCACAAAGTGATTTGTAGGAAAAAAATTGGAAATTTATGGTAAGGTCTTATGGGACCAAACTGCTGAGGTCATTGGTCCCTAAGCTTACACACTACTTAATCTAACTTGAATTAACATACACTAAGGACAACACACACACATCCATGCCCGAGGGAGAACTCGAATCTCCAACAGGGGGAGCCGCGTGGACTGGATTTGTAAGTACAGATAGGCCTAAAGAAATGATGAATAGTTCAATCACAAGCCACACTTAATACTTAAGAATGCACAGAAGAGGTAGAAGAGATTCCCATACATTCAGAAAACTTAGACAGCTCTAAAAAGATAGACATCCTGTGCTAATGTGAGAACTGTATAACCACATGGTTAGAAAAATTAAATATAAAACAGCACACTCTAGCATCTTAATCATGTAGAATTAATACGGAAAAGGAGGACATAACAAAAGTTCAAAAATTTTGAGATAAGTAGATTATGTAATGATCAGCACACAGAAGTGTGTGTGTGTGTGTGTGTGTGTGTGTGTGAATTAATAACGAAAAATAGTTAACTTTAAATTGTAAGTGTAAACAGATCTCCACTGGAAAATTTCATAATGTTTATGAAGAATAATAAGGAGGCTCCAGTATGCTATAAAGTTATAATTCAAGCTGACAAAAGACCACTTGGAGAACACGAACATCGATTTGATGCTCCTCAGATAGATGAAGTCACCATCATAGTTGTGGACAATGAAAACACATGCCGTTACATAATTGTACAACAAAGAAGAGAAGGGCTACAACACATTAAAGAGACACACTGTTCATATGATGCCCTCCAATATCCATTAATATTTGTGCACAGAGAGGTCAGATATCATTTTAATGCGAAACAAATCCAACCCAAAACAGGCACATGAACAAACAAAAAAGTCACTTCCAAGTAGTTCTATGCTTACCACTTAATGATTAGAGACAATGAAACATACAATCACATTCTCAACACTCACCGTTTATTCCAACAATTCCTGGTAGATATGTATGCAAAAACAGAAGTGGAATGGGTGCCTTACATAAGACTGAATCAGAAAAAACTACACACGGAAGAATACATCCACCTTAGGGACACAATCATAAATGACGGAACCACTGACGACATTGAAACACTGGTAACCTTACAGTCAACACACATAGAAAGTCCGAGACACATGTACGAATACACTAAAGATGCCATAACCTACGTAAGCACATATGGATGACCTGGCCTCTTCATAACGTTCACATGCAACTCATCATGGCCAGAAATTGAAGAACAACAAAGTTACAGACAAGCCTCCATGCATCGACACAGCATAACAGCCCAAGTTTTCCGACAAAAATAAATGACATTTATTGAAGTCATCACAAAATACTGCTCTTTGAAACAATTCGATACTGGATGTACACAATCAAATGGCAAAAATGAGAACTGCCTCGCTCACAAAATTTCCTACAGCTGGACGACAGAATTCATCCCACGGATAGCAACAAAATCATCCAAGCTGAATTTCCCAATCCACAATAAGACCAAAACTGTAAGATGTAGTAGTGAAAAAACATGATTCATTGACAATGCAGGCCATTAAACTCCAATTCACTATGAATGAGTGACAGAAACTGTACAAAAAATACCCAACACCATGCTCAGATGATACACAAATTGTAGTTGATGGCTATCCCAATTACAGGAGGCAATCACCCAAAAACGGTGGCTTCGCATCAAAAATACGAATACAAGATAGTGCCAAATTGGAAATAGATAATCAGTGGGTAATACCATATAACACACTACTTTCCAAAATGTTCCGAGCACACATGAATGCAGAATACTGTAATTCAGTGAAATCCATCAAATATGTCTGTAACCATGTGAAGAAAGGCAGTGACATGGCAATATTTCAAATAGCCACAGACAGCGAACAACAAAACACAAATGACGATATCGTCATGTACCAAATGGGAAGAAACCTCAATGGTAATTTTGGTAAACATTTTTGGAAAGCAGTGATCAATTAATTGTTATATTTTTGACTAAAGTTCAGTCTTGATCACATGTTTTAATGATATAGATAACTGGTTTCGGTTCTTTCTACAAAACCATCATCAGACCCATGGCTCCCTTAGGATGGTAGGCGGAGCTCTCCTCGATGCTAAGCAGTCAACTGATCAACTGCGTAGCAGCGAGGAGTGCTCCGCCTACCATCCTAAGGGAGCCATGGGTCTGATGATGGTTTTGTAGAAAGAACCGAAACCGGTTATCTATATCATTAAAACATGTGATCAAGACTGAACTTTAGTCAAAAAAAAACTCAATGGTAATGAAGATGCAAAACGAATTTTTGGTTTTCCTGAACTCAAATGCGAACCAGCTGTGCAACATCTAGCAGTACATCTGGAGAATGGATAGGGAGTTTACTTCACAAAAAACACCACCAGAAAAATTGAAAGTGAACCACCTCACAACACAACATTAACAGCTTTCTACAAACTGTGCCAAAAGGATCCACTTGTGAAAATATTAGTGTATGTCGATGTCTCGACGTATTATACGTGGAACACAACAAGAAAAATCTTTCAATGACAAAAACAAGGAATTCTAATAAAAGATCACCAAGGAATCATGGAAATTGGTGCACAAGGCTGAGTATACTCTGCACATCCAAACAATGCCAAATGTTTCTCTCCCCGGATGTTGCTACATGAAATATGAGGACCTACAAGTTTCACAGATCTCAAGACTGTTGACTGTTACCTATGTCAGGCAAAAAGAGAAGCATGCCAATGCTTAGGACTACTGGAAAATGACAACCACTGGGAATTAACACTACAAGAAGCCTCATTCACAGCCTCAGCTGGGAACAAATGAGAGACTTATTCACCATAATTCTAACAACAAATAACCCATTGAATCTGAAACAGCTATGCAACTCCTTCAAAGAGAGGATGAGTGATGACATACTGTAAATCCAACAAGCTGACCCTCAACTGACCATCAAATTCAACAATGAAATCTTCAATGAAACACTGATTCGTCTAGAAGATAAATGTTTAGCAATCAACAACCATACCTTTGTACAGCTTGGGATTCAAGAACCTTGAAAAGATGCTACCAGTGTGATAAATTGGTAAATTACAAAGGAGAAAAGCTACATCAATGAACTACTTCAATACACTGCTGCTCACAATAAAACCACTCCTCAATGACAATCAAAAGGAAATTCACAACATTATCATGGACCAGATCGACAACAACAATGGTGGGATTACTTACTTGGATGCACCAGCTGGTACTGGGAAAATGTTTCTCATATATCTATTGCTTGCAAAAATACATGCTAAACTACACATCGCACTTGCACCAGCATCATCCGGCATTGCAGCCACACTTATGGAACGATGGCAAACTGCTCATTCTGCCCTACAAAAATCACATCTCTGCTCACACATACAAATGCTGCGACTAACAAAATATATGAGAGTTGAACTATCGAAAGATGGAATAACAGTACATTTTGCTCAACAACTTTTACAAATACATGAAGGTACATATCCTACTGACCAGAATGACCAACCTCATTAAATTCAACAGTGATTTCTGCAACATAGCCACTGCTGAAAATGAATTCATCAACCAAATACATCAAACATTGTTCACAATCATACCAATCTGGACTGGCTATTTGAAAGGAAACTTTGGCAACTAAAAATAATAATGCCAATGATATCACCGGTGAAGAGAGAATATAGAAGTCGATTCACATTATGGTAAATGTTGAAGAATTTCTAAACTTTTTGCATGTATCAGGAATGCCCTTACACTGCCTTCAACTTAAAATTGGATCTCCAATAATACTATTCAAAAATCTCAACTCACCAAAACTATGTGATGGAACAAGGATGATCGCCAAACAGCCATCGAATAACATCATCAAGGCCGAACTTATGACTGGAAAGTACAAAGGACATACTCCATATATCCTAGGAATACCACTGATCTCCACTGAATTGCCATTCCAGTTTAGAAGACTGCAATTTCCAAACATATTAGCCTACAGTTTTACCGTTAACATAGCGCAAGGACAAACTTTAAAATATTGTGGCACCATCCTCTAAGACTGCCACTCCTCACACGGTCAACTATATGTACCTTGCTCTAAGTAGGAAATTGGACAAATTTGTACAATATACCCCAGATAACAAAATGAACAATGTTATTTATGAACAAGTGTTGTAAATAGTTAGAATATGTTTTCAATAATTTTTTTTTACTTTTTATAAAATTTCAACTCTCATATAATTTCATAGGAGCACCCTGAGCAAAGCCGGGTACCCCAGCTAGTGCTTTATAAATATTTAATCCACACTTCAAGAAGTTATTATGTGCTGCATATTTGAACCAAAAGTAATTTTTAAATATTACTTATTATCTACAATATAAAAGTATATTTTTCTTCGTAACATAAACTAACAAGCTATTGTCATGGAAATACACAAGAATACTGATATGCCACTATACATTATCAAATGACTTGTGGCAACAAACAAGAATTATAAATAATATTTAAAATATAAGACCACAATTTTACATTTTTCTCAAGAAGATTTTATTCGTACATTAAACGTGACAAGGAAATACAAAAGATTTACATGCATTAAAAGTTCTTCGGACACGAGCTGAATGTGGGGTAAGATTAGTTCAAAGAAGAAACGGTACAGTACACAGTAGTTTAACTAAGACTGGCAGCCTGCAACCCACAATAAACAATTTTCACATGGCACAGTCAGGCAACACCCATCAGCTAAATTATGAGCAATGAGCCAACAAACAGCAATGGGAACCAGGGGTGAGTCAGCAACACAGATGACATGCAGCAGCTACCACCAGGGGTGCGAGGCATCAGCAGTGGACAGTACACAGCTGCCAATTATGATGTATCAATTCAGAGTCCATCATCATCATCATCATCATCATCATCATCAACATCTTCTGAGTATTCTACATCTGGTACTGCTTCCCACTTTCTGTTTTCCCCTTCTTCCAATCCTGACAATCTCCTTCTTGTAGTCCTCTGGCACCCAGTGTGTCCCTGACCTCTCAACTCCAGCTCCTCTTGGTTGCCCAAGCTTTCTTCTTTCTGCTGAGGTCCAGTGCTACACTCTCTCTGGCCATTGGCTACCATCATCCTTTCCAGATGTCCATACCATTTTAAATGTTTCTGTTGTGTCCTTGCCAATGGACACAACTGAAGCTGGCACACTGAGACAGTTTCTGACTGGCACCCTGGATGGCACTTTGAAGGTCCCCGCCAACCGTAAGTGCGGCGCAATCCGCAATCTACGCACCGCTGCCAGTGAGATGGACTTCTGTGTTGTGATAAGCGGCGGCCACTGACAGCAATGGGCTTCATGCTCTTGACAGGTCACTACTTAGTTGTATCTGCCCGAAGGACATCCAGTGAGATGCTGTTGAACTTACGTTAAATATCGCAGTGCAATGAGGTGTATATTTGTATGTCACTAATTTGTTTGCACTTTGCCCTCATGAACCATGGACCTTGCCGTTGGTGGGGAGGCTTGCATGCCTCAGCGATACAGATGGCTGTACCGTAGGTGCAACCACAACGGAGGGGTATCTGTTGAGAGGCCAGACAAACGTGTGGTTCCTGAAGAGGGGCAGCAGCCTTTTCAGTAGTTGCAGGGGCAACAGTCTGGATGATTGACTGATCTGGCCTTGCACCACTAACCAAAACGGCCTTGATGTGTGGGTACTGCGAACGGCTGAAAGCAAGGGGAAACTACAGCCGTAATTTTTAACAAGGGCATGCAGCTTTACTGTATGGTTAAATGATGATGGCATCCTCTTGGGTAAAATATTCTGGAGGTAAAATAGTCCCCCATTCGGATCTCAGGGCGGGGACTACTCAAGAGGACGTCGTTATCAGGAGAAAGAAAACTGGCGTTCTACGGATCGGAGCGTGGAATGTCAGATCCCTTAATCGGGCAGGTAGGTTAGAAAATTTAAAAAGGGGATGGATAGGTTGGAGTTAGATATAGTGGTAATTAGTGAAGTTCGGTGGCAGGAGGAACAAGACTTTTCGTCAGGTGAATACAGGGTTATAAATACAAAATCAAATAGTGGTAATGCAGGAGTAGGTTTAATAATGAATAAAAAAATAGGAGTGCGGGTAAGCTACTACCAACAGCATAGTGAACGCATTATTGTGGCCAAGATAGACACGAAGCCCATGCCTACTACAGTAGTACAAGTTTATATGCCAACTAGTTCTGCAGATGATGAAGAAATTGATGAAATGTATGATGAGATAAAAGAAATTATTCAGGTAGTGAAGGGAGACGAAAATTTAATAGTCATGGGTGACTGGAATTCGAGAGTAGGAAAAGGGGTGAATATGGATTCGGGGAGAGAAATGAAAGAGGAAGCCGTCTCGTAGAATTTTGCACAGAGCATAACTTAATCATAGCTAACACTTGGTTCAAGAATCATAAAAGAAGGTTGTATACATGGAAGAATCCTGGAGATACTAGAAGGTATCAGATAGATTATATAATGGTAAGACAGAGATTTAGGAACCAGTTTCTAAATTGTAAGACATTTCCAGGGGCAGATGTGGACTCTGACCACAGACTATTGGTTATGAACTGTGGATTGAAACTGAAGAAACTGCAAAAAGGTGGGAATTTAAGAAGATGGGACCTGGATAAACTGAAAGAACCAGAGGTTGTACAGAGTTTCAGGGAGAGCATAAGGGAACAATTGACAGAAATGGGGGAAAGAAATAAAGTAGAAGAAGAATGGATAGCTTTGAGGGATGAAGTAGTGAAGGCCGCAGAGGATCAAGTAGGTAAAAAAACGAGGGCTAGTAGATATCCTTGGGTAACAGAAGATATATTGAATTTAATTGATTAAAGGAGAAAAAATAAAAATGCAGTAATTGAAGCAGGCAAAAAGGAATACAAACGTCTCAGAAATGAGATCGACAGGAAGTGCAAAATGGCTAAGCAGGGATGGCTAGAGGACAAATGTAAGGATGTAGAGGCTTATCTCACGAGGGGTAAGATAGATACTGCGTACAGGGAAATTAAAGAGACCTTTGGAGAAAAGAGAACCACTTGCATGAATATCAAGAGCTCAGATGGAAACCCAGTTCTAAGCAAAGAAGGGAAAGCAGAAAGGTGGAAGGAGAATATAGAGGGTCTATAAGGGGGCGATGTTCTTGAGGACTATATCATGGAAATGGAAGAGGATGTAGATGAAGATGAAATGGGAGATATGATACTGCGTGAAGAGTTTGACAGAGCACTGAAAGACCTAAGTTGACACAAGGCCCCGGGAATAGACAACATTCCATTAGAACTACTGACAGCCTTGGGAGAGCCAGTCCTTACAGAAATCTACCGTCTGGTGAGCAAGATGTATGAGACAGGCGAAATACCCTCACACTTCAAGAAGAATATAATAATTCAAATCCCAAAGAAAGCAGATGTTGACAGATGTGAAAATTACCGAACTATCAGTTTAATAAGTCACAGCTGCAAAATACTAACGCGATTTCTTTACAGATGAATGGACAAACTGGTAGAAGCCGATGTCGGCAAAGATCAGTTTGGATTCCGCAGAAATATTGGAACACGTGAGGCAATACTGACCCTACGACTTATCTTAGAAAATAGATTAAGGAAAGGCAAACCTACATTTCTAGCATTTGTAGACTTAGAGAAAACTTTTGGCAATGTTAACTGGAATACTCTTTTTCAAATTCTGAAGGTGGCAGGGGTAAAATACAGGGAGCGAAAGGCTATTTACAATTTGTACAGAAACCAGACTGCAGTTATGAGAGTCGAGGGCCATGAAAGGGAAGCAGCAGTTGGGAAGGGAGTGAGACAGGTTTGTAGCCTTTCCCCGATGTTATTCAATCTGTATATTGAGCAAGCAATAAAGGAAACAAAAGAAAAATTTGGAGTAGGTATTAAAGTCCATGGAGAAGAAATAAAAACGTTGAGGTTCGCCGATGACATTGTAATTCTGTCAGTGACAGCAAAGGACTTGGAAGAGCAGTTGAACGGAATGGACAGTGTCTTGAAAGGAGGATATAAGATGAAACTCAACAAAAGCAAAACGAGGATAATGGAATGTAGTCGAATTAAGTCGGGTGATGCTGAGGGAATTAGATTAGGAAATGAGACACTTAAAGTAGTTTTGCTATTTGGGGAGCAAAATAACTGATGATGGTCGAAGTAGAGAGGATATAAAATGTAGACTGGCAATGGCAAGGAAAGCGTTTCTGAAGAAGAGATATTTGTTAACATCGAGTACAGATTTAAGTGTCAGGAAATCGTTTCTGAAAGTATTTGTATGGAGTGTAGCCATGTATGGAAGTGAAAGTTGGACGTTAAATAGTTTGGACAAGAAGAGAGTAGAAGCTTTCAAAATGTGGTTCTACAGAAGAATGCTGAAGCAGGGTGTATACGTGGACAAGGAAAAAAAATTCCCGGATTTTTCCCGGATTTCCCGGTTAAAAATACACTTTCTCCCGGGTGACAGTATATTTTCCTTTATCAATCCTTTGAATGGGGTTTTATACATGGGCGTACAATTTACTTTAGAAAACGAAACTCAGGGAAAAAGGCACGATTTGGAAATATCTTTGATGTGCAGCAACATGTACGCTGCGTATTTTCGTATTACGAAAGCATACATTGGAATTCCACCAAACACCGCATGTTACTTTCTGAATCATTGAAACTGAGATTTCGATGCGCTTTTGTAAGTCGTTCGTAGCTCATGTCACGTGACCTTGCCAGTCAATGACAGCGGATATTCAGAGCATAGGGCATGTGATGTAGTCAGCCAACGGCAACATCACTGTTAAGTAGCATGAACACACAAACAGGGAAAGTTAATAGTTTAAATTAATATACATAGTGTTGCTACAAGAAAAGCAAAGCTTTCACATATATGTTGATCTTTTTTTGCGCGTGTTACACTTTAAGTTATATCACATAAATGTGCCAGTAAAATTTTTAATGATGACATAAATGTCTTATCTTCAGGGTTCGAAATTCTTCTAAATGGCTCGTCATCAAAGAGTTGATTTTTAATTGAGAGTCAAGCGCTCTGTGATTTAATAAATTCATGGTAGATTCTTGTACATAACTTTCGTAAAAGGATATTTAGTTTGAAAGTAACGCTTTTCAAACCACTATTTGCAATATTTTCCCGCAAAATGTTAGAAATAGGTTCGTTTCAGCAGTTGCCAGAGAGCGCAGGTAACAGGCGACACTGCGGGCTTGTGCAGCTACCATGATGTAGGAAGCCCGTATGTACATACGTGTAAGACATTGAAAGATCATACATTATGTCATAAAAGAAACAACACATCAGAGGATACTGCAAGAGCATCGGAACTTCGTGAACCATATTAAAATGTGCACATTTAAAGTGCATACTTAAGGGCACATTCGTATGTCCAGATTACCAATTAAGTAGACCTCGACCTGATATTAAGCTTTTCAGTGTGGTTATTGGGATGCAAATTTTCTTGGAGCACCAGTACTGTATTATATCATGTTTGGTTCTTTATTATGGCATAATGCCATAAGTGCTAGAAGATGAAAACATGCATTTGAAATGCAGCGAACAGTTGAAACAAACCAGTACTGTGGAATTAAACATTTCGTTTCAAATACATTGACTGCCTCTATGGAAAAGGTTAACGAAAGTCAAATTTCGTTAGCAAACAAACAAAAATAGCTTCATTGTTCTGCAAGGCTATTAATGCTTGACTGTCAGAAAGGTGGAAATAAAATAAGATCTGAAACTTATGATATATTTCAGCCTTCCGTAATTATGTGAATGTGTTTTAATTCACTTGATAGCTCCCTGCCACATATATCCGTTTTGTTTTCATTTGACGTGAGAGTAAACGAAGGAGAAACAGCAAAATCACTAAATGTAAACATGGGTCACGTGGAGACTACCCACTATAACTCAGACTGCTCTGCGCATCAGCCCCAGATCTACGACATTTGCGAACCGGGTCAATACCAAAAAACATCGAATTTTCAAAATATGTTTATCTTGTAGCGCACATCTTTCTGAAAAGTCTGAAACATAAAACATATATATTTGAGGAAATGTAAGACATATTATTTGGTCTTAAGTATGCCAAAGTGTAGCACCACGCCTCTTCATAAAGCGTTTTTCTACCCCACGTCCAAACTATATTCAGGAGAGTGGAAATTGAAATATCCCGTGGTGCCTCTCCTGATTCATGCTGAAATCAAAATATGTTCAAAAACCAACAGGGAAGCGTTTCAAAATCATATGAATAATCGATAGGCAAACGTGCGCTGGATGCTAGGTGCTTTGTGAAACAAGTTTTTTTCCCTCAAGAATATGAATTCCCGGTAGCATCTAGCTGCTTGCTGCGACTGCTTGTACAGCCAACAGCCACATTCCTGTTGCCAGAAGCGGGAGAATCCACTACTCAAACGTGACTCAACTGCAAATGCACATGAGCCTGCGCGTAACTGCTAAAACAAATCGAATGTAAACAGTTGCAGCTTCATGCTCATTGGAGGCAATTTGTTGTTATGAAGCACTGAATAGTCTTCCTAAAGGCTTTGACACATTTTCAACTGGCAGACGCTTGCATGAGCAATGTGTGTCGTCGTTGTATATGGCGCGTTTCCTTTGCAATTTAAGTTATTTTCGTTTTTTTCTCTCATTAAAGTATTATTCTGCAGTAGCGGGATGCAGTAATATACAGTCAAAATTACAAAAATTTAACTGAAAACGAAAACAATGAAAAATTCCCAGAATTATAAAAATATCCCGGGTTTTTCCCGGTTTTCTCCCAGATGAAAAAATTCCCGGGTTTTTCCCGGATCTCCCGGTTGTCCTGGGTCGTATGCACCCTGTGAAGATTAGATGGGTAGATCACATAACTAATGAGGAGATATTGAATAGAATTGGGGAGAAGAGGAGTTTGTGGCACAACCTGACAAGAAGAAGGGACCGGTTGGTAGGCATGTTCTGAGGCATCAAGGGATCACAAATTTAGCATTGGAGGGCAGCGTGGAGGGTAAAAATCGTAGAGATGAATACACTAAGCAGATTCAGAAGGATGTAGGTTGCAGCAAGTACTGGGAGATGAAGAAGCTTGCACAGGATAGAGTAGGATGAAGAGCTGCATCAAACCAGTCTCAGGACTGAAGATAACAACAACAACAACAACAACGTCATAGTTTCTCCATCCACCTCGGGGCATCTAAACCTAATATGACAGGTGCAAGCCACTCTACCCAGACAACCTTTGCACACCAGTTTCACCTCTATAGTGTCCATTACTGATTTGCCGACACCCATGGCGTCTCTTTTGTTGATGTTTGGTACTTGATCCAGCTTGGAGATGTCACAAATTTGTCTCCTAAAGTTCATCTCTAGTGCAAGCAACTTGTTTCTCTGTCACTTTTTTTATTACAGATGTTTTTTGCCAAAAACAGTCTATCACATTAAAATCCGGTGGGTTCTGATCTATTAGAACAAAATATACTGTGAATTCATTTTTTCAATTTCAATCAATTTTGTCGCTGGATCAAGTGAAATAGTTAAGTGAATATTTAGATAGGAAGTCAACTTGCCAGCAACTGTTCAACTTGGGAAGAAAACTAGTTGAGGGAATACAGCTGATTAACAAAAGATGCAAAACAAAACAAAACTGAATACTTATAGTTAAGTTAGTTTACTATGCCAATTTTTTGTGACTTTGCAAATTAATATCCATCAGGAGATTGTCACATGGTTCTCACACAAGGAAGTGAAGCATCTGAATCAATTTTGCAAGGCTTCACACCAACAAATTGTAGATTTTCAGATTTTCTCAAAAGGAAGGAAACATTCAATTATTGCTCAAATAGATGACAAACTTCCTCAAATAGATAATAGATTTTCTAAGATGGAAGTCTGTGGGTAGTTCGCCTTTTTAGTATTTTTCATCTATTGGTCTATTCAATAAAATCAAGGAACACAATGTTTACTAAGATGTCTACCCTGATAATGTTGTACAAAATAATGTAAAAAAACAGGACAGTATAACATGAACCCTCACTTATGGTGTAGGCACTCTTTGGCATTGAATAGAACCTGAATTTTTCTAAGGACCAAAACACATATATCCTGAATGTTGGTTAATGAGATTTTATACCATTCCTCACAAGGAACTGTTGAAATGTAATAACATATTTTGCAGGATTCTCATCGAGTGATTGTGGAGGTCAGGGAATAAGGTCAGGCAAAACCTATTAGATCAGAACGCAGCATGTCATTCTCAATGGAGAGAAGTCTTCCGAACTAAGAGTGATTTCAGATGTGCCGCAGGGGAGTATTGTAGGACCGATGCTATTCACAATACATATAAATGACCTTGTGGATAACATCGTAAGTTCACTGAGGCTTTTTGCGGATGATGCTGTAGTATATCGAGAGGTTGTAACAATGGAAAATTGTACTGAAATGCAGGAGGATCTGCAACGAATTGATGCATGGTGCAGGGAATGGCAATTGAATCTCAATGTAGACAAGTGTAATGTGCTGCAAATACACAGAAATAAAGATCATTTATCATTTAGCTGCAATATAGCGGGTCAGCAACTGGAAGCAGTTAATTCCATAAATTATCTGGGAGTAGGCATTAGGAGTGATTTAAAATGGAATGACCATATAAAATTAATCATCGGTAAAGCAGATGCCAGACTGAGATTCATTGGAAGAATCCTAAGGAAATGTAGTCAGAAAACAAAGGAAGTAGGTTACAGTACACTTGTTCGCCCACTGCTTGAATATTGCTCACCGGTGTGGTATCTGTACCAGATAGGGTTGATAGAAGAGTTAGAGAAGATCCAATGGAGATCAGCACACTTCGTTACAGGATCATTTAGTAATCGCGAAAGCATTACAGAGATGACACATAAACTACAGTGGAAGACTCTGCAAGAGAGACGCTCAGTAGCTTGGTACGGGCTTTTGTTGAAGTTTCCAGAACATACCTTCACCGAGGAGTCAAACAGTATATTGCTCCCTCCTACGTATATCTCGCGAAGAGACCATGAGGATAAAATCAGAGAGATTAGAGCCCACACAGAGGCATACCGACTAACTTTCTTTCCACGAACAATACGAGACTGGAATAGAAAGGAAAACCAATAGAGGTACTCAAGGTAACCTCCGCCACACACTGTCAGGTGGCTCGCGGAGTATGGATGTGGATGTAGATATAGATGTAGATGTAGATCAGCATAATGCTCATCAAACCAATCTTGGACATTTACAGTATTTTGACAAGGGGAATTATGTTTGAAGACACAATTACAAGCTGAAATAAATGCCTGTGCGTCTGAGCAACAGTCCATTCCACAGGGTGGTGCAAAAGACTCTGGACAGTTGGTTAAAAGAAAACAGTGCACAGTGCCCAGTAGCCATCCTGTATAGCGTAATAAACTTTACCAGTTACTTTTCCCTACAGTGTTACATAGGATTCACTGAAAATCATGGTATGACCACCTAAAACCAATATAGAACATTCTTGCTCTATAGTTGGAAGAAAACAGTCTCATCGGTATGCTCCCCTAGACATTCTCCATACTTTAGTATGTGAAGCAGCAATGGACTCAGTAAGACCACATTACTTGTTAGCCAGTAATCCATGTTCTGTGCTTCTTGGACCACTGAAGCATCTTCTTTGTATTTGAATGGTTTACAAGAGACTTATCAACAGTAGTTCTATCAATAATTTTTCATTTATATAGATAAACTGCACTTCTTTCAATGGCACTGTGCTTTAAGCACAACACTCACTTTCATGTTAGTAGTTTCTTGTTAGAAAAAGCTATCCTCATTAATATCACCTGATTTTAACAGTAAGTGTACAATTTCTTTCACTATTGTATTTAGCAGACAAATTTTCTTCATGAAGACTGAATGATATCATGACACTGCACATAACTAACTGGTAGATTCGTGCCAAAGCGTATACTGACAATTAGCTCTCATAGAAAGTCTACAAAATATTATATAAGAGTAGAACAACATGACATTACAATGATCACAAACTTACTCAAGACTCAAAACAATGTCAGCTATATTACAATACAAAGTGAAAACAAAATATGATACCACAGTGTTAAGGCAGCTCAGATAAAAAGTGGAATTATGGCTTGTATCAGGATGATTATGGTGTATTGTTTATACCTTTTGCAAAGTTATAGAACATAGCTAAACATAAATGAACTAACAGTAGCTGCATAAAAGGTAGTTCCATATACACACAATAAAACAAGAGTTTCCTGTCACACTCGGTTAATGCACAATCAATTACAGAATGGTCTTTAATAACTGTCAGAATCTAGGTACTATTTACATTGATCATGAAAACAAACACACGGAAAAAAAAAAAAGATAAATACCACGATGGACTGCCAGATTCTCCTTCGCTTGAGAGTAAAGGTGCAACAGCTGTAGATGCCTGTCAAGCAGTTCAACTTGTCTTGAGTGCCAAGGTTCACGTAACTCTCCCATGCCCGCTACCTCCTGGAGCAGTTCTTTTTCTTCCTGGATCCAAAGCGCTCTGCAAAAATAAAAATGTTATTTCTAATTTACTAAGAGTAAATCAGCACAGGTATTACAGGGAACCATTTATTTCAATTTTATCATCAGTTCTTCTCAACAAACTGAATCTGAGAAAAAAAGAAAAAAAAAAGTAAATTAACATCTATCTTCTAAATTTCTCAAAGCATACAGTTCACCAAAAACATACTGAGTATTTACGGTTTTAAATGCAACCTGTTCCCAAAAACAACTCAACCACTGAATTGCAGATACTTATTTCTTGTTATTATTTTATTTCATTTAGATACATATTCTGTTGATGAGAGTGCATGTGCATGTGCATGTGCATGTTCATTGCAATTCAGATCCGCTCATTGCAATCCAGATCCACTGAACTTCTTGTTTTATAATCATGGCACACTTCGTTAACTTCATAGTCCAGAGCCACGAACCTCGTGGCAAACGCCAATAACCCCATAGTAAAATCTCATGAAACACGGCAGCTGGAAATACTCAAAGCAAGCACTTATGTCTCCAATATTTGAGATCTGCTAACTGTAACAGTAAATGAGGCTCAGGATAACATCTACCCACACACACACACACACACACACACACACACACACACACACACACACAGACACACACTGAAGAGCCAAAGAAACTGGTACATCTGACTAATATCCTATATGGCCCCTATGAGCACGCAGAAGTGCTGCAACATGATGTGGCATGGATTTGACTAATGTCTGAAGTAGTGCTGGAGGGAACTGACACCATGAATCCTGCAGGACTGTCCATAAATCCTTAAGTGCATGAGGGGGTGGAGATCTCTTGTGAACAGCACATTACAAGGCATCCCAGATATGCTCAATAACGTTCATGTCTGGGTAGTTTGGATTCCTGATATTCACGGTACACTCGTGAAATCATCATATGGGAAAATCCCCACTTCATTGCTACCTCAGAGATGCTGTGTCCCATCACTCGTGTGCCAACTATAATATCACGTTCAAACTCATTATGAATTGAGACACAAAGGAGTTGCAAACGTTGGCTGGCTGCAAGTGGGGCATCAATTGAAATCAATGGGGAAAGTTGAAAATTTGTGCTGGACTAGGATTTGAACCTGGGTCTCCTGCTTATTAGGCAGATGCTCTGACCACTAAGCCATCTGGACACAGTGGTCATTGCAACTACACTGACTAACCTATATGCCACCCATCCAACCGTCATTCTCAACTTATCCACATACTACTAATGTAGTGGCTCTTGCCGATTACACTCATTAATCGCAGCATACCACCGATTCCTGTAAGAGTTCAAACCTAGTCTGCACCAACAATGAAAAGATTATTGGCTGTCTCACCTTAATTATATACACTAATCAGCCGGGACATTATGCCCACCAAACTACTATCTATATAAACCAATCCAGGTGACAGCAGCATCACCTGGCAAGGAATGACTGCCAGTTAGACAAATGTATAGTGCATGTAGTATCACTGAGTGTGCTGTCTTTGTGTAGAATGGGGAAAGTGCATTAAATATCTGACTTTGACTGAGAAGAGATTGTAATGGCTCGAAGGCTCACCACGAGCCTTTTGGAAACTGCAAGACCTGTCATGTGTTTAAGGAGTGCTCTGGTGAGCATCTTCACCACATGGCGAAACCAAGGTGAAACCACGTCCAGACATCATGGAGTTGGGTGGCCACCCCTTATTACAGATGTCGGATGTTATAGGTTGAGCAGCCATGTCGAACAGGATAGGCAGCAAACTGTGGCAGAACTAAAATCTGACTTTAATGCTGGGGGGAAGACACGTGTGCTTGAACACACAGCGTACTGAACACTAACAATAGGCTTCTGCAAACGACAACCCATGCATGTGCCAATGTTAACATCACGACATTGGTGATTACGACTGAAATGGGAACGTCACCAGCAGCAATGGATGTTGGCACAGTGGCAGATTATTGCACAGTCCGATGAAACTCAATACCTTCTTCGGCATACCGATGGGAGGGCACGAATCCATTGTCTTTACAGGAGAACAGCTCCTTGACACCTGTACTGCGGGATGGAGGGAAGCTGGCGGCGGCTCCATTACACTTCAGGGAACATTCATGTGGGCATCCCTGGTCCAGTAGAGCTCGTGCAAGGCCACATGATGGCAAAGGAGTACCGTAAATTGGTTGCAGACCATGTACATGCCTTCATGACTATCATATTTCTTGATGGCAGTGGTATTTTTCAGCGAGATAATGCACCATATCACAAGGCCAGGAGTGTGATGGAGTAGTTCAAGGAACACAGTGGCGAGTTCCAATTAATGTGCTGCCCCCCTACAACTTGCCAGACCTGAACCTGATCGAACACATCTGGGATGTGATTGAGTGTTGCACCAGAGTTTATCACTCTCCCTCCATAACTAGGTGATTTGAGTGTGCAGATGTGGTTCCCACTCCCTCCAGTGACCTACAAAGGCTTTGTTGCTTAATTGCAATGACATCACCACTGTTATCCATGCCAAAGGTGGACATACTGGCTATTAGATTGGTGGTCATATAGGGTTCTGGTTGTTCAGTGTATATATGCAGCGTCTGTTCTTTTGGGCGTAACATATTTACTCGACTCTAAGATGAGGTTTTTCCCAAATTTGGCAATCGGAAAATATTGGATTGTCTTATATTCACAGATTAAACTACTGCTGCTGAGGTAAACATTTTTACAGTATTTAATAAATTAATTGGGGGTTCTCTTACATTTACAGATGAAACTTTGGCTATTGAGGTTAAACAATACAGGGAGAGCACAAAGTCTTGCCTGATTATAACAATTTATTACAGACTAACTGTTTCACATAATAATTTACGTTTGATGCAGTTACATAAGTTAGTGTTACTAGTTTTTTTTTTATAACCACTTACGTTAGTAAACCTCAACATGTGCTCCCTTGGTAGCTCGGAGAATGTTGAGGTGGTATTCCAGTTCCCGCCAGGTGTTTTGTAAGATGTGTTCTGTCACAGTACTCACAGCAGCTTGTATCCTAGCCTTCAGTTCGTCGACGTCAGCAACTGGTGTGACGAACACTCTGTCCTTGATATAGCCCCAGAAAAAGGGGTCATGGGATGTAATGTCTGGAAAGAATGGTGTCCAGGGTTTAGGGTGTTGGACCATTCATTCCAATCCACCGATCCGGAAATGTTTCATCCAGGAAATCATGCACTCTCAAAGCCCAGAGGGGAGGGGGGGCGCTCCATCATGCTGGAAAATTATCCATGGTTGATATTCTTCTAACTGTGGGGCAATGAACTACTGCAAAACGTCTAAGTAAATGTTAGCGGAAATTGATTTTTTCCGTGAAGAAAAACGGTCCAAAAACCGTGTTATGCATGAGGCCGCATCAAACATTCACTTTTTCGCTGTCTCCCTGTAACTGTACAGCAGCATGTGGAGACTCTGAACCTCATATATGGACATTATGTCTATTTACCATTCCACTGACATGAAAGGTGGATTCATCAGTAAAGCATATGCAATTTAAGTACTCATTAGTGCCATCAATCCTGTTGGGAATCTCAGTTGCAAATTCAGCACGTGTCAGCAAATCATTCTGTTGCAAGGCCTGCATGATTTGCACTTTGTAAGCATGCAACCTAAGCCTTTCATGGAGAATCTTCACCACACTCGCTTGCAGTATTTGAAGTTCATGTTATGCTTGACAAGTTAATTTAGACAGACTCCATTGAAACAATTGCTGAACATGATCAACAGTTGCATCACTCACACGAGGCCTGCCACTTTGAGGACAATCTTCAACGCTGCCTGTTTTGTTAAACTTTGCATACAATTGCTTTTATTGATTTAATGTCAGGAGGGCTGCGTCCATAAGAGGCCCAAAATTTACACTGAACACTGATGGGCGGTTTCGTTTCGTGAAAGCAAAGCACACATTGCGCATTCTCCTGCTTCGACACCATTTCGGCAGCAACTAACGTGACCTAACAGAGCGCATTGGTGTCGTGGAGCACTAGCGCCATCTATTGGTCACAACAACTAGTAACACTAACCTACGTAACGGCATCACATGTAACTTATTATGTCAAACGGTTACTCTGTTACAAATTTTTATAATCAGGGCAAGACTTTGTGCTCACCCTCTACTTTCTTTCAACCAGGGTCGAGATTTGCTGATACGCATAAGCTCTCTATACAGTATTGATCACGGTCTTACATTTTAGACAGTGATATCGATCTTCCACAAACAATCACATGACAATTGAATTGCGATGCTAGTGCAATAGATGGATACATGAGAAACTATGAACTAGGCACTACAGCAATCTCATACTCTTCATAAAAAATTGACAATTTTGTGAAACACAGGAGAAAATAGCATTAAATTCAATCAACTCACAACCTTTTGTTGTCTTTGAGTAGGTTTGCAATAGAAGTTCTCATACATGTATGGATACCATATACATACATTATGGATATTGTATAAAAATATTAATATATGGATATTGTACACATTCAAAGGCGAAAATCTTGTCCTTCTAAAACCATCACATTATTGTGAACCCAAGTCAGTATTTTATTTGATTATGATAAACTAATAATTTACGAAGTGTGTTGAAAATGTAAGTTTGGTAGCTGTTTATGTATTAGAAACCAGGGGAAAATGCTGCCAGCTTTCAGTCAGCTTTAGAAGAAGGAGGTGACATTCAGATGAAATGAGGAAGGAAATTCATCCAAATTTAAATGCATAACAAATGAAACAGATCACATTAAACTGACTGCAATCGTTATTGAAAGAAAGAATTACAGCAGAAAGACCCATCGTGGAGGTAGTACCAACAAACAACGCTAGATCACGGCATGAGCGGAAGTTCAAGAATTGGACTGGATTGTGATCTTTTATTTATCTATTAGCTGATCTTCTTACACATGACCTGCACCCTAGAAGATATAGCTGTCCCTGTTTCACTTGTGACAAGCACAGCACTAAAGAAGGCTTGGAAGGGGAATAGTGGTACAAGCTTAGCTGAGAACTATAAAAAGTGTGGGTAGGGGAGTGGTGAGCAGGCAGTAAATTTCAACTTGCTGCTAACAATGGTAATATATGTTGCATACTTTGGCTTTTTATAAACATATACCAGTACAAACTACAGTTTGTACAAATCATTTTGTACTAGGAGTCAAATTGACTTTAAAATTGGACAAATATTCAACAATAGTATACATTTCTGCAAGAGATGATAAAAGTCTAGACTGGGGACACTTTGGTGGTTCATGCAGCATTGTTGTCATGTTCACCGTGAGGTACAACACAAACAATATGGGGTGTGTCAACTGCTGGAATCACACAATCAATGAGAGAGTGATGGGCAGATGATATGTTTTTGTAGTAAAAGACATTGCAACATTCTCATGACAGTACAGAAGCAAAATCTGCTGTGTGTTCAAAATATCGCTATATATTCGGCAGAAACAGCCAAATATTTGTGACAATATGTTTCACTGGTGCTCTGTTAGGATTATGACGATGATGATTAAAACCAGTGGTACCACAGACACAAGCTAAACAACAGAGGTAGTGAAGATAAAAATTAATGTAAACACTTTCATTTTGTTTATTTTATTTTTCCTTGTATTATCAAAACATAGACAACCAATAAAGGGCCTAAGTTAAGGATTGGCGTAATGGTAACATTTTAGGCACATGCCTTACATCAATAGGGACCGATGACCGTAGCAGTCTGGTTCCTTTAATCCCACAAACCAGCCAACCAACCTTACATGAACAGAAGTCTCTTAAAAAAGGGGGGGCGATCATCTTATACTTCCCCCCCCCCCCCCCCCCCCCCCCCCCGTGCATGTGTGTGTGTGTGTGTGTGTGTGTGTGTGTGTGTGTGTGTGTGTGTTTTGGCCAATGTTCTTTTGAGTGCAGTTGCACAAGGCTCACTCTCTTATCGGAATTGGCAAAATGCCACAAGTAATAAGGATAACAGGGGCACTACATTAATAGTCTGTGGATAAATTGGGAATTTGGGTCAGACAGAAGGTGTGCTTGGGTAGTCCATGCAGTTGCAGTGACCATTGTGTCTGGATGGCTTAGTGGTCAGAGCATCTGCCTAGTAAGCAGGAGACCTGGATTCGAATCCCGATCTGGCACAAACTTTCAACTTTCCTCATTGATTTCATTCAATGTCCACTCACAGCCAATGTCTATGATTCCTTTGCATCTTAACCTATTTAAAGTCTAGAGGATGCCACATTCCCAGGCAAGACTACTATTTATTTGAAAGCCTATGAACTTTGTTACACACTTTTGTTTGTCTGATTACTACATTGTATAATAGGGATCTTCTGTGGTATTCAATGATCAGCATGGAACTGGATAATTTAGATTTTACAAATAGGATTTTAGCCAGGTTGCCACTGTTGCTGTGATTCTTTAGTGATACACTTTGTCAAGCAGTATTTTGTTTCACACAGTTGAAATCTCCATGCTAGATCACAAAATATGCCAACTGACACCATCTCTCTGTCTAAGGAGTCTATTGTGTATCAGTTGTAAATGAGAATATAGCTTTAATTGTGGACATACCTTTTTGAAATCCATACCATCTGCAGTTGGTGGTGTCAAAGTTGTCAAGTTACTTCACAATTAATCACTGTAGATACCACTTCTCTATACACAAACACCTCTCAAGCCCATGGCCTTGCCGCTATGGAACACTACCTCTCCCGAAGTCCTTCCAATTCCAGAACCACTACTTCATTCCTCATACACATTACCAATTATATCCTTGCACACAACTACTTCTCCTTTAAGAAGAAGGTATATAAAAAAATCTGCAGCACAGCCATGGGAACATGCATCACACCCTCCTAAGCCAACCTTTTTATGGACCATCTAAATGAAACATTCCTAGATTTTCAAAACCGTTCACCGATAACAACTCAGGGCCAAGACATTACATTCTTATTCCTCCATGACCTCAACATCTTTTCTTCCATCCACTTCTCCAATTCAATGTGCCACCACCCTCTATGCTGATCTCAACGTTTCTGATGGCTCCATCCACACCTCTTTCCATGTTAAATCAACTAATCACTGACGGTACATGCACTTTGACAGCAGTCACCCCTTCCACACCAAAATACCACTCCCACAGAGCAAAGACCCTGGAGACAGTGTATCTGCAGTGACAAGAACTCCTTTGCTCAGTATCCTGAAGGTCTCACTAAGGTCTTCACAGAAACACACTCCCCCCTCCCCAAAACTAGTCTGTGCCATAACACACAAATAATCCCCCAAACATATCCCACTATCATTCTGGACTGGTGGAACAAAACTATATCCTTCACCAAAGCTTTGATTATATATCATCATGCCCAGAAACAAGGGACATTTTACCCAAGATCCTTCCCCAACCCTCCTAATGTCGGTTGACATTCATGGAGTCACTACACTCACTCCATTCACCAATACCTCCTACCATCATGGTATGAATCTGAGAGTGGTCAAATACTGACCGAAACTGGTTACCACTGAAATAAATGTTTTTGTGGCCGAGACTGCTGTAATCAATTTTTAAAGTACTTTTAGCCAGACTGCTGTTTCTTTGCAAGAAATGTTCTCAAATATTACTACATTCTTCACTCCCATAAAGCTCAACACAATAGTCTCTCCTTCCTTTGTCCTGTCACCCCCTACCAATCCACACTTTCACATCATATTTATCGTGTGCCGCACCTCACCGGCTCTGGTACCCATGTATATCATGCTTAGCCTGTGCACCTGTTAACCTCTCCCTTCAATGTTCCTAACCTGCAGCCTCCCTCCGAGCCACTACCTATTCACCTTAACCCCTCTTTCTGCCACCAGCCTCTCCCCCCCTTCTTCCCAAACCACCTGCACAGCCCCCATGCCACCCTAGTGCACTTGTTGAAATGCAATCCGGCATTTCCCACACACCAGCACTTTCACTTTGTGTGTGTGTGTGTGTGTGTGTGTGTGTGTGTGTGTGTGTGTGTGTGTGTGTGTGCGCGCGCGCGCGCGCCTATTGATGACTCACTGTTTCTGTTATTTAGCGAATCGCTGCAATTACTCCTAAATTACTTACATTCTTGCCACAATAAAATGATTAAATTGTACTCTGTGCAAAATTCTACCAGGCAGCTTCCCCCGTTTATTTTTCTGGTCCACTACTTTGTTTGCCTACTATTTTCCGTCTCTTAATTTTCCTATTATTGAATTCCAGTGCCACATAACAATTAAATTTTCATCTCCCTTAATGAATTGAATAATGTTTTATCTACAGAACTACTAGGCTTATATACTACTTCTACTATGGTGGCTTTTGGTATTGTGATAATGTGTTGACAAACTAGTTTGCTAGACTTTACTATTTTCTTATTCATTATCACATTCACTCCTGCATTATCCTTACTTGACTTTTTGTTAATGATAACTCTCTACTCAATTGATCAGCCACCTCACTTCAGATCTATCAGGTAGTCACTGTGACCCATCATGGCAGTGATGATAAGATCAGGATCTGGCTTGAGGTTATGATTGGCTGTCCTTTATTGTGTTGAGAAGTTAGTTTTTCTTAGGAAGGGACCTGGGTATGGGTGGTGAGGCCAAGCTGGAGGTAAGGAATTCCTGGAGCATGGCCAGGGGTTGGCATGGTAGGATGGGGAGAACACGTTATGTTTAGATGACGATATGAGCTGTGAGAGACAAGATTCAATGTTGGGATTAGACTGGCTATCGTTTAAGGGAATGGTAGTGAAGAAGTGTTTCACTGTAGGGATTGGGAGCAGGAAAGTAAGTCTTTGATAAGTCCAAAACGGTTAAACTTAGGTGTACAGCTGAAGGTGAGACCTTTGGATGGAAATGAAACTTCTGTGGGATTGAGGTGTTTTATGGAAGCTTAACAATGGTGTTTCTGGTTTTGTTTGCGTTCTGGATTTCATGGTGTTCTGGAAGATGTGGCAAATTGAAAAGGTCAGCTAGACAGGGTCAGGGTGCTATGAGTGGTTGACGGGAGGGTGGAGGGGTGGGGATAGGGGTAGGGGGTTCACCGTGAGTACGATAGCTGTTAATGGGTAGCGGAGCTACAAGGTGGGAGTAGCATACCAAAAGGTTGGATAATTTATGGAGGTGATGTCTGGAATTCTCTTCCAGGTGTTTGAGAACAAAGAGGTTTGATTTTTGGAGACGTGGTGTGTATAGTTTGGGCTACACAGTAACAATATCTTGTGGAGGAAGCAGGGATGGTTCTGGGCTGCCTGTGCCTTGGAGATGGGTTTCTGCAGCACAAGGTTTTCAGGGTTAGGAACTGGAGGAATCTGAAAAGGTGAAGGTTGTTACTAAATGAGAGATAGGATCCAGAAAAAGGAATTTTTGTTGTTCAGCTACTGGGGGAGATTCCATGGCTTTGGCAGCATTTAAGGAACAGATGTAGGACTCGGTTTTAGCTACGGACAGGGATACTTTTCCGAACTAATGCAGACAAATGAAGCCCGGGTCCATTTGGGCTGGGGTGGTGCTAAGAAGATGTGAAACGTCACAGGAGAAGGAAGAATGTAAAAATTAAATGGTTGAACTGGATAACAAAGTTTGAGTTTGTGGGGTGAAACAATTGGAAGAAATTGTGCTGAGGGCAATATGATAGTTCTGTGTCATGAGGATATTTAATTGTGCATAAGTTATCATCACTCGTGGGAAAGAAAGAGGGAAAGACATAAAATTCTGATGGGAGCAATGTGTGAGGAGGAGTACATTGATATGAACATGAACTGTAGTGGTTTGTTGCTATGATAGTGTTTTAACTGTGATTCGGTTGAGAGGTGGTTTGTAGAACAGCATGTGATGTAGTGTATTTGTTCTCTAGCTTGTCAAAGTATTTATTCTGATAGCTAGCAAGTTTTCTTCTTCCTCTGTGTGTGGCTTTCAAACATTCAGAATTACTTTTATTTGTTGAACGGTCCCCTTTACTCCTAAATTATTTACATTCTTACCATGATGTGATGATTAAACTGTACTCTGTGCAAAATTCTACCAGGCATCTTTTCCTTTTATTTCTTTGCTCCATTTCTTCGTTCTCCTAGTATTTTTTCATCTCTTTTATTTTTCTACAATTGAAGTCCAGTCCTCTTTAACAATTAAATTTTTGTCTCCCTTAATAAACTGAATAATTTATTTGTTGAGCTATTACACATACACATTTCAAATACAGTGGGTTTTGGCTTTTTGTCTATCTTGACTATGATAATGTGTTCGCTACACTGCTCAAAGTATTCTCCTGTTTTTTATTAGTGCCATTCCTGCATTATCCTTACTTTACTTTTGTTGCTGATAACACTGTACTCACCCAGCCAGCTACCTCACTTCACTAATTTCCACTGTTTTAAATTCAGCCTAAACCCTCAAACCTGCCTACCAAGTTAAGTGATGTAACAGTCCACACTTGGCTTGTAGAAAGCCAGCTTTGTTTCCTCTGATGACGCCATCAAATTATGCTGTTGTCCAAGTTTTCGCAGGCAACACTAGTGCTGCATATATTGAGTAGCGTACATCCAAACTCATAGAAGCCATCAGGTGTTATGAAAGCAGTCTTTTCCCATTCAGTTTGTCAACCTTGATCTGCCAGTAACCTGCTCCATATCCATAGTGCTAAAATACTTTCACTCACTCGAGACACGTCAAGGTGTCATCAATTCACAGGAATGGGGATAAATCCATTTTTGGTAGGTTTTTCAGCCGCCTATAACTGATGAAGAAATACCAGATGCCATCTTTCTTCTCCACAAGGACAAACATTTCTCTGACAGTCTAATGATGTCTCATAGAATCTTCTCCAGGTCTTCCTGAATTATCTGTCATTTAGCTGCATTAATGCGGCCACAAACCGACACAGAAAGGCCAACATTGTTCCTCGGTGAATCTGTGGCCTGCTGGTGGCTGGATAGTAGATTCCTCCGCTGTGTAATCAGTAATGGTAGTGCAACTTGGTTCTCTATTGATGGCACAGAGGTGACCTTCCTGGACTGGTCTGGTTGTCCATATGCACATTTCCTTAAGATGAGTTGCTGTTGACAACTGGTGAATTAAATCTCTGATTGTCCATTTCTGATGGATCATATGATCATTGCTGACACATAGATTCTTTGGTAAAACTGAGTACTATTTTTCATTCGACCACAGCTTCACTGTTTAACTGAGTTTCCAGACTACTGATTGTAAGCTGCTTTTCAAAAAGACATGAGTTGAGGGTTGCAAAACAAAAATCGCTGAAAAGGTCATACTGTTGTTGTCTGGGGAAGGATGTGCAGTCCCTGTAAGAGTGCTGAGGTCCTAAACTCACTGCTAGAGACATAAGAGCACACACCCACATGACAAAAGAGCGAATGGGTACACATGTTGACTGTTTACTATATTTGGTTGTGATGGAAATAGTAAAACAGACATTTCTAAAGCAGAGCAAAGGGGTGTAGTGTATTTTTTGACAGCAAAAAAGAGTGCAAGGAATGGAAATACATAGAAGGATGGCACTAGCATACAGAGAGCACTTTATGTCTGTTGCAAGGGTCAAGCCATGCACAAGAGATTCATAGGACAGGCAGATGTTGTTGACTGATGATGCATGGTCTGGAGTGCCACACGACACTACCAGTGCCCTTGTCCAGCAGGTGGATATCCTCATTATCCAAGACCAGCAAGTTTCAGTAGCAACCATTGCCACAGAGGTTGCATTATACATCAGAAGTATTCCCACCATCATTAAGCAGAAAGGAAAGATTGAAATTCCACACAAAGTGTGCACCCGGCAGGTTTCTTGTAGTCTTCAAACACCACCGGAAGCTTGTGTAATGGGACTCTATCTTTTCACATCTGCAGTGCCATGCCAAGGAAAGGAATAAGGTCCTGGCATGAGAGATCGCAAAAGATGAGACAATAATTCATCACTTTAAAGTTGAGTCAACACAAAGTCTCCAGTGGAAGCATGGAGGGTCACATTATCCATGACATTCACACAAGTGCATGAAAGGTTATGCTCACCTTCTTCTTCGATGAAAAGGGATCCCTTATACTGACATCCCCCGTGGGGTCATTCTGATCCACAAATATGCAAAGCCTCATACAGTAAAAGCAGTCAAGAAGTTCTAGCACGCATTCAAATGGAAGATCCTCAATTATGCTTCATACGGTCCAGAGCTGTCTCCCTTGGATTACGCCATTTTTGGTGAGCTAAAGAAGGATCTGAGAAGTAAACAGTTCACCTTGGACAAGGAAATCAAGCCATATGGAAAGAGTTCACAATACGGCAACAGGAAGTTTTCAAGGTAGTCATTCACCACGTGGTTTCACAGTGGGACAAGATGCGTCAATGATGCTGGGAAATACTTTTGAAATAAAGGCACAAGTTTACAGGTCTCTCTCTTTCTCTCTCTCTCTCTCTCTCTCTCTCTCTCTTTCTCACACACACACACACACACACACACACACACACACACACACACACATACTCTTTCACTTTTTTATGCCCCTCAAAGAACCTGTCACACAAGTGTGTCTTCGCTGGTAAACAAATATACAACTACCCAGAAAAATTGTTGCACCATCCTGTTGTGGTAGCTTTGGCAATCTGTACCTACAATCCATTTGTGCCACCTGTAATGACGTCCATCCAAGAATAACACTATAACTGCATTCTGGTAAAACAACATATGTGAATGGCTTCAGCAGTTATTCTTGCAAAAGAAAATACTGTAGGCTCGAAATATTTTCCATTTGCAGCATTCAGCACATTGGCCTTAAAATCTCTTAGCATAATCTTCTTTAGTTCTCGGTTATAAGCATCTGATATAACTGAACGTTGACTAATGCCTGGAGATGTTGCTTGTAGGTGATGATGTCGACAGCTTTTCTAGTAAATTGGCAACTGTCATCCATTGAGGATTTTTGTCTGCCAAAGCCTCTCCTTTGATGGTCACTTAACTTAGTTTTATTGAGATTTTGCAGCTGAATGGGCAGATGGTACCTCTGTATGATGACAAGGAATGACTGTGGAACATTGGAGAGTGACCTCAACCAGGATACTGCAGGGGGCTTTGTCACTCAGTGTGACGAAGCAGCTGGGATGCTTTTACTTCCCATCTTGTTTTGCCATCTTCCTCTTTAAAACTCTTTTTTTTTCATTTTTGAATTAATCACCATTAACATAAGTGAGCATAATCTGCACTTTCATAAAAGAGAAACGTTGGCCCTAAGTTTTAAAGAATATAACACCAGATCTAATTTTGTGCTTAATTTTATGTATATAATTGATTTTCTAATTTATTTCGACTATTCCTATTTAGTATCTTTTATTATAGGGCAAAATCAGTAATTGTTTCGTAACTTAAATTCTAATGTTGACATATAAACAAATATAAATTCTATAATAATTATAAACATTTGGAGGAACAACTAATAGTATTTTAAAAGATTTATTTGGCTCTATTCGAAAACATGTTAGCAAAGCCAGCCCTTAATTAACTCCAGATTAATTAACAGTTTCATCAAAAGTATTGTTTGTGTAACTATATATGTTAATTTAAAAACACAGATGATGTGACTTACCGAACGAAAGTGCTGGCAGGTCGATAGACACACAAACAAACACAAACATACACATGAAATTCAAGCTTTCGCAACAAACTGTTGCCTCATCAGGAAAGAGGGAAGGAGAGGGAAAGACGAAAGGATGTGGGTTTTAAGGGAGAGGGTAAGGAGTCATTCCAATCCTGAGAGCGGAAAGACTTACCTTAGGGGGAAAAAAGGGGTATACACTCGCACACACACACATATTCATCCGCACATACACAGACATGATGGTGACCGTGTATGTGCGGATAAATATGTGCGAGTGTATACCCCTTCTTTCCCCCTAAGGTAAGTCTTTCCGCTCCCGGGATTGGAATGACTCCTTACCCTCTCCCTTAAAACCCACATCCTTTCGTCTTTCCCTCTCCTTCCCTCTTTCCTGATGAGGCAACAGTTTGTTGCGAAAGCTTGAATTTCATGTGTATGTTTGTGCGTCTATCGACCTGCCAGCACTTTCGTTCGGTAAGTCACATGTTCTGTGTTTTTAGATATATTTTTCCCACGTGGAATGTTTCCCTCTATATATATATATATATATATATATATATATATATATATATATATATATATATATATAAAAAATAAAGATGAGGTGACTTACCGAACAAAAGCGCTGGCAGGTCGATAGACACACAAACAAACACAAACATACACACAAAATTCAAGCTTTCGCAACAAACTGTTGTCTCATCAGGAAAGAGGGAAGGAGAGGGGAAGACGAAAGGAAGTGGGTTTTAAGGGAGAGGGTAAGGAGTCATTCCAATCCCGGGAGCGGAAAGACTTACCTTAGGGGGAAAAAAGGACAGGTATACACTTGCACACACGCACATATCCATCCACACATACAGACACAAGCAGACATATTTAAAGACAAAGAGTTTGGGCAGAGATGTCAGTCGAGGCGGAAGTATAGAGGCAAAGAAGTTGTTGAAAGACAGGTGAGGTATGAGTGGCAGCAACTTGAAATTAGCGGAGATTGAGGCCTGGCGGATGACGAGAAGAGAGGATATACTGAAGGGCAAGTTCCCATCTCCGGAGTTCGGATAGGTTGGTGTTGGTGGGAAGTATCCAGATAACCCGGACGGTGTAACACTGAGCCAAGATGTGCTGGCTGTGCACCAAGGCATGTTTAGCCACAGGGTGATCCTCATTACCAACAAACACTGTCTGCCTGTGTCCATTCATGCGAATGGACAGTTTGTTGCTGGTCATTCCCACATAGAATGCATCACAGTGTAGGCAGGTCAGTTGGTAAATCACGTGGGTGCTTTCACACGTGGCTCTGCCTCTGATCGTGTACACCTTCCGGGTTACAGGACTGGAGTAGGTGGTGGTGGGAGGGTGCATGGGACAGGTTTTGCATCGGGGGCGGTTACAAGGATAGGAGCCAGAGGGTAGGGAAGGTGGTTTGGGGATTTCATAGGGATGAACTAACAGGTTACGAAGGTTAGGTGGACGGCGGAAAGACACTCTTGGCGGAGTGGGGAGGATTTCATGAAGGATGGATCTCATTTCAGGGCAGGATTTGAGGAAATCGTATCCCTGCTGGAGAGCCACATTCAGAGTCTGGTCCAGTCCCGGAAAGTATCCTGTCACAAGTGGGGCACTTTTGTGGTTCTTCTGTGGGGGATTCTGGGTTTGAGGGGACGAGGAAGTGGCTCTGGTTATTTGCTTCTGTACCAGGTCGGGAGGGTAGTTGCGGGATGCGAAAGCTGTTTTCAGGTTGTTGGTGTAATGATTCAGGGATTCCGGACTGGAGCAGATTCGTTTGCCACGAAGACCTAGGCTGTAGGGAAGGGACCGTTTGATGTGGAATGGGTGGCAGCTGTCATAATGGAGGTACTGTTGCTTGTTGGTGGGTTTGATGTGGACGGACGTGTGAAGTTGGCCATTGGACAGGTGGAGGTCAACGTCAAGGAAAGTGGCATGGGATTTGGAGTAGGACCAGGTGAAACTGATGGAACCAAAGGAGTTGAGGTTGGAGAGGAAATTCTGGAGTTCTTCTTCACTGTGAGTCCAGATCATGAAGATGTCATCAATGATCTGGACTCACAGTGAAGAAGAACTCCAGAATTTCCTCTCCAACCTCAACTCCTTTGGTTCCATCAGTTTCACCTGGTCCTACTCCAAATCCCATGCCACTTTCCTTGACGTTGACCTCCACCTGTCCAATGGCCAACTTCACACGTCCGTCCACATCAAACCCACCAACAAGCAACAGTACCTCCATTATGACAGCTGCCACCCATTCCACATCAAACGGTCCCTTCCCTACAGCCTAGGTCTTCGTGGCAAACGAATCTGCTCCAGTCCGGAATCCCTGAATCATTACACCAACAACCTGAAAACAGCTTTCGCATCCCGTAACTACCCTCCCGACCTGGTACAGAAGCAAATAACCAGAGCCACTTCCTCGTCCCCTCAAACCCAGAATCCCCCACAGAAGAACCACAAAAGTGCCCCACTTGTGACAGGATACTTTCCGGGACTGGACCAGACTCTGAATGTGGCTCTCCAGCAGGGATACGATTTCCTCAAATCCTGCCCTGAAATGAGATCCATCCTTCATGAAATCCTCCCCACTCCGCCAAGAGTGTCTTTCCGCCGTCCACCTAACCTTCGTAACCTGTTAGTTCATCCCTATGAAATCCCCAAACCACCTTCCCTACCCTCTGGCTCCTATCCTTGTAACCGCCCCCGATGCAAAACCTGTCCCATGCACCCTCCCACCACCACCTACTCCAGTCCTGTAACCCGGAAGGTGTACACGATCAGAGGCAGAGCCACGTGTGAAAGCACCCACGTGATTTACCAACTGACCTGCCTACACTGTGATGCATTCTATGTGGGAATGACCAGCAACAAACTGTCCATTCGCATGAATGGACACAGGCAGACAGTGTTTGTTGGTAATGAGGATCACCCTGTGGCTAAACATGCCTTGGTGCACAGCCAGCACATCTTGGCTCAGTGTTACACCGTCCGGGTTATCTGGATACTTCCCACCAACACCAACCTATCCGAACTCCGGAGATGGGAACTTGCCCTTCAGTATATCCTCTCTTCTCGTCATCCGCCAGGCCTCAATCTCCGCTAATTTCAAGTTGCCGCCACTCATACCTCACCTGTCTTTCAACAACTTCTTTGCCTCTACACTTCCGCCTCGACTGACATCTCTGCCCAAACTCTTTGTCTTTAAATATGTCTGCTTGTGTCTGTATGTGTGGATGGATATGTGCGTGTGTGCAAGTGTATACCTGTCCTTTTTTCCCCCTAAGGTAAGTCTTTCCGCTCCCGGGATTGGAATGACTCCTTACCCTCTCCCTTAAAACCCACTTCCTTTCGTCTTCCCCTCTCCTTCCCTCTTTCCTGATGAGACAACAGTTTGTTGCGAAAGCTTGAATTTTGTGTGTATGTTTGTGTTTGTTTGTGTGTCTATCGACCTGCCAGCGCTTTTGTTCGGTAAGTCACCTCATCTTTATTTTTATATATAATTTTTCCCACGTGGAATGTTTCCTTCCATTATATATATATATATATATCATGATTTAAACAAATAATTCGGCCTAACTCTTGTAGTAAAGGAAACTGTTAAAAAGAATCAATTTTTCGATGTATACGGTTGATCGAATGAGTTATGTTTTAATTGCAATTTCTGTAAATTAAACATCAAACAATGTGTAGTTTCGGTACCTATTATTGTGAGGATGTATAAGGCACTAATTTTTGGTCCCGAGACAGTGGGTCCATGGCCAATTTTCAGATGGAGAACCCGTACTGGTTAGATCAACAACAATGCATCCACTTAACTGTGAAGTAAGTGTTACACCAATAGGCTGTGTGTTAAAACAATGATAGTATCTGTTCCATACGTACCTTATTATTCTACAAGAACAGTGAACTGTGCGGTTAGGCTTTTACTGCTCGTAGATGTTCAACAGTAAACTATTGTAGCAGTATGAGGATGTTCGCCTGCAACTTATTAATGAGGCTTATCGAAAGTTAAACAATAGAGCACTGGCCATATATAACTGTGTATTATTGGGGGGAGAGGGGGGGGGGGGGGGGTTGTAAACAGTGAAAGTAAAGAAATGTGAAACGCAACTGGGCACCTGTCAGCTACTTTATTTACAGTAGTCAGTGTCGAAATTACACCATTTTTCAGCCAGTGTAGCAACATAGTACGTCGACACCAAGGACAATCAATGAAGAAATAAAGTAGGCGAACGTCATAACAGGCCAGCTGTAGTCATTTTCAAAGCTTTGGCATGCATGGCACTCTTTCAATGTCTTGTGGCATAATAGTTTAACATGTCCAGCATATCCACAGGGGAAATATACCTATGTGTCATTAAACATTCTCTTTATTTTTGTTCTGTTCTCCCCCCACTCTCGTGTTGTTAATGAAGCACGTGGTTGTATCTATGTCATCAGGAAACAAGTATGTTGTCTTATGGTTGGTCTGCAACTGGCTGTATCTCTGTCATCAAGAAAATTGTATCTTGTCCTATATTTGCTTCACTCCTTCTAGTTGGTATGCCTTGTACAGACTGGCACCAATGATTAGTGAACATCATCTTGAATTGGTGATATTACCTCCTCTTGACTGGATTAAACATTCAATGCTCCTACCCCTGGCTGTCCGAGTTTAACATCAAAAGATGTCATAAACCCTCATACTTATTCTCTCACTGCTTCCCATATTTCTGATGCAAGGTCCTGATGGCCATCATTATAACATTTAACAGTCTGTCAGAAGTGTTTTGACATACTGTTTTCATGGTGCACTGCTTCAGTGTGTTGGCACCAACTGATAACTCCTCTGATGGGGTTACACCCTCCAAAATGAGCACCTGACATAAGTCCTCTGGCACACCCTTCATTAGATGTGTCAGGTTACATCATATTTGGGTTCACTGTGTGGTGTTTAACACAGCTCCAAATCACTCTGCATGTACAAATATGTCATCTCCCCCATGCATTGGTTTTCATTTTCCAGTTATCTGGCTATGAGGACATGCTCTGGTTGTTGCCAAAGGTGTTCTTAATTTCCACCTGAAATTTGTGCCACCTGTTGGTTATTTCCTTATTTGTTTTTCATCCCACAACTTGGCTGTACCATCCAAGTAAAAGTAGACACTGGAAATACATGGCATTCATCTGTTATATTCGCGATACGGTCAAATTCCTTTAGCCACTGTGTCAGATGCTGGCTAGTGCCTCCCAAAAATACCGTTGGATGCCTGACTTACATCTAACAAAAGCTTTTGTATCCATTTATACCTTGACAATGTGTACCATCAGTGGAATGTACTGTTTGTATTCCGGTTTCTGCCTATGAAGGTAATGGCTTTTGTGCAACCTTATTGGAGCCATGGTGTTACCAATATCCAAAGCACCCAGTGCCCTCCAGTAGACTATGTCACGCAGAATGTAGAATCTGGAGTCAGTTACAAGACTGGGTCATCAACAAAACTAACACTACACTATGAAAGCAGATTCACTGAATACACTTGGATCTGGACTGGCTGTATCAGCAGAGAATGCTTCTATTCGTACATAAAATTTACAGAAAATTACAACGGTTTATAAAAACATAAGTCTTAGAACATATCAGAAATGCAAAACATTAAAAAATAAATGACTGCAGGAGGCAGGAATGAAACCAATGCCTGCATGTCACCAGCAGTGAGTACAATTGCTACACCAGGCAAATGAAGACCAGCACATGAATATATAAATGGCTGTAGCTTCACCTCACTTTCAGCTTTGCTGCAGTACCAGCATAGCAAGGCTGTGTTGGGTAATGTTACAATGCCAGATCAGTCAATCATCCAAATTGTTGTCTCTTCAACTACTGAAAAGGCAGCTGCCCATTTTCAGGAACCAGATATTAGTCTAGCCTCTCCACAGATAGACCTTCGATGTGTTTGTACTTACGGTGCAGCTACCTATATGTCTGAGGCATACAAATCACATCACTGTGACAAGATTCATTATTTATTTATTTATTAGAAAAATCATTGCTGCACCAGAGCAAATGGAGACAGGAATGAAGAGATCAAGGAGCAGCCAACCATGTTCCATGCTTGTTTGGTGGGTGACATGTCACTCAAACATGCAAGCCATGCTAGTGGTACCTGTCAATTTCAGGTGAACACTTGCACATTCCTAGGAATATGTGGCCTGTCACTGTCCTGATAAAATACGGCACATGGAGTTGTCTGAAGAAGAGCTCTAAAATGTTACTGATGAAGCAAGTGAGACCCTTGGATAATACGGATAATTTAGGAGGGAAGAAAGGCTTAGATGAGAGTTTGAGAATACTATGCTGCTGTGACTAGTTCTTGTAACCATGAGCTATTATTGCACTGGGAGGCAGCAGTGAAGCCTAGGGGATTTTAAGAAGGTTGGCGTAAACAGAGGGAGTATACTGGCAACACAGAACACCCTGTTACAGGGAATGCTCCACAACACTAGTCGTGACCTCAGTGCCTGTTTCACCGCATGTGCCATCTGGATTCATCTCCCAGACACCAGTTTCTCAGACCTCTGCATGTGGGAACTAGCACTACGACATGTCCTTGGTTCTCACCACCCATCTGGCCTTAATTTATGATAATGTCTTCCATAACAGCATTTCTTCATAGTAACTACTCCTTTCTTCACTCTGTTTTAATTTTCTATATCTTTCATTCTCTGACCTTTCTATTTTTCACCATCCCTCTTAGCTTTTCACTCTTATTACCTCATGCATGATGCTTTACCAGTAATCTATATCTTGCATATTACCCTGCCTTCCATGTTTAAGATCTCAAGTTTACAAATCTTGTCTGGTGCAGCACCCAACAATCAGTCTTTCCTTCTCATCCTGTTCGGTAAGTATCCCCTGACCTGGGGTTCTGGATGACTTTTCCAAACTCTACCACTTTTTCCTAAACCTCTCCAGTCTGTTTCCCTTCACCCCCTCTTCCTTCCCCCTCAACCGATCTGCCAGAAGGAGGAGCCCCTGGCTCTGAAAGCTTCCATAAACTAAACCTTTTTTATGTGTATATTCTCCTGCCACCACTTGGTGAGTAGATTTTTATCTATTCAATTACACTGTATTGTCAAAAATTGATTATTTTCAGTTAATTGCATAAAATGATGCACTGAGCTCTTAAACTTTACTGTTGATGGCTATGATGTTCAACAACAAAGTCTTCCAGAAATTTATCATTACAGAAGGATCAAACATGTATGCAGCCATCACTGTAGAACAGCTTGTAGCAAGACTCATCAAAACCATTATTTTTGCAACTCAGCTTGCCAAAGATGGTGTTTACCTGACCATTGTGTCTAGAGGCTCTTTTTTATGTTTTCTGGACAATGAACGTCAATACAATGGCATTAATGGCAACAGATCAGCACACAGCAGACAATATTTAACCAATGACACAGACAGGTTCACACCTGTGGGCTTCACCATTGAGTCAAGATTGTAGATGAAGCTCACAGAGCTGCTAAGACAAGATAGAGGTCATGCCATGCTATGAGCATATTGCATAAGTCCTCTACCCACTCATGACTTTCACACACCAAATAAGAAAAGTGAATGTTTGTGTATGTATATACCATAAAACCATTCACAGTATATAATTTATTAGAATATTTTTCATTTAAATACTTATTTTACTTTTTTTGTTTCCTGTATCTAGCTGACCATTTCATCTGTCAAACTGATGTTGAATAACACATACCTTTTAAAAAAAAAAATCACACTGCAAACCAGAAATCACATATCATTTACAAAATTGACAAAATTGCAGAAGAGTCTGTCACAGAGTACCTTTGCAATTGCATTGCAATAGAACTAGTGTGGGCTCAGGTGAAACCATATGTTGCACACATGAATAATTAAAAGACATTGCGTTTTTAGAGTGTGGGGCTCAGGCAGTATTACTCTCATAAAATAGAAAAATAGTCACACACACACAAGGCATGTCTTTTACAAAAGGCACGGCAATGAGGAAGTGCACTGGAACACAGAGTGGAAGAGTTGATGACAAGATTAGGGGATGATAGCAGCAGTTGCCAAGACAGTGATAGTGATGTAGGAGATGTGGCTAATGATGACACAAACTGAATACTGTGGCATCTACCCTCTTCCATAAGATCTGGGTAAGAAACGCATCTAAGTATTAAAATACGTATTGAAATACTGAAACATCATGACCTTTACTTTATCTCAACATATATTTCCAAACCTTTTCTTTTTACTGGGTTAAAACAACAGTCAACAGTGTAATAATATTTTATTAATGACCAGTTTCGACTTCATGTTGAAGTCATCTTCAGGAAAAGAGCACCATCTGTCTGCTGCTGGTGGCTCCATGGATGCTCACACAGCAACACGATAGTAAACTTTTCTTTTTCATTATGAAAAGAGTATGTTTTGATCCCCTGAGGTTATTAGTTTTATTCACACTTCAACACTATGGCACTGTAATGGCTCTACAACTTTCTGGTGTGATATTCGTAGTCAGGCAGCCAGGACAGTTTCTATCCATTGATTTCACGCACTTATCACAGATGCATAGCAGCGTTGCCAACTGCCACAGACATTCTTTCAGCAGCACAACTACAATCTTTCTGCCTAATTTGACACATGCTGATATTGCAACCTCTGACATTAACGTGAGATGATGGTACTGGCTTTTCAACTTCATTTGACAGTTCTTCAAAGGTCTTTACAATCACACAAGTGAAGGTGCTGCCCAGCCTAAGTGTATGATACCTCTCTACAATCTACAACTGCTTATTCTTGGTGCACTGTTTACACATCTCCAAAGTTTTCATTTATTTAGGCCACTCTTCCTGGGTGTTGCAAATATCCCAAATTTAAGTATAGGTTTTATAGTGTGTATAGGAATACAGTAACATAAAACTGTCAAAATGATTACACACATAATACAAAAATGTCAAAATGATTACACATGTAATATATGTATATTACCCAGCACAAAGTAAAACAAAACTTTTTGTAAGGCTGATGCAGTTTTGTTCAGGCCTAATTAATTCAAAGATCTAATATCACGACCTTCAATCACTAGAAGAGTCACTGGCCTAGAATGTCAATCAATACAAGTACTCTATATTTCAAACTGTGAGCAGTCTCTTCTTCCTCAATGTAAATATAAGCTGGTGGCCATTTGCCCAGAGCCAATTAACTGTAACTGGTAGTCTAGTCCACATCTACATCTACATACATACTCCGCAATCCACCATACGGTGTGTGGCAGAGGGTACCTCGTACCACAAGTAGCATCTTTTCTCCCTGTTCCACTCCCAAACAGAACGAGGGAAAACTGACTGCCTATATGCCTCTGTACGAGCCCTAATCTCTCTTATCTTATTTTTGTGTTCTTTCCATGAAATGTAAGTTGGCTGTACTGCAGTCAGCCTCAAATGCTGGTTCTCTAAATTTCCTCAGTAGTGATTCACGAAAAGAACGCCTCCTTTCCTCTAGAGACTCCCACCCAAGTTCCTGAAGCATTTCCGTAACACTCGCGTGATGATCAAACCTACCAGTAACAAATCTAGCAGCCCGCCTCTGAATTGCTTCTATGTCCTGCATGCTATGTACTGTATGCTAATAAGATTGTTCATGAACTTACTCTGTTGTGTTGTTTTGCAGGATCTTTTAGCACTGACTAAATTTCACTGAGCCCCAGGCTGATACTATTTTTTTTAACTGTATAGCTGAAACCTGTTTTATTCACTATGTTATTTATATAACTATGTTATTTATATAACTTGTAACACGTAATGTGTCTTGAACTTTTATGTATGGTCAGTTTTTGAGAGGGGAAAAAATGGTGATAAGGATTTTGGAATGACATAGTATTATTATTTCTATCCTAATGGATGTAGAAGAATTCCAGTTTTCTTATGAAAGAGGACGCTTTGAAACTCATACAGCATCAACTTTAAAAACTACAGCAGCAACAGAAGCAACTGGTGTAGCAACTGCAGAACTGATAACTATATTTGATCTCATCAGCCTTCGTTACATTCCCAGCATTTGATAGTGTCTGTGAAGACAGGAAAGACTTTGTGAGAGACTGATGTTACCATCCTGGGGTAACTCATTTCACGGACCAAGCATTAAGGTAATTACTGCCTGACCTGGTGCAATCCATAAATATTTTGACTGTCATGAAAGTTTCTTATCTGAATGGAACATTCCTCACAGGACCTTGTAGACCATACAGAGGTATGTACCTTTAACACATGATACATGTAGTATCGAAGAGCTTGGATTTATTAAATTGCAAGAAACAACCTGGATAATCTGATATGCAATCAGTCTGTGAATTACAAGGCATAAATTATTGTTGCCATTTCATCTGATTCAATTTGGGGTGTAGCTACTCATATGCACACAGCCTCATATGAAATTGTGTAATGCAGAATATATGGCTTTTGCAATCATGTGTTAAAGCCCTCAACTTGAATACTTCATCAGTTAAGGACATCTTTGAAGTTTCCTGATTGTTCATAATGGCTTGTGAAAATGTAATACAAAGGACAGTGCACTTACCACAGCACCTATTTACCAAACTATACACACTTATCTGCATCCCCAATATTACCATGCTCCGCTGTATTTCCCAGAATGCATCAAGGAATAGAATACCCATTTTGCCATGCCTTTATTAACACTGTGTTGAGCACATACCAACATTCTGTAACAGAATGAATAATGTCATGTGTTTGGCTGAATGGAATACGCACACACAAGGTGCATCCATCAGTTATACCCACAGACAGAAAGTTACGTCACAGCCGCACCACTGCCGGACATTAATTACATTTTTGGCTGGACACCAGAGCAACAACAACATTCCTTGTAGCCTCAACCGACCAGCATGTGAGATGCACTGCTTTCAAAATGCAGCGTAACATATGCCACACACTGGTAGTCACTAGAGCTGACTTTGGGCACCTGATAGGTGTACATCAGTCATGTGTCTGCTGAAGTTCATGAAGATAACTCAAAATGAGTCATGAATATATATGGACTGAATTTCTTTAATGCTTTTGGATTTTCATTAACTGATTTGTCTGAGGTCCTATAAGTAGTGTCCTGTCCATAGTCATACATCACTGATCCAGCAAGAATTTCGAAGGCCACATCCCTCTTCATGCTGACAGCACCCTTCAGTTTTCACAGGCACAGCTTGCACTATATACTGTCACAAATGATGTGCTAGGAGTTCAACTGAAAGGCCTGAACAGCAGTTCTCCACCACATTTCATCTAACACTTCTGACATCCCCACATTACTGCCCTCACATCTGATGGGTCCCTGCAAATTTCCAGAAACTAAAAGACAGTGAGCAATGCAAAATCCATCATTAATATGTTATTTACCTGCTGAGATTCCTGGAGGAGTTATTTTCCTGGAAAGCAGCTGGTCATTTTCCTCAAATATTCAACTCATGGAAGAATAATTTTAGCTACCACTCAATGGGATCATACATGTTCAGAATGATCTATACTCTTTCTGGCTTGTACCAATATTTGTACAATGATTTTTGGTATCACTAACATACTAGCTAATATTCACAGTTTATAGAAGAACAGCTTTCACGTCCTACACCAATTTGTGTACACCTCAATAAGGTCATAATCATGGGAAAAAACCAAATCAACAATATGCACAACTGGTGACAGATATTCTTGATAATAAGGTAGGTGAGTCTGCAGTGAAACCCAGGAAAGTGCTAGTTCTTCCAGCAAGATGATGAGTACTTGTGACATATTCTCAGAAAGGATGGGGTACGGCCTGTGTTGTTCTCTAAAATACACCATTAATTCCCACCACAAAGCCACAGTGACAAATTAAAATCTGTGCTTCATCCTCGACACAGTCACAATTTTAGTAGTACTGAATGAATTCTATAAAACCAACTTCATTTACCTGGATCCCACAATGCAAACAGACCATCAAACAGTTGAAACACCGGGACTGTGCCTCGTGCACCTCACACCAGGCCACTGACTCACTTTGATAACATATGCTTCAGTACATAGCCTCACTGCTTGCTGGAGGAATCATAACATCCTATCACATGTGATTCAAAGAGATGAAAAGAACTATTTACAAAAAGAGAAAGAGGTATAGCCCTTCTTTTATAATTCAGACAATGCACAACTAACACCAAGTCTGCTGATAACTTGCCCTGGCTTTGTCTTCTTTACTTTCCACAATTTTTGCATGTCCTCTTTTTTCCATATCAATTACAGCACTGAATGCTGTCTAGTCACCACTAAACAGTAAGTATCTAAGGTCAGATGACCTGTTTGGCGCAGCAGCAAATTTGTTTATGGACCATTACATTGAGTTACCCATAAAATGCCGAGAACAATGTTTGGTATTTAAAATATCAGTGTCATATAACTGAAATGATTTAAATAGTGCACGCCATGAAATTACCTAGGAGGCATGAATGTTACCCGTGTCTGGAATGATGCCTCGTGGCAACGATGAGAGCACATCATGAGTTAATTAATATGTTTACAACCAATGTACATATTCTATACAAATCGTGGATGCATCTTTGTGTGTGATTAGGTATGTCTTTAACTTGTAGCATATCATGCACTGAAGGCTGGCTGACTGCATCATGACTGAAGGCCACAATTAGAGGGAAATGAAACAGAAAGAAACATTCTTGATCTAGATGTATAACCTGTGTTTCTCTTGTACACCTTAGTACACATTGATTTATTGTTCATACTCATTGCTACAATTCTTCGTGGCAGACTTATATGCCCTGCCATGCAAGGAATCACATCCACATCTGGGTTTGATTCAAGGGAAGCAGAAAACTTAAATTTGAGTCGTCTGCTTCACTGCTGAAAAAACTTATATGTAAATGACTCACAGGTGCATCCCTTGCTGAAGTAGTTTTTCGGAAAATGTTTTATTTTCTGCATAAAAAAATTAAAAACTATAGGTTTTGGATTCACATGATTTTGTGCTATGCAACTGTTCTAAAATCACTGCTTACAATACTTCGAAGATAAGTAACTCACTGCCCATAGTTCAATGAATTTACAGTGAATTGTATGAATTACGATGGCAAATGGAAGGGAGGCAGAAATTTTCATCTTTTTTTGAAGTGCATCTCCCAGACATGTATGGAAGCACCCAAAAATTTAGTTATTCATTCCTGAATGTTTTTCAGTTCTCCAGTTCAAAGGTGTCAAGAAGACTGTGCCCCTGTCACAAATATCTGAATATGTTAAGCTGCGTCCACACTGACCACATAGCACAAAACACTTCCTGTTGCTGGTACATCAAACAAAGCAGAGGGCTCATGTGCACTCAGTTTGGCTGTGGCTTTATTGTGTTGTGCAAAAATGTAGATCCAAGGAGTTCTGTCATTCACTGATAGATGGCAATGGCACCATTTTCACGGTCGTGTTTGACAAATTCAACACAGTTCAGTCAACTGGTTTGAAATATTTATAAATTATATACACAAACCTTCCTCATAAGTCAGTCTATCTATTAGTAAAAACCCTATCAAAATCCCTAAAGCAGCTCCTGAGATTAACCCAAATATGCAGAAAGAAGTGCAGAGGACTTGAATTTATCTATTAGAAATGTTTATCATTTTATTTGTCTCATCCACTTTCCACAATTTTAGAACGTCCTCTTTTTCTTCCAGGTTAACTGCAGCGTTTGATGCCACCAATTCACTACCAGTCGCTCATTTTCCAACCACCTACACATCGGGCTATGCTACAGAACAATCTGTCACCACAACCTCCATTCCAAAAAATAGTATAGATGCAAAAAGAGATATTGCCAGTTTGTTGTTCTGTTCCTTTTCTGTTTGTATATGTATGTTGCCATACACAACATCATCATTATGTTACAGGGCACAGGTAATATTTGGTACTGATAGCTTTAGTTGGCCTTTTTTCCCTACGTAACTCTGTACAACTATTTTTATCAACTTATCGCTAAGTGTTTGAGTTCCAATCTAATTGCTGTTTTCTGTATTTCTATTAGTGATCCTTTTTTCTGCCTGCTATACAGCTGGTTATGGGTTGCTTGCTACATTATGATCTGTCATCTGTAATATCAGACATTTTGGAGTTTCACTACAGCTAAAAAACATCATTCATTATAAAGTATAAAAATACCCCAAGAACAAAAATTCTTGTATTAAAATAATTTGTAACTTACAGCAGTTGCTGAGGGAACTGGAAGCACAAACGACTCTCAGCCATTAATTCATGTACACAAATGTCACCACCAAGTCCAGAATGGAATCGGTATGTCTGAACATATGGTGAAGCAAAGAGTTGAGGAAGGTGACCCTGATTGGGCAGCTTCATTCTGGTGCCAAGGCGAGGAGGCAGTGACTGTGACCGTCTATGTGAGTACACCTGCTAAATAAATGAAACAACAATAAATTTTCCTGGTACCATTAAGACATCTTCAACAGCAATGGAGTATCACCTAATGCTTCTTAAAGAGTAATTACTATCATGGTTTGTCAGAAAGTGCTGACAAAAATTATTGAGGTTGTCTTGATTAACAAATGATGTTTCTAGAGTGACACTGTCTGAATTTGGAAAGTAGATTATAGATGACTGCAGATATAACTGAAATGAATGAAACAATGAAATCTCACAGCTTCTGTCAATCATATGATGTAAAATTCAAAAGTTGTATTTTATATTTGAGTATACTGAGATGCACCATGCAATCAAATAAAAGACGAAAAACTGAAACAGATGTAATGCTCAAACTTTAATTTTGGCTTGAAAATGGAGTTTATCTTTCAAATATCCCAGACAACATAAGAGCAATAAATATATTGTAGCAACTGGACATTTTTTTTTATGAAATCATTTGGCTTAGGCTGTTAAAACATTATTTATTGTGATTGCAATGCAGAAGGTTTATTACTAAATAAAATATTTTTCAAATAATCTTTGCTGAATATGAAATTCCTTTCCACATGCCCAAGTTTCCAATACATCTGTAGTGTTCGCAAGGAAACTTATTATATGTTACATCAACAATCAGTGGTGACTGAAGGGCAACAAAAGTAGCATGAACACAATAATAATAGCTTCTGCATGCAGTACATGAGAAAATTAGTATTTTATATTTTTATCTACACACCAAATAAGAAAAGTAAGTGTTGTGCATGCACATGAGATAAAACCATTCATAGTACATAATTTATTGAAACAGTTTTTAAAAAAGGAACTTCTTATTCAACATCTGTTTGCCACATTAAATGCTCTGCTAGATAAAGGAAACAAAAAGGAAATAAAGTAGCATAATTATTAAAATGAAAACTTCCTCTGACACAAGTACAGCATTGTGGAGTTATTACTTCTTTTGTAATGTCATATCTGTGCCTTAATATTTTTCATTTATAGTATATCAGAGCTCTTTTTTTCTCATCACAAAATTATCAGTTTCATGGATGGAACGCTTTTTTAATATGTACACAATACAAATAAGGTATTGTGGTTACCATACATTCATAAGTGGACTCAAAACATGTCAGCTAGAATGGCGTGGTGGTGGTGGTGGTGGTGGTGAAAGGGGTTTCCAAAGGACACTACGCCACAGATCAACTGAAGTATGACAAAAATAAATGTGGTTACTAGTACAATATTATTAAAAATTTAACAGATTTCACACTGAATAACTGACTCTGCATTTGTGAAAGCTTTAGGAACTGTTATGATAATGTGACCACACATCCCCAGCTATGAATATCCTGTACATAAAAGCTATGAATATCCTGAACATAAAAGTATGAAGAGAAAAAGTTAGTGAGGTCTCCTAGCACAGTAACTTTCAACACCAACTACACTTTGCCTCAGGCTGGTAATATTTGTTTACATTACTTTCTCCTTCACTGGTAGGCAGAACCTGAAATGGAGCTGATAAGATAAGAGGCAGGATGCTCTCTACCACAATCTGCTGCATGTGTGATACTTCCCTAATTTTGTCTTGCCTTTTCTTCTTATATCACACAAAACAGGTCACAAAATGAAACATAGCTCCACCTATTAATCAAAACCCATCACTAACAACTAATTGATGCTGAACAGTGATTTACAATGTCTATATTAATCATATTAAATCACTGGGTATCACCTTCCAGCATAGCATCGAATGATGTATTCTGTTGCTTGGAGGTAACAATTAACTGTGAGTAGTCTTACAAAACACATGATGAAGTAACACGAGTGAATTTTAAGTTAATATGTCTAATTCAGTATCTGATTATTATATCAAATTACATAATCATTTCTCACTTTTTAATGTTTTAAGTATATGGGACTAAAAGTACACACAGAATGACACAACTTAGTAGTTTTCTACAGATAAAGTTTTCACACATACATCTACAAAAATTCCTTAATGCTACGTCCACTACTCATTGAAAAAATATGCAACAATCGTACAGAAAAATTGTTACACATGCAATATTGGGGCTCATTGCTCATTAACCACAGCAGATAGATACATGTTCTTAAGTTTCTAAGATCAGTCACAAGTGCAATGTTTGTACTGTTTATAGTCTTAATAATTTATTAATGAAATGAAAATATGAGTGTGGATTTCTTATCACAACTCAAATTTTCAAAGGGGAAAAATCCAGCGTAATTCAATTTGCAGATCTATAACAATGTGATTCAAAGAAGAATTAAGTATGCTGTTTCTTGTTGTATACAGACAGAAAACAAGGACAATCCATTAAAAGAAGCAGCCGTACATTATGAAAATCAGATTCAGGTGACACATAACATGACACATCAAATAAATGATAGGTATCCCCCAGTTACTTACACCCCATGATGCATTTTGGGGTAGATGTACAACTAAAATCATATACGAGATGGCTGTTCATTTGGTACATCAGTATGTGACGACAACTTTTCCTTCTCCGTTACTTATAAAGACGATACGATTCTTCTCAAAGCAATCCTCACTATGTGGTGGGTATCACTTTCAGTATCTCTCAACCATTCTACAAACTGGTACTGCAACCGCCTGAGAAAGAATTGTGATTGTTCCTTATTGTGTCAATTCAGTGAATATATAGTTGGTAAACTCTATATAAATATTTATAAAAGGCTTAAGTTAGAAGTGTTATCAACTCATAGAAGAAAAAAAAACAAAGGTACTAAGATACAAACAGTTTGGAAATTGAAGCTTATCACAGTAAGAAAAAAATATGAAGCAAACTGAACATTTTTGACATATTAAAACTGCATATTGCACCAAGACACAAACCCTGACACCTGCCTTTCTGGACAATGTGCTATCAATTGCACTACCTGCAAGTGCCAGTTATCTGTGTTAGAGTCAAAAACTTGCACACTGTTTCAACCTGTCACAAACATTCAGTGCTGTGTATACTCCTCCTAAAAGAGTAAATGTCAGAATGTAAATTGTTAAAAAACAGGAAATGTTTTTCAATGTCCTTGCTTAGCGTGGTAACTGACCAAATTACGATAATTTGTTTTACACCTCTGAGTGTATATACTTAATAATCCTTCAATATTTTTCTCTATTATTATTATTATTATTATTGTGAAGCCTCAAATGTTTCTCTCCAGTCAGAGATGTTTTGTAAATTATATTGACAGTAGAACAAATGTACTGAAATTAAATGTGGGATAATGCAAGTGAAGAATCACCCTGAACTTAAAATTGGTTAGTCTTCTAAAAACTTGGTACTGAAATTACTGCTCTTACCTCCTTCACTTTGACTTTTCTCCAGCTACTATCTTAACATATGATTATCAATTGTGTGCCCTTAAACGTCTTAAACACACAATAATACAAGGACTAGATACACAACAAACACCACAGGCCATGGAACTTTAACATGGCATGGCCATAAATGGACACAATGTCCAAACACGCAACAGGTAATACTGTTTATACAATTGCTCATAGTCTAATCACATATAGTTCTCACAGGTGTGTTAAGGCTGAGGTGCACAAAACAAAGAAATCAACCAGAAATGTGAGACATTTTCCCAAAATTGTTTATTATATTGTCATCACATGAATTTACTGAATGCTCACTGAGAGAGAGGCAGAAAGACACACACCATTCTTCACGTGCTGAATAATACGAAGTCATTTCTTGCTACTCTTCCATTTTGTCTACCTAAGCACAATTGTTTACTATCTACATTTACATTCATGAGTAGTGATCTTCCAATGATACATCACTGCTGTCTTCTGCATGTTAGCTTTTTCCTGTTTCACTTTATATGAGGCTTAATATAGTTTTAAAAAGTAATTTAAGATTTAAACGATGTGCAGCTGAAATAATTATTAATTATCTTGATGATGTATTCACACATTAGTTGACTAGAAGTGTACTACATTATCAAGGAACATCCAGAAATTAATTAAATTTTATTGACACGGGACCAATAACAACAGAAAGAACGAAATTACATATTCAATGCAGGTGCCATGTACTACAATAACAGCATCTATATTTTTATTTCAATCATCTAATTTTTCACAGATTAATTAATATGTAAGTGATGCTAGATTGTGAAATGAGTGAAGAGGTAAATTAAATTAAAAAAAAAAAAAAGTGTGATAAAATTTTTTATTTCAGACATCTCAATGGAACGGCAGATTTAAAGCAGTAAAGGCTCTTGGAAGGAGTAATGAAAAAGAAGAACATACAAAGAAAAAATTCTTTGCTATTATGTATATCAATATGTCACAACGATGAATCCATCGTATTCGAATAGACGCATGCAGTAGTTCATTCTATTCAGTTTTCATCCAAGTTCAGATGTCAACACTCTGGTAACTGAAAGATTATCATGGACTAGTAAATGACTAGGGACACCTCACACATTCATTCAATTAGCAACAGGTTAGATGGATCAGCAGAATAGAAAAGAAACAGTGCCTGTTTTACATATAAGTGTTAAATATTCCTTGCACTATATGGATGAATAATGTGTTTATGAAATACAACTCCATGTATGTACAGAAGAAATGACACCAAACCAATCTCTACAGCTTTGCCAAATCAGTAGTAATCCCTGTAGGAAACAGTCACAATTTGGAGCGCATTACCAAAATTTTACATCATCACATTGGGCATTCATGTGATATGATGTTTGATAATGGTTGATGCATTCAGATCTACTGTCCCAATTATACTTGATAAATGTTCAAGCAGATTACACCAAAATAAGACAGATGTGGGGAAAAATAAAAATTAAAAGCCACAATGCCATACTCCATATTGACAAGCCTATAGGAAGTACACACACACACACACACACACACACACACACACACACACACACACAGTCTATGTTAAAGTAGGAGTAAATTCTAACAAAACAATGGGATTAGCACAGCTGTAGCAGTGTTACAATGTTCCAGGGTTTACAATCTGTCATTGTCATGTCAACTACACTTCAGTCATCTCATGCTGACATTCAAACTGTGAAGTCCAGTTCTGACATTATGTTGCTTCTTGTGCATGCAAGTGTTCATGTGCTACAATTGTGTATTTAAATGACATGAATAATTTGAATGAATTTCATGTTGAGAATGTAATGATGTCAAGCTCTATCAAATGTCAGTTTTCCTGTTCCTCAATACTCCAAGAGAACATTTTAAATGAATGGAATAGGAACAGAAACCAAGGTGTGTGCCTGTTGAGCATAATTAGATGGCTTAGCTGGAGGAACACAGCTTGTGGAAAGCTGGTAACTAGGTTTGGTTCATTTAGTTTTAACCTGTCCCACATTAGTAATTCAGTGTATGCTCCACCAAAAAACACAAGAATTTAATCTTCCATACCTTGTTCATGAAAATGAAACTTTCACACACAGTAATTTATGAGATTTAAAATAACAGAACAGTGAGAAATTAAGAAGAATTGGATGATTTCAGTGCAGTAGGAAAAACATTTTATTCAAATGATATAAAAAAACTAGCAGATAAAATAAATACTAGACAGACAGCTTTTAAAAAGGTTTTGCACTCCACTCCTGACCACAGACTAGGAATAGCTATCGGGTAAGCCACTCTGATGTGCAGTACTGAATTTTTGTCACCAACACACAATGCCTCTGAAAGTCACATGACTTAATGATGCTTACCTGTGAAAATAAACTGTTTCTCCTGTCACATATTTCAATTCGTATCCTTAGCAGCAACAGTTATTCACTGGTTCTTTTACTAATAAATAATTATGTAAAAACAGTTAAAGTATGAACAATAATAATAAAGTTTCACTCTTTACGTAAAATGTAAAAAAGCATTGCTATCCCATAAGCCATGTGATATGTACTATTTAATGTTGAAAAAATGTTAAATAGTCTATGCACATTGCTTGAAGGAAATCATTACACATTGTGATGCGTTAATGGAGGTAAATGTACACCTGTATTCCCAGTACAGTTCGGCAGAGCACACTGTGTATCCAATTGTGAACAAGACAAAAAGGCTTATGTACACTCAGTCTGTCAACATACCTTGAAGGATCATATCAAGTTTATACTGTGCAGGTGTGTTCGGTTTACAGCAAGAGGGGGTTGTCCGCATAGAAAGTTGCCCACAAAACTGGCATTCACCACGGTAACATCATACAAAAATTTAATATCGTGTGAAATTAAACACCAAAGATCTGCCTTGTAGTTTCGATCCATAGTCAACAATACCACCTGATGACTGCCACCTACAAATTACAGCTCATGGGTATCCTGAAGAAACTGCAACAGAACTGTGGACTGTTTATTTAAAGGCAACGGGGGAGGGGGGGGGGGGAGGGGGGGGGGAGGGGATGTAGACGCAGGCAGTATACGATCAGCCTGCCCTCTATGTATTCATGAAGATTATCAGAACATCACCCCTCCCCAACAACTTCGGAAAACAAGACATTCTGAAAATAGCCCACAAAGTTTTTGATAACATCATTTTAAATGTGGCTGGAGCCAGAAAATGACTTAACTTCTCATTCCACAACCTAGACCTGAGGCTACATTGCAGAACAGTCTGTCATCACAGCTAATTTCTTCTCCATTCACATTCATTAGCTTTGTAAATTCAGAACCAAACTGTTAACATTCCTACCTAATCTTGACAATGGCCTACACTACAGATCAGTCCATCAGCACAACCACTTTTCTTCGATGTTAATTCACACATTTACCAACAGAGGCACAACGTCTGTGAGTCTGGGGCACCTGTTTGTACAGACTTTGCAATACTCCCTATTACAGGCCCCAGTTAGTGTAACTGACTTTCCTTCAATGCAGACTAACACTTAAGTTTAGACAAAATACCATGATTCATTAACAAACACACATTACATCATACACTCTTTTGAAATGAACAAGAATACAACAACATGAAGCACCAACTTCAGTCAACTTTATATGCGCTTGACACTTGTGATACTATAAAAATTTGGCCATGAAGCCATATAGCAGCAAAAATTTCATTGTACTGGCCATATCTTCATTCACAGCAACAGTCAATGAACAGCTACTGAATTTCTTTGCCATATCCATAGCAATTAACAATTCTGACCACAAAACAAAGAACCCACCAATACCTTCAATTGCAACCAGTCACTAATACCATGACGAGTAAGTTTCAGAACACTGTAATTCAACACTTGACGGGGCCACCACATGTTACTTAATTTCCCTTTCATTGTTGTTGTTGTTTTTGTGGTGGTGGTGGTCTTCAGTCCAGAGACTGGTTTGATGCAGCTCTCCATGCTACTCTATCCTGCGCAAGCTTCTTCATCTCCGAGCACCTACTGCAACCTACATCCTTCTGAATCTGTTTAGTGTATTCATCTCTTGGTCTCCCTCTATGGTTTTTACCCTCCACACTGCCCTCCAATACTAAATTGGTGATCCCTTGATCTCTCAGAATATGCCCCACCAACCGATCCCTTCTTCTAGTCAAGTTCTGCTACAAATTTCTCTTCTCTCCAATTCTATTCAATACCTCCTCATTAGTTATGTATGTGATCTACCCATCTAATTTTCAGCATTCTTCTGTAGCACCACATTTGGAAAGCTTCTATTCTCTTTTTGTCTAAACTATTTATCGTCCAAGTTTCACTTCCATACATGGCTACACTCCATACAAATACTTTCAGAAACAACTTCCTGATACTTAAATCAATACTCGATGTTAACAAATTCCTCTTCTTCAGAAACACTTTCCTTGCCATTGCCAGTCTACATTTTATATCCTCTCTACTTCGACCATCATCAGTTATTTTGCTCCCCAAATAGCAAGACTCATTTACTACTTTAAGCGTCTCATTTCCTAATCTAATTCCCACAGCATCACCCAATTTAATTCGACTACATTCCATTATCCTCGTTTTGCTTTTGTTGATGTTCATCTTATATCCTCCTTTCAACACACTGTCCATTCCGTTCAGCTGCACTTCCAGGTCCTTTGCTGTCTCTGACAGAATTACAATGTCATTGGCGAACCTCAAAGTTTTTATTTCTTTTCCATGGAGTTTAATTCCTATTCCGAATTTTTCTTTTGTTTCCTTTACTGCCTGCTCAATACACAGATCGAATAACATCGGGGAGAGACTATAACCCTGTTTCACTCCCTTCCGAACCACTGCTTCCCTTTCATGCCCCTCGACTCTTATAACTGCAGTCTGGTTTCTGTACAAATTGTAAATAGCCTTTCGCTCCCTGTATTTTACCCCTGCCACCTTCAGAATTTGAAAGAGAGTATTCCAGTCAACATTGTCAAAAGCTTTCTCTAAGTCTACAAATGCTAGAAACGTAGGTATGCCTTTTCTTAATCTAACTTCTAAAATAAGTCGTAGGGCAGTATTGCCTCACATGTTCTAACATTTCTATGGAATCCAAACTGATCTTCCCCGAGGTCGGCTTCTACCAGTTTTTCCATTCATCTGTAAAGAATTCGTGTTAGTATTTTGCAGCCGTGGCTTATTAAACTGATAGTTCGGTAATTTTCATATCTGTCAACACCAGCTTTCTTTGGGATTGGAATTATTGTATTCTTCTTGAAGTGTGAGGGTATTTCGCCTGTCTCATACATCTTGCTCACTAGATGGCAGAGTTTTGTTAGGCCTGGCTCTCCCAAGCCTGTCAGTAGTTCTAATGGAATGTTGTCTATTCCCGGGGTCTTGCTTCGACTTAGGTCTTTCAGTCCCCTTCAAACATGCCATATTTCAAATACGGCACCCAGGCATGATGTAAAATAACACAACATCGTGGTATGAGTAGATAAGCAGTTGTTAGCATCCCACTTAGACAATAAATGGCATCATTTGGTTTCAATATGATGGACATAAGGAATTAAGAGGGAAGTTTAAACTGACTGTAAACCATGCTCTGGGGAAGAATGTGCTGAGTAACTGGACGAAGTGTGGAAAAGATCTACAGCATTTTAATAACAAAATTCAGAAAATGCTGATGTCAGAGATTACTGCACCCTTGGTTCAGAAAAGAACACAGAAATGTAAACCGCAAAAGCCAGTAGAGATTTATGTGTCCATAAAAAGACTGATGTGCAATGCAAACAACTACCTCCACTGTCATGTTAGCAAAAGATCTTGCCGAGAACCCAAGAAAATTCTGGTCCTATATAAAATCACTAAGTTAGTTGAAGACTTCTATTCTGTCACTCATAAATCAGTCTGGAGGCGTCATAGAAGACAGCAAAAGGAAAGCTGTAGTTTTAAATTTTGCGTTTAAAAATACTTAACACAGGAGGAGTGTACAGACATACCATTGTTTAACTGTTACAAAGATTGCTGTATGGAGGACACAGAAATAGGCATTTTTGTGTTGAGAAGCAACTGAAAGTGTTGCTAACCAATAAGTCACCAGATCTGGATGGAATTCCAATTCGCCTTTACAGAGACTACCTATTAGCACTGGTTCATTACTTATTTTGTAATTATTGCAAATCTCTCTCCCAGCACAAAGCCCCATGCAGCTGGGGAAAAAAAAGAAAGTGTAAGTGACCCCTATACATAAGAAGGGTAAAACAAAGGACCTGCAAAATACAAACCACTATCCTTAACACTGGTTTTCTGCAAAATTCGTGGGCGTATTCTGGGTAAAACAAAGGACCTGCAAAATAGAAACCACTATCCTTAACATTGGTTTTCTGCAAAATTTGTGGGCATATTCTAAGTTTGAACATAATTAATTTCCTTGAGACAGAAAAGCTTCTGTCCATGAATCAGCACAGATTTAGAAAGCATTACTCATGTGAAACTCACTTTGCCACTTTCTCTTAGAATATCCTGCAAATCCTGAATGAAGGCCACCAGGCAGATTCAATATGCCTAGATTTCCGGAAAGTGTTTGCCACAGTGCCCCACTGTAGAGAGGTAACAAAGGTTTGAGCATACAGCATAGGTCCTCAAATAAGCGAGTGCCTCTAAGACTTCTTAAATAAAAGCACACAGTATATTATCCTGGATGGTGGGCGTTCATCAGACACAGGGGTATCACGAGCAGTGCTCGCGAGAAGTGTGACAGGACCACTCTTGTTCTCTATCTACATAAACTACTAGACAGATAACATTAGTCGCAATCTTCGCTGTTTGCTGACAGTGCTGTAGTGTACTGGAAAGTGTTGTTGAGTGACTGTAGGAGGATACAGGATGGCTTGAGGAAAAAATTTTATTTGGTGCAACAAATGGCAGCTTGCTCTAAATGTAGAAAAATGTAAGTTCCTGTAGCTGAATAAAAAACTGAAATGTTTGAATACGATATTATTGATATACTGCTTGACACAGTCACACTGTTAAATATCTAGGCATAAAGTTACATGGGAGACACAAGGGGCATCACAATGCAAAGTCAACCTCAGGAAATGAGGCCTCAACAGTGATGATCAAGTTTGACAATGTGGTGACCTACAGGATCAACAAAATCTGCTAGTCTGTGGGATTCTGCTGGATACATGCACTACTAGCGATCTTGCTACAACTAACAAAATGGCAGTTAACATCGCTGAACACCGGGACCTTGTTTGTTAATTTTTTTATCATCCTTGCTGTATTTTGCAAATTCTTGTTGTACATATTAATCCCTGTATTTTTTTGTTATTACTCTTTTGTGCCTGTATTTCATTGGAATTCCTCTGTAACTGATTCACTGTATGTTGTTAATCTCTGTATGTTTGGTATTAATGATATACCAGCATTGTAATAATTTCATTTCCTGGACATGTAAAATAAATAAATAAATGTTACACAGAAATATGAAATGGAACACGCATATGAGGTCAGTAGTAGGGAAGAAAAATGGTTGTCTTTGGTTTATTGGGAGAATTCTACGTAAGTGTAGCACATCTATAATCTGGTTATAGAGCACTGGTGTGACTCATTTTTAAGTACAGCTCAAGTGTTTGGGATCTCCACCTGGTCGGATTAAAGGAAGACATTGAATCAATTCAAAGGCATGATGCTAGATTTGTTATTGGTAGGCTTGATCAACACGCATTATGGAAATGCTCTGTGAACTCAATTGGGAATTCCTGGAGGAAAGATGATGTACTTTTCACAGAACACTATTAAGAAAATTTGGACAATCAGCATCTACAGCTCATTGTAGAACAATTCTACCACCATCAATGAACATTTTGTGTAAGGATCACAAAACAAGATAAGACAAATTAGGGATTGTATGGATGTATACAGACAGCTGCTCCATTGGTGAGTGGAACAGGAAAGGGAACAACTCATAATGGTACAAGGTATCCTCTACCATGCACCATATACTGGCTTGAGGAGTATGTGTGTACATGTACATCATTACATCACAAGTCAAGGCTGAGACTCAGTACCATATGTTTTGGTTGACCTGATTTCTTTGCCTGCTGGAGGTTAGTGTGCCTTGAAGTTTACAATAAACCTAATGTTAAATATAAATTCAACATATTTCTTAATGTGTTTGTATCAATTTTTGAAAGTAGATTTCCTAAAAGAATAATTAAATGTAGTAATGGTAAGTCATTAAAAGAACCTTGGATCATTACAGGTATCAGAGTATCTTCACAACAAAAAAACACTTTTGCAAAGTAACTAAAACAAGTAATGACCCAGAAATACTTTCGCATTATGAACAGTACTTTACCACATTAAGAAAATTTGTACAAAATCCAACAGTACACATATTTTGTCTGATATTGACAGATCAGATAATAAAATAAAATCAGTAGTGAACTACTGTTAAAAGAGAGAGAAAATTTTCTAGCTTTTGGAATAAATCCTCTGTGCAGCCAGAGGGTTATTCAATGCTGGTTTAGTTCTTAGTTCAGAAACTGAATGTAGAAAGTTACCCTAGACCCTTCCATGGATAGAATTTACAATGGGAGTCCTACAGGGTTTGCCACTGGCCCACTACTGTTCTTGTTTTACGATAACAATCAGCCATCTATCTGAATAAGGAAGAAGAATTAGTCCTGTTTGCAGATGATGCAAGCAATTCTGTGAAGTTCAGCAAAGAAGCATCAACAGAAAAAACAATAAATGATGTTTTTACCAAAGTTACTGAAGAGTTTTGCACAAACTGACTAACTTTAAACTTTGAAAAAGTGCAGTTCATCCAGTTTTGTGCTTTCAAAAATATACCACCTCAAATTAACCGAGTATACCAACAACAAATAATAAACAAGGTAGAAAATTGTAAGTTCTTATGAGTGCACATTGATGAAAACAAACTGGAAAAAACATATAGTAGAACTACTACACTGTTTAAATTCAGCTACTTCCAGCATAAGGATAATTGTCAACTTTACGGGTATAGAAGTCAATAAGTTTCCGTATTTTGCATATTCTCATTCACTGATGTCCTATGGGATAATATTCTTGGGTAACTCCTTGCTTGGCCAAAAAGCACAGTATTCGTACTACAGAAGAAAGTAACTGGAATAATAAGTTAACGAGGGGAGTTCACACATGTACATCTTGCAAGTATCTTATTAAGCTTCTGGAAATATTAACGACAACCTCACAGACCTTAGCAATCCAACTAAGTTTGTGAGCAACAGAGATATTCACAAGTACAACACCAAAAGGAAAAATGATCTGCATTAACCACTGATGAATCTTCACTTTGGCACAGAAAGGGATGAAACACGCAGCTACAAAACTCTTTGAAATATACACACAGAAATAAAATGTCAGACAGATGGCAGTTTTAAATATAAATTAAACATGTTTCTTCATCACAATTCCTTCTACAATGCAGAGCAACTCATGAATAAAGGTAATTAGACATTAAAAATAAAACCTGTAAATGACCAGCATGTAGACATATTATTATAATTATTTTCCTTTTTTAAAGCCATAAGTTGTGTGTATAAGCTTCTTATGTTTGTTCTGCTAACATCTTCTACATCATAAGGTTTATTGTGATTTTGAGCCATGGAACTTGGTGAATGGTTTACCCAACAAATACTTTTAACATTTGCATGGTATGTTGTATGTACCAGATTTCTAAGTCCTAGCTCATTTTCGCCGGCTGGAGTGGCCGAGCCGTTCTAGGCGCTTCAGTCTGGAACCGCAAGACCGCTACGGTCGCAGGTTCGAATCCTGCCTTGCGCATGGATGTGTGTGATGTCCTTAGGTTAGTTAGGTTTAAGTAGTTCTAAGTTCTAGGGGACTGATGACCTCAGATGTTAAGTCCCATAGTGCTCAGAGTCATTTTGAACCCAGCTCATTTTTACCAACCCAAGAAGGGATTACACCTTGGCCAGCAGACTGTACATGCATCTGTTACTGTATCAGAGTACAATCCTGCCAATTTTTCCTGACATCTTGCTTTCATACAGGTGCGATTCTAGAAGTCTGTCAAGGCAGGGCAGGGGCTAATGGGGATGGGTTTGGAGGAACGGAATATTGCTTAACAAAGGGAGTGTTGGGGTCCTCCACTGATGAATTGGTAAAATTTGGTTTAGCTTAAAGTAGTTTTTGGTAACTGTTCTGGAGTTCAGGGTAAAAAATGTACATTAATAAATAATAAGGCGCCCATTTTAAGTTAAATGATATTTATTTGTTTAGATAGTAAGCTATTTGCTGCTCTTATTCTTTTGTTAAAATGTGTTCGAAATACATTGCAGCCTATACTGCTACATGATTATAAAAAAAATGATTGAATCTGTCGGAGTAATATATTCGCTGATTTATGAAGTCATTCTATCTAGTGTAATATAATACTCCATTGGGAGGGGTGGGGAGCTATAGCCCCCTTAGCCCCCCCCCCCTCTCCTTGCTACTGCCCCTGCAGGCATATGGGATGAAGGTATGAAGGTTATCACTGTAGGCTTATCCTCATTGGGCGTCAGTTGCAGTGTGGCCTTTTGCCTGAAGGCACGTGGTCACACTGAAGGCTGCCAGATCAGCCGCAATGATTCTCAGCATTCTACCTACATATAATAAGGCGGCTAGGTCGGCCGCACTGTAACATCAGTTCTGACATTGGTGATTGAGAGTAATGTTATAATATATTTTCAGTGCTAAGAGTGAATCAGTGCTATGGAGCCACTGAATTATGATTGGTGACACACAGACAATAGAGTGAAGATGAAAATTAAAGTAATAGCACCTTCTAAGAAATGACTGGTGGCTGTGGAAGCACCTGTGCCTGAAGCTAAGAATACTGTGGAGCAGAGTCCAGCATCAGCAACAGCTAAATGGTCTCCATTTGCCAACAGCACCAGTTGTTTCATTGGTTTGGACTGCAGCATCCTGGCCACTGGCAGTGCCTGGCAGAGACCGGAAATGAGCTCCATATACTCGCTTTAAATCCGCCAGCAAGTCCTGTGACATCATCTCTGAACATGCCTCTTCATGTGCCCATGGACTCCACTCATGAGCCTCAGTCACAGCCCACTGGTCACTGAGTCTGTTGTTGGGTACAAGTGCATTCTGCTCTCTCAGAAAGGAGAGTGAACACCTGAGTTCGCAACCATAACCATGGAGTCCCGGCATTCCTGCTACATAAGGAATTATTCTGAAAGAAATTTATGCCATTAAACCATAAACTACACTACTATTCATTTATTTCACAGAATCATGATTTCAGCTTTATAGCCATTCTCGAGTGCAAGTTGAAACGTCTCAAAATGTCTGACCTGCCTAAAGGACAGAAGCAAGTTATATACCAGTATAATAGCAGTGAATATTGTTCTGTTTATACACGCATTTATATAAACAAAATCTTTTCGAATACTGTTGTAAAATTATTTTAATATTTAATATCTATTCAGAGAATGTCTAACAATTATGTTGCAGTATTACGAAAAGGTAAGTTGCTACTCACCATATAGTGGAGATGCTTAGCCGCAGATAGGCACAACAAAATAACTGAGTGTGGTTTCAGTTGCCCGAGACTGCAGTTTTGTGTGTGTGTGTGTGTGTGTGTGTGTGTGTGTGTGTGTGTGTGTGTGTGTGTGTGTCTAGGTCTATTGTTGATGAAGGTGTGTGTGTGTGTGTGTGTGTGTGTGTGTGTGTGTGTGTCTAGGTATATTGTTGATGAAGGCCTTAATGGCCAAAAGCATTATTTTGTGACAGTCTTTTTGTTGTGCCTATCTGCGACTCAGCATCTCCGCTATATGGTGAGTAGCAACTTTCCTTTTCATAGTACAGTTACATTCCATCCTGGGTTTTCCATTGTTTAACAATTATGTTGATGTATTCACACAATTTCAAGATCTTACCATTTCTGTAATGATGGTAATGGAAAACACGACATGAGGTTGGAGTGCAATCTCTAAACTGTGACTAATTATTAAAATAAATTACAGAAATGAATGATTAGCTTCGCAACTCAATAACAACCCATAAAAGAAAATTTCCATAACTGAATGAATATCGAAACAGCAAACTTTTTCATCATAGAAGTATAACAGTGACATTGATCTATCCTCAGTTTACATTTGACATGGTACATACATTTTCTTAAAATGGAGGTATAATTAACAAGGATACAACCACTGTGGTTGCACTGGACAAAATTTGTATGTTTCTTATCTGAAGTGTGGGCTGTAGAGTGAAACTTACTCTACATATCACTCCTCCTCTATTGGAACACAATTCCAGTTACATACTTTGTATTAATTAATTTTCATCTAACACCTTACATAAGCTCACAGAAAACAGCTTCGTTAAAGGCCATCTGATCTCAACAATCATCCATTTTGCCTTGTCAGTGCTGCTTTACAGCAGCAAGATCATGTACTCTCTTCCATACGAACAGTAAGTCAAGACTAGCCTTACACTCCTGCACACTTCATAAGAGAGAATGAGTTGACGAGTATGAAGTGCCCTCAGCACCAAAGATCTCAGACTCATCATACTCGTGGAACTACAGTGGGAATGAAGGAAGCCTGTTAGCACTGATGTAACAGAGGCACTTCGATTTGTGAAGTATGCAACCTGAACATCATACTCGAACTCGTTCTGCTTCAGGCCTCTAGTGCTTGACCCTGCTGATGTGACCTGCGACTTGCTTTGTACTGTTTCCGACGAATCTGCAAAGTCACTATTCTGAGATTTCTATCTGGAAACATGGTAGAAGAGTAAGACAGAGTTAACATACCAAGTGTAGTAGAAAAAATTTAGAAAATAACTAACTTTGTTGGTACGGAATTTTCTGGACCTAAGAAGACAGCCGAGGCAGCACAAATGAGGAATAAGTTGCACTGGACAATTCAAGAAACTGTGATAATAAGGAGAATGAAACAACTTGAAAGGGAAGATAAGAGCCTGAAAGGGAAACAAAGAAACATGAGGACACTTCCTTGAGTAAGTGTAATGGCTAGTCATATTAATTCATTGGGGAAATGAACAAATGTAGCCAAAACAATTAATACAGCAATTGAAAAACAAAGTGAAATTATTTTTACATGGTCTCATACAAATTAGGAATGCAGAAGTAATTCAATAGATATTAACTGTTACTGTCAGTACTATAAATGAGAAAATCTGCACAAGGCACATGTGTAAAATGAAAAACACAGTTATTGTGGAAACAGCTTCAGAAGATGACACTGCAAAATTAATGAATAATACCAATCTGCAGCAAAACTTTGACACTGCAAAATTAATGAATAATACTAACCTGAAGCAGAACTTCCCTTACAAACTAATGTGAAAGTGGAAACAGCTCATAATGTACAAGGTCACATCTGACATGATGGTACATAATTTCAATGAGATTTTGTTTGAGGAAGATAAAGCGGAAAATGAAAAGGAACATTCTGACTTAAGAGATTATTCTGCAGTTTAACACTCAACTGAAAGAAAGAAAAACAGTTAATCATATTGTGACAGAAGGACATGCCATGAGGAAAAGCTTCTCAATCATTTCATTGGCTTCAAAGCTATAGTAATGAAGGTTTACCATGTAGGAACCTGTGACCATAAATGTCAGGATTATGGCAGTGTGGCAAAAAATCAAAGTCAAAATTACTTTTGCATGCTACAACAAAGTTGGCATAAAAAGACAGATTGTGGACAGAGGAAAACGAGATTAATGTGTGTACCATGTTCAAGAAGAGGAAAGTCGTCATCATCATCATCATCATCATCATTTAAGACTGATTATGCCTTTCAGCGTTCAGTCTGGAGCATAGTCCCCGTTATAAAATTCCTCTACGATCCCCTATTCAGTGCTAACATTGGTGCCTCTTCTGATGTTAAGCCTATTACTTCAAAATCATTCTTAAGCGAATCCAGGTACCTTCTCCTTGGTCTACCCCAACTCCTACCCTCTACTGCTGAACCCATGAATCTCTTGGGTAACCTTGCTTCTCCCATGTGTGTAACATGACCCCACCATCTAAGCCTGTTCACCCTGACTGCTACATCTATAGAGTTCATTGCCAGTTTTTCTTAGATTTCCTCATTGTGGACACCCTCCTGCCACTGTTCCCACCTACTAGTACCTGCAATCATCCTAGCTACTTTCATATCCGTAACCTCAACCTTATTGATAAGGTAACCTGAATCCACCCAAATTTCGCTCCCATACAACAAAGTTGGTCGAAAGATTGAACAGTGCACAGATAACTTAGTCTTGGTACTGACTTCCTTCTTGCAGAAGAGAGTAGATCGTAGCTGAGTGCTCACTGCATTAGCTTTGCTACACCTTGCTTCCAGTTCTTTCACTATGTTGCCATCCTGTGAGAATATGCATCCTAAGTACTTGAAACCGTCCACCTATTCTAACTTTGTTCCTCCTATTTGGCACTCAATCTGTTTATATCTCTTTCCCACTGACGTTACTTTCATTTTGGAGATGCTAATCTTCAAACCATAGTCCTTACATTTCTGATCTAGCTCTGAAATATTACTTTGCAAACTTTCAATCGAATCTGCCATCACAACTAAGTCATCCGCATATGCGAGACTGCTTATTTTGTGTTCACATATCTTAATGTCACCCAGCCAGTCTATTGTTTTCAACATATGATCCGTAAATAATATGAACAACAGTGGAGACAGGTTGCAGCCTTGTCTTACCCCTGAAACTACTCTGAACCATGAACTCAATTTACTGTCAACTCTAACTGCTGCCCGACTATCTATGTAAAGACCTTTAATTGCTTGCAAAAGTTTGCCTCCTATTCCATAATCCCATAGAACAGACAATAACTTCCTCCTAGGAACCCGGTCATATGCCTTTTCTAGATCTATAAAGCATAGATACAATTCCCTGTTCCACTCGTAACATTTCATTATTTGCTGTAAGCTAAAGATTTGGTCCCGACAACCTCTAAGAGGCCTAAACCCACACTGATATTCATCCAATTTGTCCTCAACTATTACTCGCACTTTCCTTTCAACAATACCTGAGAAGATTTAACCCACAACGCTGATTAAAGAGATACCCCTGTAGTTGTTACAATCTTTTCTGTTTCCATGTTTGAAGATTGGTGTGATTACTGCTTTCGTCCAGTCTGATGGAACCTGTCCCGACTCCCACGCCATTTCAATTATCCTGTGTAGCCATTTAAGACCTGACATTCCACTCTATTTGATGAGTTCCGACTTAATTTCATCCACCCCAGCCGTTTTATTGCACTGAAATCTATTGACCATTTTCTCCACTTCCTCAAATGTGATCCTAACTCCATCATCATTCCTATCCCATTGTACATCGAAATCTGAAACATTACTGATTGTATTTTCACCTACATTGAGCAACTCTTCAAAATATTCCCTCCATTTGCCCACGGCATCAACAGGATTCACCAGCAGTTTTCCTGACCTGTCCAAAATACTTGTCATTTCCTTCTTACCTCAAGAGGATAGTCATGTAATGCAAATTGAAATGACTGATTAACACATCAGATACTTCTGGACAGACTAATCCAATACATCATTTAGGGTAAAAGGCTGATAATACTTGATGACAAAGCACAGGGGTAGAAGCAACTTACTGAATGTGTAGCCAGCATAAAGCTTCACTGTGGAGAAACTGAAGCGTGGATGAGGTATGTCATTTGTTGCTGAAAAATGGGTATCAAATGAAGGAGAGTCAGTAACAACTGAACCATAAACAGGACTGAAGTCTGTATAACTTCTACCTAATCCTGACGCGTGCATTGCACCTTATAATGAGAAACAATAACATTGAGCCAAATTAGGTATCGACATTTGGTAATGAGTCATGGAGAACGAGTGAAGGTGGAGAACATCACACAGCACAATCCCAATGTAGCCGTATACTGGAAAAGGAAAGGAGTCACCCACAAACTGAAATACAAGTCAGTACAGTTAAGACTTTGTATATAAGCTTACAGACAGGACAAACAGCACTGCACAACTTTAACAGAGAGTGAAATGGACAGTGAAGGGACAGATGCAAAACTATTAAGTAACAGCTGAGAAGGTAGGAGACGAGATACTGCCAGAAGTAAAGCTGTGGGTACCGGGCGTGAGTCGTGCTTCGGTAGCTCAGTTGGTAGAGCACTTGCCCGCGAAAGGCAAAGGTCCCGAGTTCGAGTCTCGGTCGGGCACACAGTTTTAATCTGCCAGGAAGTTTCATATCAGCGCACACTCCGCTGCAGAGTGAAAATCTCATTCTGGAAACATCCCCCAGGCTGTGGCTAAGCCATGTCTCCGCTATATCCTTTCTTTCAGGAGTGCTAGTTCTGCAAGGTTCGCAGGAGAGCTTCTGTAAAGTTTGGAAGGTAGGAGACGAGATACTGCCAGAAGTAAAGCTGTGGGTACCGGGCGTGAGTCGTGCTTCGGTAGCTCAGTTGGTAGAGCACTTGCCCGCGAAAGGCAAAGGTCCCGAGTTCGAGTCTCGGTCGGGCACACAGTTTTAATCTGCCAGGAAGTTTCATATCAGCGCACACTCCGCTGCAGAGTGAAAATCTCATTCTGGAAACAGCTGAGAAACTTACCTACAATGCAGCAAAAACTTGCAGTAACTCTATAAATGGTGTGAAGATGCCCTCGGACAAGGAACTCCAAATTACTAAACCATGAGGGTCACATGTCAAGTTTCGAATCTCAGTGGGAGGCCAGTAATACATTTTGGGCTTGCCAAAAGTTGTGATTCCACCCATCTGCTTTGACCCATGACATTATCAAGATGGTGGATACCCATATTTTAAATGATAATTAATTGAAACCGTCAGCTGCTGACAGGTGTTGTTGACATACCTTGAAGGGGGCAGCTGAAAACGTGTGCCCCGACCGGGACTCGAACCCGGGACCTCCGGACTCGAGTCCCAGCCGGGGCACACATTTTCAGCTGTCCCCATCAAGGTATGTCAACAACACCTGTCAGCAGGTGAGGATTTCAATTAATTATCATTTATTCTAGAGAAGCTGCACGGTCATCAATGGTGTCTGTTCTTTCGAGAACAGTTACTATCTTCATATGCGTATTTCAATCGTATACAAAATGGTGAGCATGATGTCACTCATTACACCAATGAACAAACATAAATAACGATCTACATTATTTAACTCCAGCAACAGAATAAAACTAATGGGGTATCCACAAGAAGTAGGGGATTTTGGATGGGTAAAATTAAATATACAACAATAAGAATAACGACACCATTAGAAAACAAAATATTAAGCTTAAAAAAAAATCAAGCACATTAAATTCTTCTCGTTCAACATAACCAGAAAATGAAAAAATGAAAAGTTGTGGTATTGCATATTTTGACTGACCAATATAGTTCAAAAAAAGCCCTCAAAACAAAAACAAAACAAAACAAAACAAAAATTAAATATACAACAATAAGAATAACGACACCATTAGAAAACAAAATATTAAGCTTAAAAAAAAATCAAGCACATTAAATTCTTCTCGTTCAACATAACCAGAAAATGAAAAAATGAAAAGTTGTGGTATTGCATATTTTGACTGACCAATATAGTTCAAAAAAAGCCCTCAAAACAAGGAATCCTCACATGACTGAAAAACTTGGTATCACGAATCTCCATTGACCCACACAGGTCAAATGAGCCTTCGATGCCATGAAACCGTAACCAACTTGAAAACCCTACATCATATATTTTACTTGTCCTATACGGTAGCTAAAATGAAGCCAACAGTACAAAAAGCCAACATACTCAAGTCATCAAATCCATAATCCAAATCTTCACTTACCCTCTCTATCAAAAAAAGTCCACAGTACGACCCAAAGCTCATCACCTAACTAATACTGAAAAAGTAACCTAACTAACAACCGTAAACCAACATCCATGATAGCCAATAACCACAATCCAACACAGTTACCAAACACCAACAAGAGAAAAAAACCAAGATTCATGAAAACTTGCATCGTTGCCAATTTTGCTACAGATCAACAAATAAACATAAACATGCATACCATACATACACAATTATAAATAAATAAAACCACCAAAAAAATTACCAACCAAAGCGAACGTCACATAAATCTAGGTTCGCAAGCCACACACATAAACACATACATATCCACACACAATATACTCCACAGTCCCTCCAGATACTGAAAGAACGTGATCGTAGAAACAACCGATGACCAGGATTACCGAAGTTGTGATTCCAACAATCTATTTCAACTTGCGACATCATCAAGATGGCAGACACACCTATATCAAACGTACACAATATGGTGACCATGATACCCCTATTTACATTCAAGGAAAAACCATAAATAACATCTGAAATGTTTAACTCCAACAAATACTACAACACACCATCAACAAACATAAAATAACTCAAAAACATCACACCACCATGGTATCATACAACACAGTTAAATCTATGGAGTCAAAACAGATGGGTGGAATCACAAAGAAGGAAACTGTAACAAAAATTATTGTTGTTTAACCAAACACAGGAACTACTTTTTAGTAAACTTAGGGAGAGATATGAAATTTGTATTTCGAATTCAAAATTTGCTCAAATTGTGGCTCCAACTTCGTCTGTTGTGTAAGTCAAATATCTTGTAAACTACCTACGGGTAGTGCCAAATAAAGACAACAAAATTCATGCCAAGTCTTTCATCTTGGAGCAGCTTTCTTCTGGAAGAAACCTGTAAAACAGAACAAGGCTTTCTTCCTTATAGGGAGGTTCTGGTTGAGAGACTCAAAAAATAAGTGAAGTTTAGAACTTTTTTTCATACAGGCATTGCTTTTATTAAATGGGCAATTTACTACTTTACACTGAGGCAACGAAAGTCTTGGGGTAGCTCCTCATATCATGCTGGACCTCCTTTTGCAGCAACTCGATGTGGTATGGACTTGGTAAGTCATTAGAAGTCCCCTCCATAAATACTGAGCCATGCTGCCAATATAACCATCCATAATTGTGAAAGTGTTGCCACTGCAGGATTTTGTGCAAGAACCAATCTCACGATTATATCCCATAAATGTTCAATGGGATTCGTGTCGGATGATCAGGGTGGCCAAACTAATCATTTGAACTGTCCAGAATGTCCTTCAAAGCAAGTGCAAACAGCTGTGGGCCAGTGACATGGTGCTCTGTCATCCATAAAAATTTTATTGTTGTTTAGGAACATGAGGTCCTTGAATGGCCGCAAACAGTCTTCAAGAAATTGAACATAACCATCTCCAATTAATGAGCTGTTCATTTAGACCAGAAGAACCAGTCCATTCTGTGTCAACACAGCCCACACCATTATGGAGCCGCCACCAGTTTGCACAGTGCCCTGTTGACAACTTGGGTCCATGGTTTCATGAAGTCTGCACCACCTACGAACCCTACTTTCACCTCTTACCAACTGAAATCATGACTCATCTTACAAGGCCTCAGATGTGGTCATCAGTTGAGGACACGTGCTGCAGGAGATGTCATGCTGTTAGCAAAGGCACTCATGTCAGTTGTCTGCTGCCATAGCCATTAATACCAAATTTTGCCACCCAGTCCTAACAGATACATTTGTCATACGTCCCAAACGGATACATTTGTCATACGTCCCAAACGGATACATTTGTCATACGTCCCACATCGATTTCTGTGGTTGTTATTTCACACAGTGTTGTTTGTTAGCACTGACAACTTTATGCAAACACCCCTGTTCTCAGTTATTAACTGAAGGCTGTTGGCTACAGCAGTATCAGTGGTGAGCGCTAATGCCTGAAATTTGGAATTCTCGGTCACCCTCCACACAGTGGATCTTAGAGTAATGACTTACCTAACGATTTCCAAAATGGAATGTCCCATGTGTCTAGCGCCAACTACAATTCTGGGTTCAAAGTCTGTTAATTTCCACTGCATGGCCATAATTCCATTGGACACCTTGTCATATGAATCATCTGAATACAAATTACAGCTCTGCCAATGCATTGCCCTTTTATACTTTGTGTGCGCAATACTACTGCCATCTGTATATGTACATACCACTATTCCATGACTTTTGTCGTCTCATATATTTCATGTATGAAGGAAAAAGGAAACACCCATAACAAATTAAAAACAGCAGTTGCGGCTCTTTCCCAAAGTATGCACCATCCGGCGTGACCTGCTTCTGAATTTGGTGCTGTATTCCTGGGTTCAGTTAACAATCTGAGAGATTCCTTGACATGCGGCAAACATGCGTTTCCTGTCAGACAACTCTGCAAAATTTTATCTGTGCATTTCCATGACAATCTCTAACACATTTACAGTCTTCAGAATAGATGAATAACCTTCACTGAATATATCATTATTTCAGCAGTTTTTGCCCCACAATGAAGATGTTTTGGTACCAGTTACCCAACACACACATTGAAGTTCTCATTATCATTCCGTGCAATGGCAACAGTGCATTTCCAAAACAAATCTTCATCGTACAGGAATTCATATACCGGTTGAATCTTTTCTTGGACTAACTCATCGAGTGCCTACTACCACCACCACCTATATTTCGGCTGGTGCAAAGTTCCATTCAACATGCTATAAATTCTAAAATACTTTCAAAATCATAAAATTCTTTTGCAAGCATAATCTATATGCTTCATGAATATGAATTATGTGAAACAAAAAATCCATTTTCTCATTGGTCTTGATCAGAACCTCACATTAAATTAGTCCTTTATGGTGCTGTAAGCTTGTAGATCAATGTTTTCCATTTGCAGTGTTGCCTGAACATCTTCCATTTCACATGAAAACGAATTCTGGTAAATCTAGATTTCCTCAGAATGAGCATCTCAATCTGAGAATTTGGAAGAGAACTCTTTCTTTGCATCACCACGTAATCCCATGGCAAAAGACAGTGGAAAACCTGAACCGTATTCACCCTTCAATGACTGGCAATTGGCAAAGCGTGAGAAAATTTCCTGTCTGACATTTTGTTCAGAGAGTATCGGTTTCTGTCCGAAAGCTTTAACGTGTGTGTAAAAGTCACAGATAATATTGTCCTCCTCTTGAAGTTTTTCATTCAAATGGAGTGCAATATATATGTAAGTTATGCAAGCTAGTTTCCATAGCCATTCTTTGTGTGAATCATTTCCAAAGGATTGTTTTTCTTTTCTCTGAGCGAAAAGAAAATAAGCTTGACAAAATTCTGCCACAGGTTAACCATCTTACTGCTATGTGGGATGGGAGGTAACTTAACATTTCCATGTCTTCTAGGCAAGACTTGGGTTGGTGATATTTGGACCTATGACTTCAAATAAAATTGACAATGGAAATTACAAGTTCCATCATACAAGACATATCAACTGACTTTGCACAAACGTTTCCTGATGAAGAATGCAGTGTATTTTCACAAGTTCTGTTGTAATACATTTCAGCTGATGAAAAAGAGGACGGTTGTACTACTCTGCTAAAGTTAACTGTACCCCTTGAAAGGTATCCTCACCTGCTGTTACCATCATGCAAGTTCTCCAGTGAGTTAAATGTTTGTTAGTGTTAACATATATATAAAAAAAAAAATAGTAAGACATTAAAAGCATCAAAGATGTCTGTAGATTAGTCCAGGGATATTAAGTACCAAGCAAACTTTGATGCCTTTTCTTGCAATTGATTTGATAAATTAGAATCTTCATCTTCAACTCGATGCACCACTGTGTTTGCTAAAAGAGGAACCACTTTACATTGTTTGGTTTTGTCACAAAACAGTTCTTCAGGCAAGCACCGTCAACAAACATCCTCACGTGTTTGGTGATTTCTTGTGCTATTTATACACTTACTTTCATAACGGCTTCACTTTCCTGAAAATACTTACTAAAAATGTTCTGTTGACAACAAAGTCTACGTTTCAATGTTTCGAATTCATTTTCAATTCACTTTCACGTACCTTGTCCATGATTTTTTCTCTCTCTCTCTCTCCCTCTCTCTCTCTTTCCTTTTTAGTGGCAATTTCCCAGTCCATATTTCATTGAAGATACAACACTCACTATCCATTTTTCTCTTTTTAGCTTCCATTTTTCTCTTTTTAGCTTCAATGGACATACCGCTCATGATTCCAAATAAAAACTTGAAATAACAGACTACTAACACATAAAACAGCGTGGGAAAAAAAAAACAGTGATCTGAGCAAATCACAGCCAGGAACAAGAAGTCACAGTCACCTGCAGGCAGAGCACTCCTGAGGTTGATTTTGACATGCTTTGAGAGCTGGAAGGCTCCTAGAGGTCTCTATTAGAGTTTAAAAAAGTGGGAAGAATCAGGTGTTACTTTAAAAAACTTTCACTCAAGTGTGAGCTGGATTAAATGCCTTCGCAAGACAGGTGCAGCCCACAGGCTGCATTTTGGAGACTCCTGCCTCAGCCCATGAAAATCCATGGAATGCTGTCACACTGCAAGTTATCACACAGGTTTGAAAACCAATGACAGTGATAGTCATCTCTACACACATAAATTTAAATTCCCTACTCACCTCTTTCTGTATATCCCGGCTATTTTCAGGAACTATCATAGGGATTTTGATATGGTTTTTACTAATATGCCGGCCAATTTAGGAGAAAGGTTTTTGTATGTAGGTTATAAATACACTGCTGGAAAAAAATACAAGACCTTTTTAGAAGTTTCCAATTTACTCAAGTTTTATTGTTGCCACAGTGTATATGGAGCACGTGAAATGATTACATTTACAGATCAATAGTACAAGCGGTATCAACCAGTGCTGCAATACCAATATTAGTATGTGGTGTGGCCTCTATGGCTGACAATGCTGGCACTAACTCTGGATTCCAGTCAATTATATTAGTGGCAAATTCTGTCCTGAGATACATTGTGCCACGTCTGCTCAACCTGTTCACATAGTTTTGTAAGAGTTATTGCTCGACGAGTTGCACGGGCCACTTCTTGTCTCATCATATCCCGAACATGCAAGATTCGAGACAAATCCATAGATCATGCTAGCCAAGGAAGTTGCTGCACATCTTGCAGAGCATGTTGAGTTTCACTGACAGTGTGTGGGCGAGCATTATTGTGTTGGAACAAACCATCACCTTCCTGTTGCAAGAACGAGAAAATGGTTCTAACAACATTCTGCAGATACTGGGGCACTGGTTAGCATCCCCTCCATAAACACCGCAAGTGTACATGACCTGCAGCTTATTGCACCCCTGGCCATAAGGCCTAGGGTAGGGCCAGCTTGTCTTGGACAAATGCAGTCTACAAGACAGCACTCACCAGATCTACGTCGTACACGCAAACAACCATCACTTATGTGCAGGCAAAATCTGCTTCCATTACTGAAGTCTGTGGTGCACCGTTCCATCTTCCAAGTGATCCTCTGATGGGACCAGTCTAGCTGTGCACGTTGATGCTGTGGTGTGACTGGAAGATGGGCTAGAGCTATGCATACCCATAGTCCACTGCTAATAACCCTCTTGTAACAGTTTGTGTTGACGCGTTTGGGCTCACAAGCCCTCTTATATATGTTGCGGTAGCTGTACGATCTACCACTGCTGCTCTTAAAATATGATGGTCTGGCAGCCACCTGTGTGGGTGGACATCCAGAGCCTCACCTACGAGTCTGATAATATTATGTGGTAACCGATAACAGCACCACTGCACAATTTACGTAGAACATCTAACTTGTGTAGCAGTTCTCCAAGGGGACCATCCTGCCACTCGGAAGGCCACAATTTGACCCTTTTCAAACTCACTCAGTTGGTTGCAGGACACATGAGTGCATCTCCACGGCATGGTTGCCTGCTCGCTTCACATGTTGGGACCATACTACACCTTCTGGCTCTGAACATTAAAGGGTAGATACAGATGGTGCTTGGTAGCTATGCCACTATGTTATCTATTGGCAGACTATGTTGAAACCATCATCAGTACATCTACTATCCTCCAGACGGCATAACCCATCACTGAATCAAAATCAATACCATCTTTCCAAGTGTACTGATCATTTTCTTTTACGGCAATGCGTTTCAAGTTAATTGGCTGAACTATGATGAATTTATCAACTGCCAGTGTGAAAACAATGCTACTGTTTCCTTGTGATCAATGGCAGAACTACTTCAATTGACAGCTCTGTGCAGCACACTGCAGATATGGTCAAACTGAGTGTGTGAAAATGATCTGCTTCATTTGATGTACCAACAATAGACATAACGTGTTAAGCACGGCACAGTAAATGTGGCTGCGACTTAACATATTCAGTTATTACTTGTTTGGACACTTTGAAATCAAAATATATTTCACGTGCATCACTTTATAACCTAAAGTGTACCAACCTATAACCTACAGTGTACCAACCAGTTTTTGAGCTTCTTAAAGAAAGAAATAGACATGGATATAATCTTCTTGTCACCTTAAAGACAGATGATTGAATGGCATTCAGAAACTCCCAGTGGATGACTGTACAAAATTTTGAAGCATTTCTACAGATGTTTAGATGACGCATTTTGAAAAAAGATGACAATTTCAGTCTGTCAATTTCTGCTTACCTCACATTTTCAATTGCAATTCGCCCAATTCATTGTAAATTCCTCAAACGACGGGCAGCAGTTACTCAACTTTGAAGTATCATAAACTACCATTTGAGAAAAACTGCCCAACAAAAACACATGTGAATAAAAAATCATTGACTTTTAATTTTATTGCAAAAAGTAAAACACTTTCTGAAGAACTACATCAGCAAGGGCTGCACCTCTGATTTGTTTACATAAAGAAAGTTTTATCAAGAGTGAAGATGACCCAGCATTTGGCATTCTGCTTCCCTTGAATCAAACCTAGACGCAGACATGGTTCTTTACATGGTAGGGTAAATACGTCTGCCACAAAGAACTGCGGCAATGGATCTCAGTAATGAATCACTGTGTACAAAGGTTTGTCATGGACAAAACATCTAGATCAGGCATGTTTCTTTCTGTTTCATTTTATTTTATTTGTGGCCTTTGGACAAGATCCACTCATCCAGACTCCACTACATTATGCTACAAATTCAAAGACATATCCATTCACACACACACACACACACACACACACACACACACACACACACACACGGCCACTGAGGCCGGACTCGTTGTTCTCAGCACTTTATAGATAACTCTGAGCAGTGGCTTATAAACAAATTTACTGGTATGGCAGCCTAGTTGTCCAATCGTATATACTTAGTACTACCCATGTGAAGCTGGGGCAGTTTGCAGTATTCAACAAAATCATCCTAACTCACAATATCGTAGATAATGCTATAGACTGCTATGCAGAGTAATTTAAAGATGTAAGTTATCTTAGTCAAAGAGAGCCATTATTCTACCACCATGGGTGCAAATGTCATGTTACTACTGTATTACAGTTTAGTTCAGTGCAGCATGGAAGAGGCACAGTACTATACGACACAATCATGGAATTAAACAGAGAGGCACCAAACAGAAGCGGAAATCCTTGCAACCAAAGTTGTATGGGCAAATTTTCCTTCTCGATACCTTAGGGGAAACAGCTAGAGTAGCTGCTATGTAACAGACAATAGAAGGAACAACTTCTTCATAGTAAATTTCCTACACTATGAGCTCATTAGTGGGAAGTCAATGGAACACACCTTAAATTACGCAATAAAACCAGAGAAAATTGCTACTTATAACTATATTGCTGCCGTGATCACCAGGCATTCAGTAATCTATGGTGGCCATCAATTTATGCCATTCTGAGGTGACTTCGACTGCCTACAAGTATTATACAATCCTTTAGGAGCTTTTGCCAAAAATAGAAGCGATGCTTTGATGTCTAGAGACATTATAAAAAATTCAGAAAACTGCTCACAGGGATTCATAAGTGGCCCTGTCTCTTGGTATCTGATATTAGAAAAGCTTCAAGACAACAAAACTTTCATAGTCAATGACATGATGATTCTTATGAAAAGAAACTCTGACAAGTTACTTGGATAAAGGATGTAACACAGTTGCTCAATAATTACCATACATAAGTGGTTTGTTGTGCCTGAAAGAAGAACATATAAGTTATTAAAAGAAAATGTTTTAAGAGACTTGATCATGAAACTGAGCAACAGGTCCATAAAGAGAAAGTTCAGAACCAAAAACGTAGGCATCTTTTCAGATCAGTGAAAAAAGTTTTAAAGCTTGTATAGAAGAAAAGACCAACAAAGGTACCCTTGCAAGTTATGATTATAAACTGCCATTGCAAAAAAACAATGTATATCATAACCCAACCCTAACTGTGATCATGGTATACTGTGAAGGTACTTGGTCACACAGACTTCTGCCCACAGTTAACCAGGTGCAATGCAGAACACTTTTTTCAGTTGACAAGAGCACTTGGTGCTAAGTTGAGACATTGTAGGTAATACTTGGGATATGTGCATTAAATCACAAGAAAAAAGAGTAAGTTCATAATGAGACTCTCATCCTGTTGCAGAAATTATGGGACAATGCCCACACAGTGTGATGCACCTATGGTTTCCCTCCAAACATAAAAGAGATCCTGGGAATGAGATGAGGTACCTATGTACATTGCAGATCATGAACAACTCTCCCACTGCCATCTCATGAAAGGCTTTAGTAGAATGACACCTCAACTATCAACTGCATCTGCTGCACTAAGGACGGTTGTCACAGAAGGCACTCCCTCAAAGACAGAAAAGTCAACAGCTGCAGCAAACAGACAAGCAACAGCACACACACAATTAACATAGCTGCAAAATCAGAGCAGTAGTGCAATCATGGGCCCAGCTTTCATCATTCAAGGAACTGGGACCAAAGAGATGTGGGTTGGGATGTGCAACATTACTCACTACTGCTAACAACAATGCCCCCCTCTGATCATGGAAGTAGACTGCTACAACAATTGAGCCAAGAGACAAAAACAGAGGCAGAGTCCATCACAAAAGCCAATAAGTGCCCAATGAACCAGCAGTGTTGCCTTACTGACAGGGAAGCGACTGAATGCCTTACAGGCAAAAACTGGTGATCTACATCTACATTTACATGACTACTCTGCAGTTCACACTTAATGTGCCTGGCAGAGGGTTCACTGAACCACTTTTACATTATTTCTCTGTCGTTCCACTTTCTAGCAGTGCACAGGAAAAATGAACACTTAAATCCTTCCATGCAAGCTCTGATTTCTCTAATTTTGTTACAATGATCACTTCGTCCTATGTAGGTGTACCACCTACACAGGGAAAAGTGATAGTGTACCACCATAGGGAAAAGTGATCATTGTAATAAAATTAGAGAAGTCAGAGCTTCCATGGAAGGTTTGAAGAGTTCATTTTTCCGTGCACTGCTAGAAAGTGGAACGATAGAGAAATAATGTAAAAGTGGTTCAGTGAATCCTCTGCCAGGCATGTTAAGTGTGAACTGCAGAGCAGTCATGTAAATATTTTCATGTTCAGAGGAGAACAATGGAGATTGAAATTTTGCAAAAAATCTTGCCACAACAAAATACACCTTTGTTTTAATTACTGTCACTCCTGCTAGCGTATCACATCAAGTGACACTCTCTCATGCTTAATGATGAGCTGTCTATTTTTGAGCTTTTTCAATGACCTCCATCAATTCTATTTGGTAATGATCCAATACTGCACAGCAGTACTCTGGCGGAGGATGGACAAGCATAGTGTAGGTAGTCTCTTTAGTAGACCAGTTGCATCTCTGAAGTGTATTGCGAATAAAACACAGTCTTTGTTTTGCCTTTCCCACAACATTACTGATGTGTTTGTTCCAATTTAAATTGTTTGTAATTGTAATTCCTATGTGGTTAGTCAAATTGACAGCCTGTAGAATTGTGTGATTTATCATGTAACCAAAGTTTAATAGATTCCTTTTAGAACCCACGTGGATGATCTCACACTTTTCATTATTTAGGACCAATTACCACTTTTTACACCATACAGATACCTTGTCTAAATCATTTTGCAATTGATTTTGATCTTTTTGTGATTTTACTAGTTGATAAACGACAGCTTCGTCTGCAAGTAATCCAGGGTGGCTGCTCAGATTGTCTCCTAAACGCTACACATAGATTAGGGACAGCAGAGTGCCGATAACACTTCCTTGTGGAACGCCAGATCTCACTTCCATTTTACTTGATGACTTTCCATCAATTACTACAAACTGTGATCTTCCTGACAGGAAATCACAAATCCAGTAGTATAACTGAGAAGATACTCCATGGACACACAATTTGATTAGAAGTCACTTGTGAGGAACTGTGTTAAAAGCCTTCTGGACATCTACAAATACGGAATCAATTTAAGATCCCCTGTCGATAGCACTCATTACATTGCGATAATAAAGAGCAAGTTGTGTTTCACAGGAACAACGTTTTTTGAGTACATGCTGACTGTGTGTCAAGAGATCATTTCCCTCGAGGTGATTCATAACGCTTGGACACATTGTATGTTAAAAATCCTACTACAATATTACCATTCATAAAGTAGTTCAAATAGATATAGTGAATAGATGTGATAGAGAAAGGAAAAATGTTTGTAGTGCAATATATGAGTGGTAGATATAGTCAGGTATGGTAGGTAGATGGTCTTAATTGATTGTAGAAATATTTATGGTGATGGTAAACCAAGTTATGTTAATTGTAGGAGTAAAAGCACTTCCATTAGCTGCCAATGTATAGGAAACAATATTAACTGTTGATAGTATAATTTGAGTGAGAATGAACACAAACTGCGTTTAAATTGCAGGAAACTGGCAACAATGTAGCAAATAAACAAATATTGTAACAACACATCATAACAAAGTTTTAAATGCCCTGAGTGCAGCTTCAGTCATTATGCCCAGTTCACAGTGTCTCTGTAAGGTGAATCAACAGATCATCTAGAACGTACTTGAATCTCATACAAATTAGTGAACAGAGAAAGCAGAGAGCTGAATATCTCACTATCAATCCATTTGGAGGACCTTGGCACTCTCAATTAAATACTGCTACAAGTTTTGATGCCTAAGAAAAAAAAATAAATTGCCTTGAGTTTGTATCCAACATTATACATAAGAATACAATAACCATAAGGACCTTGTGTGTAGTGGGAAAGATACAGCTCTTTTTCTGAATGGTCTCTATGTGAGAAACTGGCATGAAGAAAACGTGCACTATCATGCAGTATCTTCTGGACTTGACGAAAGTGAATATGTTCTGTGACATCTTACAATTTATGGCCACTTTTGCTTAATCGAACTGACTATTAAGGGGCACATTTATCTAGACATGCAGAAAAATTGGATCGTGTTGCTGTCAGAGACAGACAGGATGGGCTTCACTTACCAACAAAATGGTGTTCAATCTGGCTTCGAACTTGACGTTAATAAATTCTTAAACATAGTACTGCGAAACAACAAAGACTTTTATATATGTATGAAAAGCTTAACAACAGTATGTCAAAAAATACAGCTGTACATCAGCAAAAGAATTTCAATCACTTTTAATAAACCGGTGTTGCACACTAGTATGATCTCATGTTGAAGAAGATAGTTAAATCCAACACAATAGTGACTGATACGGAAAGGAACAACATGGCTCACTGAGTAATGCTATGCACTACAGCTCTTCATCCACCATGTAACTCCTGCAGATGCAAGAAGATTTTGGTGTCGAGCATGTTATAAAATGATATAACGTATATTACTCCTTGGATGTAGCATCTCCTAATCAATCCTTCCAAATTCCTGCTCCAGTGAGGAGCAGAAGTACATTAAATTTTGCTGCCTCTGTAAAATGAAGTAGGCATCCTGAACATTTTAGATTACTTATCTAGGAGACAGTGTTGTCATGTTTGGAGGGGGCAGGAGGAGAGGAGGAGGAGGAGGAGGAGGAGGAGGAGGAGGAGGAAGGGAGAGAGGTAGTAGTAGGGAAGGGAGGGGGATGGGGAGAGGGAGGGAGGGAGGGGGGAGAGGGAGGGAGGGGGGAGAGGGAGGGAGGGGCGGGAGGGGGGAGAGGGAGGGAGGGGGGAGAGGGAGGGAGGGGCGGGAGGGGGGAGAGGGAGGGAGGGGGGAGAGGGAGGGATGAGCGAGAGGGGGGAGAGGGAGGGAGTGGCGAGAGGGAGGGAGGGGGGAGGGAGAGAGAGAGATAGAGAGAGAGAGAGAGAGAGAGAGAGAGAACTTGAAAGTGGAAGGGCAGTATAAACAAATGACAGTACAAAAGAAGAGAAATCACACAGCAGACAAACAGTCATAAATCATTATTGGTTCTCAAGAATCCCTTTTCTTTTTTGGGAGCTTTAGAAATTCTCTCTTTGGATACTCTAGTTGTAAAAAGTAGTGAGTCTGAAAAATTTTTCTTAGATTTCTGCTACATGCTATTTCTGTAAACATTAATTTCAACTTGCATTTCACTTGCAACTTTTTAATTAAATAAAGCAATATGAGATGCTTTACCGCAGAAACCTCATGCTCTGGCACACTACGGCATGGTGTAGACTCCGTGCTCCCACCCTTATCTTCAGGTTCGAGGTTCCACACACTGATTGACAGGAAACCGACAGTAGTACCAGATGCTGATTGTAGGGGTATACGTAGACGATCTGCTTCTTGTATTTTCCCTAGAGTGACGATTGCTGAACCAATGGGAATTGCTGTTTGAGACACATGTTCACGAACATCAAAAGCAGTCAAACGGACTCTCGTGTCTGTACCCAAGCCGTCACTAGCACGGAAGCTGATGGTGTTAAGGAAGCATGGATTACTGCTCCTCTCAACCACTTCTGTTTTCCCATATTTCATCCAGACTCTTTCTGATGGTATGAAAACATGCACAGCAAGCACAGGGTTAGGTGAGCGCCCATGACCATCACAAAGCAAATTATCACAGGCCAATGATATCTCGCAAAGTGGCAATTCGGAAGGATCTGCAAACAAAAGAAAACAAATGTTAGCAGGATAAGTCTGCATGTCAAGTAAAATGGTACAAATGTACAGGCACATTTATAAGATCAAAGTACTTATACAACAGAAAAAGCTCTACACCAGCACCTAGATTTATGGCAGCGACATTTCTCGACAAAATATCAGACCAATAATTATTCTACTAAGCTGTAATTTTCTTACATGAGTCTCAATTGTGTGAGAATGCAGAGCAATGTTGCTCTGCAGATATAATTAACCGGCAAGCAACTCACTCACTCACTCCAAATGGAAGGAGCAAAGATAAACGTACAGTTGAGGAAATGAGTAATGGTCAGGCACATAAACCATACTGACACTGTCAGTCAGATTTAGGTGCCTGTTGCCCACTCAATTCCTCAACCACATAGCAAGTTGTTACCTCTGCTCCTTCCAATTTAAGGTTTCTTTTTAGTGTTTTTTATCCCCATGTTCTGATTAGTGGCCAACACTGACTTCCGAAATTCCATTACACATTTGTCTAAATTAGTCTCAATTTTGGCAGAGAACATGCTTGCTTACGCATTTGAGGACATTACTAAATTTTGGTAATCAAACTCTCATATTTCTCAGAGTGAAATCACGAGTATATTTTCTGTATTTAGTAAGTTTTTCTGATCCTTGTTTCATGTAACCAGATACACAATGTAGGTAGTTCATTACTCCAGCACAGATTTAAAATTCAGTTGTCTGATTTTTAATTGGAATGTATGTGTGAACTTTCCTCGTATGTATGTGTTTCATTTCTTCCACCTTTCATTTCGTTTCAGTTTTATGATTATGTAGCTTTGTTCAAGCAATGTGGTAGTAATTTCACCATGTGTTAATTCAGGACAAACTTGGATATTCATACCGTGTAGGCTTTCATGGCCGGCGTCTTCAGTAATTAAAACTTCCGGGCTAAGAGGCCGTGGTCCAATAGTAGAAATACTTCTCCCTGACGTTTCGTTGCCCGCAGCTGGCAACGAAACGTCAGGGAGAAGTATTAATTACTGTTTTAATTACTGAAACTTGGATACGTTTTATTCTTAATGGCATATGATACTTTATTGCTATTTATGTCTATGATGTGTATGTTTGTCTTCTTTTAACTTTCACGAATCTTTGTAATTTTGCTTTGTTCATGAATATTCAACAGTATTTGCAGGTGTTTCACATCTCTGTAGCTTATTCTCATGTGCGAGGCGATGCAGATAAATTTCTTTTTGGAAAGTGTTCCATAGTATTGATATTCACAATAATAACATCACAGCGATGTGGATGAACCTCTGAGCCTTTGACTTACTGCGACGGGTAAAATGCGTGTGTGAATATAATAGGTTTGTCTGAATTTTTCCCATCAGCACCTAAGATTTCCTTTACTTTTATCACCACAATGCACCTCAGCCAATGACAGATCAGAGTTTAGAATTAATTTGTATATTTTTAATATGATGTTTTATTTTAATAAACTATGTTAAACTGTGATGACAGTTTCCCAGACAAACCTGTCCCCTTTTGTAAGATTACTTTTAATACATCCCACCTGGCATTCCTGAAGCACAAAAGGCAGACCTTATATTTGTAGATTTTTATCTGCTCATCTTATTCTTTTTGACAAGGCTTAAGCTCCTGCTTGCTCTGAATTATTTGATTTATCATTTGTACTTAACCTATTTCCAGATATTCACTAGGATCTTTTATTAACATTAACATGTTAGTTATGCTTACCAATTCAGTGACTGATTCAGTTCTTGTATCAAATTTTCCCAATTTTAATTAAATTGGGTGGTGACCTAGAAAAATATTGTGGCACACAAATCTTACAGTAGACTGCAGAGTTCCATGTTGGCTAATTTCCCCCAATTTCTGTTTGCAAATCATTTTCCAGATAACCATTCACTCATTACTAACCATTTATATGGCAACCCTGTATGCAACAATGACTGAAGCTGTAGAGAAAGAGTCGGAAGGTAGGATGTATTAATTGCAACTTACGCATTGTTCCAAGACTATTTCTTCTCATGATTTTACAGCTTCGTTCTTGACTCAGAGTTGCACTGTTCTGCATCGTTTATGTATGTATTTTGTAAGTTTTGGAACTCTTTTGTTTAATTGTGTGTGGGTACATATTGCATGTGTCAATTCTACGTGTCAGATTGTGTGTGATACTTGTATTTAGACTGTGTGCGAAACTTATATTCTGACTGCTTGTTTAGGAAATTAGACATCCATATTTTTTTTTATTTCTGTGGCTGCAGATTTTTTATAGCGACATTTTGCAGAAGTAGGCTTTACTTATGGCGTCTCGTACCTGGTCCAAAAGCAATAACAATAGCAAAAATGTTGACACAATGGAACACAGTAATTGTTCAGCTGCAGAGGTCGAGCAAACCCAGAAGTATAGTAGCAGGGACTCCGTACCTCTCTGATGTAGTGCAGGGTAATGAACAGTTTTCGACTGGAAATGTTAGCAACAATACCACACATGTAAGTTTTGAAAATAAGCAGAAAACACCCACTTTCATGTCAGAAAGTACAGGGAAGACCTTAAGTAATAGCAGTGAAAGTACAGCTCAATCCCTGATCAACCCTGTAGTAAACTATCAATTTGATATGAGAGAGCTAGTAAGAATATTATCTGAAGAGAATCATAGGCATTAGAAGAAAGTAATAAAAAATTATCCGAGGAGAATCATAAGGTGATAGAAGAAAGAAATATAAAATTATCTGAGGAGAATCATAAGGCGTCAGAAGAAAGTAATAAAAAATTATCTGAGGAGAATCATAAGGCGTCAGAAGAAAGTAATAAAAAATTATCTGAGGAGAATCATAAGGCGTCAGAAGAAAGTAATAAAAATTATCTGAGGAGAATCATAAGGCATCAGAAGAAAGTAATAAAAGTTATCTGAGGAGAATCATAAGGTGGTAGAAGAAAGTAATAAAAATTATCTGAGGAGAATCATAAGGCGTCAGAAGAAAGTAATAAAAGTTATCTGAGGAGAATCATAAGGTGGTAGAAGAAAGTCATAAAAATTATCTAAGGAAGTGGACCAGGAGCTGGCAGGTTTTGCAGTAAAGATGAAAAATGATATAGTTGCAGGAATTTAAGGAGCAGATTCAAATTCTCAAACAGCATGTTTGCAATTTGGAAGAGGGGCAGCTGCACACTAGTAAACAACTTAAGGTGCAGGAAGAGAGTCTTATGGGGGATTCTGTGTCAGCTGAGTCATGTAAGCATGAACATGTGGAGCTCCATACACTTGTGAAAAGTCCAGCGGCACAGGTACTGGAATGCTTTAGTGACCGAGTGGATGCTAATAGCAAAGCGATCCACATATTGGAAGCCGAGGTTGCAAGCAAGGCCGGAAGGTTAGGGGATTTGTTCATTAGCAACATTTGTGACACGAATGCACCGATCAGCTTAGTTGAGAGGGTAGGGAGGAGATCACCACTGAAAGCTCAACGTGGTCAGTGGGTAGCAAACATACAACATAGGGACATTGCGACAGAATTTTGTGAGTGTGTAGCACACTTAGAGAACCTTAGGTACAATGCAGAGGCCAGTGAATGTGTCTGTAAACACAGGTGGGAGAGTACAGATCAGGCACAGTACTGATCTGGACGAGGCTAGGGGAGAATAAAGTGAAATGGGAGCACTCGCGAGAGATCGCCATGAGAGTAAATGCACAGATTTGATTTTAAATATTTCCCCTTGGTGAGAAAGTTAGAAGTGCTTTGGAATGCTCCAGATGGGACTCATCCCAGGCCTTGGTTACAACATTTCCAATTTTCCCTTCCTCCAATCTTGCTGAACTCACATAAGATTGAATAGATGTGTGGGTGCCTCGGAAGTGAGCCAGTTGTATGCATGAGGGGGGCAGCAGGCTACTGCAACTCAGTCAGGCAACTGCAACTCAGTTAAGGAGTTCCAACAGATTTTTCTATCAGTTGACTGGTCTGAGGCAGCCCAGGACTGCATTAAACATGGGATAATTATGATGCCAAAGTTGCATCATCCAGGCTTTTCAAGCCCAGCTCAGTTATTCAAAGATATGCTATACAAAAGTCAGTTCTTTTACGATCCTTAAAGACCAGCAGAACTGAATCACATTTTCAATACGAATTTACCAATGAACTTGCACCACACTATTATCGCAAAGATGAAACAGAGGGATTTAGAACCATGCTACAGGAACTTCACTACAATGCAGGTGATGGCGCACAGCATCGTGGATCATATTCGGATAGACAGATGGGTTGTGACCATAGTCGCGGCCGCAGTGAAAACAGGAGACAGGACCACACATGGAGGTGAGACCGATATGAGGATGAAACACATCAGCCATATCAGAACTGGCTTAATAATATGTAATAATAATAATAATAATAATAATAATAATCACAAGCAATGAGGAAGGAGAAGGGGGAGGAGTCACACCTCATAAAAAAACCAGGGTCTATCTGGCTCCAGATGGTAGCACCCTGTGAGGGCCTCTGCCTAGAGTTACAGTTGAAGCCCGGTCAACAGTCTCAAAGGTGGAAGAGGAATCCTAACTCCCAATGGCAAAGAGAGCGGAAGAACCTAATGGAGAAAACCATGAAAAATAATCATTTCGGGCTAACAATCCGATGTTACTTTAGAATTTATTTCCTACCATGTACAATGTACAATTTCAACTGCAGAATGGAAAGCCCACTAAAAGAAAGCAATACCCCAGGTGGTAACTCGAAAGAGGAATCCACCATTGCTTTATGCAATGCATCGGGACCTAGGGTTCTGGGGAGACCCAACGTCTGCCTTAAGGAGGAGTCGGAGCATCCTTGGTATTCTTCCAAACTCAAGTTCAAAAGGAAATTCTTTGCAGGCACCTTGAACGTAAACTCATTACTAAAAATTGGTAAACAAAAAGAACTTGAAATTCTCTTAGATAAGCATGAAACGCAAATTTTAGCAGTTCAAGGAACAAGGTTTTTGTATGAAAATGTTACAGAAAGCAAAAACCATAGAATTTTTTAGGGTAAACCAATAACAAAAACCACGAAAGGCATGCCAATACTTGGTACCACTTTCGATGTTCATAAAAATTTAGTAGATAACATTACAGAATTCAAATCCAGTTCTGAAAGACTATCCCTTCGCACAGTTAAATGCAAGAATAAACAGCATACCTTTGTTAATTGTCATGCCCCAATCAATGATGGCAACAAGAAAAATCCAAGTAAAGTAGAAGCATTCTGGGAACTTCTAGAGGAAGAAATATCAAAAATTCCAAAATCAAATGTTGTTATACTAATGGGGGATTGTAATGCACAAATAGGGAGGGAAAAATCATTTCAAAAAATAGTATGATATTATCCAACCCATAAAAGAACAAACAAAAATGGCACAAGACTAATCAGTCTTTGTAGAACATTTCAGCTAAAAGTAATGCTATTTCGAAATACAATATTAAGGAAATTACGAATGTAAAAGTAGCAAGAAACAGGGAATTTGATTCTGATCATTACCTGACTAAAATTAAAATTAAACTTCTCCCTAATAAAAACCAAAAGAGACAGCAAAAATTAATTAAATAAATTAATTAAATATAATACAGACAGGCTCAAAATCATCAGAGAGATAATAAAAAATTTTCAGGAAGAAGTTAAAGTAACTAAATAAGGGAAATGGGAAGAAATATCGAAAGAAATCAACAAGGCAGCAAAACGTGTATTTGGAACAACAAAAATGAAGATGAAAGTCTGGTAGAATGAAATCTATGAAGAAGCAGTAACAGAAAGAACAAAAGAGTGGAAGAAATGGAAATGTTCTGGGAAACCTGAACACCATGATGAATTTAGAATGCAAAGGAAAGAAACAGCAAGAATAATGAAGAGTGCTAACGAGTTGTTGCAGTGTTACCATGGTGTAAAAGTTTTGTCATCAATCAATATCTGCACCAGCTTCTAGCACATTGCTTTGTAGCCATCATGTAGACAGTACGCCGCCCTACTCTGTTATGGTAATTGCTACCAGTTCCGGCACCTTCCGTTCAGGCTGAACATATCTTCAGCAGCATTTATTAGAGGGCTAAACAGCATTTTGCTGGACAATTTACAGGCATAGCTAACACTTTAAGTCTATGATATTCTCATCACAGAAAAGTCGTGAGAACAACATAATGAAATGTTACGTAGACTGTTGGAGGTTTTAGAAAATGCAAGTGTTACTATGAATTTAGGAAAGTCTCAATTTGGACAGAAAGAAATAAAGTTCCTAGGGTATACAGTATTGGCCAGTCAAATACGACTGCTTCCTAGGGTATACAGTATTGGCTGATGAAATACGACTGGATGCTGAGAAAATTGCAGCAATAGCGGAGTGTGCACCACTGACAAATAAGAAGCAGTTGACAGCATATTTATGCCTCTGCAACTTCTATATGTGGTTTGTAAACACGAGTGTACTTTCCACACCTCAGCTTGACAGGCAAAAACAACTTGTGGAATTGGGACCAGGAGACACACAAGGAATTTAACAAGATGAAGAATGCACTAACCAATGTATTCCTTCTGTCACTTCTGATCTGATGAAGGAGTTTTGTCTCACAACAGACAGTTCTTTGTCTGGCTTAGGTGCAGTTCTCTTTCAAGCAGATGGTGAGGATGACCCATTTTCTTGGAAGACAATTTCCTGTGGCAGTAGAGTGCTCTTGCATTCAGAGAAAAACCATTCTGTCATGGAACTTAAGGCACTTGCAATCATCTGGGCATGCAAGAAATTCCAGAGTTTTTTGTTTGGTAAAATGACTAGCATGTTCAGGGACCACTGCACTCTGCAGTTTTTAATGAGCACAAAACTGGGGTATGGAAGATTGTCCCGCAGGTTTTTATTTCTCCCAGAAATTTACAATCAAATACATTCCTAGAGAAAAGAATGGGATCACAGATGTACTGTTGCACACACCATTAAGATTAGACCATGCGGGAGAGGAGAAGTTTGGAGAAAACAACTCCAGTGTTTTTTCCTTAAAAATGTTGCTTTGGAAAACTTCACATTCACATCTTTAAGTAACATCAGACAGGAGCAGGATAAGGACAATGTACTGAAAAACTTAAAGGAGAAATGGCACAACGAAGATAATGTGGCAATTCGCCTGCTTTATTTAGTTCGGAACGAGATCTTGTTCAAACGACAAGCCCCAGTGGCTGCTAGTAATCCCAGAGGAACTCGTGAAAAAACTGGTCTGGTATGTGCATTTAAGCTATGGGCACTTTGGTGCATGTAAATGTTTCCTGTGGCTGTGGAAACCTGCTACTTTAACAATATGCTTTGTCGTATTTAGAAAGTAATTGAGCGCATGCAGGCACTGCCAGCAAGAGCAATCGACCATGGAGTCATATGGTGCATCACTGCGTCCCATTATTCTGAGCTGAAGTAGATATTTTTGGTCCTCTAGTATGCTCTAAGACAGGTTTTAAATGTGTCTTTGTTGCAGTGGAGCTCAAATCGAAATGTGTGTGCCTGATGCTACTAGGGCAAAGCCATGGGGGAAGGCAGTTGCAAGTGCATTCTCCAATTCAGTGGGTTCAGTGAAGAAAGTCATCTCTGCTAATGGACCACTATTTTGGTTGAAGTTCTGGGAGCGTATGCTACCTAGCAGAAAAATTAAACCAGTGTATATCTCACTATACCACGCTTCCTCTAACCCTAGCGAACGCTGGATGAAGAAAATTGGGAAACTCTTTTAAATATACTGCAATCGTGACCACCGGTAGTGAGACACACATATAAACCAATTTCAGGACATACTGAATGAGTTGCTGAATGGGACAACTACGCTTCCTCCTGTTTTGGTACTCAAAAACAAAGAGGGCCAAGTAAAGTAAAGGACATGGTTCCTTGGCTTGCTGAATCGGGATTTAAGCGTACTGAAATTGTGGACTTTGCAATGTGAAACATTAAAAATGCAGCTGAGACAAGAATCAAAGCTCACAAAAAGAACATTTGAAAGATTCAGTTTCATATTGGTCAAAAGGTTTGGATCCAGAACCATAAACTGTCCAACAAACAATTTGCCCTGTGCAAGAAATTTTTGAATTTGTACAGTGGTCCATATTGTATTAAACACACTCCACAAGGAAATGCACTGGAAAAGGAGATGCTCCAGACACAAAAGTAGCAAGGCCTCCATCACATTTCAAATATTAAACCATTTAAACCAGCAGATGTGGACACCATAGAGGAACAGTCAAACAAATCATGGTAGCATTGTTATTAGGTATGAAAATAAATCTTTGTTTGCATGTGGGTATTATAGTAGTTACATCTGTTTGTAGTAGATTGTCCCAACTCTGTAGATCTTTGTGTATGGGAATAAAGTTAGTGGTAAATAACACTCAGTCTCTGTAGGTAGAAGTAACACGGAATCCACTCCATTTTCTTACCATACCTTGTACAAGACATATCCTGACCAAATTCTCAATATAAATAATATGCTTTATCTTTACTATGTAAGACTTAAGTTTATTGTCTAAATTTTAAGTCTCATTCCAATAATGTTAAAAGAGCTTATGTGTGAATCTTGGTAACATTTTGCTCATACAAGTAACCTTGTGAGAAGTAAATTCATTTCTTTTTCACGTTTAAAAATTTTTGAAATCTTTATAATTTATTCATATAAGTTTTCTTGTTCCTTTCATTTCATTTTATTAAGGTTCACACTGTAAAGCAATTTTTGGGGCAGTTTTTCCATGTATTAGTTTTAAGTCAACAGTAGAAATTTCCTTTGTAAATTCTGTAACACCTATATGATGTTATCGTGAGATGTTTCTCCGTGCAATTTGAGATTAACTTTGTGAACCGGCAGCATCTGCTAGAGATTCTGTGGTTAAGAGCATGCCATCTGCGCCTAATGACGGATTTGCCAGGTGTGCTAGTAACAGGTCGGCTCCGTCCAGTAGCGACAAAAGCAGATCTGCAAGAAGGGGCCACTCAGCCCAACCCCCTGCTTCACAGTATCAAATGAAGGTGGCAGACAAAAGGGTTGTGTCTACCTGACAAGCCAAGGCCTAAGGATAAGCCTTAGTCCGCAGGAGGCGATGTCAACTGTCAGACGCGCCCATCCAAATTCAATGTGCTCTGTGCCAAGGGGGTGTGCCGCTCAACAGCGACTTACGTCATCAGGTGACGGCATCTTGATAGGTGTCCCTGCTGCTGAGGATGACACACAGGGGAGCCAGAGCCAGTTCATGTGTCCCTTGCGAAGAGATACCATAAATGATCGAAGGCAGATTACAATTCGATGTCACTGATGACGTGTGAAGGCGGTACACCATGTGACCATGAGTTGCATGATTGATGCAACTTAATGTATACTTCACAAACTGCCAGAACAATGCAATTCTCTTGCTTCGGACTTCAGCAAGTGCAATGACTGTTTGTGAAAACAGTGCATATGTATTGCTCATTTCTGTGTGACTTAAACAAAACCTATGTACAAATTTTCATTAAAAGTGATGACCACAGACATCACACTTAATGAATCACTGAAATAATTATGTTTTCCATCTTTGTCGATTTATTGACACTTTGGGTATGGCCAAGATATGATTCATGCTACAATCATCTCTCATGTATAATGTATTACCTATGTGAAATACGGAAGTGTGCACAATGGTGCCACGAACAAATTTCTTTCTCATTCATATTTTTATAATACTCTCAATAATCTTTGAACTTGTCAAATTTTTTTGTAATTTATTGATATCTTTTATAACCAATCTGCGTATGTGTTTGCTTAGCCTAAACTTTTACTCTGATGTGTGGCATTCTGTAATGTACTATAATTGCCATTCATGTTATATCTAAACTCAATTTTTTGTCAGTGATTCTTTCACATTCACTTTTAACTCATTGTGTTCCCAAGTTGCACATATAAAATAGTTCTATTTTGGGTTGGCTCTTGGATTGGGCATGACATGAGAATCACATCCACCTTTCCTGATTTTAAAATCGTCAACTGAACATTATGTTAATCTAGGTGACCAAATGAAGTACCTGTTTAAATCAGTATATTGCAGTGTCACAGAGTAGATTCATTTTACACATATATATTTGTAGTTTGTTATTTTTTTTAATGTTTGTTGCCTGTTTCACTAATGTACTCATAACTTGTCTACATTTAGGGCTGTTATTTTGTTCCTTTATTTTCTTTCATTTTTTTCTTTCTATTTCTCCTTTCCTTTGAAAGACTGGTTGATAATGCCCAACCATGGCAAGTACATTCTCTGCACAGTCTTTTTCACAGGACATAAGGCTTATGAAACATCTCTGTTAGATTTGTTCCATACTATTTAATTCATATTTGTAGTTTAGTTTTGTACTTCATGTTTGTCTTCATTCAGTGGTACACAATTACATTAAAGTATCAATTTTTCCAGTAGCGTCTAATCCCATGTACATTATCTGCACTTTTTGCTACCGAATTTCCTTTCTCTCTTTATCATCTGTATGAATGAGTTAGTAAGTTTGTACGTTCAATCTGTCTTACATACAGCAGCAGTGCAGCATCTGGCTGTCTGATGCGGTAGCAACAGTGAAGCCAACGTAGCTTTCTCAGTCAAGGCAGAGAGATTTGCACCTTTTCAATAGTCATTCAACAGGAGTTAAGATGGTAGTGGAAAGGACCCCTTTGGTATACTGTGGCTAACTGGGGAAAGTTCATTTCAGGGAGAGCATGCTCTCGTCACTCGAGACTGGACCTATGGTGAGTGAAGACAGTACTCTGCAGTGCGACTTGACACTGGTGAGAGTATTAATGTGTGATAGTGTGAGCTATTGCAAGTGATGTACACAACTGATCTGCTAGTTCACTTTCACTTTCAAGTACAGTAATCGAATTCTTATATTTTTATAGTGTAATCACAAGTATAATTTCTGTATTTAGTAATATTTTCCAATCCTTACTTTATTAAAATTCAATTGTTTGACTTTTTTTTAATTGGAATGTATATGTGAACTTTTCTCATCAGTACTTGTTTTATTTCTTCTACTTTTAATTTCATTTCAGTTTTATGATTGTGTGGCTTTGTTCATGCCATGTGGTGGTAATTTCAATGTGTGTAATTTCAGGTCCCTCTTGGAGACATTTTCTTCTTAATTCTGCGGGATATTTTATTGCTGCTATATGGTTTACATTTACATTCTTGAAGTTTTAGTAATTCTGCGGGTGTTTCATGGCACTGTAGCTGTTTCATGTGCAAGGTGATGCAGATAAATTATTTGTCCAAAGTGCTCCATAATATTCATATTCACAATAATTCCATCACAGTGATAGGGATGAACATCTGAGCCTTTGACTTACAGTGATGCGAAAAACTCTTTTTATAGCTATTCTTGAGTGTGTGAATATGGTAGGTTTGTTTGAATTTTTCCCATGTGCGCCTAAGATTTCCTTTACATTTATCACCACAATGTACATCAGTTCTCAATATAATAGTAAGTGAGTTAGTTACATAAAAAGCAATGACAGATCGAAGTTTAGAATTAATTTATGTATTTTTAACATGTTTTATTTTAATAAACTATGTTAAATTGTGATGGCTGTTTCTCAGACAAACCTGTCCCTCTTTTTCAGATTATTTTTAATACATCCCAAGTGTCATTTCTAAAGCACAAAAGGCAGGCCTTATATTTGTTGACTTTTGTCTGATCAACTAATACTTTTTGTTAAAGTTTTAAGGTCCTGCTTGTTCTGAATTATTTGATTTATTGTTTGTACCTAAGATATTCGCTTTGATTTTTTTTTATTAACATTAGCACATTACTTATGCTTACCAGTTCAGTGATTAATTCAGTTCCTGTATTAAATTTTCCCAACTTTAATTAAATTGGGTGGCAACACAGAAAAATTTTGTGGTGCACAAAACTTACAGTAGACTGCAGAGTTCCACTTTGGCTAATGTCCCCCAGTTTCTGTTTGTAAATCACTTTCCAGATAACCATTCACCCATTAATAACCATTTAGTGTGTGTGTGTGTGTGGGGGGGGGGGGGGGGGGGATTTTTTTTTTTTTTTTTTCAATTTCGTGAGTCACATTGCTTTATAGCACTCTGAGCACATAAATTAACTCGGCACTTTCTGAATTTAAGGCTGATATGTGAGAGAGTTCGATTTTAGATTTTTTGCAGTAAAACCCTAGATAGCTTGGTTCAGCGAGACATTTTGAATTTCATGGTTGTTCACGTGAATTACTGACTCTTCTGTATTTTCATTTTGTTGGGCCTGAAACTGTGAAGTTACAGTTTTTGTTGGTTTAAAATGAGCCTCTTTCTGTAGAGCCATTAGGAAACTATTCGTCTGCAATGAACCTACAGGAGCGGTAAGATGACCTCGTTTCGTTTTTTTAAGCAGACTGGTATCATCTGCAAATAGTACTGCTTCTGTATTCTTTATGTATGAGGGCAGGTCATTAACGTACACTACAAAAAAAAAAAGGTCCTAAGACAGATCCCTGTAGTACATCATGACAAATTAAGGATGGCTCTGAAAGGTAATTCTGTGTAGCGCTATTGCATTAATCTGAAATCTATTACTTCAGCCACTCATTTGGCACACCTCGTGCACCATAACAGTAAATTTTGATTAAGAGAACTGAATTATCTGTAACATCAAACGTCTTTGTCAGATCTAAGATAATATCTCAAATTTTGAAATGTTTGTTGACTGAATTTAAGATGTGGTTGATAACATTAAAAGCAGTAATCTCACTGGAATACTTTGAAACCATGCTGACAGAGTGATATACAGGGTGGCCCATTGATCGTGACCGGGCCAAATAGCTCACAAAATAAGCGTCAAACAAAAAAACTACAAAGAACGAAACTTGTCTAGCTTGAATGGGTAAACCAGATGGCGCTCTGGTTGGCTTGCTAGATGCTGCCATAGGTCAACAGATATCAGCTGCGTTTTTTTAAACAGGAACCCCCATTTTTTATTACATATTCGTGTCATACGTAAAGAAATATGAATGTTTTAGTTAGACCACTTTTTTCACTTTGTGATAGATGACACTGTAATAGTCACTAACATATGGTTCACAATTTTAGACGAACAGTTGGTAACAGGTAGGTTTTTTAAATTAAAGTACAGAATGTAGGTACATTTGAACATTTTATTTCGGTTGTTCCAATGTGATACATGTACCTTTGTGAACTTACCATTTCTGAGAACGCATGCTGTTACAGTGTGATTACCTGTAAATACCACATTAATGCAATAAATGCTCAAAATGATGTCCGTAAACCTCAACGCATTTGGCAATACGTGGAACAACATTCCTCTCAACAGTGAGCAGTTTGTCTTCCATAATGTTCGCACGTGCATTGGCAATGCGCTGACACATTTTGTCAGGCATTGTCGGTGGATCACGATAGCAAATATCCTTCAACTTTCCCCACAGAAAGAAATCCGGGGACGTCAGATGCGATGAACGTGTGGGCCATGGTATGGTGCTTCGATGACCAATCCACCTTTCATGAAATATGCTATTCAATACCGCTTCAACCTCACGCGAGCTATGTGCCGGACATCCATCATGTTGGAAGTACATCGCAATTCTGTCATGCAGTGAAACATCTTGTAGTAACATCAGTAGAACATTATGTAGGAAATCAGCATACAATGCACCATTTAGATTGCCATCAATAAAATGGGGGCCAATTATCCTTCCTCCCATAAAGCCACACCATACATTAACTTGCCATGGTCGCTGATGTTCCACTTGTCGCAGCCATCGTGGATTTTCTGTTGCCCAATAGTGCATATTATGCCAGTTTACGTTGGTGAATGACGCTTCGTTGCTACATAAGCGCCAAACAATCTGTCATCGACCCGTAATTTCTCTTGTGCCCAGTGGCAGAACTGTACACGATGTTCAAAGTCGTTGCCATGCAATTCCTGGTGCATAGAAATATGGTACAGGTGCAATCGATGTTAATGTAGCATTCTCAACACCAACGTTTTTTAGATTCCCGATTCTCATGCAGTTTGTCTGCTACTGATGTGTGGATTAGCCGCGATAGCAGCTAAAACACTTACTTGAGCATCATCATTTGTTGCAGGTTGTGGTTGAGTTTCACATATGGCTGAACACTTCCTGTTTCCTTAAATAACTGAACTATCCGGCAAATGGTCCGGACACTTGAATGATGATGTCCACGATACCGAGCAGCATACATAGCACACGCCCGTTGGGCATTTTGATCACAACAGCCGTACATCAACACGATATCGACTTTTTCCGCAATTGGTAAATGGTCCATTTTAACACGGGTAATGTATCACGAAGCAAATACCATCCGCACTGGCGGAATGTTACGTGATGCCACGTACTTATAGGTTTGTGACTATTACAGCGCCATCTATCACAAAGTGAAGAAAGTGGTCCAACTGAAACATTCGTATTTCTTTATGTAGTACACGAATATGTAATAAAAAAAATGGGGGTTCCCATTTTAAAAAATGCAGTTGATATCCGTTTGACCTATGGCAGCACCATCTAGCGGGCAAACCATTGCGCCATCTGGTTTCCCCCTTCAAGCTAGACAAGTTTAGTTCTTTATAGTTTTTTCGTTTGACGCTTATTTCGTGAGATATTTGGCCCGGTCACGATCAATGGACCACCCTATATATTCTGACTGAAAAATTTTGTTAGGCAAGCTAGAAAGAGATGTTCAATATTTTTTGAAAAGCCAGATAATACTGCTTCAAGTATATAACTTCACATTTCCTGAGAGTCTCCTTTCTTATCTAGACTTATTACTTTAACAGTTTCCAGAAGATCAGGGAAAATGCTTTCTGAGTGTGAAGAATTGCATATTTCTAATAAGGGTGTGAGACTAAAGCATTATCCAAGAGGTACAAAATCTGAACCCAAAAACAAGAGAAAAATTGGCACACGGCAAAGAAGAATGGAATTTGGAGGAAGAAGCAGCTTAAAAAGAAAAGGAATGGGAGAGAATGGGTGGAATGAAATTCTTCACAGCAACTAATAGTGTGAAATGAGATTCACAATTATGCAAGAAGCTAGAAGAGCAGAAACTATTTTACAAAGAAAATCAGCAGAGGAATATAATACAATGGTATCCAAACATAAGAAAAGACAAGGCTGCAAAAATAGAGGATGTCGGTCATGAGGGATGATGAAAAATATGGAGAAAGGCACAGGAAATTAGAACTGTGTCTCAATGCTGCTGAGGGTAAATTAAAGAAATAAAAGTTGGAGGAAGGAATATTAGGTTTCCACATCACATCCATGAGATAACTGCAAATGAAGCACATGCTCAGATACAATAAGAATAGGAAAAGAAATTAGTTATGTCACTGTTGAAGGATTCATCTCATGGTTGATCTTGATTGAATTAGGCAAAACAAAGAAACCTAAATTTGTATGACAAGAAAAATATTGCACTCTGATCCTACCAAACACAAATTCAGTGTATTAACCATTTTGTCACCTTAGTCAGTAACAAACAGTAACGGAGAGAATTGACGAACTTGCAGAAATGGGTTCTGGAAGAACTGATTCTGTTGCCAGTAAAACTGTGGGCACAATTGGCTGACCACAGCAATGACCAAAAACATTAATAAAAAAGAAGATAAAATCAGTTTTGTAATGAAGCATTGGAGTGGTAAAGCAATAAATTGGAATGTGCATGCATAAAATGAAATGAATAATCACCAGCAGTCCAAGCAAGCATTTCCAGCAACGACAAAAATCAAAATACATTTTCAATTACTTGAATGTATCTAAGTTTCATGGGAATGACACGACAATAAGAATTATTATAAAAATTTAATGTTCCATGAATGGTTACTTATACTGGCCACTAAGAAAAGAAATTTCATTGTCAGTTGCTGTACAACAATTGGCAAAAGTAATACTGGAGAGTCTTGCAGGATGGGTAATAGACAAACTGGAAATGTATTGAGAAGTCTTGGATGTAACTGATCATACAGGTCGAGAATGGAAAACTGTCAAAGGAGCTGCTAAGATGAGTTTTGCAACCAATGCAGTAAAGAGAAATTTGAAAAAATCCCCAATCATGACGATAAAAGAGGTGAATCTGGATCACGAGGTGAATGTGGTCCGGCAATGCAGGCAACCCCTGAACTATCTGGTTCTGATATTAAGAACATGAGTAAAGAACGACACTTGGTGAGAATGGAGGTCAAAATGAAAAAGTGCTACTGTACAAGAGACAGAACCGAATGAAGAAACTAGATAATAAAGAACAGTACCATATAAAGGCCAATCTGAAATTGTATTTGTGAGAACCATTTCAATATATAGTTACAAGACAAAGGTTCGACAGCCTGCTCAACCCCAGTTTTATTGCAATGAAATAATGTGTGCACCTATTTGTGAGTCTAGACAAATAAGCAATGCAGCAATGAGGGTGTGATTCAGAGACCTTTTGTAAATGTATGTCAAATCTACATCACGAGCCTGCTTGACATATGGACCAGCTGCAGTATCAATAACCACTGCAGTCTTAATGTACTAACAGACGCTGTCCTGAATTGGTGCAAAACAATTATGTGAGCAGCACTGTACTGTCCCATCAGCCACAACAATCTGGGCATGCCAACATACATCACCTTAAGTCAGGATGTGTGGAGTGTACTTTGTATTCGTTAACATTATGCCTACATCGCCAGATGATAAATGTGAGCATGCATGATGGGAGATTAGAGTGCTTGCACTGCAATGAGTCAATAATCAAATGCCAAATGTACTCGGAAGTGACATGGTGAAATGTAAAGTAATGAAGTGTGAGAAAACAAAAATCATCATCATTTGATTTTGGGATATCACAAATCATTATGTTGTACAAAGGGCATGCAGGAAAGTAATGCCTCCAATTTTTTTATGTGAAAACTCTTAAGGCTTTTAAAATAAAACAAACTTTATTAACATTCCACATCTTTATTCTTCACGTCTACATATTTATTTATCACCACAGTTACCTGGCGGCGAAGAAATTTCTCCCCATGAGTGTCTGTCTGTTGATCATCACTGTAGAAAGTTTGACTTTGCTGACAGAGCCACAACCTCACCTCTGCTTGCACCACTTCAACACAATCAAAGTGAAGTCCTTGAAGGTGTTCTTTAATTTTTGGAAATAGATGATAATCAGAAGAGGCCAAGTCAGAACTGTATGGAAGATGATCAATGACAGTGAACCCCAGGGGTCTGATTGTTGCAGATGTCACACTGCTCATGTGCTGTCTGGCATTGTCATGCTGAAGGAAAGGATGCTCCATGTGTGGACAAACCCTTCAAATTCATGCTTTCAGTCTTCCAAGGGTCTTGCACTACCTTGCATTTCTGGTGGTGCCTTTAGGCATTAATTCTAAATGCACCACATCTTGAACCAGAACACTGAGCATAACATAGCCTAATGATGTCATGATATTTAATTTTTTTGGCATCAATGATCCTTTGTAACAAAACTCCACTGATGCCCTCTTGTTTTTGGGCTCAAAATGGTGAAACTAGCTTTCATCACATGTCACATTGTTGCTAAGGAGTCCATCACCCTCACACTCAAAACACAAAAGAAATTCTTGACAGATGTCCAATCTGCTCCGTTTCAAGTCAGGAGTGAGCATTCGACACACTCACCATACAAACAGTTTTCTGTGCCACAGCTCTGTAATGATGGCTTGAACACACTCTCGAGATATGCTAAGCTTGCATGAGAGCTGTGTCTGTGTTTTTCGAATATTTTCTCTGATGAGTGCATCAACATGATACCGCTGAGCCTTGTCGATTGCTGTATGTGGTTGTCCACTCCAAGCTCTGTCACACATACTGATGTTAGAAGCTTAGTTTTCTTCCTTATGAGCAATAACAACCCAATGTATCACATTGCTGATGTTAATACAATCATCACCGTAGACAGCTTTCATTCTTCTGTGGATTTTAATTGGAGGCAAGATTTCTGTGATTAAAAACCTGATAACAGCATGCCATTTCTCACACACCCACAGTCACTTTACCCACTACAATTCTGAACCTTCTAGCGGCAGAGGGTTGCAACTTGAATCAGTGAAGTGGAAAAGTCGACTGAGTAATATGAATAATTTATAATACCTCAACTGACACACAAAACAGAATAAAAAATTATGAGGCATAACTTTTTTGCACACTCTTGTATTTATGTCTGTACCTACTACATTACATGAATTATATGCCACAAAATCTTCTCCATATCATTCTTTGTACAATGTTTACTTTTTCAAAGATTAATGTAATTTTTGTTGGTTAATAATAAACAACATGTATCATTACATTATTTATTTTACACACATTTTTAGTATACTATCTGATATAATAATTTTTATGATGTAACTATGCAATCCAAACATTTTCTGAATATATTGGCATACATAATTAACCTTCAGACATGTATGTACATTCACATTTAGAATATTTATTGTGTCACAACATACTTTTTGTTAGGTTAATGTACACATAATTTTCATGGGCTACAGACATATTCCTCAGATACAGATGTTTTCTAAAGTTCATAAATTTACATGATAATAACTTTTCAGTTACTGATCCATAGTTACTACGTGACTGACACCTATTCTTCTGTACAGAAAATACTGTACATCTGTTTATTTACATGACGAAAGCATTAAGAATATTTTATGTTCATAATATTCTGTCATATGAGTGTTTTGTGAGTAATCACCATGAAAATTAATTTGGCATAATGTGATTTCTTACCTGTTCTCCCATTAATAAATTGCTTCATTTCATATTTACTTATCTGTCTTCAGTAATACACTAGTGAAATAATAACATGCTTTTCTGAAAAGTGACACAGCTAAGGATCTTTAAATATTCTCTTGGTACATAATCATGTAAATGGTCAACAGTTGCTATATTTTCTGCCGAGAAGGTGTACTACAATTTTAAGAGTGACTCATTCCATATCACAGTATGATGTCACAATTGTGATCCATGTAATAAGCAAATAACAAACTAATCCAAGTTATTTTCCATGTAAATTTACTATGAAGATTTCACTTAGTATTGGTGTGTTGTTATTGAATAGTTGCAAGGTTTTACTGCAAGTTTTTAAAAGAATTTTTTATTTTCTGGGTATTCATTTTTTCTTTCAATAAATATTTTTTGTGTAACTTTTAATTTGTGATCATGTATGGTGTGGAACAATGCCTTGCATGTACCCACATACTTCTTCACACATTTCAGTTGATTATTTTACTATTTTGTTGTTTAGTTTTAAGCCCCCTGCCTTTTCCTTCTCAGTTTCACAATGAAATTTTAGGTTGCTCTAAATGTCCAGTCTGAAATTTTGTTGTTGTTGTCCTAGTATGTTGTCAATTTTAATATTTTTATTTATTTATTGTTTTATATGGCTGAACATTAAGATGTAAAATATTATAGTCACCATGCAACAGATGCTTAAATTATTCTGGTAGTTCATGGAACCAAAAAAGCGAGCCCTTGTCTGACAACAATGCTTTGTGAAACTACACGGCTGTTTGGACAGTGTGAACATTGTATGTTATACTGTGAATGTGATGTGTTAGTTGTGAGTTCTCATACAGTGTTGTTGGAGTTGTTGTGCACCATGTTAAATCATCAAAGTCATTATTAATTCTGACAGAACACAAAAGATTAAACTTATACTCTGCCTTAAGTTTTTTGGTGATCTAAAATGTCTGTGTGAAAGTATTTAATGAATACCGTGGAACACAGGCATTTTCCAGAATAATGTGCATCCTTTGACTATTGGTGTTTGTGTAATAAATGAAAAAATAAATTTTGTTAACCATAATTAGTGTTACACAGCAACTAAGAGTTCTGAGCCACAGTCTGGACATAAGCACGCTTGGATGGGAACTGGGGATGAGAAGAGGAGTAATGTGACTTCTTCATTCCATCGAGGGTGTTTTACTATGTTGACATAGGTGAAAGCAAAACAGAAGGAAGATGATATCTAGATAAAAATAAAATTAGAAGAAGATAGGCAGAATAATCACATTCCGAAAGCAGTGTGATATGTTTCCTCTGCCAGTCATGAACAGATAAATGGTGTTCAGAAGAATTATTTTAATTTTTCTGAAAATAAGCACATACAAAACAGTGCCTGTAAATATTTACAGAACAAAATAAACAAAATATAATGTAACATTACGCTATGAATACAAACGGCAACTAACCCAAGATGAAATCACAGGATTCAAAATGCATTTTCATATTAAAGAACTGACCGAAGACAGTTTATTTCGCACTGAATCAGAAGCACAGTCAGAGCTTTACCACAATGGTTATGATGAAGGAATGGTTGAAAAAAAATTAAAGGGTCATCCAGCAATATGTCCACCTCCACTTCAACCAGGCATAGTTCTACTTAAATTACATGTCTTAGGAATTTGTTTGTGATTATGTGAAAGATGCGTTGGACTTATTCTGTGTATTAGCTTTCATTTTTTCACATAGGTTATTTGGTAGCATCGTATCACTTTATTTGGTATTTAGAGATATAATTTTTCACTAAGAGCCGCAGTCATAGATTTTCGAATTAACTTCAGTCAATGGTGTTTACTGGAAAATCGTAGCAAATGAAGCTGCAAATACTGGAAAGTGCCTTTAGCATGTAATTCATATGTAAAAGCCAATCTTTGCTGCAGAACAGGTGTGCGCCTGAACGACTCAGCAGCGCAGCTGGGTTACACATTTTGATCCAGGATTATGGTAGTTCTTTCCATAAAATTGATACAAAGCCTTTCACTTACAGGATACACCACTTGTCACTGAAAATAGCGCAACACATTAGGGACAGAGGGGCATTCTTTTAGGCAGAGATACCATTCTTCTACAATGATTCAAGCAGGGAGATAAAAACAACCATGTTCTTCGCCCACTATTGCCTGCACTGAAACTTGAGTTTATAGTGCGGACATATGCTTTTACACACTGAGGCAACTCTATCATACTGAAACTGAGAATCATCACGACAGAACATATTTTGAAGTTCTCTGTGTGCTCACTTCCTACTACGTTATACTTCGGTCAACCCAACAGTTTCCCATCTCTGCAGAAAAAAAAACACCTTAGTAAAACCTTACTTACACATTTATTAAAACAACAACAGCAGCAGCAGCTGCAGCTGCAGCAGCAACAACAACAACAACAACAACAACAACAACTACTACTACTACTACTAATCCTACTAAAAAAAGGCTCCTTGCTGTACACCATGAGCTCCATGTAAAGATATTTAAACTGTTTTCCTTCCAATCCCGTCTAGTAAATCTCCCCTGACCCACGGTTCTAAGCGAGTTTTTTGAACTTTAACGATATTCCTAAACCTCACCAGTCTACCTTCACCCCTCTTCCCTCCTCTCCGAGCCTTCTGCCAGAAGAAGGAGCCACTGGTTCTGAAATCCTGCAAATTGTTAAACCTTTTATATGTGTGCTCACCTGCCATCACTTAGTGAACAGGTTTTTTTATCTATCCAATTACATTATGTTGTGAAAAATTGATATATTAGAATGGTATTTGGACATATAGCTGAACAGTGGCTTATATTGTGTATGACTATATCAAATAAGGTTGTATCGAGTATGAAATCTTTAAGCCCGAATACCAATCTAGCAATTAAATATTTTAAATGCAACTCACAATGTACAGCAAGATGTCTTAATTAATAAGGTGTCCCCTCACTCCCCCTTCATGCCACACACACACACACACACACACACACACACACACACACACACATTAAATTAGATGAAAGACAGATGACCTCAGTTTTAAATCCTCTGTATTAGTCAAAAGCTGAAATACTAAAAAGTGAAGTACGTAGTGAAATTAAACCATTTAAATTTTTTTTTAAATGCTTGTTGCTGACTGCAATAAAAATCCTATGTTGTTAAAATCTATACACCTGCTTTTTCACAAAATCATAAAATCCTTGTTATGCTCCTCCAGTCATCCTCTATAACAGACAGCAGGTTCATGGGCAATAGAGGCATCCTCTGGAACAACATTTTAACTGAAATCCAAATCAGTCTGTGGTTCTTACTTATTGCACTAGCACATCATACATTCTGAAACCAGAATATTTCATTATATCTGACTGAAATTTAGTCCACGTACAAAAGTTTAAAATTAATAAAAACTATTTATAACATTTGATGCTCTGTATCCTGATCTTAATATATTTCAGTTAAGTCATCGTTCCAGACAAAGCCTCAACTGTAGGGCTCCTTTCTTGTCAGCAAATAAACTATGATCTATGAAAACAGAACATACTAATAATAGAATGAAAAGGGTAGTTGCTACTCACCATATAGTGGAGATGCTGAGTTAAAGGCACAACAAAAAGACTCATGGAAAGTTAGCTTTCGGCCAGCAAGGCCTTTGTCAACAATAGACAGCACGCACGCACGCATGCACGCACGCACGCAGGCACACGCACATGGGCGCACACGCACATGTGCAGCTACAGTCTCTTGCAGCTGGACACAAAATGCGAGCAGCAGTGTATTATGGGAGAGGCAACCAGGCTGGGGCAGGGAGGGGGGGGGTAGCAAGATATGGGTGGGGGGGGGGGGGGGGTTGTGCCCAGAAGAATATCAACTCCTTCTCTGGGTTTTGTAAGTGAAAGAATATGTTCTGGAAATGCTGGAGTGCTACCTCTGCATAGTACATGCAGTAGACACCTTGCAGTATCCTTATGGAGTCAGAGGTTGAGTACATCTCATCTGCTCTTGTACCTCTACATCATACACAGTAAATAATTTGGTTAGTGTGCCTAGAGAACATGATCAGGGCAACCACAGTGCTGCCCATATTTTCTCCCTGGTTAGACCCCTAGTGTAGCTGTGCACATTTGCAAGATTGCTATAAAATATTATTAAGGAGGGTTTTAAAAATGTAATTTGGAGAAGTCCTCCACTGTAGTTTTAAAATAATACTGGGGATTAACAACAGTCAGGACCAATGACAAGGGGAAGGAATGATATTTCATACACATTTAGTGTGATGAGCACTGCTGTCACACATATTATATGTGTCTTTGTTGTTGGATCCAGTTCCCACGTGGATAAGGGGCAGTTGTAAAGTTCCTCAATGTTAGATCAAAAGAGCCACCTACTCCTCTCAACAATGGTTCTATCCTGAAAGACTGTACACTGGCTGGAGGTAAACAAAATGTCCTTTTACTTTCCTTAAAAATTCGACACTTCATCATTGTAGCCCAGGGGTATTACCTCTGATTAGTCATCAAAATGTCCTGGATCCCGAGTTCAACCCCAACCAATGCTTAAATTTTGAATAAAAATCATCAGCAATGGCAGTCATAGGCTTCTGGTATCAGAAATCGCATTTACTCTGTCAACAGTTTGTCAAAGAGGGCAGGAGATCACAAAGAGGTTTGGGGGGCGCCCTATGCTCTTGACATAAGAAACAGCCAGTTACTGGAAAACCATCGCATTAAAGGCAAATCATGTGTATCCACAAGACAGGTAGACTATAACAGAAAAAGTATCACAATGATTTCTCCATTGGAAGAAGATTCTGGATTAGTTCTCCAATCAGAGCTCTGGGAGAGAATTGGCAAGGAAGAGGTGACCATGAGAAAAAAGACTGAATAACCAATGAAATGGTAACATTCTATGAGTTGGAGCATGACATATCAGAATTCTCGACTGGTATGGAAAATAGAAAATCTGAGAAGGGAAGCACAAAGTCTCAGTCTAGATGTAGTGGGCAGCAGTGAACTGAAATAGGAAATGTTCATAGGGATTTCTCATCAAACCAATATAGCTGAAGTTCAACAGCAGCAGAAATTGATATTACGGGAATGGGATTCATCACAAACAGGAAGGCAGGACAGACAATGATTTACTGTCAACAGTTCAGTGACAGAGTTATTTTCATCAGAATCAGCAGCTACTCAATGTGAACAGCAATAGTTCAGTTTTGCATGCCGATGTCACACACGCAAGGTGGACAGAGAGAGAAAGTACATGTGTGGACGAATGTGTACTTCAGTAGGTAAAGGGAGGTGAAAATCTAACAATTATGAGTGATTGGAATGTTTTAGTAGAGGAAAGAATAACAGAAGACAGTTATGGTAGAAAATGGGATCGGTAGTGGAAATGAAAGAGGAGAAATACTAACCAAGTTCTGCAACAAATTTCAGCTGTTGCTAGTGAATACACTGTTCAAAAATAACAAGAGAAGAAAGTATAGTCGGAAAAGGAGACACTGGAAGATTTCAGACAGGTTATAGCATTGTCAGACGGAAATCTGAAATCTGATATAAACTCGGATCATAATTTAGTAATGATGGAGAGTAGACAGAAGTTTAATAGAGTCATCCCAAGGAATCAGTGTGGGAAGGACACTGAATTACTAAGGAATGTTGATGTGTGTTTTAAGTTCTCTAAGGTTGCACCTTGGGCAAAAGAAGAAAGTGATCATTTGAAGGATTGATTCAGACATATGGAAAAACCAAAACAGTTTTTGGTGAAATTAAAAGCAAGGGAAGCAATACCATGAATCATTGGGAATTCCACTGTTAAATGCAAAGGAGAGGGTGGATAGGTGGAAAGAGTACACTAAAGGCCTCTACAAGGGGGAGGGCTTGTCTGATGACGTGACAGAAGAAGAAATAGGAGTTCATATGGAAGAGACATCAGATTCAATATTAAGTCAAACAGATCTCTGAAAGACTGTTGTTGTTGTTGTTGTTGTTGTTGTGGTCTTCAGTCCTGAGACTGGTTTGATGCAGCTCTCCATGCTACTCTATCCTGTGCAAGCTTCTTCATCTCCCAGTACCTACTGCAGCCTACATCCTTCTGAATCTGTTTAGTATACTCATCTCTTGGTCTCCCTCTACAATTTTTACCCTCCACGCTGTCCTCCAGTACTAAATTGGTGATCCCTTGGTGCCTCAGAACATGTCCTACCAACCGGTCCCTTCTTCTTGTCAAGTTGTGCCACAAACTCCTCTTCTCCCCAATTCAGAAACGACTTCCTGACACTAAAATCTATACTAGATGTTAATAAATTTTTCTTCTTCAGAAACACTTTCGTTTCCATTGCCAGTCTACATTTTATATCCTCTCTACTTCGACCATCATCAGTTATTTTGCTCCCGCAAATAGCAAAACTCGTTTACTACTTTAAGTGTCTTATTTCCTAATCTAATTCCCTCAGCATCACCCGACTTAATTCGACTACATTCCATTATCCTTGTTTTGCTTTTGTTGATGTTCATCTTATACCCTCCTTTCAAGACACTATTCATTCCGTTCAACTGCTCTTCCAAGTCCTTTGCTGTTTCTGACAGAATTACAATGTCATTGGTGAACATCGAAGTTTTTATTTCTTCTTCATGGATTTTAATACCTAATCTGGACATTTCTTTTGTTTCCTTTACTGCTTGCTCAATATACAGATTGAATAGCATTGGGGAGAGGCTACAACCCTGTCTCACTCCCTTCCCAACCACTGCTTCCCTTTCATGTCCCTCGACTCTTATAACTGCCATCTGGTTTCTGTACAAATTGTAAATAGCCTTTCGCTCCCTGTATTTTACCCCTGTCACCTTCAGAATTTGAAAGAGAGTATTCCAGTCAACATTGTCAAAAGCTTTCTCTAAGTCTACAAATGCTAGAAATGTAGGTTTACCTTTCCTTAATCTTTCTTCTAAGATAAGTCGTAGGGTCAGTATTGCCTCACGTGTTCCAACATTTCTACGGAATCCAAACTGATCTTCCCCGAGGTCGGCTTCTACTAGTTTTTCCATTCGTCTGTAAAGAATTCACATTAGTATTTTGCAGCTGTGACTTATTAAACTGATAGTTCGGTAATTTTCACATCTGTCAACACCTGCTTTCTTTGGGACTGGAATTATTATATTCTTCTTGAAGTCTGAGGGAATTTCGCCTGTTTCATACATCTTGCTCACCAGACGGTAGAGTTCTGTAAGGACTGGCTCTCCCAAGGCTGTCAGTAGTTCTAATGGAATGTTGTCTGTTCCCGGGGCCTTTGTCAACTTAGGTCTTTCAGTGCTCTGTCAAACTCCTCACACAGTATCAAATCTCCCATTTCATATTCATCTACATCCTCTTCCATCTCCATGATATTTTCCTCAAGAACATCGCCCCTGTATAGACCCTCTATATTCTCCTTCCACCTTTCTGCTTTCCCTTCTTTGCTTAGAACTGGGTTTCCATCTGAGCTCTTGATATTCATGCAAGTGGTTCTCTTTTCTCCAAAGGTCTCTTTAATTTTCCTGTACGCAGTATCTATCTTGCCCCCCTGTGAGATCAGCCTCTACATCCTTACATTTGTCCTCTAGCCATCCCTGCTTAGCCATTTTGCACTTCCTGTCGATCTCATTTCCTTTTTGCCTTCTTCATTCACTGCAGTTTTATATTTTCTCCTTTAATCAATTAAATTCAATATATCTTCTGTTACCCAAGGATTTCTACTAGCCCTCGTTTTTTTACCTACTTGATCCTCTGCGGCCTTCACTACTTCATCCCTCAAAGCTACCCATTCTTCTTCTACTTTATTTCTTTCCCCCATTCCTGTCAATTGTTCCCTTATGCTCTCCCTGAAACCCTGAACTCTGTACAACCTCTGGTTCTTTCAGTTTATCCAAGTCCCATCTCCTTAAATTCCCACCTATTTGCAGTTTCATCAGTTTTAATCTACAGTTCATAACCAATAATAGATTGTGGTCAGAGTCCACATGTGCCCCTGGAAATGCCTTACAATTTAAAACCTGGTTCCTAAATCTCTGTCTTACCATAATATAATCTATCTGATACCTTCTAGTATCTCCAGGATAATAGACAGAAGAAATGAAAAAATGAGTAATTGTTAGGTGATGATTAGTTTGGTTTTAGGAAAGATAAAGGCACCAGAGGGGCAGTTCTGATGTTGCACTTTATGATGGAAGCAAGTCACAATCATAAGATTTGGCAATCTAGAAACTGCATTGAACAATACAAAAAGTGCAACATATTCAAGACTGTTCGCGCTCAGATTAAAAAAAAGTATAAGATACAGATGCAGTTTTTTGCCCCTACTTTTCACAATCCATACATCGAATAAGCAATCTACATTTACAACTATAATCTGCAAACCACCATGAGGTGCATGACAGAGGGTATGCCCCATTGTACCTGTTATTAGGTTTTCTTCCTGTTCCATTCATGTATGGAACATAGGAAGAATGTTTGTTTGAATGCCTATGTGTGTGTGTGTGTGTGTGTGTGTGTGTGTGTGTGTGTGTGCAGTAATTAAGTTTATCTTATCTCAATGACCATTAGAGGATTGTAGTATAATCCTAGAATAATCATTTAAAGCCAGCTCTTGAAACTTATTAATGACTTTCTTGTGATAGTTTACGTCTGTCTTCAAGAGTCTTCCAGTTCAGTTCCTTCAGTACCTCTGTGACACACTCCCAGGGATTAAACAAACCTGTGACCATTCGTGGTGCCCTTCTCTGTATACATTCAATATTCCCATTTGTCCTATCTAGTTGAGCAATATTCTAGAACTGGTCGCGTGAGTGATTTGTAAGTAATCTCCTTTTTAGACTGATTGCACTTTGTAAAGGGTCAACTGTCCCTTATGTATTGAGAACACTATACCTTTGCCTCATGCAGGTCGCAGTAGGTACTATTGATAGTTGAGCACACATTGCACCACAGAGTAGTCAGTGTTGAAACACCGAGCAAGTAATTTGTTGGCTGCCAAGTGAGCAGCGCAGATTTCGGCGTGTCACACAAAGCCATGGGACTGACCTCCAGCAAATTCGTAAATGGCGTTAACTGAGTGATTTGTTTGATGTGTTTACATGTTCCTTTGTGGACTGTGATTATGCGAGAACATGCTGGACACCCACAATTTGGATTCAGTGAGGATTGTGTATTCAGTGCCACACAAAGAATATTGGCATGTAACGACATTTACAGGTGACCTGTGATGAGTTAACCATTATTACTTTGTCAGACGAAGAGAGTAACTGCCTCATTCGTGCTGTTTAGACAAAAAATATGGAACATTAAGAACAAAGTATGTACCGATTATTGCTACCTGACATCCTAATTAGCTTCGTTGGATACTATACGAAACAATTCCCGTGCACATATTAACCGATGAACCTGTATCAGTTGCACACTAAACTGTTAGGCTATAATCCACTAGTCAACGACGGTGGATTTAATAGGGAGAGTTTCAACTTCCTCAATATTCTGCCAATAAATCAAAGTCTGCCATCTGCTTTACCCCCAACTGAACCTAAGTGATTGTTCCATTTCATATCCCCACAGTGTTACACCCAGGTATTTGTATGAGTTGGCCGAACTCAACAGTGACTCAATGATATTATGGTCATAGGATATTATGTTTTTTTCATTTTGCGAGGTGCAAAATTTTACATTTCTGAACATTTAAAGCAAGTTGCCAATCTCTGCACCACTTTGGAATCTTATAAAGATCTGACAATATTTATGCAGCTTCTTTCAGATAGTATTTCATTATGGATAACTGTGTCATCTGCAAAAAGCCTGATTTTACTATTAATATTGTATGCAAGGTTTTTCATACACAACATGAACAGCAACAGTCCCAACACACTTCCCTGGGGCATACCTCAAGTTACTTCTACATCTGACAATGACTCTCCTCCCTACCAAAAAGTCCTCAGTCCAGTCACAAAAAGTCCTCAGTCCAGTCACAAAAAGTCCTCAGTCCAGTCACAAAAAGTCCTCAGTCCAGTCACAAAAAGTCCTCAGTCCAGTCACAAAAAGTCCTCAGTCCAGTCACAAAAAGTCCTCAGTCCAGTCACAAAAAGTCCTCAGTCCAGTCACAAAAAGTCCTCAGTCCAGTCACAAAAAGTCCTCAGTCCAGTCACAAAAAGTCCTCAGTCCAGTCACAAAAAGTCCTCAGTCCAGTCACAAAAAGTCCTCAGTCCAGTCACAAAAAGTCCTCAGTCCAGTCACAAAAAGTCCTCAGTCCAGTCACAAAAAGTCCTCAGTCCAGTCACAAAAAGTCCTCAGTCCAGTCACAAAAAGTCCTCAGTCCAGTCACAAAAAGTCCTCAGTCCAGTCACAAAAAGTCCTCAGTCCAGTCACAAAAAGTCCTCAGTCCAGTCACAAAAAGTCCTCAGTCCAGTCACAAAAAGTCCTCAGTCCAGTCACAAAAAGTCCTCAGTCCAGTCACAAAAAGTCCTCAGTCCAGTCACAAAAAGTCCTCAGTCCAGTCACAAAAAGTCCTCAGTCCAGTCACAAAAAGTCCTCAGTCCAGTCACAAAAAGTCCTCAGTCCAGTCACAAAAAGTCCTCAGTCCAGTCACAAAAAGTCCTCAGTCCAGTCACAAAAAGTCCTCAGTCCAGTCACAAAAAGTCCTCAGTCCAGTCACAAAAAGTCCTCAGTCCAGTCACAAAAAGTCCTCAGTCCAGTCACAAAAAGTCCTCAGTCCAGTCACAAAAAGTCCTCAGTCCAGTCACAAAAAGTCCTCAGTCCAGTCACAAAAAGTCCTCAGTCCAGTCACAAAAAGTCCTCAGTCCAGTCACAAAAAGTCCTCAGTCCAGTCACAAAAAGTCCTCAGTCCAGTCACAAAAAGTCCTCAGTCCAGTCACAAAAAGTCCTCAGTCCAGTCACAAAAAGTCCTCAGTCCAGTCACAAAAAGTCCTCAGTCCAGTCACAAAAAGTCCTCAGTCCAGTCACAAAAAGTCCTCAGTCCAGTCACAAAAAGTCCTCAGTCCAGTCACAAAAAGTCCTCAGTCCAGTCACAAAAAGTCCTCAGTCCAGTCACAAAAAGTCCTCAGTCCAGTCACAAAAAGTCCTCAGTCCAGTCACAAAAAGTCCTCAGTCCAGTCACAAAAAGTCCTCAGTCCAGTCACAAAAAGTCCTCAGTCCAGTCACAAAAAGTCCTCAGTCCAGTCACAAAAAGTCCTCAGTCCAGTCACAAAAAGTCCTCAGTCCAGTCACAAAAAGTCCTCAGTCCAGTCACAAAAAGTCCTCAGTCCAGTCACAAAAAGTCCTCAGTCCAGTCACAAAAAGTCCTCAGTCCAGTCACAAAAAGTCCTCAGTCCAGTCACAAAAAGTCCTCAGTCCAGTCACAAAAAGTCCTCAGTCCAGTCACAAAAAGTCCTCAGTCCAGTCACAAAAAGTCCTCAGTCCAGTCACAAAAAGTCCTCAGTCCAGTCACAAAAAGTCCTCAGTCCAGTCACAAAAAGTCCTCAGTCCAGTCACAAAAAGTCCTCAGTCCAGTCACAAAAAGTCCTCAGTCCAGTCACAAAAAGTCCTCAGTCCAGTCACAAAAAGTCCTCAGTCCAGTCACAAAAAGTCCTCAGTCCAGTCACAAAAAGTCCTCAGTCCAGTCACAAAAAGTCCTCAGTCCAGTCACAAAAAGTCCTCAGTCCAGTCACAAAAAGTCCTCAGTCCAGTCACAAAAAGTCCTCAGTCCAGTCACAAAAAGTCCTCAGTCCAGTCACAAAAAGTCCTCAGTCCAGTCACAAAAAGTCCTCAGTCCAGTCACAAAAAGTCCTCAGTCCAGTCACAAAAAGTCCTCAGTCCAGTCACAAAAAGTCCTCAGTCCAGTCACAAAAAGTCCTCAGTCCAGTCACAAAAAGTCCTCAGTCCAGTCACAAAAAGTCCTCAGTCCAGTCACAAAAAGTCCTCAGTCCAGTCACAAAAAGTCCTCAGTCCAGTCACAAAAAGTCCTCAGTCCAGTCACAAAAAGTCCTCAGTCCAGTCACAAAAAGTCCTCAGTCCAGTCACAAAAAGTCCTCAGTCCAGTCACAAAAAGTCCTCAGTCCAGTCACAAAAAGTCCTCAGTCCAGTCACAAAAAGTCCTCAGTCCAGTCACAAAAAGTCCTCAGTCCAGTCACAAAAAGTCCTCAGTCCAGTCACAAAAAGTCCTCAGTCCAGTCACAAAAAGTCCTCAGTCCAGTCACAAAAAGTCCTCAGTCCAGTCACAAAAAGTCCTCAGTCCAGTCACAAAAAGTCCTCAGTCCAGTCACAAAAAGTCCTCAGTCCAGTCACAAAAAGTCCTCAGTCCAGTCACAAAAAGTCCTCAGTCCAGTCACAAAAAGTCCTCAGTCCAGTCACAAAAAGTCCTCAGTCCAGTCACAAAAAGTCCTCAGTCCAGTCACAAAAAGTCCTCAGTCCAGTCACAAAAAGTCCTCAGTCCAGTCACAAAAAGTCCTCAGTCCAGTCACAAAAAGTCCTCAGTCCAGTCACAAAAAGTCCTCAGTCCAGTCACAAAAAGTCCTCAGTCCAGTCACAAAAAGTCCTCAGTCCAGTCACAAAAAGTCCTCAGTCCAGTCACAAATTTCACTTGATACCCATACAAAGATTTTGACAACAAGGATAGGTGTCGTACTGAGTCAAATGCTTTTCAGAACTCAAGAAATACTGCATCTACCTGGCTGCCTTGATCCAAAGCTTTCAGTACATCATGTGAGAAAAGTGCAAGTTGGGTTACATGATTAATGTTTTTGGAATCCATGCTGTTGGCACTGAGGAGGTCATTCTGTTGAAGATACCTCATTATGTTTGAGCTCAGGAAATGTTCTAAAATTCTACAACAAATCAATGTCAAGGACATTGCACAGTAGTTAGTGGCTCATACCTACTGTCCTTCTTGTAGACGGGCGTGACCTTTGCCTTTTTTGAAGAACTGGGCAAGGTTTTTTGTTCGAAGGATCTACAAAAGATTATAGCTAGAAGAGGGGCTAACTCAGTCACAAATTCAGCATAGAATCTGACAGGAATGCACTAGGCCCTGGAGCTTTGTACAATTTTAACAATTTCAGCTGTTTCTCAACACCACTGACATTAATACTTATTTCATTCATCTTTTCAGAGGTACAACAATTAAATTGGGGCAATTCTCCTGAGTTCTCCTTTGTAAAGGAACATTTGAAAATGGCGTTAAGCATTTCAGCTTTTGCTGTACTACCCTGAATTCCAGTTCCTGTCTCATTCACTAACAGCCTTTACATTAGACAATAATTCCTCGGATTCCGTGAAACATCACTTGACAATATTCTGCTATGTTAGTCTTTGAAGGCATTATGCACTGCTCTCTAGACAGCCAAATGTGTTTCATTCTGTCTCTCTCTATCTATAGCCCTATGCTTTGTTTTAAACCTATTATGCAGTAATCTCTGTTCCTTTAGACGTTTTCTTACAGTGCCTGTATACCATGGAGGTTCCCTCCCATTATGAGCTGTTCTACAGGGTACATATGTAGCAACTGCATAGTCAACTATTCTTTTAAACTGAGCCAGAGTTCCTCTACAAGTTCCTGCCCTGTGCTGAAAGTTTCAAGTTCCTCATAGAGATATGATGCTACTGATTTTTCTATCTATTTACTGAACAAATATATCTTTATGTTTGTTTTAGTTGTCCTTTGTACTTTGGCAGTCACTGTTGCCACAGCCACGTCATGGCTGATACAAGTTTTGATGTGGACATCCTCAATGAGGTCAGGTCTATTCATTGCCATTAGATCGAATTTATTTCTATCATGAGCGGGGTTCCTAACTATATGTTCTAGGTAGTTCTCAGAGAAGGAATTTACTACAATTTCACAGGATGTCTTATTATACCCACCGCTAATAAAACTGTAATTTTCCCATTAATTGTTGGGTGATTAAAGTCTCCAGCAATGATTACAGTATGAATGGGGAACTTACATACAAATGAACCGACATTTTCTCTAAAGTTTTAGGTTACATCAGGAGATGGGGCTGGTGGGCAATACAAGGATCCAATTATCATTTTATGCCCACTCCTGACAGTGAGTGTTGCCCAAACAATCTCACATGTAGCTTCAATTTCTACCTTTGTGGATTTGAGTTTGTCTACTGCAACAAATACACAACCTCAATTTCCCATTTGCCTATCCTTTCAATATACACTTAAATTTTCCCCAAAAATCTCACTGATACCAATTTCAGCTTTCAGCCAGCTAACTGTACCTGGTATTATGCGAGCTTCACTGCTTTGTATGAGCACTTCAAACTCTGGCACTTTGTTGTGAATACTTTAGCATTTTACATTAGGATTTTAATACTCTCACTTGTGGGAGATATATCTTTCAATCTTACACTGATACTTTTGGGTTTCCTACAGCTGTCATTGTCTGGACTGAATTGAGAGTCACCTAATCTAAAAAAAACCTTGTGTGCACCCCACACACAGTCAGCTACCTGAATAGCAGTCTCGGATGTGTAGTGCACGCCCGACGCTTTTACAGGGTCCTTACGATTCTCAACCCTATGACGCAAATCCAGGAAGTCACAGCCTAGCTTGTCACAGCAGTTTCGAAGTCTCTGGTTCAGCCCTTCCACTCAACTCGAAACCAAAGGGCCATGATCAGTTCTGGGAGAATGATGAAAATAAAAGGAATGTTAAAAAGTGTGATTACAATTCAGGGTGAAAGGAAATCACTGATAAGGTTCACTGATGATATAGCTAATCTCAGCAAAAATGAACAGAATGAACTGTCTCAGAAGTGCAGAATGTATATTGAGCATAAACTGAAGAAAAACATTAGTGATGAGGATAGCAGAAACAAAATTATCGATAAACTTAACATCAGAAATGAGGACCATGAAGTAGGTGAAGTTAAGGAATTCCCCTACCTTGAAACGAAATAATGCTGATGGATGAAACAAGGAGGATATGAAGAAAAGAAGGTAGAATACCTCAGGAAATGAGGGTATTTCTGGCCAAAAGACGTTGAACAGTGTCAAAGGTCGGCCTTAATTTGAGGAAGTGATTTCTGAGAATGTCCTTTTGGAGCACAGCAAATGAATCATTGGCTATGGAAAACTGGATAAGAAGAGAATCTAAGAGTTGAGATCTGTTCCTCAGAGTTTTTCGCAGCGGCATGCTTCAGCTTCAACAAAATCTTCTCTGTTCACAATCCACATCATTTCAAATAAAACTCTAGCTTTTGACAGCAGTCTCCGCCATCATCATGAGGAGTTGAAATCACTGACAGCCGGGGCTGGCATGATGTTAGGCTTAAATGGCAGTGTCTGCAACCATGCAGAGAGGCCTGGAGTCACACATGCACAGAAGGCAAGCTGGGTAGCTCCTATCAACTCTACCAACCGCAGAACAGAGTGGCTAGGGGCTGCCCAACCTGCCTTCCATGCGTGCTCAACTCCAGACCTCTCTGGAAGATTGCAGACACTACCCTTCCATCTATATAAGCAGAACAGCACGCCATCCCTGGCAGCCAGTGATTTCAACTCCTGATGCCAAAGGCTGAGACAGCTGCCAAAAGCTCGAGTGTTTTATTCGAAAGGACGTGGCTTGTAAACCAAGATTTTGTTGAAGTCTAAGATATGCTGCTGTTGTAGGATGGTGAAAATTAAGTGGACTGATAAGATTAGTAATGAGATGGTTTTTCAGAGAATCTGTGAGGACACAAACACGTGGCAAACATTGCCACAAATAAGAGGCAGGAATGATATGGTATGTGTTAATGCATCATTCAATAACTTCCATGATACTTGTGGGAGCTGCAGAGGGTAAAAACTGAAGGGCACGACAGAGACTGGAACATATCAAACATTTAAATGAGGATGTTGGGTGCAAGTACTAGCGTAAAATGACAGGTTGTCACAAAGGAGACAAATTCATGCCATGTCAAGATCATTTCCTGCTACTGTTGATATTATGATATATTCGACCCGTCTGGTGGTTAATCACCTTAGCACTTTTTCTACAGGGGGGACCAGAAAAATGTAGACACTCTTTGATGGTTAATATCTTTGGAACAAAGTGACAAATAGTTGCAATTTTGTGCTGTAGAGTATTCCACTATTTTCTTAACAGATCTTGGCGCACATTTTCCAGCAGATGACATTGCAGCAATGAATGAAATAAGATTGTCTTTTCAGCAAAGCAAGGTCATATTGAAGACATACTGGAAGTACGAGAATATGATGTAGGGACTACAGCAAAGGTGTAGTGTGTATGGAAATCAGCCACCAAGATGTACAACAATTTATCGTATTCGGGATAAATTTGAAGCCGACGGTACTGCTCAGTATGTGCATAAGAAAAGGTCTGGCCAACCAAAAACATCAACAAATCCAGCTTCCAGCACAGCTGTGCTCCAACATTTTACTACTACCTTCAAGTGGCATATGTTGTCATCGGATTAACAATCAACGTCTTTACAGATGTATTATCCCCCCCCCCTCCCCCTCCCCCCCCTGAATGATGTTAACATGCAGGGATGTTGACATTTTAATGAGAAGGGTTCCATTCCTTTTACATACTTAAGGTCTTTCAACAATGGCTCAAATGCTTTCTAAATGTAAAATAAGGACAGTTTCTCAAATTTCTTTTCTATTTTTATTACTAAGTACATATTTTGATGCAAAAAGGGTTAGTCTGTTCTTTGTTCTTTGGGTGTGAGTGCTCAACATTGGTCCAGTCAATCCATGGAAGTTGTGTTCTATTTCTTAATTTTGTAATTGGTTCCATTGCCATTACACAAGCAGCTAGGAGAAGTGCCACAGTGGTAGTGTACTAATGATCATTTCACCTCAACAACATGCTCCCCACTGGCACATAGCACACCTCAAGGTTTAGTCTTTCTATATAAATGTCTGCATCAACCCCACAATCCAGGCTCACTGTGATACACAAAATTCCACTGTCTCACAGTGTTATAGTCGCTGAAGCCTGTAAAGAGGTTACAGTTACAATAGAATGGAAGCTAATGAATAGCGAGCGGTTTAAAGTGCTCTGCAGTCAATCTTTTGACCATTTTCAGAGAGAGGTCTCACTATATGACTACTCCTTTTCTGACTGAGGGATGTTTTTTACAGAAATAGGATAATCTCCATGTTTGCTGGCCTGTAGTACCTTGGCTACACGGCAACACCATTGTTGTCACAGTCTTCAGTCCCAAGACAGTTTTGTTGCAAGTCTACATGCTAGTCACTCCTGTGCAAGCCTCTTCATATGTTTGTAATTATGGCACCTACGTCCATTACACCTCCTTACTGTAGCAAAGCCTTGGTCTACCTCTACAATATTCCTCTGTCATTCCTTTCCCCCGGTCCACCATGTCATACTATTTTTCTTTCACTTCCTGTTCCTAAGATCAAATTCTAGTCAGCCTTTACCAGTTTTCATCTGCCTTAACTATCCAAATCATCTAATCATACATTATACATTCCTTTAATATCTTTATAATCTTCAGAACTAATTGGCATATAATCTTGTCATACCATGATGGATGTTTGCTTCATGCCTAGCTTGGCTACGATAATGCATTCACTACATTGTTCATTATAGCTTACCCACAGCATTATTTTCTTATTCATTGTTGGGCCTACTCCTGCATGAGCCCTATTTGATTTTATTTTGATTTCCATGTACTGACCTGACGTGAGCTAAAGTCCTGTTCTTCCTCCCAATGCACTTCATTAATTCCCATGATATCTAACTTCAATCTATCCATTTCCCTCTTTAAATCTTCTAACCTACCGACCTGATTAAGGGATAACATTCACGTCACAATCCACAAATTACCAGTTTTCCTTTCCTGATGACAACCTCATCTAGAGTAGTCCCCTCCGGAATATTTTACCCGAGAGTTTGCCATCACCACCTTAAGCCGCACAGTAGAGATGCATGCTTTGGGATGTGGAGTGGAGGAGGTGAGGAGGATTATTACATGGCTGTAGTTTTTCTTTGCTTTCAGCCATTCACAGAACCGGCACAGCAAGTTCATGTTCACTAATGTTACAAGACCACATCAGTCAATCATCCTGATTGTTGGCTATGGAGGAACAATGGGTTAGTCTGTGCTCTTCACAGATACCCCTCCACTGTGGATGGAACTACTGTACAGCAATATGAGTTGTTGAAGCGTGCCGGCATGCCAGCCACCCCACCTTGACAAGGTCCATGGTTCATGGAGGAACACTGTCACATTATCTTTTTGTATATAAAATAATGATTTTTCCTTACCTTTACCATATTACCTTTATGTGACAATAAATATGTAAGCCTCAGACACCACTTACCATGTCCTTAAGAGGTGGCTTGCGGGCCTAAGCTACACAGATAACTGTGCCTCTGGTACAACTACATCAGAAGGGTGTCTGTTGGGAGGTCAGCCTCCTTTTCAGAAGTTGCAGAGGTGACAGCCAGGATTGCTGGCTGATCTAACTTTAAACATTAACCAATATGGTCTTCTTATGTTTGTACTGCAGCACGACTGAAAACATGGGGGAATTTGTGCCGTTATGTTTCCCCAAAGACATGCAGCTCTACTGTATTGTTCAAAAATGACATCATCATCTTGGGCGAAATATCACACAGTTCTATATTGGAAAATGTCATCAGATGAAACAAATCTGGTGTTATATGAGTGAAAATGCGGAATGTTAAGATGCCTTTACAGAGTAGGTGTTTATAAAATTTAAAAAAAGAAATCAATAGGCTGAAGTTTGATATAATGAGGCTTTGTGAAGAGCAGTGGCAGGAAGAACAGGATTTTTGGTCCAGTGAGAACAAGGTTACGAACACAAAACCAAATAGAGTTAATGCAAAAGTAGGACTAGTAATGAATAAGAAAATATTAACACACGTGAATTACTATGAACTGCACAGTGAACTTATCTTAGCAGAGATAGACACAATATCACGAGACACAACAATAATATAAATATATATACCCACTAGCTCCACAGACAATAAGAAGATTGAGAGTATGTGTGATGGGGAAAAAAGAAATTATCCAGTTTGTTACAGGAGGCAAAAATTTAATTATTATGGGGGACTGGAATTCAACAGTAGAAAAAGAAAGAGAAGGAAATATAGTACAGTAGGTCAACACAGACTGTGTGGAGAGGGGCGCGGGGGCTGGAAGATGTCTGGTAGAATTCTGAACAAAGCACAATTTAATCAGTGTAGACACTTTGTTTAAGAATAATGAAAGAAGACTGTACAAACAGAAGATACCTGGAGCCAATTCTGGTCTCATACAGATCTTATAATGGTAAGATGAGATTTTGAAACCAGATATTTGAACCGAAAAATCTTTCTGGGAACAGATGTGAACTCTGGCCACAATTTATAGGTTATGAACTGCAGATTAATTAAGAAAACACAGAAAAGTAGGAAATTAAGGAGATGAGACCAGGGTAAATCAGTGTAGAGTGTTCCAAAGGGAGCATTAGGCAAATACTGAGCGAAACTTTGGAAAGGAATAAATTTGGAGACACATGTGCACATGTGTAGGTTTGAAAGATGAAACAATGAGATCAGCAGAGGAAAACTAGGAAAAAGGCACAGCTCAACAGAAATCCTGAACAAGGTACAGCTCAACAGAAATCCTGAACAAGGTACAGCTCAACAGAAATCCTGAACAAGGCACAGCTCAACAGAAATCCTGAAAAAGGCACAGCTCAACAGAAATCCTGAACAAGGCAAAGCTCAACAGAAATCCTGAAAAAGGCACAGCTCAACAGAAATCCTGAAAAAGGCACAGCTCAACAGAAATCCTGAAAAAGGCACAGCTCAACAGAAATCCTGAAAAAGGCACAGCTCAACAGAAATCCTGAAAAAGGCACAGCTCAACAGAAATCCTTTCATAACACTTAGATATTGAATTTAATTGACAAAAACAAACCATAAAAATGTAGCAAAAGAAACAGAAAGAAAAGATTAAAAAAGGGAACAGATTAACACAAACTGCTGAATGGCTAAACAGTAATGGCTACAAGAGAAATGAAAGCTATTTAAGTGCACATGACTAAAAGAAAGATAAAATATGTGAGCTCTCTCAGGTTAACTTGGAGTGTTTGATTAATGGTGCTTCCAGGTGTTCTGGTGAGTTGTTGTTTCCATTTTATGCACAATATTTCAACAAGCACCCCAGCCACCTTCTTCAAGTGCTACAAGTTTTGCTGTTATATCGAGATGAACAAGCTGCACCTATGTGCGCCAAAATCAAACATCCCATAAACACACCAACAGCGAATAGGATTATGTGCTGTGCAAACCCAATGTTAGTCTGAGACAGAATTTATGGCACCCAACAAGTACTAGTCATCTTTAAAAAGAGGTCCTTCAGCTCTGTCTTTACATATCTGCTACACTCTGCAGAATCTTCAGAATGGGTTGACAATGTACCATGGTCACAAACAAAACCATTGCAGTTGAAAATGTTTGCACGCCAGGAAGCGAAATTTGATCACTTGCATGAAAAGCCAAGACAAGATGAAGGGAGCCACACTGTAATTAATCTCACCGACAGATATCTGTATGAGGATACAGTTAAGATCCTTGCTAAATGGCTAAATTTTGTTCCCACTCCGAAAATGCTACCAGTAACAGATTACACATCAGCACCATGGAGCATGGAACTGTTGAAGTCTTTCCCACCAGGAGCAGCAGAAGAGGTTCACTGCAAAACCTATAGAGCACTTACTGAGAAAGGAAACTCCCCATATCACCCACTCAGGTTTAGTGGTAACAGGAACCAGTGGATAGCCCATCAATAACTGAACACAGATCAAACATGAAAACAGGAAGGTGTGCTGACCTGTGAAAAAAGCAGCAAAATCGGAACAGTAAACAGTCCAAGCTCAAGATGTGGAACATCGAATGCATTTAAATAACTGTGGCGTTGTGGTTATCTGTTCACGGTGTTGGACTGTAGATAGGGAGATCCATGTTCAAATCTCCCCTGTGCTCTGTATTCCCCCCACCACCACCACCACCACCACCACAAAATTAAAATTATGACCTGTCCGTCCTGGCACTCACGAATCTGCTCACTGTATTCAAATTTATGTCTGTTTCATGGTGTAACGTCCACTTGCAACAGCAATGTGTAAAGAAGGGACCTCCAGATGTACATATCTCCTTTATGTTCTACACTTGCACTTCCTGTTTTCATGCCGTGTCTATGTTGAGTTTTTAATGAGCTACCCACTGGGCCATTTTATCACTAAATCTGAGGGGGAGTTTCCCTTGTGAGGTCCCACAGCTAAGATCCAGTATCTCCAAGGAAGAAAGTGAAACAGTGAGAAATCTGTGACAGGACAAGGAACTGTAGTTCTGTTAGCCGACAAGGGCAACACTATGGTCCTAATGTAATGTATGGACTACAATAAGATGATTTATCTTTTGAATGACATTGCTTGCAGACAGACAGATGCCAATCATAAGAATAAAATCAAGAGGAAAATGATGAAACTTCTCAATGAGTCAGGTTTGCCATTTAACATTGTTAAGGGTCATAGAACACAAGTGCTGATGCAATCATGACTATATGGCCTAAGATACAAAAGGAATGAATTCTTTTAAGAATCCATAGTAAGTAATATTGGTGCGGCTGATAAAATAAATCGCATTCTCAGCAGAAGTGCTAACACCACATTCGCAACTCCAGTTGACTGGGGATCCAGGATATGGAATTTGGTCAGTTTCGATATAATCTCCCTCTATACAAGATTCCCATTTCCTGATTCCTTGAAACTAATTGCAGAGAAGACTGACAATTGTTTCATAGAACTTTCTTGACACATTATGACATTAACTTATTTCTTGTCCAACAGAAAGTATTATGATCAAACCGACACCGTGGTACTGGCCAGTCCATAATCGCTTGTCATAATGAACCTCTACACAGAACACTTTGAAGCAAAGGTACTACAATTTGCAAAGTTGAAACCAACATATTTCTTTTGGTACGTGGGTGACACATTTGTAGTGCGGCTACATAGAGCGGAAAAACTTTAAGAGTTCCTGGAATTTTAACTTCTGTCCCTCACATTATACAATTCATGACAGAACTTAAAAAAGCACACCAGTTATCTTTCCTCAATGTGTTAGTTGAGAAAAGAATGTATGGATCCTGGGGTCACAGTGTACATACATGATCCAGCATAATGAATAGTAGGTTACAGAAAGGACAAAACATCAAAACAAACTGATAAATTCATTGAAAAACACATTGAAAACAAAAAAACAAAAAATATATACACTATTACATATCATTTACCGTATGCCCTTTTCTTGGTTTTGAATATAACACCTTACAGATGACCATGCATTTCTCCAAGTAGCACACGAAAGTTTCCATCACTCAATTCAGCATGTTCAATGGGATCTCCTCTGCAACTATACGAATGCTTTCCTCGAGTTCAGTCACACTGTAAGGACATGTAGCAAACACGCGAGTCCTCAAGTATTCTCACAAGAACTTGTCAGAGTAAGTCAAATTGGGTGCCCATGCAGGCCAACAAATGTCTCCAAATTGGAAACCAATCAACCAGGAAAATAACGCCACAAGACATTCATTGACTGGTGGGGCAGATGAGCTGTTGCACTGCCCTGTTAAAAGAATCATGTTGCTGTTGTTCAACCTTGGAAAGAGGAAGTTATTTAACATTTGGATACAATGATCACTAATAACCCTAACTGTATGACCATGAAGGTCCTCAAAATAACAAGGATCAATGATGCCAAACAATGCCGTGCTGCAGCACACAGTCGCATATTCTTAGTGAAGAGATTTATCATACAGCCAATAAGGGTTACTTTGGTTACATAGCTTCCTGTACCTTAATTCTGTTTATCTACACCACGGCTAGATGAAAATGGGACTCATCTGACATCAATGAGTTGTGCCACATCTGTGGCAAGGTGAGGGTTTGCTGGGCAACTTTACCTTGTCTGTTTAGTTCCTGTACAACCTGCAATTCATATGGATGGAAGTGCAGGTTCTTATTGAGGATGCATTGCAAGGAATGATCTGGCATTGTTACCACCAAGGTGTCTCTGGCAGCAGAATGCTGAGGACTTTGGATGAGTGGTTGATACCCCTCCTCTACTCGCTGCACTGTCAGCTGTGTCCTTCATTGCCCCCGACTTTTTCTTTGCACAAGATCCATTATTCATGAATTTTTGTATCCAACACACAATTGTCTGATGATCAGGGACTTTCTCATGTTGTCTCAACTTGAAGCGGCAATGAAAGAGTCACTGAATTGTGATGTGAGGCTTATTAGTTTTTGGAATACGCCTCCAAGGAGAATGCTCCATGCCGTGATCGCCACAAGGTCATAATTACAAATAGCTGTCCATTTTCAATGCAGCCCCCACATCAGCAGTTTGCACAAATGCAACAGCGACACCACACTATGTAAATTGAATCCTAATATTCATTCTGGTGGACCCCATAGAAAACCTACATCCTCTGACCTCTCACCTCCGTACCACAAGCCTTCATCATTCATCACAAAAAATTTGGTGCTAAGGGCTGGTCCATAGAGCTCTACCACTTCCAAAAAGGAAAGCCTCACTGAAGAATTACAACACCAGTCAACAGTGTTATAAAGGACTGGGTGCTAAGATTGTCAAATTGAAAGGGCACTGCAGTCTAAATCAAGAACATCGGGAAAAGAGGTCGAGACAGAGACAGAGGAAGGGGGGCCACAAATCACTTACCTACCCTATGCAAGCCCAATGTCCAGAAAGATTAGTAGACTCCTATGGAAACTTGAAATCCACTGTGTATTGCTCCCTTCTGTTTAGACAGAAGGTTTTCTTTGCAATGTTAAAGGAAGTTTAGGTCTCCAAAAGCTGGGTGTGTACCACATTCCATGCACAAGTGGATTGTCCTACATGGGGTGGAAAATCTGAACAATTAATACAAACAGTAATCTTTATCTTTCACACAGGAAACCAAGAATCGAGTAAAAAAACTGAGACAATATTCCAAAGGTGTATACACTATTATGACTGAGTTATCACACAGACAAATTCAAAATTTTAATCTGTCAATGCCTCACTGATGGTTTATAAACTCCACATAAGTCGTTCTGTAGTCATTAGCACACCTAGACTAAGGACACTGTGGAAAAATGCTTACCCACAAGCCAGTGACTTATTGCTTGTATGAATCTTCTAGCCGGCAGCATACAATATGTTATAACTGCATTCTTTATCTTTTGTGATACCGATACAGGAGAATACCCTACTGTTTTGTCCCTTTCACAGACTCAGACTCAAGCCAAACAAGACAAGACAAGACAAGACAAAACAAAACAAACATCATATACTCACCTACAGAATGACCATGTCGAATGCGCCACATATGAATATCTAGGTGAGGATCATGTCCTCGTCTCAGCTCCATTCGTTGTTGCAGAGCCAACAACTGTGAACGCATGCACTCGTAGCTGGCCAATTGTATAGCTTGCAGCCAAGCATCTCTCTCTCCCTGAGAATACGCTGCTAGATGCTGACTCAGACCACCGTCAAACACTGCAATAAAAATGAATGCAGAGTATAAGAAATCAAAAAGTCGACTAAGAAAAACTAAATATTACAAGGAGAGAGAATGGTTAGCCATGATTTACCTTCAATAAGTGAAATTATTAGTACTGCTGATATAATCACGTAATGTAGAAAATATTAATTTCAAAACCTTCTCTGTTCCTTCTTCACACACACACACACACACACACACACACACACACACACACACACACACACCTCAGACCTCAGATAAGGGTGATGGATTATCCTCACTGTTTTTCTATGTAGCCATCAATTACTTTGTGAAGATTTAGGAACAGGAAAATCCACTGAAAGTAAAACCTGGAATAAAGCCCTGAATAAGAAAAACTGCAAGAAAACTGAGATTATGCCCATGAAACACCAGTGTAGAAACAATTCTCCATAAATAGTAAAAAAAAAAAAAAACAAACATTGCACTGCAATTTAAATGTGTTTTTGTTGTGGTCTCTCCATACTAATCTATCCTTGCAAGCCTCTTCATCTACGAATAACTACTGCAGCCTGCATCTATTTATTATATTCAAGCCTTCATCTTCCTCTACAATTTAACCCCCCACCCACCCACTTTCTTCCATTACCAAACTGATACTTCTTGATGCTTCAGTATATGTCATATCAATTGATCCCTCCTTAAGTCAAATTGTGCCATAAATTACTTTTTTTCTCTCATATTTGATTCAGAACCTAGTTAAAAGATATACCCATCTGATCTTTGGCATACTTCTGTAGGTCCAAATTTCAAAATAATCTATGCTCTTCTGCGTAAAGTGTCGATTGTCATTTGACTTTAGTGCAATGAAATACTCCATACAAATACCTCCAGAAAAGACTTCCTAATATTTAAATTTATGTTCTATGTTAACAAACTTCTCTTTTCTGCATTGCAATTATTACTGTATTCCCAAAGCTTGAAAGTATTTTGTGTATCATATATCTTGCACACCAGTTGGATGTTCTTTCATAGCTGGCTTTCTCAATGACCTCAATAGATCTGAGAGAATGTTGTCTACTAAAGAGACCTTATTTTGGGTTAGGCCTTTGACTGCTCTGTCAAATTCCCCTCAAAATACCACATATTCATCTACGTTCGTTTCCCTTTCTATAATACTGACTTAAAAGTTCATTTCCCTTTTATTGCCCTTCTTCCAACTTTAAGCTTTCACTTCTTAGCTTAGTGCTGGCTTGGCATCTGAGCTCTTGACATTCATACAGTTACCGTAAAGCAGGGTGACTTTGAACGGCGAGACGACTTACAACAGCAATTTAGCGTCTTTTTTTAAAATAAATGCTGCACTCTAGTGTGTAAATATGGAACTGAGGCCAGAGTTGTTAAATATTGCCAATAACTGATACTCTCAGATGATATGACAGTCGATATGAAATAACATTGTATACCAATGCCAGAAAATGAAATAATTTTCTGGAAATGTAAGTTCCTTCACAACTGCAAAAACAATTGCCTATTATTAGAAGCATTTTTGAGTTTATAATTTGAAACGAGTTTTTATGGACAAGGTTTACACTTGAATGGACGTGTACGGAAAGCATAAAATGTTAAATTTATTCTTTAGTGACATAAAAAAATAAGATATGAAGGCTTGTCTTTCAAGGGGTGACTTTGAACAGCACCTTCCCTATTCTTTGACACCTCAGCTCCATGGAAAACATGTTTTAGTGAAGTTTTTTTCAAAGAAAAGTGTGAATTTGTGTTGGACATATTATCACTGATGATGACATTACACTTATGAGGAAATGGCATTCCAAGATGGAATCAGATGGAGTTTTTTTGTCTGGCCTAATGTTTCCAATGTGTCAGATATTAAGAAAGACGACATTTGTAGGATTCTACCTGGTTCTAAGGTAGATAGAAGGGGAAGGCTTCATTTTGAGCTTCAATTTGATGTCTATGACATCTGTTAGAGTGGACATTCTTTTGTGGTAACTTCCTTTGCTGTAGTGTGTTCACAGATGCAATTCTTTAAAATGTGATAACTTTTTTTTCATTTCTTTTATTAAAGTCATACAGACTGATTTGAAAAGATTGTTTTTAAGTTTCTTATTTCATAACTAGCTCAGTACCCATTTCAATTACTAGAAACATTAACCGTAATCATATGAACAGTTTCAGGTGATTAAAGAAAACTCATAAAAATGCTCAAATTTTTCTAAATAAGTTACTTTCAAAACTATATTTATATACAAAATATTATGCTGTTTCATATGATAGTCATGTCATTTAACAGTAATTGACATGACTCCCACAGAATAGGCAAATGTTTCCATATTCAAAGTGACCCCAACCCATGGTGTGAAATTGAACAGCGAAAAATTTTAAAAAATAAAATAAAATAAACTATGCATGGGGGATAAAAATGTATAATCTGTTTTATAATATTCCGCAACACCTCTTGCAACTTCCCAAAAAGTTTCATGTCAATATCTTCAGAAGTTTCTATTGAATTTCCAAAAATGAATTTAAAATGTTCAAAGTCACCCCACTTTACAGTTCCTACAGTGTCGCATTTGTCACCTAACCATTCCTGCTTAGCAATTTTATACTTTCTGTAGGTCTCATTTCTTGAATGACTTTATTCCCTTTTGCCTGCTTAATTTGTTGCAATTTTTTACATTTTCCTTCTGTCAATTTAAATACTTGGGAGAAATCATCAGGCAATTTTTAATTCGGTCAACATAAAACAAGGAAAGGTTGTCAGTCAGTAAATATTAAGATTCAACTCTACAAAACTTTCACTTTCCCAAAGCTACTTACACTTTCAAAACTGTTCCAAATTTTTTTTTTTTTTTTAAGAAGAATAACTGATCAACTCCTCAACTTACATAAATAAAAAAAATAGTTTGATGACGTTTGAAGAAACTTCCCCAATGAACGCGTCTACAGAAATGTTGACCCAGTCACTAGTACAAAGGAAAAAAAAAGGTAGTAATTATATCACATCTTTCATCAGCTGAAAATCAGGATCTTACAACAAGCAGTGATTAGGAAACTTGGAAAGGAGATGGGAAGACAACATATCTACAAAGTCCAAAAATATCTCAAAGTAGCTCAACCCAAGATAGCAGATACAGAAAGCAAAGAGGAAATTAACATATTCTTTAGGAAGCAAAAATTTTTGGTGGAAATGACAGACACAAAGTCTATAGAGTCTGCAGATGAACTGAGAAAATGACTATTGGAACAAATGAAAATGTACTGTGCTGGTTACAATAACCCGACAGTACAGCCTTCAGAGAAAAAGTTACTGCGGAAAGACTTAATTAGTACACTGGACTATGAAAGAAAATTCTTATTTTTGTGTCTCTGTCCTTCAAAGTGTTAATTTGTGTGGTGTATTCATTTTAGTACACACTCCTGTTGTTGGAAGTGATTATCTCCCACATTATCTCCTCTCTCATATTGGATAATTCTCAGACACAGGCACAACTCCTTTGTTAAGTTTTTAGAAGTTTTTTAGCACAGTAGATATGACTCACTCAGAAAGGTCAGTATGTGCAGCCCATGCTGCAAAAGGTAAAGAACCATAATTGTAGGACTCTCATAGCAGTAAAATCTTTTCTTTTGTCAACAGGATTCATTATAATAATAACACCACCTTGTTATACATGGAGAGATTTAAAAGTTCTTTACCTATAACTTTCTCAGAAAATATGCTTATCACACGTGCATTACGAGCGCACACTGATGACTTCTTCCTCCTCACACATTTAATATCGACAGTGGTGTTACGTGCTGATAGGAACAAGAAGACGGTGTGAGGGTTAATGTGTTTCTCCTAAAATATAATGTAACCTCTCATTGACGCTAATAAGGGAAGTACAATACAATGACACAACATTTTTCAGTGATGCTTTTTTCAGGCCATTTCAGTAAGCCCAATAAAGTTACTTACATTATGTCAGCAGTGGGTAGCAGTGATTTCAAAGAAATAGCAGGGGATTTACATGGGGCTTGCCTTTCATGACTGAACAGTTGTTTTGGAACAATTAGAAGTTGGGGAGTGGCTATGGCCAAGAGTACATCAGTTTTGTTGTTTCCTTCAGTAAGTGTTAACTTACTTAGATGATGATGTTACTTTGACATGGATAATACAGAATCTTTTGTAGCTGCTGGATATAAAAATAAATCTTCACTTTCAATGGCAAATACTTCATACCTCAGAAAGTTGTCATACTACAACAATAAAAAGGTTCTTTATCTTCTGTGAGAGCATATAACACAGTCAACATTGAGACACAACATTGTGAAGTGGAAAGAGCATTTTTTAATACACTAATGTAATACAGATAGTACATTCAAGAAGTACCATATGCACAACAACCAACGTTCCAAGTGATTAAGGTAAGGTGATATACTTTACTGCTACATCAGTAATATGTGCAAGAATGAAAAGTCAAAGTTGTGAGTGTCAAAGAATAGTAACAAAGTGAGGTGGATCCCTAGTTTTGAAGCACTGCAAAGTTGTGATTAATAAGTATAGTTAAAAGTGAATTCTTCATGCAGATTATTACATATTAAAGAATATTTGTATGGAATACAGTGATGCTGAACACTCAGTATAAATTGTTCCCTAGGACTTGATATACTTTCACTACAATATGGGTATTACTTTCACACAACCATTATATTGACTCACTTAACAGATGTACAGAAAGAAAGTAATCAAAGCTTAGGGTGGTATTGTACATGATTACAAGAATTTGATTAGAGACGTTGACTCAGCAGCTCTTTAAATGTGCCTCGGCACCTTTAACCTGATAACCTGTAATACATTCCTGATAACATTGCATAAGAAAGATGCAGTTTACACGTGATGAAGTTTGTCTTAAAAACCTAACTATTTGGCACCCTACTCTCAGCACTACCTTTTGAATAAGACTGGTAATGACCTCTCCCATGGATCTTGTAATCCTATGAGATGTATCAATGGGAGACACCACACTGTCAATAAATCTCATTACACACACGCTCGGTGGGATTACTGCAAGCTACGAAAAAGACAGCAGCTCTGGCCACAGGGTGATGGCCCATCAACCGAGCAATTTAATGTGAAGCAGCCTCAGGTTGATGCTCACTTCTGTTTGGTAGCTATTACATTCCTCTCCACAGCTGACTGAAGTATTGATGACGATTCAGCACTAGGGTAGTTACTCTTTGGATTGATAGTATTACAACAGGGGCTGCTTGGGGTCTGAATATAGTAACTTCTGTCTACCCCTATTAACCCTTTGACTGCTATGTGCAACACTGGCGCTCACACCTCGTTTGCTGCATTGTTGTGCCGCTCGTCGTGCGCTGTGCTTCTGGCACACTCACCACGCGCAAAGCTTACAACACACTCGCTGATTTTCAGCCTTCTATTTTTTTCTGGTCTTTGGAAGAATTGGAGATATTTATTTACAATATTTACACTTCATTTTCTTGGGTGGTGCATTTTTATCATACGAGGTGCATTCAAGTTCTAAGGCCTCCGATTTTTTTTCTAATTAACTACTCACCAGAAATCGATGAAACTGGCGTTACTTCTTGACGTAATCGCCCTGCAGATGTACACATTTTTCACAACGCTGACGCCATGATTCCATGGCAGCGGCGAAGGCTTCTTTAGGTGTCTGTTTTGACCACTGGAAAATCACTGAGGCAATAGCAGCACGACTGGTGAATGTGCGGCCACGGAGAGTGTCTTTTATTGTTGGAAAAAGCCAACAGTGACTAGGAGCCAGGTCAGGTGAGTAGGGAGCATGAGGAATCACTTCAAAGTTGTTATCACGAAGAAACTGTTGCGTAACGTTAGCTCGATGTGCGGGTGCGTTGTCTTGGTGAAACAGCACACGCGCAGACCTTCCCGGACGTTTTTGTTGCAATGCAGGAAGGAATTTGTTCTTCAAAACATTTTCGTAGGATGCACCTGTTACCATAGTGCCCTTTGGAACGCAATGGATAAGGATTACGCCCTCGCTGTCCCAGAACATGGACACCATCATTTTTTCAGCACTGGCGGTTACCCGAAATTTTTTTGGTGGCGGTGAATCTGTGTGCTTCCATTGAGCTGACTGGCGCTTTGTTTCTGGATTGAAAAATGGCATCCGTGTCTCATCCATCGTCACAACCGACGAAAAAAAAGTCCCATTCATGCTGTCATTGCACGTCAACATTGCTTGGCAACATGTCACACGGGCAGCCATGTGGTCATCCGTCAGCATTTGTGGCACCCACCTGGATGACACTGTTCGCATTTTCAGGTCGTCATGCAGGATTGTGTGCACAGAACCCACAGAAATGCCAACTCTGGAGCCGATCTGTTCAACAGTCATTCTGCGACCCCCCAAACAATTCTCTCCACTTTCTCAATCATGTCGTCAGACCAGCTTGTGCGAGCCCGAGGTTGTTTCGGTTTGTTGTCACACGATGTTCTGCCTTCATTAAACTGTCGCACCCACGAACGCACTTTCAGCACATCCATAACTCCATCACCACATGTCTCCTTCAACTGTCGATGAATTTCAATTGGTTTCACACCACGCAAACTCAGAAAACGAATGATTGCACGCTGTTCAACTAAGGAAAACGTTGCCATTTTAAGTATTTAAAATGGTCTGCATTCTCGCCGCTGGCGGTAAAATTCCATCTGCCGTACGGTGCTGCCATCTCTGGGACGTATTGACAATGAACACGGCCTCATTTTAAAACAATCCACATGTTTCTACATGTTTCTATCTCTTTCCAGTCCGGAGAAAAAAAATCGGATGCCTTAGAACTTGAACGCACCTCTTAATGTATATAAAAATAAAGATGTTTGCAATGGTGATACACTTCTACATTCTCTCAAAACTAGGTTTAACAGTTTTTTATTGCTAATTTGTTTGTGAAAAGTTTTGAAGCACTGATAAGCACAAAGAGTTGCATTGCATTTCTTACAGCACAACTTAGTCTGTTTCCCAACACCATTTCGAGCACAGACCATGCATGTCTTTTACTTTTCCCACTGATCTGATAAATGTGTCGACACGTTTAGTCTTGTAGGGTACTCTTGACATTTAGCATCACCTGCTCTCTTGCGATCTACGTAAAAAGTTGCAAAACTTTCTCTAATTACACTGAGATGAAACTTTTAGTACTTCACTTTCCGGTATAAGCAAAAGGCAGTGAACACTGCCAGGTCCAAAACATGGAAAAACAATTTCCTGTACCACTTAGATGACTTCCGCATATTTTCCACTGTTTTTATTAGCATGTCGCTTCAGTTGACTAGTCCCATTGACTTATTGTAATCTATTACCACACATGGTTTCATTTTCGGATCATCACTCTTCCGATCTCTTTCTGAAGTTGGATGCATTTCACCTTTGTGGTACATTGATAGCTTCCAGACTTCCTTCTTGTTATGCCACTTCAGGGCGATTAGCTTTCCTGATTCTGAAGACTGGAAAGTTATTTCTCCTTTCTTCCGTTTCTCCTCCATTACTCGCATTTCCTTCCGTGTTCGCCTAACTGTACCACATGAGTTTGGAGCTCTATCATACAACCAACAACAGATCTGGGTTGGTATACCAATTGCCGACAAACAGTGTATGTCCTTTCTCCAGGTAAGGTTGGAGTAATTTGGCTACTGTATTTCTAGACCCTCCCATACCATGATTATCACTGTCTGTCTGTGTGCCAACATAAACGATAAAATCCAGTACATAATTTGTCTCGCAATCACGAATTACGAGAATTTTAATTCCAAACCTACTTCTCTTTGCTGGAATATATTGCTTTACTTTCAGACGTCCTTTGAACAGCATCAGAGATTTGTCTATAGAGAGTTTCTCATAAGGATAGAAAGTTTCCTTGAATATTTTCCGAAAATGTTCTATAATAGGCTGAATTTTTGACAAGTAATCCCCATTTAGGGACAAAGTGTTGCAGTAAATTCAACAGCAAAGGATCTGTAGACCAATATTAACTCAGTTTTACCTTTTTCACTCCAGCCATCAGAAAGGAAGACACTGTAAAAACATACATTTCTGACACGTCTGTGTCACTCCACTTTTTTTATTCTAGAATTTGTCTTTGGTTTGCAACTGGCTGATCAATACATATAATACTTATTTGTTTCCTGGCAAATCATTTCAACAATGCCTGTATTTACAAAAAGTCTAAAGAAAGAGAGGCAGCTCTCACTTTCACTGTGCTTCTTTGGATTTATGTTTTCACAACTCCCTTTGTTTTCTGTCATCCTTGTGGGTCGCTTTGCGTCTTTATTTGAAGATGATGAGCACTGAATTGAAGTACCTGTAGTGGACTTCCTCTCGATGTCATAGGCTTTGCACTAGTAATTACACATGGAGATGAATGAAAATCAAAAACATCTGTAGATTGTAAACTATTTGTAAGAGAATCTTCTTCATCTGAACCTCCGTCTATTAGTGAGCACAGCGATTCTTCAGAGTCACTCTCCATCTCCATCAACATCTGTATTATCTCTTCGAAGGTGGGGAGCTTTTTACATTCCATCAAATTCCATAACTTCACTACACAAACACAAGCGAATAATAGGCAACTGATGTTTGAACCAAGAATAGAGTCTCACAGAAAGGCACAAAACTACAGTTCACCAAAAATCTCAGTAGCATTATCTGTTGTGTCTAAAGCAAATCATTCGTACAAGAGCTGTGAGGGCCTGCCAAAAGTGCTGACATCAACTTCAAATGTAGTCGTTTTCCGCATACTGAAACACCATCTGTTGCGGTTAGAGCAAACAATAAGATGTGGCGAGAGTCCGCTAGTAGCGCTGCAAACAAACAGACGTCTTATTCAAGTGAAGCTAAACAATACGCGAGCGAACATCTCGGAACTTCTACAGCAGTCGGCAGCACCTGGGGCACAGCAGCGCTGACCTGCTGTGGTAGTCAGCCGCACCCAGGGCACGGCGCACTCCGACTGCTGTAGCAGTCAGCTGCAGTCAAAGGGTTAAGTTGAACTTCAGCGGTTTGTGTTATCACTGGACCAAGCGATTGCTATTAGTCTCACCTATGAATAGTTTCCATCACTATAACTCAAGTTGTGTTAACTACCAATTTTCTTCATTTGTGGTCCAGAAAAATTGAGATGAACTATGTGTCATTTATTTTGCTTCAGTATATGCCACAAAGTGTTTAATAAATGGCTTTTGTGAGTTAAACTGGGGACAACAAAACTGATGAAAAGGAATTTCCAATGAAATCTGAGAGCACAGCTAACATGGTTGTGATATTTTTTTACTTTGGTAACAGCAGGTTAATCAATACAATGAGTTGGTTAAATGTCTGACCAGTTTGGTTCACCAGCAATCACAACCATTACCAGCTATTTGGGCTTTCCAGTCATGTATTAACACACAAGACGGCTGAGATTTTTACCACACAGAGTTAGCACTACATTTCCAATCAAACGACATTCAGTGCCCACAATGGCAGTGGGCTCTTTTGCTATTTGCCAACCCCCAGTCGTATTAACCTGAGCAGAAATTGATCCCAATGTTGTAAACTTCAGTGTTACTTCTTTCGGAGATTTATGCTTTGCTAACACAAAGGTTTTGTACTCAAATGCTTGTGGTTGCCGCTAAACTAAAAATTTTGCTACACTGTAAATCAGACACGCGCAGCTGTGCTTCACAGATCACATATCTTCAAGTTTTGAGTAGGAAGCACAAATTTATGTGTTCCTGTGTTTATTGTTTGCAGGAAGTTTAACTACGGACATTACAATTCCTCTTGCCACTACTACAAATCTATGAACAAAGACCTTTTGCCTGTCAGATTTTTGAAATTTCTCAAGCTGCCCATCAAACATTTTCCAATTGTCCATGATGGCCCTGAGAAGGATCAACAAAGTGCAACAGGACTTTTCTTCTGAGCCTAAGACGGTAAATGTGACCCATTCAGTGAGGGCCCGCTAGCTCCATTCTGCTCCACCTCATGTGGTCCATAGGTGCCCAACCCAATTTTTTTTTTTCGGTTACTGCCAAGTTTTTTTGACTAGTTTCACATTATATCTGCAGTGGGATTGCCGTCATTATGATGCCAAGTGCTGACAGTGTTTTAAGAGGGGACACAGTGGAAGAATATCAGAGTGCAACACACAGCCAGCTGGATTTTTCTATGACGCAGATCAACAACAATGCGGATAGTGCTTGTGCAGTGGCTTCTCGGAAAATACTATATATGCAGAAATCAGGAATGTATGTTATATTCTTATTTGACACGTGTGTGTGTGTGTGTGTGTGTGTGTGTGTGTGTGTGTGTGTAAAAGAGAGAGAGAGAGAGAGAGAGAGAGAGAGAGAGAGAGATATCAGCGTAATTTAGAACAGTTCATCCACTTTTGAACAAGGTGTACCCCAAATTTTAGGCTTATGGGCATCATAAAAATCCACTGTAAGGCCAAGCAAAGCTCTTTGTGAAGTAGAACCAAGTTAACAGGACACTGTCTTTCCTTATGTTAGTCAATTTGTCTGCAGAAAATATTTTTGGAATTGACACCAATTTGGCTTTTGGTTTTTCTATTCAGCATACTGTTAATACTACCCTGCCTTCAATGCCGTGTGAAAAACTTAAGACATCTTAGGTTTCCATTTTACCCAATTATTTCATACTGGTCTAAGTCCAGCCTTGAACTTTCCTCGCACACACTGTTTTAAAACTTTCCACAGTGCCACGTTTTTTAAATCCAGCCAGATTCCATTGGTCCTTAGTGAAACTGGAATTATACAGGTATGGAACAATAACAGGTGCTTTCACTTTGTTCCCTTTTGTCACTGGGTCTCTTCCTTAGTGGCCTGGGAGCACTTTAGCTCTGTGTGGTGACGTAAAACTTAACTGTCAATGTCCAAGCAGTAGGTGATTCCTATCACTACCCTGGTCCAACAGATCCTTTTCATATTAACTGGTGACATGTTCTTTCAAAAACTGAACTGAGGAAGACTTATTTCTAGCTTCTATTGGTGGAAGAGTTGAGAAAAATCTTGGGCCTGAATACTCCTTTTGGTCTTTACGAGTATAATAAGTTGCCGTTTGGCACTGCATGTGCAACTGCTATATTTTGTAGGGTTTTAGAGCAGTTGATAAAACACACTGTCTGGATAGCATCTCGGGTACAATTTTTTAAAATGTTCATTTTTTTTTTAATCTCAACTAATTTACCTAGGAAACATCTTTCATAAAGCTGGGTTACAGCCCACATGGGACTACATCAAGGAGATCGAAAACATGACAGTTCCCAAAGGACTTCCACATGCTTCTTGATAAGATTACCTATTGAGATCATTTTATACCTCAGGCAACTTCTACTGTCTACCTTTAGAATCAACTACGTCACAATGATGTTGGCTTCCAATGGTCTACAGCTTAACAGCAAGCATTTCAAACTCTGAAAACTCGCCTGCAGGCAGTCCATTTGACTATGTATCATCAGCCTAGGTTACACCAGTTTTGGCAACTGATGGCTTCCCTCGTGGCATCGGAACTGCCGTTTTCCATAAACTTCCTGACAGCTGCGAAAAGCATATAGTGTTCATTTCCTTACCTTAAATCAGGACCAAGGTCATTATTTGTAAATAGAGAGGAATAGCTGGCTATCATTTTCTGAGTACATAGATTTACAGAAATATGTTTCATTTGGTTACCCAACGACTAGCCTTTAATGTTTCTGTCTGAGCCCAAAGTTAGACCACCAAAATAAACATCTCACACTCTTCATTGCTGAGCTTTACACTTATCCAACGGCCAGTACTTCACGAATTATTGCCTTATCAACATCATGAAGCATATGTCTTCTCCAGAATTCCTATGAGTCAAGACTTGGAATCTGAGAGACAGGAAACTGAATGTTTTCAGGTTGCTTCCCACATCAAAAAGCCTTTGGAAAACTATCCAATAAATTCTAGCAATGTCACAGTGGCATCATGGCAGCATCCTGTAATGTAGGGCGTTTTCCAACATATACGAAGAGGATGGCCAGGCATCATGCAGCCTTAGCATCCCCAGGCCTCCACAGGTTCACCAAGGCACTGTGCTTCTGATGTTCAAGACTGCCGAATTGGGTGCTCCAGCTCGACCATCAGACCATCAGTCTAGGAGCCTCCCACATGCAACAGCTCTTTCACCATTATGTGTACTGGCCACGAATGGACTATGACATCACACAGATGTTGGATGATTGGTTGGCCTGTCAGATACACCAACCAGCATCTCCAAAAGTCTTATCCCCAATCGCTAGAATCCACTCAACCATGGTGCCATCTGCACGCAGAGTTTGCTGGATGTGTGCCCTCTTGTCTGGACATGTATCTCTGAGCAGACTCTGGATTGGATTTGGGGGACAATTTTGGAACAACAAGGTCATCAACTAGTTCTGGTTGTGGGCGTGTGGTCGTTGCTCCACAAGCATTGGAATCAGCTTTGGTTGCAGCATCCAGGCTAGACAAACTCACCATCCAAGAGGAGGAGGAGGAGATTAGTGTTTAATGTCCCGTCGACAACGAGGTCATTAGAGATGGAGCGCAAGCTCGGGTGAGGGAAGGATGGAGAAGGAAATCGGCCGTGCCCTTTCAAAGGAACCATCCCGGCATTTGCCTGCAGCGATTTAGGGAAATCACGGAAAACCTAAATCAGGATGGCCAGAGACGGGATTGAACCGTCATCCTCCCGAATGCGAGTCCAGTGTGCTAACCACTGCGCCACCTCGCTCGGTACCATCCAAAAAGCTACTGCAGTAGAGGCTACTCTGCACTGTGACCTCTAGCGTATTTCCATCTGGTTTCTCCATCTCCTCTGTGCCTAACACTGGAGGCTCTCATAGAGCTCAACCACATTCCACTGGTGGAGTCACCAGTGCTTCTGGCACTTAACCTCAGTAGCCACCCTGTTAGTTCACCTCCAGTCATGGGCCAGAGCATCAATGCCCCTGAAGTACCAGCTACCAGCTTGGACTTCATTTGGTACTAGCTTGCTGCTGCCAGGCAATCCTCCCACTGCATCAGGCAGATGTTTTTTCAGCACTGTGTGGTCATTAAAGGTGGGGGGGGAATATTGTAATCCTGCTAGATGTATTAACGGAGGGACATATTATTGATAAATCTGGTGGATTAACTGCACACAGTGAACAACAGAACATCACCAGTTGGTGCATCATGTAGGACATCAAACAAACATCTACTTTTAAATGCATTCAAGATTCCCTTCACCACACTACTAGTGAATATTCTAGACCATCCTCTCTTGTGGATACCGCCTTGTTGTAGCACTGACCATGCAGGTGAAGGGGCTTAGGTGTTCACAAGAAGCTGAAGGCTATGCCAGCTTTACTGCAACTGCTGGTGAGGTCTCCCATGTCAGACTGGTCTCAGCAGACAAATCACATGAGAAGTGCCCTACAATGCCCCATCTCTTGCATATCAACTTCCATAGTCCTCCTCCAGTTCCCCCAGGTACCCAGCCCAAGGTGTGAATGCGATCCACGCCAAGAAGTGTGTGGTACAAGGGATGATGTCATTAATGAAACCTTAGGGATATCGGGCAACCTCCCTGAGTAATAAGTCTTGTGCTGCTTGGTGGACTGTGGTGTCAACCAAATAAATCCCCAACTCTCATGTGACCAAAATGGAAAGCACAGAACAAAATAAAACAAAAACTGAGGGACATGATTAAACCTCAAACACCCAAAAATTGGGGTTGGAACCGATGGAAGCTATTTCCATAACTGGATTGGATGACAGACCAGTTCAAGAAGTAGAAATTGTCACTGAGAAGTTGGACCAGGTCATGATTAAATATTTTTCTGTGGTTTAGAAGAAAAAAAAAACTTCTCAAAGAACAAAAAGAAAAGAAAGGTAAAGAATGGCTCCCTAAATTCTAAATGGAGGGAATTCCTAAACACAAACAGAGGGACTTCCTAACATAAACAGAGGGAGAACTTGAATCTAAGACCTCCAAAAAACCAACTTTCCCAAAGTAAAGGGGATAAACAGACCCCTCCTACCTCTAAGACAGAGAACAAGGGGACAAGGAAGGAGTCTAATACTCATACTTCTCACAGTAATCGGATCCAGAAAAAGGCAAGGCAAGAAATGGGAAACCAGACTTATTGTAGTATCATATCAGTTTTCAGAATGTAGCTTAGCCAACATGGATATCCAGTGGTCAACACAACCTCACAGAAGGTGGAGTTCACTCTTTTCTTTGAGAAGACTGGGGAGGACTCAAGTCCAGGCCCAAATTCAGGAGGGTTGGTCTGGACAAAGGTGCTCTTATCTTTGCCTGTGATGGAATGGGAAGAGAGAACTGGCTTAGGAAAATGGTGTCCCAGATAGCTCACTGGAACGAGGCAAAGTTGCTGGTCAAGACAACAGCCCTGCTCTTCACGACTGCAAAGATATCAATTTGGCCACTGAAACTGGAAAGGATATAAGCAAGGGTAATGGAATGCAGGTGAATTAAAGCAGGCAGTGCTGCAGGAATTAGTTTAGGAATGAGACACAAAGTAATGGATGACTTTTGTTATTTGGACAAAGTAGAGAGGATATAGAATGTAGACTGCTAATGGCAAGAAAAAGCATTTCTGAATAGCAGAAATTCTGTTAACATCAAATATATATTTAGGTGTTAGAAGTCTTTTCTGGAGGTATTTGTCTGGAGTGTTGACACATATGGATCGTATTGGCACTCAACGGCGAGGTTATCAGTGGCCAACAATAAACAGTTTACACAAGAAGATAAATGTAGTGCTACAGAAGTATGCTGAAGATTAAATCAGTAGATTGTATAACTAAAGAGGAGGTATTGAATAGAATTGGGGAGAAAAGAAATTTGTATATAACTTGATTAAAAGAAGGGTTTGGTTAATAGGACACATTCTGAGACATCAAGGGATCACCAGTTTAGACTGAGGGAACTGAGAGATGAATACAGTAAACAGATTCTAAAGGATGTAGGTTGCAGTAGTTATTCCAAGATGAAGAGGCTTGCACAGAATAGAGTTGCTCGGAGGGCTGCATCAAATTAGTCTTAAAACTGCAGACAACAGCAACACATTGAAACCTATTAAAGATACTCCTCCAATGATTCTGCTCAAGAAAGTACAGATGCAGAACCAGAAGGTCTTGACAGAGAACTTTAAGATAATCAACCAAGAGACTGCATCTGATGGCCAAACCCTTGCAGTGGAAGTCAGTGAAAAATCCCTGAGAGCAATGCAAGAACGGGGTCTACAATTGTACTTAGGGTTCTCGCAGATTACTATCAGGATAATCATACACATCAGAAATGACCGTGTTGGTATTTTAGAAACGTCTAGTGTTCCAGATAAACCTACAACAAAGTAAGCAGGCAATTGCCATTTCAAGTTGTCTTCCAGTAAGACAGGAGGTGGACGAGGCACTAATCCAGGAGCCCTACCTGTATGAAGGGTGCGTTTCAGGCCTTGGAGGAACTGAGGCAAATTGATTTGCGCTAGAAATCTAAAGAACTACAGAAACTTGCATTTGTGTCAACAACGGAATTTCATTCCTGCTGACTGTGGACATTTGTTACAGGGACTTGGTGACAATCAGGATGAAACAGCGTGAGGAAGAATCTGTATTGGCCTCAGCTTACCTTCCTTACAAGAATGGACACTGGTAGACACCTGCTAACAGCTGACTGTACAACTGTTAGTTGACTGTCATGCCAATACCCACAACCTTGAAAGTAACTTGGAAATTTTGAATATGGATAGAACACCTATTTTTCAAGAACAGAAGGGAAAAATTACATAACTTTTGGGTCCATTCTAATTGATAGTTGTGTCGAACAACAGCACACTGCGTTGGCACTATCCTTACCAGACCACGTGTATATTAAGTCTGAGTTTGAAATTGGAGTCTTAGGTAAACAGACTGGGATTCATATAGGAAAGAACTCACACTTACATGAATCAGAACTTCGATATGAAATCTGGTAGATCTTGAGGGAATGGCAGACAAAGTGAAGTTCTTTCTGCAATCCCAACTAATTGAAGTGGTACTCAAAGGAAGAAGTACGGTAAGTATACAAGGAGAGCGATTGAGATGCTAGATGTGCTCCTAAAGACTCACTTCCTTTAATGTACTCTGGCAGATAACAGAGTCCAAGAGTCAGTCCCTGATAGACACTGGTTTACAAGTAATTAAAGGGAGAAATGGGAATCTGTTACAGAATCTGTTAACTTAAAAAAAAAATAATAATAATAATTCCAGTGAGCGGTGGGAATGTTTCAACCATTCAAGTCACCAAGCCCAGATGGACCCTTTCCAGCTCAACTGCAAAAAGCAGGAGATGGATTGATTAGATTCCTGTGTAGCTTGTTTATGGTCAGATTAGCACCAGAAATCATTCTTAATGCTTGGAGAACAGTGAGGATTGTTTTCTGTCCAAATCCAGGGAGAACTACCGGTAAGCATATCAAGGCTAAGGATATGAGACTGATTAGTCTGTCCACCTTTCATCTAAAGAAATTACAAAACCGGTTAAATGCACACTAGGGAAAAGAATTTAACTGAGTTTCCTCTACATGTAAAGCAATAT